>NW_028270156.1:61268123-62468123 GCF_037043375.1 Chiloscyllium plagiosum
TAGTGAAGGGAGTGGAGAGGGAGGAGAGGGGAGTGGAGGGGAAGTGGAGAGGGGAGTAATGAAGGGATTGTAGAGGGGAGTAGTGAAGGGATCGGAGAGAAGAATGGAGAAGGGAGTAATGAGGGGTGTGGTGAGGGGAGTGGAGTGGGGTGTATTGCGGAGAATGAAGGGGGGGCGGAGAGTGGCGTGGAGAGGGGAGTAGTGAGGGGAGTGGAGAGGGAGTGGAGAGGGGAGTATTGCGGGGAATGGAGGGGGAGCAGATAGTGGAGTGGAGAGGGGAGTAGTGAGGGGAGTGGTGGGGGAGCGGAGAGGGGAGTGGAGTAGTGAGGGGAGTGGAGAGGGAGTGGAGAGGGAGTTATGCGGGGAATGGAGGGGGAGCGGAGATTGGAGTGGAGAGGCGAGTAGTGAGGGGAGTGGAGGGGGAGCTGAGAGAGGAGTGGAGAGGGGAGTGGTGAGGGGAGTGGAGAGGGGAGTAGTGGGGGGAATGGAGGGGGAGCGGAGAGTGGAGTGGAGAGGGGAGTAGTGAGTGGAGCGGAGAGGGGAGTGGAGAGGGGAGTGGAGAGGGGAGTGTAGAGGGGAGTGGAGAGGGGACTGGAGGGGGAGTGGAGAATGAAGTGGAGAGGGGAGTAGTGAGGGGAGCGGAGCGGGGAGCTGAGAGAGGAGTGGAGAGGGGAGTGGTGAGGGGAGTGGAGAGGGGAGTAGTGAGGGGAGTGGAGGGGGAGTGGAGAATGAAGTGGAGAGGGGAGTAGTGAGGGGAGCGGAGCGGGGAGTGGAGAGTGGAGTAGTCAGAGGAGTGGAGAGGGGAGTGGAGAGGGGAATAGTGAGGGGAGTGTAGAGGGGAGTGGAAAGGGGAGCGGAGAGGGGAGCGGAGAGGGGAGTGGAGGGGGGAGTAATGAGGAGAGTGGAGGGTGTCTAGAGAGGGGAGCGGAGAGGGGAGTAGTGAGGAGAGTGGAGGGGAAGTGGAGAGGGGTAGTGGAGAGGGGAGTGGAGGGGGAATGGAAAGGAGAGCGGAGTGGGGAGTGGAGGGTGAGTGGAGAGGGGAGTGGAGGGGGAGCGGAGAGGGGAGTGGAGGGGGAGCGGAGAGAGGAGTGGAGAGGGGAGTGGAGGGGGAGCGGAGAGGGGAGTGGAGAGGGGTGTGATGAGGCGAGTGGAGAGGGGAGTGGAGAAGGGAGTGGAGAGGGGAGTGGAGAGGGGAGCGAGAGGGGAGTGGAGAGGGGAGTAGTGAGGGGAGTGGAAGGGAAGTGGAGAGGGGAGTGGAGAAGGGAGTGGAGAGGGGAGTGGAGGGGGGAGTGGAGGGGGAGCGGAGAGGGGAGTGGATGGGGGAGCGGAGAGGGGAGTGGATGGGGAGCGGAGAGGGGAGTGGAGAGGCGGGTAGAGAGAGGACTGGAGGGGGAACGAGAGGGGAGTGGAGGGGGAGTAGTGAGGGGAGTGGAGAGGGAGTGGAGAGGGGAGTAGTGGGGGGAGTAGTGAGTGGAGCGGAGAGGGGAGTGGAGAGGGGAGCTGAGAGGGGAGTGGAGAGGGGAGTGGTGAGGGGAGTGGAGAGGGGTGTGGAGGGGATCGGAGAGGGGTGCGGAGAGGGGAGTAGTGAGCGGAGTAGTGAGGGGAGTGGAGGGGGAGTGGAGAGGAGAGCGGAGAGTGGAGTGGAGAGGGGAGTAGTGAGGAGAGTGGAGGGGGAGTGGAGAGGGGAGTGGAGAGGGGTGTGGAGAGGGGAGTAGTGAGGGGAGTGGAGAGGAGAGCGAGAGGGGAGTGGAGAGGGGAGTAGTGAGGGGAGTGGAGGGGGAGTGGAGAAGGGAGTGGAGAGGGGAGTGGAGAGGGGAGCGAGAGGGGAGTGGAGAGGGGAGTAGTGAGGGGAGTGGAAGGGAAGTGGAGAGGGGAGTGGCGGGCGGAGTGGAGAGGAGAGTGGAGAGGGGAGTGGAGGGGGAGCGGAGAGGGGAGTGGATGGGGAGCTGAGAGGGGAGTGGAGAGGCGAGTGGAGAGAGGACTGGAGGGGGAACGAGAGGGGAGTGGAGGGGGAGTAGTGAGGGGAATGGAGAGGGAGTGGAGAGGGGAGTAGTGGGGGGAGTAGTGAGTGGAGCGGAGAGGGGAGTGGAGAGGGGAGCTGAGAGGGGAGTGGAGAGGGGAGTGGAGAGGGGAGTGGAGAGGGGAGTGGTGAGGGGAGTGGAGAGGGGTGTGGAGGGGATCGGAGAGGGGTGCGGAGAGGGGAGTAGTGAGCGGAGTAGTGAGGGGAGTGGAGGGGGAGTGGAGAGGGGTGTGGAGAGGGGAGTAGTGAGGGGAGTGGAAAGGGGAGCGGTGAGGGGAGTGGAGAGGGGAGTGGAGTGGGGAGTAGTGAGGGGAGTGGAGGGGGTCTAGAGAGGGGAGCGGTAAGGGGAGTAGTGAGGGGTGTAGTAGGGGGAGTGGAAAGGAGAGCGGAGAGGGGCGTGGAGGGTGAGTGGAGAGGGGAGTGGAGGAGGAGCGGACAGGGGAATGGAGGGTGAGTGGAGAGGGGAGTGGAGGGGGAGCGGAGAGGGGAGTAGTGAGGGGTGTAGTAAGGGGAGCTGAGAGGGGAGTGGAGAGGGGAGTGGAGAGGGGAGTGGATGGGGGAGTGGAGTGGGAGTGGAGAGGGGAGTGGAGAAGCGAGTGGAGAGGGGAGTGGAGAGGGGAATGGAGAGGGAGCGGAGAGGGGAGTGGAGAGGGGAGTGGAGTGGGAGTGGAGAGGGGAGTAGTGAGGGGAATGGAGGGGGAGCGGAGTGGGGAGCGGAGAGGGGAGTAGTGAGGGGAACGGAGAGCGGAGTGGAGAGGGGAGCAGAGACGGGAGTGGAGGGGGAGTGGAGAGGGGAGTGGAGGGGGAGAGGTGTGACGAGTGGAGAGGGGAGTGGAGAGAGGAGTCGAGGGTGAGCGTGAGGGGAGCGGAGGGGGAGCGTTGAGAGGAGTAGAGGGGAAGTGGTGGGGGAGTGGAGAGGGGAGTGGAGGGGGAGCGGAGGGGGGAGTGGAGGGGGAGCAGAGACAGGAGTGGAGGGGGAGTGGTGGTGGAGTGGAGAGGGGAGTGGAGGGGGGAGCGGTGAGGGGAGCGGAGAGGGGAGTGGAGAGGGGAGCAGAGGGGAGAGTGGAGGGGGAGTGGAGAGGGAAGTGGAGAGGGGAGCGGTGAGGGGAGCGGAGAGGGGAGTGGAGAGGGGAGCGGAGGGGGAGAGGAGAGTGGAGTGGAGGGGGAGCGGAGAGGGGAGTGGAGGGCGGAGTAGTGAGGGGAGTGGAGGGGGATCAGAGAGGGGAGCGGAGGGGGAGAGGAGAGGGGAGTGGAGAGGGGAGTAGTGAGGGGAGTGGGGAGGGGAGTGGAAAGGGGAGCGGTGAGGGGAGCGGAGAGGGGAGAGGAGGGAGGAGTAGTGAGGGGAGTGGAGGGGGAGCGGAGAGGGGAGCGGAGGGGGAGCAAAGAGGGGAGTGGACGGGGAGCGGAGAGGGGAGTGGAGGGGGAGCGGAGAGGGGAGCGGAGGGGGAGAGGAGAGTGGAGTGGATGGGGAGCGGAGAGGGGAGTGGATGGGGAGTGGAGAGGGGAGTGGAGGGGGAGCGGAGAGGGGAGCGGAGGGTGAGAGGAGAGGGGAGTGGATGGGGAGTGGAGAGGGGAGTGGATGGGGAGCGGAGAGGGGAGCGGAGGGGGAGCAAAGAGGGGAGTGGAGAGGGGAGTGGAGACGGGAGCGGAGAGGAGGGTGGTGAGAGGGGTGGAGAAGGAAATGGTGAGGGCATGGGTGAGGGAAGTAGTGAGGAGTGTAGTGAGGGATGTAGTGAGGGGAGTGGAGAATGGAATGGTGAGGGTGAGGGGAGTGGTGAGGGGTGAGGGGTGAGGGGTGCGGTGAGATTAGTGACAATTTCTCTGTGGTCTTTCTCCTCCCTAGTTTTCAATCATCTTATCGTCCTGCACCTTTCCCCAGAACTCCAAGACTTGCCCCTGATATAACTGATCAGGACTCACACCCACACCCCCTGCACCCCAGACCCCTGCCTCTAACTGGGCTTTACATCCTGCTCACACCTTTTGCTGTCAGATTCCAGTGAATCCCGTTCTGTGATACCTGACTAACCCTCACTCTTCTTATGGAATGCCTGTGGTCCGAGCAGCACTGCAGGGACCACAGGCAAAAACCCCACTCGGATCCGATGAATACTACCCCAGAGTTTCAAAGCTGCAGGCCGCCAGCAGGATTAGGACGGACCTTCCCATTGGAAGGCAGGCAGTGCATCTCCATACAAAATCCAACCCACAGAGATGCTATCAGATCTTATTTCCATTATCTTCTGCTTTTGTTTGGTCTTGTGCCATGATCTTTATGGTTACAGAAAATTGTATAGAACATGATATTCAGCCCAAATGATCTGTCTCAATGGTTAAACTCCAAATAGTCCTACTTTTATCCTTCTTGATCTCACCCATCAGCATAACCTTTAATTCCTTGCTCCTTCATGCATTTATCAAGCATCCACTACATTACATGTGTGTTAATTGCTTCAGCTGCCGCCCGAGTGTAAGGAAAGCAGGTCGGGGGGTGGTTTGGTTTGTACGCGGGGTGACTGGGAGCCAGTGGTCGATGTCTGTACAGGAGGAAAGAGAGCTGGGGAGGGTCAGTCAGTACGCAGAGTGGCCGGAGACTGGAAGGCCAACACCCAGAGAGTGGTGGCTGTGTGGAATGCTCTGCCCCAGAGGGCAGTGGAGGCCCAGTCTCTGGATTCATTTAAGAAAGAGTTGAATAGAGCTCTCAAAGATAGTGGAATCAAGGGTTATGGAGATAAGGCAGGAAGAGGATACTGATTAGGAATGATCAGCCATGATCATATTGAATGGCGGTGCAGGCTCGAAGGGCAGAATGGCCTATTCCTGCACCTATTGTCTATTGTCTATAACCAGCTTGTAGGAAAGCGGCCTGGGGTAATCCGGTCATATGCAGGGCGACTGGGAGCTGGGTGGTCGACAACCAGCCTGGAGGAAAGCAGGCCTGGGGAGGATCAGTCAGTATGAAGGGAGGCCGGAGAGCAGAAGGCCAATGACTGTCCTGCAGGAAGGCTAGCCAAGGAAGGTCTGATCAGTATGTGGTGCGGTCAGGCGTCCTTTTATAGCGAAATTGGATCTGTGTTCCATGTACTGTTGCCATTTGATTGCACTGTCTTGTCTGTGTTTGTATTGTTATCTTTGTGATGAATGGGAGTGGAATTTAAGGTTTGTCCTCATCTCCCTGAAAACTGGTTGAATGGTGGGGTTTGGGGTTCGTCTTTTCTGCCGTTTCCCCTGTATATAGTGTTTTTTTTTGTGAACTGCTGCCTCCTGTTTATTGTTAACTGTATTTTGTACTGTTTAATAAAAAAAACTTGTTTCGGCTGCTTCTTATAGTAGTAGGTTCCATATTTTGTCACATTTCAAGTAAAGAATCTTTTCCTCATTTCCTTGTTAGATTTATTAGTAACTATTTTATATTTACTGAGCTCACCCACAGGTGAAAATTCAGACATAAAGGAGTATAGGAATGGGTAACATAAACAGCTCTGATGCTGTGAACCTCTTCTATCGCTGCCATCAGATCCAACAGGGGTTGGAAAGAACTCAGCTCAGATTCAATAATGGAATTAAATGGCATTTTACTCCAAAATTGACTACCTTCCTTGTTGCACCTTCCGCATCAGTGCTGAAAATTAGTCATGTGTAGAGGATTTAGTCTTCTTCATCGGCCTCATTGCACGCATTCTTAAAGAAATAAAGCTCTTTCAGGTTAACTAGTCAAATCAGTGCAGTCATAAAATCAGTGCAGTCTTCATTAACACCTCTATGAGCTGTCTCCTTTCTCAAATAAGCTCTTCCCAGCTCGATGTCCTGCCATCTCGTTCTGTCCCCATTGTGGTTTTCCGTGAACAAGTTCAGACTGAATGTAAAGAGGCACACAAAATATGGCAAGGCAGGGCTTGTCGTTAATGGAAGCACAAAAATGCCTCCAAGGTGCGCCTCACTCCAGTTTATTTAGTACAACAGACCAGGACTACCTCTCACAAACAAAGATGGACATTTCCAATGGTGGCAAATATTTATATTTACTGCAATGCTATCCATGATGGGACTCATGAATTACTAAGAGATGGGAGAAGCAAATTCTTTATCCTTTAAAATTTTTGTGCCATCATAAAGAGTATTTTTTAAATTTGTTCTCGGCCAGCATTTATTGCCCACCCCTAATTGTCCAGAAGGCAGATTAAGAATCAACTACATTGTTGTGGGTCTGGAGTCACATGTAGGCCAGATCAAGTCAGGAATGGAGATTTCCTTCCCTGAAGGGCATTAGAAACCCATATGGTTCAGTACAACAATTGTTACATAGATCTGAATAGCTAACTTTTTCTTAGAATGTTTTGATTGAATTAAAATTCCACCATCTACTGTGGTGTGATTCAAACCCAAGTCATTCTGGATTAGTATGGGAGAAAATTACTGCAGATGCTGGAATCTGTACTGAAAACAACAAATGCTGGAAATCACAACAGGTCAGGCAACGTCCATGGAGAAAGAGCAAGTTAATATTTCAAGGCTAGATGACTCTTCATCAGAGCTGAGCTAGTTACCTGGATCCAAAACGTTAGCTTGTTCGCTCTCCATGGATGCTGTCTGACCCACTATGATCACCAGCATTTGGTATTTTCAGCCTCTTACTTAATAGTTTAGTGATAATACCATAGGCCATCTCCTCCGCTGTGTGTCTGCTTTTAATCTAAGCAATACACTAGCTTCACAACAAAGTCTAATTATTGCTTTCATAATATCTTTCATGTTGTTACTGTTTTAGTTTTGAGTTTTGATTGAGTTGGTAGCGGGTTACCATCTGAAACTTGAGCACATGGTCTTAGCTCGCATTTCAGTCTGTCACTGTGGCAGTGCTGCATTGTTAGAAACACTGTCAAGTGAATAAGGTGTGTTAAACCGAGGCCTTGTTTTTGAAGTCAAGATGTTATTAAAGATCTCATCTCCAAATTTGATAATTAAAAGAAGATCTTCTTGTACCAAAAGCAGCAACAATTCTTCAACTAACGCTGTCAAAATGAAACCTAGTATTCAGTACTTCACAATATATGAAAGTATTCATTGCTATTCACAACAGCAAAAATGATGCTGTGCTGTGGCCACATGACTGGATTCACCAAAATTCAGAACATAGGAGCAGAATTTGGCGATTCATCTGCTCCACTACTTAATTCAATCATGGCTAAGCTGTACACCAACTTCAGAGCTCCAAATCACTTGATATCTCTGCCGAATAAAAATCAGCAAGAGACAATTGATTGTGTGAAGAGGCACTTGTGTTTGTGATTTGCATTTGAGAAACATATTGAACATGCTGCAGCACTCCCTGGATCCTGAGGAGGGCAGTATTGTTCCTTACATGCCTGACCTACTTGGATCCCTGTTTTTCAAGAAGCTGGAGGAGGTAGGTGCCATAAAATATCGCCTCAATTTAACAAATAACATTTAAGCACTCTCTTACCGTTCATCTAAATTATCCTGAACAGGGATAAAGACCCACTAATATAACAAATATGTGATACTAACTGCAACCACATGTAGCAATTACTGGAGATGAGCTTAATATTGAAAAAATAAAGTTATTACTGAGATGTGGCAGTATTCATGTTTGAACATTTGTAGCACAGATGCTTTGAGAAATCAATGACCCACTTCCATTAGTTTCGGTGTGGAGAGAGCCAACTTCCATCAGTCCATAATTTAAGTTGCTCACTGCAGTATTGAAGGAGTGCTGCACTGTCAGATGTGCGGTCTTTAAATTAAAGTCCTGTCTGTACTTTCAGATGAATGTATAAGGTTCTAAAGCCTTTGAAGAAATTCAGTGAAGAAAACTGGGGGAAATTTCTGACTCATAGTGCCCAGAAAATGCTGAAGGGAATGTTGTTAAAGTTTGTTTTCAAAAGACTTGGTATTCACTTAAGTATCTGTGTTGTCTGCCTCCCTCAGGGCCTGACCTATGTGGGAAGAGTCACATCTGGCTGTGACTTCTGGATTAATAAGGGATCGAGTCTCACTGGGACTATTTTGAAAGCACCATGCAGCTACGTGGCACTGGGGTTTACCAAGTGCATCTGGACAAAAATACATTCTACAGGTCCCCAGCAGCAAGGGACCATTAATATGATAGCTCAATACCTAACGTTGCTGGATGGTGTTAAATTAGAATTGATTGCCACCAATAATTATTGCAATTAAACTGCTAGTTGTAGAAAGCAGCAAGATTAGTCCAGCATCTCAAGGTGAGCTCTGAGGATGACATGTTTTTGTATAGGGTTAAGAAAGGATAGGATCCTTAAAAAGTCCAGTTTGACTACTGGTATTGGACCTTTGAGTGCCTATTAGGACTGAGCTTTGGAGGTTTTCTTTAGCCATCTGCATTTTCCATTGCTCGGAGTTGGCAGTAATGGTTCTAGCTCCAGTTTGCTTTACCTGTATTCAGGTGCTTAGGAAGGGAGGTGAAGAAAGTTGTCTGCATTTATATCCTATCAGTAATTGCCTTGGAGTGATTGAGAGTTGCCTTCTTGGACTGCAGTCTATCTTTTGTTAGGGAGGGAGTTCAAGGATTTTGTCTCAGTCACTATAACGCGATGGTGATATAATTCCAAGTCAGGGATAGTGTGGGGTGGTCCCATGAACTCGCTGACCTGGTCCTTCTCGATGTTTGGTAAGTGCTGTCGAAGATGCCTGGGCAAGTTGCTGCTCTGCAATTTGAACATGGCATACACTTGAGATGACAATCAAATGACCTGCTTTGTACTGGATTTATCAAGTTTCTTGAGCGTTTTTCAAAGCTGTATTCATTCAGATAAGTGGAGACAATTTCCTCACTTTAGTAATTGTATTGAGGTCAGCCAGGTGCACCTCATAGAACATGAGTTCCCCGATTGTGGCTGTTAGTCTGGTCCAATCAGGGAACCCTGGCAGATAGAAATAAACCTTCAGAGGTTCTGTTCACTCTGAGAGCTGGCTCGGAGGAAGCTGGAACAATGTCAAGGTCTCTCCATGTGTAAATAAAGGGTGACTTGGTGACAAGATACTAGCCTCTGCGGAATTATTTCAGTGGCAATGAGAATAAAGCACATTCCTGGAGAAACGAGTTGGGGTAAGCATTTCTGGCATCATGCCATTATTTGGGACACTTGACTCATTAGATCCTGTCAAAGACTGGGCCCAGAATGTAGAAATAATATATTTTTTTGGCAGATGAAAAGCAATGAGTAATTCGCCTGGTAGCTTGCAGACCTGCAGCTTTTTCAGTTATTAGGAGCCCAACTTTCCCTGAGACACCAGATGCTAACGTGTTTCAAGAGTTGACAGATTTAGCTAAGGAATATTACAACCCCAAGCCTTCTCAAATTCTAAGATGCTATCATTTTCACTCAGCAATTCAAGAACTGGGAGAATCAAAGTTTGGATTTTTGACTAGGTTAAGATGATTTGCAGAGGCTTAACGCTCAATGAGATGCTGAGAGACAGGTTGATATGTGGGATTAATGATGTAACCATGCAAAAGCGCCTAATAGCTGAAGCCCACTTAGATTTCAAACAGGCACTCCAACTGGCTTTATCATTGGAAAATGCGCCAAGTGGAGCATTTGAGTTGTGGGGTATTCCAATGGAAGTGGACACCGTCGCCTGTCCAACTGAGCTTGGGGAACTCCACTTGAATGAAGGCAATTGTGCAGCCACATTCCTGAACAAAGGGACTCTGGGTCAGTCCATAATAAAACCCCAAAACAAAGCCAAACCTCAGGCAAACAGTTAGAGTTTTCTTCAGGATCTGGGCTGGCAAGCCATTGTAGTTGCTACCAGTATATGGACTTGAGACAGCATTGAAGTCCTACTAGACCTAAATTGTTAAGAGAGCTCATAAGCCAGTGTCCAAGAGAATGCACACCCTGGAAAATCCATCTACATCTGGTTTGGAACAGTTAAGTTGCTTAGCAACACCTAAATCAGAACCAATCAAAATAAACGTCTGGTTAAATGGTCACCTGGTTCTAATGGAGGCAGATATTGGCACGGCTGTATCAGTGATCTCAAAACCAGTCTTTACCAAAATTCGCTCTAGACACTAACTCTTAAGCTTGCATAAGACCTTGGCAAGACTGAGAAGCTAGACCAGGGAAAATTTACAGATTAAGGGTACAACTTCGATTCTGGTCTCTTCAAAGAAATAGCTTATTCAGTTACTACTAATTGTAGTAAAAGGCTTGGGCCCAAGCTTGACAGGGTGAAATTGGTGTCGAGAGATATTCGCCTAGATTGGCTCAACATGTTTTGACTAGAAAATGATTACCTGAGTAAAGTCTTAATTAAATACCTGGAAGTCTTTCACTCACTCTCCTGACTTCCAACTTACAGTTGATGGACAAACTTTGAGTTACTTGCCTCAGAATCCTTCGTGTCTGATTTAGTGTTTGCATAGCTGATCCAGTTCAGTTTCTAATCAATAGTAAGGCTCAAGTTGTGGGAGATTCAACAATGATAGACATAGAAACATCGAAACAGGTGCAGAAGTAGGCCATTCGGCCCTTCGAGCCTGCACTGCCATTCAATATGATCATGACTGATCGTGCAATCTCAGTATCCCATTTCTGCTTTCTCCTCATGTCTCTTGATCCCTTTAGCCGCAAGAGCCATGTCCACCTCCCTCTTGAATATACCTAACGAACTGGTCCCAATAGCTTCCTGTTGAGAGAGAATTCCACAGGTTCAAACTCTCTGAGTGAGGAAATACTTCCTCATCTCAGTCCTGAATGGCCTACCCTGTATTCTTAGATTGTGACGCCTAGTTCTGGACTTCCCCAAAATTGGGAACGTTTTTCCAGCATATAGCCTGTTCAGTCCAATCAGGATTTTATATGTTTCTATGAGAAAGCCCCTCATTCTTCTAAATTCCAGAGAGTACAAGGCCAGTTGATCCAGTCTTTGTTCATATGTTAATCCTGCCATCCCAGGAATCAGTCTGGTAAACTTTCGCTGGACTCCCTCAATAGCAAGAATGTACTTCCTCAGACCAGGAGCCAGAACTGCACACCATACTCAAGGCATGGCCTCATCAAGGCCCTACATAAATGCACCAAGATATCCTTACTCCCATACTCAAATCCTCTTGCTACGAAGGCCAGCATGCCTTCAGCTTAATGCAGCTGAAAGTCAAAGAATCAAGGTTAGATTCTCTTTCGTGGAAGACGTTCATTGTCTGCATTTCTGTGGTATGGGAGCTGACCTTTTATGTATCAGTTACAGGCTGAATATTGTTCAGGTCTTGCTGCATATGAACATGAGGATTTTGCAAGTCTGACTTGGCAGAGAACACTTTTTGCGTGTGCAGCAAGTGGTCAAACTTCCCAAATCAATCCAGATCATCATATTCACATTGTCTTTGTTAAGGAACGGATCCTGCCTGTCCCTGAACCTGTCCAATAGCACACCTTCCACAATCCCAGAAGCGTACAATCTACTGGCAGGATCACCATTTCAAGGTCTCTTGCAAGCCTGCCTAACAACTCCTGTTCATCAAAGCACACTGCTTATGTTATTGAGAATGAGAAATAAATTCTAATTTAACACCTTTTTATTTGTTGTTGGGACATTATAATTATGATGTGCCTTCCTGGGCACTTGTCGAATGTATTTTCAGTTGGAGGAGTTGGGCAAACACCGGTGTCACCGTGTTGCTGCTTTCAAAATAGTCCCAGTGAGACTGAATCCTCGATTAATTCCGAAGTGACAGGCAGATGTGACCCTCTGCAACACTTGCAATATAAACTCGGCACTGAGGGAACCAACCCATCACAGATATCTTAGTGGATGCCAAGTCTTTTGAAAACATTTCTTGCCTCTTACGCAGTTTAAAACCATTGCCTTAAATTAATTCATAGCAATCTCCAGTTGTTAGCAAAGGTGTACACTCGCATTGTGTCCGCCCATACATGAACAGTTTTCCCGATCAGTTGGGTGCTGAGTGGAGGCCGGGTTTACCAAGGTTATCTTGGTGCTTGAATCTGCTGCGGTTAGAAAGTAACCCTTGAGTTACCAGATTTGATCAATTGTCAGGTGCCAATTAATTACACGACCACAAATGTTACAGTATGCGCTATTAAAAAGCAGAATAAAGCCCACCTAAGTAATGTTTATGACAAGAAATTGAGGAGGAAAACTAATGTGAAATGAATATCTTGATTCTAAGTTTGTAACGATAAAGTGAAAAGTGTAACCATAGTATGCTATGTTATGGTGAAATATAAGTAAGTGAAGATTAAGCATTGTAAATGTAAGATGGATGGGAAAAGAGTATAATCAGAAATTCAGCACAGTAAGTGATTTGTGTTATGTGAGCTGTACCTTTAATACAGGCTTTGGAACTGTGCATAGGTAACAAGTGAAGTTCCATTGTCTGGTTGCCAAACATAGACTAAGATTTCTTTTGTTAGAGTGTTTTGACAAAGTCAATGACTTAATTAGTATTTATACAAAGAAAAAAAATTATATTTCCCCCTTTAGATAGAGAACACGTTCATGTATTCCTTTGTTCTTGTGTCTCTGATAAGTTATCAAGTAAAATGGTAGATCTTCTGAAGGCTCAGTTCAAACACAATCATCCCTTAACAGGAACAGTTTTCAAGTCTGTTAATCATTGTCTTGTTTGTTAGTGATATAAACTCCACTCGATATCTAGAGACAACTGAGTCTTTTTTCATCATTCCTTGTGAACAAGAGAACTGAACATGCTGACAAAGGTTTTTCCTATCGGATGTCATCAATGCCCTGAGGAATTCTGGAAATGAGCAAAAACAGCCATTTCATTATTTCTGGCCTAATAAGTGAAAAGGGAGAAAAGCATTAGGCTTATGAAATTAATCAGATTGAAAATCCATGTATGTATGTATAGATTACACAAGTTGTCAGGATTTGAAACGCACTACCCGAAATGGTGGAAAATAGAAATTCAATTGCAGTCATCAATAGGGAATTGGATAAATACTTGGAAAAGAAAATCTGGGGTAGGTGAAATGTGGGACTAAATCTTCAAAAGAGTCGAGATAGACACAGACTGAATGATCCGTATAACACTATGATGCTGTAAGATTAGGTTATTTTTCACTCTCCCCTTCACCCCCCACTCAAATATTTCCCGAGAGCTTTTTAACCAACTAATCATTTAAAAAAGAAAATTGATAAAGTAGGATTAAGATCTTTTTATTTCCTCCTGAGATGAGGAAGAATTTCTTCACTCTGAGAGTTGTGAATCTGTGGAATTCTCTCCCACAGAAAGCTGTTGGGGCCAGTTCATTAGATATTACTGAAATAAGACACATTTTGTCAAATCTCTTTGTCTTGTCATTATCAAGGTATATCCTTCATTTGTTCACAACAGCCAATGTACAGATGTACCCAACCACCCTGTACTTGCACATCTGCAGCAGTGTCCATTAGATGTAGATTCTACAATTGGACAACAGGTCTGAACAGGTGGTTTGGAAAATATCTATCTCTTAATGAGCACTTTCTTCTCAGGAAAAAATATACCCTGAGGAGCTAGGGCTCTTTTGGTACGGGGCAACATTCCTCCCGCTGAACCTGGGGACCCAGGCTCAAGTCCCAACTGCTCCAGAGGTGATTAATAATATCTCTGAAGACATTGTTTAGAAAATGTCTTATCTGAGGAACTCGGGCTCTTGTGTTGTGATGGTCTTGACCCTCCGAGCCTAGAGGCCTGGTTTCAAGTCTCACATGGTTCAGTGGTATGTCATAACATCCATGAACAGGTTGACTAAAAATACCTACCCTGAGGAGCTACTGTTCTATGAGAGAAATTATTGAACTGTAGCAGCCACAATAATCTTCCTTTGCGCTAGGTATGCCTCTAACCAACAGAAAGTATCCCAAATGTTGGCAGCTTTGCTTGGGCTAGCATGATGCCGCATACACTCAAATAGTGCGGTGGTGTCAAGTAAAGTCACCTTCACTGCTCCTTTAGAGTTCTGCTTGCTTGTCCATGTCTGCACCAGGTTGTAATGTGGCCAGGAGCTGAACAAACAAACAGAGAGCACCTTATTGTTAAGTATTACTGTCATCCACTTGTTCTATCATTTTGCTAATGATTGAGAGTAAAATTTGCTAATGATTGAGAGTAAAATTGGCTGGATTAGATTGCCCTGGTTTTAATGGGCACGATCTACCTGGATAATTTTAATCATTGCCAGATTACCAGTGTTGTGCTGGAACAGCTTGATTAGCAGGATAGTTAGTTCTGGAGCACCAAGTCTTCAGTATAGCACTGTTGCCAGATATTGAAAACTGCAATGAATTTGTTTCTCTGTCTTACAGGAGTAAAGGAAATTAGCTAAGTTGCAGCATGACATATATATCTTGAGCAAATCAGAAAGAAAAATGTTGGAATCCCTACAGCATGGAAGCAGGTTATTTGGCCCATCGAGTCCACACCAAACCTCTGAACTTTATGAAAAAACCCTTTGTCATAATGAATGATTCATAAAAACATCAAGGCCAAAGGTGGAATCCTTAAACATCATTGATAGAGTGCATGCAATTCAGTAGCTCAAGCTTGCTCCACATTTGATGGGGATTATGGTTGAACTGAACATAACCTCTACTTTTCTGTCTACCCCCATACCCTTTGTCTCTCCTGTCAATCAAGAATTTATTCAATTCAGCCTTAAAAATATTCAATGATCCTTCCTCCACTGCCCTCTGGGAAAAGCTATTCCACAGGTGAAGTAGATGGTTCAGTGATTAACATTTTCCAATGGTTTGTTGGATGTGCGTTGATAACAGGAGACTGGAAGATGTGGCTCCAATCATTAAAAACATCCAGAAGTATTATCACAGGAATTCAGCAAGGCATCTACACTGGCAAAAATACCGGAGCTTTTTAATAAAGAAAACATATTAAGGCTGTCTGCTGAGTGGAAAAGATTAAGCTAGAATCAAGAAAACATTGTTCAAAAAGGTCAAAATATAACAAACAAGTTTATTGCTGTTCTGCAAAGTTTCTGCACTGAAATTGTGGATGCAATGAAGGTTCATGGAATCCTAATGAAGATGCAATTTGTGTTTGAGTTGGGGACGGAAGATACTTCTTTTAATAACAGGGAGTTCTTGCTACACAGATGTTGCCCCTGACTTAATGCTCCACGGGTTAATCTCAATCAGTATATTGTAACAACCATGACAGAGTGAAGCTGTGTATATTGCAAAGTGCTTGGTGATACAAGATGATGAGAAGAGTATTGGTGTATAAGCTGATGGTTCTGAAAGGGTTAATGTTGGAGATTGCATTAAGTTCCATCTAATTTGATGATGCCATAAAGACTTGGGTGGGAACGGGTAAAACAGCTTAATGTCTAATGAGGTGAAGACCTATGGCCACATGTCTCCCTATATTCTTAGAAACAATGTTCAACTGTCTGATGCTTAGCTAAGTAAAAATACATATACATTGTTAAATATTATTTAAGTGACAAATTGTAAAGAGAACTAAATAAAACTGAAAATGTTACACCTGAGATCTTTTTAGCCCTGAGCATAGGAGGAAGTTTATAAAATTATGAATAGGGTGAATAGCCAAGGTCTTTTCCCCAGGGTAGAGGAGTCCAAAGCTAGGGGGTACCGATTTAAGGTGAGAGAGGAAAGATTTAAAAAGGACCTGAGGGGCAACTTTTTCACACAGAGGTGGTATGTGGATGGAATGAGCTGCCAGAGGAAGTGGTAGAGGCTGGTACAATTAGCGCATTTAAAAGACATTTGGACAGGTACATGGATAGGACAGGTTTGGAAGGATATGGGCCAAATGCTAGCAAATGGGACTAGTTCAATTGAGGCAAGCTGGTTGGCATGGATGGGTGGTTGGGCCAAAGGTGCTGTTTCCATCTGTTTACAACTCTATGACTCTATAGCACCATGCAACACACTAGATAAACATCAATTAAAATATCTTGCACTCAGAAACAGAAACATAGAAAATTGGTAGCGTTGAACATAGCCATTGGGCCACCATCTCTGTGCTGGTTGGAAAGGAGCTCAGCAGTCTAATGCCACTTTTTAGTTCCTGCTCTACAATTCTGTAGGTTATGGTGCTTCATATTCAATTAATGTGTGTATATGATGAGGATTTCAGTCTCTGCCACTTCTCTCTAATCCATCTACTGATTTCTTTACATCTTTGTCTCCAACTATCCTCTTATCCACTCAGTGTAGACCCCTCCTAATCTTATACACCTCAATTAAAGCTTCCTTCATCCTCCGTTGTTCCCAAGAAGCCAACCCAGCCTATTCACTCTTTCCTCAAAGTTAAAGTCTCCATTGCTCAAAGCAAAAAATCTTCATTTCAGGATGCCCCAAAGCAGTCAATAATCATGTTTTGAATGTTTTTAAACACCATTAACATGTAAGAAACAACAATAACCATTTTGAATACAAGAAGGTCTCACAAACAGTTATGAAATGAATGACAAGGTGATTTGTTTTTAGACTGTTTGTTAAGAACCTCCTACCTTCCTTCAGCTGTTTACATCTGTCTGAGATATCAAACAGATTCATCCAAGGAAATGGCGTGATTGTCAAGGCTTCGTTAAGGTCGAACTTTAAATTATACATTCAAGTCTTTGAAATGGAATGCAAATCCTAGTTCAGAGTTAAGAAAAGTAAATACTCAGTAAAGGCTGATCTTTAAAAGCTTTATACGACAATGATTTACACCAAAGATATCACTACAGCAAAAAAAGTTAAAGGTAATTTCAATGGATGTTTAGTAGTTTTTTTTTATGTGACATTCATTAAATACAGGTTTATATCCACTAGCAGTTGCCTGATGTCGAAAGGGCTGACAGGTTTAGACTTGGAGAGGCTGGTAACCCCACAGAATAGGCCCCTGCTGTGAACACTGTTTTCCAGCAATGGAAATGGGTATGCAGCAGCTGCTCCCCACTCTAAAGAAGCAGGGGCTGGGTTTGAATACTTAAAGGCCTTATTAGGGGCCATTTTATGGGCCCACCAACATTTTGCTGAGAATGAGGGCATCTGATTGTCACCATAATACAGGAGCCCTCCTTGCAACAGCCCAAGGGCTAATACAGCCAGAGACTACACAATGCACAGACAGGGCCGACAGATGAAAAAGTCTCTCCATTGACTGCAATAACCTCCTTGGAGGTGCATCCCATTGGATCTTTGGCGTCTGAAATAATTGCTTTGCTTCACTTACCTGGCAGAGACTCAAGGTTCCCTGCCAATCTCAGCAATGCCAAGCTCTCCCAATGTACGCAGATGAGGCTTCTGAGGTGCCAACACTCAGGCTTGGTTTTATTCCCAATTCCTCCACCTCTGCCGCATCTGTTCCCAACATGACTTATTCCCAATTCCTCCGCCTCCGCTGCATCAATTCCCAACATGTCCAATTCCACCTTAGAAAATCCCAGATGGCCTCCTTCTTCCAAAATTGCAATTTCCCCTCCCGCGTGGTTGATGATGCCCTCCAGCGTATCTCCTCCACTTCATGCACCACCGCCCTTGAACCCCACCCCTCCCAATGCAACAAGGACAGAAACCCCCGGTCCTCACCTTCCACCCCACCAACCTCTGCATACATCACATCATCTTCTGCCACTTCCGCCACCTCAAACAGACCCCACCACTAGAGATATATTTCCCTCCCCACTCCTATCATAGTTCCAGAGAGACCATTCCCTCTGCAACTCCCTCAACAGATCCACGCCCGCCACCAGCCCACAGCCCACTCCTGGCACCTTCCCCTGCCAATGCAGGAATGCAGGAATTGCAAAACCTGTGCCCACACCGCTCCCCCCCACCCCCCCATTTATCTGCCAGCCCCTTGGCCCATAAGCCTCATTCCTGATGAAGGGCTCTTGCCCAAAACGTCGATTTTCCTGCTCGTCGGATGCTGCCTGACCTGCTGTGCTTTCCCAGCACCACACCCTCGACTCTGATCTCCAGCATCTGCAGTCCTCACTTTCTCAGGTCTGGTCAGATGCCCAGTTGGGAAATGGGAGTGGTAGGTTTGGGGGTATGGTGGGGGTCGTTGGAATTACCAGTAAGTGTGGGTTTTGGATCTGCTTTTAACCCCGATGAATGTCAACTTCCAAGGCCTGGTGTTACAGTCCTAAATGTCAACCTGTGTAATTATCATTCTGAAGTATTTCACGATCCTGCTTTTAAAACTGCTTTCCCCGATCAAGCAAATTATTTCCACCTTTGCTGATGGCAAGGCAGACATGAGGGATTTACAGAATCAGTGGGGACAAGGCAGTCAAGGGCTGAGTTCAAACCATGGGGAGCTCCCTGTAAGCAAAGGACTCCCCCATACACTTGCACCCATTCTTCGGGGAGTTTTCAATAGCTGTGAGGGTTCGAATCCACATCTGCAGTGCTATTTATAATTGGTCACATGAATTATTTCATTCTAAAACAAGACTGTTTACAGGATAGAAACAGTGATATCTTTATCTTGGAAAGTTTTGCACTGCTCTCATAAGAAACAAATAATGTGTTGGGTTTAAGAATGTATTATTGCTATGTGACTTCTTTTATTTACTCTTTTGTCAGCATTTTGTTACCCGTCCTTAATTACCTTGAATGGCTTGCTCAGCTTGCTCAAAGGGCTTGCTCAAGAGTCAGCCACATTGCGCTGAATTTGGAGTCATATCTCAATGGGGATAGCAGATTCCCACTCCATAAAGGACATCAGTGAAGTAAGTGGGTTTTACAGGAATTGCTGAAGGTACAGAGACTAGCACTTTAACTCCAGGTGTTCTTAATTGAATTTAAAACCCACCCATTGCTGTGGTGAGATTTTAACCTTGGACCATTAGCTCAGACCTCTGGATGACATTACCACTGTACGTCACCATCTCTGCTTAACATATATTTATGCTCTTTCCCAAGGCTCTTATTCTTTTAAGCTTATACTTCTGAATACAATGGGAAAATATATTGTATACATCTCGTTTTTACATCTTTTGGATGAGTGTAATTGTGATTGACTGCAACCCCACTTGAATCCTGAGAGGGGCACAAGAGAACCATAAATAATAAAGTTAAAAATCACACAACACCAGGTTATAGTCCAACAGGTTTAATTGGAAGCACACTAGCTTTTGGAGCGACGCTCCTTCATCAGGTGATAGTGGAGGGCTCGATCGTAACACAGAATTTATAGCAAACATTTACAGTGTGATGTAACTGAGCTCAAAAACTGCATGAATTTATGTAAAACTCTGTTATCTCACTTTTTAGATTAGAATCAATCTAAACATCAGGTCATAGACAGAGAACACAGGGGGCTAACACCTTCAACATATTGTCTAGCTATCACCATTGTTAACAGCTAACCCAAGAATGCAACTTTAAAAAAAAGGTTTTGTGATTTACACATGAAAGAAGTGAAACTATCACTGTATTCTAACAGATGAAAGGCTTAACAGACAATCAATTTTTCAATCTATAATTTCAGTTACATCACACTGTAAATTTTTGCTATAAATTCTGTGTTACGATCGAGCCCTCCACTATCACCTGATGAAGGAGCGTCGCTCCGAAAGCTAGTGTGCTTCCAATTAAACCTGTCGGACTATAACCTGGTGTTGTGTGATTTTTAACTTTGTACACCCCAGTCCAACACCGGCATCTCCAAATCATAAATAATAATGGTGAGATCTGAGCTAGTTCCGAGCTTGGGTTTATAACTAAGTATTGCTACCACCTTAAGTGACAAAAAGCAAAGTGGGGAGAAGCTTCCAAATGACAGGCAAAATCATGTCAACTTTTATAAGTTACGTGATAGGACTGTGTTATTGGTGATAATTCTATTGGGATTTTCATTGCAGTACAAAGATGTAATATTCAGAAAGCTCAGACATAAATCTGACTTCAGGAGTTATTACAGAGGCATAGATAATCAAATCTCATGGTTCACCAAATCCATGAAATACGGTCAAATACTCCCACCATCTTGTGTGGCGAATTGGTCTAAGGTAACACTTCTGTAATATTGTAACGCTTCCCTCAATAACAGTTAGCAACAACCTAGATTTATATAGTGCCTCTAAATATTTCAAGTTGCCTCACTGAGCACTTTCAAAACTTGACACTGAGTTACATAAAATGATATTAGGAAGGTGAAAAGAAGACTTGGTCAACCTAAAGGAGGAGAGAAATTTAGGTCGAGAAGCAGAGAAATTTAGAATTAGAATGAGATTTTATCGTGTACTGAAGTTCTGGGTTACAGGAGGACAGTGACAAGTTTATAATGGAGCCATTCACAGCGCCATCTTAGGTGCAAGGTACCTAGGTACAAAATCTTAAGTAAAACGTAGAAAATAAAGAAATAAGTTAAAAGTTCAACATTACAGTTCTTCTCAGTATAAAATAAGAAATAAAATTAAAAGTTTCAAGTTATGGGTCCGCATTCACTCTACCCTGGGCTTTCCCTGCAAGAGCTCGATTTCTCCCCCATGTTGGTCTCAATCTCTCCCCTGTGCTGCCCTCGGTCTCTCCCCTGTGCTGCCCTCGGTCTCTCCCCCCGTGCTAAGGAAGGAATTCCAGAGCCTAGGGTCAAGGCAGCTGAAAGCATAGTTACGCTTTCGGGCAAAGGAGATCGACAATAGCAGAATAAGCTAGAATTAGAAGAA
This sequence comes from Chiloscyllium plagiosum, assembly GCF_037043375.1. NCBI lineage: Eukaryota > Metazoa > Chordata > Chondrichthyes > Orectolobiformes > Hemiscylliidae > Chiloscyllium > Chiloscyllium plagiosum. The sequence goes on from NW_028270156.1 coordinate 61,288,821, forward strand.
TGTGAAGATATCAAAGCAATATCTTCAGAATCAGGATCAGAATTTTCAAAGCACAGGCAGCACCACAGTCTCGACTCTGATCTCCAGCATCTGTAGTCCTCACTTTCTCCTAGATGATATCTGGGATGAGAACAAATGTAGCTTGATATGTCCCAGGGGTGAGAGTTAATTAAGGATGAAAGAGTTGATTTTCTGATCAGTGGGAGTGATCTATCCAAAATGAAATATAACTTCACGAATAAGGATATCCAATCATTGTTTAGTTATTTCAATGTTAAGTATTTTATATTGACCTTCAAATGTTCTTTCATAATCTGTACAAGACCTTCATTTTAATAAAATTCTAACCTGAGGTATAACATTAGGCATAATTTCCCTTCCATTCATAGCAGGAGCAGGGTAATGTACTTTATTTGCCTATCCACATTGGGTAAACCAGAAACTATATACACCACAAACATTCTAATAATGAGGTAGTATTTTCTGAATTCATGAATTTTAATTTTCTTATTTAATAATTAGTGATTTTTTTTTTAAAGCATCAGACTGTGTAGAGAATGTTTATCTAGAAATAATGGCCGATGGAAAAAAAACTCAGGCCAGGGTACTTTAGTTGTATTAGCTCTTCTGCTGTTGCTATCCACTCCAAGCTTATTTCCCAACACCTTGCCCATTTAGGAAGAAAATAAAATGATCTGGTACCTGATTGCAAGTTAAGTATGTAATAGCGTTGAGGTTATTTAGGGCGGCATAGTGGCTCAGCGGTTAGCACTGCATGTCACAGTGGCCCAGGTTCAATTCCAAACTTAGGCAACTAACTGTGTGGTGTTTGTAGGTTCTCCCCATGAGTTTCCTCCCACAGTCCAAAGATGTGCAATTAGTAGGGTTAGCCATGCTAAATTGCCCATAGTGCTCAGGGATGTGTAGACTGGGTTGATTAATGTAGGATTGTAGGGATCTGGGTGGAATACTGTTCAGAGAGTCGGTATGAGCTGAATGGCCTCTTTCCACAATGTAAGGATTATATGATTGTCATGGATGTCAGATCAAATTGCCATAAATAATGAGTGTTATTTTGCTAAAACTCAACATATGCAACATTTCATACATAAGGAAGTGCAAAATCACAAAATAGTGATCAAGTAGATAGATCACCAGCATCTTCTCAAGGACACTAGGGATGGGTAATAAATGTCGAACAGTCAACGATGCCCACATCCCACAATTGAACGGAAAAAGGTTTTAAAAATGAGAACGGCCATGCTTAATTCATTTGTCTGGAGAGACCCTAATAGGTACTCCCTTCGCTGCATTTTAATTTTTTGTTAAATAATTTCATATACCTTGTTTCCTTCTTTCCCTGGGGTTCTGTTCCAAGTATTAATCAATCTTTCTGTTGTCAGTATTACATTTGATTTGTTTGAATATGTTGCATTATGTCTTTATTTAATTTAAAAGATAATTCTAGTTTTAGCTTTCATTTCTCTTAATAACTTTTCATATGATGATTTTATCTGTATAATTCCACTCTCCAGTGCCTTCTGCCCAAGCTGAAGTGCTCAAATTTATTCAGTCTGTTTTTATGGAGCTCAAACACTTAATTCACTAGCATTATAGCTGTTTCCTGAAATGTTTCTAGTGTTTTCACACCTCCTTTGTCCAATGGGAATCAGAGCTCCACATAATACTGGTGATATGTCCTGACCACATCACTATACAATTAATTATAACCTTCTTTCTCCATAATTTAGTGTTCTAGCTATGTAGTTTAACATTCATTTTGAATTATTCATTGGTGCTTTGCACTCATTAGAAATATTGGGCACTGAATCAAATGAGACCGCAACATCTCTTTCCATGTCACCCTTAGCTAATTCAGTGTTACTCAAGGAAGATTCTCATTCTCCTTTGAAAGTGGAGTACTTTTGCACTTGTCTGATTTCATTTCCATTGATTATTCCTCTTGATCAACTCAAACAATTTCAGGACCATTGTATTATGTTCTTGAAGCCAAAACATGCTCTAACTTAGAAACAGCAGTAAATTTATCATTGTCCCCAGGGTCCTCATTTTGTCCTTGCCCATGACTTCAAACTGATTCCTGTAACAAGTACTCAATTTTTCCTACTGTCCAATTTTGTATTCATTTCCAAGATTTATCCTGAGTCTCTTTTTTGAGTGTAATTAATATCTTTTGTGTGGATTTAGGTCAAAGGTCCTTTGGAACTCTAAACTCATCATGACACATGGGTTTCCACAATCTCTTGGCTTATTATTTTTCCAAATAAGTTGCAGAGCTTGGCTATTGCCTTTTCTGAATTTGTATTTACAAGGCTTGTAGTAACCCTCAAGGTTACTTCTGTTCATGCGGCCTAGTACTCACATGAAATGGAGCCATAAGTTTATTGAGTCTGTAGTTACTTGGTTCCTTTTGTCAACCTTTTTGAATATTGGTCTGACATTAGCATAGCTCCAATTTAGTTATGCTCAGTGTCTACTAATTCTCAAAATGACTTCTAATAGCTCACAACACTTCCCCCTAGCCTTTTTGAGAGATCTGACATTAGACATTTCTAGCTATACTTGTTTTGAGCTTTTTAAACCTGTCTGACTTGTATCTCACTTCTATTGCTTATTGATTTTGCTCTGCTAACCTTTGAAGAGAGCATGTTACTCACATGTTTCCTTATGAAAACTAACAGGAGGTTGTCATCAGATTATTTACTGATTGGTGGTCATCCTCAGTTTCAAGTGCACTTTACGTTTTCACGATTCTCAACTCTTATTCTGATTGGCATTCTATAATAGGACAAACAATGTTTACAATTTTTTTATCTTTTATGATCATAATTTTAAAATGCTACTCAATGAATTCATCTCAGAGATTATCATATTAATTCTGAATTTTTCATTTTTGTGTTAATAAGTTATAAGTATATACTTGTCCTGTGTTTTATTCTTTGAAATATGTTTCTGTTAACTTCTGTGCAACTCCTTCCCTAATATCATTGTGGGGACCAACAATCAGCATAAGGATAGAAAAGGCAGGTCCCATGAAGATCATTTCAGCTTACCAAGGGATGGGCAATTAACATAGTTTTGTTGGCATTGCTCATGTTAAAAAAAGAGAAAAAAAAGGAGATTGGCATTTATATTGTATATTTCTCAAACTCATGTGTCATAGTGCTACAAAACTAATTAAGTGCTATTGAAGTGTAGTTGCTCAGGTAATGTGGGAAAATACAACAGCAAAAAACCACTGACAGCAGCATTATTATGACTAAGCAGTTAATTTATTTGGTTATACTGGTTAACAGATAAGTGTCCAGCCCATACATTGGGAAGACATTCTTTCACAACCAGCAGATGAAGGAGCAGTGCTCCGAAAGCTCGTCCTTCCAAATAAACCTATCAGACTATAACCTGTTGTTATGTGATTTTTAACTTTGAATTATTTTGTGGGATATTCTCCATCCACTCGAAAGACCAAATAGGGTCTTGATTTAATGTCTCATCCTAAAGGTGATCCTTGCCAGTGAAGCGCTCCTTCATAACTGCTTTGGAGGGTAGGCCTTGATTTTGAGCTGAGGACTCTGAAGTGGACTTTGGAACTATGAAATGCTGACTTAGAGCACAAATAATGACGAGTTGAATGTCTGTCTTAAGTTATAATTATCTACTGACACCAATTAACCAACTGAAATGAAATGGTCTTGAGTGTTTTTTCCACACATAGGAAGTATTTGGTCCAGTTCGCAAAGCTTAATATTGAATTAATTTTGGTTGTTTCTTCATTCTGAAGTTTTCTTTTAATTCATTCATGGGTTGTGAGTGTCATTGGCTCAGCCAGCATTTATTGTACATCCTTAACTGCCCTTGCAAAAGTGTGGGCAGAGGTAGACGCACAATGCTATTATGGAGAGACTTCCAGGATTTTGACCCGAGTGCAGTGAGGGAACAGTAATATACTACTAAACCAGGATATTGTATGACTTGGAGGACAGCTAACAGATGGTGGTGTTCCAATGGCCTTCTAGGTGGCACAGGTCATGTATTTTAGAAGATGCTGGCTTAGAAGTCATGGTGAGTTACTTCCATGCAACATTTAGATGGCACAGTGCCGGTTTTGGATGGAGTTAATGTTTAAGCTGGCAGGTGAGGGTATAATCAATTGGTTGGCTTTGTCAGGATGGTGTCCAACTTCTTGCATGTTCTTGGAACTGCAGTTGTATAGTTGCCCTGAAGATATAAGCTTCACAGAAATTTCAATTGATGAACCAGGAAATAGATCTATTGATGTCATTTAGTTTGGGTTTACACTGTTTTATTGTTTGCTATCCAACTACAAGCTGAAATGAATTTGATAATCCGATAAAGATACAGCATCTTAGAAGACTAAACTCCTTCTAATGTGCAGTAAATGCCACAACTGAGCTAAGGGAGAAAACGACAATCCTTTTGGTGTCTTCCCACAGTTGCTTATTAGTACTGCCACCTCACATATGCAAAGGCTCACAAAACTACTCATCAGGACCAAGAGATTGGTAGGTTTTTGTCAGGTAAGGGGTATCCATAGATATGGAGCAAAAACAGAGGTTTAGAATAGCCACTTATTTTGAATTGGGGGACAAAATGGAGGGCCTGAAAGGCTTATTCCAGCTCTATGTGTAGATCATAAGTGACCACTAGTTTACAGGATCCTGCCCAAATATGATGCCCCAAAGTTATTGTCACTTATTGACAAGATTCCGACCTGTTGACTTTATTTATTGGTAAATTACAGGAAGGCAGTCATCCCTTTTGGATGATTCAAGGAATAATGAGTAACATGTGTGGACGTGATGTGTTCACATACTTCATACAAATTGAAGGATTAGGACAAGAATATTTAAATTGTCACAATAAAGTATGCAATACATATTTAAGACTGAAATGTACAGGATGGTATTTTACCAGTTACACCAGTTTTGCCATATGACCTTTTTGATTGAACTATCTCATTCACCCAGTAATTATAAAGTGCAATCATGCTAGGAATTTTCCTTAAGGGTTACAGAACTGATAGAGTGTGATTTAAATTAGTTCCTGTAACCTGAGAAGCCTAATATGTGTGTCAGAGGATTCAAAAATCTATTCAGTATTACACAATGTATTATTTAAGAATAGCAACAGAGCACAAAGCCATAAACTTGCATAACATTGCAACTGTTCCTTCCTACAATACAAATACTAAATGCTTCTTAATTCATGAAGGCATTAATTTTGTTTTCTTCCACTTCCCCATTGTAGATTCAACCATTCGTTGTGTCCTTTCTGCTTGGCATTCAATGACTGGAATTGAGACATATTGCCAGATCACTGTTACTTATAATCTGTACCATAAAGTCATGGAGAAGTACAACACGAAAATAGACCCTTTGGTCCAACTCATCCATGTCGGCCAGGTATCTGGCTTTTATTGGTAGAGGAATTGAGTTCCGGAGTCCTGAGGTCATGATGCAGTTGTATAAGACTCTGGTGCGGCCGCATCTGGAATATTGTGTGCAGTTTTGGTCGCCATACTATAGGAAGGACGTGGAGGCACTGGAACGGGTGCAGAGGAGGTTTACCAGGATGTTGCCTGGTATGGAAGGAAGATCGTATGAGGAAAGACTGAGACACTTGGGGCTGTTTTCATTAGAGAAAAGACGGTTTAGGGGTGACTTGATTGAGGTGTACAAGATGATTGGGGGTTAGATAGGGTTGACAGTGTGAACCTTTTCCCGCGTATGGAGTCGGGTATTACAAGAGGGCATAGCTTTAAATTAAGGGGGGGTAGATATAGGACTGAAGTTAGGGGTAGGTTCTTCACTCAGCGAGTCGTAAGTTCATGGAATGCCCTGCCAGTAGCAGTGGTGGACTCTCCCTCTTTATGGGCATTTAAGCGGGCATTGGATAGGTATATGGAGGATGGTGAGTTAGTATAGGTTAGGTGGGCTTGGATCGGCGCAACATCGAGGGCCAAAGGGCCTGTACTGCGCTGTATTCTTCTATGTTCTATGTTCTATGTTCTATGTATCCTAAATAAATCTAGTCGCATTTGGTCTATATTCCTCTATTCAATCCAGACGCCTTGTAAGTGTTGTAATTTTACCAGCCTCAACCACTTCCTCTGGTAGCTCATTCCATACACGCACCACCCTCTGGATGAAATAAAATGACCCTAGTTACAGGACACACAAGGATAAATTCTATCATTATACCTACCTATCAGAGCAGGACTGAGATTAGAAATTCATCATTAAACAAAAAAGGCTGGTCAGGGGGCTGTCAACCTCATCCATTTTGTTAATCACAACAACAAATCCATCTCAGCCTTCTCCTCAAAGTCCTCATCATTAGAGAAGCCTGTGCTTAGCTGGTGCAAATTAATCCACAAGATACAACAACCGAGCTGAGTGCACTGGATGCCTTAAAACACAGACGCCCAACAATTTCCTGGCTGCAGTGCTTATGATCTGTGCTCGAGATTTGGCTGTCCTCTAGCCACATGCTTCCACAACCGAAACACTGGCATGTACTCAGCAATGTGGAGAATTATTCCATTATGCACTTTCCCAGGAAAACAGGACAAATCTATGCTCTCCCTCGTTCTCCCGCCCACACCCCATCAGCTTCCTCTCAACTGCCAGCAAATTGATGGATGGTGTTGTCAGTGCTGTCAAGTGGTCTCCAATGATTGCTTAACAATGCCCACTCCGCCAAGGACAGGCAAGTCCTGGACCTCCTCCATAGCCAAATCAAAGCCACCCAACACCTAGAGCAGGAATGCCTCCTCTTCCACCTTGGGACCCTCCAAACAAACGGGATCAATATGGATTTCACCAGTTTCCTTATCTCTCCTCCCCCCACCTTATCCCAGATCCAAACCTCCAACTCGGGACCGCTTCTTGAACTGTCCTACCTGTTCATCTTCCTTCCCACCTATCCGCTCCACCCTCCGCTCTGACCTATCACCATCACCCCCTACCTTCATCCACCTATCACATTCCCAGCTACCTTCCCCCCAAGCCCCACCCCCCTCCCATTTATCTCTCAGCCCCCATGGGCACTCCCACATTTCTGAAAGAAGGGCTTATGCCCAAAACATCAACTCTCCTGCTCCTCAGATGCCGGCTGACCTGCTGTGCTTTTTCAGTGTCACAGTTTTTGACTCTGACCTCCAGCATCTACAGTCCTCACTTTTTCCTAATGCACAGTTTGGGTTCTGCCAGGACCATTCAGATGCATCCAGACCACCTCCAGCAGGATGCTACCACCACTTATTCCCCTTCTCTCCCCTGTCCACATTCTGCAGGGACTGTTCCCTGCTGAGTTTCTCTGGCAACTTTGTTTTATTTTATTCATTTCAGTCCTCACTACTGTTCTGATCTAAATATCAACCAAATAGCTGCATTCCAGAGGTGAGCGGAAAGTGACAGCCCTTGGTAGCAAAGTTGTTTGCAAGTTGCAAAGTTATTGGCCAAGTGTGGCATCGAGGAGAAATTTGTGGGAATCATAGGAAAACTAGCCAGTGACTAAACAAAAGCCTTTATCGCTCATCCCTAATTGCTCAGAGGGCAGTTAAGAGTCAATTGCATTGCTATGGGTCTGGAGTCACATGGAGGCCAAACCAGATAAGGATGGCAGTTTCCTTCCCTCAAGGACATTAATGAACCAGATGGGAATTTTCCAACAATCAACAATGGATTTATGGTAACCATTAGACCCTTAATTCTAGAATTATTTTATTGAATTCAAATTTCACAATCTGCTTTGTTGCCTTCCACAACTTTGGAACACAAGAACTGCAAGCGAATGCAACTTGATGAGTTGCAGGTTCCCCCTCAAGACACACACTATCCTGATGCGGAATCATATTGCTGATACTTCATTTTTATTGGGTTAAAATTCCGCACTGTCCTATCCGTCAGCACTGTACTTGGAGTATGTGCAACACACAAGCAGCTCATCATCACCTTCTTACAAGCAGTTTGTGATGGACCATAAATGCTGCCCTTAACACAGACGCTCACGGTCCATGAGTGAATAAGAAAACAACGTGGCTCCTGTGGGAATAAACACAGAAAGAGTACTCGAGAAACTCAGCAGGTCTGACAGCATCAGCAAAGAGAGAAAAACAGAGTTAACATTTCAATTCTGGTATGACTTGTTCAGAACTTCGGGGCTCCTGTGGGATGCACTTCCATACAAAGTTTCTGCTTATTTAGAATTAATTCTGCTTCAGCGAGACGTTAAAGTCCTTTTATTTAAAAGGGTAAAGATCACGCAACTTGTACCCTTGTTTGATTTCCCTTTGGTTTTGTCAATCAATGACCAAGCTAATTTTTTTTTATGGAGGACATTTTTCCCAACTTTTCCCAATTCCGCTTTATTTACTTTTTACTAGGTGAGAAAGCGGGTAAACTGTCACAGCTGAGGTCAGAGACTCAGAAAGGTGGGTCTTCTATTATGCAGTCTACATTAACCAGCTGACATAGAAGTGACCATCATCTCTGCTCAAGTGCAGGTTGACTTTTAGAACCAGGAACAAGAGTAGACTATTCAGCCCCTCGAGCCTGCTCAGCCAATCAATAGAATCATGGTTGATCTCATCTTGGCTTCAACTCCATTTTCCTGCCCGCTCCCCATAACTCCTCAACCTGTTACTCATTAAAATTATGTTTGTCTCCTCTTTAAATTTACTCAGTGTCCCAATAGTGAAATCCACAGATTCACAACCCCTTCAAAAGTGGCAATTTCTCCCCACTTCTGTTTTAAATCTGTTACCCTTTGTCCTAAAACCTTTTTTCCTCATGCCATTTTGCCATTCTCAGTTTATTTCACATGCATGAGCAAATAACATAGTGAATTTTGCAGCCCACCTCACCATTAACATAAGGGGTAAAAGGCACTGATGTCATATTTAAGGGGCTCCCAAATGGACGTTTGTTCCCTTCCAGCTGAGGGCATCACTCGGGTTACTGGTGTGGAGGACTGCAATTAAACCTTCTGGCCCTTCCCTGGTCAACTTGGCACCCTTAACCAGACAAATGTCCACCCTTGACCTGTGCCCATTACATTCCAACTTCCCTTCCCTCTGCACCTTGTGAAACTTAGGGGAGGTGATGGCCCAGTGGTATTTTTGTTGGACCGTTAGTCAAGTCATGTTCTGGTTTTAAATCCTGTCATGGCTGATGGTGACCTTTGCATTCAATAAAAATCTGGAATTTAGAATCTGATGATGACCATGAATCCATTGTCAATTCTTGGGGGAACGACCCACCTGGTTCACCAATGTCCTTACCTGGTCTGGACTACATGTAACTCCAGCAATGTGTTTGGCCCTTTGGGGACAGGCAGTAAATGTTGGCCTGGCCAGCAACACCCTCATCCTGTGAATGAATAAAACAAAACTTAGATCACCACCACCTCAGGTTGGTTATGGCATGACAAAAACACACACTTCCCAAAGAGGACAAAGCAGAGCTCACTGCCTCTAAAGACCAGCTGCACACATCTATGGGCAGTCAGGAATCTGATGACACAGACTGTTTGCTTGCAGAAAACATAATTTGGATACATCATGTTCATGACCTTTAAAGCAGCATTCATGGGATGCAAATACTTGCAAACGGGCTTCCTGGTAAAAGCTGTCAGGAGACTAGACTTGGCAGTAGGTTTCTGAGAATTTAATTGCAGTCTTTCATCTTGCTGTCAGGAACCTGAGTTTTGGTCTCTCTTGCAATTAAGTTCCCTCCTCTCCTTGATCCCCACTCCAGAGAACAACGCAAGGTTCTACTTATTGAATGTGTAACCCCTTGGAATTATTGTAAATAATTAGTTACATCATAGAGTCGTACAGCATGAAAACAGTCCCTTCAATCCAACTCATCCCCATTGACCAGACATCCCAATCTGACCTAATCCCATTTGCTAGCAATTGACCCCTATCCCTTTAAACTCTTCCTATTCATGTACCAATCCAGGTAGCTTTTAAATTTTGCCCACTTCTTCGGCAGTTCATTCCAAACACTCACCACCCTCTGTGTGAAAAAGTTGCCCCTTAGGTCCCTTTGATTCTTTCCCCTCTCACCTTAAACCTATGCGCTCTAATTTTAGACTCCCCTACCCTGGGAAAAAAATACCTTGTCTATTTACTCTATCAAGCCCCTCGAGATTTTATAATCTACTATAAGGTCACCCCTTTGTATCTGATGCTCCAGGGAAAAAAAGCCTCAGTCCATTTAGCTTCTCCCTAAAACTCAAACCATCCAGTCCCAACAACATCCTTTTCTGCACCCACTTAAATTTAACAACATCCTTCCTATAGAAGGGTGACCAAAATTGCATGCAATTTTCTAAAAGTGGCCTCACTAATGTCCTATACAGCCACAACATGACATTCCAACTCCTATACTCAGTGTTGTCACCAATGAAGGCATGTGTGCCAAATGCCTTCTTTACCACTCTGTCTACTTGCAACTCCATTTTTCAAGGAAACAAGCACCTGCACTCCAATTCTCTTTGGCAACACTGCCCAGGACCCTACCATTAAGTGTATAAGTCTTGCCCTGGTTTGCCTTACCAAAATGTAACACCTCACATTTATCTAAATTAAACTCCTGCCACTCATTGGCCCATTTGATTAAAGACCACTGAGATAACCTTCTTCATTGTCCACCACACTACCTGTTTTGGTGTCATCTGCTATAAACATAATAACCATATCTCCCAAATTCACATCCAAATCCATTGTATAAATGACACAAAAGCAGTGGACCCAACACCGATCCTTGTGGTACACCATTGGTCACAGGCCTCCAGTCTAAAAAGCAACCCTCTATCACCGGCCTCAGTCTCCTACCTTCAAGCTAATTTTGTATCCATTTGGCTAGCTCTCCCTGGATCCCATGTGATCTAACTTTATTAACTAGGCTACCATGCAAAACCTTGCCAACCACTTTGCTGAAGTCCATGTAGACAAAGTCTACTGCTCTGCCTTCATCCATCTTCATTGTCACCTCTTCAAAAACCTCAATCAAGTTAGTGAGACACAGTTCCCACTCAGAAAGCTATGTTGACAATCCCTAATCAGTCCTTGCTTTTCTAAATGCAAGCAAATCCTGTCCCTCAGAGTTCCCTCCAATAACTTACCCTTTACTGACATAAGGCTCACCAGTTAATAATTTCATTTTTAAAATAGTGGCACCATAATAGCCAACCTCCAGTCTTCTGCCACCTCACCTTTGACTGTCAATGATATAAATATCTCAGCAAGGAGCTCAGCAATCCCTTCCCTAGTTTCCCACAAAGTTCTGGAAAACACTTGATCAAGTCCCACGGTTTTAGCAAACTTTATGCATTTTAGGACCTCCAGCACCTCCACTTCTGTCATATACACTCTTTTTAACACATCATTATTTATTTCCTCAAGTTCCCTAACTTCCACATCCTTCTCCACAGTAAACGCTGACACAAAATATTCATTTAGTACCTCACCCATCTCCTGGGGTTTCACACATAGATGGCCATCTTTAAGCGGCCTTTTTCTCTCCGTGGTTACTCTTAATGTACTAATAGGAGCCCTTCAGATTCTCCTTAGCTCTATTGGCCAAACCTATCTCATGTCCTCTTGATGCCCTCCTGACTTCCCTCAAGAACAGTCCTACTGCCCCTATACTCCTCTGGTGATTCATTTGATCCCAGCTGCAGTACCTGACATATGGCTGGAATAAAAGACTTTACAAAGTGCATTTCGGAGCAGAGATGTTTTGGGGTTCCCATTTAAAACAAAATATTTTGTTACTGAGGAATCAGCGAATTGAGTCCAGTTCTGAAGGAGGGTTACTGGACTTGAAAAATTTACTCTGTTTTCTCTCGACAGATACTGCCAGACCTGCTGGGTTTGTCCAGCAATTCCTGCTTTCGTCTGGGTCTAAGTGGCCCTTGCATTTAAAAGCCGAGCACTTTTGAAAAAAATGTAGTTTTGTTGCGTTCCATTTGGAGATTGTCAGAAGTGAATGGGATTCAAAACTTCAAACGAGGCACCTTGAATTATCAACATAAACGTTGATAACACAAATGGGGAAAGCCGAGTCACATTACCGATAGGTTGCATGGAAAACTGTTTATGTGGTTTCTATTTTGGACATTATCTGTATTCTAATGTATTTACCCATGTGCTTCTATAGGCAAACAATGGCATGCGAAAGAATGCAAGCTGAATAACCAATGACCCAAATGCAGGTTACTTATAAGAAATCATTTTTACCTTTGTAGATCCTTTCACAATCTAGGGTTGCTCCATACCCCCTACTCAATAGATAAAATGCATTTGAAATGTTGTCACAGCATTTCAGAAACAAGCCAACCAACTTACACATCAATGGGATACTGACAATGTCACCTGTATTCTCTTTCCGTATTGGGGGAGTTGTAAATGTTGAACAGGACACCATGAAGAGCTCCTCAGGCTTGTGTTAATAGAAGTGTTCAAATCTTTTATTTCCAGCTGAGAAGTTAGACAAAGCCTCTATCTAGTGCCTCATAAGACAACTGTATGTGTTCAATTCCCCCACACCACAGAAGTTTCCATGAAGGACTTAAGCTCTCACCACCAGTCATCTCTCTGTAATGAGAGAGCAGCCCAAGGACTATGACAACTTTAATTTTTTATCAGCACTGTCTCAGTACTGCAATGGGCCTGGAATTCACAACCTTCTGACTCAGAAACAAAAATATTACAACATGAACCAGCATGCTTTATGTTTGTGGTGAATAGCTTTAATCAGTATAGTTTCTCCATAGATGTGTATTTCTCACACATGCATTAATAAGAAAGTAAAACTGAATTGAAATTGAATGTTTTTATTCCATTCTGTTCAGCATTCCCCCACATTTTTGTACTATTTTGCCTATTTTGAGTTCAACTGATCAGTTAGTAGCATATCTATGTACTTGATACAGTAATCTCAGAATATTCTTAAACCAAATTATGAATGTATTGGATGCAACACTCATTAAGATGGAGAATGTTATACACAGAACACTGCACGTTTTGAATCCTCCACTGCCAGTGTCAGACGCATTTTAGATAAAATATAAAGCTGAAAATTATTTTGAATTGAAACAAAGGTAGTTATGAGGGCAGGAAAGTAGGGAGAGTAATAGTTTGGGTTAAGGGATATCTCGATTGAGATGCCGTATCAAATGTTTACTGGGACATTTCAGGAAGTGCAGAAAAAAATATATTCCAGCAAATAAGAAAAGTTCTAAGGTAAAGCGTCTCCATCTTCTATTAACAAAAAAACATCAAAGATAGCATCAATTTCAAAGAACATATCTTTGATTGTGCAAAGATAGGTGGCAGGCAAGTATTTTGGACCGAATATTTTTTAAAAAGCAAAGAATTACAAAGGATTATTCAGAAGGGAAAAAATTGTGAAAAGGTCAGCATGTACAAAGCAGTGATTTTTATTCATGACTCCATAATTTTGCTAAAATGAATTAATTGAAAATGCATGTTAAGCTCAGAGAGCAACCCCAACAAAATTCCCTTCCACATTGGTCATTCAATCTGGTCATTTGTGTCTTCCACTTCAAGTTGACATTGCACTAGTTTGCTACTCTATAAACTATCTTATTTGTTTATTTCAGTATGAGAAAAAGTTAGCCAAAAATATAAAAAAGATAGGAAAAGTTTCATCGAGATATTTAAAAAATGGAAAGAGCTAACAAAGCTAATATTGGTTACATTGAGAAATGAGTTTGGGGTATTATTAATGGAGGATGAAGGGATGGCAGACAGATATTTTGTATCAGTGTTCACCAGACAGGATATAAGTAATATCCCTGAAATAGCTGTAAATCCAGAATTGAAAGAGAGAAAGGAATTCAGAAAATTAGAATTATCAAAGAAGTAGTTCTGAGCAAACTATTGGAACTGCGAGTTGACATGTTCCCAGATCCTGATGGATTTCATCCCAGGGTCTTAACAGGAGTAACTAGCGCGATAGTGGATATGTTGGTTTTAATTTAACTAAACTCATTTAATTCTGGGAAAGAGCCTTTAGATTGGAAAGCAACTGATGTGTCTCCTTCCTTTGAAAAGGAAGGAAATTAGATAGCAGGAAATTACAGGCCAGTCAGCTTAATATCTGTCATGGGGAAAATGTTAGAAACTATAATTCGACATTATAACAGGGTGCATGAATAAGTTCCAGCTGATAGGTTTTGCAAGCAAACAGTTTTGTCAATGTGAAATCACATTTAACTAATTTATTGGAGTTCTTTGAAGAAGTACCTTGTGCTGTTAATAAAGAGGAAACATGGGATGTTTTGTACTTAGATTTCCAGAAGGCGTTTATTGCAGAAAATGAAAGCTGATCGTGGGGTAACATATTGATATGTTTCTTCTTGTGGGAGAATCTAAAACTAAGGGTCATGGTTTAACAACAATGGGTTGCCCATTTAAGACAAAGATGAAGAAAAGTAACTCTCTCAGAGGGATTTGAGTCTTTAGAATTCCCTTTCTCGAAATGCAGTGGAAACAGAATCTTTAAATATTTTTGAGTCAGAGGCAGATAGATTCTTGATTACTAAGGAGATGAAAGATTATCAGAGTTATGCAGGAATGTAATGTTGAGGTTAAAATCAGTTCAGCCATGACGTTATTGATGGCAGAGCAGAGTCGAAGGGCAGAGTGGCCTGATCTTGTTCTTTGTTTGTAATGAGATATTTATTTGTTCCATTTGCTGATCATTGTGAAAAGGTCAGCATGTACAAAGCAGTGATTTTTATTCATGACTCCATAATTTTGCTAAAATGAATTAATTGAAAATGCAAGTTAAGCTCAGAGAGCAACCCCAACAAAATTCCCTTCCACATTGGTCATTCAAGTCTTCCACTTCAAGTTGACATTGCACTAATTTGCTACTCTATAAACTATTTTATTTGTTTATTTCATGATCAGTAATAACATGGAAGTAGTTGTAGAGTCATGGAGTCATACAGCATGGAACAGACCCTCCGACCTAACCAGTCCACACCGACCATGTTCCTAAATTTATCTAATCCCCCTTGCCTGCGCTTGGCACATATCCACTCAAAACTTATTCAGGTACTTACCTACATATCTTTTAAACATTGTAGCTGTATTTGCATCCATCACTTTCATTGGCATTTTCTAACCACTTGCTGTGTAAAAAAATGTTGCTCCTCATGTCCTTTTCAATGTTTCTCCTCTCACCTAAAATATACACCCCCTTGTTTTAAACTCCCCCACCCTTGGGAAAAGTTATGAACTTTTATTTGGTTTAAGCAACATTAAGCCCATAATACTTCAGGAGACGGTATAATTAAAAATCAACATGAGATGTACCAAACCCACATCTTCGCAACCCTCCCCTTTGAATCTAGATTCGATCAGAAGGAGAATAGCTGGAGACATCTGATATTATGTCTTCAGCAGGTGAAACAAGAAAGATTAACAAAATAAAGTTGAATGTCCGCTTGATGTTCACTTTGAAGAAATGGATTTCTTCAAATTTCGTTCAATGGCTTTTTAAATTCATTCTGTGAATATAGACACTGCTCATAAAACAAGCATTAAATCTCCTTGCGAGGATGTTCCCACCATGCGGTTAAATAGGGAGATCCAGTATTTTGACCATGTGACAACGAAAGCATGGTAACTACATGACTGGATGGTCAGTGGCTTTAAGAGGAACTTATAGATTCTGATGTTTCCATACATCTGCTTTTAGATTAGAATCCCTACAGTGTGGAAACAGGCTCTTCAGCCCAACAAGTCCACATTGACCCTGCAAAGAATAACCCATCCCCTTACCCTGTATTTACGCCTGACGAATGCACATAATCTACACATCCCCAAACACCATGGGTAATTTAGCATGGCAAATTCACCTGAGCTGCACATGTTTGAATTGTGAGAGGAAACCAGAGCACCGGGAGGAAAGCCATGCAGACACGGGGAAAATGTGCACATTCCACACAGACAGTCACTCAAGATTGGAATTGAACCTGGGTCCCTGGTGCTGGGAGGCAGCAGTGCTAACTGCCAAGCCACCGTGCCGCCCCACTGCACTGTCCTTGTTCTTCTAGATAGTGTAGAACATGGCTCTGGGATATACCAGCAAGGAAATTTGAAAATCTCTCAAGGTGCTATGAAGAATTATTGAGCTGCATTTTTTAAATGCCAGAGGCAGTGTGAGTGAATGCAGGCATGATTTGAAAATCACTGTCTCAGAGGTCAGCATTAGATCCCATTTTTCTGAAGTGCAATACAACTTTCAAGGGAGGGTAGCAGTGAGAAACTCTGAAATCCACTAGCCTTTAATTAGGTATTTGTTGGTCTCATTGATGAACAGACATGATAGAAGCAGTTTGGAATGTCTCACTGTCAGACATGAGCAGCACCAAGTGATTTGATGTGATTTGATTTATTATTGTCACAAGTACTGATATACAGTGAAAAGTATTGCTTTGCATAGTAATCAGACAAATCATACCTTACATAAGTACATCAGGATAGTAGAACAGAAAGCAGAATACAATGTTAGAGTTACACAGAAGGTGCAGATGAAGGGGTCCTTTCATCAGTCTGATAACAGCGTGGAAGACGCGGTACTTAAATCTGTTAATGTGCATTATCAGAGTTTTGTATCTTATGCCCATTGGAAGGGGGTGGAAGGGAGTTATAATTGGGATGGGAGGGGTGTTTGATTAAGTTGGCTGCTTTTCCGAGGGAATGGGAAATGTAGACAGACTCAGTGGAAAGATGTTTTTGTGTTGGGACTGGGTTGCGTTCACTACTCTGTAATTTCTTGTGGTCCTGGGCAGGGCAGTTGCCATACCAAGTTGTGATGCATCCAGATAGGAAGCTTTCTATAGTACATCTATAAAAATAGGTTAAAGTCATTCTGGACATGCTGAATTTCCTTAGCCTTCTGAGAATATAGAGGCATTGGCATGATTTCTTGACTTTAGCGATGACAGAGATGGATCAGGACAGATAAGGTCATAGAGTCATAGAGATATGCAGCTCAGAAACAGACCCTTCGGTCCAACTCGTCCATGCCAACCAGATATCCCAAGCTAATCTAGTCCCACTTACCAGCACCCGGCCCATATTCCTCCAAACTCTTCCTATTCATATGCCCATCCAGATGCCTTTTAAATGTTGCATTTGTACTAGCCTCCACTACTTCCTCTGGCAGCCATTCCATACATGTACCACCCTCTGTGTGAAAAAATTGCCCCTTAGCTCTCTTTTATGCCTTTCTCCTCTCACCCTAAACCTATGCCTTCTAGTTCTGGACACCCCCACTCCAGAGAAAAAGACCTTGGCTATTTACCCTATCCATGCCCCTCGTTATTTTATAACCTCTGTGAGGTCACCCCTCAGCCTCCGATGCTCCAGGGAAAACAGCCCCAGCCTATTCAGCCTCTCCCTATAGCTCATATCCTCCAAGCTTGGCAACATCCCTGTAAATCTTTTCTGAACCCTGTCAAGTTTTACAACAAATTTTTGGTGATCTTTACTCCTAGGAACTTGAAAGTCTCAACAACCTCTACTTCAGCACCATTGACACAGACAAGGGCATGTCCTCTTCTCCACTCCCTGAAGTCGATGGCTAGCTCCTTCATTTTGCTGACATTGAGGGAGAGATTATTACCTTTACACCATGCCACAAAGTGGTCTATCTCTTTTCTGTACCCTATCTTGACGATGTTTGAGATCCGACCTACTACAGTGATGTCATCAACAAACCTGTAAATGGAGTTAGAGCTGAATTTAGCCACACAATCTTGAATGAAAAAGGAGTATAGTAAGGGGCTGAGTACACAGCCTTGCAGGGCACCAGTTTTAGGAATTGTTGTGTGGAGGTGTTGTCACTGAGGCACATCACATGTACCTGGCATGCATGCAGTAAGGAGCCATGAAAGCTAATGATTGCGGTGTTCAACTTATATGAGGGTGGGAAAATGCAACTAGGCTGCTCTATAGTTGCATTTATTGGTGCTGAGAGGCTTGTATTTCTCAACAGTGAGAGGTAGGAGTCTTGAGAGTTGCATAAGGCTGCTGGCATCTCTTGGGCATCAGTGGTTGGTAGAGGAACTTCTGGTGAACAGATGGTTATCAGCTGAGGGAGTGGGTGCAGATAATGCTGAGGTTGGTGCTAGTAGAGAAGACAAGCTACAATAGAGACACCCAGCTGTTATTGGAGATGGGTAGGGTGCAGAAGAACACAGAGGGTGGCTGCAGAGGGAAAAAGCCATTGTGTATCATTCATGAGTAAGCTTCCTGTAAAAGACAGTGCAAGGGGATGCTGTGCCACTCTCGGCAAATGGTCTCAGGTACCTGTGCTCTGGTCCACAACCACGCCAACTCCAATCTGCAGCCATATGGGTCATCGTTGGACTGAATTCTTACATTTATGATTCACTCCAGGGATTATACTTAGTCATAGGTGCTATCCCATAGTCAGCAGCTCACCAGGCTGGTCATCAATATCCTATTTTGAAGATTAGGGGAATTACATTCATTCTGTGATTGATAAGCCAGCAGAGCAATTGTGGTTTGTCATCATTGATATATTTCCTTAGACTCAAGGGGACATGGCCATCACAATACCAACAAACCAGACATCTGGATTCCTAAACATGAAAAGCTTCAACTCAATGAATGTCTACCACAGAACATAGAACATGTGCGTCTGGGCTCAGTTTATGGGCAGCTGTCATAGTAGCTTCATAGAGTCCTAGGGACTGCATTTCTTCAGAACAACATCCAGGCTCTGTGATTAGTTGTTATATGATGGAGTTATCCTCTGAGGAGGTAGCTCCTGATACTTGTCATTACCCAGAGTCAGAGAGAGGTTCTACAGCCAAAGACATCTACAAGTACGAACCTGCAATGAGCAGACCATTAACATCTTTAAGATACACTTCTGTTATGTTGACCAGTCGGGTAGTGCTCTCTAGTACAAAGCAGGTAGGGTGCCTTGTATTGTGGTTGGCATTTGCATCTGCATCTGCATGACATGACAATGCCAAGAGGTTTGGAGTTGGATGAAGAGCAGGATCCTAGTTTCATCAGCAAAGGAGGAGAGTAAGCAGAGTCATTAGTGAGCAGCCCTTGGAAAATTAGACTTCTTGCTCTCAATGTTGAGAAGGTCTTCACTGAACATCTCACTCGATATGCCCAACTTGATCACCATGGCGTACGTCATGGCCTCCCTTCGGTCCATTCCATTTTTTTAGAAATTATTCAGAAAAATCCTTTTATAAAATCAAATATTCTTGACATCCTTTTATCTGGCCATTGTAATCAGTGTCTTGAATATTCAGGAAGACAGAGGGCAGACACAGCCATGCTTCGTTGGATGAAAATTCTGGGCCTCAGGGATCAAGTCTAACCTTCAGGCCATTCAGGACAGTGTTGGCAGGTCAATGAACTCATCCTTGGTGTTTTTAGATTTGAAAATAGTTTTGCATTTCGAATGCTGACTTGTTCCAGAAACTGTTCCCAAACCTGATTTGAAAATCAAGCCCATTGCATCTACAGACACCCATTTAATCTAATTACCCCAATTTTTTCCAGACGAAGGAGCAGCGCTCCAAAAGCTAGTGCTTTCAAATAAATCTGTTAGATTATAATTTGGTGTTGTGTGATTTTTAACTTAGCACACCCCATCCAACACCAGCATCTCCTAATCATTTTTCCTTTATGGTCTTCAATTCTCTTAAATGAGCTGTTGGGCCTGAAAATGAACCTTACTTGCAAAGTGGGCATTACATTGGGAATAATTAAGCATTAACGCAAGGTTGGGTTCAGAAACCATTCCACTACCCAACTGCATCAAGAGCACTCACTGTCTAAACAAATATTCAAGACACCAATGGCGAGTTTTGTGTTCAATATTCTCATGAATGTTTGGCTTTATAAAAGGACTTTTGTGATGATTGCTGAAAAGGGAATAGACTGAAGGTATGCCATGACGTGGGAAAATTGGGAAAATCGAGTGAGATCTTCAGTGAAAACTTTCTCGACATCGGAGCAAGAAGTCTTGTTTTCCAACTAAGTACTGAAATGTCATTCTCACTGGGGAGAGGCCTATTTTCAAGGATTTTCACTTTAGCCTCATTATTACTTCCTCACAATGTGTTTTCCTAATCTCTCACCCAGCTGACAGAAACTAAACGCCAAGAATTCCCAACATGAAAGTTAGAGCTCAGACCTGGCAGCTCCAGCTCACTGCTTACTCCTCAGGAAATCGATCATGGACACCCAGTGGCAACATTTCATCACACGCTGCATGGGTAGGTCATTTTCTCCTGAAATGAGATAAAAGGAAGGATTGAAAGTGACTGACACAAATGTTAATGCTGAAATAATTTGGGGGAAAGGTAGCGAGGTGGCTGGCCATGAGTGATGTATGAGGTACAGAATCGATGCTGGGTTAATATTCTCAGGGAATGGGGTGGGGGAGAGTGAGGGAGTGAAGATGCTCCATCTGACAGTGAGCATGCTAGAGCATGAGCCTCGAAGAGAGATGGGTGTAGTGTAAGTGATAGAATGTGTATGAGGTGAGAGGATAGTATGGCACCTACCCATCAGAGAAGGTCATTAGGCTTGCTGGGTATTCTTGCAGATGGGTGACACTGCACTGACACGGGTGACAGAGTCTGGTGTTGTGGTGCCCCCCTCCCCCACTGCCAGTCCTGGGGGAAAAGGCAACCCCTTCTCTGCATCCACGCTCCCCCCCCACAATCACCAGGACCTCCAGGTATCTGCAGAGCTGGGTGCCACTTTCCACTTAAATGCCGTGTCCGGGTCAAATGGCACAAACCCGTGCAGGGTAGCTCTGGAATGCCAGCTGGGGACCTTTTAAAAATATCACCCATGCCAAGAATCATAGCATATCCCAGCAGCGGCGAGTACTTCCATTGACGCTGAGTGGAAGTTCTGGGCCAGCATCTGATGCACAGGGCGCATGGGGATATGGTACATAGTTACATAGTTAATGTGGTAGGTTTGGGATCATAACACTGAAACAGACAGAAAATCCCTCCAGAAGACACAACTGAAATGGCACTCAGCTGATTCCTGGTATGATTCAGCCCTGAGGGTTAGATGTGCACTTTGTGTGATCACATAAGATCTCAGCCTCCTTTACAATTTGCTCTTATTTTCAGAGAGATTAGTGGGAATAAAAATCAGGCTGTCCAATCAATTATCACCACTTTTTGTGCAGAGTCCAAATCTACTCCTTAAAGTAAAAGATACTGTTTCATACCAAGGAAAGGCACTTGAAGCACTTAGAGGCTTATTACATGATGTGACAACCAGATACTGCAGCAAGCAATCATGAATAATGAAACAGCCAACAGAAGCTCAAAGCAAGTTTCCCTACCTTATAACCGTTATCAATAGAAAGGAACATTAATGGCTGTGAAATGTTTGAGGCATGGTGTTGGAACCACTAATAAAAAGTAATATAAACACAAGTTCTGTCTTCCCCGAAACCAAGAATTACAGTGTAAAAGATTACCAATGATGTTGTGAATACATTCTAAATTGAACACCACGACATTGACCAGCAATCCATTTGAGGAATGCTGTTGATGTTCTCAACCAATGTGTACAGTTTTGATCCACGTGTGGAAAAAGGTCATTCAGCCCATACTAACTCCACCCAAACCCATCCTATCCCCACATTTCATTTAGCGGGCATTCTATCATGGCCAGCCCACCTACCCTGCACATCTTTGGGCTGTGGGAGGAAACTGGAGCACACAGAGAAACCCACACAGACACAGGGATAACATTTAAGCTCCAAGCAGACAGTCACCCAAGAAAGGGATCAAACCCACTGGCGCTGTGAGGCAGCAGTGCTGACCACTGAGCCATCATATCCACCTCATGGTGGGTTCCACTATATTCAGATCAATTCATTGGAGAATAATACCATCTCCTTTCTCTACATGGGGTTGTCTAACAATATGTTAACACTAATCCAATAAATTCAGGCGAGATACAGACGGATATGCCAAAAACAGTGCGGTCAGCCCATGCTCAGACACCCAGTCTGGTTGTAAACCTGAGGACCCCTGTATATATTTACAGTCCAATCTAATTATAAATATTAGTGTGGCTATTTCATGGGACATGGTGGCTTGGCATTGGGTAATTGGTGCAATAAAATCCAATTTTCAATTGCATTTGTGCAAATAAAGCTGCAGTTCCAAAATAACTGTGAGTGGTGTTAGTGTATGAGCACTGAATACCCTCCATTCAAACACCTCTTTCCACAATTTAGTCTATTATATTTTAACAGGATTAACATTCCTAATGAAATTGTGGAGTGGAATTCAATCTATCCTGACATTATTGAAAAGCAAACAGGGGTACTTTAATCTTTTTTAACCTTTGAACTAATTTTCTTTTTATTCCTTTCATCTGCTGTCCTAAAGGTATTGAATTTAGTTTTAATGCTGTCAACAGCCCTCACCCAAGTGGCCATTCAAACCATTAATTGTGGGAAAGCTATTCAACCAATGGGGATAACACAGCTGACCCAATCGTGGTGTTCCCCTGTTATTCGCAGTCGAGCACTGAAGTTCCAGGTTAATAAGGTCCAAATATAAAGGGGTGGCTTTGCAAACATTCTGTAGACAATAGCACTGGCAGATGGTTCATCATGGGAAATCTTAGCAGAATATTCCAATATTAAGAATCCCTACCGTGTAGAAGCAGGCCATTCAGCCCATCAAGTTTACAAAGAGCATCCAATCCAGATCCTCCACCCCACTTCATATTTGCTATGGCTAACCCACTAACCTGCACATCCTTGGACACTGGTCAATTTAGCATGGCTAACCCACTAACCTGCACATCTTCAGCCTGTGGGAGGCAACTGGAGCACCCAGCGGTAACTCTCACAGACATGGAGAGAATGTGCAAACTCCACACAGATGGTGGCATCAAACCCAGGTCCTTGGTGCTGCGAGGCAGCAGTGTTAACCACTGAGCCACCATGCCATCCTTGTTTTTCTTTTATTCATTCACAGGATGAGGGTGTCATTGCTAGGCCAGCATTAATGCCCATTCCTAACTATTGTGTCGACTACATTGCTGTGTGTCTGGAGTCACATGCCATCCAGACCAGGTAAGAATGGCAGTTTCTTCCATCTGCCAGGTTGGGATTTGAACCCAAGTCTCCAGAGCATTACCAAGGTCTCTGGATTAACATTTCAGCGATAATACCACTCAACTTTCCCATATGTGGCTTAAAATATACTTCATTGGCCATAGTGTGAGAGTTCTGAACTTGTGAAATACAAGAACTTTCTTCTGTCTTTATTGTCTTTGCTCAGATACCCATGAAAATACGAGGTGTGCTCTTAGGATTCCTTCTTCGGAAAATCAGATGAAGAGCCATCCCAACACAACAGAGGAGTGGCCTAAATCCTTTCTCTTGACAACTGAGCTTCCTTTCCCATTAAATTGACTTTGATTAGCCAAAACCGCTTAGTAGAACATTGTGAAAGGTGGCTGTGGATGCCAGAGGGTGCCAGAAGTGAAAAAGCCAAGAAGATAAATCTGGCTGGCTGTTCTCTTTAAAGGTCACTCACTCAATATGAGCCAGTGCCAAGTTAATGTCATGAATATCAGCGTGTCTAACAGTGCTTCCACATGGGAAATTCCTAAAATACTTCGCACCCTTTAAGAGTACCACAAATAACCATCACAAGCAATAGCTCTTCTCATCACTGAATCATCCTTTTAATAAGCACTGTGATTGTAATTAGCCTGACTGCAGTGACATTTTCCATCTGTTCATGCCTGATAAGGGCTGATAGTTCTTACTACAATAGGCAGGAGTAACGAAGGAGAGTATTTGAGCATTTATCAGCATTGTTTCCAGTAAGTCAAATGCACTTCAGACATGGAACATTGGAACATTCCGTATGTGGCCTTTGCCATTAGTTTGATATGGGACTGAATTGCTGGTGACAGCAAGTTTGTGTTTTCCCATCCAAATGATTATTTTTTAAAATGTCCAAGCTTTCACTGATACAGGTTAGCCTTCGACCTGTTGTTTAGCCATTAATCACTCACTCATAGCCACCTATTAATCACGAAAAGCAGAGTATCTTAACAAGTTGGGAATAAGTTGCTGAATTGTTCACTTCAATTGCATCTCTGATGATGTGGTATTGACGTCCACATTGTGTAACCAGTCCAACCATCGAGCGCTCTGTGTCAGTGCATTCATTCATTCCACACTATATCCGCTGCAGTGTTCAAGACTTTGCTCTATATCCAGTGTAGCATTCGAACTGTCACTGGGTACCCCATGCAGCCCACGAGCATTCACTTTGTATTCAGGTCAATCCATGAGCCACCACTGGATTCCCAGTGTAGCCCTTGAGCCCTTCCTCTGCACCAATGAAACCCTCGAGCCCTCAGCCTGTATCCAGTGCATTGCGCAAACATTTGGTCTGTATCCAATGCAGCCCGCAAACCCTCCTTCTGTGTCTTGTGCATCCTTCAAACTCTCGTTTAGTACCTAACATGGCCTTTGATCTGCATTGAGTGCAGTCTTTGGGACTGGCGTCAGTTTGCTGAGGACAAATCTATATCTAGTCAAGTATCAGCAACTCACGGCTTCCAACTTGGTGAATAAGTCCAATATCAGAAAATCAAGTTCATTAGTAGTGGTGTTTCAAGATGTATTCAGATTAATCATCAGATCCTTTCTGTGGCAACTGGTTGTAAAATACAAATGTAGAAGTCAATGAGATAGTGGGAGGTAAAGCTTAAGAGAGGGGACTGCAGAGATGGAATTGAAAGTTGTACAGGAGGGAATGCTTGAAAGTGGGTGGAGGGGGTTGATTTGATTTGATTTGATTGATTATTGTCACATGTACTGAGGTACAGTGAAAGCACTATTCTGCACTTTAACCAGACAAAAGATCCCCTACATAAGATAATAGAACATAGAATCCCTACAGTGTGGAAACAGGCCATTCAGTCCAACAAGTCCACACCTAATATAAATAAAGATTTACACACTTGTTGTTCTTCACTGTTTTCGACACCTACACGCACACACGACAAAGGAAAAAAAAGTAAACAGCAGTGTCAGACATCCTGTTCACTCTGAGAGCTGACTCTGTG
The DNA here is from genome assembly GCF_037043375.1 of Chiloscyllium plagiosum. NCBI lineage: Eukaryota > Metazoa > Chordata > Chondrichthyes > Orectolobiformes > Hemiscylliidae > Chiloscyllium > Chiloscyllium plagiosum. The sequence continues at coordinate 61,314,049 of NW_028270156.1, forward strand.
GGAGCTGGATCAGTGTGAGTGAAGGCCTCTGTTCTTTTTTTCCTATATTAAAGAGAGGAGATTGATTCTGCTGGTGTCTTCCCATTGAGGAGGAGTTTATTTTGAAGTTTTTGTTCCTTCTTTATTTTTTATTGTGATAAAAAAAAGTCCACACCTACTCTCCAAAGAATTCCTCACACAGACCCATTTCCCTACCAACCTACATTTCCTCTGACTAAAGCGCCAAACCTAAAACATCTCTGAATGGCATGGCCAATTGCGTGGGCGGCACGGTGGCACAGTGGTTAGCACAGCGCCAGAGACCCGGGTTCAATTCCTGCCTCAGGCGACTGACTGTGCGGAGTTTGCACATTCTCCCCGTGTTTGCGTGGGTTTCCTCCGGTTTCCTGCCACAGTCCAAAGATGTGCAGGTCAGGTGAATTGGCCATGCTAAATTGCCCGTCGTGTTAGGTAAGGGGTAAATATAGGGTATGGGTGGGTTGCGCTTCGGCGGGTCGGTGTGGACTTGTTGGGCCGAAGGGCCTGTTTCCACACTGTACGTAATCTAATCTAATTCACCTGACCTGCACATTTTTGGACTGTGGGAGGAAACCCACACAGACACAGGGCGAACGTGCAAACTCTACACAGACGGTCATCCAAGCGTAGAATCGAACCCAGGTCCTAGTGCTGTGACACAGTAGTGCTAATCACTGAGCCACCATGCTGCCCAGAATGAGGAGCATAGTGTTACAGTTACAGAGAAGGTGTGGAGAAAGATAATTGTAATATATGAAAGGTCTATTTATAGGTCTGATAATAGTGGGGAAGATAAAGTTCTTAAATCTGTTGTTATGTGTTTTCAAACATTTGTATCTTCTGCCTGACAGAAGAGGGTGGAAGCGACTATAATCAGGGTGGGAAGGTCTTTGATTATGTTGGTTACCTTCCCAAGACAAAGGGAAGTGTAGACAGAATGAATGGAAAAAGGCTGGAAGGAAGATTTGGTCAGAGAGAGATGTGGGAGAGAAAGCCTGAGACAGCAGGTAGCAGGACAAGGGCGGGAATATGATGGAGAGAGGAAATAATGTGAGAGTGGAAAATAAAAATGGAGCTGAAAAGCTGCCATCCATTAATTTTACCAAACAGTCTCCTCTACTTATTGCCTTTACTAAAAGCTGTGATGCATTCATTCATGGCATAAGGGCATCGCTAGCTAGGCAGTATTTATTCCTAATCACCCAGAGGGCAGTTAACAGTCAATCACATTGCTGTGGGTCTGCAATCACATGTAGGCCAGACCAGTTAAAGATGACAGTTAAATATATCGGTTTGAGAGTGTGTATGGATATGTGCAGCCACGCATTTCTTTGTGTGAATTTGTATGTATATTTTTTCCACGGGCACCCAGTTAAATATTGGCTTAAAATTAGTGCGAGGTATAGCTCCTGGGCATAAATTCTTCCTTTTCCTCAGAAGCTTTGTTGAATTCTGACTTGTCAGTGGTCTTATCAATTCAGCTTTGCATTTTCCTGCTTAGCTCTGACTCCATTGCCAAAGACATGGGCTGCAAAATTACAGAGGCCTGAGCAATGTGGGTGATAGCAAGAAGCATGATGAGGCCTATCTGGGCTTCAGGAGCAACTCACTGCATCTTCTATGCATTGGCCAACAAGCGAGGGAAGTTTCTCACCACTAGGGAGAAGCAAGTTGACAATGAAGGGACACTAAAGCTTCTTAAAAAGCTTATTACCATCGCAAATTGTCTCATTCATTTTCAACTTCCTATCTTACCGCATGTGCCGAGAAAGCGAGATGTAGAGATTTCTCAATATGGAAGTCAATGCGGATACCTGGCTATGGTGATTCAGTTCCATGTTGTCCAGGGGATGATGCAAGGCTACCAGTTGTACCTGCCCCTTGTTCACAGATTTTGTCATGCGACATTTGCCAATGCCTCGTGATCCTCCTAGCACTTCTCAGAGGTGCTTGCAGGCCTCTTCAGGAAAGACAGGCCAGCATTTGCAGGGTGTACTGTTACCCAACATTGAAAGACTGCTGCAAGGAATGAGAAACCTAGCTCACGGACTGGACCAGACTGAATTTCAGGGCCGCTCACTTGCTTTCCTATCGATTGCTCACCCGGATACATCTCCGCATCACTGTGGCTTTCTGTGCCCAATCGTGCCAATTGGTGGAGTCACACGACCAGGCAGCTTACCTTGCTGGTCAGCAGTCCTCAATCAAGGCGGCATATGGCAGTGTGCCACGTTAATCTCACATCCATGAGACAGCGGCTTACACAATAATTCCACTGCACGTGCAGCAAGCTGTGAATTGAAGTGTGAGGGGAGTCGTCCTTTCCAAACTCCATGGCTCCACTCGTCAGTCAAGGGGTACCAGTACAGCAAGTCAAAGGGCAGCCTCTGAGACCAGTTCAGGGGATTGGCTATGCTCAAGTGTGCAGTTGTGGTGTTTTCAGTCGGGGAAGTCCATGCCCCTGCAGTTGAGGGAGTGCATCACAGTTAGTCCTGTGGCTTCATAGTGGTCAGTCCGGAGATTAGAGCTAGCACAGTTAGAGATAAGTGCAGCCATCAGTCAGGGGTCTGGGCATTTCTTAACCAGGACTGTCCAGCTAGATTGCTCAATTGGTCAGAGCTGGAAATGTGTTGCTGGAAAAGCGCAGCAGGTCAGGCAGCATCCAGGGAACAGGAGAATCGACGTTTCGGGCATAAGCCCTTCTTCAGGAATGAGGAAAGTTTGTCTAGCAGGCTAAGATAAAAGGTAGGGAGGAGGGACTTGGGGGAGGGGCGTCGGAAATGTGATAGGTGGAAAGAGGTCAAGGTGAGGGTGATAGGTCAGACTGGGGTGGGGGTGGAGAGGTCGGGAAGAAGATTGCAGGTTAGGAAGGCGGTGCTGAATTCGATGGATTTGACTGAGACAGGGTGGGGGGAGGGGAAATGAGGAAACTGGTGAAATCCGAGTTCATCCCTTGTGGTTGGAGGGTTCCTAGGCGGAAGATGAGGCGTTCTTCCTCCAACCGTCGTTTTGTTGTGGTCTGACGATGGAGGAGTCCAAAGACCTGCATATCCTTGGTGGAGTGGGAGGGGGAATTGAAATGTTGAGCCACAGGGTGGTTGGGTTGGTTGGTCCGGGTGTCCCAGAGGTGTTCTCTGAAACGTTCCGCAAGTAGCCGGCCTGTCTCCCCAATATAGAGGAGGCCACATCGGGAACAGAGGATGCAATAGATGATGTGTGTGGAGGTCCAGGTGAATCTGTGGCGGATATGGAAGTTTCCTTTGGGGCCTTGGAGGGAGGTGAGGGGGGAGGTGTGGGCGCAAGTCTTGCACCTCCTGCGGTTGCAGGGGAAGGTGCCGGGAGTGGAGGTTGGGTTGGTGGGGGGTGTGGATCTGACGAGGGAGTCACGGAGGGAGTGGTCTTTACGGAATGCTGATAGGGGAGGGGAGGGAAATATATCCTTGGTGGTGGGGTCCATTTGGAGGTAGCGGAAATGACGGCGGATGATGCGCTGTACATGGAGATTGGTGGGGTGGTAGGTGAGGACCAGTGGGGTTCTGTCCTGGTGGCGGTTGAAGGGGCGGGGCTCAAGGGCGGAGGAGCGGGAAGTGGAAGAGATGCGGTGGAGGGCATCGTCGACCACGTCGGGGGGGAAATTGCGGTCAGCCAAGGTCTATCCATGGAAACTAAAGACGAGAGGGTTGATATTGCAGGAAGAAGAGTTGAGAACCTATTAGTCAAGATCAGGAGGATGTAGGCTTTGGATGAAAGGAGGCTGGCAATTGTGAAGATGGGGGAATAGAGGGATGTTAAAGAGGTCATTTAGGAGGGAGATACACATAGTCAGAAGCACCCTGGCTTCAGTAAGGTTGGTATATGACTACATGTAGCATGGTCACCTTATATTTCAGGGTCGGTCAGTGCAGACTCATGTAGATGGATTGGGTGTGGACCTGGGGAGATGGGAATGGCAACTAGGAAGTGGATCTGGATGGTCAGGACCTCACCGACAGGTAGAGGTGGAGCCTGGAAGTGACTGCCCATATACCGTTCAGAGTCAGTCCCCCTGGAAATCAAAAGTACACAATGGGAAAGAAAATGGCAGTAACCAAACTAGGAGTGGGCTGGGGAAGTGCTCCAACCTGTGAAGGAGGGGACTCCAGGAGCCCTGACATGAGGCCCACTACAGGGAAACGATATTTTACATAAATCCATGCTGTGTAAATGACATGGACCTGAGGGATTCCTAACTGCCTGGTCATCTGAATGTGCTGAACCTGACACTGCCCTAAGTATCACTGTCCAACTCATTCACACCAACACAGAGGCCAGGCCCAGTCCAGGAATGTTACAGGACCAGGGACAATAGTGTCAACAGGACCCACAGCCCTCTCTACACCATCTTGCCGTTGATGCTGCATTGATCTATGGCACATCCTGTGTGGACAGGAAGTTAGGCATTGTGCTGGTACAATGGTAATCAAGGCTACACAGAGGTTTGAACCAAACAGATATGGTGTCAAATAATCAAATATATAGAAACTTGAGACTTGAGACTGTCATACCTCCTACCAAATTGTCTTCAATAGTGTTTATTTCTTTCTCTCTTCCTCCAACTATCTTTCAGTGCAGTCCCTGGTTAGTTAGTTAGGCTGGGCAGAGCTTGCATGGAAATGGAATCCATTAGTTGTGGAGATTTGGTTGAGTGGCTCCAGTGGAGTGCTTATGTCTCAATTGCTTATACACTCTGAGGGTCTTCAGGTGGACCCTCCTTGGCTCGAAGTTCCAAGGGTAGGAGGGGTGCAGGCAGGGTAGGGGTGGAGGGGCCCCAGCTACCTCTGGAGTGTCCTATGGAGAGACCTCTGACAGCCCTGTGTGTGGTTCCTCCTCCTGGCACCGCCCTGTCTCCCTTTGATAAAATGGTGGATGCATCTCAGGTGAATGAGGAGGCAGAACAGAGGCAATGAAAGGTTAGTGGTGTGGGAAGATAGGGACTGGGCGCGAGTGAGTGGGGGAAGACGTTACAGGCAATAGCAGAGAGCGAGACAGAGAGAGAGAGAAAGAGAGAGAGAGGGGGAATGGGAAATAACAGAGAGACAGGTCTGGCACCTATCCTGGCTGAATGGAGTAAGTCATTGACTTTCTTAGGGCCTCTGTGTGGACCACAGATCAGTCTGCTAATATCCAATGGCGTGACCTCCTATGTCAGGCTTCCGGGGAGTGAATGAATCCATGGAATCCCCACAGTATGGAAACAGGCCGTTCGGCTCAAAAAGTCCACACTGAGCCTCCGAAGAGTAACCGACCCAGACCCATTCCTCTATCCTGTTGTCTTATATTTACCCCGACTAATGCACCTATCCTACACATCCTTGAACGCTATAGGCAATTTAGCATGGTCAAACCACCTCACCTGCACACCTTTGGATTGTAGGAGGAAACTTGAGCACCCAGAGGAAACCCACGCAGACACAGGGAGAATATTGCCTGAGGCTGGAATTGAGCCTGGGTCCCGAGCATTATGAGGCAGCAGTGCTAACCACTAAGCCACCATGCTGCCTATATGCTCTCCTTTGCCTCACCCCATCCACCTGGTCTTGGGTGAGGAAAAATGCAGTGCCACTGTTCCTATCCCTGGCATGCTCAGATTCCACTCCCCATCCATTAATGAGCATGGCAGCTTCAGCACACCAGGATTCATCTTGGGGGGGATGACCATGTAAGTATGGCACAGATGCCAGGGACACTGGTCTTTTGACAGAAATCTGCTGAGGGGGAGAATTTTTTCAGGGAGCAGCGCGTTACAAAATGAAGCTAGGATCAGACACGAGGGATGGCATGGCTAATGACTCGCCCTTGGTAAGATACGGTGAGAAATCTCACTGGCCCTGACGGGAAAATTCAATTTGTTAAAACAACACAACCTCCACTGAACCAGGAAAGGTAAGATTCAGCCCATGGTTTAAGGGTCTAAGGGAACTTGCAGGTGCCTCTTGACTTGTGCTGCAGATTCACTTTCTGGGGTCTGTGCGAGAAACAGAAGGTGATCTTTGAGGCTGAGAAATTCCCTGAGGTTAGAACTGAAACATTGATTTCTGATCATCTCAGTATTCTGCCTGGCTGGTTGCCAGATTTTTTTTATGCTTAGTCACAGATTTCCTGCATCTGCAGTATTTCATTTCTCACTGACTTACTGAACCACATTCAAGGCAGTTTTGTGAATACTCCAACTTGCTTTGATGCTATCAGCTTTGGAAAGGTTAAAAAAAATCAGCTCACGCTCCTGGTTCTAATGTCTACCAAGTGATCTCAGGTGTTAGCTTTGAGTAGAAGATCGAGTGTAGTATGCCATGTACCATTAAAGAGCAAGTGGTCGCGCTCTATGTAGGCTCAGATGGGCCATTGGGTGATGGGAGGATGATATGGGAAGATAGAGGGCCAAGGCAGAAGGAGGCAGAAGATGACAGTGAAGAAGGACACTCAAGAATTCAAGGTTTTCACTGTTAAATAGTGAATAGAAACATAGGAACTTGGAAGATAGGAGCAGGAGGAGGCCATTCGGCCCTTTATGCCTGCTCTGCCATTCATCACAATCATGGCCAATTGTCCAACTCAACAGCCTAATCCTGCTTTCTCCCCATAACCTTTCATCCCATTCGCCCCAAGGGCTATATCTAGCTGCTTAATGAATATATTCAATATTTTGGCATCAACTACTTCCTGTAGTAATGAATTCCACAAGCTCATCACTCTTTGGGTAGAGAAATGTCTCCTCATCTCTATCCTAAATGGTCCACCCCGAATCCTCAGATTGTGACCCCTGGTTCTGGACACACCCACCATCGGGAACATCCTCCCTAATCTACCCTGTTAGAATTTTTATGTCTCTATGGAGAACCTCCCTCATTCATCTGAACTCCAGCGAAAACAATCCTAACCTAGTCAATCGTTCCTCATGTGTCAGTCCTGCCATCCCTGGAATGCATTGCCTGAAAGGATGGTGGAAACAGATTTGCGTGTGACTTTCCCACTGGGTTTGAATCTATAATTGAAAATAAGAAAAAATACAGTTGGATATCACTTTACAAAGAGCCAGCACAAGCATAATTAGCTATCTTCCACACTGTAATTTTATGGTCAGCATGGCTACTTGCATGAAACGTAGTTTATTAAGAAATTGCCTGCCTTTTGACCAATTGAGCTCAAATTCAGACAGAGTGACTGATCAGGTTTCCCGCCCACAGCACATTGAAGATGCCAGCAAGTGCACACAGAGAGAAAATAACTCACCCCACAACAATTCACATTTATCTTGGGATTTTAACATCACAAAACATGCTTAGACACTTCACAGCTATGTAATCAAACAACACAAATTGAATGTTGAGTCAAAGAAGTTGGTTAAAGCCATAAGATTTAAGGAGTTTCCTAAAGAAGGTGCAAAAGCAGAGACATTTAAGGAAGGAATATTAATGTCTACAACTGAATAGCTGAAGGCTTTTGTGGTCTGCTTAATAAACAAAGTGAAAAATAGAAATGTTAAGCACCTGAAGCAAACAGAAAACATGCAGAGCAATTGAAATATGCAGCAGGTCAGTTTGCATCTGATTTCTCCACAACTGTTTTGGGTGTGACATTCATCATGCACACCCTGCTTCAGCCACCTGATTGACTTGCTGTGCAATTCATATTCTGCTTAATTTCAATCACTCTGCCTCATTGGCTGAAAAATAAAGATGAACTGTTGATCGTGGCGGGGTGGAATTTTAAAAGTACCAAAGAGCAGACAAAATTGTCTTTATAAAGCGGAGAATCTGGAGTATTCAAAGGCTTAATCCGGGTTAATCTGTTGCCGACTTGATGTATGTGTTTAGCATTTGCCTTACGTTCCGATATTCATTTTAAAGGATACTCTCAGAGTAAAATCACAGGGCTGAATTAGCTCTTACTTTCGGCCAATGGTGGAAGAAGACTCTTTGTAACAACAATGCTGATTTGTAATGAGTAGGTTTTACCCTCAAAGGAGAAGGAAGTTTTACTTCATTGTAAATTGTAAAGAAATGATTCATTCTTGAGATATGCATGTCACAAACAAGGCCAGCTTTTGTTGCTCACCCCAAGTTTGTTAGCTCAGTATTTTGACACAGCAACATTGAAGAAGCAGTGATATAAACTCAAAATGCTCAAAGTGTTGATTCTCCTGCTCCTCGGATGCTGCCTGACCAGCTGTGCACCACACTCCTCGACTCTGATCTCAAGCATCTACAGTCCTCACTTTCTCCCAGTGATATAAACCAACTGACTTGAAGATCAAAGACCCTGGAGTTGATGGTGACCCTATTTTTCTGCCTCCTTGTGCTTCATGTGGTCGGGGTTTCAGGTTTTGAACATGCAATCAGAAGTCTTGGCATGTTAGTGCATTGCAGACGGTAAAACAACATGCAATGCAGTTATAGTGCACTGGTGATAGAAAGAGCAGATGGATTTTAAGAACAGATACCTTGGTATATTTAATGGCTATTCTTATCTTTTGACTCCACGACTTATGATTCAAACCCATTGCTGACAACCTAAGAACAGAAATATGTGGCAGTTCCTTCAATTGCGAATTGAGATTGGGAGATTGGGATTGCTGCTGTAGCTTTTCTTTATCATGCTTCATCGCATTACTAGAGAGACCAACTTAAGAGGCACAATTTTTCCAAGCTTAGAGTCATGTGGGCAGACTCCCATTGTTGAAAGAAAAAGTCTCAATTTCCTCCTTCAGGTTTAAGTGGCGAATTCTGAACCTTGCTAATGAACAACGAGCACCTTTCCTGTGCATTGCATGTGTTTCAATTCAATGGCCGGTTTGAAAGTCAAAAAGGGCCAGTCCTTATTGACATCAAACAGGACTATGCTCAGTCAGGAGTTTTGCCATTGTCTAGAGTCATGTCCAGTTACAGTGAATGCTTTGGCCATGGTCAATCTATTGTTTGGTTATCTCACTGTCCGGAGATCAGAATCCTTGCTGTCTGGAGATTGAGGAATGGTCAGTCGCAAGACATGCTATTAGTTCTGCAATAGGGTGGTCACTTGAACATCTTAAGAAGCAATTAACACTGGTGTCACTGAGAAAGCAGTGCAGCACAGCATGACCAAGCTTACTGCTTTGGTTAGACATGGAACTTTCAGTGTCCTCAAACGAATAGTATTGGTCCACTCCAGTCATTTCATGGATCTTTTTCAGGGTGAGAAGCAATATGTTATCCTCCTGCTCCCACCCATCTTTATTCAGATCAGATGTTTGACGGTTTCTCCTCCAATGAGACAAAAGGAGGGATTGAGAAAGATAGAAGACATGAAAGTTGAAAGCAAGGAAGTTGGTGGCAAGGCAGGAACAAGGAGGCAATGAGATGTTTCCAGTAAGACATGCAGAGAGCATGTTAGTAATTTGGACAGATGAAATAGTTGAGGGCTTTTGAGTAAGGAATAGTGAGAGAGGGTAGACCATTAGTCTTTGTGATCTTACTGTGCAGTGGCAAGTGTAGAGTGGGTGTGAGGTAGCAGAGAGACAATGGTGGCACTGACCTGTGAGAGGTGCAGAAGTACAGTGATGTGATTCCTGCTTTTCTGGGTGTTTTGATTTGTCTGGGAAATGTCACTAACCTGCTATCTTGGTCCAGCCTAGCTGGGTCTGGTGAAGTGGCTTCATTTGCTGGTCTGCAGGACACCCCACAACACCATCCACCAGTACCTCCAGATCCCTGTGCAAAATGTGGGATGCAGTAATGTCATGGTTGTTTCCTGTCTGGCAGCATCTGTGGAATTGTGAAGCTGGGCTTTAAATATGACACCATTGGCATGCGTGTTAGACTTCCAAATCCATAATTTCTACCACGAAGAGGACAAATGCATGGGAACACCACCACCTCCAAAAGCTCTTCTATCCTGACATGGCATGGTGGCTCAGTGGTTAGCATTGTTGCCTCGCAGTGCCACAGACCAGGGTTCAATTTCAGTCTCAGGAGACTGTCTTTGGAATTTGCACATTCTCCCTGTATCTGTGTGGGTTTCTTTTGGGTACTCTTGTTTCCTCCCACAGTCCAGAGATGTGCAGGCTAGGTGGAAAATGCAAGGTTGTTAGGAGCAACATTCTTTGGAGGGTTGATGTGGACTCAATGGGCTGAATGGCCTGCTCCCACACAATAGTGATTCCATGAACCACTCTCAATGCTAACTTGTTACTATATCAACATTCCTTCACTGCTGCTCAGTCAACATCCAGGAATTACTTTCTTAATGGCACTTATGGGTGCAGTGATACAACACAGACTGTAATTCAAGAAGACAGCTCGCAGCCCCACCACCTTCTCAAGAACAATTAGGGATGGCCCAGCCAGCAGCACAACATCTGCCATACAATTGCATGAGCCCAGCGTTGAATTGGCAGTATATAATTAGTGGGCTGAAGAGCAGGTGATTGCTTAAGAAAAGTGATATCACCCAAAGCAGACCATCGACCACGAATCTCCCTGAAAACAGTACTTTGCCAAAGTAAGGGGAAAATTCATCCTCAGGTATCATAGTGGTCATTGAGATTCATACAATTTCATTGGTTTGTGCTTGTAAGTTAGTCTTTACCAAGGTAGAGTTTTATATCTGATGCCTAAAGAATGATATTATTTCGTGTAGCCTAAAGCACTCACTAATGTTTAGCAATGACTTTATAATGCTGAACATCAGCTATGGTGGGCATATAGTTATCAGGCTCATATATGAACAACTATTGGCACTTGAAAGCTGACTGTGCCTTTGGCACTATGTAGGTGGTACACACAATTGCTTTTTAAAAATTGTTTTACATGGCTTCCTGGTTAGACGAGGACTTATTGCTCTTTACTAATTGCTCTTGAGTCACAATCTTGAATCACCACAGTTTCCAGTGGTGTAGGTAGACCCATAATGATATTAGGCAATAAATTCCTAGATTTTGACCCAGTGACAATAACAAAACCTGATATAGTTCCAAGTTAGGATGGTGTGTGATGGAGGGGGACTTCCAGAAGGCAGTGTTTCCATGTACCTACTATTCTTGTCTTTCAAGGTGTTTGAGATTGTACGTTTGGAAGGCACTGTCTAAGTAGATTTTGAGAGTTCCTGTATAAAATCATAGAATCCCTAAATGTGGAAGCAGGCTATTCAGCCCACGGAGACCACACTGACCCTCCCAAGAGCATCCCACCCGAACCCCCTCCCCTACCCCATCCTTACAATCCTGTATTTCCCATGGTCAATCCACCCAGCCTGCAAATCTCTGGACACTATGTATGGGCAATTTAGCTTGGCCAATCCACCTAACCTGCACATCTTTGGACTGTGGGATGTTATAAATGATACACACTGCTGCTACTGTGGTGAAGAGAATAAAAGTTCAAGTATGGTGAATGGGTTGAAAATCAAAAACCTGCTTTGTCTGGATACCACAAAGTTTCTTGAATTGCAATTTTTGGAGTTGCACCAATCCACGCACCATCATGCTCATGACTTGCGCCTTATAGATAGTGGACCAGCTTTGGGGAGTGAGGAGGTGACTACTCACTGCAAGATGACTAGTATCTGACTTGCTCTTATAGCCACAATACTTATATAGCTAATCCATTTCAGCCCAGGATGGTGACTTTGGGAAGGAACTCAGCAACAGAAATTCAATTCAATGCCAAGAGGGGATGGTTGGATTTTCTCTTACTGGAGATAGCCATCGCCTAGCACTTGTCACTTACCTGCTTAAAGCTGGATATTGCCCAGGTCTTGCTGCATTTAGGCATGGACTGCTTCAGTATCTGAGGAGTCACAAATGGTACTGAGCATTGTACAATCATCAGTGAACAGTGATATATTTTGCCGGAGAGAATGAGGAGTGGCAACATAAACTAAAGGATGCAATTCAAAAGTGGGTGCAGAGACATCTGAGTGTACATGAATACAAATCTTTGAAGGAAACAGTGAATGTTGAGAAATGGTTGAAATAGCATAGGGAATGTTGGGCTGTAAAAACAAAGGCATTCAATACAAATGATTTGACAATGAAACTTTATAAAGCAATGGCTGGTCCTCAGCTGGAGTGTTGTAAGCAATTCTGGGCACCACACTTCAGGAAGAATTAAACAAAGTCATAAGTCACATGACACCAGGGCATGGGTTATAGTCCAACTGGTTTGTTTAAAATCACACGCTTTCAGAGCACCACTCCTTCGTCAGGTCAAGTCACCAAGCATGGCTTCAAAAGCTTTAAATAAACCTGTTGGACTATAACCTGGTGTCATGTTACTTCTGACTTTGTCCACCCCAGTCTAACACTGTCATGGTGCAAAATGCTTCTGGCATATTTCAGTTCTTTGGATGGATCAAAGGAGCTGGGTTCATTTTCACTGGACATGAAAAGGTTGAGAGATTTGACAGAGCTGTTTAAAAGCATGAGGAGTCCAGGACTGAGGAAACACGGAGAAACAGTTCCCCTTAGCAGAAGGAACAGCAACAGAGAAGTAATAGCAACATAAGGAATAATTTTTTCTTTTATATCCAGAAATATTCTTTCACACAGCTTAACTTTTTTTTCCTCATCTCTCAATTACCTGTGGTATTTCTTTTCAACTATTAACTACCACAGTAGTTGCTTTAATGCAGCGAGTAGTTAGGATCTGGAGTGGACTGCCTGAGAGAGATGGAGTCAATTGTATTTCCAAAAGGAGTTCAGATAAGCACCAGGAGGCTCTGAATTTTCAAGGCTGTGAGTAAAAGAGCCAGCAAATGATAGGAGTGAATGGTAATGTCACTAGAGTAGCAATCCAAACACCCCAGACCAATGTTCTGGGGTCAAGCGTTTGAATCTCACCATGGCTGCTGGTGAAATTTAAATGAAGAGCAGGTGTAATGGTTACCATGTAAGCACTGCATGTTGTCATAAAACCCTATCAGGTTCACTAATGTCCACAAGGAAGGAAATCTGCCATCCACACCTGATCTGGCCTACATGTGACTCCAGTCCCACAGCAAAATGGTTGACTCTTAACTGCTGTCTGGCACCAAGGCATGGCCACAAAATGTTGACTTAGCTAGAGTCTCTCACATCCTGCGAATGTACTAAAAAAAATCTCTTTGAATAAGTTGAATAACCTTGCTCCATGCTGTAACTATTCTATCAGTTCTTAGTTCAAGATCACTGTTTCTCAAAGATATGGTTTTGTTAATCTATTTCCATCTTAGCCAGATGGCTGGTACATCTTATTTTTATCTTGATTGTAATACACAAGCTTCTTCTATCTTGAATTTTTTTATAACGTTAAAATGGTTCCACAGATGGAATGCATTTAGTTTTCAGATGTGGAGTCATTAATAAGCTCATATTGCACAGTAGTAGAACAAGGTGGAGATGACTTGTGGTATTACCTATCTCATGTTTAATACTTAACTGTTTTCACGCCATCTACAGATTCACTAGAGGCGATAGTTGGTTTGAGAGCATTCACAGCGGCCAATGAGAAGGAGGTGCATTATACTTGCCTGAAGGAACAGTTAGGAGACCTGTGCCATTTTATAGTTAGGCTCCACTTACACTCATTCAGGGAGTTGCCAAGATGAAACATACTCCCCTTGGGTACTTACCAATGCGGGTCAGAAAATCTGGACGGGGGGGAAGGGGGTTTAAATTTACAAGGCTGAGCTGTAAAACATTGGGAGTGAAACAGAGTTTAAGTAATGTTCACCAGCACTTAATTATACATTTAATTTTGCTCGTAGCATGGTGGTGACACTGCCAAGGCTAATCCATAATTAGTGAAAGTGGTGATGAAATGCTGCCATCGTCAGAGTGTAAGGGGACCCACAGTGCTGTTCAGATGGGACATTCAGGATTTTGGTCCATCAGCTATGAAGGAAGAGCAATTAGGATGGTGTGTGCCTTAGATGAGAACTCACGGATTGTGGTGTTTCCAGGTATTTGCTGCCCTTATCTTTCTTGGTGGTATAAGTGACAGTTTTGTAAGTGGTATTAGAGGAAGCTTGATGAGTTACTACATCTACCTTGTATGCACTGTTGCTACTGTGCATCCATAATGAAGACAATGAATGTTGAAGGACATGGGGGCCAACCAAGTGGACTGCTTTGTCCTGGATGGTATCAAGCTTATTGAGTCTTGTTGGACAGCTCCAGCAAGCAAGTGAATCAGACTCCTGGCCTGTGCTTTATAAACGTTTGACAAGCTTTGGGAGGCAAGAAGTCAAGATTAGTGAATGTAATACAAATGAGCTTTGAAATACAAATGGATTTGAAAGTGTATTAAAGCAGCTTCTGTCTTTACTAGACTGTGGCTGAGGATCATCTCAGGAGAAAACCAACATAACTGCCCTTCTTCCAACCCCTCAGAAAGTCTACTACCCATGTCCAGTGAGCAGAAGCAAAAACTGGAGGAAATCTAGCTGTCAGAGACAGAAATGGTGCTAAGGGCCATCTGACTCGCTGACTAATATGTAAACAGATGTTTGCCAGAATCTAAAATAAGGAACCATGGAAACTGGTGGCAATGAAGTGACAAGTTAAGTACACAATACTTTGGTTGCATAGTGCTTGTTTTAGGTGCAAATGAAGAGTTAAGAATACAAAAGTCACTAACTCGGGCTGACTCTGATTTCTCAACATCTTCTTGAGATGTGTGTATCCCTGGCAAGGCTCACTTTTATTGCCCATCCCTAATTGGCCTTAAGAAAATGGTGGTGAGCCACTTATTTTTAATGTTTGCAGTCAAAATGCTACAAATGTGTCAAAATTGCTGTTAGGGAGCGAATTCAAGGAATGCATCCATTGACCATGAAGGAACAGTGATAAAGTTCAAAGTCAGAAGATAATAATTTGGAAAGAAACTTTCACCTCGTGGTATTTCCTACCACTGTTCACCTCGGTGGTAAATGCATCTGCCTGCAAAGCAGGTAAAGAACAAATACAAAACAGACAACACAACATTTCTACATACTCTATGCCATAGAGTCATACAGCACAGAAACAGATCCTTTGGTCCAATTCATCCATGTCGAACATAATCTCAAACTAAACTAGTCCCCCTGCCTGCTCCTATCCCTCCAAAGCTTCCCTATTCATGCACTTATTCAAAGATCTATTAAACCTTGTAATTGTGCCTACAACCACCACTTTCTCAGCAAGTTCATTCCACATACAAACCACCTTCTGACTAAAAAAATTTGCCCTTCATGTCTTTTTTTAACCGATCTCCTCTCACCTTAAGAATGTGCCCCCTTGTCTCAATATCTCCCATCCTAGGGAAAAGGCAACTATCATTGACTCTATCTATACCCCTCTGTTTTATAAATTTCTTTAAGGTCGTCTCTCAACCTCCTACGCTCTAGTGAAAAAAGTCCCAGCATATCCAATCTCTCTTTACAACTCAAACCTTCCATACCTGGCAGTATCCTGTTCATAAATCCAAGGCTGGCCTATCACAATGGTATACCACTGTGTCTTCTTCATCCGGCAATGGCACTTTCCAGATAATGTTTATAAGGTACTTCAAATTGTAATTATCCCTCACTGGGATAATGTGCTTGAAATCAGCCCTGTATTTCTGGAGTCATCATAAAAGTTAAAGATTTTGAAAATTACCAGAATTTCAGCTGCCAGACCCAGGTTGACAGAAAGAATGTCCTTTTATTAAAAATAGATAGACTCTAGCTACATATAAACAATTATGAAATGTCAACATGTAAACTCCACTAGTTAAAAATCTAACCACCTCCTTATAAACACACAGAAAGATGGCCACAGACAGGAATATGAAATGTGAGTGCGATGGGCAGAGGAAACGACTCAGAAGGCAGTTCAACGGTTTCTGTTCTCAGGGTTCACTGCGAGTCCTTTTTGGCTTGTCAGGACTTGCTACTCATTGATTCTCCTCCAGATATTTTCACTTGCTTACAGGTGTGGAGTGGCTGGTTCAGATTTATGAAGTTACTGGCTTACTAGGTAAGAGTCACAGCCCACACAAGCAGCTGACAGAAAGATAATAATTGGGCTTTGTCAGGATTAACGTGGATTTTACTGTAGAGGAAAGAAACAGCTCCTGCTCCTCTGGAGATCTGATGGTCTCCCCCTCAAACATTGACACTGCTGAATTGTTCAGTTACCTCCCAGCCAGTCACAAGGTTTTTGGCAGGCAGGAGGCCTTTGTCATCGATAAGTGGTTACTGGTCTACGGAACAATCAGCTACTTGTTACTGGCCGAAGCTGCATTGATACACACCCTTTGGCTCCAGCTCAATTGTAACCAGATTTACACTGCTGCTTAAACAAGCAGCTGTGTAAACAATACAATAGATGACAAGTGCTTTTGAAAAGTGCAGCAATCCTTCATCAATCCTTAGTTTTTGTTCTGAAAACAGTTCTGTTCTCATTTCAGCCTCTATCAAAAATACAGCAAAATGAAAACACGTGGTGTTTGCATGATGCCTCGGCTGGTTTTATTTTGCTTTCTAATATAAAAAATTTGATTTATTTGCATTTTAATGCCATTTACATTTGCGTTCGCATTTTTGAATTTTAAATTTTGAACCAGCGGCATACCAATTTTATGCTTATCTGAAAGATTTTAATATTTCACTTCTAGATCCTTCTATAGCTATGGTGGTATCTTTTTTAAAAAGCCACAACATGAGAGAAAGACTTCTTGGAGATTAATGGGTTTTTTTTGGTTCACATTGGCGAATTTTATGAGCAAACTGTTTTGCATTAAGTTTTGGTTTAGAATGTCTCGTGCTAATTTTTTCTTCCTTTTGATTAGAGGAGACACTCATAGTTGAGAAAAAAAATGTCTTATTTTAGTTTCAACTGGACAAATCTGCAGAGTTCTTGGCTAAAGATGGATTTGTCAACCAGCTACTCCTGAAAAAGGGAAAAGGTAGATTAGAGTTGTTAAAAATGTATTGTCTCTGTTTAGGGGGTTTAGGAAAAGCTCAGATCAGAGGTGTTTCGTTCAAACATTTAAGAAGTTATTTCAAACTGAGGAAGTTTAAACTCAGTGGTATAAAGGCTTTGTGAAGAACCTATCAGATTCTTAACCCTGGGAGTTGAAATCACTGTCAATATAACGCATTGAGGAATGATAGAGAAGGGAATTCTCACTGATGTGAGTATTGTAAGAGGGATTAATAGTATGTTCTTATCATGATTTGAAATCTTTACATATCATTACTTTGGTTTATTCTGTACTATCTTCATTTATTTTGAATAGTAAACTTCAGCATTATTTTTAAACCTAAATATGGGAGCATTATGAGTTTATTTTCTCATGAAATATAAATTTTTAAAAAATAAATTATGATCTATCAAGCTAAATTTAATTCGGCAATCTAACTCGTCCAGTAATACAACCAGCAGATATCAGAATAATTCTCTTGTTGATCCTTCTGCCACCAAGGGTTTTTTTTAGCAATAGTATTTACTGGTTCCATTAAACAGAACATAGTTATACTAACTGCTTAAGCATCTATTTTCAGAGAATGTGATGTCAAATTTATTTTGAGGATGTTCAGCTGGATGCTGTAAAAATCAATGTAACACACACATGCCAACATTAACAAATCGCAGACAGTGACATGTTCTTAATAACAGCAGCATCACTCCTTCATTGACTCTACAACTCATTCTCCTCAAATCTACCACCTCCAACTCACTAGCATCATAATTCTTACTCAACCTATACTTATTCCTCCAGGAAGGCTAGTGTCTATGGAACAGCACTTTGGAAATGAAACAACTTCACAGAGGCTGCTATCCTGACCCCAAGCCACCCTTTATTTACATGTGCACAGCACACTGGGATCCCTGATTGGCCTAGATTAACAACCCCAATCAAGGATCTCACAGTCAATAAGATCCATCTGGTTCCATTCACTCCAGGGAAGAAATATTACTCTTCAGAAGCAGAAAGAAATAGAAAGAGGGCAAGAACGTGTTTGTGGGGCTGTGATTGTATAGAATGGTGAGTCAGGCTTGAATTGCCGAATTCTGTTCTGTCCACTGACAACAAAGAAAAGGCTCTTGTATTTAACAATCAACCAGTTCCTTAAAGAAATGCATGGAAGTTCTGGTGCCCTGACATGTCTAACATTGTCACCTTGACCTTCTAACCAGCACTCTCGGTTGTAATTGCAACATTATGAAATTACCTTCTAAGTCACCTCTTCCTTAATTATTTACAAAAGTTGTGTCTTATCCCATTGCATATCATTAACAAACAAAAAAGAAATCTCACTGTACAAATATTATGCACAAGAGCACGTAACAGGTTTCAGTTTCAACTTAGAACTAAAGGCCATTCATTGATCCTCAGTGCCTTGTTCTCTGCCTAAAGCAGGTAAATGAGAAAAAAGGTTCTGTATAATACAAAGGTAGTTCTCCAATCTGCAATAACACACAGAGGAACATGCTCCTAACTAAACAGTGTCCCTACTCTAATGTTTGCTGGAGTTATCCAGAGTTTTCTTCTTCTACTCAATATATGAGTAGAACTTCCCTTAATACAGGTAGCTGCCACTCACCTCCCTGGCAGTGAATGGTATTGCAATGAACTGTTTCTGTGTGTACACATTTACCCGGGGGTAATGTTGCCCATAAGTACAGCCATCTCAAAACACCCTGCACCACATTTGTATCTAAGGAGGATTGGAAGACTATCGCCAGTAGCACTTCAATTTCCATATTGTCTCTCAGCATCTTCTGATTCTTCTCCTCTCGTCCCAGTGACTTACCAACTTTAAATAGAGCCAGCCTGTCTAATACCTCCTCTTTATCAATTTTTAACCCCTCCAGCATCCCAGTTACATTAATAATGACTTTCACAGTATCTGCTTCCATTGATCAGGACATGCCTTACACTTCAAGTCACGGGCTCAGCTGCAAGGATCTCAGAAGTGAGCTGCTTTGTTCAAATGAAGCATTGGATGATTATTTGGGTATGGGGAGATTGGCAAGAGTTAATGATGCTCATTTAATAAGCTGCTCTAGGCATAATGGCTGGAATTGCTTCCTTCTGCGCCGTAACATTCCTGCGATTCTATGATCTTTTCTTAAATGATATATTAGGTGCCATTGATCAAAACATAATTCTTGTGCTGGCTTCCTGCAGGATGCAATTGCAGATGAACAGTACAAGAAGGGATTTCGATGAGACCCTCAATGAAGCAGTATAAAGGAAGACACAGATAGTGATACACACTGAGATATCTGGAACATTGACAGGTCTGCCTGACAGCCTCCTATCAGAGTCAAGCATACCTGGTGATACAGCCATAATGCAGAGCTTCCTAGGAATAGAGTTAGCTACAAGAGTGGCATGAAGAGGCCCTTAAATGGTCATTAATTGACTACTTAAGGGTCTTAACTAGCATCGATGTTGATAAGTTGAGATTGAGCCTTGTCACCCTGAGCCTACCTTCTGTTTCAGTAGGAATACAGATGGTATCTTCCCTTTCCCAACCAATCTGATCATCTGCTCCTCCTCTACTTCTCAGGAGGAGACAATACTGCCCACTTAACTCAAGGCAAAACCAAACTGCTCCACAGCTCCCCTATCATTGATAAATTTGGCAGATATCACATACAGCATACTGTAGTTCTCAATTTAGCCTGAGTGCAATTCAAATTATGAACAATGATATTAAGTGTAAAAAAAAACTGGACACTCTAAAGAGACCTTAATCTAAGCTATGAACGCTTGATCCTCATATTTGCAGAATCAAAAATGTGTTTAATTCCGAGAGTTGGCATTTACCTCAAACATTTTGTTGCTGTCGAACAGATCCACCATAATACTTTGAGCACATAATACTTTGCCAGTTGTTTATGAAGAAAGGTGTTTAGTTTAAAACAAAAAGAAGCAATTGGTTTGAGTACAGGAGTTGGGAGGTCATGTTGCAGCTGTACAGGACATTGGTTAGGCCACTGTTGGAACATTGCGTGCAATTCTGCTCTCCTTCCTATTGGAAAAATGTTGTGAAACTTGAAAGAGTCCAGAAAAGATTAACAAGGATGTTGCCAGGGTTGGAGGATTTGAGCTATAGAGAGAGGCTGAACAGGCTGGGATTGTTTTCCCTGGAGTGTCGGAGGCTTGAGAGGTGACCTTAGGGGTTTACAAAATCATGAGGGGCGTGGATAGTGATAAATAGACAATGTCTTTTCCCTGGGGTGGAGGACTCCAGAGTTAGAGGGCATAGGTTTAGGGTGAGAGGGGAAAGATATAAAAGAGACCTGAGGGGCAACTTTTTCATGCAGAGGGTGATACGTGTATGGAATGAGCTGCCAGAGAAAGTGGTGGAGGCTGGTATAATTGCAACATTTAAAAGGCATTTGGATGGGTATATGAATAGGAAGGGTTTGGAGGGATATGGGGCGGGTGCTGGCAGGTGGGACTAGATTGGGATATCTGGTCGGCATGAACAGGTTTGATCGAAGGGTCTGTTTCCGAGTTGTACATCTCCATGACTCTATGACTCTATGGTGTTGAGGGGGTTGCAGTACTACACCTTCGAGAGATAATGATGCAATCAGACACCAGAGACCAGGCATCTAACTGACCCCTGACAGGAGAGAGGAATCTGTGCTGTCAGCAATCAGGGACTTTTTCCACCAACCCTGGAAGGTACAGGCATGTTGGAGACCCTCGTTGCCTAGAAACTGTAGCAGTGCCACAGCTCATTCAACCATCTGGCTGCCTCCATGGACAGGTTGGTAGCTGCTATGGAGAGTCAGGGGTCCAGCACCCTCAGGATCTGTAGCATCTGTGCACATCCTCCATCACGCCAGCCATTGGTGCCCAGATTAAGGGGATGCCGAAATGGGATAGGATCCTTACCAACTCTGGGTGCCTCACAAAGAGACAATGTGAAGAAGGAGACACACATCTCCCCACCCCCAACAAAATGCAGTGGCAGCTGACCCCGCCCCTCCCCCCCACATCCCTGCCCCCTCCTCTGACTCTTGGAAGCTTGGGCCAATGGCTCACTAGCCTCTGGCTGGAAGACCCTCAGCATGTCTGGGCCGACCAGACTCAAATGCCCCTCAAGTAAGCCTGAACTAATCTCCGGGACCAATAGGGTCCACTGCCGAACAGGGTCCCCTCACACCCCGGCCACAGAACCAGGGATTACACTAAGACATCATAGGAGGGAGAGAAATAGAAAACCTATTCACTTTGGGTATGCAGTGACAATGAACTGTATACGATTTCTCACATTTGTATAAATTTTATTATTTTGCCCCTGTATCTGTTTGTTTGTGTTTCTGTGTAACTCTGAATGCAACTGCCAGCAAACCTAACTTGCTGTCCACACAGGAAATGGCATGGGATTGATGTCTGTGTTGAGAGGCTGCTGCAGCTTCTCAAAGCAAGAGGACCCTGCAGACATCATCCCTTTATTTCCTTGGCCTCTGTATCCAAAAGTGTTGGTGTGATTGACTGGGTAGTGATATCCAGAGCTGGGCAGCTGTACAGCACACATTAAGCCAATGCATTAGGATCCCCGATGATTAGGGACCCACAGATCCATATGTTGTGCAGTTCTCTGGTCTTGTTTCCCTCTCAAGAGGCCTCACATCACAGATTGAAGCACTTACCCACCCACTCAGAGTGTGGATGCAGTTTTTTTCTCCCCATTGCTTTTCCAGCATACACTGAGCGACCTTTGGGCAGTGGCTTCCAACCTCCTCCTCTATGTGTTGGTGAGGCCCTGAACATCCAGATCCCCTTACTGATGGCCCTTTCCATGAACCCCATTGGTTTCCCATCTGTGCAGGTCCCCATCCCCATGAGCCTGCACCAACCCAGCTTTGTGCCTCAACCCTGGCACACTATGTGACTGTGCCCAGTGCGATTACTGTTCTGGACCAGACCGAACCACCTCCAAATATATTAAGAAGATAGCTTTGACCCTAAATTTTTCTTATTTTAAAGGTAAACATTAGATGTTACATTCCAGATGCAATTCGATTGGTTAAACTTTAAAAACACGCTTTACTTTTTATATGCAGGTAAAATGCAGACAAGATAAAAAATCAAAGTACTGGCTTAACTGTAACTCTATTGAAATGCTTAACAAAATAAAATGTATTAACTACTATTAAGTAACTGTACAATATCGTGATACCCCATGAACACACCCTTGGCAAAGGCAAATTCAGTAAAATAGATTGTCTCACATATAATTCTAGCTGTGAGAGGAGAACCTCAGCCTTTAGCTGTAACAGAGAGAGAAATAAGAGCTTCCACATCCAGCGTCAAGAGCCCATCAACTGCAGAAAGCTAAAACTAAAAACCCTAATTCTGTGGGAGCTTAACCCCACCCATTCAGGCTGCTTTTATTATTCCAACGTTTAAAAAAAACATTCAAGGCCTCACAAGCTGTTTACTCTGTTAGCTTTGAGCAGACTGCATGGCACATCTGTCTCAATGTCTCTTCATAAAAGAAAACAGGACAAACTGCATCTCTTAATGCCATAGTATCATTGCAGTCATACACCCTTGAAATCAGGGTGCTCCCATTGTAGCTGAACCCCTTCCCTCATGGCTTCATTCCCATCCACACTTTCACAAATACTATTATCTCCACTTTCATCTCTCTCATTTTCCCAAGTAGTCCTCAATCCAGATTCTCCTTCCTGTTGCACCTTAGCCGGTTGCCTGACCATGGTCAATCCCCTAGACTGGTATCAGAGGCTGCCCCTGACTTACTGTGCTGGGACCCACTGACTGACAGGTACCTCCATGGACTCTCGTGAGAACTACTGCTTTCAGTCTTGGAGTCACTGCGACTTGCTTGCTGCATAACAGTGGGTTTGCTGCATAAGCTGCTGACAGATAGTGCAGGTGTGAGATTGAGGCAGCACGGTGGATGGCTTCCTTTGACTGGCGAGCAGGGCAAATTGTCTCAATGTTTCACTGTGTTATTTGGCATGCATAGACATAGCACAGCAAAGCAAGGCAGAGATGATCTTTGCATGTTCCTCCTGCCCTGAGATGATGCTTGGCGCTGAGCAACATGGACACCCTTGGTGGCTAGTGGTGAATGCTGGAGGTCCCCGCTCTGACTTCCAAATCGAGAATTCTCAATGTCCAGTGCTTTGGTAAGAGAGGAAGTTGAGGCGAGCTGCAGAGGTAACAAAGCTTAATTAGCAACTCACTGTTGCCTCGTGAGAAACTTGGCAGGTCAGACATCATCCAAGGAGCAGGAGAGGCAATGTTTCGGGCATAAATCCTTCATCAGGAATGTGGATGAGGAGTGGAGCTGGGAGTTAAATAGGGGAGTGTGGGTGGGGCTGTTGAGGAAGGTGGGTGGGATGGCAATAGGTTGATGTATGGAGGAGGTGTCGAGGGTTGAGCAGATAGGTGGGAAGGAAGATGGACAGGTAGGATAGGTCAAGAGGATGGTGCTGAGTTGGAGGTTTGGATCTGGGATGAGGAGGAGGGAGGGGAGATTTGGAAACTGGTGAAGTCGATGTTGATGCTGTGCGGTTGGAGGGTCCAAAGGTGGAAGATCCCAAGATTCTTCCTCCAGTTGGTGGGGGTGGAGGCCCAGGATTTGCATATCCCTGGGGGAGTACGAGGGGGTTGAAGTGTTTGGTGACAGGACGATGGGGTGTTTGATACCTGTGTCCCAGAGATGTTCCCTGAAATGTTCCCAAGTTGGCATCCTGCATCCCCAACGTAGAGGAGACCACACTGAGAGCAACAGATGCAGTAAATGAGGTGGGGAGGATGTGCAGAAAAATCTCTGCCAAATCTGAAATGATCCTTTAGGGCCTTGGACTGCACCCCCACACCATTTATCTTCCAGCCCCCTTCCCCTTCACATTCCTGATGAAGCGCTTGTGCCTGAGGAGTCGACTCTCTTGCTCCTCAGATGCTGTCTGACCTGTTGTGCTTTTTCCAGCGTCACACTTTTCAACTCTCTATCTCCAGTATCTGCAGTCCTTGCTTTCTCCTTGCCTCAAATGCATAAAGGATGCAGCGAGATTTTCCCAACATTGAGATAGGCATCGCCAGACTTACAGCTGATTCTGCTGCCAATTTTGACATTGTCCACGTTGCTCAGATTCCACCCACACAAACTCTAGGTTATAATTGTTAATATTGTTGAAATGACTGAACAGAAACTAGTTACCTTAGCAACAAATTTATATTCAAGCACTTTACAGCACACAAACAGGTCATTTGGCTCAATAAGCCTAAACAATTATTTTTGCTCCTCATGAATTTCGTCCCACTCCATTTCATCTAATATCAAAAACATATCTTTCTATTTCTTTCAACATCATGTGCAAACCAAACATACCTATGCAGTTATGGAGCTCAATAAATTGTTCCGAATGCAACAGTGTCCCCCGTTGTATTTGTTTGGGGACTGCAGACTCTTACTCTTAGATAAGTACATCTCTGGACAAAATAATTGAATCCACATTTGAGTGAATCATGGCAGAAACTAGCACAAAGACCAGAATTTCCCAGGTTTAATTCTTGAGTTAACTGGCCACAAGTTGAAAATTATATACAATACCTCGAGGAGTCAAACTAACACTGGCCAGCCAGAACACAAACATAGGGGTTTGAATGGGAGGGATGAGCTAGGTTGTGAGCTGCCCTGTTGCAAAGTAGTCATGTCAACAATCAGACTCCCAGCCCATGTATTCACCTGGATTGATGTGAGGCACTTATAGGTAGCTGACACCATTCATTAGGAGTTACAAATCAGCAAAGTTCAAAATGTAAAGCAAAATTGCCAGTTATTTCTATTCGGAAAACTACTGGGCATTGTGATAAACCTGATAGCAACAGTAAGGGTGTCCTTTTAACTTGATGTCACATATGCACTTTTGAATGGGGAAATGTGTATGATGGTAGCCATATCATCTGTTTTAAACCATTGTTGTGTGCTTTATGTTGGTTTCTAAGGTTTAAACACAGAGTGAGGGCTGAGTATGTTTTCCTTGGACATTAGAAAAGTTTTTACATCTGATTGTTTCTTCACTCATTATAGTGTGAGCCTGCAGCAATAGAACGAGTGTTTTATATGAGTGCAGCACTCTGTAATTTGTGGCTTGTGCCTTTGCACTGCAGATCTTAGCAATGAAATAGCAGATGCCTGGGAACACTTTAATTAGCTGTAACACAATCAAGGCTTTCTGATCTTGTAAACAGTAAAGGGCTAAGCTTAGGTAATTTATACAGCCATCAGAAATCCTGGTCCCCATACCAATAATGTTCTCCCAGCCATCTATGACAAGTGTGAATCCCTGCATTTCATTTTTAAAAAGTAAAATTCATTCTCCGAGTTTGGGCGTTGCTGGCAGTATTCCTAATACAACAGAACAACTTGCTAGGCTGCTTCAGAGGGCTATTATGAGTTGATCACTGTTCGTATATAGGCTAGCCTAGTTCACAACCGCAAACTTGCTTCCGATAAAGAATGTTCGAGAAGCTTTAACAAACCATCTGAATTATATGTTATAGCTTCATAATCACTTTTATATTTACACTTACAGTTATACACTTTATATTTCCAGATTTTTTTTGAATCTCTAAAAGTTCGAGCATGCTAGTCCAACAACGTAATGACAATGTTAACATTTCCGTTCCATTAAAGTCGAGGACAGGTCAAAATAATTCAATTATATGATCAAAAGTAGTTTTCATCTGTACCCCAGGACTGGGTTACAATAAGAATCATAGAATCCATGCAATATGGAAACATGCCATTTAGCCCATCAAGTCCACACTCACCCTCTGGACAGCATCCCATCCAGACTCATGGATTTTCCACAGCAAATTCACCTAGCCTGCACATCATGGGTAATTAAGCATGGTCAATCCACATAACCTGCACATCTTTGGACTGTTGGAGGAAACTAGATAACCCAGAGGAGTCCCACATAGATACAGGGAGAATATGCAAACTCCACATAGACAGTCACCCAAGGCTAGAATTGAACCCAGTTACTTGGCACTATGAGGCAGCAGTGCTAACCACTGAGCCACTCATTTGATTGGGAATGAATGTTTATGATATAGCAAGTACTCAATTTGTGGCTGTGCCACAGAATAACGGATTCAAATCTGAGCACATAGGATAGTTCAGTGTAGTCCAAAGAAATATGCTCAAGATGTCATTCTTTAAAATGCATGTTACATTAAGGTTGGGTTTCTCTGTTCTTGAGAATCTAAAGTAGTTCTTTGATCTAGCAAAAAGGGGAAGGAAATTTTCTTAAAGTCCTCGTCAATAATCATCCTCTCAACCAACAACATTGCTTTTGTGGACCTAACCACATCAGAAGGCTGACATGTTATCTACAAAACAACAATGCCCGTGCTTCATAACTAGCACTTGGGGACAGCTAGAGGTTATGAAAGGGGGTATCTAAATGCAAGTTCATTGTTTCATCATGGACAAAACCTCACTTGGTCTTAAGGCATTCTTCCATACACTGTTTTTAACCAAACAATTCATTTTTTCTGGATTAACACCATTATTAACATACCAAACAAAGCATTGCAATTCACACAGTAGTTTCAGTCTTTCCCTGAATGCTTTTCTCCAGTCTGATTTGCTGTTGAGCATAATCCCAGGGCTGGGTTCAATCTGTCGGGATTTGTCTTCTGCGACAGATGTCAAATTTTAGTTTTTCAAAGTGACAATGTATGATCGGAAGATAAAGCCAATTCAAGCATAAATATGAAAATAAAAGATTACCAAATTCTCTTTCCTTGTGCAAGGGTGTGATTTGCATTTTGTGGCCACCTCTGGGATCATGAGAGCACTTGTATAAAGCACCAAGTTCCATGGAGATTCACTGGCAGGAGAACGAAGGAATACTGGGACCTTAATGGTCTCAAATAAAGATTTGCCACTGATTTTGATGGAGATTAATATTGGCACATTGTAAGAATAGTGTCGCATCTGATCTTGGGGCAGGTGGGTTAGGTTAAAATGACTTTCTATAGCCATGCTGTGGAGCAGCCTGCATTTTTTAAAGTCATGCATTGCACTAAAGAGTAAATTCATCAGGGAACAGAACACAGGAAGCTGCAATCATATTGAAAATTATAAGATGCAACTTGTTCCATAGTACTGCACTAATTGCCTGTAGCAGTGTAAAATATTATTTGGCATTGATGGATGGCAATTCGGGCCTCAGAAATAACAAGGAACAGGATTTTACATACAAGTGTATCAGTGGTATCATTGCTTTGATGCTGTGGAACAATATGTCCCATAGGGTATACAGAGTCCCTAGACAGGTCTGGCATGCGCTGTTTACTTTGATTTAGGTTCCAGAAGTAAAAACTCCATTGCTTGCATATGAGGAAGGGTTGGGGTGAAACACTCCCATGCACTGCAGTAATGGAGACATTAAGGTGAATGTAGCACTCATTTTCATTACAATAGGCACCTATAGGATTGCTGTTGGAGTAATTGTCAGTATCAAGTACGTGAGCACTGTCCCAGCTTTGTTCTGAAAACAAAACTGCTTGACTCAGGAGGAAACTGTATCAAATTCCCAAAGCACTAGCAACAATCATGGTGCACAAGAGAAGCATTCTTTGGCACTTCTACCTACCCCAATATTTCATGGTAGTCATGCATCAAAGAGTCAGAGAGGCATTAAAAAATATGACATTGAATGAGGCTATGTTGGCCCACCATGTCCTTGTTGGCCAAATAACAGCTATTCTGCTCAAATCTCACTGTCCAGTCTTTGGCTTATAGTTTTAAGAAGAAATGCACATTTCTATTGCATTTTACATGACCAGAGGGCATCACAAAGCACTTTACATTTTGATTTGACTTACAATTGACATTTGTACCTAAGAGGAGTGAAAAGTTTGGTTTTGCAGTGGTACAGGCAGGTCATAACATACAAAGATCATAGAGTGATAGAACAGAATGAGGAATACTAAGTTATTGCTACAAAGAAGGTGCACAAAAAGCAAAGTTAAAAATCACACAACACCAGGTTATAATCCAACAGGTTTAATTGGAAGCACACTAGCTTTCAGAGCGACGCTCCTTATCACCTGATGAAGGAGCGTCGCTCCGAAGCTAGTGTGCTTCCAATTAAACCTGTTGGATTATAACCTGGTGTTGTGTGATTTTTAACTTTGTACACCCCAGTCCAACACCGGCATCTCCAAATCACAAAAAGCAAGATCAACATTAAATTTAAAATTTGACAGGTCCATTCAGAAGTTTAATAACAGCGGGGAAGAAGCTGTTCTTGAACCTGTTGGTAATGTGTTTAAGCTTTTCTAACGGCCAGTTAAGTTGTTTTAAAATGTAATCACTATTGCAAGATAAGAAAGAACAGATTTCCATAAAGAGCAATGTGAAAGTGATCAGGTAATCTGTTTTTGTGAAGTTGATTGACATTCACCAGTCAGGCCAAAGGGCCTATCTCCATGCTGTAGGACTCGATGACTTTGTGACTCTCTCATTAGGCGATGGTACTTTGAGACCATGTCCATGCACTTTTAAATATATCATGAGTTTCCACGTCTCCTTAATTCCTCTCTCATCCAATTGCTTGAAATCTATCGACCCCACTATTTTTGGAAATAAGTCCTTCCTATCCATTTTAACAAGGTCTTTTGTAACGTCAGACATCTTAGTTCAATCTCTCCTCACCCTTTGCTGTTGCAAAGGAAATTACTTTGGAATTTGGAATCTTTCCTCAAAGCTGAAATCCTTCATTTCAGGCACATCCCTGTAAATCTCCTCTTCACTGCATACATATCCTTGCTGTAAGTGCTTACTCAATCTGTATTTAGTACTCTCGAGCTTTAGTCAAAGTGGTGTTCGATCCAGTTCTAGTATAACCTTCCTGATCTTCTGTCCTATTATTTGGTTAATAAAGAAAAATATCTTGTATGCCTTTCTTCAACATACCTACCTGTCTTGTCACCTTCAGGAATCTGTTGCCACACACTCGAAAGTCTCTCAGTTCCTCTACAATTCTCAGTATCCTATCATTTATTGGTCTAGATTTTCCAGTCAACAGTCATTTTCTGCACTCTGTCCATGGCGTGCATTTCAGCCAGGACTTCTAATCCTACTTACAGAAGTGAACCCGTGCAGCCTTTCCAGGGTAAAGCTGGTGAACATGGACATAGAGAGGGAAACATCCCCTTTTCACAACAAGAATGTACCATATTTCGGAAGGTTTTTAGAGGTATGGCATAACTCAGGAAGGGCAGTGAAGAAGTTTTAGAGTCATAGAGTCATAGACTTGTACAGCACAGAAACAGACCCTTTTGTCCAACTTGCCCATGCTGACCAGATTATCCAACCCAAATCTAGTTCCACCTGTCAGCACCTGGCCCAAACCCTCCAAACCCTTCCTATGCATTGACGCATCCAGATGCCTTTGAAATGTTGCAATTGTACTAGCCTCCACCACTACAGGAAAGCATACCAAATGCCTTCTTCACTATCCTATAAGTGGAAAGGAACATTGTTTATAGAGCCTCTCCTCATGGCATACAAAGTACCAGTCATGGATGTAGGGTTATGCAGACCTACCTTGGGGTCTGCTCTATAAAGAGCTCAGGTGATGAGTTCCAGCCAGGTCGGTTATTGTCTGTTACCAAGGGAAATCATGCTCAGAGAGGTCCACAGGGAAATTAATTAATGATTCTTTAAGGGTCTTGCAAGGGTTATCATAAGATTTCAAGTATTTCAGGAAGTGAGTGACTGAGTGGGTGGGCAAGTGAGCAGGTGAGTGAGTAGGTGAGTGAGTGGGAGAATGAATTATTGGGTTAGTGAATGAATTGGGTCAGAGCGGAGGATGCATCATTAAGGTTATGGTGATCAGGTCAGTTCTTGAGGTAATGTCTGACTTATACCAGAGATTAAACTGTGTAATTTTCCATAGCAAGCATTTAGTTAAATGCTATCCATCTAGCCCAAGTCTCCAGCAGTGAAATCAATGTAAAACACTTGCGTGTAGTGTCCCTGGTAAAGTGGATCAGAGCACCTCAGGGTTACATTTCCCAGCCCATTACAAGTGTGTGTAATAGGACTTCTGCAGAGTCCTCCCTCCTTTCTTCAATAGAGGTGTCATGTTAGCTACCTTCAGGTCCAACAGGACTTAGTGTATAGAGATTTTTGAACAATCACAATGAATAGATCTACTATCTCTGCTGCTGCTTCTTTTTAAAACTGTAAAATGCTGGCCATCAGGCATGGGAGATTGGTTGATGATTAGTTTCTTCCTTACTGTTTCTTTATTAATGTTAATTAATTCAATTTTTTCACTATGATTAAACTCGGGGTTCCCTATTATTTCAGTTAACGTATTTTGGTATTAACGTCTCTGCCATTCCTGTATTCACCATTATAATTTTGGTATTAACGTCTCTGCCATTCCCGTATTCACCATTATAATTTCTCCTTTCTCTCCGTCAAAGATACTTACATTTACATAAATTATCCTCCTTTTCCAAATATGTTGGAAGCTTGGCAATCATTTTGTTCAGTATTGTTTGCTATTTTACTTTCATATTCCATATCCTCCTTCTTTATCATTTTTTTTTATCAATCTTCCTTGGATTCTAATACTTTCCCAATCCTGAGACTTACTCTTTTTGGCAACATTATAAGGTTTGTTTCTAACTCGATCCTTAATGTTTTTAATTCGCAACAGATGGATAACTGCTCCCACAGAGTCTTTATTTCTATTTGAACTGTACATGTTGAGAATTATTATATGTTTCTTTAAATGTTCACCTTTGCTTCTCTACAGTCAAGCTTTTAATCTAATTTTCATTGTCAACCTACCCTAGTCCCACATCTCACCACTCCGCCTCCTTTTTAATTTGTCAGTCTTTTTGAAAGTTCAAGTACCCTGGAATATTGGCCACCATGTGACACATCTCAATTAGATCAAACCTACTTGTCCGTATTTGTGCCTCTAATATGTTTACCTTGGTACGAACATTTCAATCTTTAAAAAGTACACACCTTTAATTCCAACTTCTTGCCATTTTTCTCTTTGATCTTATTTTCTGATACACTATTACCACTAAATTCTATAACTCTTCTGGCTTATTTCCACTGAAATTGCTACACTGCTCTATAGTACTTAATTGCCTCTTTAGATTTATAAATTTTCCCTCGCTTGTTCTGCCCTTTCTGTTTGAAGTCTTACAAATAGCTCAGGTTACTCAATTCTTCAGACATTAGTCCCAGTCCATTTTAAGTGGAGCTATTCCAGCGAGCAAGCTCCTTCTTTACCCAGACTGTGTCAGTGTGCTATTAAGCTCTAACACTGTCTTTTATGGCAGTTTTTCAATCAATACTCTGATCTATTGGATCCTGTCTCAATTTGGTTGTGGTTTAGATAAAAGCCCAGTGGTGATGATCCTTAAGGTTCTGCTCATTGATTTGGATTGTAGTTTCTCAGCATTCTTAGTTCTCCCAATGTTGCTGGTTCCTATGTGATGATGTTTGCATCTTTTCTCACCTTTTCAGTTCTTTTCCAGTTGTTCAGAGATATCCTTAGCCCTTGCATGAGCACCCAACTTATCTTTCTGGATTCCCAATCACAGAGGCAGAGAATAAGTTCTGTCCCCCAATGATCGCCTGCCAATAATGCATTCTTTTTGACTGCCATCTTTACCATGATTCTGTGGTCACATTACCCATCTTCGCTGAAGTACACTGCACATACAGTAACAGTTCAAGAAAGCAGCTCACCATCACCTTCTCAAAGGTAACTAGTTAAGTATTTGCCTAGACAGTGATGGCTACATTCTGTAAGTAACAAACTAAAATTTCAGACAAAAAGTACCTGTCAGACCAGTTTAAAGCCTTCCATCCCTGCATCCTTAGTCCCTGTAGCTGGGTTTGCTTTAGAGTCTCTTCCTCCTGTCCTTAACCACTGATAAAATCGAAACTATCACAAAAACCTAAGAGATGTGATACATTGCGGCCAAAGTATCTGGTCAAAGTAACTCTCCCTCTCCTGACGTCCCACGGTGTCTGCTGCTCACATTCCAGCTCAACAACTCTGGCTGCAGTCCTTTGAGTTGCAGGTGTTTACTATGGATGTGGTTGCTCAGACTCTAACTAGGTTCCAGCAATGTTCACATCCTCTAGTTTTAACACACCGTTTGTTCTGCCAATCCTATTGACACTGTGTAATATATTTAATGGCTTCAGCTTTTTAAATTTATTTGACACACTTTGGTTTTATTAATTAATTGATTCTTTCTTGTTGAAGTTATTGACTTGGTAAGGCAATAGTAAGTTTCTATTCTTCACTTAAGCCACTCTGCTAGGTAAAAGAATGAAATACTAAGCAACCTAACTACATATTCTGGAATGTCACATCTTCATCGTGCTTTGACCTCTTTCAGTTCCATTTAGTTTGCATTCTCTCAGTGCCCAGAACTGTTGTTTTCAGCAAATAGATCATTACATTTAGATATCCTCCATACCTATCACTGAAGGAATGAACATTTTACTGCATTCAGCGCTGAAGGAATAATATCCTCATTGTTATGTTGCCAAATCATGTAATTTCTAACTACTTTACTGATAATGTAGAGAATAGTGCTTAAGTCCTAATGTGGCAGTTGTTAAAAAAAACATGGAAATACATTAAAAGTGTCAATGCAATTTTCAGCTCATCATAAAAGCTGACTGGGTCATGAAAGTCCTTTAGAGGAGGAAATCTCATTGCATATCTGATCTATCCCATAGATATTTCATCTCACAACAATTTGATTGACTCTGCCCTCAGTTGACAAAGGATGAGCAACAGCACATGCTAAAAATGATTTCGGAGTTCTTTAAAAATGCAGTTTCTTCAGGTGTTACGTAATTGTCAAATGTATGTTAACTTGGTACCACCTTCAGTCCATTTTATATTTCAAAATTCTGAATGTCAGTATAGAGTCATAGCTATATGCAGCACAGAAACAGACCCTTCAGTCCAACTCGTCCATGCTGACCAGATATCCTAAATTAATCTAGTTCCATTTACCAACATTTGGCCCATATCCCTCTAAACCCTTCCAATTTAAATACCTATCCAGATGTCTTTTAAATGTTGTCATTATAACCAGTCTCCACCACTTTCTCTGACAGCTTGTTCAATGCACACATCACTCTCTGCATGAAAAAGTTGCCCCTTACATCCATTTTAAATCTTTCCCCTCTCACTTAAATGTCTGCCCTCTAGTTTTGGACTCCTCTGTCCCAGGGAAAGGACTTTGTCTATTTATCCTATCCATGTCCCTCATGATTTTATAAACTTCTATAAGATCACCCCTCAGCCTCTGATGGTACAGGGAAAACAGCCCTAGCCTATTCAGCCTCTCCCTGTGGCTCAAATCTTCTGATCGTGGCAATATCCTTGCAAATCTTTTCTGAACATTTTCAAGTTTCACAACATTCTCTCTATAGCAGGGAGACCAGAATTGCACACAGTATTCCAATAGTAGCCTAACCAATGTCCTTTACAACTGCAACATGATCTCTCAACTCTTACATTCAATACACTGACCAATAAAGGCAAGCATACCAAACCACTTCTTCACACTCCTATCTAACTGCCGCTCCACTTTCAAGGAAATATGAACCTGCACTTCAAGGTCTCTTTATTCAGCAACATTCCCCAGGACCTTATCATTAAGTATATAAATCCTGCTCTGATTTGCCTTTCCAAAATGCAGCACCTCACACTTATCTAAATTAAACTCCATCTGCCACTCCTCAGCCCATTGCCCCATCTGATCAAGATCCTGTTGTACCCTGAAGTGACTTGCATGTAAGCATTCTCCCAAACCAGCTTTAATACTCTTGTCTCAATGTCAAAATGTTGTGGGTTCAAGAGGCTTGTACGTATTGTACAGTTTGTTTTTATATAATTAGTGCATTGCTGGTGTCGAATTGGTGGAGACACTGTCTCATGGTTGAACATTTAATCTGGCCACCTGTTCTGGTAGATGTGAAAGATTGCATAGCATAAAACTTTTTGAGTCAACTTTCACCCCTCAGTTAACACCTGTTTGTGAAATACTGCTGGGTGCAAATCATCTATTTTCCCCACCTAACAACAGTAATTACACTTCAAAAATGGTATTTTGGCTATGCATCATATTAGAACATTCTGAGTTCACAAAAGATACAATACAGTCAGCTCTTCTTCACCTACATGGAGCTTCCACAACCACTTTAGTGATAGCAGACTAAAGTGTGTGCAATTCAACCATAAAGGTCCGATTTTATATCTACCTGTCACTGTACTGGCAATGTCAACTTTAATTGAAATTCAACAGGTCAGTTTCATCTTAAGTAATTCCATTACCAAACTTATCAGGGTGACCTGGAGAGTCAGAAGAAAAGAAAAGTGAAATCTTTGGATAAAGTCCAGGTACACAAACTTCAAAGCAATATTAAGTATGATTTAATGGTCAATACAAAACTTGTTTCTTGGTTTTTTTAAATGCAAACTGAGGGACACAGTAGCAAGGAGAAAATGCCACAGCACCGAAGCTGAAATGTGAAACTGTGAAAGAAAACAGTATCTTGGAAAAAGAAAGCTGGGATTTTAAATAATCCAAAATAACAGACAGCACAGGTTCATTTGGAGTATTCACAGTCTTTTTCTCAGTCTGTTTGCAACTACGCGGATGGGCAAGAAGATGCACAGTGCACAGCACAAGTTCTGCAATATGAAGGAAAGTGGGTCAATCTCAAAACAGGCACACACTGTTTCAAACATATTGTGGTAAAAATCTCAAACTCTGTTACCGATTCTGTGGTTGTGGAACATTGGGAGATTTGAAGACAGATTTCTACAAGTGAAATGCATCAAGGGACATGAAGCCAATGCAGATAAATGGAGCGAGGTACAGATCATCTACCGTCAAATTAAATGATGAAATAAACTTAAGGGACCAAAGGCACTCCTATCCCTATACATGGTAAGATAGTGATGTAGTTGTAATATTTTTGGACAAATCATGCCAAGGCCCAGACTAATGTTTTGGAGACATACAACCAGTGAAAGTGAGACTCAATTGCAAATTCTGGAACTGAAACCTTGTCTCAGTGATAGTGACCACAAAAACTGCCATCAATTCTCACAAAAATCTATCTAGTTCTCTAATGCACTTTAGAGAAGGAAAAATATTGTCTTTACCTGGCTTATGTGTGACTCCAGAGTAGACAACAGGAGGCTGGAATAACACAGCAGGCTAGACAGCATTAAGAGGTGCAGAAGTCAATGTTTCAGGCATAGCCTTTCTTCAGGGCCTGAAGAAAGACTATATCCGAAAAGTTGAGTTCTCCACCTCCTGATGTTGCCCGGCTTGCTGTGTTCTTCCAGACTCCTGTTTGTCTCCTTCGGATTCCAACATCTGCAGTTTTTTTGTCGCTGTGTGTGACTCCAGACCCATAGTAATGTGGTTGATGACCAACTGATCCTGACATGACCGAGCAAGGCACTCAGTTTATGAGGGACAATGAGAGATGTGTTTTTAAAAAAAATGACACCCTTATCTCTTGAAACAATATGAAAAAACAATGGAAATAATGAAAATTTATAACCTCGTTCCTATATGATGAAACAAATCAATCGGCTAACATCTGGACAGGATTACTATGATGCAAGATTCAGAATACGAGATTCACAGCTAAGACAACATTAAAAATCACACAACACCAGGATCTAGTCCAATAGGTTTATTTGGAAGTCCAAGCTTTCAGAGCGCTGCTCCTTCGTCAGGTAACTGACTGGGTGATTTTTAATTTTGTCCACCCCAGTCCAACATGGCACCTCCACATCACAGCTAAAGACAAATAACCTGTCTGCGTATAGAGCTGTTATGGTTGGAAATGGTAGAAACATTGCCAACCTTTGTTTTTTGTCCCTCAGGTTATAGAAGAACACTGACTAAACTGAGTCCTTCAATTTCAGTAGTTCATTTTGAGATTCACTGACACTGAAATATCAGTGGCTCATCAAATGAAATTTTACCTGTACAAATCTCACCAGACCATGGTTATTACAGCCCAACTTTGACTGTCCAGAATTAAATTCAATGGGGAAAAAGAGACTCACTTATAGCCGGACTTCAAAATAAGATCCTGTTGACATTTCTTTTACTGTGGAACGCTTGCTGACAGATCAACTGTGCATCAGTCTTAGAAGAAAGAATAAGCATGATACTGGTATGTTGACAGTGAAGAACTATCAGCCTCAATTGCGAGGTGTTGTCACTCCAGATAGAGACCTTGCACTCTCTTCACTTGTGTTATTTAATCAGGTTATGTGTTTGGAGAAATAGCAATGGGTTATTTTTCCCTATGGAACAGAATTTAATCTGATAAAAGCACAGAAGCACTGATTAGAATGAAGTCAACTCCCTCTGACATTGTGGGACAAGCATTCCTCTGGTTACTTTGGAGCTTGAATTCTGCCCATGTCATGCTGGTGACATAGCCACATGCTGGACAAGGAACTTTGGGAATTTTGGCTTTATCACTTATTTCATGCTGATTTATGTAAGAGAGAGAAACAAAACGAGAGAGAGAGAAAACAGAAATAGAGAAATAAAATGCAGAAATAGAAAAGAAAAGAGAGAAAACACAGAAAAAGAGAGAAAAACAGAGAGTGATACAGAGATAAAGAAATAGAGATACAGAGAGACGGAAAGAGAGACAGAAAGAAAGAAAGATAAAAGAAAGAAAGAAAGAAAGAAGTTGGATTTATATAGAATGTTGAATGGCCTCAGGATTTGGAATGCTCTTTGCAACTCATGAAGTGTGGTAAAACACAATCAGTCTTATGATGGAGGAAATATAGCAGCCAATTTGAACATGATGAGATCCCATTTAAAATAATTCACAGACCACAGGGTGTCCATAGACACTTGCCCTGGGGCCTGCTAAAGAATCAGTAATATTGCTGGACATTTGCTGAGCATATTCAGCACAGTGACACAATGGTTAGCACTGCTGCCTCACAGCATCCGGGACCCGTGTTTGATTCCAATCTTGGGTGACTGTGTGGAGATTAAACATTCTCCCTGCATCTGAGCGAATGTCTGCTGAGTACTCTGGTTTCCACCCACAGTCCAAAGATATGCAGGTTAGGTGGATTGGCCATGCGAAATTGCCTTTGGTGTCCAGAGATGTGTAGACTAGGTTGATTAACAATGGTAAACAGGTATGTGGATCTGGGGAGGATGCTTCCTGGAGAGTCAGTGTAGGCTCGATAGGCCAAATGGCCTCTATCTGCGCTGTAATGATTCTATGTTTTGCAACAGTGATGGAGGGAAACCTAATAATAGCATGACCATTCTGCCCCAGAACTCAAAGGATTATATGGGACATTCAATACAGGAACTGACTATTCAGCTCAGGCAAAACATGTTTATGTCCCACTTGAGTTTCCTCACATTTCTTAATCGTGTAAATTTTCACTGTAACCAGCTTTTCCTTTCTTCACTAAATGCTGTCCAGCTCCTCCTTAAATAGATTTCTACAATTTGCTTCAATTACTAGTAGGAAGATCCATATTCAGTTGACTGTTAGTGAAGAATGCAGAGGGTTTTGCAATGCAGAGGGATGCCAACAGCAGGGCTCAATTTCCACCTTAGCTGAGGTTTCCATGAAGGACTCTCCATCTCAACTTCAGACCTCAGGTTTATAGACTATCAAATATTTCTCTGTAATGAGAGAGCAGCCCTACACTCCTCTGGGACAAAGGCACCTTTACCTTTTTATTATTTTCATCTGTATC
This sequence comes from Chiloscyllium plagiosum, assembly GCF_037043375.1. NCBI lineage: Eukaryota > Metazoa > Chordata > Chondrichthyes > Orectolobiformes > Hemiscylliidae > Chiloscyllium > Chiloscyllium plagiosum. Next base: position 61,351,889 of record NW_028270156.1, read on the forward strand.
CCTGTTAGCTGAGCTTTCGTATATTGGTATACCTTCCCACACAGGAAACATTCTCTCTTCACCCACTCTATCATAATGTCAATGGCTTTTCTTTGGTCACCCCTTGAGCCCATTTTACAACGAGAAAGAGACTTGGCCAGTTTTAAACAGGGTCAAGATTAGTGTGGTGCTGGAAAAGCACAGCAGATCAGGCAGCATCCGAGGAGCAGCGAAAGCAATGTTTTGGGCAAAAGCCCTTCATCAGTTTTAAAAAGGTTTAAATCTAAAGTAATGTATAAGGTCGACATGAAAGGACCCTCTATTGCTTTTACAGCTGGCTAACACGCAGAGTCATTGGCATACAGCATGGAAACAAATCCTTTGGTCCAACTAGTCCATGTCAAACATTATCCCAAACTAAACTGGTCCCACCTGCGTAATCCTGGCCCATATAGCTGTGAACCTTTCCTATTCATATACTTATCCAAATGTCTTTTAAACATTGTAATTGTAGCCACATCCATCACTTCCTCAGGATGTTCATTACACATGAGAGCTACCCTCTGTGTAAAAGATTTGCCCCTCATGCCTTTTTTAAATCTATTTCCTCTCACCTTAAGTATGTGCCCCAGCCTTGAAATCCCCCACCCTAGGGAAAACTACCATTAATTCTAACTATAACCGTCTTTATTTTATAAACTTCTATCAGGTTGCCTTTTAAACTTCCAAGCTCTAGTGGAAAAAGTCCTAGCCTATCCCGCCTTTATTTTTAGCACAACTTGTAATTAATTTCTATGTGGGATTGTGGTTAAGACAAGAGTTAAACAAATGATTGCCATCTGGAAGTGAGCATGAAGAATGTCCTGATGTAGGGCAGAATGCTCTCATCATATTTGCAGTGTTGAGTAGGCTGGGTGATCATCTAAGAGGGGAGCATACATGGATAAGCATTAAGTCTGGCATGAAGATTATCAGGTAGTGGGTGTTATAATATTGATAAGCCATAATTTGCGGATGACACTAAGGTAGGCAGAGTTGTAGATAGTGCCAAAGGATGTTGTGGATTTCAGAGGGACATAGATAAAATGCAGACCTGAGAAGTGGCAAATGGAGTTTAATGAGGAAAAGTGTGAGGTAGTTCACTTCAGAAGAAATAGCAACAATGCAGAGTATTGGGCTCATGGTAAAATGTTTGGCAGTGTAGATGAACAGAGAGATCTTGGTGTCCAGGTGCATAAATCCCTGAAAGTTGCCACCCAGGTTGATAGGATTGTTAGGGAGTCATATAGTGTGTTGGTGTTTATTGATGGGAGATTGAGAGCCATGAGGTCATGCTTCAGATGTACAAGACACTGGTAAGGCCACACGTGGAGTATTGCATGCAGTTCTGGCCACCATATTACAGGAAAGATGTGGAAGCTTTGGATAGTATTCAGAGGAGATTTACTAGGACGATGCCTGGTGTGGAAGGAAGGTCTTATGAGGAAAGACTGAGGGAACTGAGGCTGTTTTCATTGGAGAGAAGAAGGTTGAGACGTGAATTAATCGAGATGTATAAGATAATCAGAGGGTTAGATAGGGTGGACAGTGAGAGCATTTTTCCTTGGATGGTGAAAGCTAACACAAGGGGACATAGCTTTAAATTGAGGGGTGATAGATTTAGGACAGATATTAGGGGTAGTTTCTTTACACAGGGAGTAGCAGGGACGTGGAATGCACTGCCTGCAACAGTAGTAGACTCGCCGAAGTTAAGGGTATTTAAATAGGCATTGGACATACATATGAATAATAATAGAATGGTGTAGGTTAGTTGGGTATCAGATTAATTTCACAGGTCGGTGCAACATTGAGGGCTGAAGGGCCTGTGCTGCGCTGTAACGTTCTACGTTCTATGTTCAATAGTGTGCAAGTGCAAGAGTATAACTTCTGCTTTTTTTCACCCCTCTTTTGGCACACTGGTATTGACCCTACCCCTCACCTAGAAGGTCTTGGTTCAAGTGCCACCTGCTCCAGAGTTGTGTAACAACATCTCTGTACAGGCTGATTAGAAAAATAGGTTAAATTAAAAACAAACCTTCTGCTATTGGTTTGTTTAACAAGGATTGTGAAATCTTTGAGGAGAAAGTGAGGTCTGCAGATGCTGGAGATCAGAGCTGGAAATGTGTTGCTGGAAAAGCGCAGCAGGTCAGGCAGCATCCAGGGAACAGGAGAATCGACGTTTCGGGCATAAGCCCCTCTTCAGGAATGAAGAAAGTTTGTCCAGCAGGCTAAGATAAAAGATAGAGAGGAGGGACTTGGGGGAGGGGCGTCGGAAATGTGATAGGTGGAAAGAGGTCAAAGTGAGGGTGATAGGTCAGACTGGGGTGGGGGCGGAGAGGTCGGGAAGAAGATTGCAGGTTAGGGAGGCGGTGCTGAATTTGATGGATTTGACTGAGACAGGGTGGGGGGAGGGGAAATGAGGAAACTGGTGAAATCCGAGTTCATTCCTTGTGGTTGGAGGGTTCCTAGCCGGAAGATGAGGCGTTCTTCCTCCAACCGTCGTTTTGTTGTGGTCTAACGATGGAGGAGTCCAAAGACCTGCATATTCTTGGTGGAGTGGGAGGGGGAATTGAAATGTTGAGCTACAGGGTGGTTGGGTTGGTTGGTCCGGGTGTCCCAGAGGTGTTCTCTGAAACGCTCCGCAAGTAGCCGGCCTGTCTCCCCAATATAGAGGCGGCCACATCGGGTGCAGAGGATGCAATAGATGATATGTGTGGAGGTGCAGGTGAATCTGTGGCGGATATGGAAGTTTCCTTTGGGGCCTTGGAGGGAGGTGAGGGGGGAGGTGTGGGCGCAAGTCTTGCACCTCCTGCGGTTGCAGGGGAAGGTGCCGGGAGTGGAGGTTGGGTTGGTGAGGGGTGTGGATCTGACGAGGGAGTCACAGAGGGAGTGGTCTTTACGGAATGCTGATAGGGGAGGGGAGGGAAATATATCCTTGGTGGTGGGGTCCGTTTGGAGGTAGCGGAAATGACGGCGGATGATGCGCTGTACATGGAGATAGGTGGGGTGGTAGGTGAGGACCAGTGGGGTTCTGTCCTGGTGGCGGTTGGAGGGGCGGGGTTCAAGGGCGGAGGAGCGGGAAGTGGAAGAGATGCAGTGGAGGGCATCGTCGACCACGTCGGGGGGGAAATTGCGGTCCTTGAAGAAGGAGGCCATCTGGGTTGTGCATTTTTGGAACTGGTCCTCCTGGGAGCAGATGCGGCGGAGTCGAAGGAATTGGGAGAATGGGATGGCGTTTTTACAGGGGGCGGGGTGGGAGGAGGTGTAGTCCAGGTACCTGTGGGAGTCGGTCGGTTTGCAGTAGATGTCCGTGTTGATTCGGTCGCCTGAGATAGAAATAGAAAGGTCGAGGAAGGGGAGGGAGGAATCTGAGACTGTCCAGGTGAATTTGAGGTCGGGGTGGAAGGTGTTGGTGAAGTGGATGAACTGTTCAACCTCCTCGTGAAAGCACGAGGCGGCGCCGATACAGTCATCGATGTAGCGGAGGAAAAGGTGGGGGGTGGGGCCAGTGTAGTTGCGGAAGATGGATTGTTCCACATATCCTACGAAGAGGCAGGCATAGCTGAGGCCCATGCGGGTGCCCATGGCTACTCCTTTCGTTTGGAGGAAGTGGGAGGATTGGAAAGAAGGGCTTATGCCCGAAAGGATTGTGAAATGACTAAGAGAGAAACATCACTAACTATGTCTTCTTAAGCATCCCAATGTATCTCAAACAAGATTGTTGAATGTATTTAACGGTTATGCAGGATCCACTTTTGAATTTGTGGCAATGTTTGGAATTCTGTCCTTATCGAGGAGCATATGAAGAATCTGGAAACCATTCAGAAATGAGCACTGAAATGGACGTGCCAGAGTTGTTCCAATACAATCAAACAACTATTTGGTGAGGCAACTTTTAGAATACTGCATACTTCTATAGGAAGGATGTTGTTAAACTTGAGAGTTTGCAGAAAAGACTTATAAAGATGTTGCTGGGACTGAAGGTATAGGAAGAGGCTGAATAGGCTGGCGCTTTTTTCCCAGAGAATAAGAGGCCGAGGGATGACCTTATTGAGGTTTATGAAATCACGATGGGCATAGATAGGGGAAGTAGACAAGGTATTTTTCCTCGGGTAGGGGAGTCCAAAACTAGAAGACATACTTTTAAGGTGAGAGAAGGAAGATTTAAAAAGGACCTGAGTGGTAACTTTATCAGGCAGAGTGTAGTGCATGTATGGAATGAGCTGCCAGAAGAAGTGATGGAGTTTGATGTCATTGCAATATTTTAATGGCATCTGGATGGGTGCATGAATAGGAAGGGTTTAGAGGGATATAGGCCAAATGCTGGCAAATCGGACTAGATAAATTTAGGGTATCTGGTCGGCATGGACGAGTTGGACCAAAGGCTCTGTTTCTGTGCTGTATGACTCTATGACTCTATGCATTCCCTTGGCGAAAGCAAAATGAAAAGGTCCATCTGGACTTCAGTAGAAAACTATTGATTGCCACCTCCCATTGCCATTATTGCTGACCCCAACTACTTGAAAGTAAATGAACATTGGAATTAAGAAGAAAAGATACCATTCCACAAACAAGATACAATATGAATGGATTATGAGATCATTCAACCTCTATTTTATCAAACTTATATATAGTATATAAATGACTGGAAATTCAATCAAATCAACCTATGAACCATAAACTTAAACATAGATGTAAAGAGCAATAGATCTTGAAGTTTGCACATTCTCCCTTGTCTGCGTGGGTTTCCTCCAGGTGCTCCATTTTCCTCCCACAGGCCAAAAATGTGCAGGTTAGTTGAATTGGCCATGCTAAATTGTCCGTAGTGTTAGGTGAAGGGGTAAGTATGGGGGAATGGGTCTAGGTGGGTTGCTCTTTGGAGGGTCGGTGTGGACTTGTTGGGCCGAGGGGCCTGTTTCCACACTGTAGGTAATCTAATCTGATCTAATCTTTTATTTCACAGAATTGTTAAAGTGCAACAAGAGGTCATTCAGCCTCCGGTTCGATTATCGGGCATTAATCTCCTACCTTTCCTCCGTAATCCTGCACACTATTTCAAACCAAATATTCACCCAATGTCTGCTTGACTAGCTCAATGGAATGGACCTCCACCACATTTCCAGGCAATGCATTCTATACACTAACCAGTTGCTGTGTGAATAAATATTTTCTCACATGATCTCTGTTTCATTTGCATGTCACTTTAAATCTATGCCCTCATTTTCTTTCTTTTACGAGTGAAATCAGCTTCTCGTTATCTGCTCTATCTGGCCCCCTTCTCAATATTTTGAAAACTTCTATCAAATCCATTTCTGTAACATAACTTAAGGGGACCTGCAATTTGTAGTGTGTCATAATTATTCGAATGCTGAAATAGCTATAATTATGCAGTTTCTTTATTAGTTTACAGTTTTTTTTAAGAAAAGGTTGTTGTTACAATAGTATTAATGGCAATCATTTGTTTTGTTTATATTGTTGTGACCATTCAGCAACTGCCATCATAAGGACTTTTTGATAAACTAATATCTATCTATCCATCTATCTATCCTGATGAAGGGCTTTTGCCCGAAACGTCGATTTTGCCTGTCCTTGGATGCTGCCTGAACTGCTGAGCTCTTCCAGCACCACTGATCCAGAATCTGGTTTCCAGCATCTGCAGTCATTGTTTTTACCACCTATCTATCTACCTACCTACCTCTCTATCTATCATATATCTGTCTATGTATTTGTCTATGTGTCTATCTATCTGTCTACCTGCCGACTTCCTCATTCACTCACTCTCTGGATTTTAAAAAAGTTTCTTTTCACTTCCCTGTTTGATTTTTTTTATTATATTGTATGGATGGCCTCTCATTTAGTTGCTCCCCATGAGTGGTGAAGAACCAATCAAGCCCCAAGAATTTTGATCTCTATTTGAATACCTGCAGAAGTTTATCACAATTATGTTTACAGGGATTCATCTTGAATCTTCTTCTCCAAATACAATCTATATTTGGACTTGTGGGAGAATTTGAGTAACTGGCTTATATTCCTGCAAAGAGATCTACTGTATATACACTTCTCCTTCAGATACCAAACCCTTTTATTGTTGTGTGGAGTTTGAGAGACACTAATTGCCCAAGACAATATGTGACCTGCTTATTGTCAGGAGCTCACTGATAACCCCACCCTATATGGTTTTGTTCCACCGTTTAAATGTCTTTAAATACATTAGCTGAGTTCAAAGACTTTTTCACAATACAAAGCAGCTTTTCTAAAATCCCTTTTGTGAACATGAATGCTTCAGTGTTAACTCCTCATTCATAGTGAAGATTTTGAACAAACCTTTCATAATACATTTTAAATGAACATTGGTTCCTTGATTCACAAGTCACACTACAGAGTCTTTTTCAGAATATCTTATTTACTACAATTTGTGATTGTGGTTTAGCAGCTGCATTTTTAAACATTCTACGTTTTTTTATTATTTGATGTAGTTTATTTTTGTATGTTGTTATACTAAAGGCCTTTACACACTCAGTTGTCTCCAGGGCAACTGGGGATGGGCAATAAATACCAACCTTGCCAGTGACGTCTACATTCCCAGAATACACAGAGATAAGTTTCTATCTCTCTGTAAGATAAACTATTACACAGGACATGCTATTCCTAGTCACGATAAATTGAATTGTGCTCAGCCTGTACACTGAGAAAACCAAAGCAGTCTTTTCAGATCAGTTTATCATCACAGTTGAAGGAAAATGAGGCGCATATTGATCCAAGAACAGAACTGATGCACAAGAGAGGATATTTGATGTGAAACGATCATGTTTAAACATAAGTGGCCATATGTTGCAGTGAGATGAATGGTACAGGGTGTGGCTGGAGTCAGTTAGCTCAGTTGGCTGGAAAAGTGCTTTGTGCTACAAAGTGTTTCACATTGATTGATGGTGGTTTAACCTAAGGGTCTCCACTCTCTAAGTGGGAGAAGTCTATAGTCTATGCTGACATTACCTCTTCATGAGATAGCACTGCACCTTGCCTGAAGGGGATGACAGCCGTGTCCACTTGGTGTTGGAACTGATATGAAATGTGTCTGCTTTCTACATGCCATTACAGCTACACGGGGAATATATGCATTTAAACAGAAATTTATCATTGAGACCATGCCACACTAACATTTTCCAAGATCTTCATGGATCAAGCATAATCTGGTGCATGACGCATGACATTTACTGACACCCAAAGTGGGTGAGAAGGTGTTTATGACTGAGTAGGTACTTCTTTGACACATAATACTTGAAAAATACTTACTCCTCGGGAAATAAACCCAGACTAGAGAAAGGCTCTGAAAATGCAATCCATTGATTCTTCTGCAGTAGGCCATTATTGCAATGAAGAGTATGTAAACAGTAAAGGAAGATGATGTCACAGTTTTGAAGTAACTTCACAGAGACCGATATCCATCACCAAGTTACCCTTTATTTACATGTGAACTGTCCTTGACTTTAGTACTGCCTCATTCAGAGTCAGCTACCAGAGTGTGAGTACCTCTGACTTGTCCCTTTTTTATCAGTCAGCAGAAGCTCCCCGATTGGACCAGATTAACAGCCCCAATTAGGGAACTCATATTCTGTTGACCTCGTTACAATCACTCCAAGTTTATCTTCAAATTCTTGCTTTTTTGTTATGATCTGGATGCAGACTAATAACTTTTTAAAAAGATGTTTGAATGCACGGTGACCAGCATAAAGGAATTGCACAACAGAATTTCATGTTTTAAACCTTTTACTTAACAAACAGCTTTACACAAATCGACTAAGCATTATCTATTCAGCAGTTGATAAGCTAAAGGACAGAAATTATAGCATTGAGAGAATGTCTGCTTAACACCCCTAAAATACTCTCAGAATACATATGCAAAATATGCATTCACCATATGCTTGTCAGTACTGCCTGTAATGTCATTCCATTGTCATATTTACTGTGCTTATTTGGGTGCCACTATGTTTTTTTACTGGCAAAGTCATTTCACAAAAAGTGCCTGTGCAGATCCTCTGGTGTGCACAATGTGAATTTTTCGAGAGGTCAGGAGACACAGCCTAGCACTCATGAAAGCCTCAACATGAACATTAGCCACATGCCACATATACACTTTACAGAATGACCGCCACAGTAATAAACAATCCACAGTCAGTCCAAGCTTCCCATGGGGTTACTTCATCTCATTTTGCTGGCTCATAATGTTAAGCGCCATTGAACATACTTCTATAAGTTTTTGGACAATCCTCAAATTTGCATACATAGAATCAAATGCAATCAGACGATCTATCTTTTGCTGCTTTTGGTGTAAACATTGAGAAAACTTCTTCAGGCAGTGTCATGGGAACTTTTACATCCGCTGAAGAAGGCAAGGATGATCTAATATTAAAATCCTTTTGCTTAATAACATTTATATGGTACTACTGTGAAATGCTAATCCAGATCATGATTCAAGTCCACAATGAGAAGAGAGCATCCATTGATTTGACAGCAGTAGGACCTTGACACCCAATACTCGAGAAGGTCAACTTAAACATTATCAACATCATAATGAAGTTAGGTACTGTGAAGGACTACCAGACCAGTCAGAGGTTGAAAGTCTTGCAGAAGTTGCGGTGGCAATTTCATGTAGTGCTTTGCTCGTTTGGGCAATGGAATGCATGGGCATTAAGAACAAAGGATGGATGTTTCAATGAAGTTTACAACATTCAAACAGCAGACCTCCATGGTAACTGTTCTACTCTGAATTCAGTTGCAGAGGATAATCTGAGGAGGACAGCAGAAAAGCTTTAGGGATTTCCTCAAAACATCCCTAGAGAGATCAAAATCACTACCCACTCATGGGAGTTCATGGCTTGTAAGTGACAAAATGAAGAAACATCATTCAAGAAAGTGCTGAAACTTTCATCTAAGACATTTAATCACTAAGATATACCATCAGGAGAACTGAGAGGCAAAGACACAGCATTGGGGAAAGCACATAAACTTTCAAGCTTCATCAGACCCGCATTTATTAATAGAGTCATAGAGTCATAGAGATGTACAGCATGGAAACAGATCCTTCAGTCCAACCCGTTCATGCCGACCAGATATCCCAACCCAATCGAGTCTCACCTGCCAGCACCCAGCCCATATCCCTCCAAACACTTTCTATTCATACACCCATCCAAATGCCGCTTAAATGTTGCAATTGTACCAGCCTCCACCACTTCCTCTGGCAGCTCATTCCATATACGTACGACCCTCTGTGTGAAAATGTTGCCCCTTAGGTCTCTTTTCTATCTTTCCCCTCTCACCCTAAACCTATGCCCTCTAGTTCTGGACTCCCCGACCCCAGGGAAACGAATTTGGCAGACTCCACAGATTACACATTGCTCTTACCAAACTGCTCAGAACTCATTGAAAGTAGGAACAAAAGTGAGTACTATCTAAGATTGGTAATGTTGATACAGTCACTCGTAATGAGTGTAGACAAGTTTCTAAAGAGCCCGTGGTCTTTGACCATCTTTCCAATGAACCGTTTCCCTTTGTTTTCATCCACTAACAATAAGGCTACTCATGAAAAATGTATTCTTTTGTAACTGAAGTCAATTTGATTCTGTGAGAAGTTACATAGAAATTACAGCTCAACAACATGCATTCAGCCCAGCCAGGCCACGTTGATGTTTATCCTAAATAAAATGGTGAAGTCTTTATAACAGTGGCCCTGTCTTCAGGGGCTCAGCAATAAAAACAATTCACTTACCTGCTGTCCAAATACAAGGTCTGCTGATCATGATTTGAGATCTGTTTGTTCTTCATATGAAGAGACAGCCATTCTGTAGAAGGTGGTGGTGTCAACAAAAACATCTCCTTCAAGTAAGTTGTTGATAAAAAAGAATCAAGACCCTGGGGAACATGTGCATAGATTTAGCAATAAGACAGAAAACATGCTTTGGAGGAAGTTGCACATCCATTTCAGTGATTCACCAGACACACCTGAAGAGTCAGTCTCTTAACTGGAAGTCATAGGATGGAAACATCAAGTACTTCATTATTTCAAGAGATATTCCATTCTATTTGGTAAAGATTTCAATGTGCGAGACATTTACCCACCATTGTCCTTTTATTTTCATTTTTCCAAGCTGCATTTGTTTTGATCATTCCTCTAACTGCATTATCTCCATAAATACTGTAGTGAAAGATTAAACCATTTTTGATCAATGAATGTATGCTTTTATTTTTCAAATAAATGCTGGTATTCTAAATCTGCATTTCCCTTTCCGTGTTTTTTTTTTTCGGTGTCTTTCTGCCCAAATATATCACTGCTCATTCACTAGATACACAACATCTTGATTGGACTTCAAATTCACACCACCCGCAAAGATGAATTTGAGAGAACTACATGCAGCTCGTGGGATCTTAAATACATCTGACATTTCATCCAAGAAATGAAAACAAATAAATAAGGCTGTCATGATGAATTCTGTTCTGATGAAAGGTCTGTGGACATAAAATGTTAACTGTTTACTCTCCATAGATGCTGTCAGACATGCTGGGTTTCTCAAGAAATGCCTGTTTTTGTTTCAGATTTCCAGCATCTCCAGTTCTTTGTTTTATATGATTGCCATGAAGTATTAATGGATAAATCTAATGTCTGATTATTATTGTGAAACACACTGGGGTAATTGGAAAACTTATCTAACACACTGAAATTTTAGAATATGCTGTGTATAGTTGGAAATCATGGTGAAAGCAAGTTCAATGTAACTTTCAAAATGGAATTTGTACAAGCAGGTGAATAGAAAAGCCATTTGACTGACTATGGCAAATGTGATAGCTTGTTCAAAGATCTGGAACAGGTATGTTGGTCTGAGTGGCCTATTTCTTGATTCTACAGTTAAATGGGGCACAAACTAAAGCTTTTAGAAAAGGAATGTCCTCAGTTTGAAATCCTGCTTCTTCTCACCTTAGCCAGAGAGGCAATACGCATGTTCTCAGTATCTTTGTGTTTGAAAAAGGCACTTCTTTCCCACAACCAGGGAATTTGCTGGCAGGAACATGTGTGGACTTGGGGTGAGGACACGATATGCAGCCACTTTTAGAGTACTGTGTACAATTCTAAAAATCACACAACACCAGGTTATAGTCCAACAGGTTTATTTGGAAGCTCTAGCTTTTGAGGCACTGCTCCTTCAGCAGGTGGTTGTCCATGACCTGATGAAAGAGAAGCAGTCCAAAAGTTAGTGCTTCCAAATAAACCTGTTGGACTATAACCTGGTGTTGTGTGATTTTTAACTTTGTACACTCCAGTACAACACTGGCACCTCCAAATCATGTGTACAGTTCTGGTTGCCCCTCTATAGGAAAGAAGTTGCTAAATGTGAGAGGGTGCAGAAACGATTAACAAGGATGTTGCAGGGACTAGAGGGCTTGGGTTGTAAGGAGAGACTGAATAGAGTGGGGCTATTTTCCAGGAGCATTGGAAGCTGTGGGGTGACTTTATAGAGGTTTATAAAATCACAAAGGGCATAGATAGGATCAACAGCTAAGGTCCTTTTTTTCCCAGGGTGGGGGAGTCCAATACTAGACGGCATAGTTTTAAAGTGAGAGAGGGAAGATTTAAAAAGGACCCGAGGGGCAACCTTTTTCATGCAGAGGGTGGTGCGTGTATGGAACCAGCTGCCAGAGGAAGTGGTGGAGGCTGGTACAATTACAACATTTAAAAGGCGTCTGGATGGGTACATGAATATGAAAGGTTTAGAGGGATATGGGCCAAGTACTGGCAACTGGGACTAGATTAATTTAGGATATCCGGTGGGTGTACATGAGTCGGACCCATGGGTCTGTTTCCATGCTATATAACTCTGTGTCTCGGCTCCTGGTTATTTCTCTTGCAGAACGATCCATTATTCCCTCTGCGAGCTGGCTACAGTTAGTAGTTTGTCAATATCAATGAGATTTATTTCATCTAACTACTATTTTCAGGTTCCTTCAATATCTCTTGTGCCCTCCCATTCAGTGATGCCACCTGCTTGTTCAGTGGGGGGAGGACATCTGGGTGGTCTGGACCATCAAATACCAAAACACCGGCACATTGAAGCTGGAGCGTGTCTTCATAAAATTCACAATTAACCGGAGTCTCCTTCTTAACCCCCTTTTTGTCGTTTGCAGTGATGGAGATAAATTGCGAACGAATTGATCTGTAACGATTTCAGGTCATTTGCTCTGTGGCAAGACTTAGTGTTCCGTGATCGTGCAGAGCCAGAGATAGTGCCGCTTGGAGCAGTCAGCCTAAAGCGCTATCCAGAGGCGCCCTTTCCAATTACATTGGATCCTACCCCAGCACCTTTCAAAAATGTGTCAGCACAGGGTTTCCGACAGCCCCGTTACCCGCTGCATCTTGACGCTTTTAGCTTTACATTACAGTTTGTAAAGGGAATTTGGAAAAGTAAAAGTGGTAAGCCCACCTTGAAAAACAGTAGACCCAGTGTGTGGCTTGCTTTTTTTTTCGAAGCTAAAAAAATTACACAACACCAGGTTATAGTCCAACAGTTTTATTTGGAAGCTCTAGCTTTCAGAGCGCTGCTCCTTCATCAGGTGACTCAGGAACGCATTTGTGGTTTCGTGAGCCCCACACTCTGTGCATATGATACTCCCCACAAACATTTTCGTGTTTGCTGCATTTTTTGTATCTCATTGGAACAGACTGGCAGATGTTGGAGATAATTTGCAAATTACATTGCCTATAAATATTGCCCAGTGTGTTTTACATCTTTAAATAAATTTCCGAGTGAATTAAAGGAAAAGGGTGGTTCATTTATTTTGATGGTCCACCTCTACCCCCCCCATGTCTTTCCATCGTGCCGACTCATACAGTCAACAAATGCGGCTGGCCAGTCATGGTAACACTGCAGGAGTCCCTGAAGGATGCTTCCTCAGCACAGCCTTTTTTTTTAACTGGGGGCAAGTCTGCTCACCGAGAATTACCCAGGGTTTATGTCCCGTTCGCAACGCTGCTGGTAATGCAGGCTCCCACCTCAACAGGAGCTAGACAACACTGACGCTTCAGTAGACGAAGGAACAGCTGAAATCTGCATCACACAAGGACGAAGTAATAACCATCTTGCACAAGGGATGGCCCCAGGCTGCCCCACAGTACCACCGTAACTGAGGTCACATCTTCAACACCTTGGTGCGGAGGAGAGAGGTGGTCACGATTGGCAGATCAACTCGACATCGAAAGAAGTCGACAGACTCTGGGAAATGTCTCACCTGATCCCTGCAGCTTTTCTTATCAAACCGAGAGTATGATTGCTCTTTGTGGGGGGTGTTGGGACGGGGGGGTGGTTGTGAAACAACATAGAAGACTCTCAATGCCATCCAGGAGAAAAAAATAATTTGGTTGATTGTTCTCTTATTTCCCCATAGGATGTTAGGCATCACTGGCAACGTCGGTATTTGCTGTCCCATTTCTAATTACCCTTGAACTTATTGGGTTGCAAGGTGCTTTCAGAGGGCAGTTAACGGTCTGATGTTACTGTGGATTTGGAATCACACCATAAGGTTGGCAGATTTCCTTCCCGAGAGGATGTTAGTGAACTAACTTGGCTTATCTGCTGCAGTGATAGTGTTCCTCCCTCAGAATCAAAACAGAACAGGCTGATTTTCATATTGACCCAGATTGGGTTTTAGCAACAATCACTTCACGCTTACCACACCAGGAGCGTTTTACTTCACTGAAATTAGTTAAAAGATGCTTCCATCGGATTTGAGCTTAGAAGCATTTGCCTAGGCCTCTCTTCACCAGCCCATTGACAAACCCACTGCGCTGCTATCTCCGTGGTAATATTCTCACGAGTTTCAGTATTGTTCCCCCTATCATTAGAGCTGAAAATGTGTTGCTGGAAAAGCGCAGCAGGTAAGGCAACACCCGAGGAGCAGGAGAATCGACGTTTCAGGCATAAGCCCTTCTTCAGGAATTAGGCCTATCTTCAGACGTCTACCACTGAGGGCAAGAACAGCAATGCATGGAATCACAATTAGCTCCCCCTCCATCACCCTGACATTGACATGAGCCACAATTTTTTTCGTTACTTTGTCAACCTTTTTAAATTCCGACAAAATAAGATGAAAATAAATAACTGCAGAAGGCAGGTTAAACTTGATGGGTAAACAAAGACAAAATATAAGGAGCAGGAGTACAGCATTCAGCCCCTTCAGCCTGCGCCATTCCAGCAGATCGTATTCGATCTTTAAATACTCAGATGCTGGAAATCTGAAATCAAATTGGAAAGTGCTGGAAATTGTCAGCAAGTGGGGGCCTAGAAGAGGTGAAGACTCATCATGTGTTCTTCCACTCAAGGCGTTACCATTTTTATCTGCTTTTCACCAGTGTTCCCTGTTACCGTTTACCTTCCCTTTTGTTCACCACCTCACTCATCCCCTTCTGTTCTGCACTTGCTTAAAGCTTGTGATTTCAAATAAACCTGTGCGGACTATAACCTGTTCTGGTGTGACTTCTGACCTTGTTTAAAATCTGTCAAACCTCGAACTTTTCCCAGCTCTGATGCAAATGCTGTTGACCTGAAACATTAACTCTTGTTTCTTTCTCAGCAGGTACTGCTGGACATTCCAACATTCCCTGTTTTGATTGGACATTTGAGCAGTACTGTTCCTTGAAGTCATCCCAGCAAGGATTGTCATAATCTGAGGAAGGGGCTACCCCCAGCTCCCCCCAACTCTCTGTGAAGACAGCTTTGTCGCGTTACCCGCACCCTGAGGACAAATCTTTCCAAACGTGACATTCTCCACCGTTCCTGAAGAGGTTCTCCACCTGCAGCAGTCACTGTTTATGCCCGCTCTGGCCCAGTTGACAGTTGTGGCCTTTGAGTCAGACTGTGTGCATTCCATTCTGCAAAAGTGGAACACAACTTCCGTGCAGTACTGACGAAACGCCGCATTGGCTCTCAGATAAGACATTAAATGAATGCCCCTAACTGGTCTCTCAGGTAATAGATCTAAATGAACTATTTTTGAAAATGACAGTGCGGCCACCCCATGCCATTTTCCATCCTTGAACCAGCAATGAGTAAAACATGACAACCTGGTCATTAGCAGGTTGCTGTCTGCTCCGTCGTTCCTGTATAACAAGAGTAATTACATTTCAACACCAAATGATTACGTGTAAAGCGCTTCCGGATAGCCTTATGAAAAGCGCTCTATAAATTATTTTCGTGTCAATGAAGGTAAGATCTCCCACAATGAATGAGAGATCAGTGAATGAGCCATCTTGCCCGCTGAACTTGATGTTAACCCAGACAGCAATCTTGAACTCCTCAACACTCTGAATGCCTTACTGAAGTTACAAAAGCACGTAAGGCTTTAGTCTAAAAAGACAAGTGCAATCGGAATTAGGTTAAAATTGAGTGCTTTAAATGAGATCCGGTTAAAACGGGAGCTACAGTTTGATCCCAATCCATAGGGAGCTGCAGTCATTCCTATATGGAGATGAGGCTGGCTGGTACTTGGCTGAAATTCCGCTTTTAAGGTAAAAGGAGACGAGGGGGAGCGGCGATTCAGCTGAACTCCTCCTGTTCTGTGTAATAAGTGAGCCTCCGAGGAAACGGGATTTTCCGCAACCGGACTTTTCAGGGACACGAATCCCACTGTTAATGACAGGAAAAATGCAAACAATCCCCTTGAAAGAAGGAAGTTGTCCCTTTGCGGTGTCACACTAATTTCAGGACCGAGTGGGAGAGTGGGGAGGGGAGGGGTAACTGGAGTGAAGATACCGGGGACCCTGTGTAGGCTGGTGGGTGGGTGGGTGTTGGACCTTAGTGACCGGGCAAATGCATTCTGAACGTTATCTGTATCACCAGAGACACCACAACAAAGCTCCGTCTGTCGAGGAGCTGTCATTTGCATATCTCTGCTTCCATATGAACCTTTTGTCACAATGTTTTGAATTCCTCGTGCTTACGATGTTCCGATAACACCGGCAAGAATTTTCCAAGTCGCCTCCCTTTTGGTTTTTGTTTCAGGTGAACGAGAAAGGGGGCAAGGCACACTCGGAGCGTAAAGTGGTTAGCGAGCACGCCCTCCGAGACTCTTGACAGATCTCTTTTTAAAGGGACGGTGCTCTCCTCGCTCTGGTTCGCGCTAGGGATTTTACTGCGGAACCTCCGGGCTACCTGGCCGACCTCCTAGTGTCCGGGCTCCGGTCCCCTTCCAGTGTGTCTTTTCTTCCCCCCCCCCCCCCTCCTTTTGACGGCTGTCTCCAGTTTCTCAAACCTCCCCGGGTACCATTACAATCGGAGACATGAAAGAAAGCCACGAGGTTCCGCCGGGTCACCTGTGGTTCGTGTTGCTTTGAGACAGAGTAGAGGTCTTGTTATTTTTTTTTGGAGGGGAGGTGAAGGTTGAGGTGACTACTGGGGGTGTTGGTGAGGGGAATTGATCCGGCCCCCATCGCCAGCACCCAGTCAGGCTGCGGTTGCTCTGGTAAGTGTTCGCTTGTGGTTTGAAAATTCTTGACGTTCTCTCTCTGACTGGGTTCCTCACCCTTAGGGAGGTGTGACAGCGAGGACTGTGTGTGTGAGTGAGAGAGAGAGAGAGAGAAAGGAAATGGGAGCTGAAACTTTCACACGCGCGGAGAGGAGGGTTTAGAGAAAGGGCCAGAAGATTCTCTCGACCCATCCTGACCACTTCCACCCTCCCTAGTCTCAGGCTGACGAGTAGACGGTCCACGGTTTCACTCCTGTCACCGTCAGTCTCAGACAGCGACAGCAGCTCCTCTCCCAGCTGTTCAGATCGCAGGAACGACACTCCCGTGTGCATCAAAGTTACTTAATTCACCAGCATTCGAAATGTTCCCTCCTCCCTATCCCCCGAACCCCAAAAAAGCCCAAATATCTAAATGGCCCTCCCGATCCATTGCAGGGAACCAGAAATCGTACACAATGTGAGATTTAAGTTTCGTTTTGCTCATAACTGCTTCCCCGAGAGTTGTGCGATTCAGATCTGGAAAGTGCACACCTCTGATCAAATCCCATTGTCTGCGTGTTTGTTTGGTAGCGTGTGTGCATGTGTGTGTGTGTCTGTACCTGATTGTTTCTACGTCTGTTTCTCTGTGTGTGTCTGTGTTCCCTTCTGGGTATGTAGCTGTATATTTCTCGCCGTGCGTGTCTCTCTGTGTGAGAGACGGTGTTTATCTCCCTGTGTGTACATCTCTGTGTCTGTGACTGCATGCGTTTCTCTCCACGTGTGTGTTTGAGTATGTGTGTCTGTGTTGCACTTGATTTAAAATCTCTTCCTTGGCCACAGTCTACGAGTGCTCTCCCAGGACTGACTCCACCTTATTCCCAGCAGCAGTACTAACCCACAACATCGCTGAGAAACACCTGTGCCTGTGCTGTTGCTTCAGAAGCTCCTTACTGCCCTGCTCGCTGGATCTGCAGTTTCTCAAAATTGCCTTAATTCTTTTTATTCACGTCCACATCTTAATTCTTCCCGATCACTGCTTTCTCGGTGTTATTTGCCTCCAGGCTCCGTACAAGATCAGAGATCTCAGAGCTGATGCCTCTTCGTCTCCGCGGTCATTTTGGTCTCTCTCTATCCCTGATGTGAACCTTCAGAGGTCCTGACTGTTCACTTGTCCGTACCGTGAAACTGCCTGGACCCATGTCCCCACTCTCCTCACTGTCCCTCTCCCTTTCTCTCTCCCTCTCTCAGTTGTGCTCGGTCTGAAGACCAGAAGCTCCAACACTGCCTGCTTGCGTTTCCCTCCGCACACCCATGTCCTCGGAAGTCAAGTCGCGATGGAGTGGCTCTGGTTCCCTGAAGAGCGGTTCGGCCCGCATATCGACCATGCTGGAGATGTCTGAGAACGCGGCCAGCGCGCAGTACGAGCCGGTCCCGCTGCCCTTGCAAAGAAGCAACAGTCCCGAGGGGAGTACCCACAATAACCCGCCGATCCAAGCCGCCGACAGCCAGCCGGAGGTGATCATTAACCCTGACCTTCCCCCGAAAGCTCTGTCCTTGCCTGCACACATGTCCTCTTACAGCGGCCGCAAACCACTCTTTTCCAAAGTCAACATTCAGGGGAGAACTTACAACTTCTTAGAACGTCCAACCGGCTGGAAATGTTTTATCTACCACTTCACAGTGTAAGTACTGTTTCCCATTGTCTTTCAGAACTGCCATATAATGTTTCTCTGCTCTGGTTTTAAGACCCCTCTGCTGGTATGGGATTATACCAGCATTCGATTTTGACCCGGTCTATGTTTAGAGCGGCGAGTTTGTATTTTGTTTTGTTGTGACATCTGTTTTGGAGTTGTGGGTGGTAGGAAGGAGGGTTGTTTAAATCTTGTTTGCGCTCGAACACTTTCTGAAGCAAAACAACAAAACAAGCTGTTGGTCTGTTTTCTAGGCCGTGTTGAGGTAGCACTGTTTGAAATTGCTCTCTCAGAAATTTCCGAACATGATTTGAGGTTAAAGCCGGGAGAGATTGAGAAATTGAGCAATGGTTTATTGGCAGACCTTTAAATAGCTAGAGGCGCGTTTCCCAGAATTGGTTTGGGATGGGGTCAGGAGTCTAAGTGTTGTCCTGGGAATGGTGGTGCCAGGAGCAAACCGTTTATGAACTGGCTTGAATCGGCTCAGCTTTACAGAATAAGCAGAATTCGTTAGTTTTATTTAGTCTTCTGAAATATATGCCAAGATATGCTCCATGGTGTGTAGCTCAGTGGTACAGAGCGCCTTAGAAACACAGGCTGTACTTTCACGATGATTTCAGAGGGGAATCCGTTTCTTAAATTGAACTCCACTCCAATAAATTTACAGACGTGACGGTGTTAGCTTCCAGAAAACAGCTAGCTTCAGATTCCCGCTGAACTGCTTCCCCCTCAACAGAACCTTCCAATTGTTTTCAGTCCAATATCAATCAACCCCCTTTCTGAAAATCCATAATGGATCTGCTCTCTCGGATCATTTCAATTCGTAGCGAGGTTGTTATGGACAGAATCTTTTTCTGTTTCCCATAGTTTTAATCTGGGTGATTTTATTATTCCTCTAGGTGATTTCATCTTGATAGGCAGAGTCGAAAGGGACACGGGGAGGGGTGGTGGGGTGGGTGGTTATGTGGCAAATTGAAAATGTTGAGCAGAAGTTTGCTCAAATTGCCTAAGTCTAGCCGGCGATGACAGAAATAACGGCGCACCTGTCTGTGCAGGTTAATGTGGTTTCGAGTTGACCACTCATGTCGTATTTTGTTCAGGATCACTCGACATCTCATCAATCCCGGAGCATCGATTCTAATACTGAGAAAAGCAACACCCTTTGTCGGAAAGATATTGTCAAAACAGACTCAATACTGAGACATGGAATATATGTTTGAAGTTTCATTTCTTGCGTTGCATGTTGAGATGTATATGGCATCGTTTCTTTTTTATGTTAGAAAGGTAAAATCAAGAAAGGATTACCATCCGGGGAGGTCAGTAAGGGTCTGAGTCGGTGTGGGAGAACTTTCTCTTCCCCAGTTCATGGAGAATGCAATATCAGGCGGCACATATATAAGACCAGCACAGCCAGGGAACAGCTCGAGCAAAACTTTCTGAAAATATGCTTTATTCATAACATTTGTGAAGGTACATTTCGGATCAAGCGTATAGGGAGTCAGCAATTTAGTTAATGTATAGTTCGTGACATCTGTATTTACATGGTTATTTGGATATATTCTGATAGATACGCAGCTTCAGGGTCTTGCATTGGCACCAGCTCCTGTGTGCTCCTGGGCAGGATACCCTGCCTTACAGAGATTCTAGAGATGAAACTTGACAAAAAGACGGAATCCGAGAGGGGCCTGAATGATGTGGTGAGAAATCTGAGAGAATACGCGTGAGACATCGGGCGATGTCCGTACTGTCTCAATGTCGGAATTTCCAGGCATGGAGATGAGGTTCTTACTGGTAGGCGGCGAGTTGTCTACGAAGGCGTTTTATTGCTCGGCCTCATGAGCTGCAAAGCTCACCTTGTGAATGTGCAACTCCATGCCCTACTGCTCACTCCGTGGAAATGGCATGTGGACAATTACTGACATGAAAGTCTGATGTGCTTGCTCCTCCAGGACCTCCTCCTGGACTCTCGGCAACAGCTTTTCAAGGCTCTCTCCATGCCCATCAGCCCCACACATACACCCTTCATCTATGGACACTGGCATCTGATCTGTGCCTGCCACCCCACATTATCATGGTACATTACAGATGCGTTTACAGTAAACGTCCTGCATTTCAGTGCTGCACCTCACCATGGCCTGGCACCTCTCATTAGAATATTGCAGGAAGGACATTTTATGTAGAGACAGGTACCCAGCCCATAGACTGGCATCTCAGGGCTGCTCACTTGCTCTGTCAGTGCCCACTCACTATGAGCCTTATCTGGATGCCCACAGCATCCCTGACTTGCCTCACTGTGCCCCTTTGCGCTTTGTGCCCCCAGCCAGCACGACAGGATTTCTATATTTCCTTGTTCTTTAGTTCTGACACAAGCCAGGAAGCTGTCAGCAGTCCTCAGTCAAATCATGGAGGCAGCCTTCAGTGAGCGGCAAAGATAGCCTACAATATCTGAACTTCCCTCCTGTGCAGGATTCCATCCAACAGGTCCCTGCCCTCACAACGGGCACCACTTCCCTCTTCTCTTCATGCCTGAAACAGATGTCAAGAACCATTCACAGTTCCAGACTGGCAGTGCTTGTCTGGGTGCACAATGGCTTTTTAAAGAAGGCACCAGCATCATTGAGCCCAGGATCTCCCTGGATACCTAAGGAGATGGAATCAGATTGGTATCAAATGAAAATTGGCACCATAGGGGCATGGTAGATGGATAATGAGGCAAGTTTACTAAAATGGCATGATAAAACATGTCAAGTGTAATGGAGAGAAAAACCATCCACGAAAAATTGACAAAACTTGACACTTTGCCAAAATATGACAAGATACAGCCTTGCAATTCTTTCCAGATCTGTTTTGCAAAGACACTGGAGAAGGAGGTTGGCGACAGTTCCCCCCCCCCCCCCCCCCCCCCCCTCCTCCGTCACAGCCACCATGTGAACAATGTGAAGAGATTCTGATTGTGGAGCGTGGATCTGCCCTTTACACCAACAATCAAACTACGCTTTGATATCTATTCAAAGTATTGGTGATGCTACAGTCTGCAAAATGATTTTGACAGCTTGTTCAAGGAACCAGGACCTCTGTGTTACCCAGAATAGTATGCAATTTTCTAGACATAGAGAAGCCGGCTTGGATAATGTGTAAGCAGAAGTTAGAGTTGGTTATGAGGGGAAAAGGAGTGTGATTTCTTTCTAATTTAATTGAATTAATTAGTTTGACTGGAGCTCCTATGGAACATAAATGCCAGTATATACCTGTTAGACTGAATGTGCTCATTCTGTGCTGTAAATCTATTCAATATTGTGCACTCAGTCTGATCCCTTAGTGCCATTCCAACCTGCCCATTAACTCTAACATTACAAAAGCCTTGACTTTGAAAACTTCAAAGCAATTGTGTTTTATATGTGTGTATGCATACCATGCCCACAAGCTCAGAAATATGATTCAGTCTCCATTACTCCCCATATCATGCAATAAACTGAAATCCAGTATTAGTGTGATTTTGTGCCACAATTCCATCTTCAGTTTAAATTATTGGAGACAGATCAGTCTTTCTCCTTACTTGTCACTGCCCAGGGGAACATCTGCCAACAACAGAAATGCCTCTGATGCATGTGTACCTGTTATGTAAGAGACCCCCATACCAGCAGAAAGTTGTGAAGAAAGCTAGTGCTAAGCTATGAGTGCTTTTAGACATGTCATACTCTCTATGCCATCCTTCAAACAGTAACATCTCACTTTATCTGTTGGCATCACACCCTTGCTAGTTAGAAACAAATTTATTGTCTCAAAGTGTACGAAGGAAATCTTTCCTCTTTCAGGTTCCAGTACGATCACAAACAGGGTGAATTGTGTGGTGCTATTTTTAAAAACAAAACCTATTTCAAGGAAACCCACGACAGACAGCCTTTATGAATATGACAATGTGCCAATCAGTACTTTGGATATATCATTATGCCTTTGATTAGAAATGTATATTTGAGCAATTGGCTGGGATTAAGTATTTTGATCAAGGTCAAGCCTGGAATATGCAGGCAAACACAGAATTTCTTTGTCACTGTTGGTAGTGATTCCAGATTCTTGAATAAACCTCCAAATTCTATGTCCATCAGCCAAAGCATTGTGAGACTTTATATAAAGTTATAGAATCATTCAGTACAGAAGAGGCCCTGCAGCCCATCAAGTTTGCAGCACAAAAAGTACACTACTAGCTACATTAGTCCCATTTTCCCACACTCAGCTCAGAACCTTGAATGTTATGACACTTCAAGTCCTTTTTAAAGGTTGTGAGGTTTCCCAATTCAACTATCATTCCAGGCAGTGCATTCTGGATACCCACCATCATTTGGTTGCAAAACAATTTTCTCAACTCTCCTCTAAACCGCCTGGCTTTCACTTTAAAAGTATTCCCTATCTTCTTGACCATTCAACTAAGGGGAATAGCTGTTTTCTATCATAAACATATACACCTGCATCAGGACCCTCCTCAACTTTCTCCTCTCTTCATAGCTGAAATGCTTCATTCCAGGCAACATCTTGGTAAATCTCTTCACTAGTGCAGTTAAAACCTTCCTATAGTGTGGAAATCAGAACTGCACAGCTATTGCCAATCAAAGTTCTGTATTGTTCCAGCCTCATCCCCCGGCTTTTATCATCTGCGGATTATATCTGCCATAAATGCTGTTGGTGTGAATCTTATCAGATCAAATGGATTGTTTGGAGAGACAGATAGAAGCGATGAGGAATTTGCAACAACAACAGTATGTGATGGATGGCAGTTACAGGAAGGGGGGAAAGTCTCAGATACAGCCACATGGATGGGTTAACTCCAGGAAAGGTAAGAGAGGTAGGCAGTTAGTGCAGGAGTCGTTTGTGGATATACGCATTTCAAACAGGTATGCTGTTTTGGAAAATGTAAGGGGTGATGGATTCTCAGGGGAATGTAGCACGAACAGCCAAGTTTCTGGTATTGAGACTGGCTCTAATGCAACAAGGGGTACGTTGGGTTCCAAGAGATCAATTGTGTTCGGGGATTCTGTAGTCAGAGGTACAGACAGACGTTTCTGTGGCCAGCAGAGAAAAAGCAGAATGGTGTGTTGTTTCCCTGGTGCCAGGATCAAGGATGTCTCAGAGAGGGTGCAGAATGTTCTCACAGGGGAGAGGGGCCAGCAGGAGGTCATTGTCCACATTGGAACCAACGACATAGGAAGGGAAAAAGTTGAGATTCTGAAGGGAGATTACAGAGAGTTAGGCAGAAATTTAAAAAGGAGGTCCTCCAGTATTATCTGGATTACTCCAGATGGCTGGAAAATGGGAAGCCTTCAGAAATGAGATAACGAGAATCCAGAGAAAGTATATTCCTGTTAGGGTAAAAGGAAAGGCTGGTAGGTATAGGGAATGCTGAATGACTAAAGAAATTGAGGGTTTGGTTAAGAAAAATAAGGAAGCATATGTCAGGTATAGACAGGGTAGATCGAATGAATCCTTCGAAGAGTATAAAGGCAGCAGGAGTATACTTAAGAGGGAAATCAGGTGGGCAAAAAGGGGACATATTTGCTTTGGCAAATAGAATTAAGGAGAATCCAAAGAGTTTTTACAAAAATTTAAGACAAAGGGTCTGTTTCCATGCTGTACATCCCTATGACTCTATCACTCTATGACAAAAGGGTAACGAGGGAGAGAATAGGGCCCCTCAAGGATCAGCAAGGCAGCCTTTATGTGGGGCTTCAGAAAATGGGGGAGATACTAAATGAGCATTCTGCATCAGTATTTACTGTGGAAAAGGATATGGAAGATATATACTGTAGGGAAATAAATGGTGACATATTACAGAGGAGGAAGTGCTGAATGTCTTGAAACGGGTAAAGGTGGATAAATCCCCAGGACCTGATCAGGTGTACCCTAGAAATCTGTGGGAAGCTAGAGAAGTGATTGCTGGGCCTCTTGCTGAGATATTTGTATCATCAATAGTCACAGATGAGGTGCCGGAAGACTGTAGGTTGGCTAACGTGGTGCCACTGTTTAAGAAGGGTGGTAAGGACAAGCCAGGGAACTATAGACCAGTAAGCCTGATGTCAGTCGTGGGAAAGTTGTTGGAGAGAATCCTGAGAGACAGGATGCACATGTATTTGGAAAGGCAAGGACTGATTAGGGATAGTCAATATGGCTTTGTACGTGGGAAATCATGTCTCACAAACTTGATTGAGTTTTTTGAAGAAGTAACAAAGAGGATTGATGAGGGCAGAGCAGTAGATGTGATCTATATGAACTTCAGTAAGGCGTTCGACAAGTTTCCCCATGGGAGACTGATTAGCAAGGTTAGATCTCACGGAATACAGGGAGAACTAGCCATTTGGATACAGTATTGGCAGAGGGTGGTGGTGGAGGGTTGTTTTTCAGACTGGAGGCCTGTGACCAGTGGAGTGCCACAAGGATCGGTGCTGGGTCCTCTACCTTTTGTCATTTACATAAATGATTTGGATGCGAGCATAAGAGGTACAGTTAGTAAGTTTGCAGATAACATCAAAATTGGAGGTGTAGTGGACAACGAAGAGGGTTACCTCAGACTACAATAGGATCTTGACCAGATGGACCAATGGTCTGAGAAGTGGCAGATGGAGTTTAATTCAGATAAATGCGATGTGCTGCATTTTGGGAAAGCAAATCTTAGCAGGACTTATACACTTAATGGTAAGGTCTTTGGGAGTGTTGCTGAACAAAGAGACCTTGGAGTGCAGGTTCATAGCTCCTTGAAAGTGGAGTCACAGGTAGATAGGATAATGAAAAAGGCGTTTGGTATGCTTTCCTTTATTGGTCAGAGTATTGAGTACAGGAGTTGGGAGGTCATATTGTGGCTGTACAGGACATTGGTTAGGCCACTGTTGGAATATTGCATGCATTTCTGGTCTCCTTCCTATCGGAAAGTTGTTGTGAAACTTGAAAGGGTTCAGAAAAGATTTACAAGTATGTTGCCAGGGTTGAGGGATTTGAGCTATAGGGAGAGGCTGAACAGGCTGGGGCTGTTTTCCCTGAAGTATTTGGAGGCTGAGGGGTGACCTTATAGAGGTTTACAAAATAATGAGGGGCATGGATAGGGTAAATAGGCAAAGCCTTTCCCTGGAGTCGGGGAGTCCAGAACTAGAGGGAATAAGTTTAGGGTGAGAGGGGAAAGATATAAAAGTGACCTACGTGGCAACTTTTTCACACAGAGTGTGGTATGTGTATGGAATGAGCTGTCAGAGGAAGTGGTGGAGGCTGGTACAATGGCAACATTTAAGAGGCATTTGGATGGGTATATGAATAGGAAGGGTTTGGAGGGATATGAGCCGGGTGCTGGCAGGTGGGACTAGATTGGGTTGGGATATCTGGTTGGTATGGATGGGTTGGACTGAAGGGTCTGTTTCCATGCTGCATATCTCTATGACTTTATCTATGTCTCAACTGATAAAGCCATGGTGTGGAGGTGCTGGTGTTGGACTGGTGCAGACAAAGTCAGAAGTCACATGACACCAGGTGATAGTCCAACAGGTTTGTTCGAAATCACAAGCTTTCAGGGCCCTGTGCCTTCATCAGGTGGAGTCACTGGTGTTGTGTGACTTCTGACTTCAACTGTTAAAAATAAGCATCCTATATACCTTCTTGACCTGTCCTGTCACTTTCAGGGATCTGTGGACAGGCACCCCAAGATCCCTCTGTTCCTCTGAGCTTCCTCATGCCCTGTCATTCATTGAGTATTTCTTTGTCTTTCTGGTGCATTTTGACTTGGCGTTTGGCTGTAAGAGCTGTCACACTCAACGCAATCCCGTTGTCACCAACACAGATAGCTTTCAGTTGGCTCGCTCTATAACACTGAGCCTGACAGCTGAGCATTTGGGTCTCTCTCTTTAACTTGTGGAGCACAATAATCTTGTCTGATACTCCAGCACAGTACTGAGTTGGGTGCTGCCATGGGGATGTGAAACCTGTTCCGTTTGCTCTCTCAGATGAACCTGAAAGTTCCCAAGACACTGACTGGAAGAGGAACAGGGGAATAAACCAGGTGTCACAACCAATCCAGCATCATGAAAAATATTATCCAATGATTAGCACATCACTGCTGGTGGGAGCTTGCTGTGCTGTTTTTCATACATCACAGCAGGAGCACTCAATCACTCCAAAAAAGAAGATATGAAATACATTGGACATCAAACGTTAACATTGATTCTCCCTCCACAGATCTGGCCAGACCTGCTAAGTTTCCCAGCACTTTCTATTTTTATTGCAAGTCTTTTTACATCGTTAGCAGCACCTCTCTGCCCACTCAAAGGATATCGGAGACTAGAATCATACAGAAGTACAACATGGAAACAGACCCTTTGGTCCAACCCCTTCATGCTGACCAGATATCCTAATCCAATCTAGTCCCATTTGCCAGCACTTGGTCCATATCCCTCTCAACCCTTCCAATTCATGTTCCCATCGAGATGCCTTTTAAATGCTGTAATTGTACCAGCCTCCACCACTTCCTCTGAGGAGTATGCCTTGCTAATGTGTCCTAACTAGAAGCCAAGAGGCAGTTAAATCATCCCTGTAAAGTTCTATTTGTGTCTTTAATCTGCTGTTAATGGCTGTGTGTTAAACTGTGTAATCTCAGGTATATCAGGTGCTGACTTTGTGGTTTTTCTGGGGCAGGTGTAGGGGGGCACGGGGGTCGGGTTGGGTGGTGTGGATGCTGTGTCAGGTCAAGGCGATGAGCTCTGCCTCAAGGGGGAACAAAACAAAAGAGTTGACCAATCTCATTGATCGACTCGAATGGGCTTCACCAGCTCAATGTTGAAGAGCAGCCGTTGGGAATGGCAGCCCTCGCACCCAGAGCATGCGATCTGCTAAATAAGAGAAACGACTGCAAGCTGGAACAACTGGGAACGCGAAACAACAGAAAACAAGGAAATGTGTCTGTCAGCCTCTGACAGAACTGATCAGCTACCTTGCTGTGTGCCCATCCCAGGATCGACTCCAAGTCGATCGATCGAGAAACACTCAGGGAGTGGACTGCGGCTGGTGTGCAGCTTGGGGAAGATGGAGGGAAAGCGAGAGTAGAGCTGGCTTCTTTTTTTGGTGGAGTTTGTACTTTATAGCGACATTGTTTTGACTGCTGATAGGTAAAAAGCTGAGTGTAGAGCAGACGTGTCCAAATGCCAAAATAAAGCAAAAAATATGCAAGGTAAAAGGAGTTAATAAAGAGCCAAGTGAAGAAACAAAAGATAGAGCCAGAGGTAGTGTGATCACTATTCCTCTACGTTGTACACTACTTGGAAGGAACAATGAAGGTAGAAAGGGCATATAATGTACTCTGGGTGGAGAACATCAATGCCCCTATTGCCAGACTCAGTGATGTCACTACCAGCTTTGTGCTAAAGGGCATATCTGCCAGACTGGTGAGGGATGAGAGAACCAACATGAGGGACAAATCCACTTGAACTTGCTCCCAGTAAGCTCCACATCACAGATGTATCTGGCCATGAGAACATTGGATAGCAGTAACCACCTGCACAGGCCTTGTGGAGGCAAAGTCACATCTTCACAATGAAGAAATGTCCACCCTGCGCTACTAGCAAGGTACTAGCGAGAGCTTGCGCTCCAGAAATAGCTGCACCCCCAGTGAAACTGTTCCTGTGCAGCTGCAATGCATGGTTTTTACCCAACCGTGTGAAAACCTGCCTGTCTAACCATGTCTGATCCCCCCAAAAAAAGGAAAATCCAATCTGGATGATTACCGCTGTCAGTTGACTTGTTATCACCAGCAAAGTGATGGTACAAGTCACTGGCAGTGCAGTGATGAATCAGGTTCACCCCATAACTTGCTTTTGCCATGCTCAGTCTGGGTTCCATCAGGATCATGTGGCTTCAGATTTCATTACAGTCTCAGTCCAAAGGTGAACAAAAACGTTGAACTGCAGAAATGGAGTGAGGTTGACTGCCCTTGACATCATTTGAACGAGGGTGATATCAAGGAGACCAAGCAAAACTAGAGTCAGTGGGAGTCTTGGGAAACCTTTCTGCTGACTGGAGTCATACCTGTCACAGGGGAAAGTGATTGCGGTTTGAAGTCAGTCATCTAAGTCTCAGAACATCTCTGCAAGAGTTCCTCAGGATAGTGTCTTAGGCCCAACCATCTTCAACTGCTGCACATTTTATCACTTTATTTCTGATTGAGAGTAGACTGAAGGGGCACTTTTTGGCTGGGCTGGATTTATCCTCGTTGTGAGCAGCATTGCTCAGTGGATGCCAGTGTTGTAGCTGTACTGGAATAGCTTGACTAGGGGCATGGCAAGTTCTGGAGGATGGGGAGATTTGTGGAGCCTCTTCTTGCATTGAGTTGTTTAATTGTCCATTACAAGTCATGACTGGATGTGATGGATTGCAGGGCTTAGATCTCATCTGTTCATTATGGAGTCATTGAGCCCTGTCCATCACTTGCTGTTTGGTGTACAAATAACCCTGTTTTGCAGATTCACCAGGTTGACTTCATTATCAGGTATGCCTAGTGCTGTTCCTGGCATGCCCTCCTGAACATTCCATTGATTCAGTGGTGATCAACTAGCTTGAAGGTAATGGCTGATGAGTGGATATGTTGAGCCATGAGGTTACAGATTATGTTGGGAGTACAATTCTGCTGTTGATGATGGTCCACAGTATCTCATCAATGCCCAGTCTTATCCCAAGTGATAGTGATAGTGATAGTACTATACAACGTGTTGTATGGTATTCTCTGTGTGAAGGCAGAACTTCATCGCCCCTAGGACTATACAGTAGTCATTCTTACTGATCGTGCCATGGACTGATGCATCTGCAGAAGGCAGATTGGTGAGGATGTGGCCAAATACCCTGCTCCCACTTGTTGGTTCCCTCACCACCTACCGCAGACGCTATCTAGTAACGATGTCTTTTTGTTGGCCAACTTGATCAGTACTGCTGCTATCAAGCCTCTCTTGGTGATGGACATTGAAGTACCCCATCCACAGTGCATTTTCCCCCCTTGCTACCTCAGTGCTTCCTCCAAGTGATGTCTAACATGGGAAGAAATGATTAATCAGCTGAGGAAAGGTTGTACGTGGTAATGTGCAGAAGGTTTCCTTGCCCGTGCTTGACCTGATGCCATGAAACTTTATAGGGTCTGGAGTCAATGTTGATGACTCCCAGCGCAGCTCCTCCCTTACTGTATACCACTGTGCTACCAGCTCTCCTGCTGCCAGTAGGGACAGGACAAACTAGGAACAGTGATGGTGGAATCTGGGACATTGAATGGTATGATTCCATGAGCATGACTGTGTCAGGCTATTGCTTGACTAGTCTGTGAGACAGCTGTTTCAATTTTGGCACTGGCTCCCAGATATGAGTACGGAGAATATTGCCAAGTTGGTAGGGCTGTGTTTACCTTCACCATTTCCAGTGTCTAGGTCGAGGCCAGGGGGTCTATCTGATTTAATTCCTTTTTAAAAATATTTTAGTGAGTGATACAACTGAATGGCTTGCTACGGCATTTCAAAGTTTAGTAAAGAGTCAACCACATTGCAGTGGAACTGGAGTCCCATGTAGGCCAAAACAGCAGGTTTCCTTCCCTAAAGGATATTAATAAATTAGATGGATTTTTTTATAATAACTGCTTCACAGTTAACAATAGAATTTGAATTCCAGATTTTATTGTATTGTGTTGGGATTTGGACCCGGGTCCCCAGAACACTGTTTTTTCTCTGGATAAACAGTCCAGTATCTACACTGTCACCATCCATCCAACTATGTTGTCACCCCCGGGTAAAATCATTGACAACAAACTTAACTGGGCCAACATTGGCTACAAAAGCAAGTCAGAGGCTGGGATTTCTGTGATGCGTAACTCATCTCCCCAATCCCCACAGCCTGTCCACCATCTGCAAAACGCAAGTCAGTAGGGTGATGGAATATTTCCAACTTGCTACAATAGGTGCAGATCCATCTCAAGAAGTTCAACACCATCCAGGACAAAGCAGCACACTTATTTAGCAACCCGCCCACAACATTTACCATTGTCTCCTTTCACCTCTTTTGCACTGGTGTATGCAAAGTGTACCTGCAGCAAGTCACTAAGACAGTTTGGACAGCATTTTCCAAACTTTTGACCCTTGCCACCAGGAATGAAAAGAGCAGTAGATGCATGGGAATACCACCACGAGCCTGTTCTCTCCCAAGCCGATATACCATCCTTACTTTGGAGAATTTCACTGTTTCTTCATTGTCTTCAACTTAAAATCTAATAACTCCCTTCCTAACTGTGGGAGTACTGATGCAAGATGGATTGCAGCAATTGATACCAGCAGCTTATTGCCACCTTTTCAAAGGCAGTTTGGGATGAGTAACAATACTGGCAGTGACAGCTATTCATTTCACAGGAAATAATTAAACGTATTTATCCTTTTACCTCTCATATCCCTCCATTATCTAAATTCTTCATGCTTCAC
Organism: Chiloscyllium plagiosum; assembly: GCF_037043375.1. Classification (NCBI taxonomy): domain Eukaryota; kingdom Metazoa; phylum Chordata; class Chondrichthyes; order Orectolobiformes; family Hemiscylliidae; genus Chiloscyllium; species Chiloscyllium plagiosum. Next base: position 61,382,553 of record NW_028270156.1, read on the forward strand.
CATGTTCTGAATTGTTGAAGTCTCATAAGATCAGATCATGGAGTCAAAGCCAAGTAGAATTCAGGAAAGATCTCATGAAAACAGCCCCAAGTGCTGTAGCTGCTGCCGCTGCCGAGTGAGCAGGAATTCAGAAAATAATGGACATTGATGGACGTGCAACACTTTCTTGAAGGGGATGGGGTGTTCTTGACTTAAGTGATCAATTTGCAGAGAATAGACATCAGAGGCTTTCACTCTCACCCATGTGTTATGCGCTATGAATAGTGCACATGCCAAGAACTGCAGAATTGAAATTCTTGCCCAGTCTTGCATTCAAATCATAGGCTAATTGCTCTACATTTGTATGACACACCAGTGCATGCACAGACTGTAGTCTTCTGTACAGTAGTACAGGATCTATTTGTCTTGTCAGTGTCTCAATTCTTACCCAACCATTCCAGCCCACAAAATGTCTGGAGGGTGCAAAAATAACTTTTCTCACTAACCTGTCTTAACTATAAGATAGTGACTAATAAATGGATCAAGCTCATTTGAAAAAAAGCAGCATATGAGCAGAAAGGCCTGTTCTTTTGCTGTAAGTTATATGGTTCCCCCTTTGTCTGATGGCACAGAATGCTACTGGTGCAGTTACACAATTTTGGGCAGACAACAGCATTACCATTCTTGGTTTGTCCTGTCCCACCAGCAGGACAGGCCCAGTAGACATGGTGACATAGTAACATACTGTCAGGAAGGAGCTGCCCTGGCAGTCTTCACCATCGGGTCCAGATCCCATTTAGTTCTGTAGCTTCAGGCCAAACTCATTGTCATTGTAATGCACCAAAGAGCAACCACAATCTTTCAAACCCTGCAACTTCAGGACCAAGCCCATGGTAAAGTTCAGACATCAGGTCATTCTGGTTGGGATGCTTTGGCCAAGGTTGGCTTGGGCTATTGGACCCCAGAAACAGACAGGCAGGTAAAGCCAATAACTGCTTGTGCTCCACTGTGCCAACACCTATCCCAACAAGCTTATAAATTATTTCACTTAATAATACTGCACAGCAGCTTTAAGAAAAATGATGTTTGGCTCTCGGGCACCATTTTTGGATCACTGACTTTGTAATTCTGGAGGTACGATAAAATGACATGGAGCATTTCCCACAAACGCGGGCAAGATGTGGCTCTGAAGTGATCATGACAAAAAGCCTCAGCTGGTGGTAAGGCATGACTCTCAAAAGAGTCATCCTATTGCCCAGGCCTTTATGGCAGCACAGTAGCTCAGTGGTTAATGCTGCTGCCTTACAGTGCCAGTGACCTGGGTTCGATTCCGTCCTTAGGTGACTGTTTCTGTGGATTTTGCATCATCTCCCTGTGTCTGTGCAGGTTTCCTCCCACAGTCCAAAGGTGTGCAAGTTAGGTGGAATGGCCATGTTAAATTACCCATAGTATCCAGGGATGTGTATCAGCCATGGGAAATGCAGGGATAGGGTAATGGCGTGGGTCTGGGTGTGGTGTGGCTCTTTGGAAGGTCAGTATGGACTTGGGCTGAATTGCCTGTTTCTATGCTGTAGGGATTCTACATGTATGGAGGGTAGAAGCAGAAGTGCTTCGGTACCTCACTATCTGCCTGTACTTTTTATAATCATTCTTGGGATGTGGGTGTTGTTGGCCCCTAATTGACCAGAGAGAAATTATAGGTCAACCACATTGCTGTGAGTCTAGAGTCACATGTAGACCAAACTGGGTAAAGATGGCTGATTCCTTCACTAAAGTGCATGAGCGAATCAGAATGAGTTTGTACAGCTCTTGATTTAGAACACAGAAAAGTACAGCACAGAACAGGCCCTTAGGCCCACAATATTGTGCCGAGGTTTAATCTTAATTGTAAAATATAATAACTTAATCTACACGCCCTTCAACTCACTGCTATCCATGTGCAGATTTCAGATTTCAATTGAACTCAGGTTCCACCAGTTGCCGTGGCAGGATTCAAACCTGGGTCACCAATGCATTAGTTGGGCCTCTGGTTTAATGGTCTGCTGAAAGTAACAGTAGGCCATCACCTCCCTCAGTTAATGCCCTTCCCACCTTCATGCTCAGCACCAGCCAGGCCATGGTTTAGAAAAGGATGAGAAGGCATTGGGCCTAAAATGATGATGGCAAAGCAACAAATGGGTTGTGAAGGGAGCTGACAAAGCACAACAGGCCAGAGATGGAAAGTTCAGATTGCTCAGTGTGTTGACGAACTGGGTGAGAGATAGTGAAGTCAAGATGATGGTGGTATTGGTGTAATGAAAATAATATTAATTTGGATATGGTGATTGACTGATGTAAAACAAATAAAGACAAGCCTAATAGTTAAAAGTAGGGTTTTGGGCACTGTTGTAACACAGGAGTCCTAGGGGTTCAGGTACATAATTTCTTGAAGTTTGCATCATATATGTAAATTGGACATGCTAAGTTGTCCATAGTGTTCAGGGGTGTGTAGGTTAGGTGCATTAGTCAAGAATAAATATAGAATAATAGGGTAGGGAATTGTGTCTGGGTGGGTTACTCTTCGGAGGGTCGGTGTGGACTTGTTGGGCTGAAGGGTCTGTTTCCACACTGTAAGGGATTCTATGATTCTATATAGACAGGTGGATGAGAAAGCATTTAGCATGCTTGCTTTCATTGCTCAGATATTTGAATATAGGAGTTGCGACGTTTTGTTGAGGTTGTACAGAATGTTGATGAGGTTGCCTTGTTATAGGAAGGATATTATTAAGCTGGAAAGGGTTCAGGAGAGGTTTATCATCATGTTGCTGGGTATGGAGGGTTTGAGTGATAAGGAGAGGTTGGATAGGCTGGAGGTTGACAGATTACCTTATAAAGGTTTATAAAATAGTGAGGGGGCTGGCTAAGGTGTCATTTATGATGACATAAGGTGTCATCATAAGGTGACTAGCAGGTGTCTTTTCCCTAGGGTCGGAGATTACAAGATGAGGGGACATATTTTTAAGGTGAGACAAGAAAGACTTCAAGAAGACATTAGTGGCAATTTTTTTACACAGAGTGTAGTTTGTGTGTAAAATGAACTTCCAGAGGCTGCAATTACAACATTTAAAAGACGTTTAGATAAGTACATGAATAGGAAATATTTGGAGGGGTATGTGCCAAGTGCAGGCAGGTGGGACTAGTTTAGTTTGGGATTATGGTCAGTATGGACTAGTTGGACTGAAGCTGTCTCTATGACTGCGAGTTAATGTAGACAGCTATGCGTAAGGCAAAAGGGTGAATTAGATTTTGTGTGAGCTAACCTGCTTGAGGAATAGTTTAAATGATTTGAAGCTTAGAGAGGGTGGAAGGTATAAGATCAGCCATGAGTGTGTTGGAACAGTTGAATTTGGAACGAACAAAAGTGGCAATGAAGTTTTTAACAGTAGATGGGTGATGTGAGTTAGCCGACCTTTATCTTTGGAACAAGATACCAAAGGTGAGCAGGCTAATTGACTACTGGAGTCTTCACTATGAAAGAAATGCTTACATTTATATAGCATTCTTCATGGCCACCAACCACCCTAAAAGGTTGCACAGCCATAAAGGTATTTTAGAACTATATTCATTGTTGTATTGCAGGAAGCATAGCAGTCAATTTGTGCAAAGCATGCTCCCACAAGCCAAAAAAGACAATAGTCTAATAATCTGTTTTTGTGATGTTGATTGAGAATGCAAGAAGTAATCCCTTAGTTCTTCTGTAAAATAATGACATTGGATCTTTTATGTACATCTGGGAGGGCAGACAGGTACTCAAGTTGAAGGTTTCAACTAAAAAGCAGCAACCCCTCAATGCCACACAGGAGTGCTAGCCATGACGGGTATGGAAATCCTCAACTGAGATTTGACCTCACTACTTCATGACTTGAAGGCAAGTGAACTAGAGCTGACAGTGTGATAGCTTGTTCTTGTAGGGCCACACATACATAGTTCAGAAAGGAGTTTCAAGTTAGCAATCAGAAATGGGAACTATTTATTAGCCCTCAGCCGAGTAACGGTTTGACTTTTAACTGGTTGAACGATTTATGAATTGTTGCATATAGATGAAACCAAAAGATCTGTCAAGGGTCATCTTCCTTTCAGTTAAACCAACCAATAAGACCCTAGTTTGTAGTTTGACCACTTCCATTAAAGCATCAAGTTGTTTAGTGTCTGAGTTATTTTCACTGCCTTCAAGTTTTGACCTTTATACTCCACTTGCACAAAGCTCCAAGATTTTTTGAATCTTTAAACTGATCATCTTCTGATTTCAGTTCTCATTTGGAGTTTCCTATTTGTTCAGCTCTTTTTAAACTTCCTTGGTGCTACTTCTAGCTCATAGGTCAACAGGTCACATAGACTATTTATCACTTTGTAACTAATCTCTTTACAATTGATGTAAACCCTTTAAATCCCTTTTCAAATATTCTTAACGGCAATAAGAAATTCCACAGCCATTTTAAAGTTTTTCTCTTGCACTGCTTTCAGATCAAAGGTTGTCACAGTCCTAAATTCATTTCTAAATTAAATTAACCACAATTTCACAATAACTAAGACATTAAAAATATACATATTGATCGTTGGCTGTCAGCATTCATTCATTTGTAGCACTCAAGGTTCTGAGTTAGACAGTCAAGGGTTTAGGTTACACTTCTAAATCTGATGATTAATATTCTAAATCAAAATGTGGAGGGTTTGAGCTATAGTAAGAAAGTGAATAGCTGGGGAAATTTTCCCTGGAGTGTTGGAAGCTGAGCTTACAGAAGTTTATAAAATCATGTGGGGCATGGAAAGAGTGAATAGTCAAGGTAATTTCACTGGGGATGGGGGAATCCAAAACTGGAGGACATAGGTTTAAAACGTGAGGGGAAAGATTTAAAAGGGACCTGAGGGGCAACCTCTTCACACAAAGAGTGGTGCGTGTATGGAATGAATTGCCAGAAGAAGTGGTGGAGGCTGGTACAATTACAGCATTTAAAAGGCATATGAATAGGAAGTTTAGATTATATTCCCTACAGTGTGGAAACAGGCCCTTCGGCCCAACCAGTCCACACCGACCCACTGAAGAGTAGCACACCCAGATCCATTTCCCTTTGACTAGTGCACCTAACACTATGGGCAATTTAACATGGCCAATTTACCTAACCTGCACATCTTTGGACTGTGGGAGGAAACTGGAGCACCCAGAGGAAACCCACGCAGACACAGGGAGAATGTGCAACCTCCACACAGAGAGTCCCCCGAGGCTGGAATTGAATTTGGGACCCTAATGCTGTGAGGCAGCAGTGCTAACCACTGAGCCACCATGCCGGATATGGACTAAGTGCAGGCGAATGGGACTAGATTAATTTAGGATATCTGGCTATCATCGATGAGTTGATCTGAAGGATCTGTTTCCATGCTGTATATCTCTGTGACCCTATGACTGCTTCACTCCTTTGGAGTTGGAGGAGTTCTTCCAGGTATACTGTCAAGTAATGCTCTTTTCTACCTTCTCGAGGCACTATTTAAAAAGTCAGTTATCATGGCCAAACTTTATCCCTTAACCAACACTGTTAAACTAGACCACCTGGTCCTTTATTGCAGATCGTATGACTTCACTTTGCACGAAATGGCAGCCACCTTTCCCCACGTTATATGATGATACTGTTTTAATGATCATTGAAGGCTCATGAAGTGTGCTGTAGAAATGCAGGCCTTTGGGGGGGTTAATAACCATTCCTACAAATAGAACCAAATAAATTAAAAGAAAATACAAAATCCCTTCAGTCCCCTGGATAACAATACTCTTTCATGCCATAACCCAGGCTAACTGATGATTCAGGGTCAAGAATATGGTGCTGGAAAAGTGCAGCAGGTCAGGCAGCATCCGTGAAGCAGGAGAATCGACGTTTTGGGCAAAAGCTTCCTGATGAAGGGCTTTTGCTCGAAATGTCGATTCTCCTGCTCCTTGGATGCTGCCTGACCTGCTGCGCTTTTCCAGCACCACACTCTCGACTCTGATCTCCAGCATCTGCAGTCCTCACATTTAGTTTCCTTTAACTGATGATTCATTTCATTGTTGTTTGTAGAATGTCAGAAATGTAAAATACTGCACCATTATCTACATAACAAAAGTCATGGAACTTTAAAACTACTTGGTTGTATTCAAAGTGCTTTGTTGCATTATACTCATGTGTGATAATGAATGCAATTTTGAATGATTGATGCTTTAGTAGTATCTTGTCTGTCTCATTATACATTCATACTCCTTTAATTGCTCAGTAAATTTTATTTTATTTTGCTGATTAAACAACATATATACTGCGAAACCCAGATCATTTGACCCGAAGGATTCTTCAAGGGAATACTAAGGATTCATTTCTCATAGGTCTGAAACTTGCTGAGGCTGGTGTGGGATTACAGTCCGGGGGGGGAAGGGATATCTGTTGGCATGTCTTGTTAGTTTGACTCTCTCCCCTGTCATGTATCTTAAGAATGTTTTGTATTGTGAGTCATTGTATATGCAAGTGTATGAGGGCTCTGTTAGTGTGAGAGGTTATCTGGGGCCTTAGCAAACATTGGGATGAACAGACAATCTCTTTTGCCTATTGATATGCAAGGGTTGAAAGAAAAACAGTGGAATACTGAGAATGAGAGTGAAGTTGAGTGGGTGAATTCAATGCTGAATCAGGTGTAGGAAGCAAATTTAAAAAAAGAACAGAAGAGTAAGTATCTTAAAGGAAAGGTAAGAAACAAATAAAAATTAAGAACTTATAATTTTCAGATCTCCAACAACAATTCACTCTCTATTGGTAATTCAATTCAAACTGCACCCTATCTAGGTCAGAGAAGTTGATTAGGAATCATTAGTTATGATCAGGTCTTTAAAAGGACACATATTTTCACATACTCAACTTTCACTGGTGAGTTAATAGACAATGAATATGCAACATAATGAAACTTAAAGGAAATTAAGGGCAACTTGCAGTTTTGTAAAATGAATATTTAGAAATTTATGGTAATTCCAATTCACGAGGTATCACCTCATCACACCAAATTGCTGGACAATTTATCCATCCATGTCTGTGCATATTAAACTCATCAGTAATTATTGATATATTACATTAAGCCATTAGATGTCTTTACTTATTCATTTAACTGTATTGACACAGTTTTGTGTTGGATAACTGGTTAGAAAGGGAATATTATCAAGGGAACAGGATGTTGGTATCATGGACAAGATGAACTAGAAGGTGGAATGGAGGTAGAAGTGAAAAACTAGGGAAAGAGATAATACCCCTGAGCCTTTGCCACTCCAGGGGAAGACATCCCAGCCTATTCAGCCTCTCCTTATAACTCAAACCTTCCAGCCCTGGCAACATCCTTGTAAATTTTTTCTGTACCCTTTCTAGTCTAACAACATCCTTCCGATAGCATGGAAACCAGAATCACATGAAATATTCTCAAAGCAGCCTCACCAATATCTTGGACAGCCGCTAAAAGGAAGCTGCTGAGTAAGATAAGGGCCTGTGTGTAAGATGAAAGGTACTAACACGGATAGAGGATTGGCTGTCTGGCAGAAAGCAGAGTGGGGATAAAAGGCATTTTCTCAGGATGGCAGCGGTGACTAATAGTGTTCCACAAGGGTCAGTGTTGGAATCACAACTTTGCATCTGAGATATTAATGATCTGGATGAAGGAACTGAAGGCATTCTGGCTAATTTTGCAGATGATACAAAGATAGATGGATGCACAGGAAGTATTAAGGAGGCAGTTAGGCTGCAGAAGGATTTAGACAGGTTAAGACAGTGGGCAAAAAAGAGGCAGATGGAATACTCCACTTGCACAAAGCTCCAAGATCTTCTGAATCTTATGTCGATCATCTTCTGATTTCCACTCTCCTTTGGAGCTCTCTTGTTTTGTTTGGCTCTTTGGGAAAATCATGCATTTTGTTAAGAACAATAGAAGCACAGACTATTTTCTAGATGGGGAGAAAATTCAGAAATCTGAAGTTCAGAGGGACTTGGGAGTCCTTCTCCAGGATTCTCTTAAGATAAACTTGCAGGTTGAGTCAGTAGTTAGGAAGACAAATACAATGTTGGCATTATATAAAAGCAAGGATGCACTTCTGAGGCTTTATCAAGCTCTGGTTAGACCACATTTAGTGTTTTGTGAGCAATTTTAGGCCTCATACCTCAGGAAGGATGTACTGGCCCTGGTGTGGGTCCAGAGGACGTTCACGAGAATGATCTCAGGAATGAAAGGGTAAACATCAGAGGCCTCTGGATCTATACTCAATGGAATTTGGGAAATCTAATTGAAACTTACAAAACATTGAATGACCTGGACAGGTGGACATTGGGAAGATGTTTCCATTGTCAGGAGAGACTAGGTTCCGAGTGTATAGCCTTATAGTAAAGGGAGCTCCTTTAGGGAGATGAGGAGAAACTTCTTCAACCAGAGAGTGGTGAATCTATGGAATTCATTGCCACAAGGCTGTGGAGGTCAGGTTAATCGAGTATATTTAAGACACAGATAGATAGGTTCTTGATTGTCAAGGGAATCAAGAGTTACAGGGAGAAAGCAGGAGAATGGGGTTGAGAAACGTATCAGCCATGATTGAATGGTGGATCAGAATTCAATGAGCTGAATGGCCTTTTTTCTACTTCTAGGTTTTATGGTCTTATTAACATGACACTCCAACTCCTATACTCACTGCTCAAACAAGCTGCCAGAGGAAGTGGTAGAGCGAGGTACAATTAAAACATTTAAAAGACATTTGGACAGGTACAGGAATAGGAAAGGTTTCGAGGGATATGGGCCAAATGCAGGCAAATGGGACTGACTTTGGGAAACCTGGTCAACATTGATGACTTGGACCAAAGGTTCTGGTTCTGTGCTGGGTATGACTCTATGAGTCTATACCAAGGGCAGGGAAGGGAAAAATGTTCGAGGAGGTTTAGCCAGGAGGACCTGTTGGAAGTTGGGGACGTGGCAGTGGCAGTTAATTTGGTTTTAGTGACACAAGTTGGCCACTGTGTCCTTTCAAATCTGAATTCCTTGGACTAAAGGGAGCAAAGAGAGAGAGAGAGAGAGAGGGAGAGACAGAGAGAGAGAGAGAGAAGTCATACCAGGGGATCAGCCATGATGAGATAATGTAATGGTTTTGTCAGGACTGGGAGTTCAAAAATAGAGATGAGTTTAAAATCGCTGGTGAAACATATTACAGTCACAACATATTGGGATTCTACACTATATTTTCACATGAACTAATTCTCGTACAGTTGTCTTTGCTTGCTACAGCTTAAGGCAATTCAAAGACATTTCTTTGTTAACTATTTCATTCGTTCTTTCAAGCTTATGGTGTACTGCATAATTGGTTTTGTTTGATGCATCCTATGTGCTGCAAGTTGGAATGCTTATGAACAGTTCCCAAATGCTTTGTTAATGGATTATTATAAAAAGCTGCATCCAGGAGAGATTATGTACAATCAAAGATAATTGAGCAGAGGAGGAGTCCATTTGTGCTATCACACAGTGCTTGTGTTTCCACTCCACAGTGGAATAATCCTCTGTTATTGTTTGCTCCAGTTCTTTTCCAAAACTCTTTAATATTTTAGCAGTTCTTCTTGAGGATCTTGTCTCAACAAATGCACTGATGAAATGCAAAATCAGGAACAACTTGCCAGTGGAAAAGTAACCAGGAAGAGCATTTATACCATAAGTAACAGTTTGAGACCCTACAGTGGCATGGGACGCTTTCCGCCAAATATACAGCTCATTCCACAATGCTCTCTAGACAATGAGACAGAACTTACTCTAACATTTAAAAGGTTAAATTGTGACTGCAAGGTACATTGTAAAGTTTACTTTACACTAGTTATCAGGACTCCACAAGTTGAGAGAGACATTTTTATTCAGTAAGAATCAAGAATTATAGCAAAAAGTCAGGAAATAGATTTGTGGTTATCAGATTTGCCGTGATTTCATTGAATGAAGGAGCAGGCTCAGTGGGCTGAATAGTCTCTTACTGTTCCTACACTTTTATGATCTTATGGTCTGCACACCTTTTGTCTCATCTTTAATAGAGAGAAATGCCCTTGGTCCCTTGTAAACCATGGCTAATTGTAGTTGTAATAGGATGATTGGTTATACCCTGTCGTGAGGTGGGCATCACTGGCATGACAATTACTTGGAGATCTGCTTTGAACGTGAGATTCTGCAATGCACACAGTAACATTGAAAAGGAGCAATCAGTTCTGTCTGTTGTTTTATGTAAATGAGGTTAAAATGAGATTACAAAAACTCCACTGGCAATACCTGTCATTTCCACAGGCCTGATGTACAAATTAGGAGTTGATGAATTTGCTTCCTGGAATTGGTCTATGGTATTAATACAGATGGTCAGTGCCTCTAGGCTCAAGGTAGAGTCATTTATAGCCCACCCAGCTTTAGCTCTGGCTTAATGTCCAATCAAAAAGCCCTACATTAATACATCCCATACCAACTCCATTTCCAGAGTGGTGCAAGACTGCTGTTGTGTCATTCACTCAATGACAGATTATCTCACACTTGAGATTTTAGCTTAATTTGCATTGACGTTGAAAGGAGACATTGGAAATCAATTGCATAACAGCCTTACGTTGTGGACGTGTTTCCCACATGGTTTGGTAATTATGGTGAGCATGATTGGGAAATTGACTCCTGGTGGCACAGTGGTAGTGTCCCTACCCTCAAATGTGAGGCCCAGGTTCAAGTCCCACCTGTTCCAAATGTTTGTAATAACATCTCTGAACCGATTGATTAGGAAGAATAGGTTAACTTCCTGCAGCATCCTAAAGGAGCTTGTACTTTTCAAAGTTGGATAATATCATTAATAAAGGGTATGGAATAACAATGTCCATAGTATGAGAACATTTTAGTTTTAAAGTGCACATCCCCATTGCTTACAGTAGTCGTTTGGAACTAAAGTATTTCGATTGCCATACATACTGCTCAGTGACATCATGCAAACCTGTACCTTTGTAAAGTTTTTGGTCATTCGGACCAAATATATTTTTGATTAGGTTGGAGTGTGCGGATCAATTTACTGCCACAAAATGATTCAAATCAATTTTGCAGTTAAACCCTGTAGTGATGTACTTGAACTCATGTTCCTGACTTGATACCATGGTTGGGAAAAATTGGCGGAAGTACTTGTGTATTATGTATCAGGCAAATCCTCACTCGCTTATAAAGGGAACACTACAAAGGTTTTAATTTGTAGCCGGAAACATTTAAATAGGCTTAAGTAAAAAGGGTAATTGTACTTTTCTCCAGATACAAACAGCTCACTGGACACCTGCTATTTCCCTACATAGCTGGTTAAATTCAATAGACTGTTAATTATATCATTGTAATTCACAGTATTTATGGAGGCAAATGGTTAGAATTAGCTACCCAGTTTAATTGTGGGGAATTGCATTTGACAGTGCAACAATATTCTACTTTTGTCCCATTCATCTTATTTTCAAACAACAATGACACAAAAGAATTTCCAAGATGTTTTGTAGAAACTCCAGTCAACCAGGATTTCTGCTGGGTTTTTCTTGACGTCTTGTGAAAATCTGTACGAGTGGGCCTTCCAAAGGTACCAGGCGAATGCTTGATGATACCATTTCTCCTGGCAGAGTGGAGTGCTCAACCACTCTTCCACCAAATTTACAGCAGGAGCTGAAAAACCTGACTTGGAAATTCACTCCTTTACTCTTCAATTGAATCTTAGTTCCGAAGTCTTCTTTCTGTAGTTAGCACTCCCCCACCCACCTTGTTAAGCATTCTGAAAATTTGGGTGTGAGGAAGGTTAGACGAGAGCATGTTGGTATCTCGACTGAGCTTAACTGTGTACATTGAGTTATGTAGCTGCTTCTGATTTCACAGATCATGAGACAGATGCCTAAGTAGGTTTGTGTTATCAACATAGTCACAAGATTGAATCACTGCCAACCAGACATTTGCTGCTGGATGGTTTTGTGCTTTGTATTCTCTTTTATAACAGCATGTGGATAGAGATAAATTGCTATCGGTAGAAGGGTAATAAAGGTGGCTGTGTGTTATTTCTAAGCAATGGCTTAAGATTGATGAGCTAGGTCCCTGGGCTGAGATTGTTCAGTTTGGACAAAGGTTGAAGAAGTTGGGCCTGTTATCTTTGAAGAGGAGAAGGCTAAGAGGAGAGACATTAGTTTTCAAAATCATGAGGATCAGGGCAACGTGGAAAGGGAGAAACCATTCATACTTATGAATAGATTGAATACCAGTTTTTAAATGCTTTTGTGAAAGAAGTAAATAGGAGGTGGAAAAAGACATGGAATAGGCTCTGGAACACTTTGGCTGGAAGGGGCTAATTTAGAACCCTTTTCAAAAAGCTCCCAGTGCTGGATAATTGCTGGTTGGAAGTTGAAAGTTCACAGGTAATTCCCACATAGTCAGTGTGTTGGGACTTCCAAAGGGTCCTGACAAGAATGTTTTAGGGGTATGTCAAATGAGGTGTTCAAGATGGCATTGGATTTTGTTTAAATGGAAACAATGGGCAGCATTACAGGAGATAAAAGGCAGGAGATTGACGCTAAATTGAATTTCTCAGTGTAGACACAATTCCAAACAAATCAACTTGGCTCCTTTTTTTTAAACTCCTAATAAAGCTCTATATTTTTGGCCTGGACTTATGAGCAAGATCTCTTTATAAATGTAGAGTATACCTGTTTTCTGAATTTTCAGGGAGTACAAACCTCACTCCCCCTTGTTCCATCATTAGTAGCTGCATCCTGTTAAATACATGGTTTATATATCCCAAAGGATGTTTGAAAAGCTATGGAGAGGAGAAAGATGTGTAAGGTATGTGGTGAGGGGTTAGGGTGGTAGGGGGTGGCTGAGGAATGGGATAGCAGATTATTTGATGAGAGATTAGGCTGGTTTGGGATGTATTCAGTTTGAGTTTGGGGTATACTCGAGTTGTAGAAGTAGTTGGTTATTGGGAGAATTTATTTGGTAGAGGCAAGGAACGTCTGGGTATTTGGTGGTGAGTGGGATGTGGTAGGCGGAAGGTCAGTTGCATAGTCACCTAGAAGTTAAAGTTTTATGCCTATAACATTTCCTGGATAACTGTCAAGGTAAGTGAGTCAGAACCCTCAAAATTCTCAACTCTAACTCAGAACCCTTTTCATAGGGTTCCCAGTGCTGGTAATCCATGTGAGACCCTAACCTGAAAAAGGGATGACTTTTGAATTCCTTCACCAACATTAATCTCACTAAAGGTTAGGGAAGTTCTCTTCCACTTCTGTTGACCAACACCATTTCCTTTCCTCTGGAAAACTCTACACTTTGTCAAATATCTAATTTCTAAACTGTAGGCCTCTGGAACTAACTCATAAGGGTAGTATTCTTTACTTCATCATAATCACTTGAGTTCTCTGCTGAAAGAATGGAAGTCCACCTCCAAAGAATTCCCTTCCTAATCACTTTATGGAGATCTCTTGCATCCAACTGAAAGGACAGGTGGGACCTGGGTATCTCCTGTGCTTTTATTTTAAAACCAAACGGTCTTACCTTCGCTGCTGCTCGCACTGTTGATTAGGGGGTTAGATAGGGTTGACAGTGTGAACCTTTTCCCGCGTATGAAGTCGGGTATTACAAGGGGGCATAGCTTTAAATTAAGGGGGGGTAGATATAGGACTGAAGTTAGGGGTAGGTTCTTCACTCAGCGAGTCGTAAGTTCATGGAATGCCCTGCCAGCAGCAGTGGTGGACTCTCCCTCTTTATGGGCATTTAAGCGGGCATTGGATAGGTATATGGAGGATAGTGGGTTAGTATAGGTTAGGTGGGCTTGGATCGGCGCAACATCGAGGGCCAAAGGGCCTGTACTGCGCTGTATTCTTCTATGTTCTATGTTCTATGTTTTATTTTGTAAGTAAATTCCCTTTCAGTAAAGCAACCTCTAAAACCCTCGAGGGGAAAGTGAGGACTGCAGATGCTGGAGATCAGAGCTGAAAATGTGTTGCTGGAAAAGCGCAGCAGATCAGGCAGCATCCAAGGAGCAGGAGAATCGACGTTTCGGGCATGAGCTCTTCTGCCCGAAACGTCGATTCTCCTGCTCCTTGGATGATGCCTGACCTGCTGCGCTTTTCCAGCAACACATTTTCAGCTTTAATCTCTAAAACCCTCAAATCTCTCTGCCTAAGACTAGATTTCAACTTGAGATCAAGGTATTTTCCAGTTGCATCATCCTAGGTGTAAATTTACTGCTGAAAGGAAGGAACTAAGGACCTATAATACATTTGTGCTCACTTTACTGAGAGCGAGGTTATATGTGTTTGTCTTCCATGTGTTTTTAAGCAGGTTTATGTTTTGTGTCACCAGCACTGCTGAACAAGTGAAACAATTTGGCCTCTTAGCTAATGTCTCAACTTGCTATCAGTTTATGCAGGCTATTTCTTTTAATAACAGAACAAGATTCTGTGCAGAGTTGGCACATGGTAACAAAAGGTGGATATCCCCGACCAGTGTTTTACTGGTGTCTTTGTTTGGAATTCATCCACCAGTCAGTCGTGTTTGAGGTACAGCATTGCTTAGCAAGGGGTCCGGGAAATCTTATCAAATTAACTCAGTGTTCAATTATGAAACATATGCACTGGCAGTGATCTGATGCTGATTAGGCTACAGCAGGGAGCTGAAAGGAATCCCAAAGGTGATGAAGTGTTTATATCAGCAGAATGGTTATTTCTGTGACACTGCATTTACAGCAGTGCAGTTAATTATTCTGTAATCTGTCTTGGCATATGTACCCATTTGTGGATTGAGAAGAATGGACCATGTTTATTAATGAGTGCTGCACTCTATCCATTAAGTTACATTTCCTTGCTCCTCATCTTTTCCTTTCCTTTAAATAACGATCTGATTAACTTTACAACGACTTTTAACACTCCGTACAAAGCTAAGAAATCCTTTACTCATTATCTAGCTTTTCATAGAATGGAATCCCTACTGTGTGGAAACAGGCCCTTCAGCCCAACAAGTCCACACCGACCCTTTGAAGGACAACCCACCCAGACCCATTCCCCTACATTTACCTCAGACTAATGCAACTAACCTACACATCCCTGAACACTGTGGGCAATTTAGCATGGCCAATCCACCTAATCTGCACACCTTTGGATTGTGGAAGGAAGCCCACACAGACACGGGGAGAAAGTGCAACCTCCACACAGAAAGTCATTCGAGGCAGGAATCGAACCCGGGCCTGTGAGGCAATAGTGCTAACCACTGAGTCACCATGCCACCCAGGTCAAAAGATAAATGAAAGAGGTTATATTGTAAAGCAGAAGCTCAAACTACTGGATATTGGTTCTCAACCTACACACCAAAATAGATGATGTTGTGTTTGATGACATATAATGTAATGACGCTGCTATACTGAACCCATTCCCTTACTCTATGAAGGAATAAATGAACAAAACTGCTTGTCCACTGGTTGCCTGGCTATGACCTTGCAGCTATAACTGAACAGTCAGGCTGATCAACTAAAAATAGTCCTGGCTTTTCTTCACTTGTGAGTGATACTGAATGCTCTCTCTCTGTCTGTTTCTTGCAAACTGTTTATTGCATGTTAAGCCAAGTTGGTGTATGCCTGAAAACCAGTTTCAGAGCTGGCCTATGTTCGGCATTGAAGTGCCTGGCCAGCAAGGTCACCTGTACGATGCAGCAAGTGTTTTGGGCCATGTTTTGGCCTTGAGGTTGTGGCAGTCAAAGGTGCTGAGCAGTAACTGAGGTAGTTGATTGCTGTGCCAATTGGTGTTTGAAGTGCTGGGTGGGATTGAATGACATGCAGACGTTTACTTTGCCACCTTTCTGCACTGGACTTTGGATAGTCGTTTTCACGTGGAAATGTTTTCAGGAAGAAATTGAGCGCAAGAGGAGCCAAGGTTGAAAAAGAGTCAGAGAGGAGGGGAGGCAAATCAGGTGTTGCTGAGCTTTGTTTTTCCTTTTGAAAGCTTGGAGGAGATAGGGAAAGGGAAAATGTGTGGAAGGCAAGCAGTGCCAGATTGCTGACTTCACGGAAAAAGAACATGTTGAAAAACGAGAATGGGCAATGTGTCTTGATTTAAAAGACAGTCTTGAGTTTAAAGATGAGAAAAAGTGCATGTGACAGTGCGCATGAAGTTTAGAAAGACAGAGAGAGGAAAGGTCAGAGGTCACAGAGTATGGTCACACTTAGGCTGTAAAAACATGATTTGGAGATGGGTGTTGGACTGGGGTTTACAAAGTTAAAATTCACACAACACCAGGTTATAGTCCAACAGGTTTAATTGGAAGCACTAACTTTCGGAGCACTGCTCCTTCATCAGGTGGTTGTGTGATGAAGGAGCGGCGCTCTGACAGCTAGTGCTTCCAATTAAACCTGTTGGACTATAACCTGGTGTTGTGTGAATTTTTACGCTGTAAAAACAAGCATGGTCCATTAGAAACTGGAGACTGGAGATGAGAGACACCTCCCTTTACAGCATATAAACAAAGCAATCCATCCTTTGTAAATAGAAATCATTTGCATCTGATTTCTGCACTTTGGAGAGAAAAATTGCAGAGGATTTATGCTAATCTGATGACAATGTTATGATGAACCCATTCGCTTACCCCATGAATGAATAAATTAACAAAAATGTTCATTGGTCTCTGTCTTTCACCTCTGCTTTTGGCTTACACCAAAGAACAGGAAACAAACTCTAGAACAAAAATAGAAATTACTGGAAAAACTCAGCAGGATGACTAGCAGCAATTGTGAAGAGAATAGAGAGTTAACATTACGGATCCAGTGACCCTTTATCAGAACAAACTCTGGGGCACCTTGAAAGATCCAGAGCTGGTGATGGTAAGTCAGGCAAAATAAACTTAGCTTATCTGCCCAAACTAAATTTTAAACAAACATTATGCCATGCTGATGTTGATGAAAGGACGAAGGATATTGACTGGAAGTCCTGACCTTGAGAAAGCTTTTGGTGATGAGGATTCCCTCCCTATAATGTGCAGTGGAGTTAAAGCCACAAGTAAATTAGCAACAAACCTACAAGCGAGGGTTTATTTAGTCCTTCCTCACAGCTCTGACATTTCTGAAATCGGGAATTAACTTTGCAGATTTTCTCTGCTTTCCATCCAACAGTTGGCTATCTCCTTTGAGATATGATGTGGAGGTGCTGGTGTTGACAAATTTAAAAATCTCACAACACCAGGTTATAGTCCAACAGGTTTATTTGGAAGCACTAGCTTTCGGAGATTTATAGCCTGGTGTGTGATTTTTAACTTTGTCCTTTGAGATGGACATTCAGTTTGCCACAAGGGTTGTGGAAAGGTGTTGTGATTTTACTATCTTCATGTCCCAATTAAAGGAATTAGGCAGACAGTACCACATTTGACAAGGACAAAGGTACAAACAAAGGCTACTTGCATTAGTTGGAGATTGCATATTTCTTATATTTCCCTTATAAATATTGGAGAAAGTAATCAATCACAATGATTGACGTTCAGTTTTCAGACTCCATTTCAAGTCCCTTCTTTCATTCTTTATTGACTGCCCAGTTACTGTGGTTGTGTATATTGCAAAGCCTGCACATTTTATTATATTGCCTTCTCTGCTGCCCCTCTGTTGGGGAGGTATAAATAAGGTTAGTCCAATAATGGCTTTTTGAAGTTGAGCTTATGCTCGTCTTGGTTAATCAGGAATGAAGGGCTTATGCACGAAACGCGATTCTCCTGCTCCTCGGATGCTGCCTGACCTGCTGAGCTTTTCCAGCGCCACACTTTTCAATTCTGACTGTTCAGCATCTGCAGTCCTCACTTTCTCTCAGGTACATTGTATTAATCTTGAATATATAAAATGTTTGGTAGCGGATGATTGGAGCCCTTTAGACCCCCTCCTATATTCTATTCTGAATCTGCCATTACGATTGGCTTCTGGTACAATTCCATCTAAGTGGCTAACTGGGAAGTGACTATGTGGCACCAACCAGTAGTACCGAGGGTAGTGAGTGGCACACAGCCTGTAATGTAAAAATGCGGCATCAGGATAAACCCAGAAGGAGAGGAACATGGTGCTGCATTGAATTCAGGTTCCTGTCACTCATAGCAATGGTGCAACCAATTGAGTCATTGGAGTCATACTGCGTGTGGTGCTGCAAAAGCACAGCAGATCAGGCAGTATCCGAGGAGCAGGAGAGTTGACGTTTTGGACATAAGCCCTTCGTCAGGGTTCCAACGCCGACATCAGGCTCACCGGTCTATAGTTCCCTGGCTTTTCCTTACCATCTTTCTTAAATAATGGCATGATGTTAGCCAACCTCCAATCTTCTGACACTTCACCTGTGACTATTGATGATCCAAATATCTCAGCAAAGAGCCCAGCTATCATTCCCTAGCTTTCCACAGAGTTTTGGTTACACCTGATCATGTCCTGGGGATTTATCCACTTATATGCGTTTCAAGACATCCAGCACTTTCTCCTCTGTAAAATGGATATTTTTCAAGATGTCACCATCTATTTCCCCATATTCTATACCTTCCATGTCCTTCTCCACAGTAAACATTGAAGCAAAGTATTTGTTTAGCATCTCACCCATCTCCTGCAGCTCCACACATAGGCTGCGTTGCTGATCTTTGAAGAGCCCTATTCTCTCTCTCGTTACTCTTTTGTCCTTAATGTATTTATAAAAACCCTTTAGATTCTGCTTAATCCTATTTGCCTTTCTCATGTCCCCTTTTTTTCCCTCTTACATATACTCCTACTGCCTTTATACTCTTCTAAGGACTCACTCCATCTCTGCTGTCTATACCTAACATACGCTTCCTTCTTTTTCTTTAACCAAATTTCTCTAGTCATCCAGCATTCTTTACACCTACCAGCCTTACTTTGCACTCTAACAGGAATGTACTTTCTCTGAACTCTCATTATTTCATTTTTAAAAGCTTCTCATTTACTGGCCGTCCCTTTACATGTGAACATCTTTTCAAAGTATTTGCCTAATACCATCAAAATTAGCCTTCCTCCAATTTAGAACTTCAACTTTTAGATCCAGTCTATCCTTTTCCATCATTATTTTAAAACAAATAGAATTATGGTCTCTTGAGACATCTTGCATAAATTAATTTTGGTATCTGTGTCCTCAATCACTTTCAGCATTCCTATCTCTGTCTTGACTCACAATGCAAATCTGTTACTTTGGAGATGTTTTTGCTCAGGAACTTGCATCCTGTTTACACAAAAAGGAAAACCACATGTCAAAAAGAATGTCATGTGATCTGGGCATAATCAATGGAGACTGAGAGTCTGAACACCTCTAAAGAGTGTGCCATTGTTCTCGGGTAACTTTAAACCACAGCCTCAACCCACCCAAGACACTCTTTTGTTTGTTAGCTCGAAATTTAAAAACTGCTCATTTCTTCACTGCATCATTTGCTTGCAATTGAGCCAGAAGTCTATTTAACCTCATTACTAGTGTCGTGGACTGAAGTGACCAGACACCTAAGTTGACCCGTCTGCCTGAATAAATAGAAGAACGCCACTACTTTTTTAAAAAAAAGATATAAATAAGGTGCAATTGAGGTTAAAACCTTTTTTAATGTGGCGAATGGTTAGGATCTGGGATGTACTGTCTGAGAGTGTGGTGACACTCGAAGCATTCAATAGGAAACCAGATAGTTATCTGTCAAGTAAGAATGTGCAGAGTGACAGGGAGATGGCACTAGAATGACACCAGATAAATTGTTCCATCGAAGAATTGATGCAGACACTGATGGGCCGAGTGGCCTCTGTCTACACTGTAACCACTCTGTGATGATGAGGTCGGGCCTCTCTGAAACAATTCCAAATCAGTTGTTGATGAAATCAGTGATGTCCAGCAGACGATGGCCTATCTGTTGAGAAATCAAATTGGTTGGTTCAATGTTGCACCGATTCACTGCCTTCCATGTAATGACACTTCCTAGGCTTAATTACACCCACATTTTCTTCTGTGAAAATAAAGCTAGCTTTTACGTCGCATCTTTCACAACTGTAGTGGGGTTAACATCAGAAACATACCCAATGATAAGGCGATAATCACACAGGTGGAGAGATTTGAAAAGGAGAATATAAGATCTAGCTGTAAGTGAAGAGTTTGTGTTAAAAAAAGGCCACTGTCTCAAACCGAATACGTTTGGAAGACCAAATAATTACAAGCCTAGATTAGACAGCCAAACAATAACAACCAGACATCTCAACACACTTTACTGTCAATGCAATATTTTCAAAGTCATAAAGCCATTGAGTCATACAGCACAGAAACAGACCTTTGCCGACCATAATCCCAAACTAAACTATTTCCACCGCTGTACTTGGCCCATATCCCTCCAGTCCTTTCTTATTCATGCACTTTTCCAAATGTCTTTTAAACATTGTAATTGTAACTGCATCCACCACTTCCTCTGGAAGTTCATTCCACACATGAACCATGCTGTGCTAAAAAAAATAGCTTCTGACATGTACTCACTAGCCTAATGCAGCAACCAATTTGCACACAGCAATCACCCAAAAGTAGTCAGTTTTACTGATATTGATGGAGGAACATATATTGGCCAGGGTACTGGGGTTAACCCCTCCTGCCCTAGTGCCATGGAATCATTTCACCCAGCCCAAGAGAGACTTCAGTTTAAGGTTTATCCAAAAGGTGGCAAGTCTAAAACTACTGGTCATGATTTTTGTACTTAGGTCTCGGAAAGAGACTTGAGCCTATAATTTTGTGACTCTACAGCAAATGTGCTTCGAACTGAGCAATGGCTATAATGCATTCAGATCAAAATTTCTTTCTTGATGCCCTTTATATTCTAGACCAGAATACTTGATAATTTGATGTTAAATCTGATTGGCCTGCTGTCTAAACAAATGATCAGAGGCCCCTGGCATGTATTCAAAAGTGAAATAATCATTGGGATGTACTCTACAGTGCCATTTGCTAGTATAAAGGCAGTATCTAAATGCAAATGATTGAGTCTGTTTATAAAATGTGTAGATATAGTCAACATGTGCTTTACCACTGGTTGAGCTGCTATTGTCAGTAACTACTTCCCAGACCATGGCACAGGCAGCATGGTGGCTCAGTAGTTAGCACTGCTGCTTCACAGGGCCAGGGACCCTGTTTGAATTCCACCCTCAGGCGACTCTCTGTGTGGAGTTTGCACATTCTCCCCGTGTCTGCATGGTTTCCTCCGGGTGCTCTGGTTTCCTTCCATAGACCATAGATGCGCAGATTAGGTGGATTGGCAATGTTAAATTGCCCCTAGTATCCAGAGATGTGCAGGCGAGGTAGGTTAGCCTTGGGAAATGCAAAGTTACAGGGATAGAGTGGGTGGGGGGAGGTCTGGATGGAATGCTCTTTGGAGAGTTGGTGTGGATTCAATGGGATGAATGGCTCGCTTTCACACTGTAGGGATCCTATGATTCTATAAATCAGGGTAAAATCAGACAGATTTCCTGCAAACTTCACTTCTACTGGAACTCAGCATTGTAGTATCTAGCTTTGCTGTGATTCTCTCAGTAGTTGAATAGCCACCTAAGTTGAAACTTTATTGCTGGAACAGCACAGCAGGTCAGGCAGCATCCAGGGAACAGGAGATTCGACGTTTCGGGCACAGGCCCTTCTTCAGGAATGAGCAGAGAGTGTTCAGCAGGAGAAGATAAAAGGTAGGGAGGAGGGACTTGGAGGAGGGGCGTTGGAAATGTGATAGGTGGAAAGAGGTCAAGGTGAGGGTGATAGGTCGGAGTAGGATGGAGGCGGAGAGGTCAAGAAGAAGACTGCAGGTCAGGAAGGCGGTGCCGGGCTGGAGGGATTCGGCTGAGACAAGGTGGGGGGAGGGGGGATGAAGAAACTGGTGAAGTCCAAGTTCATCCCCTGTGGTTGGAGGGTTCCCAGTCGGAAGATAAGACGCTCCTCCTCCGACCATCGCGTTGTTGTGGTTTGGCGGTGGATGAGTCCAATGACCTGCATATCCTCGGTGGAGTGGGAGGGGGAGTTGAAATGCTGTGCTACAGGGTGGTTGGGTTGGTTCGTCCGGGTGGCCCAGAGGTGCTCTCTGAATCGCTCCGCAAGTAGGCGGCCTGTCTCCCCAATATAGAGGCAGCATTTCAACTCCCCCTCCCACTCCACCGAGGATATGCAGGTCATTGGACTCATCCACCGCCAAACCACAACAACGCGACGGTCGGAGGAGGAGCGTCTTATCTTCCGACTGGGAACCCTCCAACCACAGGGGATGAACTTGGACTTCACCAGTTTCTTCATCCCCCCTCCCCCCCACCTTGTCTCAGCCGAATCCCTCCAGCCCGGCACCGCCTTCCTGACCTGCAGTCTTCTTCTTGACCTCTCCGCCTCCATCCTACTCCGACCTATCACCCTCACCTTGACCTCTTTCCACCTATCACATTTCCAACGCCCCTCCTCCAAGTCCCTCCTCCCTACCTTTTATCTTCTCCTGCTGAACACTCTCTGCTCATTCCTGAAGAAGGGCCTGTGCCCGAAACGTCGAATCTCCTGTTCCCTGGATGCTGCCTGACCTGCTGTACTGTTCCAGCAATAAAGTTTCAACTTTGATCTCCAGCATCTGCAGACCTCACTTTCTCCTCGAATAGCCACCTAATACTTACTATCAAGGACAATTTAGGTGAGTGCTGTCATAAGATTGTAATTCCCCAGCAACAAGTTAGGAAGGCAAGAGAAAAAGCCTTCAAAATATCTCTTCCTTCCGAAAAACAAATCAAGCAAAATGAACCATCCAAAGAGTTAATGTTTTTGACACTTCTTTGGAAGCCGGGTATGGAAGAAGAGTCATATTGGATCGGAAACGTTAACTCGACTCCTCCCTCCACATGCGCTGCCTGACCTGCTGAATCTCTCAGGCACTTTCAGATCTCCAACCTTTTGCTTTTATCTATAATATCTATCTTACAAAAGCCAGCTGTCCAGATGCCTTGCTGCCTTCCAGAGCATATTCATTCTTACATTTGGAAACTGCTCATATCCACATCTCCCTTCATTTCTCTCTCTCTCTCTCTCGATTATACTCTTTAAGGTGTTTAGCTGACAGTCACTTCCTGAAGCCTGTCTGTCTGTTTCTATGTTATCCACTGTTTTCCTCTTAATAGGAATGGGGCAGTTCTAGAGCAGGAACTGACAATACTATTTAGACTCAACTTTAAAAGGACTAGATTGTTCACCCATTTGTAGGGCCAAGAACCCTAGTTGATTTATATATTGTTCTGTGCTGCAGCTCATGTTGACTAAAATATCAACATTCCCCAAGTGCTGCAACTACCACAGGCCAATCTTAGTTGAATCAAATCAATATGGGGTTCAGGAAACAAATGGCCTCATTAAAAAATTCCCATTGGGTCAAAAAGGCAGAAAAGCCAATTGAATATTATTTTACTGAGATTTATGCAAGAGTAGGGAGGTTATGCTTTACTTTTACAGAATATTGTGAAGACTGCATATGGAGCACTTTGTTCATGACTGTTCACCATACCTTTGGAAGGATGTTAATGTGTTGGAAGCACTTCAGAGAGGGTTTACTAGACTAATACCTGGAATGAGTGTATTGCCTTATGAGGAAAGACTAGACAGGTTAGGCCTGTACTCTGTATTGTTTAAACGAGTCAGAGATGTCTGAATAAGATTCTGAGGAGGTCTGACCGGGTGCATGTTGAGAGGATGTTTCCTCTAGTAGGAGAGTCTAGAACCAAGGGTCCTAGTTTAAAAAATAGAGGATTGCCCATTTAAACTGTCATGAGGAAGCACTTCTTTCTCTCAGAGAGGTGCAAATCTTTGGAATGTCTTTTCTCTGGATACAGAATCTTCAAGTATTTTTAAGGTAGAGGTAGATAGATTCTTGATTACCCAAGTGGATGAAACATTATCGAGGATATGCAGGAATGTAAAGTTATAGAGTCATACAGCACAGAAACAGACCCTTCAGTCCAATGAGTCCATGCTGACTATAATCCCAAACTAAATCTGCCTGCACTTGGTCCACATCCTTCCAATCCTTTCTGATTCATGTACTTATCCAAATGTCTTTTAAACATTGTAACTGTGCCGAATCCATCATTTCCTCTTGAAGTTTATTCCCCGAAAGAACCACTCTCTGTGCAAAAAAAAGTTGCCCCTTTTGTCTTTTTAAATCTTTCTCCTCTTATCTTAAAAATGTGTCCCCTAGTCTTGAAACTTCCCACCATAGGGAAAAGACATCTGCCATTCACCTTATCTATAGCCCCTCAAGTTAAGGTTTAAGTCAGATCAGCCATGATCTTAATGAATGGCGGAGCAGGCTCAAAGGGCTGAGGGGCCTACTCTTCCACCTTGTTTGTATATTCAGTTGTCAATGTCGATGGGAATACAGCGGGGTGAGACTGTGCAATGGTATGCCCAGGGTAAATTGGAGTGTTGAAGTGTTGAGTGTAGTGTGACAACCAGCCTTACAGCGTAATTTGACACTGAGATGTAATATTGCCCAACCAGTTAATCAAGAACTCTTTACTCTATTACATTGACAGCACTGTTAAGCTTGCTGTGACCACATATCTGCTGCTATCTGTGACTTCTCTTCAGGTTTGTATGTTCTAATAAATTAAATGTGTCATCGTTCCCCAAACACCCCTGCCTATCCCAATGTTAAAACGAAACACCATTGGAAGTCCAGCAACCCCATTAAATGAAAATGACATTTGAATGAATCACCAGGAATCGAGTTATGATTTGGACATATTCCTGGAGGTGGGGCTATTTTCCCTGGAGTGTCATAAACTGAGATGTCTATAAATTATGAGCGGCATGGATAGGATGAACATTTCCCCAGGGCAGGGGAATCCAAACCTAGAGGCATGAGTTTAAAGTGAAAGGAGATAGATTTAAAAGAGACCTAAGGGGCAACATTTTCATGCAGAGGATGGTGATTGTATAGAATGAACTGCCAGAGGAAATGGTGGAAGGTGGTACAATTACTACATTACCACCTGATGAAGGAGCTTCCCTCTGAAAGCTAGTGCTTCCAATTAAACCTGTTGGACTATAACCTGATGTTGTGTGATTTTTAACTTTGTACACCCCAGTCCAACACCGGCATCTCCAAATCATAACATTTAAAAGGCATATGGATGGGTATATGAAAAGGAGGGGTTGAGAGGGCGATGGGCCAAATGCTGGCCAGTGGGACTAGATTAATTTAGGATATCTGGTCGGCATGGATGAGTTAGGTGGAAGAGTCTGTTTCCGTGTAGTACATCTCTATGACTCTATGTTAGCACATGATTGCCTTCTCCAACCAGTCAAGCAATCTTTCTTCCCATCGCCAATGGTTTTGCAAAGAGATCAAAGTGTTTTAAGAAAAAAAAACATTTTTTGCTTTGGTATGTGCTCTCTGTTGTCAGAAATATGAACGCCAATTGCTCTTTGATCTGTCAAACTGGTAAAACTGCACCACTTTCAGGCAAATTCAAGTCAGATGTGCGCTCTTCCAGCAAGAAGCAGCACAAGCCAGTTGCATCCAAATTGGCTAAAACAATCAAGTAAACTCATCAACCTGTGTCTGAGAGGAACTCCACCTTTTTTTCATTCTCAGATACACAGTAAGTTATACACAGTCAGTTATACTTGGAATCAGGTAAACGGGTCTAGTGCTTTAAGGATCTTAGAGCTGCCTGTGCATTAACCTGAACCTGATCAGTTAATTCTAATGGAACATGGTTTGTAATCATGATACTGATTTCAGTAAAATGAGAACAATCTCAGTCTAAAATAGCAGAGCCTCTGGTTAAAATACAATTATACTGGGTTAGTTTACTAGCTTAAGTTGCAGGATTTAATTAATCAATCAATTCATTCATTGATTATGGGGCTTTTTTTTCCAAGCAACATGTTTGGGGCCCAAAGATTGAATTGCTGTGTAACTTATCACCAAAAGTAAGAAATTAATCAGACATCAAGTTGAAAGCATGGAAATGTGCAACAATCCTATGACAATAAAAATATACAAACAAATTCAGAAGGTAACAGGGAATTGGTAGACATAACACTTCAAGAATCAATATTGAATTGAATTTACAAAGCAATTACAAAGCAATACCATTACCAATACAATTGCAATTCTTAGATAGAAAGCACTGAAGTAAGGAATAGGGCTACATTGGTACCTTTCCATCCTGCATCTTATATAAATAAATTTAGCTGGACCTCTGAGTTGCTTTGACTATTTTGGGTTTGGTAATGACAGCAGCAGGTCTGAAATGGAGCCATTTGCAGAAGAAATTTTCCAAACGTCATACAAATATTAACTCTGCATATTTGTAGGGTTGCTTTGTGACGTGGAGAATGTTGTCGTATGATTAGTTACTGACGATTGAAGGTTAATCTGAGCGCAAGGCAATGCATGCTTTCAAGCTGAATGTTTTTCATGTGTGAGGCCAAGATGCCACACAGACACTGAGGATTTGAGCGAGTGATGGATGTAGTCTGTGCGCATCAATAAAGGCTGATGAAGAGAAGTCTGAAAGGACTGAGAGATCAGATAATAAACATGATATTTGTTTATTTGCTTTTGTAGTATACTGTCCACTTGGCCAGCCCACTTCAAGTCAGCTTGTATGTGTATACCCAACATTCCAAGGCTTTCATCTCCTCCAGGGATCAATTGCATGATATAATGCAACAAACTATATTGCTTTGAGTTGAACTGAGAAGTACAACTTCTGCAAAGCCTGCCCCAACACAAATAACTCAAAATGTTGCATGACTGTGACAACATGCTTCACTTTAAGGAAGCACAGGGAAAAATCTGTGGTTGAAGACTGGCAAATTAATCCCCAGTATCTCAATAGGTTGTGCTTTCCCTCTCCTGTTAATCCACCACCTTAATATTGTGTGTGTTAGTAGTTTTTTCTCCTTCCCTTGCAGTTGCAGTTTCAGAGAAGTGTTTTGTTAAATCATAAACCTTATCTGATCTGTGTCTTTTACACACCATATTTCAGGAAGATCCCCCTGTTTCCATTGGGATGTAAATCTCCAACCCCCTGATGAAGTGGGAACTTTGTTTTTGATCTCCACTTAAGTCACTCTGAGCTGCACATGATTATGGAAAAAAAAAGAATGATTAGTCCAGATTAACTCAGTCCAATATAACCTCTTCTCCGCCACACAAACATATATGGCATCTGCCTTCTATGCCAGCTGCAATGTTAAAAGCTGTCTATTTATAAGCTTGAACGCCATCTTGCACAAATGTAGATACAGCAATCCTAAATTCTTGCTATATGAACAGACAGGCTCTTGATGTTGACTGACCAACCACTTAAAGATATCTGTGACCTAGCATGTGAATGTAAACATATCTTGCAACTGTGCCCAATGAGTGCCCTTGCAAAAGCTTCCATCACCAATGCATTTCACAGGCAAAGACAAACATTTGTTCAAAGCATTTCTGATAAGAGAGCAGAGAGTACATTTTGTGATATTCTGTTGGATTACTGAATAAACATCAGCTTTGGTTGTAAGATCTCGCCTTTTGATTCCCCGAGCATTAGATTGATCCTTTCTGTGCACAAATCCACATACAGCAAACTCTGTACTGATCTGTGTTTAGAATGATAGAATCGTAGAGAAAAACAGCATGGAAACATACCCTTTGGTCCAAATTGTCCATCCTGACCAGATATCTAAATTAATCTAGTTCCATTTGACAGCATTTGCCTCATATCCCTCTAAACCCTTCCTATTCATGTACCCATCAGATGCCTTTTAAATGTTGCAATTGTACTAGCCTCCACCACTTCTTCTGGCAACTCATTCCATACATGCACCCACTCTGTGTGAAAAAGTTGCCCCTTAGATCCCTTTTAAATCTTTCCCCTCTCACCTTAAACCTATGCCCTCTAGTTTTGGACTCCCCACCCCTGGGAAAAAACATTGCCTATTTACCTGAACCATGCCCCTCTTGATTTTATAAACCTTTACAAGGTTACCCCTCAGCCTCCAACACTCCAGGGAAAATAGCATCAGTTCTATTCAGCCCCTCCTAGCAACATCATTGCAAATCTTTTCTGAACACGTTCAAGTTCCACAAAATCCTCCCTATAGGATGGGAGACCAAAATTGTATTCATTATTCCAATAGTGGCCTAACCAATGTCCTGTACAACCACAACATGACCTCCCAACTCTGATACTCAATGCTCTGACCAATAAAGAACACCAAATGCGCTTCTTCACTATCCTATCTGCCTGTGACTCCGCTTTCAAGGAGCTATGAACCTGCACTCCAAGGTCTCTTTATTCAGCCACACTCCCCATGAAATTACCATTAAGTGTGTAAGTTTTGACCTGATTTGCCTTTCCAAAATGCAGCACCTCACATTTATCTAAATTAAACTCCATCTGCCACTCGTCAGCCCATTGGCCCATCTGATCAAGATCCTATTATACTCTGAGGTGACCTTCTTCACTGTCCACTACACCTCCAATTTTGGTGTCATCCACAAACTTTTAAACCATACCTCGTATGTTCACATCCAAATCATTAAATAAATGACGAAAAGTAGTGGACCCAGCATCAATCCTTGTGGTCGGTGGTCACAGGCCTCCAGTCTGAAAAGCAACCCTTCATCACCATCCTCTGTCTTCTACCTTCAAACCACTTCTGTCTCCAGATAGCTAGTTTTCCTTGTACTTAGCATGATATAACCTTTCTAAATTTTTCTGTACTATGAGGAACCTAGTTGAACATTTTATTGAAGTCCATGTAGAACATGTCCACCTCTCTGCCCTCATCAATCCACTTCATTATTTCTTCAAAAACTCAATCAAGTTAGGGAGACATGATTTCCCATGCATAACGCTATGTTGACTGTCTTTAATGAGTCCTTGATTTTCCAAATATATGTAAATCCTGTCCCTCAGGATTCCCTCCAACAATTTGCCCACCACTGATGTCAGGCTCCCCGCCTATAGTTCCCTGTCTTTTTCTTACCACCTTTCATAAATAGTGGTACCACATTAGCCAACTTCCAGTCTTACAGCCTGTGACTATCGCTGATCCAAATATCTCAGCAAGGGGCCCAGCAATCACTTCCGTGGCCTTCCACAGAGTTCTAGGGTACATCTGATCAGGTTCTGGGGATTTATGCACCATTATGCATTTCAAGATGTTCAGCACCTCCTCCTCTGTAATATGGTTATTTTAAAGATGTCGCAATTTATTTTCCTACATCCTCTACCTTCCATTACCTTGTCTGCAGTAAACACTGATGCAAAATACTTATTTAGTATCTCCATCTCCTGTGGTTCCACACATAGGCTGCTTTGCTGATCTTTAAGGGGCCCTATTCTCTCCCTAGTTACCCGTAGGTCCTTAATGTATTTATAGAATCCCTTTGGATTCTCCTTAACCCTATTTGCCAAAGCTATCTCATGTCCCTTTTTTCCCCTCCTGATTTCCCTCTTAAGTATATTCCTACTGCCTTTGTACTCTTCTAAGGATTCATTCGATCTCTGCTGTCTATTCCTGCCATTTGTTTCCTTCTTATTCTTGACCAAAACCTTAATTTCTCTAGTCATCCAGCATTCCCTATATCTACCAGCCTTGCCCTTTACCCTAACAGGAACATAATGTCTGTGGAATGTCATAATCTCATTTTTGAAGGTTTCCTATTTTCCAGCGTCCCGTTATTTGTGAACATCCGCACCCAATCAACTTTTCCAAGCACTTGCCTAATACCGTCAAAATTGGCTACCTCCCATTTTGAACTTCAACTTCAAAAGGTCTATCCTTTTCCAATCACTGTTTTAAAACTAATAGAATCATGGTCGCTGGATTCAACACTAAACACTCCTCCATATGGCTGGAAGTCAGAGGTATAAAGTCAATTGGCATATTCACTGGGGGAAAAGGCAAAAATGCCATCCACCAATTGGTCGTGTAGTGTCACAAACGTAGAGAGGGTGTGTATACTGATTTTAAACACAAATCTTGAGTTAGTTTTTGCAAAATAAACCCATTGAGCTGGAAATTTTACATAATAGAAAAATGTACCGAGGGGAAAGAACAGCTCCAAATAATTCTGGATGGAGGGTCCCTGTTGTAAAATATGTTTTAAACTTGGTACTTTACTTGGTACTCTTTCAAACGGCTGCTGCTTCAGGTGATGTCCTATTTATTTCAAGTCAGAATTGGCTCTAATAGATTGCAGCCTCAGAAAAGTGAAGATAGATTTATAGAGCCCAGGTAGCAATATGGTACAATGGCCACCACTTAGACCGTCCACCTGCTTATGTCAGCCAGATAACAATAAGCATTTGACACCATCGGCATCAAGTAGAAAGATACTACTTAAATTCTAATAACTGTGTTGACAATTTTGGTTGGTTTAATCACCGATTCTTACAAATACCACTGGAACAATTTTCACGTAAATAGTGCATAGAATGTGAGAAAACCTTCCAGGAGGACTTCACAGAGAGGTAACAGAACATTTGGCACCAATTTGCAAGGAAGATATTATCACAAATTCTTGGTCAAAGAGGGAAATTTTGAAGAGCAAATTAAAGTAATCTGATGTAACAAACTTCTTTTTCTGTGTCACGGTAAAGAAATCCTTTATCCACTTTTGAAAACGGCATTGATACTTGCAGGTCACCAGACAAACATTTCCTATTTGTGTTTCGAGATGTGATTTTTGTTTGAACTGCTGAAGGCGATTAATTGTGTGCAGGATATTTAATATGTATGGGCGGAAACCTTAGCTTTACATTAGGTCACAGGTAGCTCACTTTCAAATGAAATAATGCCTACAGAGGGGTCACAGGTGCCAGTATCATGAAGATATTGTACTCTTTTAGCCCTTTAATATATATGTCAAATGCTTCTAACCGTTTACTCACTGA
Source organism: Chiloscyllium plagiosum (assembly GCF_037043375.1). Lineage (NCBI taxonomy): Eukaryota > Metazoa > Chordata > Chondrichthyes > Orectolobiformes > Hemiscylliidae > Chiloscyllium > Chiloscyllium plagiosum. The sequence continues at coordinate 61,413,508 of NW_028270156.1, forward strand.
ATCCTTTGGAATGTATTCGAGCCTAAGGCTTAATGCTAACAACCTCTGGTGCCTCTGCTTTCTGCTAGGGAGAATCCAAATTCTGGAATTTCCTCACTGCACTACCTCACCTTCCTCTTTTGTGGAAACTTTTAGGAAATTGACCTAATACCTCCTTACATGGTTTAGTGTCACATTCTGTTTGAATAATGTTCATATGAAGTGCTTTGGAATTTTGTTTTTGTATTGGGGCACTATGTAAATATAAATTGTTGCAACATTCAGGGACACCTTGTTGTATTTGCTCCCTTCAGACTATCGGTAGCCATTTTTGGGAGGGTGGTTGGGGTTGGGGGGGCGGAACAATAACTTGTATTTATATAACACCCTTAACATAGTGAAACAGTTCAAGGCTCTTCACAGAAATTCTTTAGGAAAAACAATTACACAAGTTTAGAATTGAGTTACTGAAAGCTTCATAAAAGGAAATGCATTAAGGGTAATAAAAAACTTCATCAAAAAGAAAAGCTTTATGGTGCAATTGGGAACAGGTAGGGTAGATCGAGAGAAACTATTTCTGATGGGTAGGACTAGGGATGTAGTCTAAAAGTTAGAGTCAATAAAGGTGGTGCTGGAAAAGTACAGCATCGTGGAGCAGGAGAGTAATTCCTGATGGAGCGCTTATGCCTGAACCATCGACTCTCCTGCTCCTCGGATGCTGTCTGACTGGCTGAGCTTTTCCAGCCCCACTATTTTCGGCTCTGACTCTCCATCATCTGCAGTCCTCACTGTCAGAGCTGGAGTTCTGAGGAGTAAAATGAAGTAAGGTTTCTGAGCACAATGGGTAGGAAAGGTTTGAGTGTATCTTCTGAAAGTAAGTACTTTGTATGGCACCATGAGAGTTGACTTTGTATATTTTTCTCTGTACTTTGAGTACACCTAACAATAAAAACTTAATTCGAAGTTCTAATTCTAGCAACTAATGCTAAGTCAATTTTAAATTTTTAGTCTGGCATTGATAGATTTTTGATATCCACAGATGTTGAGAAGGCATAAGTAGTGGATTTCAGGTTAGCCATGCACTCATTCATTCGTGAAACAGACTGAAAGGACCAATTCTTTTGGGAGGGAGGTGGAGAGTTTAAGGGAGGGCCTTGGATCCAGGTAATTAAAGGCAGAGCTGTCAATGGTACAGGAGTTGTACAAGAAACTGAATTAGAGGAGCTCTGATCTCTCAGAGGGTTGTATTGTGGGAGCGTAGAGATATACATAAAGAGATTTGGACAGAAAGACAAGAATTAGAAAATAAAAGTCATGCTGAAATGGGAACTAATAAAGGCTAACAAGCACAAACGCTAGACTCAACCTATTTCCCTGCATCATAATAGATGAATTTGGACAGTGATTTTCAAGCTCTTGGTGGTATTTTGATGTGACCCTTGTGGATATGCCATGGACTTTGTTGGGCTTTATTCCAGTTAGTGATCCTATGTCTATACTAATATTAACTATTAATGTTAATTATTACCTTATTTCATTATTTTTCTACTTATTCTATGAAGGTAATGCTTAAATGTTTAAACTTACATATGACAATAAAATCCAAACCTGAATCTACTATCCTGCGGTGTTGTCAGTCCCTGCCCAACAGTAAATGTACACAGCCATTGTCTTGATAAACCAAATGTTGTATGAGCTGTAGTTGGCAAAGTCTATTTTACACCAGGCCATTACCCAGCTACAACAAGCTTCCTTAGACTGTCCTGAAGATAGACCCCACAATGCAAGCTATCACAGGTACCAATTGCATCCCCAAATCACCAGTTAAAAAGCTGCTACACTGGCAAAGTTACTTTTCATTGAATTATATCCAAAGAAAGAATATAAATTCTTAAACAATGCAGGCAAAAATTGTTTCACTCCATCTGGCGTCTGTCCTTCATTGGTTTCTCACTGAGTAGATGTGCGGTGGAATGGGCCTATGTTACTGAGAGTTTAGAAGGATGAGAGCTGGGGAACAGTGGCTCAGTGGTTAGCACTGCTACCTCACAGCGCCAAGGACCCAAGTTCGATTGCAGCCTCGGGCGACTGTGTTTGGAGTATGCACATTCTCCCTGTGTCTGCATGGATTTCTTCCCACAGCCCAAAGACGTGCAGGTTAAGTGAATCGGCCTTGCTAAATTGCCCATAGTGTTCGGGGATGTTCGGTTAAGTGCATTAGTCAGGGATAAATGTAGGAGAATGGATTACCCTTCAGAGGGTCGGTATGGAATTGTTGGGCTGAAAGGCCTGTTTCCACACTGTAGGGATTCTATGCTTTGAATTGAGTTTAACTAACACTGATCTTGCTTTCACCTCTGCTGGTGTACGCTCCAAGCTAGCCTTGGCAAGGTTTTTTCCTGAGTGCGTGTTGTAAGCAAGGTGCTTTTCAGCGTGGGTTGTCTCCTGTCGCAAGCCCACTCTGTGGATCGACCTCTGGGGGAAGAAGAAGGTGAAGAGCGGGATTGTGTTCACTGCACACTCAGCGTCGGAGTTCTCACATGCTCACTTCCTCTTTCACCTGCATGCACACTCTCACCCACTGTCACACTCTCCATTCCCCCCCACCCCACCTCGCCCTCCATCTGTCCCTCGTTCACTCCACACACTCACAGGACCAGAATGAGCGGTTGGATCTCAGACTAAGGGGTTGCACATTTAAGGCGGAGATGAGGAACAATTCCTTCTCTCAAAGGGTTATGAATCCACAGAATTCTTTATCACAGATGCCTGTCGAGGGAGGCTCATTATGTGTATGCAAGGCTGAGATTTTTAAACAGTAAGGGAATCTAAGATTATAGGGAAAAGGCACAAAAGTGAAATTAAGGATTATCAGATTGACCATGATCTCATTGAATAATGGAGCAGACACAATGGGCTGAAAGGTCTGCTTCTGATCCTATGTTTTAAGAACTTATCAACTCATTCTTTCACACATTCATTCCCACTCACACGCATACACGTGTTCTTATTCACTCGTGCTGCTTGCTCCCGTTCACTCACAGTCTCTCTCATTTATTCACTTACTCACGCACTTTTCATCCTTTCATCCTTTCATCACTCTCACTCTCACTCTCACTCTCACTCTCACTCTCACTCTCACTCTCACTCTCACTCTCACTCTCACTCTCACTCTCACTCTCACTCTCACTCTCACTCTCACTCTCACTCTCACTCTCACTCTCACTCTCACTCTCACTCTCACTCCCTTCCTCCCTTACACATTCAAAGCCCCAGCATAGATCCAGGCACCTGCCATCTTGACTGTCCCCTTCAGGATGTGGGTACTGTGTGGTAAGGTGAAAACCTTGTCCTCCCTAACACCTTCCCCAACTCCTCTTTTCTCCCCCACCCCACTCCCAGCTAACAGGCTGCTCTTCCTGATACACACACCTCAAGCTCAATAAGCTACGAACATAGCTTGCTGCTCTTTCAGTCACAGGTCATTCCCTTTCCATATTTGCTGCTAGCCAACCTATCAACAGCAAGTTGAGAGAGAAAAGTTGCCTCTGATTGGAGAAGTATTCCCCTGCAAGATCTTTAGTTCCATGTTCTGTATTTGGATTGGTTAATGCAGGCCAATAGGGACCCTTGTTTGGCCACACTATGGTCCCTGGGGGACACCAGTTGGACAAGCCTGATATAAAAGATCACATGGCACCATTAGGCAAGAAGAGCAGTGCAGTTCTCTCCCACGCCTCTGTCAATATTTACTTTCAATCGTTGTTTGCAAGGAACTGATTGTCTGGCCATTATTACATGGTAGCTAACTGTGTCTGAATTGGCTTTCAAGTTTAATACATTACTGTAGAGGCCACATTTATTACATAAATACTTAATTAACTGTAAAGCACTTTGAGAAGTCCTGAGATTGTGTAAAGAAGATGCAATTTTTATCTTTGTAATCAATGCAAGGTCAACAGCAAAATGTAGTATACAGGATACTTCTATATTGGAGCCTGCATACTCCCCAATGTTTCCATGCAGAAGTAATTCAGCTTTTAATAACATGAGCTTCTGTGTTTCTATTTTCAAAGTTTTTTCACCAAATTTATTGTATTCTAAGTTGGCTATGATTAATAAGTATGTTTTTTTGTCATTTTTAAGCGAGCAACTCTATTAGCGTCATAACACATCACTTGGGTATCATACTTATTCTTTATCAAACAGTAAATCATCACTTGCTATGTGCAATGCACTCAGGATGTATTAGGCATGTATATATGGCACATTTAACACTCATTGTCAACATACTTTACATGCAATATTTTGGCACGTTGGCTCAGTGGTTGGCACTGCTGTCTCACAGCACTAAGGATCCGGTTCGATTCCAGCCTCGGGCAACTGTCTGTGTGGAGTCTGAATGTTGTCTGTATGGGTTTTCTCTGGGTGCTCTTATTCCTCCCACAGTCCAAAGATGTACAGGTTAGGTGAACTGGCCATGCTAAATTGCCTGTAGTGTTCAGGGATGTGTAGGTTAGGTGCATTAGTCAGAGGTAAATGTAGAGTAATAAGATCGGGGAATGGGTCTGGGTGGATTACTCTTCGGAGGGTTGGTGTGGACCTGTTGGGCCAAATGGCCTGTTTCCACACTGTAGGGATTCTATAATTCCATGATATTCAGCATCTGCGGTTCTTTGTTTTATTTTACTGAACCAGCGAATTGCTTTCAGCTAATATTTTCTATACCTGAAGTTGCCAAGTTGCAAGGAAGATTTGTACCATAATATAGACTTAAAAAGTGACCTAATTCAGAATAACATGATAAAACGTATCAATTGAACCACCTTGAACTTAAGATTTTGCTCAAACTCTAGCTGGTTTGAAAAGCATGCAAGTGGATTTGATAACTTTTGTAGAGAAAAGTTCTGTCACTTGAGATCAGGTAACAACTACACTTAACTTTGCAACCCTATGCATTTCCATTGTCACTCATGTGACATGCTTTGTAAATTTGTCACAAAATACTTGTCCACACAAACATGAAGAAAATCATTAATACATTTCAGTGGCTCTCTCTTGTAAGTGACCAAGGAGCAGAAGGGAAGCCAAATGAATTAATAGAATGTATCTAGTTCCTCTCCTGCTAACATTGGCCTTATTGTTGTCAGCTCCCTGAGCCCAGAAACTCATTGGAAGCGTTAGAAAGCCTCACTTCAGAGGGACCAAAGTGTGTGCTTAACCACAATAGAATGAATATGAAAGGATTTACATACTAAAAGATAAGTGAACATTGTTTTTACAATGGAACTCTGAGTTTTCTGTGTAAAACTATGAAAATTAATGAGTTTTGAAAACATTTGTAGCTCAGGTTGAGGTTCTGGACGTAGGTTTGCTGGCTGAGCTGGAAAGTTTGTTTTCGGACGTTTCGCCACCATTTTGGATAACATCTTCAGTGAGCCTCTGAATGAAGCACTGGTGGTGTAGCCTACTTTCTATTTATATGTTTGGGATTCCTTGGGTTGGTGACATCATCTCCTGTGGTGACATCATTTCCTATGGTGATGTAATTTCCTGTTCTTTTTCTCAGGAGGTGGTAAATGGGATGGTGATGAAACGTCTGAAAACGAACCTTCCAGCACAGTGAGAAAACCTATATCCAGAACCATGAAAATTTAAGTAGACTATCAGTACCTAAACTCAAAGAATATTAATTTATACTCAAACATGTCTCTGTTGGAAGACAACACCCAATCCTGAATGTGGGCCTACAGCATGGTCAATCAGCAAATTTTTGAACATTTCAACTTGTGTTCAACTTTTGATTTTTCTTTAGCTAGACCTACAGAAAGATTTTGGCCATGTAAGGTCATTCTGTCATAGCATAATGGGAGTCTATTCAGTTATTGGGTGCTGCTAATGCCTCAGCTAAATGTCAAGAGGTTGACTGTAAATATCGAGAATGGTGAATGTGAACGCTTAATTTGTTCTCTAAGTAAAGAGAATATAGACCTCAATGACTTCATTAACCGTACATGCACCTGAAGGTTTATTTTGATATGGAAAGTATATTTTTGCGATAAATAAATACAGAAAGATGATGGAAAATCACCGAAGCCCTGCAAAGTTGGTTCTGCATAAATGGAGGAGGCTTATTGTGGATTTTAAAAAATGATAGTTATATTGCTGGAAGGAAATTTTTTTCAATCTTGTTGAAAGATCGGTTCTGTGCCAGTTGTCACTTGTACAGCTTTTACAAGAAAGAAGTATTTTATAAGAAAAACGTAATTACATTTAGTATTATTCCCACAGATGATGCTGTTTTTCAATTGGGCCAAATTCCTCCTTGGACTAATGAAAAAAAACAGTCAGCAGATTGGACAGCACTTAGCTTTTAATTCATTTTGTTTGTCAATGGGACATTTGAGCCAATCAGGATTTTCTGCCTTGCAGTGTTTGCCTCACCTTAAATTTTTATGCTCTGTGGATAGCTGCCAGATGCAAAAAAAAACATTAAACTTGGGTCATTCGGAAGAAGAAAGAAAATGAGAGTGTTTTACGTGGTTGTCTGCGATCAGGGCAAATAATGTGCTTCTCGCTGAGAAAAAGTGCCTGAGTAAATAAAGCTGTGAAAGTATGTCACAAATGGGACAAAGTAGGGCCAGGGATTTCCTTGACACTGCTCCCTTGCAGCCACTACAACACCAACTAATTTGCACTAAAAGCTCTTTATATGTACAGAGTGGCAATTTCTTCTGCAGTTAACGCTCGCCTCATGGGAACAGTCTTGAGTAAATTTCTAGCCTTGGGGTCCGTAGAACAGAAAATAATCATAGACCCCCCTCCGGTGCAGAAAGAGGCCATTCAGCCCATCGAGTCTGCACTGACCCTCAGAACAGCATCACACCTGAACCCAGCCCCTGACCCCATCCCCTGTAGCAGTAACCATGGCTAATCCACTTAGCCTGCACGTCCCTTAGATTGGAGTTGCCTCAATAAGAGTTGATTAAACAAGTGGAAATTGCTGTCTTTCACTAGTTTAAAACTCAGGGTTTCAGAACAGTAAGAAGCCAATTCATGAGTGATACTCATTCTCAAGCTCTGAATGATCAGCGTAAGGAGTAAATGTCCAAACATAGTCATGAAGATGAAAATCGAATGTCTAATGAAACAGGAATGGGAGTGGGGTGTTAAGATCTTTCTCAGGTGAATGTATTTAGGTGGGCCAAATGGTCTTCTTCATCCATTGCTGCATCATTGCCATGGAGAGTCCAAAGTTTCCAAATTGGCACAGTGAGGCCAACAGCCTCTATTTCAAAAGCAGGCCGGCCTACAGTGTCCATCCAATTTGGTTCCACTCTCCAGACAAATTCCAATAAACTTGTTAGGTATGACGACCTGCCTCTCAGAGACTCACGTTCACTTCCCCCACCCCTCCTCCCCAACCCCCACCACCACCACCACAGAGCTTCTGTCAGGTATGTACCTGCACATCAAGAGCATGCTGTCAGCCTTTCTGGTATTTGCTTTTGTGCATGGAATATGCATCAGACTGACTTTCCCCTGTCAATATTCAGTCTCTTTGTTGTCTGCAGCTGAGGGCCTTAGCCTAAATGCTTTAACTTTTCCCAAATCCAAATGCTGACCGTTAATTATTCAGTCGTGACTTTGAGATTGTCAGGTGCTGATGCACGAGGTGCCTATACAAACACGAGTTAGTGGCAGAGTTGATTATTTTTGTCAATAGAAAGCGGTAAGCACTTTCATTCAGAGTTATTAACGCTTACATGTCCTTCAGAGAAGAAAATGTTGCCTTTTCAGAGTACAATGGAGCACCTGTCTTTGACATAATGGATTATGCATGATCTGCTGGGAAATGAAGCCAGGTGGACCTTCTGATGATGACTGAAGCGGTTGGTGTGTGCAGACTGAGCAATCCCAGGGTGCTTTGATTTCAATGCTAATCTATTTGATTAAGTTGCTTGTTTCCTGGCCTTGACTGACAGTCCCAGTATTCAGCTCTGCCTATTGTCAAAAAGAAGGCTGCTTGTGGCAAAAGCTGCCCAGCAGTTTGTTTTAATCCCCAAGCCGACTCTTGACGCCTCCCACTCAGACTGTTTAAAATCGGAGTGCTGCTGCAGGCTTAGCAATCCTTTGCTGTTGTTCCAGTTTAATTGCTAGTTGCAGATGAAATCGTCCAATATCCTGTTTATTTCTTTTTCTGCTGACGCCACTAAAACTTGCTTCACTGCGGTCTGAGGGACTTCGCTGTTTGTACAAATCAGCTGCAACTTTTGTTTACATGAACAACTTAACTATATTTCAAAAAGTGCATAGTTATCATGAAACATGTGAAAGGCATTGTGTGCACACAGGATTTCTCTCCTGTCTTTATGATGGGGAAACTATCAGTGCTGCCCACCCCTATGTACCAGTAATTCACACATTTGTGGCATGGAGGGACAGAGTTTTGGGTGAGCGTGACTCGATTTGAAGGCAATTTTCTGTTCTTAAAGAGGATGTTCAGTTTGCCCATGGTGCATGCGTCTGTGTATGCATTCGAAGAAGCACAGTCAGAAAGAGTTTTGAAATGGCTCCAAGGTTTGCAAACAGCAAGGTGGAGATCCTATAGTGGTGCCCAGCAGGCTGACGAAGATCCTGTTACTGGCTGCTGGGAGAATCGAATCACGGTAAATGGCCTGGCAACAATAGCAGAGGAGATCCAGGTTTGTAGAAGTACATCATTTTGAACTGAGAACTGTGAAACTGAACCAGAAAAGATTTGCTCATCTGACCAGAGCTGATAAAGTAAAACTTTACATGCCTTCTTTAATTCTCTGCATAACCTTGCACTAAAAACGGCCCCATTCCCTTCACACTTCCCTTCAATCCTCCTTCAATTACAGTTGCATGCTATGCTCTCTGCTGCTATATCTGCATCCTCTGTGCTTGCTGCTGCCTCACTTTCCCACATCTGGCCCTTCTCTTACAATGCTGATACATACATCTCCACAATCCTTTGGCATGGAGGATACTAACACACTCTTTCTTTGTGCAAGTAAGAATGGTGATGATACAGAGGCACATTAGGGGAGGGGGGCTATCATTAACCCAAGAACTCATGAGAATGGAAGAGGTCATCATGGATATGGCAGCTGGAGCATTAGCCTGAAGCATACCAGGTGTTAAGTCCACAGTGAAGCAGCCCACAAGGTGTTTGATCATCAAACTTCACTTTTTCCATTAAACTCTCTCCCTTGTGCAGTCTGCTTGGCAATTTGGAGATGTATCAAACTGTAGTCAACTGCGAATGATGAACCTTACCATGGCCTTTGTGCCTTCTGCCCTAGTTCCATATGCACTTGCTTGCTCTCCAGAGCAGCCTCGGCTAAAGAAGAGGTCATTTCTTTCGAAGATACATTGTCATTCGCAATTACCCTTGCAAGCACCAGAAACTGGCAAACCATGTGTTTGCAAGTTCTGCAATGGGATAATCTTTATGGAAATGAGGAGCAAAGGCAGGGGTAGAGAACATTTCAGGAACCAGCTCTCCAGAGGCCAAGCCCATCCCCAATCCTGGGTAGAGATGAAGACAGCTCAAAACCATTGTATTAAAGGTGATCTAAAGCCATACAGCAGCCAATTACTCTGTGCATTGGATTTCTCGATAAATCATGTTAAACAGTTTGAGAGTACATCTCCAACCTGTATGAGTTCCACACATTTGGTGCCAAAAGACTGATTTTGGTCACCTCAATGCACAATTCAGCCAGCTCTTAATCATGGGGTTCTCAGTTTCCATTTTGATGTCTTTGATGGAAGCAAAGTGATCACCATCTTTAGTACTTTTGCTTTCATCATCCCTTGCAGTGAGTTGAGCATTGAAGAAAGGCTTGGGTCAGGTCTCAGAAACCCTTGCATCGCTCCAACACTTTGTTCTTTTATAAAGAAGCTGAAGTGCTGAAGAATGTCTCAGTCAAGTGGGAGTGACATAGTGGGAAAGGCACCCAGTGCCCTCTCTTGAAATGATATCATAACCTCTGCACAATCTTCCCACTGCTGCCTTAACCCATGTACTTATTGGTGCGAGAGAACTAGCTGGTCCACATGGCAGCTTGTAGCTTTGCATCCTCATCCGAATGCCATTGGATTTTCTGTGATGATCACTTCATGTACCTTCATTGGCTGTGTAACAGTCATCCACCTCTCATTACAACCAGGGATAGCACTGCATCAGAACAAAGTAAGAGGACATATATGGATTTTCCACTGCCCTTCCAATGATCAGTTGCAGAATATAATTAACTTTGTTAGAATTCTCGGGTATGCTGAAAGATTTTTTTTAATCTTTCCTTTAGCTTCAGTCAATAGTTGCACATTCATAAAACAGCTCCTATGCCTCTTGTTTAGTGTAGGAGTTTTCTATGACAGGCCTTTGAAGTCAAACAGTGACTATTGAAGGAAAAAGTAGCATCTCCATCAAACATTTGAAATCGATCTGTTGCGATAATTATGAAGCGGTCATACCTCAGATTCAATTAGCTCCAGTTGTAAGCCGTTATTCCATTTACTGGAATAAATAGAACTATTGAATATCTGAGAAGTATGTACACCCAACAAACAGCTGACTGGTGAAATGAATTTTGTGAGGACATTACAAAAAAACGTTTCCTCTAACATCAGCCCTTACTGCGGAACTAATTATGAAAGTAATCAATTAATGGGTGCAGCTTGAGTTGAGAAAGATTTGGGCATATAAACCAGGAGCCAGCTTCCAGATGCACTGCACTTCAGTATAGTTCTGAGGGAATAGTGTAATGTCAGATGAGGTATTAAACTAAAGTCCATTTCTAAACTCCGATCTCATGACACAATTCATAGATGAACAAAAGGATTTCAATAGTTTCTTAGCCCAGCATTCATCCCTCAAACAACATAATAAAAATCTGATTAATTGGTCCTTTCTTCATTGGTGTTTATGAGATCTTGCTTTGCGCAAATTGGTCTGCTTATTCTCTTTCGCAACAGTGAGTGCACTTTACAAGGTATTTAATAGCTTTGTAAAGTGCTCGAGGATATCCCAGGGATATGATGAGGCACTGTGCAAACTCAGTTTATGTGAATGACGAATATTTATTTGACTCGGGAAGACATACGTCCTGCTCGATATCATAATGATCTGATTATTCAAATGAAATAGTTGTCAATGAGAATATATATTTTGACTTCCCTTTCCATATTTAGACTGCAGAAAGTCTGCCAGCAATTAGTGGCAAGTAAGGATGACTCACCGATGCCTACTGATGAAAAAAAACCTTGGATATAGCACATCTGTGCAATTGCTCTCTGATGCCTAAAGACAAAAAGCAAAGCTCCAGCGTAACAAGCAACATTAAAATCCAAACCGGTTGCATTCCACAAATGATATTCCCATGGTCCCAGATGCACTGGAAATACAGTACTTAGTAGAATATGTGATCATCTATCACTTGTCTTATCTCTGTTTATTTAGCTAACTGTTAAAAATGTTATAAAATAAACTCAAAGACTAACTCAACACCAGCATTCCATCAGCATTTATTCCCTGTGTGGTGCTTTACAGATAGTGTGAGGGCTTGTTAGTCACATGTTCAGAAAGCATAAAAGAAAGGAGGTTTATCTTTTAACTATTTTAAAATGTGCCACTGCTTGACAAACGTAATTACATCACTTCATGCCCGGAATTGTATTCATAACAAAATTAACTTGCATTTAAATAGAGCCTCTGTCAGGCATTCCATGGTACGTGAGCAAAGGAAAAGTCTGCAGAAATTTCAATGGAGGAAGATGGCATTTGGCCAATCCTGCCTCTGCTGGTCTAGCTGCATGTCAGAGAACTTATGTCAAAACAACAATGTAGGAACAGATTATTCAGTCTAACCTACGTGTGCTGGTATTAATCATCAATGCAAGCAGTAGTCATAATCTCATGTCAGCTTTGTTCCTGTGTCCCTTTATTCCTTTTTTCATTTCACCATCTACTGAACCTATTCTTGAATATTGGCATGAACCAGGAATTTCCTGGAACGTGCTGTCACTGCAGTTGGGGGGCAAATAACTTTACTGGACACCGCTATTATGCTTGTAATTGGGGTTCCACTGCTCTTCCACAGAGGGGACAGTGCTGAAGAGGACACATTTACTGCCTGTCCCTAGTTGCCCTTGAGAAATGACAGGGAGCTAGCTTCCTCAACCACTGCAGGCCATATGATGTAGGTAGACCCACAATTCCATTAGGGAGGGAATTCCAGGATTTTGGCCTAGTCACACAGAAGAAACAACAGTATATTTTGAAGTCATGTTGATAAGTGGTTTGGAGAGGAACTTGCAGGTGATAGTGTTCTTATGTATCTGCTGCCTTTGTTCTTCCAGATGGGAATAGTTGTGGATTTGGAAGGTGCTGTCTAAGGATCTTTGGGAAATTTCTGCAGTGTAGCTTGTAGACGGTATGCATTATTGCAGTGAGTGTCAATGTTGGAATGATTGGATATTTGTGGAAGTGGTGCCAATCAAGTGAGCTGCTTTTTCCTAATGGTGTCAAGCTTCTTGAGTGTTGGTGGAGCTGCACATCCAAGCAAGTGGGGAGTACTGTATCACACTCTTGACTTGTGCCTTGTTGCAGATGGGCAGGCTTGGGAAAGTCCAGAGGTAAGTTATTCGCTTAAACATTCCTAGTCTCCGACCTGCTTTTGTTCCCGCTTTATTTATATGTTGAGTCCAGTTGAGTTTCTGGTCCATTAAACTCACCAGGGTGTGGAGTAATGGGGGATTCATTGATAATAATGTTATTGAAGGTCAAGCGATGCTGGTTAACTTGTCTTTTATTGGAGATGGTCATTGGCTGGCATTTGTGTGTCACGGATGTTATTCGCCACCTTTTAACCCAAGACAGGATATTACCTTGGCTTTATTGCACTTGAAGTTGGAATTATTCACTATCTGAGGAGTCGTGAATGATGCTTAACATTGTGCAATTATCGGCAAGCAACCCCATTTCTGAGCTTTTGATCAGGAGAAGCAGCTGAAGATGGTTGGACCTAGGACACGATCCTAAGAAACCCCCGCAACGATGTCTTGGAGCTGAGATGACTGACCTCCAACAACCACAACCATCTTTCTTTGTTCCAGGTATGACTTCAACCAGTGGAGAATTTCACTGCTGATTCCCATGAGCTCCATTTTTGCTAGGGCTCCCTGATGACACACTTGACCAACTGCAGCCTTGACGTGAAGGGCTGACACTCTCACCTCACCTCTGGAATTCAGCTCTTTTGTGTATGCTTTTGAAATTAGGCTATAATGAAGTCAGTAGCTGTGTAGTCCCTGGCAGAACTGTACAGGTTATTGCTGAATAGGTGCTGCTTGATAGCACTGTTGATGGCATCTTCCATCAGTTTATTGATGATTGAGAGTGGACTGACGGTTGGATTTGTCCTGTTTTTTGTATATCTGGACAATTTTCCACATCATAGGATTGAAGCCAGTGTTGTAACAGTTTGGCTATTGGACCAGCAAGTTCTGAAGCACAAGTCTTTTCTACTATTGCTGAAATGTTGTCAGGGCCCAAAGCCTTTGCACTATCCAATACATACCTTGATATCACATGGAGTGAATCGAATTAGCTGAAGACTGGTATCTGTATTGTTGGGGACTTCTGGAGGAGGCCAAGATGAATCATCCACTCGGCACTTCTGACTGAAGATTGTTGTGAATGCTTCCCCCTAATCTTTTCCACTGATGTGCTGGGCTCCATCATCATCGAGAATGGGGATAATTGTGGAGCCTCCTCCTGCAGTGAGTTGCTTAACCGTCCGACATTCACGACTGGATGTGGCAGAACTGCAGAGTGTAGACCTGATCTGTTGGTGGTGGAATCAATCTGCTCCGTCTATCAATTACTCTTTATGCTGTTTGGCATGCAAGTGGCCTTTTTTATAGCTTCAATAGGTTGACACCCTATTTTTAGGTATGGCCAGTTCTTGCTGGTGCCATTTCCTGTGCCTCAGTCAAGGCTGGATGGCCCGTGCAATTCATTTCAATTCTGCAGTGGAATATCACCCTGGATTTGAAGCTCAAATCTCCAGGTCACCTCTTCAATACAGAACCTTCTGAATCATAGCTGACACAGTGAAACGTGTAGTTGTGTATTGGCAGATTTTATTGTAGGTTCTCTGGACATTCCCTTTGGATATATCCTTTCGCAATAAGTGGAAACTCTGGGGTGTAATTATTACAATTTGCTTATATGCATCTCAGGTCCCTCTAGTGGTCAATTAAATTATGTGACATAATAACCGCAAAGGACTGCGGCTGCTGGAAATCAGAAACGCAAATGGAAATTGCTGGAAAAACTCAGCAGGTCTGGCAGCACCTGTGGAGTGAAAACAGAGTGAACATTTCGGGTCCAGTGAACCTTTTTCAGAACTGAGTGGAGTTGAGAAAAGGTTGGTATACGTGTTGAGGATAGGGTGGGGGGAGGTGTTGGTTAGGAGGGTGGGGTGGGGTGGGAGGGGAAGTGGTAAACAAAAAGTGGAGATGGAGCCCAGAGAGAGAGAGAGAAAACAACAGTTGGGTAGATAAGGGAATGGGTAAAAATCAGCCAGGGAACTGCTAGTGGGGGCCATTAGTGGCTGACAATGGGCTGTTTGTGATAGCAAGGTCTGGTGTGTGGGGTTTGGGATAAGGATATAGGAGAAGGTGCTCAGGCATTAAAAGGATTGAACTCGATATTAAATCCAGAAGGCTGAAGGGTTCCCAAGCAGAAAATGAGGTGCTGTTCTTCGAGCTTGCGCTGAGCTTCATTGGAGCACTGTAGCAAGCCCTAGGCCAGCTTGTCCAGCTTCCTTCTCAACCGCGCTTGACAGGGCCCTCAGCCATGTCCAACCCATCTCCTGCACCTCAGCCCTTATCCCCTCTCTTCCCTCCCACAACAGCAATAGGGTCTCTCTTGTCCTTACCTTCCATCCCACCAGCATCCACATCCAGAGCATTATTAGTTGCCACTTCCACCACCTCCTGCAGGATGCAACCATTGGACACATATCCCATCTCTTCCCTTGTCAGCCTTCCGCAAGGACTGTTTTCTCCTCCACAGCCCCACAGCACTTCCTTTGCAATCTGTCAGTTTACTTTCTCCTTCCTCAGTATCCAAGGTCCCACACAGAGTTTCCAGGTGAAGCAGTGCTTTATCTGCATTTCACTCAGTCTAGTCTATTATATTCACTGCTCACAATGTGCTCTCCTTTACATTGCAATGATAAATTGCAGACTAGGTGACTGCTTTGTAAAACACTCAAGTCCTATCCAAGAAAATAATCCAGGGCTTCCAGTTGCCTGCCATTTAAATGAAATTAAAAATCGCATAAAACTAGGTTATAGTCCAACAGGTTTATTTGGAACTGCTAGCTTTTGAGCATTGCTCCTTTGTCAGGTAAGTATCTCCAAAAGCTAGTGCTTCCAAATAAACCTGTTGGACTATAACCTGAGGTTGTGCAATTTTTCACACAACCTGTTCAGAGATATTAATAGCCCAGTCCAACGCAGGCACCTCCTCATGGCCATTTAAACACATCACCCTGTTCCTTGGCTAATGTCTCTGTCTTGGGCTTGCTGCAGTATTCCAGTGAAGTTCAGTGCAAGTTGCAAGAACAGAATCTTATTTTCCAAGGATAGCACGATGGTTCAGAGGTTAGCACTGCTGCCTCAGAATACCAGGGACTCGGGTCCAATCCCAGCCTTGGGCGACTATTTGTGTGGTGTTTGTACATTCTTCCCGTGTCTGCGTGGGTTTCCTCTGGGTGCTCCAGTTTCCTCCCACAGTCCAAGATGTGCAGGTTTCGTGAATTGGTCGAGCTAAATTGCCCCATAGTGTCCAGGGATGTGTAGGTTAGGTGCATTAATCAGGGGTAAATATAGAGTAATGAGAAATGGGTTTAAGTGGGAGACTCTTCGGAGGGTCAGAGTGGACTTGTTGGGCCGAAGGGCCTGTTTCCACACTATAGGTGATTCTCAAATTCACTTGGGAACTCTATAGCCTTTTGGACTCAATATCAAATTCAATAATTTTGGAGCTGAGCACTTTCTATGTCCTGACTCCAATTCCCGTACCCAGGCCTTGTCATCACATGGAGCTGCTACCACACACCACCCATTGTCAGTCACTAATGGTCCCCATTGGCAGCTATGCTGACCATTACCCACTCCTTTGCCCAACTGTTGTTCTCTCTCTCTGGGCTCCATCTTCACCTATCGTTTACTGCTTTCCCCCCTCCCCCCACCCCCATCTTCAGCAAATATACCAACTTTTCCACACTACAGTCAATTAAATTATATACTCTGATATATCAAAAAAGGACATTAAAGATTATTAAGAGAATGTACCAGAGGGATGGGTCTTGTGGCATGGTGGTAGTGCTTCTGCCTCTGAGCAAGAGGTGCTAGGTGTGTGTTCCACTTTTTCAGAGCTGTATGATAATGTTTCTGAATAGATTGGTTAAAAATGTATAAACATTTCTTAGTTTTAAGGCTCTTTTGGAACACTGGTAGTATTCCTTCCTCTCGACCAGGAGGCTCAGATTCAAGTCCCACCTGTTCAGGTATTTATTAACATCTCTGAACAGGTTGATTGGATCACTTCTTATTCAGTCAATCACAAGTTCAGGACACAATCTAATGGATAAACTTTATCATTCATTAGCAGAAAAAGCCTCTTCTGTTTTTAATGGATTCTTATAACAGTGTTGTCATCTGTTACCAAGTCTATTAGGTGCCTATTTTAGTTGTTTGTAATTTTCCCATAGCTGAAACTTTGGATTCACTTTCTGCATAATTCCATCAAGAACAGATATTTTGATTAGAATCCCTACAGTGTGAAAACAGGCCATTTGGCCCAACAGGTCCACACTGACCCTCCAAAGAGTAACCCACCCAGAGCCATTCTCCTACCCTATTGCCCTCCATTTACCCCTGACTAATGCACCTAACACCATGGGCAATTTAGCAAGGCCAATTCACCTGACCTGCGCATCTTTCGACCGTGGGAGGGAACTGCAGCACCTGGAGGAAACCCACCCAGGTACAGGAAGAATGTGCAAACTCCACACAGACAGTTGCCTGAGACTGGAATCGAACCCAGGTACCTGGTGCTGTGAGGCAGCAGTGCTACCCACTGAGCCACTGTGCTGCCCATATTTTATCCAGCTAGCAAGTGTAAGTGTAATTAATAACTGGGTTACCTTGTACTGCATTTAGGTTGTGTGGAATTTTCAAGGGAGCAAAGCATTTGAGAACTAAGTCAGCCTTCCTCTGATTTCATTGCTAGTTGTTGATCAAGCGATAGAATTGTTGTTCTATCTTCAGCTTCCATCGTTTCTTTCATGTGTGCTTTATCTTGTGTCTCGAAGCCATGGATCTCAAATCAAATCTTCAGGCATTGATTGGAAACTAGGTGCATGAATATTGGAACTATCCAATATTGTTCACAACAGTACATTATTCATCAGTAAATGCATTGGTTTTAAACCATCTCCTGCCTCTCGCCCCCTAAAGTATTTGATACTGAATCTTGCCTTGGTGAACTTCACAGTGTGGGAAGCTGTATTGGCTGTCACGTATGCACCAGATAAAATCAGCCGTTGGTCTGCCTGTCACTTAGTCCTGTGCTAGGCATTTTCCTTTCTGTTTGAGGTCAACTTTCTGTCAAAGTTGCAGTGAAAACAGTCGAGTTACCAACTAAGATTAAATATATTCTGCTGTGTTTCATTCACCTGGCATTGTCCCACGCTCCAGCCATTATTTAGCCTCTAAATCCATCCTTACAATGCACTTGCAGATCCCAGGCCAGTTAACTGGTAACCTGAGTTAGCAGTTGTCGGGAGTTGCTGAACACTGACTTTGAAATTATTGTTTCTTTTCCTTCCCTGCTGGTGGGGATTTACAACAAGACTGGGCTCTTTGTCTCCTGCTGGTTGGGATTGGTTAACTGCTGCCAGGAATCATTGTGAAACTATGTGGCGTGGTGGTTTAGGAGCACTGTGACAGTGCAGTATTGTGCCACCATGTTGTGATCACCATTGGCCACTGAGCGTCTTGCTGCTGATGACATGTTGAGAAACAAGTGTGTAGTTTACTGATTTGAAAGGGGTACTGTTTAAATTGCTGTTCCACCTGGAAACTATATCTGGGGTTTTGGATAGTGAGAATGGTGCAGGTGTAAGGACTGCTGTTGCATCTCTTGCACTCATACACGGGAAAGGTAGGGGCTATTGTGATGACTGTGGAGAGAACCAGGAAGGGTATTCTCCCTTAGGAATTTTGAATTTGGAAGTGAGGGAAAGATGCGTTTGGCGATGGCATCAGCTGGTTCAAATGGCAGGGTAGTTAGTTGAGTACAGAGGTTGGCGAGGGGGATTTTGAGAGTAAGGTCCTGAGAGGGGAGCAAGGATTTAGAATAGATGTCCTTGATTGAGTAGAGTAATAAGCTTCCAATTTCCACTCATCTAACCCCCCACCTACTGCATCTCTGAGTGTACCCTTTCCTTCATTGAGTATTCTGCCTGTATGTCTAGGGATAGACTTTCAACCAATATTCACAGTATGTCCACTGGTTCCAACAGCGCTGGGTTTCTTCACACTCCATTTCCTGTTAGGCTTCCATCCCATTCTTCCTCATTCTTCTTCATCCTATCACATGTGTTTTGATGATGCAACTTTTCAGATTATTGCTTCCAATATATTTCTTCAACTGGGTAACCCCTTTACTCTCATCTTCGAACTGAGCAATTTACAACCTTCTGAATGCAACAATCTTTGGCTTTAATCTCTACCCCCATTTTGTTTCCTGTACTTTTGCTTATTTTGACACTCTTTCTTGTTTCCTCTCTCATTCACTTCTTTCCGGTTTCAGGCCATAGATGTTCATCATTCTGCCATTCAGGTCTCCTGTCTATTCTACAGGTTCCATTACCATTCCCTCTGGAATGCATGGGCACATTTGTTTTTTAATCCGTTTTTGCTGCTACCTTGGCACAGACTGCCCTTTTATTCTTATTCTCACCCTCCTCTATTTTTTACTTGCTTAAATTCTAAAGCTTCTCCAGGTTTTCTCAGTTAAAATGTAAGGTCTTCAAGCTGAGGCCTCTCTCTCCACAGACCCGCTAAGAATGACTCGCATTTCTGTTTCCATTTCTGCATCTGTTGTATTTTGCTTTTCTATATATGCTAAAAAATCAATCACTCTGAGTGAGTATTACATGCATGAAAATGCCAGGCCAATGGCCAATGAAGTATTTATTAGAGTATCGTCTCAAAGAAGGGGTGAATTGGGAGCTGTTGTAACTTTCAGTGAAGCCTTATAGCCTGCATTGATTTTCGTGGTTAGCATCCAGCCAAGTTATATGGCTTTCTTATTTTCTTTACAGATTAGAGCCTTGGATGTAATCAAATACATTGTGCACATGATGTCATTGACATAATTGGAACCACAAAAGAAAACAAAAGGGTTGCAGCTGAATTATTCAACGAGGCATTTTGATCGTGTTGTAAACATGTTTGTGTTGGGTACAGGGTTAATGCTGTACTTAGAAGACTCCTCAAAGCCCAGAACTCAGAGGAATTTCCAATGCAAGTTTTTTAATGGGTAGGGAGAGGTTGAGGCACAGTGCTCTGGAGGTTTTGGGAATGTGAAGAGTGTGCTTTTGAGTATGAGGGAACTCAATCTGTGTTTGCCTAAGGTATAAACCTGTGATGAACACAAGAAAGTGTCAGCAACTGGCAATACAAGGAGCAGATGGCAACAGAAGAGGCTGATTACACAACAGCCTGCAGTCCTCCTAGGGAGCTCCATTATTTCACTAATGGCTCTGAGTCACAAAGGGACTAATTAATAATGAAACCATCAGGAGAGCCCAAATGCTGTCTGCTTCTTAAGGACAATAATAATACTTAATAAATTGTAAACTACATAGAAACAAAATGGCCCACACTGGGCACTTTTAATCACCTCCCAAAGCCTCTTATTCCACCTGGCTCATTTGACAGACCTTCCCATTTCATGTCTTCCTTATGAGCAGAAAGGCAGTTCAACAATCCACTATTCAAGTCTACTCCCCACCACCCCCTCATTTTCAATCTTAACATCAATGAAATAGTTTTTTGGAAGCTTTTTTCTATATATGCTGGCTGCTGTACTTCCAATGATACAGTAGTGGCAACGGTTGAAATGAACTTTATTGGCTGCAAAGCTCTTTAGGATTTGCTGAGGTCTTGAAAGGCACGATATAAATGAAAATCTTTCTTCTTTGTCAATGGTAAGGGGTTTGCCACCATCTGCATTCATATTTATAAATCCAGCAGATCTCCTGTCAAGAATGCAGTGCTGACTTTGATTTGTGGAGTGGGATTGTAACAGATGATGACTGGAATTCGTAATGAGACCATGCTGGAGGAAATAAAGGAAATAAACTAATTAGGAGATTGTACAAAGGGTTTAAAAGAACAGGAAACTACAAAACTGGAGATTGAAGATGAGAGCATATGTGGGATTGGTGGGAGGAGTACTCTCATCAGCACACATCCTATTGAACATAGAGCAGCATAGGGATAGGCCCTTTGTCCCAACATGTCTGTGTCGACCATGATGCCCTTCTAGATTAATCCCATCTGTCTGTACGTGGTCTGTTTTACTCTATTCACTGTATGTTCACGTGCCTGTTTCAATATCTTTTAAACAGTGCCGTTGTGTCTGCTTCTACCACCTCCTTTGGCAGCAGGTTCCAGGCACCCACATCCCTCTATGTAAAAAAACATGTCATGCACATCTCCCTTAAACTTTCTCCTTCTCATCTTAAATCTGGTGTACAAAGAGCTGGCAAAAATGTCATGTAACGTGATTTGGACCTGGCCAGCATGATGGTTCAGTAGTTAGCACTGCTGCCTCACAGCGTCGGAGACCAGGGTACGATTCTGACCTCAGGCGACTGTCTGTGTGTAGTTTGCACACTCTCCCCGTGTCTGCGTGGGTTTCCTCTGGGTGTTTCTGTTTCCTCCCATAGTCCAAAGATGTGCAGGTTAGCTGAATTGGCCATGATAAATTACCCATAGTGTTAACGTGCG
Organism: Chiloscyllium plagiosum; assembly: GCF_037043375.1. Taxonomy (NCBI): domain Eukaryota; kingdom Metazoa; phylum Chordata; class Chondrichthyes; order Orectolobiformes; family Hemiscylliidae; genus Chiloscyllium; species Chiloscyllium plagiosum. The sequence goes on from NW_028270156.1 coordinate 61,434,616, forward strand.
TTAGTCAGAGGGAAATGGGTCTGGGTGAGTTACTCTTCAGAGGGTCGGTGTGGACTTATCGGGCCGAATGGCCTGTTTCCACACTGTAGGGAATTTAATAATAAAAAAACACTTGCCCTATCTCTGCTCCAAGACTGAACCAGCTTTCAGCCTCGGTATTGTATTTTACCCATATATTTGGTCCATCATCAATACTGAACTCCCACCTCCATAATATTGCTCGACTCCATCATCTGCTGATCTCCTCATCCTTGTTACTGTAACCTCTGGACTTGGCTATTCCAGTGCTGTCATAAATATTTGAGCTGATCTAAAACTCTGCTGTCCATATCCTAACTTACACCAAATTATGTTCACCCTTCACTGATCTACATTGCTTCTCTGTTTGGATTGACCTCAGTTTAATAATCCTATAACATTTGTCCTAGTTTTCAAATGATTTTGTGGCCTTGTCCCTCCCAATTTCTGTTACATCTTCCAAAATACCCACTCAATGATATATGAACTGTTTCAATTTTAGTCTTTTGAACACCATTAATTTTAATTGCTCCAACGCTGGAGACTATGCTTTCAGCTGAGTGGAGCCTCTGCTTTGGAATTCTGACACCAAAATCTTTTCACTTGTACATCACTGTCTTGCCCTCTGCATGCTTTTTAAAACCCCATTTCTTTGCCAATATTTCCTAATGTAGCAGGTCGTTCTGCTATAACACTCATTTAATCAACGCGAATTCATTGTAACGTGATTGACGAATTGTGGACACTGTTTCTACAGCCCGAACTTTTAAAATGCGTGTTGGCTGTAACTTGATTACATTGTCAACACTTTAAGCGCTTTTTCTAAAGCAAGATTTTTCTATAACATGGGCTTGTACAAGAATGCAACTGTCACGTTATGGAAGAACTGACTGTATCAACCTATTGTTATTGTTCCTATGAAGCAACTTGGAACATTTTAAAACATTAAAGGTATTATGTAAATGCATGATGTTGTTGTCTTGGCAGCCAATCACTGGGACTCAGGAGCTATATCTTAATCAAATGAACCGATGCAGTACTCACAAGGTGAGATGGGGAATGGGGATCAGGCAGGGTCGCCAATGGTGAACACATACTGGCCAACACACCTGCCCCTCAGCCACTTAAAGCTCCTCTGCCTTTTGCTTGGGAGGAAGTCCTGATCTGGAGAGCTACCAGCCAACCTACCAGCCCCAGCAGTTCCAGGTTCCCATGGTGACCACTTTTTGGATTTTAGGCAGTTTGTGAAGAAGCAGAGGTTATTGAAGCTGGAGGTGTTTGACCCAGTGACGCAGTATGTGGGGTGAAGAGTTGGATTTGAGAGACTGCTGGAGTTTCAATCAAAGGGATGTACAGCACAGAAAAAGACCATTCCATCCAATTTGTCCATGCTGACCTGATATCCTAACGTAATCTAGTCCCATTTGCCAGCATTTCGCCCATATCCCTCTAAACACTTCCTATTCATAAATCCATCCGGATGTATTAATTGAACCAGCCTCCACCATTTTTTCTGTCAGCTCAATCCTTACACACATCACCCTCTGTGTGAAAAAAATGCCCCTCGAGTCCCTTTTAAGTCTTTCCCCTCTCACTTTAAGGGATTGAAAATGGATAATGGTGGCTATGAACATTGGAAGGTTTCTATTGGCTGACGGAAATGTGTTGCTGGAGAAGCGCAGCAGGTCAGGCAGCATCTAGGGAACAGGAGAATCGACGTTTCGGGCATTAGCCCTTCTTCAGGAAGGGCTCATTCCTGAAGAAGGGCTAATGCCCGAAACGTCGATTCTCCTGTTCCCTAGATGCTGCCTGACCTGCTGCGCTTCTCCAGCAACACATTTCCATCTCTGATCTCCAGCATCTGCAGACCTCATTTTCTCTTCTATTGGCTGACGTCAGCTAAAAGCTGTTGGGCTCTGCACCAGGTTTGGGCCTTTTGCAGACATGGATAAACTTATGGTGGTGGGGGGACTGATTTTCACACTGCTTTTACTGAGCTTCCCCTCACCTTCAAACCGTGCCATGAGGGAACACTAAGTGTCTGGGAAACAACTGATACAAAAAAAACCCAGACCATTGAGCTCAACTTGTCCCTTGATGTTCAAGCTCTATTGAATCTCCTCTGACCCATTTTCTTATTCACTCGTGGGATGTAGGTGTTATTAGCTGGGCCAGCATTTATTGCCCATCCCTAGTTGCCCTTAAGAAAGTGGTTGTGAGCTGACCTCTTGAACAGCTACAGTCCATCTGCTGTAGGTTAACCCTTAGGGAGGAATTCCAGGATTTTGACTGAGTGACAATGAAGTAACTGTGATATATTTCCAAGTCAGGATGATAAGCAGCCTGAAGGGGAACTTGGAGGTGCTGACATGCCGACCAGATATATCATCCTTCTAGATGGATGTGGTCATGAGTTTGGATGGTGTTGTCTCAAGATCTTTGGTGATCTTCACCTCACCTTACCTTCCATTCCATGTGCATGTCTAGCTTCCTCTTGAACTGCATCAATGCTTATCCCCTTAAATATTCCATACACTGGAAAGTTCCACATTCTTACAACTCTGTGTGAAGTAGTTGATCCTGAATTCCCAGTTGGACTTATTGATGACTGTTGTACTTATGACACTTAGTTCTGTTCTTCCAAACTGTTTCATTACAATATATGATGTACTTGAAGGAAAATGCAGCAGCAGCTATTCTGGAAAAGTTAATGATTCTGTGGAAAGGGGAATAAAATTCAAGAATGGGATGGACCCTTTATAGGGAAATGGTAATGAACCAAAAGTTGCTTTCAGTGTTGAAGGATTGAGGGAATGGGATACGTCAACTGAGGTTCACAACATTTGCTAGCTGATTCCTGATAGAAATTACACATATGCCAAATCAGGGTAAGACTAGACACTTCTGTGGTGACCAGAGTCCATATTCAGAACCAAATAATAGCTTATAATTTGAAGGTGATTTCTACTGATGTAACTATGACCTAGAATATGCTGCAAAAGCCAAATATGGTGAATACCAGAAATCCCAAATTAAAAATCAACAAAAAATTAGAAATGCTAAACAGGCTAGACAGGAAACAAATAGAAGTAATGTTTCCATTTGTCTTTAAGAGCTCGGAGGAAAGATTATTGACCTGAAAAATTGGATGGAATCTTGTGGAGGCAACGGGGGCCCCAAGCACAGATTGGAGAGCCCCATGCCCCTTCTTTCCTGGAAGAGCTTGCTGTGTCATGAGCCCCTTAGGCACTTGACAGGTCAGCATCAGGATTTCCGCTGGGGTTAAGGTCTGAGAGTGAAAGTTCTTCCCGCTGAGAGCTGCTTCCCAATCATCGGCTGGCAGCTCAGCAGTGCCACCAGAGTGGCACTGGCTGCTGTAGGTATTACATCGGACTGAGGTTTCAGGCCGAGGAGGGATCCAGGCGTTTGAGTGATGGCAGCAGGAGGAGCATGGACCAGGCAGCAAAGGCAGAGGACATTGGTCGATCCCATTGGTCGGTCTCTCAATTAAGAATGAGGGACCTGCCTGTCAGTCCCCATGGGCACCAGGGTTCTATTTGACATGCTTCCCAAACATTGAGCCCTTTACTCTTCACTCGGCTGATACCAGTGGGCCGGTGCAATGTGACCTTTGACTGGGTACTGATTTCCTGCGTCAGGGCCTCAAATCATGGCAGGATTAGGTAGTAAATGCAGCGCCATATCTGGGCCAATGACTTAATTGGGGTGAAGAAGGGCTGTGGAGTGAGCCCCACCTCCAACCTGCACTCCTGATTAGATGCCCTCTTGTCACTGAACACCCCGTAGGGAAGGGCCTGTTAAATGATACAACTTGCCAGTATTTGCTGTTTTGCCCCAAGAGTATATCACTGCCAGGAGGGGAGAGTGAGGAGAGAATGTTCAGTGCTTTCTTTTTTTGTGGCTCACACCTTGTGGAAGCACCACAATAGAAGCCTGTCACCAATGGCAGCTGCGAGCTGTAAATGCCTGATCCAAACAATTGTTGCTGAAAGACACAACCTCAGCTGAACTATTATTTTGTTAAGATAAAGACCGGCAGTTCTGTTTATAGTGGACACATGTCAAACAACAAACTGACAGGATCATGACACAAACCAGCCTGCAGTTTAAACCTTTCTTTGTGTGACTTTCACTGATTGTCATGTAAGCGATATTAAGTAGATTTTGATCTGTATTCCTTCCACACAAAGCAGCAAGACTGAGTTAATAGACACCTCATCTGAAAAGAAAATGGTACATCGACAGTGTAACGTCTCCTCCACACTGTACACAAGTGTCAAATTAGATCAGACCTTCAAGTCTCTAGAGGTGGATTTGAATCCACAATTGTCAGGCTCAGAGTGACAAGAGTGTTGTCAACTAAACCATAGCTGACACCTAATACTCCGTGGGAAATATTCCTCCTGCTGAAACTGGTGAATGGGCACAAGGAAAGTAACTTAAAATAAGCAATAAGTCAGATATCAATTGTTATGATGACCATTCGTCATGTTGTGAATTAGATCTCCAGGTTTAGCTCAACAAACCTTTAAACAAACTAGTCCATTATAGTAAGATATGTTTTACATTTCTTTCTGAAAGGAATTATTAATTTGGCTGCAGGACAGAGTGGGGGTACAGGTTGGGGAAAAATAAAATAAAAATATAATAATGATGAAATATTTAAAAATAAGAAGAAACAGAGGGAAAGGAAGGAGGAAGAATGCCATTATAGTCTTAAGAATATTATTGTCCTCTGCATGGCTTTTGACATTTTGCTATGCGTGACAGTAAAGCATTTTGTTCCCACCAAACCTGACATAATTGAATGGAGTAATGACAACACATTTTGTAAATAGACACCAGGTTGTACAGTGTTTGAAAGAGAAAGACAAATTTGTGTATCTGTTTCCAATCAACAGTAGATTTTCAGATTTTGTTTCAAAATCCCATTATTTGCACTTTCTCCTTTTGTTTTTGTGAGAGTTGGAAAAGCTTCAAAAGATAATGTAAAAACCAGCAAATTAATTTATATTCCAATGAGGATGAAAAATTACAAAATGAAAGGTGCACCATCCATAGGAATTAAAGATAGCATCAAACTGAGCGACAAAGCATACAATTGCACAAAGGTGAGTGACAGATCAAAAGATCAGACGGAATATAAAAACTGCAAATAGTCATTAAACGATTCATAAGGAAGTAAAAATATAGGCTAAGAGAAAGCTAGCCAGAAATATGAAAACAGATATGAATAGTTTCCATTCACAGTTTGAAAACAAGAGTTAACAAACTCAGGATTGTACCTATAGAAAATGACTCTGTGAATGATTAAGAGAAAACGAGATAGTAATGTAATTTGAACAGGTATTTTGGACTGGTCTTCATGGTTGATGACCAGAGAGATAATGCAACATATCCACCACGCATACAGATATGATCAATGACATTAATAACGAGTAATTGAACTGTACAGGAGTGAAACAAAATCTTCGGTCCAACTCGCCATGCCGACCAGATATCCTAACCTAATCTAGTTCTATTTGCCAGCACTTGGCCCATATCCCTCTAAATCCTTCATATTTATATATATATCCTGATGCCTTTTAAATGTTGTAATTGTACCAGCCTCCACCACTTCCTCTGGCAGCTCATTCCATACATGCACCATTCTCTGCGTGAAAATATTGCCCATTAGGTCCCTTTTAACCTTTTCCTCTCTCACCCTAAACCTATGCCCTCTAGTGCTGGACTTTCCCACCCCAGGGAAAAGACCTTGTATGTTTACCCTATCAATGCCCCTTGTGATTTTATAAACCTCTATAATGTCACCCCTCAACGTCTGACGCTCCAGAGAAAACAGCCTCAGCCTATTCAACCTCCCTCTATAGCTCAAATCCTCCAACCCTGGCAACATCTTTGTAAATGTTTTCTGCACCCTTTCAAGTTTCACAACATCCTTCCAATAGGAAGGAGATCAAAATTGCACACAATATTCCAAAACTGGTTTAACCAATGTCCTGTACAGCCACAACATGACCTCCAAATTCCAATACCAATTTCTGATAATAAAGGAAAACATACTAAACGCCTTCTTCACTATCCTTTCTACCTGTGACTCCACTTTCAAGGAGCTATGAACCTGCACTCCAAGGTCTCTTTGTTCAGCAACACTTCCTAGGACCTTACCATTAAGTGTATAAGCCCTGCTCAGATTTGTCTTTCCAAAATGCAGCACCTCAAATTTATCTAAATTAAACTCCATCTGCCACTCCTCAGCCCATTGGCCGATCTGGTCAAGATCCCATTGCACTCTGAGGTAGACTTCTCCTTACAAATTTGTTCCCCAATTTCCCATTGACTATTGGGGGGGTGGAGGGGAGGGTCTATAATACCATCCCAATAAGGTGATCATCCCTTTCTTATTTTTCAAATAGCTTCCATGGATATATTTCCAGGAATACCCTCCCTAAGTGCAGCTATCCATTATCAAAAACGCCACTCTCCCTCCTCCCTTGCCTCACTTTTTATCCTTCCTGTAGCATTTGTATCCTGGAACATTATGCCACCAGTCTTGCCCATCCCAGAGCCTTGTTTCTGTAATTGCTATGATATCGCAGTCCCATGTTCCTAACCATGCCCTGAGTTCATCTACCTGCCCTGTTAGGCATCTTGCATTGAAATAAATGCAGTTTACTTTATCAGTCCTATCTAGTTCTCTGGCTTGTCCCTGCCTGCCCTGACTGTTTGACTCACCTTTGTTCTCAACTCTACTAGTCTCAGATTGATCTCTTTCCTCACTATCTCCCTGGGTAACCCCCTCACCCGCCCCCCGCCTTACTAGTTTAAATCCTCCTCAGCAGCTCTAATAAATCTCCCTGTCAGTATATTAGTCCCCTTCCAATTCAGGTGCAATCCATCCTTCTTGTACAGGTCAATTTTACCCCAGAAGAGATTCCAATAATTCAAAAATGTGAACACTTCTCCCCTGCACCAGCTCCTCAGCCACACACTTATCTGCTTTATCCTCCTATTCGTACCCTCACTAGCTCATAGCACCAGGAGTAATCCAGATATTGCTACTCCAGAGGACCTCCTTTTTAAATTCCTGCCTAACTTTCTATATTCTCTCTTCAAAATCTCATCCTTTTCCCTTCCTATGTTGTTAGTTGCAATGTGTACAGTGATCTCCTGTAGATCCCTCTCCCCTTTGAGAACATTCTGCACCCTCTCTGAGACATCTTCGATCCCGGGAAGCAACACACCATTCTGATTTTTCGCTGCTGGCACTGAAACGTCTGTCTGTGCCTCTGACCAAAGTCCCCTATCACAATCGATTGCCTGGAACCCAACGTATCCCTCCTTCCATTGGAGCCATTCTTGGTACCAGAAATTTGGCTGTTCGTGCTAAATTCCCCCGAGAGTCCATCACCCCCAACATTTTCCAAAACAGCATACTTGTTTGAGATGGGGAAAACCACAGGAGACTCCTGCACTGCCTACCTTTCCTGGAGTTAACACATCTACCTTCCTGTATCTGGGCTTTTCTCCCTTCCTATAACTGCAATCCATCACACTCCCAGCTCCTGTAAATTCCTTATTGCCTCTTACTACCATTCCAATTGATCCACGCGTTCTGATAGGATTCACAACCAAAGAAACTTCCTGCTGACGTACATGGAAGTAAATGGAAACTCTCCTTAAACTCCCACGTCCAACAGGAAGAGCACATTACTCTACTAAAGGCCATCATTGCTCCTTCATAGTCTACAGATCCAGAAAATAGCACTGTCTTATTGCTCTGAAAAAATACTGTTCCAGGCTAACTTAGTACTTATGGTTTATATTTTAAAAGTTTAATCGAGACAGATCTCAATAAAATGTAAAATCAAGAAAGAACCTACTCTACTCACAATGATAATTTTACAGCAAGTTTACACTTAAAAACTACATACTTATCTGCCCCTGGGCCATGAGCTCTCGCACACAGGTTGCTCCAAGGTCAGCTATGAATTTCACTGTTTTTCTTAGATGCGCCGCAATGTCCAGAGATACTTTTTCTATCTTTCTCCTTTTTAAAGTGCCATTGTTTTCCCCCAAAATTCCAAAACAATGCAACAGCATCAAAAACAGTAATTGCTGCTCCTGGAATTCAAGGAAATCACCTCCAACACCTAAAATGCCCCAAAAAATGAGCAGCTTTTGTAGCCACAGTTTTTTTCCTGTCCTCCATCTTGGATTACGCAGAATCCTTCTCTACCTGACTACAAGAAGACATTATAGAAGGCGACAAGTAGCCCATCCTGTCCAAGCAGGTTTCTGTGATGACAATTCACCCACTACTACTCATTCTGCCTCTCCCTGTATCCCTGAAGAATGTTGCCATTCTGTCTGAAATACTCAAAATGTGAGTTTTTCCTATGAATTATGACAATTTTCCACAGTGACAGAATATGTGGCCCATCTGTCAGCTAGTCATTTGATTCCTGAAATATTCTAGTTGGATTTTGATAGGGGACAGAATGTTATGTAAAATGCCAGCCATTGTTCTATAGACACTGATAAATATTGGGATCCCCGCTGTATGAAGTGACAAAAATCCAAATGAAATTCTGATGATATTAAGAGGAAGAACATGTATTTTATTTTGTGAACATCTCTGGGCTGAGTTTGAGTTTTTATTAACAACCATTTTGATCACACAGTGATAAAACTAAATTTGCACTGACATGTGAATTCTTTTGCCAAAAATAAAAACAATTTAGCTTTGGTTTGGATATGCGTGCATTTTTAATTCAATCATATACCATAGCCGTTTATAACATCCACAATATTTTTTGCTCATCCCTCTATGTCCAAGAGATGATGCCTTCTTGAACTGTAGTCCATGTGGTGCAGATGCACCTTTGGAAACAGATTCCAAGACTTTGATACAACTACACTGAAGAAATGGTGAGATAGCTCTAAGCTAACGTATTTTGTGACTTGAAAGGGAAATTACAAGTGACAATATTCCCATGAATCTACTGTCTTTGAAAGGTCAAAAATAGCTATGTCTTGAATGCTCTTCTTGAGATTTTCTCAATGCCTACTTTTTGAGTTTTGGGTCAACTTTTCAGTTTGCAGGGGCTACTTTTGCATTGTCAGTAACTCGTCTATTAGACAGTGAAATTACATGATAACAATACTTTCTGTATTTGTGTTGATGTATGGGATATTTGGATTTACACAGAAGCTGGATTGGAAAAACTTGTTGCTATATTAATTTTTTACAAACTCCCCGTTAAGCATAAAGTCACAACACACAGGGAAAAGATTAATTTCTTGGAGACCACAGATTTGAATTTGACATAGGATTAAGCCAAAACTCAACAACACAATTTTGTTTTACTACAAATAACTGACACACACTTCCACACATGAAAAGCCATCACCTTAAACATACCTTCTGCAGACTGCTGAGATCATAGCTGATGAACTTTATCATACAGACACAAAGCTGGAACATTTTTAACAGGCAGTTACAACTCTGTTTACTGCATGTCAGGTCTCAATCTCAGATTTATGTTTTACAATTGACACAGCTAGTCATTCATTAGTACAGAATTTGTGTGTTGCTGAAAAGGACACATTTACTGAAGTTTTGATCTTGCACTCATTAGGCTAACTCATAAGAAGTATCGAACTAAAGGGGAAATAACATTGATATTCGTAAAGAGGAGAGAACTGATTTAAAATCTGCCACAAATGTGATTTTTTCAACAAAAATCAATTGACACATCTTTCATTACAGTAGGACTCAGTATACTTTTTTTTCCCAGTATCGTAATTCCTGAACGTATGCAGGCTTAAATTAGAATTCTCCATTCATTTGCAAGAAATACAATGCCTTATTTAAAGTTTTCTTGAATCCCAACTGGCTGAGCATTCAGTTATTCACAGGTTGGAAACAGATCTCTCAGTTACAGCCTCTCTCTCCTCCCTTAGCAATGTCTTTGCTCTCCCTCCCTCTTGCAGCCTCGACCTCCCTCAACTTCCCTTGCAATCTTCTTGTCTTCCCACTTTCCATTGCAGCATCCTTGTCTATGCACTTCCTCTCAACCCCCTTGCAGCCCCCTAACACCCCCACCCCTCTTTCTCCACCCTCCCACAATTCTAACCATTCTCCAACCCTTCATTTCCCAGATAGATGCCAGCAGAGATCTGGCAAAAGGCACCTCTCCTAACCTCAAACAAAGGATGCTTCTGATCTCAGTCAGGCTATAAGTGCACCTGAACCTCGCCTCAGCAAAAACTGCTTCACCCTTTCTTCTTCCCCCTCCTTTCCCTCTCCTTCTCCCCGTCCTCTCTACAGCTTCCCTGATGATTCCCTCACTCCCAGCACTATCTGCTCACTGATCCTCCATTTGCAGGTTACTTGTCTCCCACGATTGCTGCTGATAAGTTAAATAGAGAGCCAGCCCGTGAATGGAGGAGGTAGATAGAGCTTTGAAAGTTTGGGAAGTTGAGGGTTATGAGGCGCTGGCAGGAAAGCCCTTGGGCCAGATTAGCCACCATCTTCTTGATTGGTGCACCAGACTTGAGGGGCTGAATGGTCTACTCCTGCTCCTATTTCTTATGTTCCCCACCATTTCCTGACTTTCAAATTTTCTCTGATTGATCAGTCCCGTGGAGTGAACATTCCCAGGCTGTTTGGGGAGTGCAGAGTTGGATTTTCCTGCTATCCATTTGTATTTTGAGAGTTGCTGCTTTAGCCCTCTAGTTCAGAAAACCACCTGCTCCAGGGCAAGAGTTGGCCCCTCTTCGCCTGTTCGTGGAGCTGCATTGTAACTTAGCAATTTACTTAAGTGTTCCATCCCTTTAAAAATAATAAAAGAGAGTGTGGACTGTGAGGAACCAGGTTTTCAACAAAGAAAGGATGTGCTGAATCTTGCAGCTTGGATTTAGCAAAAAGAAAATGTGTCAGTTTTTTGTTTGGAGGGACTTTCTCTGCGAGGCCTAATGAGTTTTCTCACAATCTTACTGATCCCTCTGTGTTAACTATCAACGTCCTGCCTGATTTCCACCCTGTTTACCAGGCACTGTTCCCAGAACAGGTCACTACTCAGTGACATCCTCAAATTCACCACATACCTACACCCGTGCCACATGAAAAACGTTGCCCTGCATCTAGGCAAGCCTGCAGATGCCATGCCTGGTTGCTAACATTTGTCCCAGACGTGGCAGCCAGGAGGAAATTGTTATCCTGCTGTGTGGGCTGGATGGGGTGGTGCAGAGATGGGACTTCAGGAGAGTGGGAGTGTGTGCTGCTTAACAGTCAGCCCTCTCATGATCTCAAAGTGGCCTCTTTCAGTTTGAGGTTGCTTTCCTATCTTTAACCTGTTACCATTTCATTGGCCCCACACAGAACTTTTAATGCCTGCGAACCACTGAATTTAAACCTACAATCTCTGGAGCAACCCTTTCTTAAGAAAAGAACATATTTTAGATTTAAGGGCTGAAAGTGTCCGGAGTATTGCAGAGTTCCAACCTGTTGGCATTACAAAAAGTGCCTTTATAAAAGAAGACATGGACAATGTAGCTGGCAAGTTGCATTCTGAATATCCTCCCCTCCCCTACACATTTTCAAACATTATATATTATCAAAGCTATTGATACATCTTACAATTTCCACATCCAGACAAATCCCTAAGAGCAAAATGTTTTTCCACCTTTGTTCTTAGTTGGCAGATATCAAGAGATTGGAAGATGCTGTCAAAGAAGTCTTGCCAAATTTCCGCAGTGTACCTTGCAGATAATATACACTTTAGTGATGGTGTACAAGTAGTCCAGGCAATAAATTCTTAAGATGGTGGATGAAGTTTCTATCAGGTGGGCTGCTTCATACTGTGTGATGTTGAACCTCTTAGATGTTGTTGGCACTGCACCCATCTAGGCAAACAGAAAGTACTCCATGACACTCCTGTCTTGCACATAATGTAAAGGGAGTTAAGAGGTCAGGCACTCAACGCAAGATGTAGCTTTTATAGCGAGCATTCTACAGTTAGCTTTAAGAAGCAGAGATGTGAGGGCAGATGGTCAAAGCAAATGTGGTAACCATCATCAATCACCCATGGCCTACAATTCAGCAATGACCCCAGGCCTCCAGGAGATGTCATAACATTGGCAACCACCACTTCCCCTATGGCACTGCAGTTCAATAGAACTACCAAACTGGCCAGCAGCTCTCATGGGGTGAAACTTTAACCTCTAGGGTCTTTGATCCTGTGGTGAAGGCTTATGGCTAGTCTGTTAAGTGCCTGTGTGGGACATGAATTTTCCAGAGGAAGGAAGATGAGCTTTGGGCAGCTGTCCAGTAAGCAATCAAGATCTTAGTCGACTTCATGAGATTCCATCCCCTGTTAATGAATAAATTTGTCTTATGGTGGAAAGGCAGTGTAACGAGCTAAGAAACCAAAGCCTGGAAAGCAGATTGTTGTGAACTCTTCAGTTCAAGTTAATGGGCTGGAAGGACATTTGTTTTCACTTATCTGGGACATGTTTATTGCTGGAAAACCTTGCTGATTCATCGTTGCCATAACTCTCAATTCCAAGAGGATGAAGCCTAACATTTATGGAAAAGAGTTGGAGCATATGAAATAGCCCCACGGAGGCCGGTCTCCCGTCATCAAGTCACTCTTTCTTTACACATTCAGAATACTTGACAATGTCTGGCTTCCTCAAAGGCAGCACTCAGAGTGAACAGAACCTCTGGCATTCCTATTAATTTTTTGTTTCTTTTTTTTTCTTTTTTTCTTCTTCTTTTTTTAACCCCACACTACCGCCTAAGTGCGGTAGTGCTTATTTTATCCCCAGCACCCATGGTGTGTGTGTGTCCAGGTGTGAGACACAGTGAAAGACACAAAGTGCACAAATCTTTATTCAAATTCCACCACCAGGAAGATAGGAAAACACCCAAGTGGCCAGTGACAAACACTGCCCTTCACATCAAAGGGCAATGCTGTGTGATCAAAACAGTGAGGGGGAGGGGAGGGACTAAATCAAAATAGAGTTGGAGGGAGAAATGATGCACTCCACTCCCTGCGGCGCCCACCTCTCCGGAATTCCTGTTAATATTTGTTAGCCAGGGCTCCCTGATTGGACCAGATTGACAAGGAACTCGCACTTCATGAGGTCCACCTGGCTGACTTTGTTATAATCACTATGGCATGGTTATGTGAAAATAAATAGTGGAACAGTTTAGCTGCAGGTGTAACACAAAGTCTGGCATGGACTGGAAATGTGTAATGAAAGGCGGTAAGTGCTGGAATAGAGAAGTTTTAGGTCAATGATCTTGCATTCAAGCTGGAAGGGTTTAGAGATATAATAGATTTTAAAGCAAATGTGCAGAGAGGGAGAGGGAATTTTTAAAAAAAGAAAGGTCTGTGTTTAGTGGAAATTGAGAGAGATTGCATGATAGTGTGTAAATCGAAGGGAGATGCTAATCAGGCATGTAAAGAAGCAAAAGGTGAGTCTACAAGAGCGTTAAATGGAAAATAATACTGATTACTATCAAATGCCATCAGATAAAGTGGGAGCAGACTTCCTATCATGGTTCTGGGAGGGGCAGGCAAGGGCAAAAAAGTGATAATGGGGTGGACATGGTTGAGTGCCTTGTCAACCATGATGGAGGGGAATCCTTGGATGATTAAGAAAATGAAAATGTTACTGGGTATGCTTGATGTGCAGCCGATGCAATAACATTTTCATTTTCTTAATCATCCAAGGCAAAAAGAATGATGAGTGATGACAGGATTTAGATCTTCAGAGATTTGCTGAATAATCTTTGAACTAGATTTCCAATCATCTTTTTTTAAAAGAAAGAAAGCCGTATGTTTCAAAGTGATGGTGATTTCAGACTTTGTATTGTTACAATGGAGATTAGCAGTACATTGTATATCAGAGCTGCGTGCATATTTGTTTCAAAGTAATAATTTATGGAGTTTGATTTTCTTGAGTCCAGACATTCTTAGCAGCTGGGAATATCACTCGTTGACTGTACGGATTCTTCAGCTCTCAATATGATGATGAGCCAGTCGAATTTCATGTCAGCTATAACTTAATGGTAGCATCTTTGTCTTTAATTCAGAAAAAGTGTTTGACATCTGTTGTAGAAATTTCACCAAAAAATGTAGCTCAGTGCAGTCCTGTGAGATTTCTATATTCTCTTAACTGAGATGTTAAATGAAGTCTTGAAGAAAAATAGTGAGTACTTTGTGATGACCTGATCAATATTTAGCCCTCAAGCAACATTGCTAAAACTTGTGTCCTAATCATTATCTAATTGCTTTTGGTGAGATTTTGTTGTGTCGCTATAGTTTCACCAGACCACGGGAGATGCTCTTGCATGAGAGAGAAGCGACTGGTGGTGACTTAACCTGAGGGCCACCAGACCTCAGGTGAGGAAAGAAGTTGAGAAGGAGAGTCCTTCATGGTAACCTTAAACTGGTGATGGGAATTGAACCCACACTGTTGGCATCACACTGCTCTTGGTGAGATTTTACTGTGTGCAAATTAGCTGCTGTATATCGCCAATGTTTTTATTGCTTCAGTGCCAGTTCACCCTTTACTCTATCACCAATTATTGGAAGATTCGGCTATCTCACTTTCTCGATCCAGCCATTGTTTCATCACTTCCATTCTCACTCTGAGCTTCAAACACGTATTAAAGCAAAGATCGATGTACCAAGTGGACATTGGAAGACCTTATAGCAAAGATGTGAAAGGGTTACTTTCCTGACAAAGCTCCAGACAAAAAAAAACAGTTTTTCTCTGTTCTAAGAAAGGCACTTTGGGACATTTTATTGTGTGAAGGACACAAAACTAACACAAAGCTCTGGTGCCCTTTGTTGCTGTTTAGTCTTTGACTCTCTTTTCACATTGGATTGCTAATTTGGTCACTGCCTGCAAATTTAATCAGATTGCACCAATTCTGAATGTGGCCTTTAATCTAATTTTGAAACAGTATATGTCCTAACTCCAGTGTCTTCGGACACTTCACTTTGTGATCCTCTAACCGGTAGCTGCGATCACACTGCTACGTCTGCAGGAAATACATGAATGGTATTCTCCATGAGTTTCAGAAAAAAGATAGATGGGAAGATTGTTCTGGAAGTGGAAAATAGGAGACATTTAGACGTGATATTCTGAGAAAGATTAACCTAGGTACAAATAATCTAACCATGAGGTGAAAGGGAGTCAGGCCTGAAGTGGGAATTAAACAATGGCTTTGTAAGGAAGAGGTTATAATTTATTCAGGACTTCATGTTTGAGGGCTGTTGGAGAGAGTGATCAAATCAACAGTGAACATGAAGAACTAAAACAGGAAATCGATAGCCTACATATGGAACTTGATACTATTTACATTTGAGAGAGATGTCAGTTATTATGCTGTATTTTGACTTCATTCGAGGAATAGCTTGTGTTAATATACACCCATTATCATAAGAAAGAAAACCTCAGAGTGCCAGTAATTGGAATGTTACCTGCCATTTATGCTCCATTTGACCAATGAGGCTCCATATCTCTTAATATCCTTCTCCACAGATACTGCCAGAGCCATTGAGTATTTCCAAAATGTTCTATTTTTATCTCTGATTTCCAGCATCTCAGGATTTCACTTTTCTACAATATTTTGGGGGTCTGTACACGCAGACCCTTAAATCTCTTTAGATCTCTAGCTTTTCATGATTTTAAAATAACTGCAAGCTGTACTTTTTTCGTTCAAAAGGGATTACTTCATGTATGCTTACGCTGGAATCTATCCATCAACTAAAAATTACAGAGACGGAGATAGATTATGCTCCCATCCACATTATTTACTCTGCCTCCATCCTACCATGCCTCCAATGACATACTCACTATGCCATTGCTAAACATAGGAATAGACACAGGCCATTTAGCCAATTGAGCCTGCTCTTATCTAGTTATTCATTAGATTGTGGTGATCTTCTCCTCAGCGAGTTTTGAGAAGATTTGGAGCTCAGGTTGAGGTTTTGGATGTAGGTTTGCTCGCTGGGCTGAAAGGTTCATTTCCAGACGTTACATTACCTTACTAGGCGACATCTTCAGTGGGCCTCATGTGAAGCAATGCTGAAAATTCCTGCTTTCTATTTATATGTTTGGGTTTCTTTGGGTTGCTGATGTCAGTTCCTGTGATGATGTTATAACATAGGGAATGACATCAGCAACCCAAAGAAACCCAAACATAGAAAGCAGGAATTTTCAGCATTGCTTCGCATGAGGCCCACTGAAGATGTCGCCTAGTAAGGTAACGAAAGTCTGGAAATGAACCTTTCAGCTCAGCTAGCAAACCTACATCCAAAGTCTTCTCCCCAATATGGCTTTCATATGCTATTTCCCTTAATGCCATTGGTCTCCAGAAATCCCGACTAATTTCTGTTGAACATGATCGATGATTGAGCCTTCGGGGTGAGAGAGTTCCAATGCTTCACAATGCTCTGAAATGATGGAATTCCCTTTTAAATGGCCTACCCCATAACCTGAGAGCCTTGGTTTGTGAATCACCAGCCAGTGGAAATATCCTATCTCTATACACCCTGTCACGCCTGTGTGCATGTTGTCAGTTTCAGTGAGTCACCTCTCATTCTTTGACACTCTAAGGAATACAGCCCTGGGTTCCTCTCGTCACAAGACAATTGTGCCTTTCCAGGCATTAATCTGCTGAAACAAAAACAGAAATTTCTGGAAAAATCAAAAGGACTGCAGATGCTGGAAATCAGACAGAAAAACAGAAATTGCTGGAAAAGAAAGCAGAGTTGATCTTTCGGGATCCAGTGACCCTGGCCACTGGTCCTGAAATGTTAATTCAGTGGAGAAGTGGCTGAATTAACATTTCAGGACCAGTGGCCAGGGTCACTGGATCCCGAAAGATCAACTCTGCTTTCTGTCTGTAGATGCTGCCTAACCTGCTGAGTTTTTCCAGCAATTTTTGTTTTTCTGTCTGATTTCCAGCATCTGCAGTCCTTTTGATATTTGCTAAATCTGTTGAAGGTCTATTGAACTCCCTCTATGACAAGTATACATGTCCCCACAGGGACACTTGTGATGTAGTGATGTGTCCTTACCTCTGAGCTGGAAGGCCACATGATAGGAAGGTGTATTATAACATTTGAATAGGATGATTAAAAATATCTCTCTCTCTTTTAAATAAGGATGGTAAAAATGTGCAGTGTTCCAGGTGTGGTCTCATCATGTCTGTGTACAGCTGCAGCTGGACATTGAGTCATTGAGATGTACAGCATAGAAACAGAGCCTTCGGTCCAACTCGTCCATGCCGACCAGATATCCCAACCCAATCTAGTCCCATTTTTTACTTTTGTCCAGCAATCTCATTAAAATGAATGGCAACATGCACTTGTTTTCATAATTGTTTGCAGCACCTGCATGCTAACTTTGAGTCGCTCACGAATGAGGACATCCTGATCCCGCTGGGGTCTATGAGTTATCAATAAATAATCGATCAATATTGAGATAGTCAAGGCCCAGCACAGTTCCTACTGCAAGATCATTCAACACTGCTTCCTATTTAAGTGCTTAGCCATTATTCATCCTCTCTGCCTTCTGCCACCTAACCGATTTCCGAATGAGGTCAATAATTCCCATTCAATTCCTTCAGCTGGAGCTTGCTTGGTACCTCAGACACACTGCAAATTGGAATCCTCTGTAGTCACAATAGGAAAACAATCAGAAATGAAGTTGGGTGAGGCCTTCAAAAGATTACCCCAACCCCCATTCCCTCAGACCATTTAAGCAATACGTTAAAGTTCCCAGCATTTCAGATACAGGAGATATTGATCAACTGTTAGATTTAATTTATAAATATAATTTAAAGAGAAAAAAGATCATGCCAAGTGTGAAAATTCAGGGACTTCTTTATTTGTTTGGAAATTTGCATTGTTTGTTTACCTGTGGCCTGTAAATTGTATGGGGTAGTGGTTAGTCTTATTGCCGATTGATATAACTATTGGCTTTAGCAAATACAACATGAATAGGAGATTACAGCCAGATTGGCTTGGAATATAGGATAATAAATATCTTGAAAAAATAACATTGGTACTTGGAGCTAGAGCTTCAGGTTGCTGGGGAGAATAAGAAGTTGAAGGATACCACCATTAGGAAGGTTGTACTGGAGAAAGTAATGGGGATGAAAGTTGTTGTTTGAAGGAGGTGACTATGAGCAAGTGAGAGAAAACTGAGAACTAAAGACCTGTTAGCCTGACATCAGTAGCTTGGGAAATCACTAGAATGTAATATGAAGAATGCGATAAATAGACAGTTGGTTGCTAATGGTTTGATTGGGAATAATCAGTTTGAATTTCTTAGCATGCTTTGAAGATATTACAAATAAAATTGACAAAGAGCAACCAATGGATGTTAATATACATAGATTTGCAGAAGGCTTTTGATAAAGTACACCACAGGAGGCGAGTCATTATAGATATCTCCCTACCACACAGATCCCTGTAAGTAAAGGCTTGGTAAAATAGCAAAATGTGACTGCGCTATATAAAAAAAAAGCATGACTGTCCATTGTTTCCTCTCTGATTGGTAAGGAACTGGCAAAGCAGCTGGAAATAGAAACGCAAGTGAGCCATCACCTTATTTAAAGGAAAAAGTGATGAGAACTTTGGATATGGAGTGGAAATTTTTTTCCAATTCATTCTTGAGATGTGGGTATCACTGACAAGGCCAGCATTTATTACCTGTGCCTAATTGCCCTTGAAGATGATGGTGAGCTGACTTCTCAAACTGCTGCAACTCCTGTGAGGAAAGTACACTCACAGTTCTGTAAGAAATCATGTCAGAAAGATTGAAATCTCTGATGCTCAATTCCGTATCGACTAATGGGATATAGGCATTAAAAGTAGTAGGGATATTAATTCATAAGTGACCTCCACTAGACAAGGGATCAAGTTGCATTTGTCTTTTGTGCAAACAAACTAAGTGTGATTGAATATTGTCCTTGTTTAAGTCCTTTTTCAATTGTGAATCCACATGTAATTGTAATAAGTAGATACTGAGGAAAACAATTTGCATGACGGCACCTTGTACTTGTTAACTGAATCCATTTACTACATATTATATGCCATTCTAATGACCTCCTAATTGCATTTTGAATGGCATTGCAGCATTACGTTTATCAATGTTCATCTGCTCCTCTGGCAGCAGAATGAGGGATAAGAGTGTTGGAGAAGAGAGGAAAGTTAATATTTCTAGATTGGGCTTTTTTAAAAAGAGGTCAATTGTTTGTTTGACTCTTGATCGCATTTGTCTTTCAGTTACACTGTGAAAAATCCAGTCATTGCATCGCAGAGTTCCAGTGTTCCAATGTTTATGAACAATGACCAGTCAAGTTTCCCCAATTTAATGTTCTAGAAGGGATTCCTCAATATGACACAAAAACAGATGAAAACAGTGTCGAGGATTAACACACAGAGTGTATGGCGGAATCTAGACAGGTTAAGTGAGTAGGCAAAAACTTGGCAGATGGAATGGAATGTGGGTAAATGTGAGGTTACACAGTTTGCCAGGAAGGATAGAGGAGCTGAATATTATTAATTGGAGAAAGAAATTGCAGAGAGCTACAGAACAGAGGTACTGAGGAGTCCACACACGAATCACAAAAAACCTAGCATACACGTTCAGTGTGTAATAGGAAAGTCAAATGACGTGTTGGCCTTTCTTTCAAAGGGGATGAAATATAAAATGATTGGCAGACATTGCTAAAGTCAATCAAGGCACTAGTCAGGCTGCATTTGGATTACTGTGAACAGTTCTGAGCCCCTTATCTATAGAAAGATACATGTGCATTGGAGGTTGTCCACAGAATATTGACCAGGTTGATACCAGGTACGAAGAGACTGTCTTATGAGGAGAGATTGAATAGACTGTGAGTTGTGAAAAAGGGTCACTGGACATGAAATGTTAACTCTGATTTCTGTCTACAGATGCTGCCATCTAAGTAATCTAATATAAGTAACCTAATCTAATCTGCTGAGATTTTACAGCAATTTCTGATTTTGTTTCTGAATACCAGCATTCACAGTCCTTTCAGCTTTTTTAATTTGAATAGAATAGGCCTGTACTTGTTGAAATACAGAAGAATGGGTTGCAGTCTTGTTCAAACATAAAAAGATTCTTAGCGGACTTGTCAGGACAGATGTGCAGAGGTTGCTTCCCCTTGTGGAAGACTAGAAGACCAGACGGCATAATCCTGCAGTAAGTGGTTACAGATTCAAGGTTAGAGATGAGAAGGATTTTTTCTGATGATTGTGAATCTATGGATATGGTTTACAGCAGAGAGCTACCGCAGAAACTGGTTCATTCTGTATATTCAAAGGCGAAATATATTTTTAATCAGTAAGGGGATCAAAAAGGCAAGAAAGTTGAATTGAAGATGATCATCAACTATGATCTCATTAGGCTGGGGCTGCTTTTCCTGGAGTGGTGGAGGCTGAGGGGGTGACCTTGTAGAAGTTTATAAAATCATGAAGACCATGGATTGGGTAAATAGACAAAGTCTTTTCCCTGGGGTAGGGCAGTCCAGAACTACAGGGCATGGGTTTATGGTGAGAGGGGAAAGATATAAAAGAGACCTAAGGGGCAACTTCTTCATGCACAGGATGGAAAGTGTGTGGAATGAGCTGCCAGAGGAAGTGCTGGAGACTGGTACAATTGCAACATTTGAAAGGCACCTGGATCGGTATATGAATAGGAAGGGTTTAGAGGAAAATGGGCTGGGTGCTGGCAAGTGGAACTAGATCAGGTTGGGATATCTGGTTGGCATGGACAAGTTGAACCGAAGAGTCTGTTTCCGAGCTGTACATCTCTCTGACTCTATGACTCTATGAATGGCAGAGCAGACACAATAGACTGAATGGCCTATTTTTGTCTTGTGCTTTTATGGTCTCAGTCTGTGAGCTCCCAGTTGAGGAGGAGCGAATTGTCTCTCCTGGGCTATTCACCTTCATCTTTGGCTGGTCACAATAAGGTTAGTTTTAAAATGACACCTTCCTTCCTAATTTTATAACTAAATTAACTTAAGTTATAAAAGGAGCCAATTTAATCACGCTTCTTTCAACTACAAAAAGTGAGAATATAGATTTCTAAATGTAGGAAGAAGAGCAACAGACATAAAAGCTCAGTCTAGCAAGATAAAATATTTTGAAAGAATGGATATGTATCTGGATAGTTTGTGAACGTCAGATATTTCAATGTTGTAGTCATTGCATGAAGATTACAAGCAGTATTGACATAGCTAGCTGGACTGCCAGTTTTGAGAATCCTGGCTTATAGGTCAATTCAAATTCCTTAGAGAGAGTGAGGACTGCAGATGCTGGAGATCCGGGTCAAAAAGTGTGATGTTGGAAAAGCACAGCAGGTCATCTGAGGAGCAGGAAAGTCGACATTTCGAGCATAAGCTTTTAATCAGGAATTGAGTTGGGGGCAAGGGGGCTGAGACATAAGGGAGAATATCACTGGGAATGCGATGGGTAGATGAAGGTGGGGGGGGTGATGGTGATAGGTCAGAGAGGAGGGTGGAGCCGATAGGTTGGAAGGAAGATGGATAGGTAGGACAGTTCAAGAGGCGGTGCTGAGTTTGAGGGCTGGATCTTGGATAAAGTGGGGGGAGGGGAGATCAGGAAACTGGTGAAATTGACATAGATCCCGTGTAGTTGAAGAGTCCGAAGGCAGAAGATGAGGCGTTCTTCCTCCAGGCATTGGGTGGCTAGAATTTGGCAATGGAGGAAGCCCAGAACTTTGTATGTCCTTGGTGGAGTGGGAGGGGGAGTTGAAATGTTCGGTCACAAGGTGTGGTGCGTGTGTCCTGGAGATTCTTTGAAACGTTCCGCAAATTGGCATCCTGTTTCCCCAATGTAAAAGAGACCACACCAAGAACAACAGAGACAGTAGAATTGAAACTCCTTGTCTGATTCCTTTTGACAGTGGCTTACTGGGTGGAAGTGAAAGAAAGAGAGAGCAGAAGTTATTTTGTTTACTTGGAGGACAGGGGCGTTTGAACAGCTGAACCAGTACGTTAAGTTACTAACATGCACTGAGTAGTGTGGAGGTTGTTGACCTTTTTTTTAATATTTGTGGAAGAGATAGCTTTCTGCTGAGACGAGGGAGCTAGTCAATCTCTTTGTTATTTTTTCCTGTTACATTTCTCTCTTTCTCTTTGAAGTTTCCCTGACACCATGCAGACAATGACTGGACTTACAACTGAAGTCACTGTGTTATAGCTGCAATAGACGTTAATTTGTAATTCCAAATTGTGTTTTGAAAAATAATTGAATATCAGTGGTACTTTCGGATTCTGATCTGTCATCATGACAAACCTTTATTGTTCAATCATTTGACACAGTTAAGCATAGAATTAGCTGAAGTCAGGGGTCACATAATGCATTATTCTTATCAGATAACACCCTTTATTTTCTTTAATTCATTTGATTAAGGTTGAATGTTGATCAACCCAACGTCTGCACTTACAACTCAGGTAAATATACCAGCACGGTGATGAGCTTGTAACCTTGCACCTTAGTGCAGTCTTTCACAGTATTCCCTTGGATATGTTCTTCCCCTTTTATTATTGCTAATTCTTAAAAGGTCATGTTTTCCTCCATTCCATAGCTCAAAGGTAGAGAACAAGAGAGAGTGTGCTATTGGTAGAAAACATGAAGGACTCAGATGTTTGCTCACCAGGGAATGAGAGAATTTTGAGCTCCATTATCCTGACCTTTGAAAGTGGCTGCCTGTGCATTGGATATTTGGTCCAGAGATATGAGCTGGATTACTACCCCTGGAAGACCTGAGGAGTTGGAAACCCCTTTGGGGTTGGCCAATTGAGTATTTAAAGGTTAAAACATGAAACATCCTTTCAGCCCTCACATCAGCTCCCGACTCACACACTCCAAATATAATCTCATGTTATGTCAGTGTACTGCAACCCGCCAACATCCTGTTATGACTGAGGTTGGAGGATCACATTGTCACTCTAATCCCATTAGTCTATCGGTACGACATAAATTAAAAATAATTTTTCCAGTTACCACCATGACCAACTCAATTTTATCAATAACAGGTTTTACATAACAAGATCTATCAACCAGGTGTCAAAATACTTATTCCTCTAAATATACTCATAACACATCTTTCCTTCTCTCTTTCGCATTTCTTTCTTTTTGATTCTTGTTTCATTTTCTCTTGCTGTTTTTCATTCTCTTGCTCTCTCCCGTGGTGTTGTGGGTGAGTATATTGCTTGGGTTTGAGAGGAGTGGAGAGTATGGTGGCTATGACTCACAGTTTGTACTACACCAGGTAGTTCTTTGATTTTAGAAAGAAGCAGAGCATGAGGAGTTCCAGGCTTGTCCTGCAGATTGTGCTAAACTACGCTGCATACCAACAGTAAATGTTTAAATTTTGTGTTTTGTTGCCGATTATATTAATAGTTCATAAAGTACAAATAGCCATCACCTATCAAAGCAATTCAGTTCTGACAAGCCTTAAATTACCCCATTCAGCTCATAATATTGGCCATGCTCCATTATTGATTACTCAGAATAGGAGCTTTTTTTGCTCATCATGTACCTCAACAAGTAATGTTGAGGAAAAAGGTAAAACATGGACAAGGGAACAATATTGGATTTAGTGCATCAGAAAGGGTTAGGTCAAACCAATCGCTCTAGACTCGAAATGTTAGCGTGCTCTCACCATGGATGCTGCCTGACCCCCTACAATTTCCGACATTTTTTGTTTTCAGGTTAGACCAAGTACAAAAAGGCATCAGCAACAAATTTGCATCAAAGTCCTTGCCTTGCTATGAGATCTGTCTGCTCTTTCAACATTCGCTTGAAATAAACTGGTTATTGCCCTTAATGAAATAGTAGGCAGAGGACATTAAAGGTCTGGGCTACAAATATGATTTCATTCCACCACTGAAAATAAATGTGATCCAAAGTTCCACAATGAAAGAAGGTTATCTTATGGCATTATGGGATGACGTCTGTCGGCATTTCAATTTTAGTGACTCGCTTCACATCTGCAAGAACTCTGAATTCTTCTTTTCTCCCTCTCTTATATGCCTCATTCATCTTTTTACCACTTTCTGCTTCTGTCATGTGAGTGACTTTCATGAGTAATTGTGCAACACTAATAGCATGGTCCGACTGTAGATATATTAGGTGCACATAAATTTAGAGTTCTCTTTCTTCTGCTGGATGCTGCTTACCCTCAAATGTATTGCATTCTCACTCCTGTGAGTCATTTCACCTTCCCCGAGTCAGATTTATTGACCGCAGTTAACATTCAGCAGTACTGTTGTTTAGATGAGAAATACTATGTACTTTGAAAGATTTAATCTTTTTTTTTATATCTGGACTGGACGGTTGCCTACTTAAGATGTCTGGTCAATGTGGTTCTGCTAATTGTCAGTATCCGAACAGCATTTAAATCTATAATTGTGTGAGTTGTTGAATTACATATTGCTCAAAATTCTCTGAAATTACTATTAAAAGAAGTGACCTCCACAGAGGTTAGAATGTCCTGAAAGGAATGGGGTTCATTGTTGACCTTTCTACAGAATGTCAGAAATAATTGATGATGGCTGACTGGGACATGAATAGAACAATCAGATGCTTTGTACTGAGATACCTTTTACTCCAATGTATTTTCTGACCCCTTTCATTCTATCTCTGGACCGTTGTGGCACATGCTTGACATGATTCTATAGAGGAACGGGTTCTCTGAAAAAACCCATCATGAGCTATCATTCGTTTTGGGAAATTCTGTTGCATACAAAGCTACGGTACAGAAGTTTGCGATCTCTTTCTTTCTTTCTTTCTGTCTCGCTCTTTGCCATTCTTTTGGTCCCTTTCCCTGAGAAGCGTGAATAACGTGGGTTAAAGAGCAGAATTTTCTCCACATGAATCAGAATCCCAAGGTGAGAGAATCAGAAGATCAGATTGTCTAGGGATCAGTTATTTTCCCTGAATTGGTCAATTTAATGACCAGGTGGTCCCATTAAGGATGTCGGGTTAGCTCTCCAAGCTGGAGAATTGAAAGGAGGCTCTCCAGTTCGGAAGAAGCTGTGGAGTCATTTGCAAACAAGTGAGGAAGATGATCAGCCAAGGTGGAAGGGTCCCCTCTCTATTTTCTTAGAGTGGACAGCCACCATTGTGGTGGGGGTAAATCCCTCCACAGAGTGAACTGTGGCTGTGGTTAAAGCCAGGCCGGAATAGAAGACCTCAAGTCTCCCTGGAGTTTTGGGTCCCTTGTCCGCAACCAGGAGGTCACCTGAAGGCAGGTACACGCTTCCCTTAAACCTCTGGAGGCCTGGGTGCTGATGGAAAAGTTCTGCTCATGGTGAATAGACCTGTTGCCCTTTTATCCTGTCCCTGGAGGAATGGTGCAGGAGCACCAGAGACCCAGGTAACCTGCACGGTATGAGTTTACACACCTCAGCCTCCTCCCGCCAAGCCTCCTCCATCCCTGTTGTGGTTTAAAAACTCAGCTGAAGTATGTACAATTACTGCAGCTGAATCCAGCAACTACCTTTCAAACTGTTCTAGGGGTGCCCTTGCACCAGCTTCAACACAGTCGGCCTAAGAAGGTTAATTAGTAATAAATGCTGGCATCCTCAGCAACTCCTGTATCCCAGGAAGGAATTTGAATAAAAGTTCCTTTCCTGATCTCAGACATCCCTTTACGGTCAATTAACTACTTCTGAATTACAGTTTCATTAGTAATGTCGGAAATTAGGGAGTCTAGTTGCACCCAGCAAAGTAATCGTGGAAATCGTAAGATAATGATCACATACAGGGTTTTAGTCACATCGATTGAATACTAGAGAGAACTCCAGGGATAATATTCCTGCTGTTCTTTTGAATATTGCCATGAGGTAGGGTTGGGGTTAAGATTTTCCTCCCCTGAAAAGATGACACCTTCAATGATGCAGTATTCCCAGAGTGCGTTAAAGTGTAAGTATTTTGTACTTAAACTCTGGAGTGGTGACTGAACATATGACTTTCCCACACACAGCAGGGAACTAAGCCAAAACTCTAGTCCTAAAAAGGTTGACCTCCCCCAGCTGAAATAGGATTTCCAAAACAAACACCCCAATGGGTTCCTCCCACAAGACACGTTTATTTTTCATTATGTAACATGCTGCAGAACACAAACTCTGTCATCAGTGCTTAAACAAGAGTAAAACTTCAACAAACAGGCAGGATTTGTAACTGCTAAAGCATGACACATGGTCATTGTTCAATAAACGATCGTGAATCATGCCAACTTTAATGCCATACATCTCTGTTTAGGATCCTTTTAATCTAATAAAATTAACAACGGAAATACGTGGTAATAAATGTCAAATTCAAAGAAGAAAAGTGCAAATTTAATTTAATGCTGATTTCTTTTTGTTTGCTTTTATCAAGAGGTTCCAACAAAGGCTCTCTATACAAAGAGTAGTGGAATCTGTGATAATCACAAAACCATTTTCCAAAGCAAAATTCACATTTTGACTGGCTTTGGAGTGATTTATGGCTTGATCTCCAACATATCTATTTGCGTGCCCTGCTCAACATCTTAATATGCAATAAAAACACTGATAAGTACCAGCATGCATTGGGAATAAGTAATGTGAGTAAGTACAAATGTAAATAAATCTATACTCAATTATGCTTCTGCCCTTTGGAGCTTTGGCAATGAGACTTGTGGAATATAACTTATCAGGATTGAACAGCAATGATAATATTGGTATGTACTATAAATTATGATTAGTATCATCAATTCTATTTTTAGTTGGGTCATTAAGATTATTCAGTTTTCTTGTTGTTCCCTGCCAGGGCCTGAAGTCTCTCAGTGAAACCTGGTGACATTCTACTTCTGTCGACAAACTGCTGTTACAAGCTGGGATGTGTAGCTTTGAAACATGGGAGTGCTGGGAGTGTTAGCAGCAGAATGTAAATGAATCAAAATTATAAGTTCACTTTCATTCAACTCTTTGGGTTTTAACAAGTTGGGCCATTGTAAAGCCAACAGTCAGAGGCGGAGGGGTGACCTTATAGAGGCTTATAAAATCATGAGGGGCATGGATTGGATGTATAGACAAAGTCTTTTCCCTGGGGTCGGGGAGTGCAGAGCTAGAGGGCATAGGTTTAGAGTGAGAGGGGAAAGACACAAAAGAGACCTAAGGGGCACATTTTTTCACACAGAGGGTGGTACGTGTTTGGAATGAGCTGCCAGAGGAAGTGGTGGAGGCTGGTACAATTGCAATATTTAAAAGGCATCAGGATGGGTATATGAATAGGAAGGGTTTGGAGGGATATGGACGAGGTGCTGGCAGGTCGGACTAGATTGGGTTAGGATATCTGGTCGGATGGACATGTTGAACCGAAGGGTTTGTTTCCATGCTGTACATCTCTATGACTCTATCCCCTCATTTGTGAGATGTGGGTTTTGCTACCTGGGCTAGCATTTACTGCTCACTCCTAATTTCCCTTGAGAAGCAGCCTTCTCAAGTAGGTAGGTAGGCCCACAATGACTTTACGGAGGGAATTCCTGGATTTTCACCCAGCAACACTGAATGAATGGCACTATATTTCCAAGTCAGGATGGTGAATGGCTTGGAGAGGAACTTGGTAGCAATTTTTTTTCCCCCTTTATTCTTTAACAGGATGAGGGCATCATTGGCTAGGCAGCATTTATTGCCCAGAGGGCAGTTGAGAGTCAACCACTTTGTTGTGGGTCTGGAGTCACATGTAAGGAGAGCAGTTTCCTTCCATTAGTGAACCAGATGGAATTTTCCCAACAATTGGCAATGGATTTTTTTTATAGTAGTCCTAATTCCAGATATTTATTGAATTCAAATTCCACCTTTTGCTATGGTGGGATTTGAACCCAGGTCCCTGGGACATTACTTGGGTCTCTCGATTAGCAGCCCAGTGATAATACCACTAGGCTATCACACTGAGTGGGCACCCTATTCTTTTTTGGCAGGCAGACCTTACATGGTAGTCTTTCCCCACCGCGCCTTGGTGGCAGCTGCCTCAAACTTCAGCGGGTCCCTCAGCACGTAGTCCTGGATCTTGGAATGTGCCAGTCCGCAACACTCAGTTGGGGTCAACTCCTTCAGCTGGAAGATCAACAGTTTTCGGACAGACCAAAGAGCATCTTTGACCGAGTTGATGATCCTCCAGGCACAGTTGATGTTCGTCTTGGTGTGCGTCCCAGGGAGCATACCGTAGAGCACAGAGTCCCGCATCACGGAGTTGCTCAGGACGAACCTCGACAAGCACCACTGCATTCCTCTCCAGACTTCCTCTGCATAGACACATTCCAGAAGGTGGTGTGTGACAGTCTCGTCCCCTCCACAGCCGCTTCGAGGGCAGCATGCGGTGGGGCAGAGAGTCCGGGCACGCATAAAGGATTTCACAGGCAGAGCCCTTCTCACCACCAGCCAAGCTTGTGCTTTTTAAATTTTTTTTATATTTCAAAAATATACTTTATTCATAAAATATTTTGATAATCTGTACAATTGGTCATGCCATACATACGTAAACATTCCATTTCTTGGCATACAGAGACAGAGTAATCATTCATATATACAGGTCTGTACAATTACTATCCACATATTTAGCAGGGGGTGCTTTTTATATAGTGGACAAGCTTTGTAAAGTCAGAAAGTGAGTTACTCAAAGGAGAATTCCCAGCCTCTGACCTGGTCTTGTGACCACAATATTTATATGGTTGGCCCAGTTTCATTTCTGGTCAATAGTAACACACAGAATGGTGATTGTGGAAGAATTCAATGATGGTAATGGCAATGCTTGGATTCTGTTTTGAGGAGATGGTCACTGTCCAACATTTATGTGGTGTGGATGTTACTATGCAAATCATTTTCAACAGGCTGACACCTCTGTTAAGAGTAGAATGGAATTTCAATGGGGGGTCTTAAAAATGATATTGAAGTGTCATATCCAAGTTATGGGGAAGCAAAATGATCTTCTTACATTCTAATAACTAGAGAAAGACAGATTAGCAACCTGTATTCTGCTGAAACACAGAAGTGTAGAATCATTTTGAAACCATGCAAAATTTAAATCTAATGTGTGAAACTGGTTAAGCAAAAGAAATGCAGAGCCTGTACAAAAATCGATGTTAAGCTTATCAAAACATGTTCATACAGCATGTGACCTGAGGTTGAGGGAGAGGAGATAATCAAATTATGGTTCAGATAAAAATCACTTTGTAAAACTAGACCTATCAGCTGCCCTTTGGCCAGTTGGATTTTAATCCTTATAAATTGATGACTGATTAAAGAAAGTACCAAGAAATAAGAAATTGTGCAAACAGATTTCTCATAGGAGAAACAATAAGATCTCATTTTAAGGAATCTCCTCCACAGGACAGTGGAGTCAGAATAGCCACTTCTTGAATTTTCACGAGAGTTTCAATGGCTTTCGCTGGCTGTGGCTCACGTTAATTCTTAGTATTTGTTCCATAAGCAATTACCACACTCAGTAGAAAATATTACACAAACTGAATAGCAAGGAGCTTTTCTCCAGAGTGGGAGCTGTCTGAAACTAGGGGACATATTTCTAAGGTGAGAGGAGATGTTTTTAAAAAAGACACGAGAGGCCACTTTTTTACACAGGGAGTTGTTTGTGTGTGTAATGAACTGCCAGAGGAAGTGGTGGGTGCGGGTACAGTTACATTTAAAAGACATTTGAATAAGTATGGATAGGAAAGGTTTGGAAGAATATGGGCCAAGTGCAGGTGGGGACTAGTTTAATTTGGAATCATGGTCATATGAACTAGTTGGACCGAAGGGTCTGTTTCTGTGCTGTATGACTCCATATGGCACTTTAGTTGACTTTAGGTGTGGATGGGCCTATATGTACCAATTCATTTCATTAATACCGTGCAGGCCACATTGGAAATGACTAGTGCATTGTGTGTATTATAAACTCAGATAAGCCTCAGAATGCTTCTAGTAGCGGCGTTATGAAGCCAAATGGATGTCTGATATGACAAGAATAATACAGGGGATTTAACATGTTTAATTATGATGTCTTGAATTCAGATGTTGGGAACACATGCATGTAACTGTCCATATTGACTTCCAAAAGAAATATAAAAGATAAAATCTTGTGTGATTATCCCATTTACAGAGACACTCTAGTGACTCAATCTGGTTATCATGGAACAGTTGCTAGCAAATTGACAGATGCACTTGTTCTCTATTGTCGAAAAATTAAGTGGATGGAAAAAAATGTGTCACTGGCAAAATCTTTTCTATCCAAAGGGATAATGGTCCACATGTTTATAATGATTCAGATCTGGTGTTTTTTCCATCACTGTAGAAAATAGGATGATGGAGAATTTAAGGCTGCCCTTGTCCCTGAATTAGTAATGATGCTTCCAAGTGAAGTGAACAGCTTTCTTGTGAAAACATTGAGAATAGGAGTTGGGATGTCATGTTGCGGCCGTACAAAACATTGGTGAGGCCGCTTTTGGAGTACTGCATGCAGTTCTGGTTGCCCTCTATAGGAAAGATATTAATAAATTGGAAAGAGTGCAGAAAAGACTTGCAAGAATGTTACCAGATCTGGAGAGTTTGAGTCATAATGAGAAGCTTGATAGGCTGGGACTTTTCTCCTTGGAGCATAGGAGGTCGAGGGGTCGCCTTTTAGAGGTTTACAAAATCATGAGGGGCTTTGAGAAAGTGAAAAGCAAAGACCTTTCCTCAAGGATGGGAAAGATTTAAAAAGGATCTGAGGGGCAACGTTTTCACACAGAGGGTGATGTGTTCGTGGAATGAAAGCCAGAGGAAGTGGTAGTTACAGGTACAGTTACAACATTTAAAAGATGTTTGGACAAGTACATGAACAGGAAAGGTTAAGAGGGATATCACCAAATGCAGGCAAATGCAATGAGTTAAGTTTGGGAAACCTGGTCAGCATGGATGAGTTGGAGCCAAGGCTATTTCCATGCTGTATGACTCCATGACTTTGAATATTTTCTCTCTCCTTTGAAAATGCTCTTTGTATCGTTTTCTGATTTCTGTATAAGGTAGCTTGGTAGAAATAGATAATTTTTTTTTAACCCAATGCATACTCACACTACTGGGTCAGAAGTTTGAATGTTTATCTTGAATGAAACATCTAGCCTGACACTTTATTGCAGAACCAAGAACTGCTGCACTGTTTTATAGTATCATGTCAGCCATGTGAAGCAGAACTTCTTGATACTTTGTCACAATTGAGCTTTTACTTCTTTTCTCGTCTTGTTTCCTTCCCATTTGTTTCAATTTTTTATTCATTGGACGAGGGCTCTTAATTCCAGATTTTTATAAAAATTGAATTCTGGGAATTCTGCAAAGTGCTTTGAGACGTTCTGTGACAGTGCAAGTTGCCTTTTGAATACAAGTTTATTTTTCTCCTTTCAGAGACTTTTTATTTTCAAATATTATGTTCAAACATCATTCTGAGTTGTCACTACTTGAAGGAATTTTCTGTCTGTGTGCACGTGTATGACTTTCAGTAACATTTTTCTCCCCTGGAAACATCTAGCCTGACACTATTGCAGAACCGAAAAATGCTGCACGGTCAGAGATATGATGTTTTGGTTCAGCCATGGCCCTGTCAGTTATCTCAAGTAAAAGTAAAAGATTCTATTGTACTGTTTGTGCTTTTCTTTAAAGGACAGTAGTTTGACCCATCTCCTGTCTAGTATTTGTCTTTCACTAACATAACTAAAACAAAGTTAAAAATCACACAGCACCAGGTTATAGTCCAACAAGTTTAATTGGAAGTACACTAGCTTTCGGAGCGACTCTCCTTCATCAGGTGTTGTGTGATTTTTAACTTTGTACACCCCAGTCCAACACCGGCATCTCCGAATCATAACTAAAACAGATTATGTGCTCATTGACACAGTACTTTTTATGGAAGCTTGCTTTGTATAAATTGACTACCATGCATCTTGCATTATGACAACAAAGACTACTCCTCAAGATTACTGTAAAGCAATAAATACAACTTCCTGTGGTTGTGAAAGGCACTATATAAATATAACTCTTTTTCAACTGCCTGAAGGCTGTGAGGAATTGATCTCCTGATACTGAAATTTTTTCAAAGGAATTTTTTGTTCGGGATCTGAATTGTGGTTGCTACAGATGAAGGCCAGCTTTGCTATGTAATGGAATAATTGACTGTCAGGTCAGCTATATCTCAAGCTGATGTTGCCCCAGCTAAAAAACAGAAAGTCTAACTCTGAATGGCATTGGTGTTATGTGCTGTAATCTTTTTATGATACATACCAGTCATTCTTTACTGTTATCATAGATGCCAACCCTAGGCTGCCTCTCCCCACTGTTGCACTTTAAAGTGTTCAGAGTTTCACTACTCCACCCATAGGTCCATTCCAAATGGTACTGATTCTCTGTTGGTCATTTGGACATTGGTCAATGATATAAATTGGACAATATTATTTCAGCTCTCACTCATACATCTCTCCTGACCTTTTTTTAATTTCCATTATTAAAGACTGGTATATTGTCTGTTTTATAATATCATGTCAGCCATTTGAAACAGAACTTCTCAATAATTTGTCACAATTGAGCTTTTACTTCTTTTTTCATCTTGTTTCCTTCCCATTTGTTTCAATCTTTTGTTCATTGGACAAGGGCACTTAATTCCAAATCTTTTTAAAAAAAATGAATTCTGAGAATTCTGCAAAGTGCTTTGGGACGCTTTATGACAGTGCAAGTTGCCTTTTGAATTCAAGTTTGTTTTTCTCCTTTCAGAGACTTCTTACTTTCAAATATTTTGTTCAAACATCATCAAGGAACTTTCTGTCTGAAGTATATGTGCACGTGTGTGACTGTTGGTGAGATTTTTATCCTCTAGTCTTTTAAAGGTTGTTTTTTTATTTTCATCAGCAACAGTAAATTAGATTAGATTAGATTAGATTACAGTGTGGAAACAGGCCCTTCGGCCCAACAAGTCCACACCGACCCGCCGAAGCGAAACCCACCCATACCCCTACATTTACCCCTTACCGAACACTATGGGCAATTTAGCATGGCCAATTCACCTGACCCTGCACATCTTTGGACTGTGGGAGGAAACCGGAGCACCCGGAGGAAACCCACGCAGACACGGGGAGAACGTGCAAACTCCATACAGTCAGTCGCCTGAGGCGGGAATTGAACCCGGGTTCAATTTAGTGGGCGGCACGGTGGCACAGTGGTTAGCACTGCTGCCTCACAGCGCCAGAGACCCGGGTTCAATTCCCGCCTCAGGCAACTGACTGTGTGGAGTTTGCACGTTCTCCCCATGTCTGCGTGGGTTTCCTCCGGGTGCTCCGGTTTCCTCCCACAGTCACAAAGATGTGCAGGGCCAGGTCAATTGGCCACGCTAAATTGCCCGTAGTGTTAGGTAAGGGGTAAATGTAGGGGTATGGGTGGGTTTCGCTGCGGCATGTCGGTGTGGACTTGTTGGGCCGAAGGGCCTGTTTCCACACTGTAATGTAATCTAATCTAATCTAATCAAATGTAATCTAATCTAAATAGAGCTGTAGAATACATGTACTCCATTTCCAAAGGAATCCACTTTTAGCAAGCTGTCTTATTCATAATTGAATTCCTACCAGTGGTGGGGACTGAACCTACATCTCCAGCACACTATCTGGTCCCTGGATTAAGAGTCCAGCAGAAATACCACTAGGCCATCAGCTTCCTCTGTTGCTCCATGTCAAAATATTAAAAATCACTTTGCCCAATCTTTTCTGAATTATATGAGGGTGAGCACATTCACTTTGCTGGATATTTAGTGTAACCTTCAACAGGATGTGCATTGATTCACTTTATGCCTAGAGGCTGGATTAAAGTAGTTCCTGGAACACCTATTGGTAACTTTCTCCAGCAGAACATCCTAGTTCTGAATGCTATAAATAACTGTGTTAAATACAGGGTTACTGTGGTGTGATTTGTGCCACGATATAAATAGCTATCCTGAAAGAAAATGTATCAGCATCATTTTCACTGTTCAAACAATTTAATGAAGCATAAACAGAGAGCAGCAGTATATTCACACAAGGCCTAGTCAATAAATAGTTGAAGTATTGGTGACTTGAATTAGAAATGTTTATTTTCTTCAAGAGCACTCATCCTCCAGTTGTTTTTTGTTATGATTTTTTATCATTCCATCACAACAGAATTTTCTCCATGGATATATTTGGCTCAGTAATTTAGGTTAGGTTAGATTCCCTACAGTGTGGAAACAGGCCCTTCGGCCCAACAGGTCCACACCGACCCTCCGAAGAGTAACCCACCCAGACCCATTTCCCTCTGACTAATGGACCTAACACTATGGGCACTTTAGCATGGCCAATTCACCTGACCTGCACATCTTTGGACTGTGGGAGGAAACCGGAGCACTCGGAGGAAACCCACGCAGACACGGGGAGAACATGCAAACTCCACACAGACAGTTGCCCGAGGCTGGAATTGACCCCGGTTCCCTGGCGCTGTGAGGCTGCAGTGCTAACCACTGAGCCACCATTCCGACCCTGATGAGTGTTCCTAACCATCCACTTGTCTGCATGAGCTAAAAACATTTATTTCATTGTGACTACTGTACAGTCTTGTTCCTTGACTTATTGTAGCTACAAGGCGGTAACCATGGTCAAAATGGTGTTATCTTGTGTGACCAAAGTCATTATACAGAATGTATTTCAGGAACAATACTCCAACTTCCACCCCACTGCCACAACCAACAAAATCCCCACCTCACAAGCCCCCCCACTCCTCCTACACACACACACACACACACCCTGCCCAGATCATTTTAATTTGACATAGTTTTGGTCTGCACTCATCATTGCAGGAATGAAAGGACAAAGTACAAAAGACAAATCAGGAGCACATGTATTCTGCAGCTCTATTTGCTACTGCTGAGGACTAAAATTACTGCTGACAGAAACAAAATACTTTTACAAGTACAAGACCAGGGGAGAAGAACCTCGTCTACAGTCACACACGTGCATACACATTTCAGACAGAAAGTTCCTTGAAGTAGTGACAACTCAGAATGAAGTTCAAATATAATATTCAAAGTTAAGAATTCTCTAAGAGGAGAAATATAGACTTGTTTTCAGAAGGCAACTTCCATCATCACAGAACACCCCAAAGCATTTTCCAACCAATTAAGTGCTTTTTGAGGTGTTGTCACTGTTGTGGATTTTCAGTTTCTAACCATGTAGTGCTCCTGCTGTATGGTACTGTACTGTTAACCTGGATTATGTCTTGTGGGCACTGGCATAGGACTTCAATCAGACAGCGGCAAAGTGCTGCCACTAAGGTTGACACTTGGGCCCTGCAGTAAGGGCTCAAACAATTTTTTGTTTCATAGAATCCCTAAAGTGTGGAAACAGGCCCTTTGGCTCAACAAGTCCACACCAACCCTCTGAAGAGTAACCTACCTATTCCTCTACATGCACCTAAACTATATGTCCCTGAACACTATGAGCAACTTAGCATGGCCAGTTCACCTAACCTGCACATTTTTTGACTGTGGGAGGAAACCAGAGCATCCAGACGAAATCCACGCAGACACAGGGAGTATGTGCAAACTCCATACAGACAGTCGCCTGAGTCTGAAACCAAACTTAGGTTCCTGGCTCTGTGAGACAGCAGTGCTAACCACTGAGCCACTGGATTCTTTGATTAGCTTTGATTGATTCAGTTCCAGTAACTTTTATTTATTCATAATCTTGTACTGTTTTTGGAACCTTTAAATAATTCCCACAAACCCCATGTTTTTCCCACAATCACCTCATATTCTTTCGCAAATAGGCAACAGTGCAGGATCAGCAAACATTGTTAGTGCTTGGGGTACTGAATTACTGTTTTGTTTCAATTAATATCCTTCAGTTTTCAGTGAGTTCCACACTCACTCTGCTAGGTTTATCTTCAGACTGATGACATTAATGATCATTTTCCTGAATCTACCTCCCCTAACATTCTACCAACACACTGTAACAAATCATCTTGATATAATTCAGAAGTCTTAACCTAACAGGACTTTGAGTTTATACCTGAAATACTGTGCAAATTCTTTTATCTTAAAGATGGATAGATATACGTTCCTTTCTAAGAGAGCATATCAAAGATTCGCTCAATTAACTCCTGGTGAGAGAGTTCTTGCCTGAAAAGAGTTTGAATAGAAAGGCCTCAAGTCTCTGTCTGGAGGTCACTTCATTGAAATGCGTAAAACTTAATTGAAAGGACAAATGCTGAGGTGCGTTTCACCATTACAGAGTATTGATAAAGAGTTGTAGTCTTGGGATATGAGGCCAATGAATTGGAATTTAATTGAGGAGCAACTTCTTTCTCTAGAAGGTTATGAATCTTTGGAATAGTAACTCCAAAACAGCTGTGGGGACTCAATTATTCAGTATACTCACAGATGGAAATCGATAAGGACACTCAAGAAATAAAGTACAAAAAGACAGCATAGTAGCCTCGTGGTTAGTGTTGCTAACTCACAGCACCAGGGATCCTGGTTCAATTCTAGCCTTAGGTGACTGTCTGTGCGGAGTTTGCACATTGTCCTTGTCTGTGTGGGTTTCCTCCCACAGTCCAAAGATGTGTAAGTTAGGTGAGTTGGCCTTGCTAAGTAGCCCATAGTGTTCAGGGATGTGCTGGCTAGGTGCATTAGTCAAGTGAAATGTAAAGGAATGGGTCTGAGTGGGATGCCCTTCGAAGAGTCAGTGTGGACCTGTTGGGCCAAATGGCCTGTTTCTGTGCTGTAGGGATTCTATTGTATGAAATATGAGCAGGAATAGGTCATTCAGCCCTTCAAGCCTGCTTCATTATGTTCATGGCCCTGAACTTCCGCATTCCTCTGGGACTGAGAATACCAGAGAAGATATTCCTCCTTATCTTGACCCTTAATTGTCTGCTCCTTATTCTGAAAGTGATTTCCCTGGTTATCTCCTAACCACCAAAGCCCCCTACTTCACAGCCAGGGAAACATCCTTTCCACATTAACTCTGTTATTCCCATAAACATTTTACAGGTCTGAATGAGCTCACCTCTCTTACTTCTAAACTCCAAGGATGTAGACTCCTAGGAAAATCCTTCCCTCCTAAGAATTAGTTAGGTGAACCATCATTGCACTCCCTCTATCACAAGTATACCTTTCCATGGGGTGAGGAGGCCAAAACTGCGTGCAAT
Source organism: Chiloscyllium plagiosum (assembly GCF_037043375.1). NCBI lineage: Eukaryota > Metazoa > Chordata > Chondrichthyes > Orectolobiformes > Hemiscylliidae > Chiloscyllium > Chiloscyllium plagiosum. The sequence continues at coordinate 61,471,934 of NW_028270156.1, forward strand.
CCTTTCAGTTTGTTCTCACCAAACCTCTAGATAATTGCAGATTGACATCTTTACTTCTCTCCTTGAATCCTATTCTAATAAGCACCATTTGCTGCTTTAATTACTTGCCAAACCTGCATGTTAACTTTCACGAACAAGAGTGTCCTTGAATTCAGTCAAGTCCCCACCAAGTCTCTTTGAAGTTCAACACGTATGCGGAGAGATGGGAAAATGGAGTTGAGAGGCCATCAGATTTTTTGATGTGTGATGGGGGCAGGACCGAAGGTGAAAAGGCACAAATATTGGCATCAAGAGTGTAGCATGTCAAGGTAATAATGTGTTAGTTCCTCAGGATCATTTTTATTCCGGGATGGAGAGTAAACAGAATGGTGTGATGACACTGTTTAAGTCATTCAGCAGAATTCGACTAGAATTTTTCAATTGTCTTGTGCACTCCTTGACTGAGGCCAAAGCTGGAAATGTGTTGCTGGAAAAGCGCAGCAGGTCAGGCAGCATCCAGGGAACAGGAGAATCGACGTTTTGGGCATAAGCCCTTCTTCAGGATGCTGCCTGACCTGCTGCGCTTTTCCAGCAACACATTTCCAGCTCTGATCTCCAGCATCTGCAGACCTCACTTTCTCCTCCTTGACTGAGGCCAAGACCTGTTCTCCTGACAGGAGAAGCTCCATTATTAGGAATTTGCCTACCTTTCTGTAACTAGAATACTGATTGGTCATCCCTGCAGAAATCGCATTGAGCATTTGATATTGACGTGACTCAAAGGGTGAGCTTTCCCAACTACGTTGGGTTCCTGATGCCAGAACAATAGTTCCATACATTGTATGGAGGAATAAGCTTGAGAACCAATGTGGAGAGTGTGATGCAGGAAGAGCATAGAAGATCAGCCAGCATACCAGTAGCAGGAGAATGGATAAGCCCTTCATCTTTCCTGATGAAGGGCTTCTGCCCGAAACGTCCATTCTCCTGCTCTTCCGATGCTGCCTGACCAGCTGTGCTTTTCCAGCATCACACTCTCGACTCTGATCTCCAACATCTCCAGTCCTCACTTCCTTCTCCTTGAGAAACTGTGTGGCCGACTCTTGCATATGTATCCTATCTCAGTGCATTTCTTAACTATCAGCAGCTCCAATTTTAATTTTATGTTACCATGTATTTAACTACTCTACATTATTTTAAAGAAATTGACCTATATTCTTCCCAAGCATCAAATTAGTTTTTGTTTATGTCGTGTGTGTGTGTGTCTGTGCGCGCACTGGTGAACAACCACCTGATGAAGGAGCAGCACTCTAAAAGCTAGTGCTTCCAATTAAACCTGTTGAACTATAAACTGGTGTTGTGTGATTTTTAACTTTGTACACTCCAGTCCAACACCAGCACCTCCAAATCATGAAGTAGGTAGGACATGAACCCAGGCCTCCAGGCCCAGAACTAGGGCCTCTTCCACTAAACCACAAGACCCCTTAGTTTTAGCTGAATTGTAAGGCAGTGGTCACCCCTGTTGAAATCAGATTGGACGGACCTCTAGCTTGCAAGATAAACTCCAACCGTATTTTTGCTCACTGTGGTGTGAATGAAGCTTCTGAGAGTCTAAATGTGCAGCTCCGACGAGTTGACCCTTGCCCCCAAAGGTAGCTAACAGGAAAAACTGCTAACATTCTGACCATAAAGGCCAGAAGAAGAATTTAATTGCTGGAGAGTCTTCCCACCCTGTTAATGAAAAGGTCAGCGAGGAAATCGCCCCACACTGACCTACAGCTACTTAACACTCAGTCTGTCTGTCAGTGCTCTGGTTCCAGCAGAGCTGTGGCCACTGTTGGAATTCCATTCATTCTCAGTGAAGAAGGGTCAGTTGTTAGCGATGTCTTGGCTCATGGTGCAGCCAGGCCAAGAGGCTCTGAGGTCAGGGGTTAGAGGACCAGTTCAAAATGTGAAAAAGGTGGGTGTCGGGGAGGAACTCAATTGTAATGGGGCGGGGGATGTTCAAGTAGCAGTGACCATCCCCTTGTGGTGAAATCTTTCTGGAACATTCTTACACCTTCTCTGAAGCTCTACATTAGTTAAAAAAAAAAGAAAATTGATTCATTCAAGCCTGTGAAAAACTACATACTCATTCTCAAGAGCCTGTTTTATGTAGATAAAAGGAAATCATACATGCATCGCACCTTTTTTGTAAAAGCAAATTGTGGAGACAACTAAACATTTCTGAATCACCTTAGCAATGCCCTGACCAATCAGAATCAACAAGCCTTGTCTGAGAATTCAGATTGACAGTTAACTGTTGTTGCTGCTGCATCTCCATTGCCAATTATGACCCAACCAATCAGCATCCTTTTTTTTTAAAACGGCGTCCTTTCTTCAAAAATAAAACTAAGAACTGCAGATGCTGGAAACCTGAAACGAAAACAGAAACTCAGCAGGTCTGGCAGCATCTGTGGACAAAAAGCAGAGTTAATGTTTCACATCCAGTGATTCTTCTTTAGAAGTGATTACAGGTAGGAAAAGGTTGGTAAATATGCTGATGGTGAGTGTTGGGAGGAGGGCAGGGGGTAAAGGAGTAAGTGAATACGTAGAGATGGAGCCCAGAGACAGCGAAAGTGAAAATAAGGGATGGCTAGTGGTAAACCAGGCAGAAAGAAAAGCTGATAATGGAAACCATAAGTAGGTGAGATCACTGCATTCCCTGGTCAACATTTCTGTCTCTAACCTAGAGGAGTGCTGTTTAATATATCTCAAGCTGTTCTCTTTGTTTTATTTTTCAAAGGTAAAAAATAAGTAATGTACATCAGACACTGAGAGTGTTATTTGCTTAAAACTGGGCTTTTAAAAATAAAGAGCTGAAAATGTGTTGCTGGAAAAGCGCAGCAGGTCAGGCAGCATCCAGGGAACAGGAGAATCGACGTTTCGGGCATAAGCCCTTCTTCAGGAAGGGCTTCTTCAGATTCCTGAAGAAGGGCTTATGCCCGAAACGTCGATTCTCCTGTTCCCTGGATGCTGCCTGACCTGCTGCACTTTTCCAGCAACATATTTTCAGCTCTGATCTCCAGCATCTGCAGACCTCACTTTCTCCTTTTAAAAATAAAGGTTGCTGTTGCCTAATCAAGCATCCAAAATGGAGAGACAGTGACAATATTAATCATATTTTGTGCTGTGAATAGACATTATAACTTTCCAAAGGATTGCATTCAATTTAAGTTCAAAGGAAGTTGTTACAGCTATCCCAAGGATCGTGTCCCCCGGCTTTGGCTGTTAGATAACTATAGATGAAACAAACAGGCAAACTCACGAGAAATATTACTTCAAGCACACTCTTGACCCTGCAGTAAAGGGACATTCTTGGAAGATTTTGCATTCCATCGAATGCTGTCTTGTGAATGCTGTTGTGGTTATATGCTTTCTCCACACTAAAGGATACGCTAACAGTGTGACAAAGTCATCAAAGGGTATTCAAACTCTGCTTTGTTAGCAATGATCTAAAAGAGCTGTTCTAAGATGAAGAAAAAGAAACATAAATTGATTTTTGTTGGTCTGAAATTTCCAATGTCTTTAAACTGAATCATTGGATGAAACAACACAGCAGTAGTTGACCATCCACTCCATTGCACCCATTCTATTTTTGAAAGCCGAGTGATTAGTCTCTTATTCCTGCCCTTTTCGGTCAACCTTCCAAATTTTACTTTGAGTACATTTCCAGGTCCTTTTGAGTGTTACTACTGAATCTACTTCCACCACCTTTTCAGGTAGTGCATTCCAAATCATAAATTTGTTTAAAACAATGTCACATAATGTCTCTTTGTTTTATTGCCAATTATGTTAAATATGCATCCTTTCACTATGGCCACTCGTGCTAGTGGGGACAGTTTATTTTCATATACACTGTCAAAGCAATTCACAAGTTGATATTAACCTCCTGCTAACCTTTTCTGCTTTGCAAAGAACAACCTCAGTTTCTGTAATCTCTTCACATAACTGAAGTGTCAAATTTCTGCTTTAATTCTCATAAATCTCTACTGTTCCCTTTCCAGTGCATTGATTCCCTTCCTAAAGCAAGCCACCTTGAAGTGAACACTATCACTGAGGTCTAGCCAGGAAAATAGCAAAGCTGCTCTCTTCTCAATAGCAAACTGAGAAATAAGTATTTGTTCCTCATTGTGTCAGTCAGCTACCTAAAAGATTTTCACGTGGACCTCTCCATAAACCTATCTTTTCTAGTCTTCACTTTATTGGTTTGTGTCAAAGTTTACAATGCAAACTGCGAGGCCAACTGTTACAAGGTGGTTGCAGACCTGAACCCATCAGCTGGCTTTGTGGAGTGAATTTTGGAGCCATTCACCTGCTCATTCTAACTTCTGTTCTGGACCAGAGCCCATTGATTTATTTCTGCTGCTGCTTTCTAATTTATTTATCTTTACTCTTCTTAGATTCTCTTCAGTTGTGATGCTTGTTTTCACTTCTTTATTCTCATGAACTTTACCCTCCCAATTCCTGATCCAGTGCCTCAATACACCAGAAACCTGCTTCTTTGCCACTGCCCTGGGCTTGATTCCCTGTTAGGTAGGCTCACTGCTTCCCTACGTGCGTTCGTATCCTCTGATGGGCTTATTGAACAGGTGGCACTTGCTTATTACATGCAACAATTCTAATTGCTCCATCCTATATTCCCATTAACCTTTGTGCTCACTGCTTCTGCTGGGGCCTAATCCTGTCAACCTTTATCTTGTCTGACTTACTCTGTGAGTTGAACTGATTGATCCATTTGTATTGTTTTTCTGTGAAAAGGTAAAGTTGCCACAGTTTTACCAGACCCTTGGGCTGCTCTGTCATTAGAGACAGCCACCTAGTGGTGGTTTAACCTGGGGTGGGTCACCACACCTCAGGTGAGGGGACAGGTTGAGAAGGAGAGTCCTTTGTGGTAACCTCAATTTGTATGGGGATTGAACCCACACTGTTGGTGTCAGTGCATCACAACCAGCTCTCCAGCCAACAGAGCTAACCACCAATTGGGTAGGTAATGGCCTTGTGGTATTATCACCGGACTGTTAATCCTGCTGATGGATTTGCTGATATGGGAGCCTGCAAGATTCCCCAATAGTCTATCTCGCCGGTGGCTGGGCCAGATCTGATCGCAATTTCTGGGAAATGGCTAAGACTGAACGCAACTGGCCCATCCACCCCAACTGAAGCTACTCGGTCACTAGTTAAATATGGACACACTTCATCTCCAGTTCCCCAGGGCTTTCTTTCATCCCCAACCCCCATCACTGCCATCCTCACCACATGACCCCAGACTCCCCTGAACTCATGAGTTTTTGATCAGGGGACTGCTTGATGTCCCCTGGACCCATTGATGGTCCTGGAACTTGAGAGAGCTGCTAGCCAATCAGATTATGACCTTTCTGAGGCAAGACTTCTGCCTGAGTGAGGGGTGGAAAGACCACTTCTTGTCAATTAACTTCCTTCACATGTTAAAAGACAGTGGAGCATTCCTGATCACTGGCAAAATTCTCTGATAATCTTTAAGCCATTTTTTTTGAATAGCGCACGAGTTTTCGCTGGCTGTTTATTTAGTGTCTGTTGGTTCCTAGGGTGATTTTGTTTCTTTGAAGAATGTTATCATCATGGCCATTGTTGCTGCTAATTTAATGAGTTTGTTGGGGAATGCTTGAACTTTGGCACTGATTGTCATTCAGTTCCTTGCTCAGTGGAAAAATCAGATCTACTTCATCAACTGTCTGGTATAAAGGAAAATCTCTGATTGCATGTAAGTGTATGCGGTTGTGTTGTTAGATTTTGTTGTGCATCTTTACCATGAATTATTGAGGTGACAATGTTTCTACTCAGACATGCTGCCACATTGAGTGTGTTGAATGTTTGCACTCTCATTGAGTCTCCAAACTTCAGTTCTTGCAGCAATTTGACTGCTCCTTTCTCTCCTTTCATTTTGATCTTGGCACTGACTTCCATTATGATTTCTCACTGAGAAAGATTAGTTAGCTATTGGAAGAGTAGTCTGGATGTGACATGAGGAGAGAGTGAGGTCTGCAGATGCTGGCGATCAGAGCTGAAAATGTGTTGCTGGAAAAGCGCAGCAGGTCAGGCAGCATCCAGGGAACAGGAGAATCGACGTTTCGGGCATAAGCCCTTCTTCAGGACCTGCTACACTTTTCCAGCGACACATTTTCAGCTCTGGATGTGACATAACATGAGTAACAGTGGGTAATGACTTTCTATGTCTTCAATAGGTTTTTTCCCCTTTTTTTAAGTTTGCCTTGTGCATGTCTATGCTAGTTTATTTTATAACAATTTAATCTTTTGGCAATTTTCATTGCTTCTTTGATCTTTCAATTTGGCTGGGGGCAGCATAGGGATGATGCATTGTGCTGAATTTTCCAATTTTCACAAATGCCTGATTAATATTTTCCAAAATAATGAAAATATCTCCATTGAATTTGGCTGAAATGAATTATTTTTGTAATGTACAGTAATATAAAAGTTAACTTGGTTTATACATTTACTATTGCCAAACTTGGGCTATGAAGATATGTGTGGTCTTTGAGAAAATGTCTACACTCATGAAGGATACGTGCTGAGATCATCTCAATGCTATTCCCTTTACCTAGCTGACTACAGAACTGAACATATCAAACATTCATTGACATTGTCATTCTTCATTTTGACCGTACATATAGAAGAAGGTAAAGTTTGTTTAAATACTTGATATTGTGGCAACTTTGAACATGTTTTAATTCTAGTTAGAGCAGAATGAATCTTTCTATCATTATTAATAAATTGTGGTTACTTAATCCAAAAGGGAGAGAAAGTAAATATAGGACATGTGAATAGGCTAATGAGAATTGAGTGCATTTATACATCAAGAGGCTCTGTGGCTAGCACTGCTGCCTCACAGCCCCAGGAGCCTGGATTTGATTCCGGCCTTGGGTGACTGTGTGGAATTTGCATGTTCTCCCTGTGTCTTTGTAGGTTTCCTCCCAGAGTCCAAAGATGTGCAGGTTAGGTGGATTGGCCATCGTAAATGTAGACATAGGTTGTGTGGGATGCTCTTTGGAGGGTTAGTGCAGACTAAATGGGCTGAATGACCTCATTTGGCACTGTATGGATTCTATGATTTTCAAATCGCTTCATGTCCTTGCCCCTCCTTACCTCTGTAACCTTCTTAAACTGTTAGAGTAAAATAGATCTGAAAACAAACTGCCTCTACCCTTCCTGATGTGCAGTCCCCTGATCAGATACTGATTGTCTTAGAACAAGGGACTTTTGAGGTGACAAAAAGCCTGCATAGTTTGGCCAGTTGACATGATGCATTGCGCCAGACCCATTGGAACTGTGTTAATTCCAATGGATGTGGGATAAGGCCCTCAACAGTTCCTTAAAGTTTTCAACTGACGTCAAGGAGAGAATTTGACCATGTACTTTCCATACCAGAACTAAATGCTGCCTGACATGGGAAGGCTGTGGAGTTTGGGTAAAATGCCACACTGTCATTAAATGCCCTTCTTGCCACTAACCTCACCACTAACAGAAGAGAAAGTTCCATCCATATTGTGGGATGTACCACAGCCAACTTGCACATAGCAAAGTCCCCTTGACTGAAATGACATGGTGATAACTGGACCATTCATAAAGTAATACTTTGATAACCTTTTCTCCCTATAATTCTGTATGCAACCAAAATAAGTTTCGCTTTTACGATGAATTCAAAGGGTAGATAGAAAATTCATGATGAATGACTTAGAATTTGCAGATTGTTTTGCAGTCCTTTTAAAAATTAGGTTTGAAATGTTTGCAGATGCAGCTTTGACGGTCGATCTGAAATACTCTGAAACTTTGCCAATTAGCAAATATTGAGATAATTAAAAGGTGGTGATTAGATGGTTGTTAGTTCCTCAACAGAGTCTATGAAAAGCAAAGAAACAGTCACTCCAAGGTCAAAATAATCCAGTGATTCACATCAAGTGAACTTACTCTATTTATTATTCTTCACAAATCCTGCAACCTTTTAGGCTTATTCTGTCACATTAAGTTAGATTCTTAAATAGAGGCAAACATTTTCGCTAAATTGCAATACTATCAACACTTTAAGCCTGCATTGACTGGATGCCTGTTTCTAAAGAAAATCTACACTTGTGGCAGGTCAGTGCAAAAGGTTTATCTTTGCAGAGGTATACAACACAAGGTAACCTGAAAATTAGCCAACTGACAATGTTCATCTTCACCAAATCACCCATTTAACACACAGCAGGGACAGTAGTAGGCTCCTCTGTCACACAGTGAGATCTTCCATTGATGTAATAAGACTGAGAGAAGTCAACTGCACATTCCTTCCAACAAGCTACAAGTTCCACTTGAAGTGAATTAAATCCAAGATTGTTATAGGCCGACCCAGCTGGCGCTGTAAAGGTTGAGATGGGATTTTGCTTGTTTGATAGTGACTCTGACATCAATGTCAAAGACAGGTCCTGAATCTGCTGTCTGTTGGCAACTGTGAGCCAACAGTGAATTAAGGAAGGTGGGTGAGCTCTTGGTGCTGCAGGGTCAATGGGAGGCCCCCTTGCCTTCATCCAATCCTCGCATAGAGACAAAAGTCCTCCCTAAAGTCACAACTTCAGTTACAGATGCTCTCACAATGCACTGTGTTTCATCTAAAAACTCTCATCCAATTAATTGCCCCGTGTATTACTTCCAAACTCACCTTGTTAAACTCTGTTTGCTGTGTTGTTGGAATGGGCAATGGTTTGGACAGATTTCACAAAGATCAAAAAAAAGCATGAATTTAGAAACTATTCCACTTCACAAAGGGAGTGCACTGGAAATCAACTAAAATACCTTTCAAGGAAAGTACACATGATGGTGAGAGCATTTTCTTCCACTTGTAATGTGGAATGGTCTAAGCTTTCTTTCACTAGCTTTCAGAGGGACAAAATCAAGTTGCTGCACTCACGTTTTGCTCTGCTGTAACATCTAGTAAAGACCAGACCTTTCTTTTTTTGTGCAGTTGTAATTGTGGACTAAAATAGTAAAAAAAGATTGTTTCAAGGATTGCTGCACTTTTTAAAAACAAGGCACTCATTGTAAGTACTGTTTACACAGTTGCTCATTCAAGCAATAGAGGAAGCTAAATATAGACAACTGGGACCTCTGCATGAATGGAGTGACCATCAACCAGTAAGTGTAACTGACTGATCTGTGGATTAATGAACAGCTCTCAATAATAAAAGCCTTCCAACAATTACGTGATTGGTTTTCCAGGAGCTGAACAGGAGCTGGAAATGTTTGGGTAAAGCCATCAGATCTCTGCAAAGAAGGAAGTCTGAAGGAAGCCTAGTTATTTTTCTCTCAGCAGCTGTGGTAAACTGTGGATCTTAAACAGCAAGCTGGAGATATTATAAATGTGAACCAGGCACCCTACACCATCTGGAAACAAGTGAAGCTCTCTGGAGAAGCAGAATCCTCAAGTAATATATTCTGACAAGCCAAAAAGGCTATTTCAGCAAACTCTGTGAACAGGAATAATTGAATTGTCTTCTCAGTCCTTCCTTTGCCCATCATACCCTGTTCTTTCATGTCTATATGTGTGTGAAGAGGAGGTAATAAGAGGGTTAGCAGAGTTATTTGTCTATGGTTTACAATTGTTTATCTGTAGCTAGAACCTATTTATTTGAGGTAAATAGTTTTTGATAAATTTAGTCTGTATTTGATGACAACCTGGGACTAAAGGACAAGTAAATTGGGGAATATTGCATACTGTATAACATTTTGTGATGACACTGGGCATAGTGGGGCTTGATTTTCAGTGTTCTCCCTTCGAGAGGTGGAACAGTTTCTAAATTCATGCTTTATCCAGGTCTTTGTGAACAGCACGATTCAATGCTGAAAAGGTGGTTTTTTTTCAAATGTGCAGCTAAGTTATTAATCAAGCGAAGACTACCTTAAAGCACAAACTATTCAATTCATACTCTGCAGCTGTTATGGAATGCTTTGGTTCTGGTAGTTCATTGAATTTATGCCCTTGTTATTAGAATGGTTCCTACATTGTGCAAAAGCTGATAGTGAGTGGTTATGTTTTTGTTAAGTACCATTACAATCAGGGGGTTTTCTGTAGCTACTGTGATCGTCTATGATAACAACTGTGTTTGACACTTGTATGTTCCAAACAATGTTCACTGATAACACCCTTGCCTCAAAGTCAGAAGGTCTTTGGTTTTAAACCCTATTTCAAACAATTTAGCACAAAATCTAGGCAAGCACTCCAGTGCTGCACGAAGATTATATGCATTAGCATAGAATCCCTACAATGTAGAAGCAGTACATTCAGCCCAAATCAACCCTCCAAAGAGCATCCACCTCTCTACCCTATCCCTATAACCCTGCATTTCCCATGGTTAATCCATCTAGCCTGCACACTATGGGTGATTTGGCATAGCCAAACCACCTAACCCAAACATCTTAGGACTGTGGGAGGAAACCCCTGCAAACATGAAGAACATGCAAACTCAACGCAATCACCCAAGGCTGGAATTGAACCTGGGTTCCTGGCACTGAGGCAGCAGTGCTAACCACTGAGCCAACATGCCACATCATCAGTGTGATCTTTTGAAAAAGACATTAGATGGGATCCAAATTTAGCCTCATGAGCCGATGCAAAAGATCATACGAATCTCTTTGAAGAAGAGCAGAGAACATCTCCCAGACCCTCAGCCAACTGAAATGGTGGTGCTTACTGCTGATGGTGCAATGTTCAGTACTTTTCTCAACACCCCCGATACAGAAGCTATCTACTTTCATCCTAGACAACAATCGGACTGAGACTAGAAGTGACAAGTTATATTTGTGCCACACATATGCCAGGCAATGACCATTTCCAACAAAAAAGAATCAAACCATCATCCCTTGATGAATGGTGCTGAAGAAGGGTCACCGGACACAAAACACTAACTCTTGTTTCCCTCTCCATAGATGCTGCTAGACCTGGCTGAGTTTCCCCAGCATCCACCCTGTTTTGATTTACTGAGCTGAAGTCGGGAGTTAATTTCCAACCCCCTCCTCACCTTGTTTGAAACACAAGTACATCTTGATATTTCTGATAGTCTCTTCTCTTTTCAGCATTTGGAGATGCTGGTGTTGGACTGGGGTGTACAAGATTAAAAATCACACAACACCAGGTTTTAGTCCAACAGGTTTAATTGGAAGCACTAGCTTTCGGAGCACTGCTGCTTCATCAGGTGGTTGTGGAGTACACAATTGTAAGACACAGATTTTGTAGCAAAAGTTTACAGTGTGATGTAACTGAAATTATACATTGAAAAATACCTTGATTGTTTGTTAAGTCTATCATCTGTTAGAATGACCATGATAGTTTCACTTTTTTTATATGTAAATCACAAAACTTTTTTTAAAAGTTACATTCTCAGGTTAACTTTAGAAACTGGTGTCAGCTCAAATAATGTGTTGAAGGTGTTAGCCCCCTGTGTGCTGTTGTCTGTGCCATAATGTTTAGACTGATTCTAATCTAAAAAATGAATGAACAGAGTCTTACATGGATTATGTTTCAGTACCCATAGGGAGGGCCTCAATTGGAACCTTGGGTTCACTTCACACTACAGGTGACCACCATTGCACTATACACACAAACAGACACTCCACGCACTCATGCACACATACAGACACTCACACACTCCCACAGACACACACACTCCCACACTCACACATGCACCCTCTCACGACTTAGACCCCTTTACACTCTCACACAAACTCTCTCACAGACACTCACAACCCCCCACCCCAGACACTCACACACATATACACATATATGTTTGTGGGGTGAATTTGTACTTAGAGTTACATTGTACTTTGCTCAAAACTGCATGAATCCATGTAAGATTCAGTTAACTAATTTTTTAGATGAGACTCAATCTAAACATTATGGCACAGACAGCAGCACACAGTGGGTGAACATCTTCAGCATATTATCTCGGCTGACACCAGTTGTTGGATTTAAGTTCTTGGATCACTGGGGTATATTTTGTGGTAAACATAAATTCTACAAGAGAGACGGCTTGCACCTTAATAGGTTAGGGACCAGCATTCTGGCAGGCAGGTTTTCTACTGCAACACCGCTACATTTAAACTAAGTAGCGGGGGGGAGGGGACAAGCTGGATGTTTAAAAAGGAAATTGAAGGGAAAGTTAGAACAAGAGAAGTCAAGAAAGACAACTGTATTAATGAGGCAGAAAACTCGGAAAGGCATCATGCTGTAAGGTTGAGTGAAATAAGGGTTGATGGGAAGGGTGAGAGCAGTAACAAATTAAAAACACTATACATGAATGCACGAAGCATTAGACATAAGATGGATGAGCTTGAGGCTCTTTTGGAAATTGGCAGATACGATATTGTGGGGATAACTGAGACGTGGCTTCAAGTGGACTGGGCCTGGGAAATGAATATTCAAGGATACACATGCTATCGTAAGGACAGACTGACGGGCAGAGGGGGTGGGGTGGCCTTGTTGGTAAGGGACGATATTCAGTCCCTTGCGCGGGGGGGGACCTAGAGTCAGGAGATGTAGAGTCAGTGTGGATAGAGCTTCGAAATACTAAGGGTAAAAAGACCCTGTTGGGAGTCATCTACAGGCCCCCAAACAGTAGTCTGGATGTCGGATGTAAGTTAAATCAGGAGCTGAAATTGGCCTGTCGCAAAGATGTCACTACAATTGTTATGAGGGATTTTAACATGCAGGTAGACTTGGAGAATCAGGATGGTATTGGGCCTCAAGAAAGAGACTTTGTGGAGTGCCTCCGAGATGGATTCTTAGAGCAACTGGTGCTGGAGCCGACCAGGGAGAAGGCAATTCTGGATCTGGTATTGTGTAACGAACCAGAATTGGTCAGAGACCTCGAAGTGAAGGAGCCATTGGGAAGTAGTGACCATAATACAATAAGCTTCAATCTGCAATTTGAGAGGGAGAGGGTACAGTCGGAAGTGACAGTACTTCTGTTGAATAAAGGGAATTATGGAGCTATGAGGGAGGAGCTGGCCAAAGTTCAATGGTGCAATACCTTAGCAGGGATGACCGTGGAGGAACAATGGCGGATATTTCTGTGTATAATGCAGAATCAGTTCATTCCTAAAAGGAAGAAAGATCCCAGGAGGAGGCATGGGCGGCCGTGGCTGACAAGGGAAGTAAAGAAACATATAAAGTTAAAAGAGAAAAAGTATAACATAGCTAAGATAAGTGGGAAAACTGAGGACTGGGAAGCTTTTAAAGAGCAACAGAGGATTACTAAGAAGGAAATACGCAGAGGAAAAATGAGGTACGAAGATAAACTGGCCAAGAATATTAAGGAGGATAGTAAAAGCTTTTTTAGGTATGTGCAAGGCAAAAAAATGGTTAGGACAAAAATTGGGCCCTTGATGACAGATACAGGGGAATATATTACTAGGAACAAAGAAATGGCAGAGGAATTAAATGGGTACTTCAGATCTGTGTTCACTTGGCAAGACACAAGCAATCTCCCTGAGGTAACAGTGGCTGAAGGACCTGAACTGAAGGGAATTTATATTTGCCAGGATTTGGTGTTGGAGAGACTGTTAGGTCTGAAGGTTGATAAGTCTCCGGGGCCTGATGGTCTGCATCCCAGGGTACTGAAGGAGGTGGCTCGGGAAATCGTGGATGCGTTGGTGATTATTTTCCAGAGTTCAATAGATTCGGGGTCGGTTCCTGAGGATTGGAGGGTGGCTAATGTTATACCACTTTTTAAGAAAGGTGGGCGAGAGAAAGCAGGAAGTTATAGACCAGTTAGTCTGACCTCCGTGATGGGAAAGATGCTGGAGTCTATTATAAAGGATGAAATTACTGCACATCTGCATAGTAGTAACAGGATAGGACAGAGTCAGCATGGATTTAGGAAGGGGAAATCATGCTTGACTAATCATCTTGAATTTTTTGAGGATGTAACTATGAAGTTGGACGAGGGAAATCCAGTGTACCTGGACTTTCAGAAAGCTTTTGATAAAGTCCCACACAGGAGGTTAGTGAGTAAAATTAGGGTGCATGGTACTGGGGGCAAAGTACGAGATTGGATTGAAAATTGGTTGGCTAAAAGGAAACAAAGGGTAGTGATAAACGGCTCCATTTCGGGATGGCAGGCAGTGACCAGTGGGGTACCGCAGGGATCCGTGCTGGGACCACAGCTTTTTACAATATATGTTAATGATATAGAAGATGGTATCAGCAATAACATTAGCAAATTTGCTGATGATACAAAGCTGGGTGGCAGGGTGAAAAGTGATGAGGATGTTAGGAGATTACAGGGTGACCTGGACAAGTTAGGTGAGTGGGCAGATGCATGGCAGATGCAGTTTAATGTGGATAAATGTATGGTTATCCACTTTGGTAGCAAGAACAGGAAGGCAGACTACTACCTCAATTGAATCAATTTATGTAAAGGGGCAGTACAGAGAGATCTGGGTGTTCTTGTACACCAGTCCATGAAGGCAAGCATGCAGGTACAGCAGGTAGTGAAGAAGGCTAATAGCATGCTGGCCTTCATAACAAGAGGAACTGAGTATAGAAGCAAAGAGGTGCTTCTGCAGCTGTCCAGGGCCCTGGTGAGACCACACCTGGAGTACTGTGTGCAGTTCTGGTCTCCAAATTTGAGAAAAGACATTCTGGCTATTGAGGGAGTGCAGCGTAGGTTCACAAGGTCAATTCCTGGAATGGCAGGATTACCTTACACTGAAAGACTGAAGCGACTGGGCTTGTATTGAGAGGGGATCTGATTGAGACGTATAAGATTATGAAAGGATTGGACACTCTGGCAGTAGGAAACATATTTCCACTGATGGGTGAGTGCTGAACCACAGGACACAGCTTAAAAATACGGGGTATACCATTTAGGACAGAGCTCAGGAGAAACTTCTTCACCCAGAGAGTGGTGGCTGTGTTGAATGCTCTGCCCCAGAGGGCAGTGGAGGCCCACTCTCTGGATTCATTTAAGAAGGAGTTGGATAGAGCTCTCAAAGATAGTGGAATCAAGGGTTATGGAGATAAGGCAGGAACAGGATACTGATTAGGAATGATCAGCCATGATCATATTGAATGGCGGTGCAGGCTCGAAGGGCTGAATGGCCTACTCCTGCACCTATTGTCTATTGTCTATTGTCGATTGTTAAAGTTAATCTGAGAATGTAACTTTTAAAAAACCGTTTGTGACTTACATATGAAAGAAGTGAAACTAACGTGGTCATTCTAACAGATGAGAAACTTAACAAACGATTAGAGTATTTTTCAATGTATAATTTCAGTTACATCACATTTTTGCTATACATTCTGTGTCTTACAATTGTGTACTCCATAACCACCTGATGAAGGAGCAACACTCCGAAAGCTAGTGCTTCCAATTAAATCTGTTGGACTATAACCTAGTGTTGTGTGATTTTCTCTTTTTAGCAGTGGATACAACATCTCTCAATTTTTCTAGATTTCTTTCTTTGCGATATATAATCCAGAGATGTAGAATCATAGCTATTCCCACAACCTTTCACCATGGTCATCAATGCACTGGTGTTTATCAGTCAGTTATCCTTCTCATTGGTTGTGATGTGTTAACAAGCTAGCAATATTTAGCTGCAATCTTGCAAAGTATTTGTCAAAAGGCAGAGATCTTTTCTGGTTATCCTTTACAACCTTGCATGAGGACAAGTGTCTTTGTTAGATGGCGAAATTGAGATCGTCTACCGAAAGGTGGGGTTGTATCGTAAGTTACTGCCTGGTTACTGGCAACGATAAGTAGATAAATCATCCATTCTCAAATAGTGGCAATTAATACCTTTGAGCTTGTTCTGATCCCACACCAACGTTCAGGCAGAACCTTGTGTGTGTAACTGGAGGTCCCATCAAAGTTACCTCAGGAGTGCAGAAAAGTCCGGAGTACGTTTTGTTCACCCCTGATCATTTGAATGGGATGAAATTGGGACAAGGACCCTAATGGGCAGGCAATACACTCTTCATTATATTCCCAGCATTGGAAAGGACATCTCTCACTTCAGCCGCTGGCATTATTGCTTGCCTTTTGTTTTCATTGTGGTATTGGTGTTAACTGGAGAAAAATGAATCACATTTGTGTGGATCACATCATGCTGATAGAAGAACCTACACATGTTACATCAACAAAATAATGGTCTAACGTACACAGCATTCAAATGTACAAAGTCCATAACAAGTTTAAGTTGACAGTTACATTGCATTCTCACAGACGTTTTTGATCTGGACTGGAAACCTATTGGAGTTATTGGAGGATTATTGCACAGTACACATTAATGCTTGTGATATTGTGCTGTGTCTTTAAATAACCCTATTATCAAGGTGAAAGGGGTGTATGTTGTACTCTGCCCCATTATCAGCACAGTGTGCTTTATTGCCCTTTATTATTGAGTAGCTCATCAATGGATGCTGTTAAAGGTGTGGTGAGCTTCAGACCCATTTTCAACAGAATGGAAGACTTCAATTCCATTTGTACCGGGAGGCGGTTATTAAGCTGCATTTTATTTGTGTTTATAACAGAGTCAAGCCTATACCAGATGCTTTGGGGAATAAGAATTTGAGCAGTGGAAGCCTTGACAAGGGCAGCCCCTTGTGTTGAGCTAAACATTTCCTTTGGGTCTTTTTATTTAGGTTGAACCTATTATAAAAGCTTTACAGAACACACAGGGAATAAACTCGCACTCCAGAAAACATGTACTTTAGTCAAGGATATCTATTAACTGGCTTTTGTCTGTGTACAGCGATTATTAATTCCAAGAAAACAATCTCCTCAATATAGACTGGCTGGGATTGTGGTAAGATCCAAACACTTTCGGTATTTCTCTTGGGCTTTACCTATAGAGAGTAAACAATTCGGTGTGTTGTTTAAAGGGATATTGCGTTTATGAGAAATGTTTTGCCAATGCCTTTGTTTATTTACAAACACAGAAGGGAAAGATGTCCGTTCAAATGGAATATTGTGTCACTCATTCATAGCACTCTGCTGGACGTTCTGCAAAGGCTCTCTACCCAGTCCAGGCACAAAAGGTTTGCCAGACACTTTATCATGAAGGCAGCATCCCTTTAATGTGAATCCCAGAAGGCACAGTTAGCTATCTCTCGAGAATAGCTGCAACCAGTCGTGAAGGGAAAAGGGTTGTCAGTCTCCAGTGAGAATGAGTTCATAACAATGAGTCTCCTGATGATTCAACCTGTATGAGATGCCAAATACACAGAATTTTAGATCTTTTGAGTTGCACTACCATCTCATTTTAATTTGGTTTGAATTCACAGAACGCGGAGACCTTCTCGGAAGAAACAAAACGATAGAGTTTGCATTTATGTGGCACCTTTTGGAAACATTTTGAAAAGAACTCCACCTTAATGAATCCCTGTGTAGTGTCACAGGCATAGACTCACTTATCACTTAGCACAAATGGACAAACAGCACTGAGATGAATGTTAGTGCATTGATCAGGTTATCGGAGGGAAGGAGCATTTTCCAGAACGCAGGGGTGCTCCTTCTTAAAATAGTCAAAGAGTCATAGAGATATACAGCATGGAAATGGACCCTTTGGTCAAACTCTTCCATGCCGACCAGTTATTGTAAACTAATCTTGCAAATATCCCCCTAAACCCTTCCTAGGTGAAAGTGAGGACTGCAGATGCTGGAGATTACTTAGGACCAGTTCAGCCAAACGAATGAGTGTCTGTGGAAGTGTACTGGTGGGGATGTCAGGAGAGGAAGAAATGGAGGGCTTGGAGGCCCTGGTCATGGCAGATGGGGGTGTATAGGGCCTGGATGTCCATGGTAAAGGTGAGGTGTTGGGGACCAGGTAAACAAAAGTCTTCGAGAAGGTGGAGGGCATGGGTGGTGTCCCAAACGTATGTGGGGAGTTCCTGGACCAGGGGGCATAGGACAGTATTCCTGATGAAGGGCTTTTGCCCAAAATGTCTCCTGTTCCTTGGATGCTGCTTAACCTGCTGTGCTTTTCCATCACCACACTCCTTTTCTATTCATATACCCATCCAGATGGATTTTAAATGTTGCAATTGTCCCAACCTCCACCAATTTCTCTGGCAGCTGATTCCATTCTCCCAAAGGATTGTAAATCTGTGGAATTCGCTATCCCAAAGTGTGGTGGTTGCTGGGACAGTGAGTAAGTTTAAAGTGGAGTTACAATAGTGTTAAGGAATACTTAATATTCATGCAATAAGAACATGCTGATAATCCAAAAGATATCCAGAAGCCTTCCCCTAGTGCATAAAAATACATTAGGCAATATCAGCTAGGTTCAGTATATGTTATTAATATATATTTGAAAATATGAAAGAGGAGCACCTGAAGACAGTTCTTCCATTCAATAAAATCATGGATGACCTGTTTGTATGTTGCATTTCACACTTCTATCTATCAGTGATTTAAATCCTTGATTTACCTTCCTCTGTCTTAAAGTTATTCAAAGACCCTGCCTTCATCCCTTCTGAGGCAGAGAGTTCCAAAGGCACCACAACTTTCTGAGAGGAAAATATTCTCTCATCTCTGTTCTGAAGGAGCAACTTCCAATTTTAATACACTGCCCTCCCCTTCAGTTCTGGACCGACCACAAGAGCATACATCCTTCCTGCACTCAATCTTAACATGATGGTTCAAAGTTTCACACACTTCAATCACTCTTTTGAAGTCTACTGGAAATAAACCTGATCTTTCCAGCCTATCTTTGCAAGACCATGCTTCGAGTAACTTGAGGTTGTGAAAAGGGCTAGTTTATATGATGTATCTTACTGCATGAGAAAACTCTGAAATGCACCTGTAGGTCTTTGTTAGCTTAGTGGTCATGTCGCATTTTGATGCAATTTCATCAAGTCCGTTCTGTTCTGATATAACCTGATAATTTTATTCCTGTGCAATCCCACGTTATAAGAAATTTGCGACTGGGACTGAAACCAATGGGACTGGAATCATGTTGTAGTCAGTACAGATAAGGAAAGTTCATGTTCTACAAATAACGACCTAAATTCTTCAAACGCATTATAGCCAATGAGGGTTGAAGAAATGCACATTATAGCAGAACCGACTGTATAAGAGAAATATCAGTTTCCATGACAAAATCATACACCTGCCCATTATGTCCAACACAATATGATTTTCCAAGGGCAGTGCATTCTCCCAGTGGTCTGCTGGAATGATGGTTCAAACCAATGAATATTGAGGGTGTGAAATGTTTTTGTCACCTTGATTCAGGAAAGTCATTTATACAAATCATTTCTTCTGAGTCTTGAGATATTTTCAAAACTGGAATCAATGAAATGGGATATTTAAATTCCTTTTGGAGGGCAGGAATTTTCTTTTTAACAAACCTAGTTTGCAGCAGTTATGACAGTTCAGGATATACTTTGTTGTTAATAGCTTCTGGGACATAAGATAACAAGAAATAGGGGCAGGAGTAAATCATTTGGTCCATTGAACCTCTCCCACTATTCAATAAAATCATGCCATTAACTCCACTTCCCTATCTGTTTCACCGTAACCTTTGATTTGCATCTGATCAAAATCTGTCCAACTCTACCTTGAATGTATTCAACTATCCAATCTCCATTGTTCCATTTGGAAGAGAATTCCAAAGACTAACGATCTCCTGAGAGAAGAAGTTCCTTTTCATCATTGTCTTCTACAGGGGGCTCCTTTCTTTTTTGTGTGTTTCTTTAATTGAAAAAGATTTTTCTTCTTTACAAAATTATGAAATTACAGAAAGTATAACATTCCGAGAGGAAACGGCAATGACAATAAGCTAACTACTACCCTACAGAACATAATAACCCTACCACAATTCCACAAATAATTGAATGTAATAAATTCAATTAAGTCCAATTACACCACTCAGTGCAACCCCCCCAGAGCTCCCCATCATTGGGAGCATTAGTTAGCTTAGCTGTATCTTTTTGGAATTCTTCCTCAGAGGGCATGAGGCTTAACAAAAGCCCTAGTTAATATGGCGACAAACCTTCTTCTAGGTGGTTCAGAAAGGTCCACCATGTCTTGCGGAAAGGTTCTGTTTTCTGGTACACCATAATTGTAAGGAGATCCAGGGGGATGTGTTCCATAACTAATCTACATCTTCCCAGCAGGCCCAGAGGACTTTCCGAGGCCCAACTCATCAAAATGTTCTTCCTCACACAGTATTTAAGAATATTATCAGCTTTTTCCTATGCTCAACTAAGGAAGGCAAACTTTTCAGGCTCAGGAGAAGAGACACCAGATCTACCTTGACCTCAGCCCCCAGGATACATCCCATGACACTCACTATAGTGTCCCAATACTTGCAAAGCTCATGGCATGACCACAAATGGGTAGGAGTGACAATACCTACTCTGCATTTGGGGCACAATGGAGATGCTCCCTTTTTGAATTTCACAAGTCACTCTGGGGCCAGATGAGCTCTTTGAAGGACCCTCAGATGCATAGCATGTGTTCTGTTGTAGACCGGATCCTTTTCACATCCTCCCATATCTCTGATGAAATCTCCAATCCCAACTCTTGTTCCCAGACCCCACGGAGCTGCTCGATGTCTTTTGAGCCGCCACCTCCCAGTAAATGGAAATGGGTGTTAACCAGGAAAGTACCTGTAGCCTGAAGTACTCTCCTCTCTATGTCAGACCTATAAGGATCAATCAGAAGTGTGGCCTTTTTCTGGTTAAAGTCCCTGACCTGAAAGTAATGAAAGAGGTCCCTGCTGGGCAATTATTACTTGTGTTTAGATCAGAGTGGTGCTGGAAAAGCACAGCAGGTCAGGCAGCATCTGAGGAGCAGGAAAATGGACGTTTCGGGCAAAAGCCCTTCATCAGGAATCGAGGTATGCTGCTCAGGCTCCTTGGATGCTGCTGACCTGCTGTGCTTTTCCAGCACCACTCTGATCTAAACTGTGGTTTCCAGCATCTGTAGTCCTCACTTTTGCCTAATTATACTTGTGACTCATCTGATCGAAGGACATCATGACCCCCTCCTCAAATAAATCTCCCAGACAAGAGAATCCCCTGGACACCCATAACTTAAAACCGGAGTCCATCAACCCCGGCCGAAATCCTGGCATTCCTTCTACAAGAGTGAGAAAGGAGGTTTTAGATAAACAGCCTTTGTTTTGTCACATCGCTTTCCACTTTTCGCATTAACTATATTGATGACAATTGGGTTCTGACAATATTCTGTGACAGTCCTCATCTTATCCATGAATAACAGATTAATAAGGGGGCACTTCGCCTGGGTGGCCTCAATATCCAGCCAAATTGACCTCGGGTCCTCACAAGCCCAATCATTCACAAAGGGTAGCAAGGAGCTTATTTTATACCTCTTAATATTTGGAAAGTCTACCACACCCCCACACCATCCCCCTCATTCCCTGGGGAAGCTGCAATTTGACAAGCTTAATGAGAGGCCACCTGTGGTGTCAAGTAAAAGAACTGAGCCAATGTTGAGTCTCCGTAACGTTGAACTAGGCATCATCAGAGGGAGCATTCGCATGGGATATGGTAAGCGAGGAAGAACATTCATTTTAATAAGAGCTATTCGGCCTAACCAAGATATTAGAAGAACCTCCCAAAGTTGAAGATCCTGCCTTACCTTATCGAGCAAGTGCACATGTTAGCCTTATATAACTGGTCAAAGGTGGGGGTAATGAAAATGTCTAGGTACAGGAAACCTCCCTGTGACCACCTGAAAGGGAATCAGATTTCACCTTCAAGATTGGGTATTCCCCCAAGACCTCCCGCGGGCATGGCCTCTGACTTCATAAAATTAATCTTATATCCCGAGAAAGAACCAAATAACTTGATACATTGTATTAAATGAGGTACAGGCACTGTCAGGTTTGATAGGAAGAGAAGAACATCATCTGCGTAGAGTGGATCTTATGCAAACCTGAACCCATCTCTGGAGTTCCTATATGGGTCCCTCCGGATGGCCTCCACCAACGCCTCAATCACCAGTATTAACAACAGCAGTGAGAGGGACAACCTTGCCCGCTGCCTCTACCAAGACTATTAGATCTTATGCCATTAGTAAGGACCACTGCCATAGCATCACGATATAGCACTTCCACCCATCTAGCAAAGACTCTGCTGAGACCAAACCGCTCCAGAATGTTAAAAGGATATGGCCACTCCACCTGGTCAAATGCCTTCTCCGCACCAAGGGAGACGACCAAGCCCACAATTGACCTCTGCTGGCACATCTGGACCATGTTCAGTATGCTTCTAATGTTATTAGAGGAGCCACGACCCTTAACAAAACCTGACTGATTCACCTTTACAATAAAGGGCAACACATTCTCCAATCTCAACCCGAGTGTCTTAGATAAAATTTAAAAATCCGAGCTTAGCAGTGAAATGGGCCTGTACGAAGCACAGTCCTCCGCGTCCTTCCCTCTCTTGAGGATGAGAGAAATATTAGCTTCTCTCAGAGAGGGAAAGAGGCAGTCCTGACACTATGAATAATTGCACATGTCCAGCATTGGCCTGGTCAACATATTCATAAATTCCTTATAAAACTCACTTGGAAGGCCATCTGGGCTAGGTACCTGACCACTTTGGAGCTGTCTTACTGGCTCCTGTATCTCTTGCACTGTCAAGGGAGCATTCCAAAGGGACGCCTGCTCCGGAGTCACACCTGGAAGGTCCAGGCTCTTAAAGAAGGACTTCACCTTTGCCAACCAGTCCTCACAGCCCTCTGACTAATACAGTAAAATTTCCTAAAAGCCATATTAATCTTTTTGGAGTCACAACTAAGAATTCCAGTGCCCTCTCTGATACTTGTAATAGATTGGGGTGGGGGTGACCTCTTTCCTAGCCAAATAAGCCAGGTATTTACCTGGCCTATCCCCATACTCAAATAACCTTTGCTTTATGAAAATCTCTCTCTTCGCTGTTTGAGTAAACGCGGAATTCAGAGCAACCTGGAGAGCTGTGATTGGCTGTAACTTAATCATGGATAGCCTGTCAAAGTACACGGTTTCGGCTGCCTTCAGCCGGGCCTCAAGCAGACTTCGCTGCTCTCCCCTTTGTTGTTTTTGACTAGCTGAATAAGAGATGATCTACCCCTTATGTAGGCCTTGGCAATCTTTCAAAGCACAGATGGGTTGCTGGCTGTGCCTGAATCGATATCCAAGAACACTTTAAACTCCCGCGGGAATTACTCGATAGTCTTACTAACCTTAAGGAGAAAAGGATCCATGCGCCAATGCCACAAACCTACCCCATTAGCCCTAGTCTTAACCTCCAAATACACTGCTGCATGATCCCAACTATGTTCCCAACTTTACATACAGCACCTAATCCAAAAACAAACGATGGAGCAAGAAACAGATCAATCCTTGTGTAACACTTGTGCGGATTAGAGAAAAAGATAAAGTCCTTACCCGCCGGATGAAGACATCTCCATACATCCACCAACCGTGACTCCACCCATAAGTCCACCAATTGTTTAGATTGTGGGGAGATGCCCGAGAGACCCCTGGACATCCCAACCACTGTGGGATCCATGAGGTGATTAAAGTGTCCCCCTGTAATAGTATGGTGTGTCTCAAGGGCAATCAACCTAGAAAGTGCATCTGTCAGAAATTTAAGGGGGTGTGCTGGGGGACAGTAAACATTCAAAATACCATACTCCTCACCATGTATTAAAGCTTTGAGAATCACAAACCACCCATATTCATCCTTAATTTGATTGAACAACAAGAATGGGAGATTCTTCTGAATGAGTATAGCCACTCCCCTGCTTTTAGTGTTAAAAGATGAAAAGTAGCACCATATCAAACCCCACCCCCTCCACTGCATCTTTAGATGTTCTTTGTCATCAAGATGGGTTTCTTGTAACAGAATGGTATCCACCCTCTACTTCCTAAGACTTGAAAGTACTTTCTTTTTCTTAATCAGTGAGTGACTCCCCTTGATATTCCAGGTGCACCACAACTAGCCATAGTCATCTAAAACAGCCTATGAACCCAACTCACGATGCTCCGAGTGGAAACAGCTAAAGACTCATAGAGCCTGAACGTATCTATCAAAACTACCAAAGCAAAACTTTTAAAAGTTATAACTACAGTAAACCAATACAAAAACAGATAATAGGAGACTTTCCCCCTTGCCCATAGGGGGCACTCACACTACCCACACATACCTCCGTGGCTCCTGCTAGATGAAGCTGCACCCCAAACCCAGACGAAACAAGAGTTTTAAAAAAAAATACATAAACCTTATAAACACAGGAATTAAAAATGGGCATTTCACACATCACACCCATAAATCGATTTCCATTATTGCTGGAAAAAACAAGCTAAACAATCCAACAATGCTTCCCACCAAGAAAGTGAAAAGAAAGAAAAAAGAAATTAAAGGGACAAAACAAAGCGAAAGAAACAACAACAAAGGAGAACCATTATTGTCCATATTGCTTGAGCCAGTCAGTCTATTTTAAAGTGTCAAAAAGGTCTTTGCTTTCTCTGATGAATCAAAGACATGTACGGACCCTCTGTGGCTAAAATGGAGTACTGCTGGGTACTTTATACTGTATTGAACCCCTCAGCCTCTTCTTTATCTCATCAAAAGTCTTCCTCTTATGGATTACGGCCGCAGAAAAGTCTTGAAAAACATAATCTTCAATGCCTTGTAAATCAGGGCCTGTGGATCCTTTCCCGGTGTTCTGAAAGCTTCCAACACCTTTTGTTGTCCCTGTGGGACTGGAATCACACTAGGACTGGGCGGAGACACTGGTCTGACCACAGCCTACGTACTGTGATCCGGTGAACCTGATCGATCCACACCTGGCCTGCCTCGGCTACTTATCCTAGGAACTGCGGCAGCCATTGCACAAAAAAGCTGTCTGGCTGATCCCCTTCTTCTCGCTTCAGCAGTCCAATAACACGAATGTTCTTTCTTTGACCTCAATTTTTGAGGTCGTCAACCTACTCCACTAAGGCCCATACCTGCTTCTCCAGGGCCTGGATCCGTCCTGCTGAGGATTCAGGCGTGGTCTCCGATGCCTCTCGACATCCTCCACATGCTGCCTCAGGCACTGCATCTCCTGCTCATGCTTTTGTAGTGTGGCCAAGATCGGTTACAGCCTGGCCTGGGTCTCCTTCATCGCTGATTTGATCTTTTCTCGGAGTTTCACGAACTCCGAAGCCAGGCCTTGCTAAGCAGGTAAGTCCAGCAGGACTTCCACGGAGGTTGACGCTGCGGCCGCGGGTGCGCCCGTTGCTTCAGGGGACTGCCCTGCTTGTTGTCATCCACTCAGCCCTTTGCCTTTACACATCCTCCCAGTTCACTAAAAAGGATATATAACGATTCTAATTGCTTAAAATTACCAATTTTTCCCAGAGTAGATAAACTATGGAGGATGAAATCACCACTTTTCCTGGGTTATGGTGGAGAGCTCAGCAAGGCAGACCTGTTAGATCGCCACATCTTGAATCCTCTCCTTTATTTTTTTAAACTGAGCTCCCTAATTCTACATTTCCTGGTATCAGGAAGTGTTCTCTCAGTATCAACTCTGTCAAAACCATGCAGAATCTTATAGGCTTCAATAAGATATCTGGGACTGTGAAATGTGCCATTAAAATGAAATGATTTCGTTTTTGTTTTCTTACAGGGTGCAAACAAAAAAAATGAATCGGCCATATTGTCACACCTACTCAAATACGTACAGTGAAAACTTTACAAGTCGCTGTTTACAGTGCCATCTTGAGTACCTGGGTACGGATTCTTCAGTGCAAGCTCTTAGGAAAAATAATAGAAAAATAAAGACATTTTAAAAGTCCAGCATGATAGATCATAGGAATAAATTAGAAAAATAGAGAAATAAAAGGTTCTGAATAACAGTGCACACTGGCACCTTACCTCCAGTCCACGGTGAGGCCACACCAGGTCCAATCTGTTGCAATCTGATAGCTCAGTTATTTATATTAGCATGATTCAGAATTTTACGCAGGACTGGAGCAAATATTGCCTTTGAGTGGGAAATTTCCCCCTTGCGACATTAAACGGACTGGCACACAGTGTGCAGCACTCCCCAGTTATGTCTTTGACACTAAATGTCTACACAAAAGGCTAGTTTATAACACTCTCTTTCTCGAGAAAATGGTATGGTATCAGAATTAAATGGAGACTGACAGACCAATTTTAGTGGGCATCACAATGCCAATGTGCCTAGTTGCGGCTTTGGCTTCCCTTTCTCTACGATAACCTCAGGATCCTGGCTGTTAATTCTTGCTGTTTTGATCAGCCTTTGAAACACTTTATATTTGCCTTTCCGGAGATGGTGAGCTGCACTGGTGTGGGTACCTACACTTTGCTGCTGACATGAAATGTGACCTCTCCCTCAAAATGGATAGGTCTCCCTCAGAGTCATTGTGCAACCAATATGTCCAGGGTGCAGGTTACTCCTTAATAATTAAAATCACTTCAATGTCTGATTCTAGGCTTTTGAAAGCCAATAATTTCAAATGCCAAAATATAGTAATGAAGGTCAGCAGATGCAGTGTTGGGCCATTTGGCCCAACAAGTCCACACTGAACCTCTGAAGAGTATCCCACCCAGACCCATTCCCCTACCCTACATTTACCCCTAATTAATGCACCTAACCTACACATCCCTGAACACTGTGGGCAATTTAGAATGGCCAATTCGCCTCACCTATACAAGTTTAGACCGTGGGAGGAAACCCATGCAGACATGGGGAGAATGTGCAAACACCACACTGACAGTCGCCAAAGGCTGGATTCAAACCCAAGTCCCTGGCACTATGAGGCAGCAGTGCTAACAACTGAGCCACCATGCCACCCTTATTCATGCTTATTCATTTTTCTTCAAAGCATCTAGGGTTGTGTGATAGGCCATTATCATGTGCAAGTATGATGACAGATATCCTAACCCAACTTCTTGATCAGGCATTTTTAATTTAGAAATCACATGACTCCAGCTCCTGAATGAACACAAGTCCTTCTCTCTATCACCTCCTTGATGCCATAAGAATCTATTAACTTAGTAAACAGTTTGTTATTGTACAAGGCACTGAAAAGCATTAGTTTTGTCCACTGTTATTCAGTAGTTCTGGACTTGAATCCATTCAGTCTCCAGATTTACAAGAGACTATGGTCAATTCTTAGTGCCTAAATGTTTCAATTCCATAATAAATAACTGCCACATGTGCTTGGAAGCTGATGCCAGGAAATTACAGTAATAATTGCGCCTATGTGGAAGGGACAATGTGATATCTGCAACTAAATTGTTGGTTTTTATCTGGACTGCCATTTGGAATTTCAATCATCTTATTGAGGTAAAAGTTTATTGTGCACTTGACTAAATTCCACCAAAACAAAATCCCAGGGATATAAGTGTTGGAGCACCATTGGGTTAGGGGAATGGCAGGATGTCATATGGGTGATGGTGGTATATTTTGTTTGTTAGTTCATTGAGTTCTAACTGGTCTGAAGCTGTAGCATTTAGTATTGACCTGGCAATCACATGCACCTTAATGTTCCCATTAGATCCGCCACTCATACAAGGAATCAGATGTAATTTTTTTTAGTTTCCTTGATGTGGGTGGGAGGAGTGTGGCAATACTTAATTGGTATTTGGCATTTAAAACCATGTTTTACACAACGACAATGATCTAAATGTCACTGCATGGAAATATTCCTGAATTCAAGCTTTGTTCTCCATAATTTGCGGTGTTGCAATTTTGTTCAGTTCCTGAATATCAAACTACAGTGAAATGATCTTTTTTTTCATTGTCTTTAATCCTTTGCCCATTCTGAAGGTGGAGGGTGGGGACTGTGAAGAAACTGCGTTATGACTTTATCTGTAACCATTATCTTCTTGTGTTAGTAACTTAAGATCAGGCACCCGGTGGCAAATTGTTTTAATGATTTTGATCTACTGCCCCATTGTTTGCTAACAGGCCACGTGCTTGAAAGTGGTTCAGCCCAAATGCAATTTTTTGGGTCAAAGAGAGCAAGTTTTCTTAATTGAGCAATGGATAAATGGTATGAGTCACATGGATCGGGAAATTCTGAGATCCAGTTTGCTTTAAGTTAGTTTATGTGTCAGCCTTAGCTCTGTAGTAGCATTTTGGTGACCAAGCCAGGAGTTGTTCTTTAACCTACTCTCATGATTCACTCACTTAAGGTAAAATGGCAATGGTGCATTGAAGGAGAGCAGCACTGTCTGTAATGCTGATTTTGGATCAGAAATAAACTGGGAAACTGCCTGCCATCTTGTGTGGGAATATCAGATATTGTCAAGATCAGAGTGGTGCTGTAAAAGCACAGCAGGTCAGGCAGCATCTGAGGAGCAGGAAAATCAACTTTTCGAGCAGGAGGCCTTCATCAGAAATCATCAGGATTCCTGATGAAGGGCTCCTGCCCGAAACGTGCCATGCTTTTCCAGTATCATTCTAATCTTGACTCTGATCTCCAGCATCTGCAGTCCTCACTTTTGCCTATATCAGATATTGTGGCTGTCTTTCATCTGAGGAGTTGTACCAGTGTCAAAACCAATATTTATCCTTCAACAAGCATCATTAAAACAGATTGTATTGACATTCTCACATTGCTATTTGTGATGCCTTGCTACACACAAATTGGTGTTGTTTAAACAAAATCTTTTCTCTTTAGCTTCCTAGGGCTTCATTTCAAAACAGTCCATTTTATGTAAATCTCCCCTCACCCCTTTAAGATTTTCCCATGGCTGAGTGTTTTTTCCCATTAAATGACTTCCGAGCATTGTTGCAATGTTGATATTTAAATGCAAATTATTGCCAATGTTCATTAACCCAGCCATTATACTTGGAGTGTTTAGTAGAATGCAAACAGTGTGGAAACAGGCCCTTCAGCCCAACAAATCCACACCAACCCTTCAAAGAGTAAATCACCGAGACCCATTCCTCTGCCGTACTATCATAGGTACCCCTGACTAATGCACCTAATCTACACATCCCTGAACACAATGGGTAATTTAGTATGGCCAATTCAACTAACCTGCACATCTTTGGATTGTGGGAGGAAACCCACGTAGACACAGGGAGAATGTGCAAACTCCACACAGACAGTCGCCCGAGGCTGGGATTAAACCCACATTCCTCGCACTGCCAAGCGCAGTGCTAACCACTGAGCCACCGTGCCACCCCATTTTCAGAAATGCCCTTTATTTTCCCTTATTTTCAGAAATGTTACAGCTAATTTACTTCTAAGAGTGACTGGGTTGATCCAGGTTGAGGATAGATATTCCCTTTTTGCAGATGACGGTGAATTAACAGCCCAGCATTTTCAATAGATATAAAAATTGGGAGAGGCGTAATAATCAGCAGCACCTAATTTTCACAGTCGCAAAAAGCCCAAAGCTGTTCAGCTATATGTTCTGCTAAGAGCAAGAAGCAACACATCAACACAGTAATTTTGGAAACAAAATGTCAAACACCAATTTTTGTTCTAAGCCACTGAAGTCATGTTTGCACACACTTGATTGTGTGTCCTATTCAAAGTGAAATATTTTGGTGCCATAGGTTTTCTAGAATTGTATATAAAGAAGGAATCTAAACAGTGCCACTTCTGTGCCTTCACACTGTTGACAATCCATTTTACCACGTCTCCCAAAGTCATGATGCTGAAACATCAGGTGGTACAACATGGTTAGTAATAGAAGGAGGGCAGGTCAAGTCTGTTAAGTAACACGTGATTGTGCATCCTAAATCATGCATGGTTTGCTTGTTTATCCTATTTATTGTAAAAAGAAAGACTAAGGCTCTTCAACAGAAAACAACACGTGTAAGTCAAGCTTTCAGTCTACGTGAGTGCAATTGTGGAGAATTTAATAAACTCCTGTACCACTGCTGTTCAGAAGAAACAATTTTAATTGCAATAAGCCTAGAAACCAGAATGTTCTTGACTTCCTTATGATTGTGAAATGAATAAGAATATTCAATCCTAATGTTAATCTTGGTACTGGAATTTTTAAACATCATGGGCAGGAATTTTTTTGGATTGGGGCTTTGTTGGAAGGACTTTTAAAAATCACTGCTGGATCTGATTCTTGACTCTGTTTCCATTTCAGACAGCTTTTGTCAGCTTTAGGTAAGTGTATGGATAGCTTGCCTGTCACTACAGTCCTACCCTGTTGATTGCTTCATAGTAGTTGAACCCTTTTGATGGAACAATGCCCATTTTGGCTGTGAATGCCATCTTAGTGGTTGCCATCTTTGTAATATATTGCCTTATAAAGCTGTCACTCAATCACATACATTCAGATTATCAATGCCAAAAGCTCCAATTCACTTTGTATCTCTTAAACATGTACAAAGACGTATGTAAGTATTGGAAAAAATATTCTTCAAAGGAAGGTCAAGTTAATAAAGCTTTTAATAAACAAAACTAGCACTCCCCTACAAGTTCTCTCAACCAAGCTAATGGATTCAGTCCTGTAGACAATTTTCAGCAAAGCATTTGTTTTGAAAGATAGATGCTTAGCCATCAGTTAAAATTGCTTCTACTAATACAGTTGCCAGATTCCCTCATTTTAAGAAATAAAGCCTGGCTGAGCTTTAAGACTTACTAACAGAACTTGGTTCAGTTGGGGAACTTTCACTCAGTTGAAATGAGGAGTGTTAGCTTTGTGAGATTGATACCTAGTCTTTCCTTGAAAAGAATTTTCCATACCTGAGTATAATCGTACACATTTAAAGGTGTGAAGTGAATTAAAGTTTTTGGCATTGATATCCCTTAAAAGCAGTGTGTGATTAACACTTCCAAGAGATTGTAAAATGACCAGAGATTCACAATGCCCTTTTTGCTCATTGTGTCAATTTCAGGAACACCTCCAAGACTTGCCAATGCTTCATTTGTTCTGAATCTAATGGAAAGTGTAGGTGTTGAAAGGTATATGGAAATCTGTGGAAGGAGCATGGTAACTATGTGTGGGTGTGAAGGGGTATGGGGAATATGAGGGTTGGTGGTGGAGGTGTCATGGGGGAATGTTGTCCTCACCCCTCAAATGCTTCCATTGCTGCCAATGCTATTGGAGCTCACTCCAGACAGCCCACTTACCTGTTCCAAATGCTATCACTGAGCAAGCCAGCATTTGTTTATGCCATTCCAGTGAAGCTCAGTTGATAGTATTTGGATCTTTGAGTTAGAATGCAGTGGGTTTAAGACTGACTCCAGACCACTGAGGGACTATTGAGGCTGACACCTCATTGCAGCTCTTGAGTGCGATACCAATACTGTGTTTTGGATGAAATGTTAAATAAAGGCCTGTCTAACCCTTCAATTAGGGAAAAGGATTCAGATAAGCAGTTACCTGTATTGGACTACTTTGAAGAAGACTGGGGAGTATCTACAGCAGGTCAATATTTATTCCTTAATTGTGACTACTAAAAGTATTACCTCGTCATTATCATTGTGTTGTATGTGGGAGCTTGCAATGTTGGTCCCAATGTTTTGGATAGTTAGAAAAATAATGATATCTCATAAGAGCAAAATACTTTGGAACATCCTGAAGTTGTGGAATTCAGAATATAAATGGACATTCCTGTCTTTTTTTCACATGCTACACTTCTGATGCTTATAGAGAATCCTATATTCACAGTTATGGTTGATGGATCAGCATTGTGTTTGGGAAAGTTTTGACTAAGGGACCCAAACATACTATGCTGAGCTAACTCACTCTTATTCCACATGAGTTCTGAACTTGTAGTAAATGCTGACCTTGCAGACCCGTGACTGAATTGAACCAAAAGGTCCTCGTGGTTGGAAGATAATCTGATTTGAAGACAGGTCTCTAGATTGAAAGTGTGGTATGCTAAACCACTGGGTTCTGCAATCCCCTCGCAAAAAAGCACTTTGAGATTGAATAGGTAACATGGTTGTTTCCAAATGGTTGCAATTAATGTTGGGAGTTAAAGCTGGCATCTGCATAGCTCCAGCTGTTAGCGTCCTGAGACGATTTTCCTGAATGATTGTTCTGTTCTAATTATGCCACATGATAGAGCAAAACATTGCAGAGCTAAGTGAAAGTGTGGGTGTGTACTGACAATAGGTATATGCAGATGAAAGATATAAATGTCCATACTGTTGGCAGAAGTAGAGGGAGTGGTTCTTCTTCTTTCCTCCACAGTTTCTTTCTCGCCCTGGAGTAAAGCCAACATTATTTCCTTGTTTCAGCAAGGCTGAAGGTTTGCTGTGACTATTGGAAATTAGGTCAAAGAGCATCATATTTATTACTCATTCTTTTCATGTTCTTTGTGAGATATGATGCATCTGTAGTTTATT
Organism: Chiloscyllium plagiosum; assembly: GCF_037043375.1. Lineage (NCBI taxonomy): Eukaryota > Metazoa > Chordata > Chondrichthyes > Orectolobiformes > Hemiscylliidae > Chiloscyllium > Chiloscyllium plagiosum. The sequence goes on from NW_028270156.1 coordinate 61,504,283, forward strand.
TAATGAAAGCGGCTGTATTTCACCGAAGAGGAAAAGCTGCAGATCTTGGGTGAAAGTTTGAAATGAGGTTCCCCTCCAGAACTTGGATATTAAGCCTAGGCTGACACTGAGGTAGTGCTGCATTGCCGGAGGTGCTATGCTTTAGGTACAGTATTAAACTGAGTTCTCCACTTCTTGTCCAGATAAATATTAAAATACTACAGCCCTGCCTAAATCAGAATGGGGAAATTAACTGTAGTCTTCCTAACATTAACCCTTTAACCAGTTGCAGTAGATTCGCTGAATTGCCACCTCTTCAGTGTCTGCTGATGGAAGGTCAGAATTAGCTGTTGTATTTATCCACACAACAGCACAGAAGTTTCGGATATTTTAATTGCTTTAAGATGTTCCTGAGAGATTTAAAAAGCCGCCACATCAATGCAAATCTCATTATCATTGCTCATTACTTTTTGCACCTTTAAAGTGATATTTTAATATTCATTTAAACAATAGGAGATATTTTCAGAATTGCCAGTCCAAAGAAAGTAGAGAGAATAGCTGGCTCTTTCAGATTTTGGTTACTTCAATGCAAAGAGAGAAAAAGAATGATGTCTCTTGGAGATTGTCTGTCTTTGTATTGTTCACATACATGTCCACCTGCCTGGGAGCCAATCAGAGAGCTGTTGTCATGCTGATGACTCCTGTCCCATACAACTGGTCCTAATTGAAAACCCAATCAGCAGTCTGTCTCCAGGCAAAGCTTGCCCTGAAAGCACCCCCAAGTATCATTGGCTCTCAAACATCTTCCTCCACTGGTTGAACAAAGGAACAGTGTAAACACAACTTGCAATGAGTTCCAGTAAGTTATCTTTAAAACTGTAGCAACGCCTTCTAAAATCCTTGGTTCAAGGTAGTCCCTTTCCCATTCTGTCAGTAATAAATAATACCACAGTTGTAAGTACTCCTTGGATTCAGGCAGTTTGTTTCAGCAGAATAGGAGAACTTCACGTAATTTGAGGTATCCTGATGCTGACAATGAATGTCAAAAATGGAAAGAAATCCATTTCTTCATTACATTATGTGCAAGTAGTCTTGGGCTCCGCTAAATGACTTCAAGATACAACACAATGTAGCCTTCCCAAGAGAACTTGGAAAATTTCCAGCCACTCCAACAATTAACACAGTAAAATCTATTTAATATTTGTGCCAATGTTACCTCCTATAATGTGATCTCCCAGTTGTTAGCCTTGGCACAGTTTATAGCTCTCTTGTTGCTCTCTCAGCTACATCCATAATTCAAGAACCTAAGTAAGTAATCAAAGCATGCACTAACAGGGCAGTACTGAAAGTGTGTAGAAGGTACTGTATTCCAGACAGAATATTAAAACATTACTTCACCTGCTATCCCAGGTGGACAAATAAGATCCCATGACACTATTTCCTATGTGGGCAGCATAATTTTTCCTTTTGTCCAAGCTAATATTTCATATCATTAACATGGATTATCGTGTTACTTGTCTCATTGATGTCTACAAGAATCTTGCTGTCTGCAAAATGGCTGCTGAATTTCATACACCACATCAGTGACTAAGTTTAAAAGTAGTTAATTGTCTGTAAATTTTTTTGAGATGTCTTGAGCTCATCAAAAGCCCAATGGAAACTCAATTTCCTGTGTCCGTTAGTAAAACTGATTGCACATCAAAAGCAATTCACTGTTCATGAAGCGCTTTGTGACATCTTGCTAAGGACCGAAATAGCACAGGATCTCTTTCTTCACTTGTATGTCTCATCAATTTCAATTCAGAAATAATTGGCATATTGATGAGATTTTCTTGCGCATGGAATTGGAGGCTGAAATGAAAATGATCACACTGTAGAAATGAAAAGATGTTGGAAAAGCCCAGGGTTCATGTGCTTTATTGAGACAGTTAAAAGGCTGAGGCAGAATGACACTAAATGGATTAAAGTCAATTGCTTTTGCCATATATCTACTGGCAAGGATCTCCAGAGATGTCATCCTTCAGGTTAACTTAATCCTTTAAATTGCAACTATTTGCTGGTTGAGTGCAGAATCAGAATTCCTACAGTGCGCGAGCAGGCCAATCAGCCCATTGGGTCCACACCCATGCAGACAATGTGCAAACTCCACACAGGCAGTCACCCAAGGGTGGGATTGAACCCAGATCCCTGGTGCTGTAAGGTAGCAATGCTAACCACTGAGCCACCATAACACCTCTGGAAAGTGCTTGATAATTATACAATAATATAAGAAACTGAAGGCTAATTAGACTGTGCAATTGCAAACTATTCCCTGGTCTCTCTCTTCTGAAAGCATGATTTGTGCATTGGTAGTGTCTCAGACATCCTCGATACATATCCAATTTCTGTATGTGAGATTAGATGCTAAGCAAGACCAGAAATTAAATTTAGGCTTTTTTGGCCTGTGTGGCTCAATAGCAGACTTTATGATACCTTTGAGCTAATGTTTCTGAATTATTAAAGTGAAACATAGATTGAAGTAAATAGGTCTTTAAAAATTCTTTTCTGAATATGACTTTGTGTTTAGTATCCTTTTCTTCCCACTGATACTGTACCAAATCACATTAAAGATTTTCATTCACATGTGGCATCCTCCTCCAGTGTGTGTTCATGTAGTTGAAGTTCAGTGCTCTCTCCACTTCAGTCATGTCGTTCGGTGGTTCCCAGTCTTGTTTATTTGAAGCTCCTGTGATTAACCTTTATTACTGGTGCTGTTATTGGTTAACTAGTTGAATGTTGAGTTGAGGCTTGTGGTCAGCCATGGAGAGGGAGGTTGTGGTATCATTGTAATATCACATGACCGGTAATTCAAGATTAATGTTCTAGGGGCATGGATTCAAATCTTGACCAGGGGTACATGGTGGAATTTGAATTCAATTCAAAATGAAAGCCTGTAATAAAAAGCTAGACATTGCTATAAAAAATGCAATGTCTTTTAGAGAAGGAGATCTGTTATCCTTAATTGGTCTGCTAAGGATTTGCAATCACATTTAGGCCAATGTGACTGACTAGGTCACTGGGCTTTTAGGGATGGGTAATAAATACTGACCTAGTCAGTGACACCTACATCCTGTGACGAATAAAACATGTTTAAAAAAAATTGAATGGGAGAGCAAGTCAAAGGGCTGAAAGGCCTTCTCCCATTTCTAATGTTCCTATAATTTTATTACACATACTCTTTTTTTTTATTGTCAAAGTTAGCAGAATCATTTTCAGGAAATTTCTTCTGTATTTTTTAAGTGGACTGGTGAAAATACTGTTTTCTGATTTGGTGACTACTGTTTTCATAAAGTGACTCTAAATATTACTATATCAGGACAGTTTTCCCAACTTCCAGCGATTTCAAGATCCCCAAAGCATAAAGTGTCTTGCTTGGTTTTCAAAATCCAACTATCGCCCAATTAACTGTAAAAGGAGTGAAAGATCTCAATTAGCAAGAAAAAAAGGAGAATGGCACCATTTTCTCTGTAACTGATGATCCGCCAATTAAAATGTTAGAAGACCGGGTTTTGGGATTAAAAAGTTTCAAGCATGAGTTATTAATTGGGAAATACCTTGTGGTGAAACACAGGCATTCTCCAGCTTTGCACTAATGTTATGATTTGAATTACACCACACAGATTAAACAGCGCAACACCATCAATTCTACAGAATTTCACAAGGAATTTTTTTGTCTGATCTAGCTTCACAATCCTAAAATGAGCATTTGTCAAAAATGCTGCTCACCATTCCACTTTGATGCTCTTTACAATGTATATCAAGTACTGTACTCCTCTCAATCAGTGAGTATTTATCAAGCAGCCAAGGACCAGATTAACAGGGCTTGTTCTCAATAAGCCATGTAAGTTTGTCTGCCAAGATGCAAAGTAACTGAGCTCAGGTAAATGTGGGCATTGAGCTGAAACTTAAATTGCTTTGACTTGTCGGATATTCCAGAGTATAACTGCCAGCCAGCACAGATTTACTAAAAACTAATCGAAGGAATGTGGAATAAACCATAGAAGAGAATTTCTCACGTTGTGCAGGTGATCATTTATCTAAATTGTCTCACTGCTAAGGTGATTTTGTTTGTAAAATGAGGTCTGAAAAGTCAATAGGGCAGCTGGTAACACAGAACTTGGGCTTTGTACAATAATCCAATATTATGTTACAACTGATGCAAGCCAGTAAAATTAGTATGAACGTACAGCAACCACTTGTAAGAGTCTGTCCTGTCTGTACCACACTCCTGACAAGGAAGAGATTTATTGTTTGTGCAGTTAGCCTACACAGATGAGATTAGTTCTGTAAAAGGACCACTGGATCTGAAACGTTTACACTGTTTTCCCTCCACAGTTGCTGCTAGACCCGCTGAGTTTTTTCCAGCAATTGATGTTTTGGTTTTAGCTGAGATTTGTCCTTGGATTGCTGGATGTTCTTCCAGGAATTCTTTTTTTTTCTGTTTTTGTTTTGTTGTGTTTCTATTTAAAACGCTTATTTGCAAAGTAGGTACCAAACTTGAATTGAATAAAACTGCACCTAAGGTTGACTTGCTGGAACAAGTCATTTATCTGCACTGCATCTCCAATGGCAGAAGAGTTCACCACCGATTCAATTTACATGCCATGACACTCTTTAGGAATGCTTATCTCTAGGACCCAGTTGTCTAAGCTATCCATTGTTGAATTTAAAAAAGGGACTGAAAATTGGTTTTGACATCCACCCATTTCAATTTGTCTTGGTTTAAACTCTGAGCTTCTATTTCGATTGATGTATGCTAACAAGGAAAGGTAAATGACTTTCTTGTTAGGTTTTTAATTCTCTGACAACACACTATGGTTTTCCATTTGGTTCTTTGATATGCATTTAATTGATTTGATTTAGTTTATTATTGTCACATGTGCTGAGATATAGTGAAAAGTATTGTTTTCTATGCTAAGCAGACAAATTACACCTTACATCAGGGTAATAGAACAGAATGCAGAATATAGTGTTTCAGCTGCAGAGATGGTGCAGAGAAAGATCAACTCTGATATATGAAAGGTCAGTTTTTAAGTCTGATTACAGCTGGGAAGAAGCTGCTCTTAAATCTGTTTGTACAAGTTTTCAAAGTTTTGTATCTTCTGCCCGATGGAAGAGAGTAGAAGAGAGGAGAGGTCTTTGATTATATTGGCTACTTACCCAAGGTAGCAGGAAGTGTAAACAGAGTCAATGAATGGAAGGCTGGTTGGCATGATGGATTGGGCTGCGTTCACAATTCCCTGTGATGTCTTGCAATGCAGTTGCCAAATCAAATTGTGATGTGTCCAAATAGGATGGTTTCTATGGTGCATCTATAAAAAATGGTAAGAGTCTTTGTGGGCATGCTGAATTTCCTTAGCTTTCTCAGAGATGTTGGTGCGCTTTCTTGACTGTAACATTGACGTGGATGGACCAAGATAGCTCGTTCATGATATTTACTCCAATAACATAAAGCTCTCACCCACCTCCACCTCAGCACCATTGATACAGACAGGTGCATGTCCTCCACTCTGCTTCCTAAAATCGATGACCAGCTCCTTTGTTTTGCTGATATTGGGGGAGAGATTGTTGTCTTTACACCATTCCACAAAGCAGTCTATCTCTTTCCTGTACTCTGTCTCGTCATTGTTTGGGATCTGACCCAATATGATGGTGTCATCAGCAAATTTGTAAATGGAGTTAGAGCTGAATTTGGCCACACAATCATGAATGTATAAGGAGTATAGTAAGGGACTGAGTAGACAGCCTTACAGGGCACCAGTGTTGAGGATTATTATTGAGGGGATGTTGTCTCCTGTCCTTACTGATTGCAGTCTGTGGGTCAGGAAGTCATCGATCTAGTGCAAAAGGGGGAGCAGAGTCCTGGGCCTCTGAGTTTGGAGATGGGTTTGTTTGGAATAATGACATTGAAGGTGGAGCCAACTTCAATAAATCAGAAACTGACATAGAAGGGCTTATGCCCGAAACATCGATTCTCCTGCTCCTTGGATGCTGCCTGACCTGCTGCGCTTTTCCAGCAACACATTTTTCAACTCTGAGCTCCAGCGTCTGCAGTCCTCACTTTCTCATAGGTGTCCTTGTGGTCCAGATGTTCCAGGGATGCATGTAGGGCCAGGAAGATGGCATTTGCTATGGACCTGTTGTGACAATAGGTGAGTTGTAGTGGGTTAAGTCAATCTGGGAGGCTGGAGTTGGTGTATGTCATTGATAACCTCTTAAAGCATCGCATAGCGATGGATGTCGGAGCTACTGGACGGTAGTCATTAAGGCATTTTGCCTGACATTTCTTTGGGACAAGGATGATAGTAGTTTTCTTGAAGCAGGTAGGAACCTCAGATTGGAATAAGGAAAGGTTAAAGGAGTCTGCAATTACTCCCACCAGCTGATCCACACAGGATCTGAATGAACGACTGAGGTCTCCATCAGGGACAGTCACTTTCAGTGGGTTCACTCTCAAGAAGGGCGATCTGATCTCTGCAGTGGTGGCTGTGGGTACAGGTGCACACGAGGCAAGGAATCCTCCATGGAATTCATAGAAGCCCTACAGGAAACAAGCCATTTGGTCCAACAAGTCCGCACCAACCCTCTGAAGAGTAACCCACCCAGACCCATTCCCCGAACCTATTGCTCTTTACTCCTGACTAATGCACCTAACCTTACAAATCCCTGAACACTATGGGCAATTTAGCATGGCCAATTCACCTAACCTGCATATCTTTGTGATTGTGGGAGGAAACCTGAGCACCCAGAGGGGACCCATGCAGACACAGGGAGAATATGCAAACTCCTCACAGATAGTCACCTGAAGCTGGAATCGAACCTGGGTCCCTGGCGCTGTGAGGTAGTGGTAACCACCGTGCTACTGTGCTGCCCACATTGTAACAATGGCTTTCTTAAGTTAAACACATGGGCTGTAATTTATTTCTGTGGACAAAAATAATAATATAAGTGAAAAGGTGATCTGGCTAGAAGGTGCTAATGCATTTAATTATTCAATCTGTTCATTTTATGTTAAATTGAACATACATTTTAACTTGCCAAATAGAAAGACTTATTTACATGTTAGGGTTGTTTAAAGACCTGTCAAATGCCAATCAACTGAAATGCTTTACACCTTATTCACAGTTGGATAAACAGTAAGATTGAGTAGGATTGAATGAGATTCCTAGGCAAACTTACTCTTTATCTGTGAGGTCTGTGTGATCTTACTCTGTGAGATTTCATAGGAAGGTAATGATTTCAAAGTTTTTAGCGGGAGCCTGGCTGAACTGAAGTGAACAGAAACTTTGAGCCTCCATTGACACCCCCAGTGAGATGAACGATGAGGGCTATGATAGTGCACTGGTAATTTCCCTAATCCTGGACCAAGAGTCCCATGTTCAGGTCCAACCTGCATTAGAGGCATATAATAACATCTCTGAGCAAGTTAGTTAGAAAATATCCGAAATTATTAGCAGAGGTGTTGTTGCACAGTGGGAGTGTCCCTTCTTCTGAGTTGGAAGACACAGTTCAAGTCTCACCTGCTCTAGTGGTTTGTCATAACATCCCTGAACAGGTTGACTAGCATATCTGAAGTTGTTGTTGGATTGCGAGTCATAGAGATGTACAGCACAGAAACAGTCCCTTCGGTCCAACTTATCCATGCCGACTAAATATCCTAAACTAATCTATTCCATTTGCTGGCACTTGGCCCATATCCCTGTAAACCCTTCCTATTCATATATGTTTGTAAGATGTAGATTAGATTAGATTCCCTACAGTATGGAAACAGGCCCTTTGGCCCAACAAGTCCACACCAAACCTCCGAAGAGTAACCCACCCAGACCCATTCCCCTACCCTATATTTACCCCTGACTAATGCATCTAACACTACTGGCAATTCAGCGTGGCCAAATCACTTGACAACCATCTTTGGATTGTGGGAGGAAGCCAGAGCACCCAGTGGAAATCCACGCAGACACAGGGAAAATGTGTAAACTCCACACAGATAGTCGCTTGAGGTGGGAATTGAACCTGGGTCCCTGGCACTGTGAGACAGCAGTGCTAACCACTGAGCCTGTGCTGGCCTCTCCCCCACCCCCCATCCCCCTGTACTTCTTTAAGTGAAGTTGACAACAACTCATAAACAGTGGGTCCAGTTCAGACTATCCCCATCTGTGTTTCTTTTTTGTGCTGGTGTAAAACACAGTAGCAGATGGTGGTTGACTAAAGGTGAAAGTGGGTTACTTCAAAAACAAATCAGACAGAAAACTATAGTCGTTGAAGTCAATGTAGAGAAATTATTGTACATCTTGGGGCTATGGTTATGATTTTTTGGAGGCTGAACAATATGACAAGTGGGGGAATGAAGAGGGTATTTGGACAACATTTACAGCCCTTCCAAATGGAAACTACCTGTGGATTTGAAGTGTTGCTTCTCATAGGAAGTAAAATCAGAAGTAGTTCAGGAGTTGGAAAAGGACACAGGTTTGGACTTTCTTCAGAGTTCTTGAATTAAAGCTATAAGAAGCATGATCTGTTGAATGTTTATAAGGAATGATCCAAATTTGATGAATTTTGGAAAACGGATGGAAGATTTACACAGATTTATATAAAACGTTGACAAACTTGAATTTGGGAACTGTGGACCATTACTTTGTTTCAAATTACTGGACTATGCAAAGGTGTCTCCACAAACAGCAACTATTTATAATTGGTGTTCTACCTTGGAGCAAACACTTAGTGAAACAGTCGAATTCTCCAGTCTTCATGAAAAAAAAGAGATATGTTAAGGTGTTAAAAAGGATAGAAGATTAAAAGATTTCCATATTTTGAAATATGTTGGTTGCAGACATTGATATAGTGGAAGGGTTAAAGGCAGTTGGAGTGAAGGTAAAAGCTCCTTTCCAAGATTCGGTCCTGAGGAAGGGTTTCATCCAAAACGTCGACTTCTGCACCTCCTGATGCTGTCTGGCTCACTGTGTTCTTCCAGCCTCCTGCCTGTCCCCTTTATAAGATTTGGCTTTTACAGCAGAAGAAAAAATTGGATCCCAAGAATATCAAAGGAAGAGTTAATAGATGAGATTCTAACTATCATTGCGCTGAACTCCCCAAATGGAAAGACAAGGCCCTCAAAATGCTACATGATGTTATTCTGAGGAGTAGAATGGAGCTCATGATAAATCTGAACAACGTTTACTGACTGCAAGGAGTGCTAGTACTATGATGTATGCTTTCGTCATAGCCTCATGTAACTCTTGCCATGTTTGATTGTGTGTAAACTTCTTCAGTATGTGGGATGGATTCGTTTTTAAATTATTCTTTAATTCCCTCATAGGACATGAACACTGCTGGCTGCACGAGCATTTTTATCTCATCTCTTGTTGCCCTTGAGAAGGTGGTGGTGAACTGCCTTCTTGAAATACTACAATCCGTTTGCTGTAGGTAGACTCCTGATGCTGTCAGGGAGGGAACTCCTTTAAACCCAATGGCACTAAAGGAATGGTGACATAGTCAGCATAGCGTGTAGCTGAGGGGGAACTAGCAGGTGGTGGTGTTGCCATGTATCTGCTGCCCGTGTCCCTCCACTTGGTAGTGGTTGTGGGTTTGGGAAGTGCTGTCTCGGGAGTCTTGGTGAATCTTTGAGTGTATCTTGTAGTTGGTACACACTGCTGTTACTGAGTGTTGGTGTTGGAGGGAGATGTTTGTGAATCAAACGAGCTGCTTTGAGTCATGCAGGCTGCATGCAGAAGTTGTAGAAATGCGGAGGCCACATAAAGTTCACATGCTGCCTGCCTCAACTGCAACAGCGATAATCAGATCACGAACCTACATCTGCAAATGAGCCTGATTGAACTTGCCCTCCTTTATCTCCATTTGCTCACCTTGCTTCCACATCACTTCATACCCTAACATAACAAAGACGTACCAATCTATGTTCTGAAATTTTCCATTGACCTTGCCTTTGGTACAGGGAGCTCCAGGTCACCACTGCCCTCAGTGTGATAACTGAATAGAGCAAATTAAAACTACACAAATTAACGTGACAGAAATTTCAGTGTATTTTGCCAAGGTTAAATTGACATTGCCGGCTTGTAGTTGAGAGAGCACGCAAATGAACTTTTGCCTGGGAGTGCTTGTCTCATAGAGATTGTTTTTGGAACCAACTTGAGCAGTTTTGGAGTCAATCCAAAGGCAGCATTGTCAGGTATTGAATTTAGATGTTAAAAAGACCAGCCAGTGGGTAAAGAGGAGCCAACAGACATCAACAGTGCCAGCAGTACCAAGGGAATAAAGGTCAGCACATAATGAGAGTGAAAAGACTGCCAAGCTGAGGAAAAATAATGACATCTTGGCAGCAGTGAGAAATAAGGCCACAGAATGGGCAATTTAGTGATAGGGTTGTTGGGGGTTATCGAACTAGCAGCTGTCAAATTAGACTAGATGTGGCCCATGCATTGACTATTATTGTGGACCAACAAACTAATATATTTCTCGTGAGGAATTTGGAAATTTTGATCATAATGTTATAGAATTGTGTTTTCCTTGCATGATCTATGCTTTCAGGAGTATTTTAAAATGTATTTTACCAACAAAAACAAATTAAGTTTGTTTGATTGTATGGTGTGGAATGGCATCTTAACACGGTGGCTCAGTCGTTAGCACTGTGCCTCACAGCGCCAAGGACCCAGGTTCAGTTCCTGCCTCGGGCAACTGCCTGTGTGGAGTTTGCACATTCTCCCTGTATCTATGTGGGTTTCCTCCGGGTGCTCCGGTTTCCTCCCACAGTCCAAAGATGTGCAGGTTAGGTGAATTGGCCATGCTAATTTGCCCGTAGTGTTAGGTGTGTTAGTCAGGGGTAAATGTAGTGGGGTGAGTTGCTCTTTGGAGGGTCGGTGTGGACTTGTTGGGCCAAAGGGCCTGTTTCCACACTGTAGGGAATCTAATCTAATCTACTTAGTTATCCAAATGACCCATGAAGTTAACTTTCCTGTGGCAGGGGGAGAGGAAGACTTGCCAAATAGATAAGTCCAATAATTCAATGGATTTAGAATGGAAGCTTCAATTCCTTAATAAAAACATATAAAGCAGCCTTTATAAAGAGAATATTAAAAACTTCCTCACTGCATGTTACGTTGTCAAATGAACAATTTTCATTGTTCTGTTGCTAGTGAAATAGGGTTATGTGCAATGAACCAAGAATGAAATAGTGTGTAGAAATGTTAATCAGGCTTTCTGATCAGACTCAGGAAGAATTCTAAACTACGTCCTTCAGCTGTCCCATGAAGTTATCTTTGTCAAACTACCCAGCCATGGAAAACCTTTCCATCAGGGTGAAGACATTCACACGGATTTCCCCCAGATCATCATTACTGCATCTATCATTAAAACCTATCCCTCCGACTGCATCCTTTTTCGTGCTGAGGGACGTTGAAAAAAGTCACATTTTCACACCAGACTGCCATTTATATTTTGCATCAGGTTCTAATTCCATAAACATGTCAGAGTGTGGGCACTAGATTGCTCATTGAGCTACTACATCCACACCAGGAACTTGCATTTATGTTGTCTTTGTAAAGAGAAAAGCGAAAATCGACAACTTTACAAAATGCCTGCAACGGCAAATTTCTTTCCAAGTCACACATCATTCAGGTTTGGAGGCATTTCACTGTTTCTTCACTGTCACTGTGTCAAATTCCTGGAACTTGCTCCTTAAAAGCATTGTGGATATAGCAGATCAAAAAGACTGCCCATCACTAGGGTGATTAGGGATGTGCAACAAATTCTGGCCTTGCCAGTGATGTCAACATTCTGTGAAAGAAAGGAAGAAAGCAGACATGAAGATGCCAGGTTTAAAGGTCACCGGAGTGTCTGAAATCTTGATTGAAGGGATGGACTTTAGCAAAGAATTCAAAATCAGAAAGAAGTCCATAATAGAATGAGAAGAACAGAATTCGAGAGATTGAGGAAGAAAACTTAAAGAGGAGAGCTGAATCAACTTGTGGTTCTGTCGCCAATTGTGAAGCAAAGGGAAGAGTTCCATTTACCACTGACCTCCTTCTGACCTAGAAAAATAAGTGTGCTATCAAATGGAACTTGAGCTGTTTGGGCATCTAACATGAACAGGATTCAAGATTTGGAGCTGCCGATGCTGGACAGGGGTGTACAAAATTAAAAATTACACAACACCAGGTTATAATCCAACAGGTTTATTTGGAAGCACTAGCTTTCAGAGCACTACTCCTTCATCAGGAGGATTCAAGACATTATGTATTATTTCTGTATTAGTTTCAGCTGCTTAATTGGAGACATGTGCTCTCTTTGTTCAATGGTGCTGTTCTATTTGTGACTAGAATGATATCTGAGCAATCTTAATTCTAGATCTCTCTTCCATTGTTTCCATGTCACTTTCAATGGATTGCAACATTATAGCATAAACAGTTTTTTGTGGCTCAAGTTTTAATTGCCTAACAGAAGAAAGATAAATCAGAGATTTGTTGACCACGCTTCATGTTCTATTGGGTTTCATTCTATTTTACGTGACCTACATAACTGTGTACTTGCTAGAAAATTTCTGTAACAGTGATTGAGAGATCTATGCCTCTGTGGTGTTTACTTCCATATAATTTGATAATAGTCTATTTTGGCCCATTTCCCAATTCAAAGTAATGTCTCAAGTAACATCTGAGGGCTTTAAAGAATTCACCAGGAATTTTGCGAGGTGCCCGATTGGAAAGAAAATGTACTTACTTTGATTGTCACTGTCTTTTGAGAGTAAAGTGAGAAGTTTCCATTTTCTGATGAAATCCTAGGTGTTGTTTGGTCAGGGGCAGTTAAATTGATACCAACCTTGATGTGTTATCTTACAATCTTTAGGCAAATCTAGATATTTGAGCACCCATCATAATGCTATAAATCCACCAGTTGTATGGTATGGAAAATGCCATTCATAGTTCATTGGCATTGTCCATAACTGTTTTTTCATAGCATATATAGTTTCAAATGTTCTTTGGACAGCCACCTGGAGATCCTGAGCAATAGCGATACATTGTTTGAATGTAGGCTAATCTTCAGCTTCACTGGAAGGTCATCAATCCTTGATTTCCTCCTTCTGCCGATGGCAATGAACAAAGATCCGAAGTCCAGCGTGAACAATAGTGACAGAAGACACTCCTTGTTGGATACAACACACTGATCTGAAAGAATACGTAAGGGACTTATTCTCTGCCTTGGAGGCTGTGGAAATGAAGACTATTTGGATCCACTTTCACAAAACTAGAGCAATCCCAGATGTATTCAACAAAACTTCCACTCAACCTTGTCATGTCTTTTTTCCATATGTGCTGAGACATTGATAAGAACCATTGAAAAATAAGTTATTTCATTAAATAAGATAAGCACAGTGCTTGAAGGCCATTGAGTCTTGAATGAATCCAACATGGTCCTGTGTGCAAGGTCCTTTTCCAGCCTAAAGCCTCCTGTTGCAACATTCAGTGTAAATTGGAAGCTGCCCGATTACTTAAACCTTTCCCTTTTTTAAAAGAGAGATGTGGACTGAACTAGGGCGTAAAGGCTAATCAGCATTAAATTTGTTATTCCCAGGGGAATCCTTCTCTATTGATATAATTCTATTCCGTAAAAGGAGGCCACTTAATCAATCATGCTTGTATTATCTCACTAAAACAGCTGCTCCCATAAAAACTATTCCCTAAGCCATTAAAGTTTTTGTTGTTTCAGGTATTTATTCATTTATTTTTTAAAACTATCATGGATTTTAATTCTGAGTCTTCCAGTTTGTTTGCTCTAAACCTTATCATTTAGTGTTGCATCTTAGCCTTTCTCGCAAGATATATCACTTTGTGTTCAATTGCATTAAATATCACATGACGGATATTGGCTCTATCTACCAACTTGTCTATGCCCTCCTGAAATTGCTTATTGCCCTAATGTTTCCCCTTTTTGTAACTGAAAGAAATGGGACAGCTGCATCAATTAAATCCACCAAAGATTTCAAGAGAAACTGCTGTTACCCACAGAGTGGTTAGAATGTGGACATTGCTATCAAGTGGGCTAGTTGGGATAAATAATATTTGGAGGGGCATGATGAACATATGTTTGCAGCAGAGATTGACTCGGTTCATCTGAAGCATAAGTTGTGCAGTGCAGAATTGTTTCTGTGCTGTAAAATAAGATGGCATTAACTTTGTTGGCGGGTTCAGCAATTTTACACTGATGTACAGTGCTGTTTGGCACCACACCTTGTTTTGATCACAGTAAACAAAGCATTCGGAAAGATGAATGAAATCACTAGAAAATAGTGAAAATGGGTAACACAGGGAACTATGAGGAGTTCAAGAAAGTGGGTCTGGGTGGCAGGTTATCCAAAAATAGCTGCAAAGAGCAATCATAAAGCCTTTGATGTCAATAAAGTGTTGTGCAGTTCACATTACTTTCCCTTGGCAAGTCGAAAATATGAGCGCAGCAGAAATGTTATCAGGAAGACGTTATGTTATCTCTATTGATTAGTGATAGCACTTTTGCCTCTGAGTCGGTAGATATGAGTCAAGTCAAGGGATTTGAATGCACAATCTAAACTGAGGAGGCCCTGAGCTGTTGGAGGTGCTGCTTTTCAAGTGAGATGTTCAAACAGTGTTCCACCTGTCATCATATTGTACGTCCAAAATCCCACAGCACAATTTTATAGAAGAACGTTTTCCTGGTGTCCAATCCAATGTTTATCCCTCAACCAACATCACTGAGACAAGCTAGTTTCTTTTAGGTTGTAATGTGGAATCAGGTTGGGTGTAACTAAGAAATAGCAAGGAAAAGAAGTTATGGATGGAAGTCTCTATAGGCTCTCAAAGTTATTTCATTGTCACACAAAGTATACGTCAGAAAATGATAGAGGCATTGATAAAGGGCACTGCAATTTTCATGAGTGATTTTAATCTGCGTATTGACTGGACAAATCAGATAGACATGGATAAACTTGAAAGACTTGTTTCTTAGAGCAGCATATTGCAGAAGCTGCCCAGAAACAGGCTGTTTTAGATCTAATAATGTATAATGAGGTAGGGGTAATCTGAGATCTTATAGTTAAGGATCCACTAGTTGATAAACTATTAGGGCTGAAGGCAGATAAATTGTCATGTTTGAGGGTTTGTATCTAAGGGTTTGGAAGGAAGTGTTGTGGGAGGATTCCAGTAGATTGGAAAATCATTGATATGATGCCTCTGCTCAAAAAGAAAAGGAGACAGAGAGCAGAAAACAATAGACCTGTTTGCCTAACATTTGATGTGAAAATGCTAGAGTCCGTTATGAAGGAAGAAATAACAAAACATATAGAAACATATAGCATAATGCAATCAAACAGAGTCAACATTGTTTTGGAAAGTGAAAACAAATTTGACAAATGTTTTGACAATTAGAGTCATAGAGTCATAGAGATGTACAGCACGGAAACAGATCTTTCGGTCCAACCCGTCCACGCCGACCAGATATCCCAACCCTATCTAGTCCCACCTGCCAGCACCCGGCCCATATCCCTCCAAACCCTTCCCATTCGTATACCCATCCAAATGCCTCTTATATGCTGCAATTGTACCAACCTCCACCAGTTCCTCTGGCAGCTCATTCCATACACGTATCACCCTCTGCATGAAAAAGTAGACCCTTAGGTCTCTTTTATATCTCTCCCCTCTCACCCTAAACCTATGCCCTCTAGTTCTGGAATCCCCCACCCCAGGGAAAAGACTTTTTCTATTTATCCTATCCATGCCCCTCATGATTTTGTAAATCTCTATAAGGTCATCCCTCATCCTCCGACGCTCCAGGGAAAACAGCCCCAGCCTGTTCAGCCTCTCTCTATAAGCTTAAATCCTCAAACCCTGGCAACATGCTTGTAAATCTTTTCTGAACTCTTTCCAGTTTCACAACATCTTTCCGCTAGGAAGGAGACCAGAATTGCACACAATATTCCAACAGTGGCCTAACCAATGTCCTATACAGCTTCAACATGACCTCCCAACTCCAGTACTCAATACACTGACCAATAAAGGAAAGCATATCAAACGCCTTCTTCACTATCCTATCTACCTGCAACTCCACTTTCAAGGAGCTATGAACCTGCACTCCAAGATCTTTGTTCAGCAACACTCCCTCGGGCCTTACCATTAAGTGTATAAGTCCTGCTAAGATTTGCTTTCCCAAAATGCAGCACCTCGCATTTATCTGAATTAAACTCATCTACCACTTCTCAGCCCATTACTACATCTCATCAAGATCCCATTATAATCTGAGGTAACTTTCTTCACTGTCCACTACACCTCCAATTTTGGTGTCATCTGCAAACTTACTTACTATATCTCTTATGCTCAAATATCTCATATATAAATGATGAAAAGCAGTGGACCCAGCACCGATCCTTGTGGCACTCCACTGGCCACAGGCCCCCAGTCTGAAAAACAACCCTCCACCACCACCCTCTGTCTTCTACCTTTGAGCCAGTTCCATATCCAAATAGCTAGTTCTCCCTGTATTCCATGAGATCTAACCTTGCTAACCAGTCCCCCATGGGGAACCTTGTCGAACGCCTTACTAAAGTCCATATAGATCACATCTACTGCTCTGCCTTCATCAATTCTCTTTGTTACTTCTCCAGAAAGCTTAATCAAGTTTGTGAGTCATGATTTCCTATGTGCAAAGCCATGTTGACTATCCCTTATCAGTCCTTGCCTTTTCAAACACATGTACAGCCTGTCCCTCAGGATTCCCTCCATCAACTTGCCCACCACCAATGTATGGCTCACTGGTCTATAGTTCCCTGTCTTGTCCTTACCACCTTTCTTAAACAGTGGCACCACATTAGCCAACCTCCAGTCTTCTGGCACCTCACAAGTGACTATCAATGATACAAATATTTCAGTAAGAGGCCCAGCAATCATTTCCCTAGCTTCCCACAGAGCTCTCGGGCACACGTGATCAGGTCCTGGGGATTTATCCACTTTTATGCATTTCAAGACATTCAGCATTTTCTCCTCTGTAATCTGGACATTTTCCAAGATGTCACCATCTATTTCCTTACATTCTATATATTCCATGTCCTTTTCCACAGTGAATACTGATGCAAAATACTTGTGTGGTATCTCCCTCATTTCCTGCAGGTCCACACAAAGGCTGCCTTGCTGATCTTTGAGGGGCCCTATTCTCTGCCTAGTTACCCTTTTGTCCTTAATGTATTTGTAAAAACCCTTTGGGGTTCTCCTTAACCTTCTTTGCCAAAGCTATTTCATGTCCCCTTTTTGCCCTCCTGATTTCCCTCTTAAGTATACGTTATTGTGGAAGATAGGAACTCTCATATTGGGAATAATTTATTAGCATGGATTGAGGATTGTTAACACACAGAAGACAGAGTCAGGATGAAAGGATCTTTTTCAGGTTAGAAGGATGTAACTAGTGAACACTGCAAGGATCAGTCTCTACGACTTCAATTGTTTACCATCTACATTAATAACTTGGGGGAAGGGCAGAGTGGAAAGCAGGCAAATTTGCTGATGATATAATAATATGTGGGAGGACGCATTGTGATGAGGACTCAAAGATTCTGGAAGTGGATATGGATAGGTTGGGTAAACGGATAGCATCTCGGCTGATGGAGTTTAATTCTGGAAAGTGTGAGGCTATGCGCTTCGGTAGGAAGAACCTAAAGTCTGACTAATGTTTAAATGGGCAGAGACTCCAAAAAAAGTCTAACACTGAGGGTGCTGGGTTTTCTTGTGTATAAAATCTGAAAAGTTAACATGCAGTTGCTTCAAGTAATTAAGAAGGCAAATAGAATTTTGGCCTTTATTGCTAAGTACTGGATTTTAAAAATAGGGAACTGTTTATTGTAGATTAATGTCACCGCTAGTCATTGCTGTTCTCTTATCACATGCATCCGATACCTCTTCTTGTATTCTTTTGTCCTAAGTATAGTTACTATTGGGTGGATTTGTAAACCACATCCACTCATTATTTCTTTTTCAACTATGCATCATCTCCAAATTGATTTTACATCCGAATGTTTTGAAACAAGGTCATTTCTAGTTATTGCACAAGTTTGATTAACAGTGCTATCTCTCCACCTTTGCAAGGTTTCCTATTCTTCTTGAATGTCATCTGCTCCTCAAGTTTTGGGATCCACTCCTTATCATCATGCACCCTTCCTTGTCTTCGTAACAGCTATAAGATGATTTTCATTAACTTCAACATGAGCTATCAATATGTCACGGTGGCTCAGTGGTTAGCACTGCTGCCTCACAGCACCAGGGACCCGGGTTTGATTCCCGGGTGACTGTCTGTGTGGACTTTGCACATTCTCGATATGTCTGTGTGGGTTTCCTCCAGGTGCTCCGGTTTCCTCCTGCAGTCCAAAGGTGTGCAGGTCAGGTGGATTGGCCATGCTAAATCACCCATAGCATTAGTTACATTAGTCATGGGGTAAGTGTATGGAAATGGGTCTGGGTGGGTTACTCTTTGGAGGGTCGGTGTGGACTTGTTGGGCCAAATGGCCTGTTTCCACACTGTAGGGACTCTAATCTACTATGGATGCTGGAAATCTGAAACTCAGCAGACTGGGCAGCACCTATGAAGAGGAAAAAGCAGAATTAATGTTATAGGTTTTCAAAGGAGAGTAGTATCAGACTTGAATTGTTTGCTCTGCCTCTGTTGCCAGACCAGAGTTTCTTCAGTAACTTAGATGCTTTTATTTCAGCTATCAGTTTATTTACTTTGTTACAAATGCTGTGTGTATTTATACACAGAGCCTTGAATTTTGTCCTTGTGTTAATCTTGGTCTTGATGGTCAGTGTATTCTTCAACTTTTTTCTTTCTGTGTTCCTTCCTGTCACTCTCTGACCCTCGTTTCCCACATACTGCTTTTCTCCCTTATCTCATCTCTACTTTTCAGTACTGTACACCACATCTTTCCTCATTTGATCCCTCACCCCTCTATTCACCTTAAGTCTTCTTTACTTGATGAGTATGTAATTTTCAAGAAAATTGGCCACAACACTCTCATTGGTATCACTCCCATTTTCCCTTGTATACGTACCAGGGACCAAAGGATAGGAACACATACTTATAGAACATAGAACGTAGAACAATACAGCACAGTACAGGCCCTTCGGCCCATGATGTTGTGCCAAGCATTCATCTTAATCTAAGATCAACCTAACCTACATACCCTTCAATTTACTGCCGTCCATGTGCTAGTCCAGCAGTTGCTTAAATGTCCCTAAAGTCTTTGACCCTACTACCACTGCTGGCAGTGTATTCCACACACCCACCACGCTCTGCATAAAGAACCTACCTCTGACATCTTCCTTATATCTTCCTCCAATAACCTTAAAATTATGACTCCTTGTGACAGTCATTTCTGCCCTGGGAAAAAGTCTCTGGCTATTCACTCTATCTATGCCGCTCATTAGCCTGTACACCTCTCTCAAGTCACTTCTCTTCCTTCTTCTCCCCAGTGTGAAAAGCCCTAGCTCTCTCAACCTCTCTTCATAAGACACGTCCTCCAATCCAGGCAGCATCCTGGTAAATCTGCTCTGCACCTTCTCTAAAGCATTTACATCTTTCTTATAATGTGGTGACCAGGACTGGACACAATATTCCAAATGTGGTCTAACCAGGGTTTAATACAGCTGCCGCAAAACCTTAAACTCAATCCCCTGTAAATAAAAGCCAAAACACCATATGCCTTCTTAACAACCCTATCAACTTGAGTGGCAACTTTGACGGATCTATGTACGTGGACCCCCAAGATCCCACTGTTTCACACTGCCAAGAATCCTGTCTTTAACCCTGTATTCAGCAAATGTTCAGCACCCTATGCCAATTTGCATGCTTCTCGGTAATAGTCCAGAGATTAATCTTTGAGTTTTTGTTCTTTTTGTAATTATATTCTCATACAATCAACGCTGAAACACATTTTCCTGGTTCCACCAATGTCACTGGTACCTGGATTAACCGTGACAATGGGATCCTACCCATTATACTTCAGACTCCTCTCCAGCCCTGAGCCGGTGTCCCAAACGCTGGCACTGGGCAAGCAAATAACCGCCTGGACTTGCACTTCTTGCTGCAAAGAATGGTGCCAATCCCCATCATTATTCAGTCCCCAACTATTACTATTTGTCCAACTCGAATGGCTTCTTCATGGTCACTTTGTTCATCCACCCTGCCATCTTATGTAAACAAGCTGAGACAGCTCCAAACTGACTGACCAATTGCACGCGCCATCACCCCTTACTTGCCTCACTCCCACTTGCCCCTCCTACTCCTGACTGCTGACCAAATCAGAAGACGTACTATAATAGGTGTGCCTGCCTCCTAGTCCAAACATCCCTTCCCTGCCCTGTCACAGTGCCTGTAGCGCAGCCTTTAGCTCAATGACATTGAGCTCAAGCTTTTCAAGCAGTAAAAATGCAGATGTGCTTGCCCTACAATCTAATAGTATCCAGGAGCTTTGACGTGCCGCAGTCTTGACGCATCACCTATCCTGCCACCCTTAATGAGCTTCAGTTAATTACTAAAGATAGTGCCCCACCCAGCACCAAACCCACAAAACAGCTGAAGCTGATGGTCAAGTGAAAATTTCAGAACTGGCATAGATTGTTTTGAGGAAAGCTGAAGAGCTGGAGACCGAAGGGCACTATGTGAAGTGACAGTACAGATCAGGCTTTTATCCATGGAGCATTGGAGGTGGAGGGCTGATCTTATAGAGGGTTTCCCTACATCTCTGCTTTAAACTATCTTGACACTAGACTCTGGAATTCCCTCTCGAAATGCTTGCACCTATACTTCTCTTTTAAAGCCATAGTGCTTTGACAAAGTTTATACTGACCTCAGGAGGATTGACATTTCTTTCATCTCAAAAATACACTTTATTCATAAAAAATATCTTTACAGTTCAGTTCTGTACAGTAGCGTAAAAAAGGAAACAAACAAACATTGGAATTTGACTCCATCCAAACAACCAAAGGCATCTCTTAGTTGAACCAGACTATATGTAAATACATTTGAGGCTCTTGGGGGGGCCTGGTAACTGCACAGGCACCCATTTATCTTCAACCAAAAGACCTCAGATAGTGGTCTTTCCTCACTGTGCCTTGGCAGCAGCTGCTCCATGCACGTAGACCTTGGATTGTACCAGTCTGCCACACTCGGCCAGGGCCAATTCCTTGTTCTGAAAGACAGGAGGACTGACAATCTTTTTGCTATTGTGTTACATCCAAGGGATCTCCTGACAATTCCATCAAATAGCCGGATGAATAGCAAGAGCACCTTTCTTGTGGGTGTGGGGTGGTGGAGGTGAAGTTGATCAGTAATGTACAATTCATGAGGCTCTTGGCAGGTTGAGTGTGTCTAGGCTTCCTGGCAGTTTGACATCTTTTCAAGTTAGCTGGAATTAAGGCAGGTTTCATTTTTATTTATTCATATCTACGTGCAAATAAATCTCTCTGCATGCAGGGAAGCTTAACTGCTGTTGACTGTGCTAGGAAAGGAGGGGGAGAAGGAAAGGGACATCTTTTTCTTAAGAAGTTGTGTTTTGAATAGAAGTGAAACGATTCAGAGAAAGAATGAATTCTAAGGAGTGATACGTCACACTGTGAGCTAACACTTAAAGCGCCTATTTTCTTTGTAATATTGTCAACAATTTGACTTCCTCAATGTTGGTGTCACTGCATTAAAAGATTGAGGATCTATTGCAACTTTAATTTACTTTTAGATTAGCAAATTGGAAAGAAGGTGCAATTATATTTATCCAGGTTGTAAAAACAGTGCAATTGTACTTTATTTCCTCATTATATTATGACCATATGATTAATAGAGGGAAGAATAATGTACTTTTTCTCCTTCTCAAAGATTAGGGGTTGTGTTGTGTCCAAAACCAATAGTATTCTATGTGATGAATCTAAAGTTATGTGTTTTTATTTTGCAACACAGCTAATTGTTTGCTTTCATTTTCCAGATTTCTTATCGTTCTGGTTTGTCTCATCTTCAGCGTCATGTCGACAATTGAGCAGTACCATTACTTTGCCAATAGAGCTCTTGTTTGGATGGTATGTAAACAAATGATCTGAACCTTTGAAAACATTGTTATCTCTCTGTGTGTACTGTGGAACTTTTCAGCATGTTTCCTGGATTGAGTGGCATTGCCATTGATTGGTCAGTATGTACATGGAAATCTTAGAGTCTTTAACCTGAATGATTTAAGTTGATCTAATATTTGAATTATGATGAAAACCATCCATTCCAGGTGTTGAACTTAAAGAACCAACTTCCCTGCTGTTCCTCCAATGACCTGTTGTGCATCTGTTTCTTGTGCAGTTTTGAAGACCTTGTAAAATCCAATCCAGGCCTTTGATTGATCTTTACATTTCCTTTCATTTTGGCCAGTCATCTCAAGTGCTCATTGAATGGGTCTGATAGTTCTCTGATTTAATTCCTTGCTTAATTGACTGCTTTCTTTTTTGATTCGTTCATGGAACGTAGAATCCCCTCAGTGTGGAAGCAGCTCACTTGGCCCATCGAGTCCACACTGACCCTCCAAAGAGAATGCCACCCAGTCACAACCCCCTATCCTATAACCCTGCATCACCTAGCCTGCACATCATGGGCAATTCAGCATGGGTAATTCACCTGACCTGCACATCTTCGGACTGTGGGAGGAAACCGGAGCACCTGGAGGGAACTTACACAGACACGGGGAGGATGTGCAAACTCCACACAGTCAGTCGCCTGAGGCGGGAATTGAACCCGGGTCTCTGGCGCTGTAAGGCAGCAGTGCTAACCACTGAGCCACCGAGTCGCTGGGCAGGCTGGAATTGAAGACCCATCTCCAATTGCTCAGAAAGCATTCAAGAGTCATCCACATTCCCAGAAGGACATTGGATGCCTTTAGCCATTCTTGATTGTCATAAAAACCCATTTGGTTCAATTATATCCTTTAGGGAAGGAAATCTGTCAACCTTATCTGGTCTGGCCTATGTGTGCCTTCACACCCAAGGTAATGTGGCTGACTTGTAAATGCTCTCTGAATAGTTAGGAATGGGCAATAAATGCTGGCCTAACCCCTGACATTGGCATCCCATGAATTAATTTTTATAAAAGCAGACATTTGAGCAGGAAGTTAAATGGGAGAACATTCCAAAGTTGCTTGAATACTGAGCCCTGAGTATCCCACACTTTTTAATTTAATGTCTTGTCAATTGATTCTGAATTTAAGTGCCTGTGAGATTACTCATATGAAATCTGAGATCTGGTAATGATGAAATACAGTCTGGAGGAAAAGGGATGAGATTGTAGTTTGAAGTTTGCTTTTCAAGATCAGTAATGTTGGTGGTAGGAACTCGGGAAATCTGGGTTATACAATCGGAGGAGTTTCAGAATAGACGAAGAGTATTCAGGCCTTGCTGTTTTTATCTGGTGTCACTCTCCCACATCAGGCCATGCAGAAGCAGATGGGGACAGGTGGAAATAAAGCAACAATATTTAAAAGAAGGAAGAAGATTTCCCTTAACTCAGCACTCACCACGAGTCATTGGGCAGCTAAGTTGTGGTAAATATCAGAAAAATTCAAATTGAAGGCTGAAAAACTGGCTGCAGGGATTTTTTTTCAAAGAACCTGAAGTTCTGCCTTGCGCACTCAGTTTACGTTTCAAAGATTTCCGTCCAACTTACTCAACCAGTTGGGTGAATACCTTGTGGGAAGAGGACAAAAAGAAGGATTGGACGGATGATGAAGGAATTTTTTGAATCAGTGCAACATTGAAATATGTCCTCTCACCGACGAGCTGCCACACTTTTTGTCTTGCACTGTGCTCTGGTTGAAGTAAATTTGGACAGTGGAAGTGGTGAGGGAGAGAAACCTGAAAGTGTTGGCTAATCACGCTCACTTAAAACGCTGCGCTAATCTCGTCCTCCTGTGTCAAACCAGTCCGTGTTAATCCTTTCTGCTGGGAGGTTTCCAAAATGTGGGTAAAAATGTTAAACGGTGTGTGACGTAGGAGCCCCAGGCCTGTGTGTGGTCATGGTTCAGTACAGCAGAGCTTTCAGCTATCTGTTCTGAGATAACCTAGGCTGCAGTGGTGACGGAGTAGAAATCTTGACATTAATTGAGGTTCGGTGAGATGAAGTTCGGGTTAAAACCGCTTGCGGGTCGCAAACTGCAGTCGGGAGTGTGGTCGGCTGCCAAGTGTGCCAACTGTTGGACTCTCTTGCTGACGCGCAATGTCATTTGTTTTGGGGGAGACATTTCCCAACCTGCTTTCCCAAGCCAACACCTCTCGCTCCTGGCTATCTCCGCGATTCAGGTTTTTCAATGTCACATTTTTCTTTAATTAAGTCCTGGTTTGGTTCCAGTGGCATCATGAGATGGCTTTCTCGTCAGACTCGCGTCATTTGTAATGATTCGGGGCTGTTGCCAGTACTGCGTTCCCATTCTAAGCCATGCTATTCACATGGCTCTGTAGGAATTGCCGGGGCAAACTGCACTGGCTGTTACATGCATGGGGGAACACTGGGGTAACAGCGCTGGTAAATTCTTGAGGCAGCTTTCCTTGATGTGTCTCTGTGCCTTCAGCCAGTGCAGAGTGTTAGATGACAACGATCCCTAATAAGTTGTCAAGTGATGTTGGAGGAGCAGAGACTGCTTCATGTCCTTTAAGTGTCTTCTCCCATGCAGTATTTTCACGACCATAATAAGACCTTGAAATCACTGCTGACTGTGACAGTGTCATTAGCAGATAGAATCCTGCTTAAGGCACACTCTTTTTAGTTTTAAAAGCTCCTTCTGATATAATCTTCCAGAACAATGCAAAGAAGCTACAAATAAAGTTTGATAACACTTAGCTTTTAAAAATTCTGTCTCTCAGCATCTGGTTATGTTTTGTTCAGTCATTCCAGTTGGTAATTCAAGAAAATACAAGTTTCAGTTCCATCTGTAATATACCCAGACTCCAATAGATGGCGGCGTTGCCTATATTTTTTCATCTTTTATCCAAACTTTATGGATGCTCAAGGATCCCAGCCACCTGGAAAACAATAATTTTAGGCTCTGGTCTCGAAATCCTGATTCCCAAATACTGAGCTGACACACGAGAGGCGATGATGAATTTTATCAGCTATGTCTAGCTTCACTGAGAGGGTCAGTGCATTGAGTCTAGGAGTTGGGTGGTCATTTTGTGGCTGTACAGGACATTGCTTAGGCCACTTTTGGAATACTGTGTTCAATTCTGGTCTTCCTCCTATTGGAAAGATGTTGAGAACCTTGAAAGGGTTCAGAAAAGATTTACAAGGATTTTGCCAGGGTTGGTGGGTTTGAGCTATCGGTAGCAGCTGAATAAGCTGGGGCTGTTTTCCCTGGAGCGTCAGAGGCTGAGGGGTGACCTTATAGAGATTTATAAAATCATGATGGGTATGGATAGGATAAATAGACAAGGTATTTTTCCCGGGGAGTCCGAAAGTGGAGGGCATAGGCTTAAAGTGAGAAGGGAAAGATTTAAAAGGGATCTAAGGAGCTACTTTTTCAAGCAGAGGGTGGTGTGTGTATGGAATGAGCTGCCAGAGGAAGTGGTGGTGGAGGCTGTTACAATTACAACATATGAAAGGCATCTGGATGGGTGATGAATAGGAAGGGTTTGGAGGGATATGGGCCAATTGCTGGCAGGTGGGACTAGATTTATTTAGGTCAGCATGAATGAGTTGGACCGGAGGGTCTGTTTCTATGCTGTATATCTCTATGACTCCATAAGGAAAACAGCACACGTTTTCCAGGAACCTGACGTTTGCCTTAAAATGGGGTGAGCTAGGGGAAGAAAGGGTTTTGCTTTGGGAGCTGGTTGGTGAGGACTTTGGTTTTCAGTTTGCTTAGTGAAGGGCCCATTTACTCCTATATTTTAGCAAAAAAGTTAACAATGGCTTGGAGCTCAGTGTCTGAGTCTGCACGTGTGTAATTATCATCCACATACTGAGGTTGAAGTGGTTTTGGATTGACAGTGGAGTAGGTTGAAGAGCTCCTTGCCTGTGGGTAATTTGCTGGAGGTAAGATCCAGGACTACAGTGAGAAAATTAGCAAAGAAAGTTGTTGCAATGACAAAGCACCTGTTTGAGCCCCAGTCTTTGCAGATTTGGGAATGAGCCTCCATGACCTGCCTCTGAGACAAATATCCATAACTCCATTTTCTCAATACTTCGTCCAGCTTGGTCTTGGTGTCACCCTGGTCCAGAATGAAGTAGATCAGACCTTTAATTGTCCTTGTTAAACTATGTCCCCTATCAGGCACTAATTGCACTATTTAACTCTCTGCCCCTTAAAGCTCTAATTGCCTCTCGTTAACTCTCATAATGCTCTCTTTCCATTCCTTAACCCTCTGCCCCACTGTGCTCTCTTTCCCCTCCTTAACTACATAATGCTCTCTTTCCCCTCCTTAATTCTGCACCCCACGATGCTCTATTTCCCCTCCTTAACTCGCTGTGCCATAATGCTCTATTTCCCCTCCTTAACACTCTGCCTCATAATGCTGTTTGCCCCTCCTTAACTCCCTACCCCCTATTTTGCTATAATTGACCCGTTTAACACTCTGCCACACCCCCTCCCTCATTATTGCTGTTTAACCCTGGGGCAGATGGGATCTGTGCTGAAATTCTGAGACACTGTGGAGGTTCGTTTCTATCATCGTGGTACATAACCCATATCCCTCACCTCAGAAGAAAGGCTCGTGCCAGAGAATCTGGGACAGCATTGTGCTTGTGACTAGATTGATGTTGGTGGGCCAGAGCGATTGTGGGAGCTGTCTCCTTCGCAAGGCTCCTCCTGAGCCAGCTCTTGCCAAAGGTCTAAGTGTAGTCTGCACCCATCGAGAGGCACTGCAATCTCGAGGGAAATCAAAGGAACAGCACCAGCCTCTATACGTGGCCGTTTTTAACCTCAGGAAAGCCTCATGTATTTAGCTCCCCTCATGAAACCTGTCAGCATCCTGCCAGCTATGGTCCTCAGTAACAAAACCTCTCAGACCCTTTAATCCAGGCAGCAATGAGATGAAGGATTGATTTTATATTTATTAATGCTGGTTGGAACATGATGGTTGGCCAGAATAACATTACAGTGCTTTGTTCTTCTTATTGACTGTGTTGTTGGATCTTTTTTATATCCAAACGGGGACTTTGTCTTATTGTCTCTGCCAATGACTGGCCTTTTTGACAGTGCTGCACTCCAGCAGTACAGCAGCAAAGTGGTAAATTAATTCCATGGTGAGGGTTGAACATACAACCTTCTGTCTCAGAGTTAAAAGCTTGGCCAAGTGAGCCTGTTAATAAGAACTACAACACGTGCGACGATTAATGGGAAGCCGGTATGGAAGTATCAGACAAAACTACACATTTCAGATTGGGGTTTAGGTTCCATGTTATGTTAGAGTCATAGAGATATACACCATGGAAACAGATCCTTTGGTCCAACTCGTCCATGCCAACCAGATGTCCTAAATTAATCTAGTCCCATTTGCCAGCATTTGGCCCATATCCCTCTCAACCCTTCCTATTCTTATAACCATTCCAGGTGCCTTTTAAATGTTGTAACTGTACCAGCCTCCATCACTTCCTCTGGCAGCTCATTCCATACACGTACCACCCTCTGCGTGAAAACGTTGCCCCATAGGTCCCTTTTATATTTTTCCCCTCTCACCCTAAACCTACACCCTCTAGTTCTGGATTTCCCTACCCCGGGAAAAGATCATGTCTATTTATCCTATCCATGCCTCTCATAATTTTGTAAACCTCTCTTAAGTCACCCCTCAGCCTCCGATGCTCCAGGGAAAACAGCCCCAGTCTATTCAGCTGCTCCCGATAGTTCAAACCCACCAACCCTGACAACATCCTTGTAAATCTTTTCTGAACCCTTTCAAGTTTCACAACATCCTTCTTATAGGAGGAAGACCAGAATTGCTCGCAATATTCCAATAGTGGCCTAACCAATGTCCTGTACAGCTACAACATGACCTCCCAACTCCTGTACTCAATACTCTGACCAATAAAGGAAAGCAAACCAAATGCCTTCTTCACTGTCCACATTCTGCTGGGTTTAATGAGGGGAAGTTCAGACAGGATCCTGACTCAGATTGCTCTTTAATGTCTAGCTCGTCGCTTATGTCAGGCCATTGTATATTAAAAAAAGCTGGAAATCCTGACAATGCTTGATAGTGTCCCTTTTGATCACTGTGATCCCTTGTCCTGCTTTCATATTTTAATTTCAATTCATGTCAGGGTTAACCTTTTCAGTACTGTCTTATCAGTGACTGCTGTCTTTAGTGTGGATATGATATGCAGGTTCTTTTGCTTTTCAGATCCCTGTCCAACTTACATGAATAAGTCACTCAGTCCTTCGAACCTGCTCCATCATTCGACAGTACCTGGTTTTAGATTAGATCTCTTACATTATGGAAACAGGCCCTTTGGCCCACCAAGTTCATACCACCCCTCCAAAGAGTAACCCACCCAGACTCATTCCCCTTCCCTATATTTACTCGTGACTAATGCACTCTAACGTAATGGGCAATTCACCTAACCTGCACATCTTTAGATTGTGGGAGGAAACCCACGCAGACGCGGGGAGAATGTGAAAACTCCACACAGATGGTTACCTGAAGTGGAATTCGAACCCAGGTCCCTGGTGCTGTGAGGCAGCAGTGCTAACCACTGCGCCACCATGCCACCACTTTTAATGTCAACTCAATGTTCCTGCATATGTCCAGTAATCCTTCACCCTTTTGGTGATCAAGAATCCATCTACCTCTACCTGAAAAATATTTTTAAGATTCTGCATCCACTTGAGGAAAAGACTCAGTCCTCTGAGAGAAACAAAATGTAACCTCTATCGTAAATGGATGACACACAATTTGCAAACTCTTTGTAGATTCTCTTACAAAGGAAACATCCTCCCCAAAGGCAGCCAGTCATTTACCTCAGGATTATGATAGGTTTTAATTAAGTTACCTCTGACTCTTCTAAACTCTACAGGACACAGACTAGCCTATTCAGAGAAGGTAATCCACTTATTCCAGGTATTAGTCTAGTAAACCCTCTCTGTTTCCACCACACTGGCAACCTTCTATAAGTACGGTGGCCAGTGTTTCTGAAGGGACTTCCTGTTCCTGGTCAAGGAAAGCCAATTAGGAGGGTGCCACGCAGTAGGATGGCCACACTGAGCTGAAACCTTTATCAGTGATGTTAAGCCACAGTAGCTGCTGAATGACCAGACCCACCATTCTAGGAAATGGGAGCAACAGGGCTCCACTCATTTACAAAACAAAAGTCCTTCACTTTTCACGATTTTAATCAACCTGTTGAGATGTGTTACAGTATATCTCGGGAGCACGTAAGACTTGCCGCTCCAGACATGGGGACTGCCATGAGAGCCCTAACTTATACCCACAGTCAAATCCTTTATTGGAAATATCTTCACCCATTTAGTCCAGTTATGTTCTTATTAACCTGTTCAGAGCTGTTATGACGCACTTCTGGAGCAGGTGGGATTTGAACCCAGGCCTCCTGGTTCAGAGATAGGAATACTACCATTGCGCTACAAAAATCCAATCTCATTGCTTCAACGTGCATGATCCTAATCTGCTTTACTATCAATCATCAATCAGTAATTAGCAGGAAACAAGGCCAGATGAAACAGTGGCTCAGTGGTGAGGCAGCAGTGCCAACAGCACCTGAGACCCAGGTTCGATTCCAGCCTCGGGCAACTATCTGTGTGGAGTTTGCACGTTCACCCCATGTCTGCATGAGTTTATTCCCACAGCCCAATGATGTGCAGATTAGGTAGATTGGCCATGCTAAATTGCCTGTAGTGCCCAGGGATGCGCAGGCCAGATGAATTACCCATGGGAAATATGGGGTGATGGGGTTAGGATGGGGGATGGCATCTGATTGGGATGCTGTTCAGAGGGTTGGTGCATGCCTGATAGGCCGAATATCATTGTGAGTCTACAATTGGTTCAATAGCAGATAGTTAAAGCTGTGTCAATCATTTGGGTTTAAACATTGATGTTTCCTGTATTACAGTGCTTTAAAAGCACTTGGTTTGGCTGTAATGCATTTTGAGACTTTTGGAGGTCACGAAAGGGGCTATATCTTTAGAATCATAGAATTCCTATAGTGTTGGAACAGGCCATTAGACCCAACAAGTTCACATCGGCCCTCTGAAGAATATCCCAACCAGACCCATTCCCCTACCCTATTACTTTACTTTTACCCCTGACTAATGCACCTAACCTACACATCCCTGACCACATTGGCAATTCAACATGGCCAATTCATCTAACCTGCACATCTTTGGATTGTGGGAGGAAACTAGAGCACCTGGAGGAAACCCACGCGGACACGGGGAGAATGTACAAACTCTACACAGACAGTCAGTCAAGGCTGGAATTGCACCCAAGTCCCTAATGCTGTGAGGCAGCAATGCTGACCCACTGGGCCACCATGCCACCTTGCATAAAGTTATGGCTTTGTTTTTACTTAGGCATGAGGGACATTGCTGGAGGTGAATGTTCTCGGTCCGCAGTTTGCACATTTCTTCTGTGTGTCACTTCACAAATGAAACGAATGCAGCAAATGAAGATAGTGCCGGTGGTGTGGAGAGCTGTGACCAGAGGCATTGCCTAGGAGAATGTGCAATATGGGTGCTGGCGATAAGCAGTTAGTTGTTTGTCAAACCCATGATCAGTCAGTTTTTTAGCTGGGCAGCATGAGTGGCTGGATGGGGCAGCTCCAGTAGTGCGTCGGCTGCTAAACATAGAGAAAATATGTTTCGGGTGCCCCCCCCCTCCCCCATTTGGCATAAAGGGTCACCTTGTGGATGGCAAACTGGAAACAAAGCATGAGAAGGGGCTTCAAACTCTGTCTGCCGCTCCCCTCACAGGATATTCCGAGTGGTGTTCCACAGGGAACAATGCCGGAACTACTGTCATTCACCACACGCACCCACATTTATTCCTGGCAGCTGCTATGTATCACTTGGCAGTGACTGTACTACACAGCGGAGGAGCATTGATAATGAACACAGCCCTGCCTAATACAGACCGGCAACTGAACTGCACTCCCTTTGTCCCAGCAAACTCTGGACAAATGACTACTCCCATCCAACCATGTTGCCTTGGTGCAATTAAGAGCCACATTTCCTTCCACATGGTCTCTCCCCTGCCTACTGATGGCTCTGATTCACACTGAGCTTTAGCCATCACCAGTTTCAGCGTAGTAACATCCTCTCAAGTGACTGAGTGTGCCAGACAGTGGGTCCTTCTGGTCTTCAAAGATTCATGCCGATCTAACCTCTGAGAAAGGAGAAAGAAGCTGCTTCTATCTGTACAGCAACATTTTTTGTCTGGTTTCCTGACTGAATTGTGATCAAAGTGTGGCAATTGGCATGGCTGCCAGCACAGAGCCCACAGCAGTGAGTGGACATAATTACTCCTGGATGAACATCCGTACTGCCCAGAGGTAAACCCTTTCTCACTCAAATGAGTTTCACAGCGTTCTCTTTTTGTTTATAAATTTAATTTCAAAGGAAAGCCCATGGCATCAACTCACTGATCTACAACACACTGCACCCTTTCTCAGTTGAAGAGGGAAGTATTGGAAACCACACATGGCTTCTTCCCCTTTGAGAGTGCAAGATCAGAGAATTTCATCTCTGAAGAAAATTGTGCAGAATTCAAAATCCCACCCCTTTCTTTGCAAGTGTGGAGTGTTTACTTAGTTTCAGTCAGTACTGAACCACCTCATTGGAGGCCTTAATGCAAGTGACGGGTGTTCCTTTGGCCTCTCACTCTCTCTCTCACACACACAAACTCACACATGCACTCACTCTCTCACACACACACATTCACTCTCCCACACACACTCTTACACACACACACACACTCTCTCTCTCTCACACACACAGACACACACTCACATTCACTCTCTCACACACACACATACACACACATTCACTCTCCCACACACACTCTTACACACACACACACACACACTCTCTCTCTCTCACACACACAGACACACACTCACATTCACTCTCTCATACACACACATTCACTCTCCCACACACACTTACACACACACACACACACTCTCTCTCTCTCACACACACACATTCACTCTCTCACATACACACAGACATATACACACACACACACTCTCTCACACACACACATGCACACACATTCACTGTCTCATATATACACACACACAAGTCAATCATTAAGCAATGCTTTCTGCAAATCACTGCACTCCATAGAACTCTGAGGCCTGTTGTCTTTTGTATCATGTTTGATTTTACATCTGACCTTAGCCAGCTGGAGTTCCATTGTTTTAAGTGCAACGGTGCATCTGATGTTACAAATCCAAATCAGCTGAGATGGGCGCAGCAGCTTTGGTTCCCAGGACAAACAATAACGGCATGAGTCTATCCTTCTGAGAAAGTTGCCAATTGATCACAGCTGAAGTGATGCTCTTTGATTTGAATCGGCGCTTTGGATGGCCCTGCCAGCTGTTGCCGATAGTGACCAGCCCACAGGTTGCTTCTGGGAAGCCAGAGGCTACATGTGGATTGGCTGCAGTAACCACTGGGGCCGGTAGCGCGTCTTAGTGGATTGTGATGTCACCGCAATCTGCGCTCTTTGACTCGCCTTGCTGAGGAGGCAAACTCCCTTCAACTGGTGCAACCATTACCAGGCAGAAGGGGAAGCAAGCATTGCATTTGCATAGCACCCTTCACATCATCCCAGTGTGCTTTACCAGCAATGTGTAGTGAACGTTGTAAGAAGACCTTAGAGTGCAGGTTCATAGCTCCTTGAAAGTAGAATTGCAGGTGGATAGGGTAGTGAAGAAGGCATTTGGTATGCTTCCCTTGATTGGTCCGAGTATTGTGTACAGGAGTTGGGAGGTCAAGTTGCGGCTGTACAGAACATTGGTTAGGCCACTTTTGAAATATTGCATGCAATTCTGGTCTCCTTCCTATCGGAAGGATGATGTGAAACTTGAAATGGTTCACAAAAGGTTTACAAGGATGTTGCCAGGGTTGAAGGATTTGAGCTGTTGGGTGAGGCTGAATAGGCTAGGGCTGTTTTCCCTGGAGCGTAGGAAGCTGAGGGGTGACCTTATAGAGGTTTATAAAATCTTGAGGGGCATGGATAGGGTAAATATACAAGGTCCCTTCCCTGGGGTAGGGGAGTCCAGAACGAGAGGGCATAGGTTTATGGTGAGAGGGGAAAGATATAAAATGGACCTAAGGGGCAACTTTTTCACACAGAGGATGGTACGTGTATGGAATGAGCTGCCAGAGGAAGTGGTGGAGGCTGGTACAATTACAACATTTAAAAGGCATCAGGATATGTATATGAATAGGAAGGATTTAGAGGGATATGGGCCAAGTTATGGCAAATAGAACTGAATTAGGTTAGGATATCTGGTCGGCATGGGCAAGTTGGACCGAAGATTCTGTTTCACTCCTGTACAGTTCTATTACTCTTTGACTAATGTCATTGACCATATCTGTATGTGTGGTGGATAAATTGCATTATCTCTCTGGTCATCAACCGTGAAGACCAGTCCAAAATACCTGTTCAAATTACATTTAAAAGGCATCTGGATGGGTATATGAATAGGAAGGGTTTGGAGGGATATGGGCTGGGTGCTGGCAGGTGGGACTAGATTAGGTTGGGATATCTGTTATCTGGTCAGCATGGATGAGTTGTACAACAGAATTTCAGTTTAGCAGTCCATCCGAAATGATAGTGCAACATTGCTTCCTGAGTACGCTGAAAGGTGATGATTGACTAGGTTGCTGGGATGGGATTTACAGCATGGGGCCCAGATTTTGGAACATTAGTCTCAGAAAGGGTACTCTTTTGCCACAGTTTTAATAAGAGACTTCTGGAATAAGTTCTCAGGCCAAGCAGTGAAGTGGTTAACTACAACTTAATCTGCTGAATGCAAAATAGCTGGTCTGTCAGGTAACCATTGGGTTAGCATCTTTTGTCTTTCTGTTTCTCTCACTTGCTCTCTATCTCAAGAGACGATGGATAAAACTGGAATCTGTTGTGTGGGACATGGAGCTGAGGTGAATGCAACAAAAGAGTTGACCCCAAGCGATAGCTTACCATCTAGTTTCATCTTGTTGGCTTAATTTTTATTTTGTTAATTTTTACAATTCCATCCTTCCTTCCTGACATAAAAGAAACTATCAAAACATTTTAATAGTTAATATAAAATGTGCTAAGTATAATAATAAGTGTAATATATTTTACTGGATAGTGACTCCAGGCAAAATGAGATGAAATTAAAAAAGGTTAACTATAAAATTTGAGTTGCCAATGTTCATTTTCTTTTTTTGTAGTTTACCTTTTCCCCGTTAGTGTTCAATAATTTTTTTCATGTGTGCTGATCTGTAACTTGCAAGGTTTTGTCAACCCATACATTGTTGTACTGGTACTAAAACAGAAATTGCTGGAAAAGCTCAGCAGGTCTGGCAGCAGCTGTGGAGAGTAAGCAGCGTTAACATTTCGGGTCCAGTGACCCTTCCTCAGAACTCGACACGAAACGTTAACTCGGCTTGCTGTCCCCAGATCCTGCCAGCTCTGCTGAGCTTTCTCAGCAATTTCTGCTCTTTTTTCTGATTTAGAGTTCTTTTGGATTTTTTATTGTACTGGCTACGCTGGCAGAGACCAGGATATAGAGTACCAGCTAATTATGTGGGATCTTTAGAAATGTATTGACAGGGAAATTGGGAAAGGAGGAGTAGAATTAGAATTAGAACTAGCTTTAGACCTTAAGACCATAAGACATAGGAGTGGAAGTAAGGCCATTTGGCCCATCTAGTGCACTCCGCCATTCAATCATGGCTGATGGGCATTTCAACTCCACTTACCCGCACTCTCCCTGGAGCTTTTAATTCCTTGCGAGATCAAGAATTTATCAATCTCTGCCTTGAAGACATTTAACATCCCAGCCTCCACTGCGCTCCTTGGCAATCGATTCCACAGGCCCACCACACTCTGACTGAAGAAATGTCTCCTCACTTCTGTTCTAAATTGACCCCCTCTGATTCAAACATTGACCGCCTCTAATTTAAAAATTTTTATTGTCACATGTACTCGCATGTGACAGTGAAAAGTTTACATGTTGCCACTTACGGCGCCATCTTAGGTACAATGGTACTTCGGTACAGATACTTAAGTGCAAATTCATAGGGAAGACAAATTAGAAAAGTAAAGAAATTAAGAAGTCTATCATCGCAGATTATAGGAATAAATTAGAAAAATGAAGAAATAAGAAGTTCAGATTAACAGTCCTTCCAATCCTGTCCACGCCAGCACCTAATGTCCAGGCTTCACCAGGCCTCCCCTCGAGGCTCTCATGGTTGGTCTTCAGTCACCTCGAGGCCAGAGGTCTGTGCTAAGGATACATCAGGCCAAACGACCACCACACCCGGCCAAGAGACCACCCCACCAGACCACTGAGAGACCGTCATGACAGGCTGAGAGACTGCCATGCTGTGTCCACGCTGAGGCAAGGAGTCCATGACATCGCCAAGAACAAAGAAGAAGAGACAAAGCATAAAAGAGGAAAGAAAAGAAATGGACGAAGTGGATGAGCTCCAGCTGAAGAGTCCTAATTTGCCGCCATCTTGGAGTTCAATAAGTAGGAATAATATTAACAGCTGTGCAAAAGCAAAATGAGTTTGGTGAGAGTAGGTAGAGTGGAAGAACAACACACTGATGATTATTCCAATGGTTTCGACAAAGTTGATGTTGATGTAATTGGGGAGGGAAAGGGATGTTTAAATAAATCCTACCTGAGGGAGAGATGTAATGAGAAATCTTAATTTGACTATAGTTATTTTTAATCAACTTGTTCAGACACATCTCTGGGGCAGGTGAGACTTGAACCCAGACCTCTTTAACCAGAGATAGGAACACTTCCACTGCATTTTGGGCAAAGTAGAACACTACCAAAAGCCAGGAATTTCTGGAATGTATTCAGGACAGTTTGCTACAGTTAACTGATGCAACATTGGGCAATACTGGATTTAATGCTGAGCAATTCATCAGAATCGGTCAGCAACCTTGCAAACTATGACCATTAATCGTTTAGTTTAGGATATCTGGTCAGCAGGTGAGTTGGACCAAAGGGTCTGTTTCCATGCTGTACAGCTCTATGATTCTTGGTGGTGCAAATTGCAGAGTGACAAGAAATACATTTACCACAGGAAACTGGACAGGTCTGTCAACACACAAACAGTGGAAATTATTCAAAGAAGTATTAGATTAGATTCCCTACAGTATGAAAAATGGCTTTTCGGCCCAACAAGTCCATACCGACCTTCCAAAGAATAACCTACCCAGACCCATTCCCCTGACTAATATACCTAACACAATAGGCAATTTAACATGGCCGATTCACCTGACCTGCACATCGTTTGGACTGCGTGAGGAAATCCACACAGACGCGGGGAGAATGTGCAAACTCCACACAGACAGTCCCCGAGACCGGAATCAAACCGGCATCCCTGGCACTGTGATGCAGCGGGGCTAATCACTGAGCCACCATGCAGCCCCTAGTATTTGGTATGACACAAAACCAGTATATTCCCCTAAAGGCAAAATGCTGTGCTGGTATAATGAAGTAACACTGGTCAATAAGTAAAGAAAGAAAGAATATTGAGCTGAAAGAAAAAAAGCCTTGCAGAGTGCAAGGAAATCTGGCAGACTGGAAGATTATTAAAAATATTACCGATACAAAGAAAGTAAATGAGGTGAAAAGGGACATTAAAAAAATCTAGCACGGGGATAGCAAAGCTCATATTCCAGCGCGTTAATGGGAGCAAATGAGAAAGTTACAAATACGACCCTCAAACTTTTTCAAAATTCTCCTGATTCAAGAATTGTGACATTGGATTTAAAAATGACAGCAACCACTATGCTCTTTGCAGAGGGACATAGATAGTTTAAGGGAGTGATCAAAGGTCTGGCAGATGGAGTACAATGTTAATAAATATGAAGTTATCCATTTCGGTAGGAGTAACAGTAAAAAGGAGTATTACTTGAATGGTAAGAAATTGCAGCATGCTGCTGTGCAGAGGGTCCTGGGTTCCCTTGTGCATGAATCACAGAAGGTTGGTCTGCAGGTGCAACAGGTAATGAAGAAGTCAAAGGGAATTGTGTCTTTCATTGCTCAAGGGATTAAGTTTAAAAGCAGAGAGGGTATGTTGCAGCTGTATATGGGGCTGATGAGGCCACGCCTGGGGTACTGCGTGCAGTTTTGGTCTCCTTACTTGAGAAAGGATGTACTGGCACTTGAGGGGGTGCAGAAGAGGTTCACTGAATTGACTCTGGAGTTGAGGGGTTTGGCTTATGAGGAGAGACTGAGTAGACTGGGATTCATTGGAATTTAAAAGAATGAGGAGGGATTTTGTAGAAACATATAAATTATGAAGGGAATAGAAAAGATGGAAGTAGAGAGGATGTTTCCACAGGCAGGTGAAACTAGGACAAGAGGGCATAGCCTCAAAATTAAGGGGACCAGATTTAGGACTGAATTGAGAAGGAACGTCTTCACCCAGAGGGTTGGGAATCTATGGAATTTCCTGCCCAGTGAAGCCAATGAGGTTACATCATTGAATGTTTTAAAGCTAAGATAGCTAATTTTTTGAACAGTAAAGGTAGTAAGGGTTACGGTGCGGGGGCAGATAAATGGAGCTGAGGCCATGATAAGATTAGCCATAATCTTATTGAATGACGGAGCAGACTCGAAGGGTCAGATGACCTACTCGTGCTCCTAGTTCTTATGTTCTGTAAAAGAGGAAGAGATGAACCCTAACTACAGAGTACTCACTTTTACATGAGTTGTAGGGAAGGTTTGTCATCAGATGTGGAGTGATGAGCAAAGTTGATCAGTTAGTCAACAGGGTTCAGTGCTGGATGAGTCATGAATAACTATTCTCATGCAGATATGGGGAGAATGTGCAAACTCCACAGAGACAGATGCCTGAGGCTGGAATCGAACCTGGGTCCCTCGCACTATGAGGCTGCAGTGCCAACCACTGAGCCACTGTGCCAATCTAACTGAAGTGTGAGAGGAGAGTGGAGACAGGAATGTCTCTGAGCAATGCCTGTCAGGAGTTTCAAAAGTATTTGATAAGGTTTTGCATGAGAGATTATTAATTGGAAAATCAATGCATAGATCAAGTATATCCTTGCAAGGTAGGTTAGATTTTGGTTGGGGAGATGGGAAGCAAAGGATTCATATTCTGAGTAACAAGTAACGTTCGTCAGAAAACTGTTGTGTAACCTATCAAAACATCCTCCACTTGGAGGAACTAGTCCAGTTTCCTTTTGTAGTAAATGCCGACTCACCTCAGAAACAGCCATGTCATCGCAAGATCGCTATTGCACCATGGATTGATGTATTTCCTGATGTCCTGACTCTATAAATGTGCCCACCACTCCCCTACAAGTTTAGCTCAAGTTAATTATCCATGTGAGCAGAAGCTAAATCGTTAATTATTTCCAATATCTCAGCCATGTCACCTACAAGTTTGCCCCTTTCCAATTATTAAACAAGCTCAAGGCCATCCTAATCAATA
This sequence comes from Chiloscyllium plagiosum, assembly GCF_037043375.1. Lineage (NCBI taxonomy): Eukaryota > Metazoa > Chordata > Chondrichthyes > Orectolobiformes > Hemiscylliidae > Chiloscyllium > Chiloscyllium plagiosum. The sequence continues at coordinate 61,542,972 of NW_028270156.1, forward strand.
AGAGCTCCTTAAACTGGACATTGTCTCATTATTCCCCACCGTGTAAGGAGACTGAAATGGATAGCATACTCTTGTTATGGCTGGATCAGGGCCTTGTTTTAAAAAAAGGAACTGTGGAGGTGGGAGATATGAAACACAAACAGAAATTGCTGGAGAAACTCAACAGGTTTGGCAACATCTATGGAGAGGAAGCTGAGTTAATGTTTCGAGTCCAGTAACCAATAGGGGAAAGAAACCAAATACGTGGGAAAAAATGAAAATACTTCTGGGTTTTACTAAAGCCAAGCATGAATTTTAAACAATTGTACTTCAAACAATTGCATGAGTCGAACTTCAAACAATTGCAAGTTGCGAATAATACTGTTGAGTGATTCCTGGTGGCGATGCTGAGTTAGTGTACAGTACCAGTTTGAGATCGCCACCTTCGGGTCATTTATGATATTGCTGCTGATTTCATATCATTCACTTATCCATAAATGATGACCCATGACAGTTTTGGAATCATTATGAACTCAAAGGTAGCATCAATTGTTAATGTGCTTTTTATTAGGGTCTCAGAGTATTTGATACACATCTTTACAGGTTAACTTATGTCTCAGATATCTACTAATATCTACTTATTGAAGTAAAATATCAAGTATCCATTGAATTAATTGGTTTGGGACACTTTTTGGTGCTTAATAAAGCAATATATTTAAATAATTGGATATGGGTGCCACTAGCTAGGCCTGTATTTATTGCCCATCCCTAATTACCAAGAGAGCAGTTAAGAGGAACTAGTCCAGTTTCCTTTTGTAGTAAATGCCTAATCACCTCAGAAACAGCCATGTCATCACTGTTGGTCTGGAATCACATGTCAGTCAGACTAGGTAAGGATGGCAGGTTCCTTCCCTCAAGGGCATTAGTGAACTAGATGGGGTTTTCTGACAATCAATTCATGGTCATCATTAGTTCCAGATCTTTACTAAATTCAAATTCCACCATCTGCTAAGGCAGGATTTGAACCCCATGTCCACAGAACATTACTTGGATCCCTAGATTAACAGTCCAGTGATTAATACCCACAAGGCCAATGCCTCTCCCTGTTGTCAATAGCTGAAGGAGAGAAGTATACGGTAGTGGATGGGGGAGGAAGGGGTTTTGTGATTGAAACAGTGAGCAGGCTCAGTGTGGAAGAAGTGCTTCAATGCAGATGGATATGGAGTCCTGGAGAAACTCTCAGAACAGAATACAGTCCAAAACTTACATTTCTCAGCTCAGTCAAAAATTAGTGTGCAATTTCTCACTGGAATTATCAGTTGGGGAGTACTAATGACTTGTGGTAATGAGAGTATACATCTGGCTGCGATAAAGTGCTGTAAGACAGTATAAAAAGAACTTGGTTTGTACCAATACAACAATTTCCTGATTGAATTCACAATATCAGAGGCTACAAAGGCCAGTCGATGGATGGAAGGTTAAAATCTCCTTCAGGTCTAAGTCAGTTCAGTAGAAAGCAGTGTAGGCCGAGGACTGAGTTGCCAGTTCAGCTTTCTGTCTCACCTGGGGAATGGCATAATTAGAGTCGGGGAAGTTTTGGTGAGGACTCTAACTCTTAACTGACAAGTTATGAAAAGAATGTCAGTGAAGTAAAATGTGGTCATTAGGAAATTTGGTCTTCCAAAACAAAACTGAGGACTTCAAAAATTGTGAACGTGATAGAGCCATTTTGCCTCAAAGCTCCTTGTTGCCATGGGTCTGTGCTGTAATATAAACATGACTACAGTGTCCTCTTTTCTCTCAAAGTTGTTGTGACAATGCAGTGTTTGTGTGTTTTGAAGTAGCCTGTACAACACATGCAATCGTAGAATCAAGAATAACAGACTCTCAGAATGCTGGCATTGTGTGACGATACATGATCAAAGAGTATCTTCTACCAACCTGGTAGTCACATGAGACAATAAGAATGGAGTTACAGAAAGGATAAAGGAATCAGGGTATTTGGCCCAAACTGGTCTTTTTTAAAAAAAGTCTATTCCTTGTCAGGATCGAGATGCTGCTGACAATACCAGCATCTGCTGTCCATTCCTAATTGCCCTGAGCTGAGCGGCTTGCTGGGCCATTTATGAATCAACTACATTGTTGTTGACATCGAGTCGCATCATGGCCTGACCAGATAAGGTTGGCAAATTTCCTACCCTGTGTAAAGTTATTGAGCTAGACCCATTTTTACAGCAACCAATGATAGTCGTCATGATTACCATCACTGAGACTAGAGTTCATTTTCAGATTAATGAATGGAATTTGAACCCATTAGCTAGGCATTCTGGATTTCGAGTCAAGTGACCTTGTATTATGCCACTGTCTACATCACACTAGATGTTTCAAACACTCAGTGTAGTAGTAAATTAATTTTCTATGTAAAGGAGTTTCTGCTGAGTTTTTAATTGGGTTCATTAGTGACCAAATAAGATTAATGACTAATATGATAATGTAATATTATGGGCTGCACGTTGGCACAGTAGTTAGCACTGCTGCCTCACAGCGCCAGAGACCAGGGTTCAATTCCCGCCTCAGGCGACTGACTGTGTGGAGTTTGCACAATATCCCTGTGTCTGCGTGGGTTTCCTCCGGGTGCTCCGGTTTCCTCCCACAGTCCAAAAATGAGCAGGTTAGGTGAATTGGCCAAGCTACATTGCCCGTAGTGTTAGGTGAAGGGGTAAATGTAGGGGAATGGGTCTGGGTGGGTTGCGCTTTGGCGGGTCGGTGTGGACTTGTTGGGCCAAAGGGTCTGTTTCCACACTGTTAAAAAATCTAATCATAAAATATGGCAATGGCTGCCCACTAAGAGAAAATAAATTCAGTTTGAATGGTCAGCAACAATGACAAGATGAGTTGCACAGCACCGGGTTATAACCCATTATTTAAGATGTGGAGATGCCAGTACTGGACTGGACAAAGTCAGAAATCACACGATGCCAGGGTTTAGTCCAATAGGTTTATTCAAAATCACAAGTTTTCAGGGCACTGCTCCTTTTTCAGGTGAAGTGTCACTTGATGAAGGAGCAGTACTCTGAAAGCTTGTGATTTCGCATGATTTCCTGATGAAAGGCTTCTGCCCGAAATGTTGATTTTCCTGCTCCTCGGATGTTGTCTGACCTGCTGTGCTTTTCCAGCACCACTCTGATCTAAACTCTGGTTTCCAGCATCTGCAGTCCTCTCATTTGCCTATATATCTTGTACCTGTGCTCCTTTCTCCACCACCTGAAGTAGGGGGCAGCTCTGAAAGCTTGTAAATTCAAGTAAACCTGTTGGATTATAACTTGGTGTCGTGTGACTACTGATTTTGTCCACCACAGTCCAACACCAGCATCTTCACATTAGGATGAGATGCAGTATAGGAATCTCCTTTCTACACAGGTGCTGGTATGTTCAGCCTGTTACTCACGGACAGTTCATCATTTGAACGGGAGACTGGACAGACGTTCCGCTTCCACGTTTTGTTTGAATAACCAGTTAGCTCAACAAATCCTGCGGGATGACAAATGAATCGGTTCATTGGGTTGAGCTGGCATGGGGCAGCAAAAGCAATTTTACACAGTGATCGGAGAGGAATTGAGGACTGTGGAAATGCTGAACGCAGTATTTATCAATTGTTCAGTATTGCAACAACAAGAGAAGAGGCGTGAAACATCAAACAGATGCATTGGGTGAAAGTGAAATGAGAGCCAGAGAGTTAATATTCTAAGTGCACGGTGGCACAGTGGTTAGCACTGCTGCCTCACAGCGCCAGACACCCGGGTTCAATTCCCGCCTCAGGCGACTCTCTGTGTGGAGTTTGCATATTCTCCCTGTGTCTGCATGGGTTTCCTCCGGGTGCTCCGGTTTCCTCCCACAGTCCAAAAACGTGCAGGTTAGGTGAACTGGCCATGCTAAGTTGCCCTTAGTGTTAGGTGAAGGGGTAAATGTGGGGGAATGGGTCTGGGTGGGTTGCGCTTCGGCGGGTCGGTGTGGACTTGTTGAGCTGAAGGGCCTGTTTCCACACTGTAAGTAATCTAACTTAAATATACCAAAACACCATGGTATCATGATATGCTATCGGCCCTACTTTAACACAAGAAGGAGGATCTGCAAGGCAGGTGTCGCCTTTATGAGCAAAGGAAGAGAAATGGGCTGGTTTGGAGAGGAGGAGGAAAGCAGATGCATGTTTTCCAATCCCCAGGACAGGCCGACATGCCTCTCAGTCCCAGGAGTTTGTTTATGAAGTGCATTCACTGATGTTACGTATGCAAATACAGCAAGCCAATTTCCAGCACTGCAAGGAGATGAATGAGCAGTTCATTTCTGTTGGCTGAGGGAGCAATATTGGCGAGGACACAGGGAGCGAGAGCATTCAGAACTTGGAGGCCGTTCAGAGAGGTACCACAAAGCAGATCCCAAGAGCCTGTGAGATGAATTACGAGGAAAGACTGGACCAACTTGAACGTTTGAAAGGAGGCGACTGAGAACGTTCTAGAAGTATTTAAAGTACTAAACAATGTAAAAAAAAGCACAGTCTCAAAAATATACTTCAAGCTATTTATGAGGATAAGTTGAAAAAGTAAAGGTTGGTGATAATAAAACGCAGTGGTTTAAGATTAGATAATCTCCTCTCGGTTCTGAAGGTGTGGGAAAACTGTCAAAGAATTTGTCCTTCTTTCAGCTGCACATACTCTAGGTGGCACCATTTCTATTCCAGTTCGGTAAACGCCAGGGATTTTAATCAGGCAGCACGTTGATACTGTATTTGTCCTCTAGTTCGGCTCTTCCTATTCACAGGCTGTGACCCATAATGATTAACCTTGTGTTGAGAATAAAAGCGAAGGTTTGCCTCAATAAATTGAGCTCCAAAGCTCTCTCTATCACGTTTGGTCATGGCTGAAATCTGAATATTAGGGCAGAAATTGCTACAACATCTAACGGACTGTCTCTCTGGAGTCTTGGCACTGAGACTGTGACAAGATGTTTGCATTGCAGGTGCAGCATTACGGTTTGTCTGTGCACCGAGGTATTGCAGATCAATTGAATTACATAACGAACAGCACAGTCCATGGGAATCTGGGGAGTTTCATCCATATCCTCAATACTTATTAGAGTAACAGGAAAAGCAACTTTACACAAAGTTAACTGAGGGGACTTTGATAGAGCAATGGTAGGTCAGTGCATATATTGTTCACGTGATTTTTCTATTGCTGTATAATCATCAACTTGCAAAGTTTCATTGAGTTGATTTCACTGAGATTTCAATTTAAGAAAGATTGTCAGCACCAACAGAAATCTGGTCACATCACATTGCATATCTGGGTCAAAATCCTGGAAATGCCTCAGTAAGGGCACTGTGGGTCTATCTTCAGTATGTGGTTCAAGAAAGCAGGCCATCATCTTCTAAAGGGCATCTAGGGATGGGTAATAAATGCTGGCCCAGCCAACAATGTCCATGTCCCTGAGTGAATAAAACAATACAGTAAACATGTAGATATGAAGATTAATAGAGTTCCTGACTGTGCATATTACAGAGATTAGGGTATGTGTCACTGAGAGAGCTCCTATCAATTTTATCGATACCCAACACCATCTCTCTCAGCCCCTCCATTATTTCAGATTTATCACATTGCTGGTCCAACATGCAGGACAGGATGAGAAACATTGGAAAGACCAAAGTCATTGTCTTCAGTCCCTGCCACAAACTGCATTTCCAACCATCTCACTCATTGTCAACTCCCTAAGGTTGGACTGGCTGCAACTTCAGTGCTGAACTTGGTCCCTGCCCCTGAGGGGAGCTTTTGACTACATATCCATGTTATTACAAAGATTACCTAATTCCAACTCTGTAACATCAGTCAAGTTTGCAGGTCATTTGAGCCTCACCTCTTCTGCTGATTAAACCGCCGTCCACGCCTCTATTTTTCCTACATTAGATTGTTTGAATATATTTCCAGCCAACCTCTTATCTTCCATATCCTTGACCTCATCTGGAACACTGCTGCCCTTGCGCTAATTCTCGCCAATTCCTATTCACCCATCACTCCTCTTTCTTGTCATCAAATCCTCCACGACTTTTACCCTCTCTATCTGTGTTCATGCCCTGCAGTTCTACAATCCTTCAAGAACTCTGAGTTGCTTACATTCTGCACATGAATTAAGACCAGGAGTAGGCCATTCAGCCCTTGAGCCTGCTGTAAAAGATCATGGCTGATGGGGCGACACCACTTATTCCAGCTTACTCTCAATTAACCTCCTGATGTTTTGTCTCAAAATTCTAGCTGTCTTTGCCTTAAAAATATTCCTGGACTCTGCCTTCTCCATCTGTGGAGGATGAGTGTTTCAGAGACACATGATCTTTGTGAGAAACAAATTTTATTCTCATTTCTGTTATAAATGGGCAACCTCTAATTTTTAAGCTGACCCCTATTTCTTGATTCTCCCACAAGTGAAGACATCCTTTCTATACCAACATGTGAAGGCCCCTCAGGATCTTCTCCTGTCCTCTTTTTCATTGTGAATGAGCTGCCTTTACCCTATGTTCTGGAATTCCTCTTCAGAGCTCCAAGCCTCTCCGTCTGTCTCTAGCTTAAAATATTCTTTAAAACTTGTCACTTTGATTATGCCTTGCATTAATATCTGCTTGTGTGGTTCAGTGTCAAATTACATTTGCTGAGCTCCTGTAGTATAAGGGTTTTGTAAAATATTACAAATGTGAAATAAATATAAACTGAAGTTGCCTTTGTGTTACAGAAGTGAGGAGACGGGTCACTGACAGAACTGCGGTTTTGTAAATTTTATCTAGAATAGGAACATGTACACTCTTTGCATACTTAAGAATATTCATTATGTTGTGTTTGGTTGAATGGGGCTTCACTGCAACTGATCTAATCTCTCTATCTTCCATTCACAGCCAACATGATTAATAATGAAATCTCTGACCAATGACTGAATGTTCAGTCAATGGGTATCAATAGAGAGGAAAATTATAAACTCATCAAGGTGGTTGAGTTGGAAGATTTTCCATATTTTGTTTCTGTGATTCTATTATTTCAGGATGAATTAAGTGCAAAGTCATAGTCCTGAATTTCAATCTCAATGGCATGCTTTAATGTCAATCTTGGAGGAGCAGCTATCCACTACTTCACCAGGTATGTAGGTGAGTTTGATCTTAGAATAGGAAAAGAGATTGGCACAACATTGAGGGCTGAAGGGCCTATACTGTGCTGTACTCTTCTATGCTCTATGTAACGTATGCAGGCTATATTCCAAAGTAAAATCAGGATACAGGTGGATCTTGCTGTGAGGGGCCTAAAAATAAAATTGCTTGAAATATTTTGTATTTTTCTTTCTGATTTGAAGCATCCATATATTTTCCCTCTGTGTTAGAAGGGTAATCCTTAGACTAGGGCAAGAGGAGAGAGATTTAAAAAAAGACATAAGGAGCAAATTTTTATACAGAGTGGTTCATGTGTGGAAAGACCTTCCTGAGGAAGTGGTGGATGCTGGCACAGTTACAATGTTTAAGAGACACATTTATATAAGTGTTTTTTAAGGAAAGGTTTGGAGGGATATGGGCCAGGAGCAGGCAGATGGGACTAGCTTAGTTTGGAAATATGTTTGGCATGGATTGGTTGGATCCGTTTCCGTGGTGTATGACTCTATGATTATGAACTGGTCTATGCCAAGTTAAATCATTTTAACACAAAATGCCAGTCAGAGTGCGACAAATAGATTCAGAATCCAAGGTTGGGGACAGGAAGGGTGAAGGTTACTTGCGAACTGTGATCATCAACTCATGCTGGCAATGATGCGTGTATGGAGATTGAGTTAGGGTACAATTAGGCTCACTTATGACAAACTTCATCGGTTGCTTATCTTGCCAATGTTGACATTGTGACAGATTACCGATCCTGAAGAAATGCACTCCAGGAAATCAGAAATGGCAAGAAATGGATAAGAATGACATAAAAGTTACTTTTTTTAAAAAAAAGGATATAGGGATCCAAGGTTTTTGTCATATACACACATGCGATTAGCAAATGTTGCTATGATTAGAAGCAGGCAGTAATAAATTGGGACCCTGGGTTTCCTTAACTGTTGACATGAGGTGAAGACATTAAGCTGTCACCATTAAACACAGAAGGTCATTGGTTCAGGTCATTCTCTGTGCTGAGAAACATGTACTTAAACTGGTTGTGTTACTAAGGATGCTAATGTGGTGGTAGTGTGCCTGGTTAAGCACCTGGGGTTGGCTGAGGATGCTCTTTTGGTCACCTATCTCTTAACACCTGGGATATGTGCACATGTGAATATCATGTGAAGACATCTGACTGTAATGGTGTCAATGATAAAGTATCTTGCAGCAAGCCCCATTTCTTACCCTCTGCAGCTAGCCTCACACTCATAAGACATGTACCTGGATGAGGTGCCAGTTTAATCACATAGCTGCAGGAGTTGTAATAAAAAATCAATATTGGAAATGGCTTGATCCTAATTTACTCGTACTATCTTTCCAACACCAAATCCCCAGCAACATGGCAGAGTCCATTACATTAAACCAGTTAATTATTAGTTGTGGATGGTTTATAATTAAGAAAAATAGCATGATAATTTCTTCCATATTGCTTTGTACAGATAGTAATGAAAGACTTGAAGATGGCTATGTAGCAAGGTGGTCTCCGAGGCCAAAACATTTATAGTTAAGCAGTAATTTGTAAACGTCAAAAGGTTTATTTTGTGACACACAACATAAATATATATTTGAGTTGCTTCTTTTGTACATGGTCTAAATGTTTTCACCATTCTATTGCAAATTTTCATGCTAAGCCAGAAAACGTTCACTATAGACTACACATGGGCAAGTCTATATATTAATGAGGAATCTGTGATTAGGTTAATGCCTTGCATAAAGGTATTTGCTGTATTGCTTCACTATCTCAGTATGCAACCTCACATTTCGATGCTGTTTCATTGCAAATTATTGGGTTGGATGCTATTTTGCCAGTTCATTGAGATAGACAACTTGAGTTCAGAAGATGCTGTCATAGATGTATTTAGACTTGGTAAGATAGCATTGAATAGGAGATAGTGAGTCGGAAGTTCATCTTTGCAAATAAAGAAGATTTTGTACCATGCCTTTAATGTCCTTGGGATGCCCTAAAGGGTGTCAGACCCAATCAAATACTTTTGAAGTGTAGTCACTTCTGTAATGTAGAAAACATACAGACAGATTTTTCACATAAAAAGCTCTCACAAACAGCAAAGAGAAGATTGGGATTGAGGTTTGATTGCTGTGTACATTTTGGGAACACCCCAGACCTTCCTTCATATTAGTGCCACAAGGTCCTACGGGTTCCCTTGACAGAACAGATAAGGGCCTCAGTTTAAGAGCTATCTGTAAGAAAGGCAAAACTTGGTGGATATGTAAAGCAGACTCTAGATTTACAGGACAACTTTTGAGAAAAAAAAATTGCAGAAAATCTCTTGCATGAACTGAGTCTTTTGTCTTGTGCAGGTGAAGGAGTTGCCACATCTCGAGTTTCGAGCCACCTCTGTCTCTTCCCAGCCATTCCCCATCTGTGTCTGTCTAGGTTCCCTCTGCCTCTGGGGTTGGGGGGGGGGTCTGTCACCAGCACAGTGGCTGCAACCAGATGAGCAATGTTTAGCGTAATCTTGGTGCATTATTATAGAGTAAAATCTATATTGCAACTTGTCTTCTGGCTTTCAAATTGTGCAAAAAGAATGTGGAATCTGAGGACGTGAGTTTCTAGATGCTAAAATATCAAAATTCAACTTCAACGTGCACTCCCTGTTATTCTTCAGTGTTTTCGAGCGGCTTATTCCCAGCAGAGAAACTTTTTTTTTATAAAACTTGTTTGGGGAAAACTAGACTCCGCAGAGCAAAAATGAATTTGCAGCATATGCAAGATTTTTTTCTTTGGTCTCCAACCCCCTCTGTCTTTATGTGCCACGTTCATTAAAGATTAGAACACATTTTAAAGAGCTCCAAGGAATAATTTGGGGAATTCACACTCCCAGCGGAGAGCTTTGAGAGTTGGGAGTGCACTTGAGGAATCCGGACATGGAGCTCAGCTAAACCCCAGAGATTTTGATTTCACGGTTTCACAGTTTTCTCTGCAAACTCTGTCACATTTGGTACTGGGAAGAAAAGTCTGTGAAATCTGCAATCTATAGTTATTGCAACCTTTATACGATTTCCCATTTTCCTCTAAATGTACACCAGTAGCTACCTGAATTAAGTGCCTGTTCTTCACATCCGAATTTAAAGATGAGCGTCTTTCCTTTATGTAGCACCTTTTGTGATCACGGGATGTTCCAAAGTATTTTACAGCAATTGTGTACTTTTGAAGTAATGAGCTGCGAGAGGAGGTGGTGGAGGCTGTTACAATTACAATATTTAAGGGGCATCTGGATGGGAATTTGAAAAGGAAGAGTTTAAAGGGATATGGGCCAAATGCTAGCAAATGAGATCTAGATTAGGTTAGGATACCTGGTCGGCATGGACGAGTTGGATCGAAGGGTCTTTTACCATGCTGTACGTCTCTATGACTCTATGATTGTAAGTGGCAGGCAATTTTAGCGTAGCATAAGCAGCAGTGTGATAATCTGGTTGTAATGTGAAAGATAAAGATTGGCCTGTGCACAGTGGAAAGGTCCCTTATTCCTCTTTAAAATAGTGCAGTGAGTTCTTTTACAACTGCAAGAAGAGGCAAATGGCTTAACATCTCACCCTAAATCAGGCACCTCCATCAGTGCAGCATGCCCTCTGTATTGCACTGCATTGGCAGCATGTCTTCACTGTCTGGAGTGTCTGACTCAGAGGAGTGAGATCTGCCATTAGGCCATTGCTGGCAGAAGACTGAGACTCACTACACAGTTCAAACCTCATTGTTTTACTGAGAACGGATACCACAGACTTCCTCCAGGGATCAAATGTTTTCTAAGCAAAAAAAAAGACCCCAAGAACTGCGGATGCTAGAAATCAGAAGCAAAATCAGAAATTGCTGGAAAAGCTCAGCAGGTTGGGCAGCATCTGTGGAGAGAAATCAGAGATAATGTTTTGGGTGCAGTGACCCTTCTTCAAAACTCAGATGCTGTCTGACCTGCTGAGTTTTTCCAGCAATTTCTGATTTTATATCCAATGTTCTCTTCTTGATATTCCTACAGTTGGTGTCTCTACAAAGGTGGAAATCTGTATTAAGAAGCAATGTAAGGTCCATTAAAGAGCCATCTGAATGATTTCCATGGTTACAGAGTCAGTGTTGCAGAGGGATTTGAATTGAATTGTTCCACTGAGGTGTACTGTTTTGTGTGGATGATGTGAAGGGCTTCATGATAGGAAGGATATTATTAAGCTGGAGAGGGTTCAGAGGAGATTTACCAGGATCTTGCTGGATATGGAAGGTTTGAGTGACAAAGAAAGACTGGCTAGGCTTTTTTCACTGGGGTGTAGGAGGTTGAGAGATTACCTGCTCGAAGTTTATAAAATAATAAGGGGTATAGATTGGGTCAATGGTAGTTGTCTTTTCCCTAAAATGGGGATTTCAAGACCGGAGGGCACATTTTTAAGGTGAGAAGCGAGAGATTTAAAAAAAGATATGGGGGCAATTTTTTTAACGCAGAGGGTGGTTTGCAAGTGGAATGAACTTCCTGAGGAAATGGTGGATGTGGATACAATTTCAATGTTTAAAAGATATTTGGATAAGTACATGAACAGGAAAGGTTTGGAGAGATATGGGCCAGGAGCAGGCATGTGGGACTAGTTTAGTTTGGGATTATGTTCAGTTTAGACTGGTTGGACCGAAGGGTCCATTTCTGTGCTGTATGACTGTATGATTCTATGTACATATTTAAGATTCTTGTTTTATAGAGTAACACAACAATCAAGGGAAATGGAAAGAAATTAGCATTCCTTAAGGCAAAGGTTGGGGGGGGGTGAAGCGTGACAAGAAGTTAGTAGATTATTGGGCAAATGTGGACACTTCATCCTGTGAAAGTGGTAATGTTCTGTTGCTGACTCATTATCACCCTATTGGGGGCAAAGAAAGGTGTCCCAGTCTGATTTCTGAATATTCCTCAGATGTATGATTCTGTTTTAATATTGTGCCTCTGCTGAAGAGATCATGACTTTTTTAAAAAAGACTTTAACTGTGCTGAATCTGATATATATGGTTTGGAGTGGATCCATTCATTGTGTTTTCAAAATTCTTTTGCCAATGGAAGAGTTGACTTTGCACTTTTATCTCACACCTTTAGTGACCTCCTAAATCATTCATTGAATCACCATAATTTGGCTTTCCCTCCTGGCCCTTTAAGTAAGCTGGCTATGTGCAGTTGCAGTGAGGGATGGTGGGATTGGGGTTGAGGGTAGAATAATCAATCCCTCTGAGTGGTAAGGAGGAAACGTCCCTACTTTAGGGATAACCTCCATGACAATCATCCTCACAAGTCACATCCCAACAAGACTTCTGGGGGAGGTGGTTTCCAAGGGGAAACTGTTGCTATAGGTAAAAGGATCAATAACACAAAAGGACATGGATTTAAGATAAATGTCAAGAAAACACAAGAATCCAAATGAGGGTGTTTTTGTTTTTATAAAGCAGCCTGAAAGAACGGTGGAAGCAGATTCAATTATAATTTTCAAAACCCCATTGAACAGGACAGGTTGTAGTGCGATGGGGAAAAAGAGACTAATTGGATAGTTCTTTCAAGCAACCAATATGGGCACAATGGGGCAAATGGCCTTCTTATGTACTATATGATTTCATAGCACAGTCATAGATACATAGAAAGTAGGAGCAGGAGTAGGCCATTCGGCCCTTTGAGCGTACTCCACCATTCAACATGATCGTGGCTGATGATCCAGCAAAGTCCCCTGTTTCCATTTTCTTCCCACGCCCTTTGACCCCTTTAGCCCTAAGAACTATATCTAACTCCTTCTTAAAAGCATTAAATTGTTTTGTCCCAATCCACTTTCTGTGACAGAGACTTCCACAGGCTCTGGGTGAAGAAATTTCTCTTCCTCACAGTCCTAAGTGGCTTACCCCTTATCCTTCAACTATAACCTCTGGTTCCGGATTCGCTGGTCATTGGGAAGATCCTTCCTGTGTTCACCCTCTTTAGTCCTGTTGGAATTTAGTGGGTTTATGTGAGATCTCCTTCATTCTTTTTAACTGCAGTGAATATGGTCACATTGGAAAGGCACTTCTGAATTGTATCTCATGTCAAAGGTGGAATTGTTGCCAAGCTAAAGATGCAGTACGCACTAAACTATCCTTCCCAAAATGTTTCGTGATCTGGCTATTGAATTGTATCAGCCTAATCTAAAGCTAGTCACTGCCCTTCTGTTTCCTTCCCAATTACTCTTATCATTTGGATACGGAGGACGGAAGTCGATCAGATAGTACTGCAGGCTATGATTGAATTGCCTGTGTGTAATGTGGGGGTCAGTACAGAAATACAACTGATTTGTGTGTTATTGCGCATTTAAAATGGTAGGCCATTTGGAAGCCATTGCTGTATAGTGACAGAGTGTTAACTAGATGCATTATTTACTATGCTGCCAAGTGCAACACTGAAATTTGTGTTCATTAACTGTCCCTTCATGGTAAGAAGTTCTACCAGCCTCAGCTGCACATTTGATATACACCCATTACTAATTTGAACACAATTGGGGAAGTGTGGGAGCTGGAAATTTAAATAGCGGTTTAATGAAGACTAGATGAATAATGATGTTTTAACTGAGGGTATTATGAGGAGAGATTTGCAGGAAGGATGTATTGGTGTGCAGGGAGTCTGCACCTAACATCGCCCCTTTTAGCACAAATTCACTTGAAAGTTCCTAAATTGTTAGGAAAAGAAACCTCATTGAGAGATTGGCATTAAAGTTGTTCAGTGATTCGCCTGACATGGTGAGCAACACTTTAGAACAAAGTTTCCCTTTCTCAGGCAACTCCCACCTTCCAATGTGTACAGAAAGCCCACGTCACTGTCCTAGATCTTTCACCAAGCATCCATCACCCACCCAGACCAAAGATCAAGTCGCCATTGTCTTACAGACCATAGGGCTGATCTGACATTAGAGAGATACAACTGGTGGTGGTTTAACCTGAGGGTCATCATACCTCAGGGGAGAGGCTAAGAAGGAGAGTCCTTCATGGTAAACACAGCTGGTGTGGGGATTGAACCTACGCTGTTGGCATCACACCACTCTGCATACCAATCATCAAGCCAACAGAACTAAACAGACCCGAAGTGCACCAGACAGCCAGCCTGAACTGCTGCATGCTCTCTGCCCATGACACAGTCGCAGCATAAACACGCCTCTTCAAGAGCCCATGAAGATGTTCTGCCTACAGGAGCCATCCTTGTCCTGACACACCCACCCCTCCACCCATCTGCAGGCCATAGCCAAGTCTGGCAGCATGTTCCCAAGCTGCAGGCTGTCGGCCTAGTATTTTTCTCCAAGTGGTGCGTGGGATGTAAGACATTACTGAGCAGTGACCATTATGTGGGCAGGAATAAGCGCTAGCCTTGGCATGTGGACTGGAACTCAGCAGCTAAATATCCTCTGGTGCAGACCACGGGCAACGATCCCCCTGGGATCCCTCCTTGAGAATGCACTCTTAGAATCCACTACAGCAAGTACCATCAGCAGAATGTTAGAATTAGCTTTTCTATTTTTAAACTTATTGGAGGTTATTTCATTTACTGATGTTAAAATTTAGCCATTTAAGTTTTGTATGATACTGAGGGTACAAGTGCAATGTTTTATTTATTTTTTCTCTGCTAAGGTTGACCTTCTGAAACCTAACTCGAGGTTAAACATTGTTTCCTATGCTTCAAATAAAGTTTTTAATTTAACCTCATGACTTTCAGGAATGTAACGGAAAGTTTAAGCGATTAATATGCTGGTAGCAAAGATTAAAATCACTTCAAGCAGTACAACAGTGATGTATAACAAAAACACATAGAATAACTTGTGGGCTGCATCAGCAACTGAATTTGTAATGCTTTTTTTGCAATATTTCTCTATTCCATGCTTTTACCCATGAACTATGAGTGTGCTTGAAATTGTTTAATACTGATTAAATTCACCTGCAAAAAGCACATCAAGTACTTGACTGCAAGCATATTGAATTTTGAGTCCTGGATTATAATCAGATCAATTGATAAAGCTGCTGCCATTGTGCCAAGTAGAAGGGAGGAGGATGGAGAAGAGAGGGGTGTTGGTAGTATGGAGGAAATGAGTGCCCAGAGATGGGGAGTGGTCCTTTCAATCGAGGAAGTAGCATCAAAAGGTGGAGGAGGTACCAATGATTGAACCAATGGCATCTTCAAACTGATAGCAGTGATGTTTTTGTTATACAGAACAATTCAATGAAAAAGCATGGATGAACAGTCCATAACTTGACACCTAGGAGTGCAGTGAATGGGGGGAGAGGGGGGCTTATGTTTTGGTGGGAGGGTATCCAATTACAGGAGTTGCAATGATAGTAAACTGACCAAAATAGAACAGAATGGAATTCCTACAGTGTGGAAGGAGGCCATTGAGTCCACACCGACCCTCCTAAGAACATCCCAGCCAGACTCACCCCTTCTACTCTTTCCCTGTAACCCTGCATTTCACATGGCTAACTCACCTAACCTGCACATCCCTGCACACTATGGGCAGTTTAGCATGGCCAGTCCACTAACCTGCACATCTTTGGATTGTGGGAGGAAACCGGAGCACCGGGAGAAAACCCACGCAGACACGGAGAGAATGTGCAAACTCCACACAGACAATACTGTAACACTGGAGTGTTACAACTATCTAACACAGGTGAGCACCATCTCCATTTTCTCCCATTCGTACACACCCCAGTTTGGAGATATATATATATATACCATTCTGTTAATGCAGCTGGATCAAAATCTTGAAACTCCTTGGCCGACATCAAATCAGGAGGAGTTTTAGAAGATGAATTGCAGTACCCAGAAAAGACTGACTCACAAAGACACTAACGATAGGTTTTGTTAGACTTTATTGCTCATGTGTCAAGGTTGGGTTTTAGAACGTTCCACTGGATAATCATTCTAACCCATCAAAATCTTGAAATCAGCCATCTTTATCCCACACCCTACCTTCTGATCTCTACCTGAAGGGAAGTCCAGCCACAGTATTGCAATCTCCCTCACAGGAAGGCCTGAGGGAAGCATATTGGCAATCCATCCCATCTGGAATGGGTCTTGAACTCTGTGTCATTGGCACTAATCTGATCTCTCTGACTGTGCTGCCAACTAAACTAACCAGATTTCACACAGATTTAGATACGGGCAAATGAGTGGGCAAAAATTTGGCAATTAGAATAAAACGTAGAAAATGGTGATATTTTCCACCTTAGCAGGAAGAAAAAGTGGAGAATAACTGCAGAACTCTGAGGTACAGAGGGATCTTGGTGTTCTTAAGTGTGAGTCACAAAATGTCAGCATGCAAGTGCAGCAAGTACTTAAGAAGACTAAGGGAATGCTGTCCTTTATTACAAGCCCAACAAGTCCACATCAACCCTCCAAAGAGTACCCCACCCAGACCCTATTGCTCTACATTTACCCCTGACTATTGCACCCAACCTACACATCCCTGAGTACTATGGGCAATTTAGCATGGCCAATTCACCAAACCTGTATGTCTTTGGATTGTAGGAGGAAACCTGAGCACCTGGAGGAAACTCACGCAGACACGGGAGAATGTACAAACTCCACACAGTCACCAGAGGCTGGAATCAAGCCTGGGTCCCTGGTGCTGTGAGGCAGCAGTGTTAACCACTGAGCCACCATGCTGCCCTGAAGAATTGAACATAAAAATAAATATGTCATGCTTCAAGCTATTGAGTGACCACACGTTGAATACTTCTGGTCTCCATATTTAAGGAAGGATGTAATTGGGTTGTAAGCTGTTCAGGGCAGGTTTACTAGATTGAAACCTGGAATGATCAGGTTGTCTAATGAGAAAAGGTTGGACAGATTGAGCTTGTTTTCACTGGAGTTCAGAAGCATGAGGGGTGTCTTGAGGAAGCATTAAAATGGTTCTGACCAGAACTCATCCACTCTAATCTTGACCCTTTCTGTGACCCTTGACACAGAAAGGGTCAAGATTAGAGTGGATGAGTCCTGGATTAGAGGCTCTGCTTTAAAATAAGGTGGTCACCCTTTAAGGACAGAGTTGAAGAGAATTCATTTCTGAGATGTATGACTTTGGAGCCCTCTGCCTTAAAGGGTGATGGAAGTTGGGATCGATTAATATTTGTAAATGAAGGGTAGGTCGTTCTTATTAGATTTGGCAATCAAACAGCTTCAGAAGTAAGTGGAAATGTGGAGTTCAAAACATAAATAGATCGGCCATGATCTTACTGAGTTGATGGAGCAGTCTTGGCGGACTGATTGGTCTGCTCCTGCTCCTAATTCATATGTTTGCATCAATATTTCTAGCTCTTATCATTTACCACTGGTGTATTTTGGAAGGATTCAAAATTGATACTCTGCCTGTACTATGACCACACTTTCCTTGTCCATTACGTTCAGGAGTCATACAGTTCTCAGAGGTCAACAGCACAGCAAACAGCCCTTCAATATTTTGCGTGCACTGATCAAAAGCAAGCACCTAACTATTCTCATCCCATTTTCCAATACTTGGTTCATAACCTTGTGTGCATTGGCATTGCAACTGCACATCTAAATACCACTAAAATGTTATCAATGTTTCTGCCTCCACTACCCTGAGTTCCAGATTCCCATTGCCCTCTAAGTGAGGGGAAAGATATTCCTCACATTCCCTCTGAACTTCCTGCCCTTACCTGAAATCTACCAATTCCGTGGTCATTGATCACCATTCTGGTCGGCATGGACAGGTTAGACCAAAGGGTCTTTTTTCATGCTGTACATCTCTATGACTCTATGTGCAGGTCAGGTGAATTGGCTATGTTAAATTGTCCATAGTGTTAGGTGCATTAGTAAGAGGGGGGTGGTTTACTCTTCGGAGGGTCAGTGTGGACTTGTTGGGCCGAAGGGTCCGTTTCCACATTGTTGGCAATCTAATCTAAAAAAAATCTCCTGTGCATCCTCTCCAGTGCAATCACATCTCAACTTTAATATGGAATGGAGGTTTTGGCTCAGAGGCAGTGACAGTTCCGACATCATCACAAGACCTCCTCCAACCTATAGTATCACATTTTGTTAAAACTGTGATACTTCGCACACCAGGTTATCGTCCAACAGTTTTATTTGAAATCACAAGTTTTCAGAGTGGGGCAGAACCGAAGGGCATAGGTTTAGGGTGAGAGGAGAAAGGTATAAAAGGGACCTAAGGGGCAACTTTTTCCTGCAGAAGTGGTGAGTGTATGGAATGAGCTGCCAGAGGAAGTGGTGGAGGCTGGTACAGTTACAGCATTTAAAAGGCATCTGGGCAGGTAAGTGAATAGGAAAGGTTTAGAGGGATATGGGCTAAGTGCTGGCAAATGGGATTAGATTAGGTTCGGGTATCTGGTCGGCACGGACGAGTTGGACTGAAGGGTCTGTTTCCGTGCTGTACATCTCTAAGACTCAGAGCTCCGAAAGCTTGTGATCTCAAATAAACCGGTTGGACTATAACCTGGTGTCGTGTGACTTCTGACTTTGTCCATGGGCACTTCCATGTCAAGGTTACCACGGACACTTTAAAAAAAATGTTAAGTGTGCAAGTGATGTTTCTGGGGTGCAGTATTCAGTTAGTATGGGAGGGTAGCTCTCTGACACTGTTTTAGCATCCAAGCCTCATTGAAACCGTGTTTTGACTTTCTGGTGAGGTTGGTAATTACAGTATCCTTCATTAACAGACTGTGTGTCTCACTGAAAGGAAGAAGGTTCCTTTTGAAAAATCTTGCTGAGGCCATCCACGGAGACAAGCTGGAGGAGTTCAGATGGCTGGGCGTGTGTTTATAATGACAAAATGAAGGGGGAGGAAACGAAAGACGTTTGAACTATTATAACTTTTCATATCCTATTGAAGGTGTAAACTGGTTGAAACAGGTTTCAAAGGGAGGGAGGAGACAAAGGGTGGGGGGAAGGGGAGTCAATCATACTTATAAACTTCTCAGTGTGGTGACAGGTTGGATATGGTAGTAATTATCTGGCTTATAAAGAAGGAAAAAAAATGGGCGTAGCAAAGGCACAATAGGATGTGGATTTTAAACTTTTTAATGATACATGGCTCGGGGAGTCATGGGGATAATACACTGTGATATCAGTGGCCTGTCTGATGTAGTTTATTAAAGGGAAGCGCCACTGAACAGCAGTGTGACATCCCGCAACTTTTCAAGAAACCTATTTATATTATTTTCAAACGCAAGTTGCTGGAGGAAGTAAAACTCAAACTATCTTCTTCCCATTTCCAATCAGCAGCCCCTTCCCCGTGAATTTAAAATGTTAAAAATCACCCCTCACACTTTATCTTTGGTGTGTTGTGACTTCAGTGGTGTCTTTCTGATAAATTGATCAGCAATTTCACAAAGGTATAATTAGTCATTTTTGCTCAGAGCAAAGAGAAAGGGGGGGGGGGGGGAGAGGGGGAGGTGAAGGTGTCTTTTCCAGAGACAATGTGCTGTTGAAGGTCGCTCCCATTAACAGAGGGCTGACAGGCAGAAGATTAACTTTATTGCAGGGGTTAACTCTGATGTTTACGGTTAAATGTTCAGGAGGGTTTAATTAATCTCAGCCCTTTTTTTTGTTTTGGTTGAAACGGTGCTGGAGTCAGACTGGAGCTAGAAACGCAGTCGCAAACAAGTAGAGGATTTTTGCTCAAACCGGGAGGGTGACTGTACAAAGAGCTCAAGGAAACATTTCAGTTAAAGCGAACCTGCAGAAGAATTTCTGCTAATAAGCAGCATCTCAAACGGCAGAAATTGGGCAATTTGAATTGGCGACACCGAGATTTTGTGTCGCAGGGGGGGTTGCAGATAGTTTAAAACCCTCTTCGCTTTTTTTTTGGCTGGGAGCAGGCAAAACTCAAGCCTCCCACTTCTTTTTATTATGAGACAACAGCTGGTAACTACTCCCCTCTTCACTGCTGCAGGGTGGATGGGAAAGCTGGTCTCCACAGCAACCAGAAAGGCATTACAGCTGCTTCCCCCACCCCAAACACCCTCCCCTCACAAGCCTCATGTCTCTCCCGAGAGCCTGGCTGAAGACATCTGGTCAGTGCAGCCATTTCCCAAAGGAATCACTTAATTTCATCCAAGGCTGGCCATGGAATCTCTTGACTGAGCTATAACTGCGTGATGATGAATAGGAGAGGGCGAAGATGGCAGCTTCAGTGGTTTCAAAGGTCAGGGGTTATCAGTGATTTCGTGAAAAGAAACTAGTTACCCACTGTTTGGGAAGAAGGTCCAATGTGAGGCAGAAAACTCTGTTGTTAACAGGTAAAGACCCTGCTGTCAGACTGTCCCTTAGAATTGTGAAGTGCTAAAATTCAAATAGCAAACATTTACATAAAATCCAGATTTTAGAAAGTGTTTCTCCCCGAAGACTTCATTATAATTCTAAAATTTAAGGGTGACATATTTAGACAAAGAGAAATCCTGATGCTTTTCATTTATTTTTCCCCCTCGAATTCCATTTTCATATAAAATTTGACACACTCTGTGGCCTGTGTTTATTTTCGCTGTCACCCAGGACACAGTCTCTAGGAATTTCTGATTATCTGTTGGATTGTAAAGGAGGTTTGTTGGATCAAAAAAAAATCTCTCTGCACTGTTAATTTTAAAGCCCCATGTGAAAAGAATGGGAAAGCAAGGGTTTGAAATGTTCATGAGTCCTTCAGGACGAATCACACAAGGTATTGTGCCATAGAGTCATCCAACACGGAAACAGACCCTTTGGTCCAACTCGTGTATGCTGACCACGTTTCCCAAACTAAGCTAATCCCATTTGCCTACACGAGGTTGGTATCCTTTTAAACATTTCATGGAATCACAGAACCCGCGATGCGGATGCAGGCTATTCAGTCCATGGAGACCACACTAACCCTCTGAATAGCATCTCACCCAAGCCACCCCCTTATCCTGTCTCTGTAATGCTGCATTTCCCATGGTTAACCCACCTAGCCTACTCATCCCAGGACACTATGGGGCAATTTAGCATAGCCAGTCCACCTAACTTGCACATCTTTGGAGTGTGGGGGGAAACTGGAGCACCCGCAGACACGGGGAGAGCGTGCAAGCTTCTATTCTTGTACCTGTCCAAGTCTCTTTTAAATGTAACTGTACCTGCAACCAGTCTTTAGAGCAACATGCACTTCCATAGTGTCTTTGATGTAATAAAATGTCTCAAGGTATTATGCGGGAATATTATAAATCCAATTTGATACTGAACCACAAGTGTAGATTATTGCCAGGTCAAATGACCACAAGCTTGGTCAAGCACGGAAGTGGTCAAGGATTTCTTGGAGATGGAACGAGAGATGGAATGATAAAGAGACTTGGGGAAAGAGTTTCAGAACTCAGAGCCTGATAGCTGGAGGCATGTTGGATCAAGAGAAACCGGCAGTGCTGAAAATATCAGAGTTAGGGGAGGACAGCTAGCTCAGAGGATTGGAAGGCTGGAGGGGGGTGCAGAAGATTAGACCGGGAGAGCATAGAGATGTACAACACAGAAACAGACACTACGGTCCAACTTGTCCCTGCCGACCAGATATCCCAACCCAATCTAGTCCCACCTGCAGCATCCGGCCCATATCCCTCCAAACCCTTCCTATTCATTTACCCACCAGATGCCTTTTAAATATTGCAGCTGTACCAGTCTCCACCACTTCCTCTGGCAGCTCATTCCATACACGTACCACCCTCTGCATGAAAACGTTGTCCCTTAAGTCTTTTTTATATTTTCCTCTCTCACTCGAAACCTATGCCCACTAGTTCTGGACTCCCCCATCCCAGGGAAGAGACTTTGTCTATTTATCCTATCCATGCCCCTCATGATTTTATAAATCTCTATAAGGTCACCCCTCAGCCTCCAATGCTCCAGTAAAAAACATCCCCTGCCTATTCTCCCTATAGCTCTAAACCTGGCAACATCCTTGTAAATCTTTTCTGAACCATTTCAGGTTTCACAATATCTTTCTGGTAGGAAGGAGAGGACATGGAGGGATTTAAAAACAAGAGCATGGATTTGATTTGATTTGTCGTGGTCACATTTACCTAAGTACAATGAAAAGCTTTGTCTTATGAGCAGAACAGGCAGACCATAAGACATACAGATCATAGAGTGCTTAGATAGGGCGGGGCATACAAACAAGAGGGACCGTATTGTGTATTTACAAACGAGAGGGACCGTATTATGTATTTACAAATGAGAGGGACCGTATTGTTGAAGAGGAGAGTGTGAAACGGACTGGTAAGCTAGTAGAGATACTTGTTAGGAAGGAAGATGTGTTAGGCATTCTGAACAACTTGAGGATAGACAAGTCCCCCGGGCCTGACGGGATATATCCTAGGATTATGTGGGAAGCAAGAGAGGAAATTGCAGAGCCGTTGGCAATGATCTTTTCGTCTTCACTGTCAACGGGGGTGGTACCAGGGGACTGGAGAGTGGCGAATGTTGTGCCCCTGTTCAAAAAAAGGAATAGGGATAACCCCGGGAATTACAGGCCAGTTAGTCTTACTTTGGTGGTAGGCAAAGTAATGGAAAGGGTACTGAGGGATAGGATTTATGAGTATCTGGAAAGCCACTGCTTGATTAGGGACAGCCAGCACGGATTTGTGAAGGGTAGGTCTTGCCTTACAAGTCTTATTGAATTCTTTGAGGAGGTGACCAAGCATGTGGATGAGGGTAGAGCAGTGGATGTAGTGTACATGGATTTTAGTAAGGCATTTGATAAGGTTCCCCATGGTAGGCTTATGCGGAAAGACAGGAGGCATGGGATAGAGGGAAATTTGGCCAGTTGGATAGAGAACTGGCTAACCGGTCGAAGTCAGAGAGTGGTGGTAGATGGTAAATATTCAGCCTGGAGCCCAGTTACAAGTGGAGTTCCGCAGGGATCAGTTCTGGGTCCTCTGCTGTTTGTAATTTTTATTAATGACTTGGAAGAGGGAGTCGAAGGGTGGGTCAGTAAATTTGCAGATGATACGAAGATTGGTGGAGTTGTGGATAGTGAGGAGGGCTGTCGTCGGCTGCAAAGAGACTTAGATATGATGCAGAGCTGGGCTGAGGAGTGGCAGATGGAGTTCAACCCTGTCAAGTATGAGGTTGTCCACTTTGGAAGGACAAATAAGAATGCAGAATACAGGGTTAACAGTAGGGTTCTTAGTAAGGTGGAGGAGCAGAGGGATCTTGGGGTCTATGTTCATAGATCTTTGAAAGTTGCCACTCAGGTAGATAGAGTTTGTAAGAAGGCCTATGGTATATTAGCATTCATTAGCAGAGGGATTGAATTCAAGAGTCGTGAAGTGATATTGCAGCTGTACAGGATCTTGGTTAGGCCACATTTGGAGTACTGTGTGCAGTTCTGGTCGCCTCACTTTAGGAAAGATGTGGAAGCTCTGGAGAGGGTGCAGAGAAGATTTACCAGGATGTTGCCTGGAATGGAGAATAGGTCGTACGAGGATAGGTTGAGAGTGCTAGGCCTTTTCTCATTGGAACGGCGAAGGATGAGGGGTGACTTGATAGAGGTTTATAAGATGATCAGAGGAATAGATAGAGTAGACAGTCAGAAATTTTTTCCCCAGGTACAACAGAGTGTTACAAGGGGACATAAATTTAAGGTGAAGGGTGGAAGGTATAGGGGGGATGTCAGGGGTAGATTCTTTACCCAGAGAGTGGTGGGAGCATGGAATGTGCTGCCTGTGGGAGTGGCAGAGTCAGAATCATTGGCGACCTTTAAGCGGCAATTAGATAGGTACATGGATGGGTGCTTAAGCTAGGACAAATGTTTGGCACAACATCGTGGGCTGAAGGACCTGTTCTATGCTGTATTGTTCTATGTTCTATACAGGTTACACTGCATAAGGTGTGCACATAGCAAGACCTAAGATGTTGTTTAGGGTCCCAGTATGACCAAATGCATCAGGAGTTAACCCCACATTCTAGCTATGAGTTGGCCAACACCTCCTTCATGGTGTGTTGCCTTCCTATGTTAACTGTAAAGCAAAAAGACTCATTGCCCGATTCAACGATGTTTGATTATCTGTCAAACAGGCTATTCCCCCCTCTGATTTCAATAATTTTATATTTGGTAAGGAGAAATATTCAAGGGAAACAACAATAAAATCAAGATTTTTTTAGTGTCTTTAGGAATTTTCTCTGGAATTGCACATAGCAGTGTCCTGGAAATTCAGCTTGTGGAGACTCCAGGCCAATTCTGGAGATTGACTAACTAGAAGCCAATGTAGGTCAGTGAACACAGCTATTGGAATAATGGGTCTTGTTGTGAGTTAGAACTCAAGCAGCAATAGTTCTTTTTTCTCTTTAGTCTGAGCTTGTGTACAAAGGGTAGCATGTGAGACATCAGCTAGTGATAAGTTGGAATAATTAACTCCACAGGTCTCAAATGCATGGAGGAGTCTGACAGCAGCAAATGAGCTGAGGCAGGAGTGAAGTCATTGAACATAGGCAAGTGGAAATAGACAACCTTGTTGATGATTTGGATTTGTGATTGAAAGCTGATCTTCAGTTGGGGTAAGACCCTTGTTTCAGGGAGTAATATGCCTCAGCTGTAGACACTTGACAGAGACAGGGAAGGAGTTGGTGGCTCAGGAATAGATGAGGACTGAAGACAAGATCTTCCCAATGCTTAATTGTTGGAATTTTCTGGTCCAGCAGTTTGATCATCAAAAGACCTCAGATGAATTGAGATGTTGGGCTGATTTAAAGCTGGGTGTCGTCAGTGTTTAACTGGAAATGATGCTATGTTTCCAAATGATGTTGCCAGTCCTTGTCAAATGATTTTGGTGCTCCTCCAAGTAACATTAGACTTGCATCAAACAGCACCTCCAGAAGAGCAGAAGGGATTGGAAGATTGGGATCTATTTATTTTAAAAACACTAGAGATGTAAAGATTTTAATTGGACTCCATTAAAAACAAAAATTCCTTTCAAAAACCACATACTTAAAATAAATCTCCACAATTTACAAGCAAGCAGTGCAAAGACAATGAAGTGTAATGGCATGTGTTCTGTTTTACTTTTAGCATTTACTACATCCTCTGAACTTGTAAAACTCATGACATTAACAAGATACTACAATCTTCCTTGACAGTGGGGATGAGGCACATTTTCTCATCATTCAAATGGGGCAGGATCACTTGTTTCAGCCACACTCTCAGATCCCTTTGCCTGTTGAGACTTTAGCTCCTATGTTGCATGATTTTTCCACTTGTGTCATTCCCCTCAGGTCGACCTTGTCGGATCTTGTTGCAAAATTGATTTGATCAATTCACAATGGGGCCTTCAGTCTTTGCCATACAGAAAGACAATTGGTTTTTGAGCAATTTGTTACTGGCTTTTAGTGTTTTCAACTGGATATATATGTATGTATGCAGATAATCCTAAATAGTTCTAAATATTTTTAGTTATGTTATTTTGCTGAATATTTTTGCATCTTTAACTCAGTATTGTTTAACATTAGTGACGCTTGGTAAGACTAAATAACATTATTTAAAACTACAGTAGCAGTATTTTAGTATATACACACAAAAATACTGTACAGGAGTTTGATTCTGTGCTGGCTGTTTCTAGCAACAAATCACTTGGTTTCATTTCCCCACTCTTTCCATGTATCTTATCCTTCAAGTGTCTACCTAGCTCCCCTTTGGGAGCTGCCAATGAATCTGTATTCACCATGCAATTGAATTTAACATTCAAAATGCAAATTACATATTTTAAAAAGATATATTTCTAAATGCCTTTGCTTCTTTTGCAAACTGCCTTACATCCCTTCCCTGTGGTCATTCGGACAATGGAAGCAGTCTCTCTTTTATTTATGCTCGCTAAACCTTCACCAATTTTAAACACCTCGATCTGATTTCCTTTGAGCTCTCTGTTGAGGACCTCAAGTCTTTAGAGTGGCACCCAAACCTGTGAGCTTCAGATTAGCAATTCATTAGCATTTTATATAAGAGAAATCATTTCAACAATCAAAATTGTATAATTTTTAAATATATTAAAAGCCAGTCAGAAGCATGTAGGGAGGTTTACTACAATCAGGTAGAAAGCACCCAAAGGCAGACAGTACACCAGGTAGAACCTTTATACCTTTTAAGAATAATTGCACTGTGGGACCATTTCTGGATCCCAACTCTGCATTTGTTTGCAACACATCCAACGGCACAGTCTTCTGGTAGGCAACCTCCTGAATGGCAGTCTTTGTGTCCACCATTCAACTGAGAGCTCCCAATGTCATTAAATATCTACTCCACATTAAATTTCATCTTTCATCCCTTCCAAAAAAAAACACACTCGTTTGGAAAAGTGAATTCCATCGTTTTGAAGAGATAATGTGTGTGGGAGGTGATCCTAGAATTATTTGTCTGAGAAAACACTATGTTTAAAAACAAAACAAATGATTTAGGCTTGTATTTTATGCCTTTTAATTTGATGGATAATTGCAATATTACAGAGTGTGGACATAAATGAAAATTTACAGTCTGTTGGTCTGGATGCTATCATTTTGCAGCGCTGACAAAACTAAGCAGTTTCTTTTAAATATTTTATAATAGGATTTACTCGATTCACATAATTATTCCATCATCTTTGTACTAATGCATTTGAATACACATTTGGGTTTTAGTGAATTGAGTTGGGGGTGGTGGGGGAATTATGGGAAATTGCTAATTATTTTTGATGTCCAGGCTCCTGAGAATCCTTAGTTCTGCTGATTTTATTTTAATACAACGCTCTCCCTGTCTTAGTTTAAAACAGAATGTCAGTTCTGAAGATATAAAAACTTTGGGTGAAATTTAATGCTGTCCC
This sequence comes from Chiloscyllium plagiosum, assembly GCF_037043375.1. Lineage (NCBI taxonomy): Eukaryota > Metazoa > Chordata > Chondrichthyes > Orectolobiformes > Hemiscylliidae > Chiloscyllium > Chiloscyllium plagiosum. Next base: position 61,569,971 of record NW_028270156.1, read on the forward strand.
TGTGGTGCGTTTGGAGTCGGGGCCATTTAATCAGTTGTGATGGTGGAAACTGGGTAAACTCCTTCCTTCCTGCCATTGCTTCAATTTCAGTCTGCGGCAACAAGGTAATTGATTCCCACTTACGGGTTTTATTCCACCATCTTTAGTATTCACACAGATGTGAGTAGGGAATGTTATAATATGATGCTCGAGTCCCACCCGTTAGTTTTGTTGGAGTTCCTACCGCTGACCCATGGCTGCCGTGGCAGAGATGAGTTTGGGTTCCCGATGGCATCTGTGTCAGGTACAGATTCATGGTGGCGAGAATGTGTTTGGACCTGGTAGGAGACCCTATGGCAGCGGCTGCATCGGTCAGGTGGATCCAAAGTAGATTTAGGGTGGGGGGTGAAGTCGGGTTGTGGTGCCCAGTGACATTGGTGCCCTCTGTATTGGCGAGGACTCCTAGAGGCAAGGGTGTTCCTGGAGGCCAGCTGCCATCTAAGACTGGCAACTTGCGTTCGGTGGAAGTGCCATGACGAAAGGAACTCAGTGCTTTTAGATGGCGCCAGAAAGTGGCAGCAATATGCCACACCTTTCACTGTATTTTGTAACAAAGTACACGTGATAATAAATCAAATCAAATCAGTACATTACGCAGAGGATTAAACCACTTCTTTCCCTTAGCAGCACTGATGAAATCCATGTGTTTCAGGCTAGAGTAATGGAGCAATGACAACAATAATATCAACAGTCAATCAGCAAAGGATTTTCGAAAGATGTTGTGAAACTTGAAAGGGTTCAGAAAAGATTTACAAGGAGGATTTGAGCTATAGGGAGAGGCTGAACAGGTTGGGGCTGTTTTCCCTGGAGCGTCGGAGGCTGAGGGGTGACCTTATAGAGGTTTACAAAATTATGAGGGGCATGGATAGGATAAATAGGCAAAGTCTTTTCCCTGGGGTTGGGGAGTCCAGAACTAGAGGGCATAGGTTAAGGTGAGAGGGGAAAGATATAAAAGAGACCTACAGGGCAACTTTTTCACGCAGAGGGTGGTATGTGTATGGAATGAGCTGCCAGAGGAAGTGGTGGAGGCTGGTACAATTGCAACATTTAAGAGGAATTTGGATGGGTATATGAATAGGAAGGGTTTGGAGGGATATAGGTCAGGTGCTGGCAGGTGGGATTAGATTGGGTTGGGATATCTGGTTGGCATGGATGGGTTGGACCGAAGGGTATGTTCCATGCTGTACATCTCTATGACTCTAAGATAAAGGATGCCCCAGAGGAAAAATAAACAAACAATAAACCAACATCAAGGTCAGTGATCTTCAAGCAAATGATTACCAATCTTCCTGGACTGAAATGAACTTCTAGCAGAACTTTCAAACCACCAGTTTGCTTAAATTTGTGAGATCAGAGGTTCAGTTGGAGAGGATGTGGGGAGGATGGTAATCCTGACATTGTTATTTATACCACTCTGTAAAGGGTTAACTGAGGGGAAAGAAACTTGGGAGTGGAAGATATTGGTTATGAATTTGAAATGGTTAATACAAGTCCTGGGCTCAATGTCTACCCATTCTAATATATAACACAGTTACTAGCCAGAACATGAGGCAGTTTGAACAGACTGAATGGTCTTGAAGTGATTGGAAAGAGGTCAGCCAGATGGATCTCATAGAATAGGAGTTCCCTGATTGGGGCTGTTAACCTGATCCCATCAAGGAGTCCTGACTGAGAGATATAACAGGAATGTAAGGGGTTCTGCTCACTTTGGGAGCTAGCTTTGAACTAGTTGGGTCAGTGTCATGTATTATACATGTGTAAATAAAGGGTGACTTGGTGATGGGATATCCACCTTCATTGGAGTTATTTCATATCTGTTGGACACAGTTCCTGTTAGAAATGCATGTGCCTTTTCTACCTCTTGTTAATAATAATTACTATGCTAAAGAGTTCATATAACTTGTATACGGTTAATGAGATGCAAGAAACTATCATTATTGTTAGCTATAATCTAAGATAAGAGTCCCTTCTACTGAATATTATTCATGGTCAATCTTCATCATAGACTGTTAAAAGGGCCCTTAGACTGGCATATGAAGGAGGATGGGGAGAGCACTCCAACAAAACAGTGAAAGGTGTTGCATATTGCTGCCACTCTCTGGTGCCATCTGAAAGCACCAAGTTCCTTTCGTCATGCCATTTCCACCGAATGAAAGTTGCCAGTTTTAAATGCCAGCTGGCCTCCAGGAACGCCCTTGCCTCTAGGAGTCCTCGCCAATACAGAGGGCACCAATGCCACTGGGCACCACAACCCGACTTCACCCCCCACCGTAAGTTCACTTTGGACCCACCTGACCGATGCAACCGCTGCCATGGGATCTCCTACCGGGTCCAAACACATTCTCGCCACCATGAATCTGTGCCGGACGCAGACGCCATCGGGAACCCAAACTCATCTCTGCCACGGCAGCTATGGATCAGCGCTAGGAATTGCCTCATGGATGCAGAAACGGCTGGGGAACCCAAACTGACCTCAGGAGCTGCTGCCTTGTGTCCACGCTGGGCCCGCTCACTGCCATCGACACCGTTACCACAACCGAGCTCTTCAAGAAGAAGCAAGTAAAGCAAAAAAGAAAAATACAAAAGAAAAAGAAAATGAGAAAAGAGGGAGGAAAAGAAGGGAAGAAAAAAAAACGGACAGAGCAGACCAGCCCTGGGCTCAGACGCCCTCCTCCACTGCCATCTTAGTAGAAGATGGACATACGACTGATCTCTGTCAAGACGATAGAGCCATTGGGTATCTGTGATTTTTGCTTCGTCTTAGGTTTAGTCATTAATCTTGGAAAGTCTATAAACTCACTCATTGGTTATATTTTCCCAGCTTAGTTGATAGTAGTTTTCTTTTGCAATTTCATCCGAGAATTGGAGAATGTTCGGGCAAAATACACATCTTTACTCAAGAATGAGCATTGATGGTTCTAAATGACATAGATGTTTTTGAACATCTGGTGTTCTTTACATTGTTGTGACATTTGTAACACTCCTTTAATCTTAGATGTCACTCCCTACACTGCATATCTCTGGATTCATAGGCTGTAGCTCTTTTCATTCATTCAGGGAAGGTGAGCATCTCTGATTGGGCCAGCATTTGATGCCCATCCTGAAGTACACTTGAGAAGGTGGTAGGAAGCTGCCTTCTTCAACTACTGCAATGCTTTTGGTGTAGGTAGACTCTCAATGTACTTAGGGAGGAAATTGCAGAATTTTGAAGCAGCAAAAGTGAAGGAACAGTGATATTATTCTAAGTCAGGAAGGTGAGTGACTTGGAGAGAAGCTTGAAAGTCGTGATGCCTCCATGTATCTGTTGCTTTGTCCTTCTGGATGGTACGGGCATCATTTTGGAAGTGGTGTATAAGCAGTCTTGCTAAATTCTTGCAGTGCATCTTGTAGATAGTAGTAATAGTGTGTACTGAGCGTCAGTGGCAGAGAAAGTGAATGTTTGAGGATATAATCCTAACCAATGCACCCCACATTCTCTTAAAGACACATTGACATTTTAATAAGACTTTATTGCCTCTAAATTGTTTGTTCTGGTTTTCTTCTGCTTTTTAAATACACTTGCAAACTTCTGTCATTGGATTTAACTTATGACCCCATTTGAACGTTTTTCCTTCTGGCTATTGTTACAGATTTTTGTGACTGCGGTACTGCTTTTACAGTCTCTCCAATCCTGGATTGTTTAAATCTGAAGTTTGGTCACTCACTTCTCATCAATTCCCAACTCAGCTTTACCCCTTCCAACCAAATGTGACTATCACTTGGCCATGCTGGCTCTTCCCTGATCTGACCTTTTCCTTCCAGCTCCAATTCAGCTATTTCTTCTAGCTGCTTTCTGTTGAAACAGTTTCAGAAGCTGATTGACGATGTGTTTCTTTCTTAAAAGGGCAATACTTAAATTAGCAATTCACTGTTCTGCTGAAATGTTCTCATTTTTTCTTTAAATTCTTTTGGATTCCCTCTCTTCATGTTGAGGGTCAGGTCTGCATCTCTGCGATCATGTTATAACATGACGTGATAACAACATTGGTGCTTATAGTAGTTGCCACTAGTTGTCCTCCCTATGCTGTTCTAAGGACTCTTCAATAGTCTGTGATAGAGGATGAACTACAAATAAGACTCGACAGAACAGGATCTTAGAATGTAGTTTATTACATCTCAGCATCTATATACAGGTTATATTAACTCTTAAAAGTTATTATCAACAATCAGCAGATAAGATTGCATTTCCATCAGGAGATTGTATCTGACTGTTTGCTCAAACTGCCTTATTATACAATATATCAGAATGATCCTGCTTAGCTCATGGATGAACCCTTTCATATCTGTTACTGTATACAACAGAGGGTTCAGCATGTGGGCAAATCAGAGAAAAAAGTTTGGTATATTTGCTTTTGTGAATGAGGGAATCTCTATCAGAGGCATCCATGGCTTTTTGAGAGAGTCTGCCTTGAAAAGCGAGTGTCTAGTTGCAGCCTCGCTGTTCATGGTGCCAGATCCCTTCCATACAGCCCCCACTCAATGATCTTTGCCTGTCATTATTGGCTCCAGCTCGATTTTAGGCCTTTATAGACTCTACGTTGGCCCTGCCAATCCACAAATAGGCTTTGCCTCTGTGGAAATGCTGCCTGGTCTATTGCTCACCAGCTCCCAGGTTGTGAAACTGGGTTTTTCTAGTGGAATGTGGTGTGGTGGAAAACACAGGAGGCAGATGCTTCAGAGGAACATGATAGCAAGTAAACTGAATATATGTACAGAAATGGAAAAAAAAAGCATGTTTCAAAACCTGATTATTATAGGTCAAAATCAGATGCCTGAGACTTGTCTGTTAACTTGAACCCCAGTCAACCCTTGCAGCCCAGATTTGATGCCACGAGTTTAAAATCACAGTGAGTAATTGCTAACTGATGGGTGACAGAGAAAAGAGAGAATGAGACACAGAGAGAGAGAGAGAGAAACTCGCTAATCCCAGACTCCTACTCTGCTTCCCTTCCCGAGGGATGCTCTGCACCATTGGCTCCAAAGCCCATGCCCCCTTATCCTAACCAAGATGGGACAGAGGGTTCCGATGACCTGGGGCTTACCCCTGGAGGTGGACGTAGGCTTGGAAACTTACGTCCAAAGTTCAGAGGGTTTTGGTCCAGGGTATATCCACAAGCTGATGGGGACTTTTGTCCCACCTTACACTTCTGAATGGCCTGCACCTTACGGCTGGCAGAACATCATCTCAGGGGTCCTTGATTCATGGAGAGGCCTGCGTCTTCCCAGTTACTGGCATGTAATGTAATAGGCCTTTCCCAATGTATTTGACGTGGAAAGAGCAGACAAGGGAGACCTCCATTGCACCCATTACATACTGTTTTTTTTTTAATCTGGTTTTCTCCATCTTTCTGTTCATATAATCGTAGAATCCTGACCGTGCAGAAAAGGGCCATTCGATCCATCAGGTCTGCACCGACCCTCCAAAAAGAATTCACCCAGACCCCTACCCTATTTCCCATGGCTAATCCATCTAGCCCACACATCTCTAGACACTATGGGGCAATTTGCAGGGCCAATTCCCCGAACCTACACGTCTTTGGACTGTGGGAGGAAGCTGGAAGAAACCCACACAGACACAGGGAGAACGTACAAACTCCACACAGACAGTCACCCAAGGCTGGAATTGAATCTGGGCCCTGGCACTGTGAGACAGCTGTGCTAACCACCGAGCCACCGTGCCACTCCCAAATCTCATCCCAACATCTCATCAATCCTGCATTTGAACTATTTCTCCAATTTTTTTCCTCTGCATATAATACCAACATTTTAAAAATCAATTTTGTTTTTTCTGCATCTGTTCCGTATGTGTGCAGGGGTTTTAAAAAAGGGGTTGACTTTCAACCAGTAGGTTTATGTCGTCAGTTCATAGTTTTGTTTACCTGCAGCCAGAATGTATTTTTGTGTAACAAACAATTGTTCTTGTGAAGTACAGGAATAGGGTCAGTCTTTTCTATGTACCTAATGCCATCATGAATGTAAAATTACATTTACGAGGGTGGTGGTGGAGACAAGATGGCGCTGAAGAGTGGCAACTTAGATCCAGCGGTGGTGGCATGGTGAAGGGGATTCATGCCTGGCCTCTAGGCCCATGGCTTAACAAGGACTGTAAAGGTGGATATATTTTCTCTATTTCTTCGTTTTTCTGCCTTTATCATTCTATGTTTTGGTTTATTTTTCTTTTGTTTAAGATGGCGCCAGAGAGTGGGGACACCACACAAGACCTTTTACTGTGTTTTTGTAATAGGATACACCTGACAGTAAAGAAATCAAATCAAACTGGGAACTTTTGTACGCTTTGACCAAATCGTTCACTATTGTGGAAACCCCAGAGGAAGTGGGCTCGCTAATCCACATACCGTCTCAATTGGGTTGTAACACCGTGGCGTTGAAGTGCATCGCAGTGACGTGACACATTATGTTGTTCGTCCAACATTGTGAATTCTGGAGAAATAGGCTGCAAGTTAGTTTCCATTAAACTTGCATTCCTCATCTGAGTTGCTGAACTGTTAGGGAGCCATTGAACGAGACCATGTTGTTTCCTCACCCCAGGACAGGTGAAAAAAATCTATCACTGATGGAGTTAAAGGGAAATCTTTCCTGGATTTCATAAAAATCATAGAAGTCCACACCAACCTTCTGAAGTGGAACCCACCCCGCCACCCCCCTACATATACCCCTGACTAAGAGTAGAGTAGAGAAGCTTTTTATTTTCCATTTCTACCATATACAACTGATACAATAAAAATGAGGCTGCGTTCCTTCAGGACTGAGGGTACTACATGGACAGCACAAACTACACGAACATACATGGCATAAATTGCATAAGAAGTGCAAAACACGCAAGTTGCAGTATAACAGAAGAATGATAAATAAGAGATATTTTTCTAGCAGCAATTCGAAGTCTTGCAAAGAATTTCAGATGGGATAGAGTCTGATCATACCGTGTTAAGGAGCCTGATAGCTTGGGGGAAGAAACTGTTGTGCAGTCTGGCTGTGAGAGACTGAATGCTCTGGTAATTTCTGCCAGATGGCAGGAGGAACAAGAGTTTGAGTGAGGGGTATGCGGGGTCTTCCACAATGCTCTTAGCCTTTTGGATGCAGCATGTGCTGTCAATGTCTGTAATGGAGGGAAGAGAGACCCCAATGACCTTCTCAGCTGTCCTCACTGTCCCTTATAGGGTCTTACGATCAGAGACGGTGCAATTCCCAAACCAGGCAGGGATGAAGCAGCTCAGGGCACTCTCAATGAGCCCATTGTCGAATGTGATGAGGATGGGGCGGGTGGGAGGTGGATTTTCCTCAGCCTGCGCAGAAAGTGCACTTAATGCGGTTAACCTAAAAACCCTGAGCACTATGGGCAATTTAGGTTGGCCAGTTCACCTAACCTGCACATCTTTGGATTGTGGGAGGAACCCCACACAGACACGGGGAGAGTGTCCAAACTTGACACACTTAGCTGAGGCTGCAGTTCAATGTGGGTCCCTGGCTCTGTGAGGCAGCAGTGCTAACCACTGAGACACCATGCATCCCCTTGTCTGTGCACCTAATTACTCTTCTCTTCTAGCTGCTGTCATCTGGAAACAACACCTTCCTATGATGTGTTAAGCACATTAAACATGCTGAGGCCCTTCACAAGAGCATTCTTAAATCACACCAAGCTATATAAGGAGATATTAAGGCAGATGACCAAAAGCGTGTTCAAAGAGGTAGCTTTTAAGGAGCATTTTGATAGGGGCAAGTGGTTCATGGAGGGAATTCCATGGCTGAAGGCCTTGGTTGCTTAAGATTAATGGTGTGGGCATCGCCAGAATTGTTGACAACAAACAGTTTGAAGAGCTGCAGGGTTTGACATTACGGAAATGAGTAAGATTTGAAAGCAAGGGTAGTAGTTTTAACATATCTTGGCCAGCAGCAAATATAGGTCAGTGAGGAGAAAGATAATTCAATAAATAGGCCTGGTGTTGTGAGCATTAGTGGGCGGTACAAAACTGGAGGCTGTCCAACAGAGAAGGTCAAAGTTAGAAAAGGCATGGATGAGATTTTCACCAGCAGATGAGCTCAGTCAGGCATGGAGACGGACAGAGTTAGGGAGGAGATTTTAGGTGGTCCTACTGATGGAGGGGACAGGTGGGCTGAAGTTTGTTACAGGATCAAATACAACATTAAAGTAGGAAACAGCCTGAATGAGTCTCAGTCAGTTCCATACAGTGGGTTATGGTTGGCAGTCAGGGAACAGAGTTTGCCAGGTACTAAAAGCAATGACTTTGGTCTTCTCAATCTTCAGTTGGAAGAAGCGTCTGATCACTCAGTACTGCCAGTGGCGAACTAGTCTGAGTATTTAGAGGCGATTGAGGGGTCAAGAGAGGTCTCAGTGAAGTAAAACTGGGCAACCTCAGCAATGATGCTGTGCCTTTGAATGGAGCCAGAACAGGACAGGATGCATATGAGAAATAGAATACTGCCAAATACTGTCTCTTGTGGGGGGTCACTGGAAGTCATGATGTGATAATGGGAAGAAAAGCTATTGCAGATGTTTCTCTGGCTCAGTTTGGGTGAGTGAGAATGAGCCTAGATGAGTATTATTCCATCCAAGTGAATTACAGTGAAAAGTTGTTGGTGGGGAGAAGATGGTTTGGTCAACTGTGCCAAAGATGACAGTCAGTTCGGGAAGGATAAGGCAGGATAGTTTACATTTTTCACCGTCACATAGGATGGCATTTGTGACTTTAGTACTGTTTTGCACGGGAATAGCGAAGGAAATTAGATGTCCTGTGTCTTAACCCACTTCTACATTATTGGCCTAGAATTAAACTGATCAGATTATCGTTCAATTAAGAGTTTACTGAGGAAATGTTACGGCCAAATCATAAAGCTTCAGTTTTCAGGATCGGATGCCAGCCGAGTCGCAGATTTCAGTTTACTTCGGAGTCCAAAAGAAAAATAAAAGGGAATCTCTGATCCCTCCAGCAGACAAGGGTAACAATGGTGTCTCACCCCCCCCCCGCTTAAGCAGCATTAATCTCCCTGCTGTTCTCCTGCTTGTACCTTCACTGCACCCAGTGCCGCAGAGCAGATTAAAAAAAAAGAAGGCGCCAGGAGCAATGGGTTTATGTAAAGCCATGGTGCTGCTAATTTGTTTTTCTGGTCAGAGCAACAGGTGCCCATGTTCCAGTCTGCTCCTCGACCAAGAGATTTATGAGCCCAGAATGTGCCCTATTCATCTCATTGCCTCCTAGGAGACAGATCCTTCCAAACATGTCATTAACTTGGATGGTTTAGGGGCAGGAATCAGTAGCTTGCCCGTCTCTAGTTAGCTACTGTAGTTGCAATTTTCCTTTATTTGTCTTATGCAGACCTTGCTGACATTCACTCTTTTGATACAAAATCTTTTGCACCGTAATGGTTTACATTTTATTTGTTTTCTTTTTGTCTGTGCAAGTACATGTTGTAAATTGCATTTCCACAATGCGTACCTCACACCCATTTGCTGTTGCTAGAGTTAAGAATGGCTACAGTTTAATACGGGTCCCTCCTCCTTCCTTGATGTTCTAACTACTGTATACAGATGAAGGTCAGCTCATTGGCATCCCCGTGTGTGAGTCTAGATTGCAAGTATTAAACAGTTTGGCTGTGTGACCACATCACAGCGCATCCTTGTACAATGTTCACTCCGAAGGTGTCATTACCAGGAATTGTGGCTGTTAATTTTTTTATTCTGCACTCACTGTCTCTCGAGGGATGCTGTGGATTCTTGCAATTTCTATTAACTTAATTTAAAAATTCAGTGAAGAGATCTTTTTCATGATGGCTCAGTCTATGATAATACATTGAATCGTTGAGCTAAATAAGATGTTGGGCTGGTCAATAAGCACTATCCATGGATAACTATATTCCTGCTTGACTGTTTCAGAATTGACAATATATTGCCGGAGTCATTTTTGCAAGTGTGAGTTGGAAACAGGGAGTTGCTCTCTTCCTGATATGTGGGGTCAGAGTGAACTGGAGGAGGAACTGTATCTCCTTAATCTTAACAAGTTATAGAATTAATAACTGAATAAAGAAATAACTTAGGGCAGTGAATTCAATGTCAAATTGTGTGAAAACAAAGAGATAAAGAGAGAGCAAGAGATTGGATGAAAAAAGAGCTAGAAGGAACAAGTTTCAAAAACCATTCCAGCATTAATTAAAACATGAATGCATGAAAGTTGTACTAAATATAAAATATAATAAATAATAATGTGAAGGTTCTCATGACTTTTTAAAATATTCTTTCTTGATGTCTCAATGGCAAGACCAGCATTTTTTGCCCATTTCTAATTGGCTTTGAACTAAGTGACTTTTCAAAGGGCAGTTGAGAATCAGCCACATTGCTGTAGATTTGGAGTCAAATCCAGGCTTTACTAAGCAAGGATGGTTCATTTCTTTCCCTGAAGGACATCAGTGAACAAGATGGGTTACAGCAATCTCTGATCTTTGCAATGGTCACGGTTACAGAGACAAGTATTTATATTCCAGATTTATTAATTGAATTTAAACTCTACCAGATGGCCTAGTCAGATTGCAAAGCATAAGCCTGGACCTCTGCATGCCATTACCACTACTCCATCATCACCCCCAGATTTATAAATGAAGGAATTTTCCCTGGTGTTCTAGCCAATATTAATCCTTTCACCAAATCATTAAATTAGAAATCCAGTCATTATTATTGTTGTTTGTGGGACAGGGCTATGTACTAATTGGTTACTGGATTTTCTACATTACAATAATGATTCTACTTCATTATCTAGATGCTAGATAAAAACAAGTTCTTCCTTTCTCACTGTTGACCTGAAACTAGGTTTTATTGGAATTAACCTTTCTGGAGCTATGTGGGAGATTCCTAAGGGAGGGGAAGGCTCTACTGTCTTGGCCAATCTAACTTTTATCATTGACTACCTGTGGGGTTTTCAGTCCAAATCTAAGTTAAGGCAAGAGTGGGTCATTTGGCCCCTCAAGCTTGCTATACCATTCAATGAGATCATGGTTACCCCCTTACACTTAGATTCCTAACTAGGGAAGAATCTATCTACTCATGTGTTTCAAATGAGCTCACCTCCACTGCAGTCCTGAGACGTGTTTTCCACTTTCTTTCCTCATTCTGCTCATCTCTGTCTTAAGTGGGTAACCCCAAATTCTTCAACTGTGTCCCCTACTTTTAGTCTCTCTCACAAGGTTAAATATCCGCACAGCATTTGCCTTGTCAAGTCCTCTTTGGATTTCGTATGTTTGATAAGATCATTCTTCAGTTTGAATTTTAGCAGCTTTTCTGATTATTGCAGTGGTATTTAGATACAGCTTAGATTCAATTTATTTTTATTATCCTTTATTATTAGTCATTTAGATTGCGGTTCCTGATTCAATGAGGGTGCAGTCAAAGTTGATGATTGTGCAGCTTACACCGTGTCAATCTTTATCTTCTTAGAGTCAGAGAGTCATAGAGGTGTACAGCACGGAAACAGACCCTTCAGTTCAACTCGTCCATGCTGACCAGATATCCCAACCAATCTAGTCCCATTTGCCAGCACTTGGCCCATATCCCACTAAACCCCTCCTATTCATGTACTCATCCAGATGCCTTGTAACTGTTGTAATGTACCAGCCTCCACTTCTTCTGGCAGCTCATTCCATACATGTACCACCCTCTGCGTGAAGAAGTTGCCCCTTAGGTCCCTTTTATATCTTTCCCCCTCACCTTAAACCTATACCCTCTAGTACTGGACTCCCACACCCCAGGGAAAAAAAACTTTGTCGATTTATCCTATCCACACCCCTCATGATTTTGTAAACCTCTATGAGGTCACCCTTCAGCCTCCAACGCTCCAGGAAAACAGGCCCAGCCTATTCAGTCTCTCCCAATAGCTCAAACCCTCCAACTCTGGCAACATCCTTGTAAATCTTTTCTGAACTCTTTCAAGTTTCAGAATTTTACCTTTTCCAGGATTTACCTTGCTAAAGGGTGTTTGTGAGTGAATCTGCGTTGTGGCATCAATGTAGGCTGCAGTTTGTGAGGAGGAGTGTGCTGATCTCCAGTCCGTAGGCTTGTCGCTTGGTAGTTCACATCTGAGAGTGCAGACTGACTTGCTGAGAGCCCTTGATCATGCTGCTGCTGTGACCTTTCACTAGAAGGCGTCAGAGAGCTGTTGAGGCTTGTTCTCTAACTGTGGAAACACTCTGGCTCAGACATGCCTGACAGCCTGCCTCACATCAGAGATGGAACACATATGGAATCAGAGGGTGTATTGGTGTCCTGTCATTACCTTGATGCCTTCTTGTTTTTCTGACAAATTGCACCACTGGGACTGATGGCTTTGTGTCATTTTAATTATACATCTATCTCGTATTCCCCAATATCTGAGGTACCACGACAGCTCTTTATCTCCAGGCTGTTGTTTTACTCTTCGCTCTATTTCACTGTTAATCTTTGATTTTGTCCTTTTTCCACTCACTTTTCCTCAATTTGTGATTGCTGTTTCTTATTCCGATGAGCTCTGAGTCACCGGCCTTCCAGTGCCTATTTGTTACGTGCATTGATTGACAGTGAGCACTTGATTTTAATTATAATTCCTCTGACAGAAATGCTAACGCACATATGCGCTGCGTAACAATGCTGTTGGATCGAATGGGTCAAATTTGGCAGATGTTGGATGTTACGGTGTGATGAGAACCCAAGCTGGTCTCATCAAAGGGTTAAATCTCCTTGTTCTGTCTAAGGATGCATGATTGACAATATGTACCCTTCGTCCTATTCTGTGACCTGGTTTTCCTGACTGTGTATGGTTCGTGTCAAACATGAGTGACTTGTTACCTGGTTTGACAGTGCACTTAACAATAGTTGACATCCAATCCACATGGGTGCCTGAACAGAGGCTACAAAATCCAATATTTATTTCTATTTAATTGAGAAAGAGAGATTTGTCATCCGATTAATTGACAAAATTTTATTGAATCAGCCATTCAGTAACATCCAATAGGTCTGATTATACAAACTCCATGTACAGGAACATAATGTGCCTTTAAGAATATCAGCAATAGGAGTAGTCCGCCCTTTTGAACCTGTTTCTTTATTTAATATGATCGGGGGTGATCTGATTGGGGTCTTCATGCCATTTTCCTGCCAGTTCCCCATGATGCTTGACTCCCTTAAAGATCTAAAATCTTTCCAATTTAGCCTTGAATATTTTCAATGACTTAGCCTCCACAGCTCTCTGATGCAGCGAATTCTAAAGATTATCAGCTCATTGAGCAAAGATGTTTCTCCATTTTTAATGGGAGACCTTTAGCATAAAGGTGTGCCAATTCCCCATAAGGGGAAACATTATCGCAGGATCTACCCTGTCAAGGCCCCTCAGTATCTTTTTGTTACGTTAAATCACTTCATGTTCTTTTACACTCTGATGAATGTATTCCCAAGCTGCTCAATATTCCTGTCACATTCTGTTTATTCTTTTCCATATTGATAGTCTACATTATTGCTTTTTGTACTTTGTCTTAAACTTTTGAACTTTTTTCCTCACCTGAACTCTCCTTCCCCCACTGTTTAGTGTAAAGTTCTCTTTGCAGGTCTAGTTATCCTATTTGTCAGCACACTAGTCTCAGTGTACCTTCTTTATTTCAGCCATTCATAATTGCACTGTTTTACCTTGTGTCAGGTATAAATGATGCTGAAGGCACATGATTCTCAGCCTTTCGAAAAGTCCTATATTGTGTGGCTACGGAATGGCATTTTGTTTTTTATTTTCCTTCACTGGCATTGAATACCTTGTAGGTCTTATGCTTAAACCGATGACAGTGATCACTATGAGCACCAAAACTCAGGTATGGCTAGCCCAAAGATGAATTTTTGCTTGGTCTGTATTCATCTTTTCCTTCCTTGTGGGGAGGTCACCTAGGGGTCAACGATGTGTTCTTGTGGCTGGAGAGGTGAGGCATGAGGAGGGGTGACTGATCAAATCTGTTTCCCAACCAACACTCCATTGGAAGAGCTTCTAAGAAGGGATTTGGCACAGTCCTCCATCTGGCCCTTCCCCAAGTCATTGGTCAGTGCTCACTCAATCAATTTGCATGACTGTGTTTTACCTCATGTTAAGGAAGGGAAAGTTCAGGCAGGGCTTTGGAGACAGCAGATGAGAGTCAAATTGGCTAAGGCACCTGTTTTGGAATTTAGAGGAAGATGTGCTGAGGACAGATTGCATAAAGTCTTGCATTTATGACTTTTGTTTATCATGACTATCCAACATCCCAAAGCATTTCCCAGTGAATTAAGTACTTTACGAGGTATAGTTGCTGTTATAACAAAGGGGATACGGTAGTCAGTACATGTTAAGAGAGGTCTCACAGCAGCATGTTGATAATAACCATACAATCTGTTTGTTTGGATGTTGGGTTGAGGGATAAATGTTGGTCAGGAGGGACACAAGGGATAATCTCTTGGTATTTGTCATGAAAGTGCTACAGGTCCCATTTGCACCCACCCAAGGAGATGGATAAGGCCTTGGTCTACCATTGCATTTAAAAGACAGTTTCTCTAACAGTGTAGTACACCCTTGGTGTTGCACAGGAATGGAAACCTTGATTGTTGTGATGAAGCTCTGGGTTGGACTTGAAGCTAGTGACTCTGAGGTGAGAGGGCTACCAATTGAACCAAGCAGGACTCAACAAAAAAAGCTTTGATTGCATTCCCTTGTGGGTAAAATATGAAGGGTGATTCAATTCTGCACTTCTCTTCCAGGTTGGAGAGTTTAGAACTTGGAATCATTAGCCTTAGAAGAAAGGGGTCAGCTATTTAGGATTGAGCTGAGGAGAAACTTCTTAAATGGTTATGAACCTGCAGAATCGCCCACCACTGAAATCTGTGGATGTTCAGCTATTGAGTGTGTTTACAAGTGAGAGAAATTGCAGAGCACTTCAAGACACCAAGGGGATCTAGGGCAAGGTAAGAAAGCAGAATTGAGGTTGGTGCGTGATCTTACTGAATGGGGGAGCAGGTTTGAGGGGTTATAAGGGCTACTCTTACTTCTCGCATTCTCCGGAATGTTTTGAGCGGTTCAAAATGATTCAGTACAGAGAAACTATTTCCTATGTTGGGTAAATCATAAATGCAGGGGTACAATCATAAATTTGGAATTCAATCATTTATGAGAGAAAAAACAACCTTTTCACGTCGAGGATAGCAGAAGTTGCAACTGCTCTTCCTCCACCACCCCGTCTCCCCCCACAAAAACAAAAGGCGGTAGGCGCTACAACAGTTAAAGCTCCCAAGACTGAGCCTGGTTGATTTTTTTTTGTGTAAGGACACCAACAGATTTGGAGAAAAGGCAATAATGGATTGGCCACTACCGAATGGCAGAACAGGCTTAAGGGGCTGAATGGCCTAATCCCTGTTCCTTACTTTCTCATGCTCTGTGTGATCAACTAATGTCCACTTTCACCCCATCACAAAATAGTGCAGGAGCAGGCCATTCCGCTCAGTTAATACATAGTGTTGACTGATCATAAGTTAAATGAAATCTGAGCACCCCATACTCAAGGAGCAAGAAATTAACTCCGTCAGTATAGCCAATGGAGAAAAATCTTTACCAAGTGAAAACCATGTAAAGTTCATAGAATGTATGCGAATAACATCTTGCATCAGCGGTGCACAATTCAGAAAGTGCTGCAGGGTTGTCCATACACCAAGCAGACCCTTCTAATGTTTCAAGAGAAGTCATTTACTTTCTGTAAACGTCTTGCCGATTAAAAGTGCATTAACTTTTCTCTTAAATCCTCGACTGGGACTAAGGATCCAGCACAGAATGGCTGACTAAGTGATCCTGCCTTTTCCCCGGTGGTGGTGGCTTCCTGTCTGTGTCAGTAAAGAATCCACAACTTCAACCACAGTATGGCAGGGCTAGAGGGCACGCCGAGTGTGAGCACTAATCACGCGCTGACGTTGACATTTTTCGCCAACTTGAACCGCCTGCTCTACTGAGAACTGTTAAGTGCTGGAACTGAAAGGCTCGGTTTCACTCAGTGTTGTTGCAGCTGTGCGCTGGAGCATGCCCGGAACTCCCCAGAGCCAGCCGAAGATGGAAAAACTTGTAACGTTTACTGACATGGGGGGGGTTTGAGTGTCCAGGCAGGCAGTTGTTTTCATAACTGCAGCTTAAGCAAACATGGCGACAGATTGTTTGCATGTAATTGTCCCAAAGCCTTCATGGACTGCAGTTGCTACCATCAGATCAATCCTGTTTGAAACCTTTCAAGACGTGAGCAAGATTTGAAAATGCCTGTGGGCCAGGCGGATTGAAATAATGTTTTTTTTTTAAAGCAATTCTGAGATACAGTTGGACGTGATTGCTTATTTTGTGCGTGCATGTATGTGCTTTCACTGACACCCGTAACCTACAAACCCTGGGTTCTTCCAGCCTCCCGTTTGTCTACTTGGGATTCCAGCTTCTGCATTTTTTTTAAACTCACTGTCCCAAGAATTTCCCCGTTACTCTAGTTTTGATTTTATTGTCATGTACTATGCATGTGTAAATAAAAGGTGACTTGGTGACAGGATACCAGCCTTCACAGAGTTATTCCAGAGACCAGTACTGTTTACCTCTTTAGGGGTACTGAACAAGACCAGCCTTCTCTTCTTCACCCTCAGAGCAACCCTATCAGTTACATTACCTCTATTCCTGATGAAGGGCTTTTGACCGAAACGTCGATTTTCCTGCTCCTCGGATGCTGCCTGACCTGCTGTGCCTTTCCAGCACCACTCTGATCTAAACTCTGGTTTCCAGCATCTGCAGTCCTCACTTTTGCCAACATTACGCAATAAGCCCATTCAAGAGTTCACTTGGAGCGTTTGGCCACATTGATGGCCATGACTCAGTATTAGGTTCAAGTCCCATCCCACTCAAGTGTGCGATTTAGTCTGACCCTTCAGCGCAGGATTCTAATGAGGGACTTGGGGGTAAATTATTGAACTTTGGCAGCAACGCAAGCTGGGTAAAAAGGAATTGGCGGCTTATTTTGTTTACTCCATCCAATTGGGAAAAGAATGCTGCAAAATTCAGTATAGGGCACCAGATTCAAACTCCCCAAAACCAAACATTGTATGCTGTTGTTTATCAGGTGAACTCTGTGATACATTTTGATATTTTGTGCATTTTTGTCATGCTGTAATGTAAAAGCTTACTTTGCTTTCTCTGTTGAAATGTAAGCAGTAGTGAGGTAGACCAATGTCAAGAGCTCAAACTGGATGGTAGCAAGATGAAGCTACATAGATAGAGAGATTCAATGAAAAATAATTCCAGACAAAAACAGGGAAAATTTGGAATTGAAACAGGTGTACTCATTCTCACTCTGTCTCACATACACTCTCTCGCTCTCACGCTCTTTCTCATGTATGCTCTCAGGCATTGTCTTTCTTGCTGTCTCTCGTGCTAACGCTCACTAATGCACAGTCTCCTTCATTCTCGTGTACTCTCTCCCGCACTCTCTTTCTCATGCACACTCTTCTTTGCTCTCTCTAATGCACACTTTCCCTTGTTCTCTCTCATGCATACTCTCTCTCGATCACATTCTCCTTTGCTCATTCTCATGCACTCTTCCTCACTCGCTCGTGCCCAATCTCTCACTCTCTCTCTCATTCATGCTCTCTCACACGCACACTGAGTCTCTCTCACACACAGTTTCTTGCTTTCTTTCATATATTTTCTTGCTCACTCTCACAGGCTAACCACCCGATGCCTTGTATAAAGCAACAGAACCAGCAACCAGCTAAGGTACAGAAATTGTACCCATGGCTGGCATACATTTGGAGACATCCCCTGCTAAGTGTGAGAAATGACCAGATGAATGTGGTCTTGTTTAGTGAAGTTGAGATTGGTAATCTGAATTGGAGGACCTGCTTTAAGGCATTGCCTTATGTGTCAAGGGACTGGGAGGAGAAGTTCTTCTTCAACTCAGTCCTAAATCTGTTCCCCTTTATTTTGAGGCTATGCCCTCAGTTCTAGTTTTACCCGCCAGTGAAAACAACCTCTCTGCTTCTATCTTATCTATTCTTTTCACAAATTTACGTTTCTATATGATCCCCCCTCATATTTATAAATTCCAATGAGTATAGTCCAAATCTACTCAGCCTCTCCTCATAAGCCAATCCTCTCAACTCTGTAGCACTGAGGAAGTGGGGAGTCTTCAGAGTAGTACTGAGGAAGTGGGGAGGCTGCAGAAGGATCTAGACAGTTTGGAGAAGTGGTCCAGGAAATGGCTGATAGAATTCAATGTGAGCAAATGCGACGTCTTGCACTTTGGAAAAAAGAATAGAAGCATGGATTACTTTCTAAACGGTGAGAAAATTCGTAAAGCCAAAGTACAGAGGGATCTGGGAGTGCTAGTTGAGGATTCTCTAAAGGTAAACATGCAGGTTGAGTCCGTGATTAAGAAAGCGAATGCAGTGTTGTCAATTATCTCAAGAGGGTTGGAATATAAAAGCACTGTTGTGCTACTGAGACTTTATAAAGCTCTGGTTAGGCCCCATTTGGAGTACTGTGTCCAGTTTTGGTCCCCACACCTCAGGAAGGACATACTGGCACTGGAGCGTGTCCAGCGGAGATTCACACGGATGATCCCTGGAATGGTAGGTCTAACATATGAGGAACGGCTGAGGATCCTGGGATTGTATTCATTGGAGTTTAGAAGATTAAGGGGAGATCTAATAGAAACTTACAAAATAATACATGGCTTGGAGAGGGTTGACGCTAGGAAATTGTTTCCGTTAGGTGAGGAGACGAGGACCCGTGGACACAGCCTTAGAATTAGGGGGGTAAATTCAGAACAGAAATGCGGAGACATTTCTTCAGCCAGAGAGAGTGGTGGGCCTGTGGAATTCATTGCCACAGAGTGCAGTGGAGGCTGGGATGCTAAATGTCTTCAGGGCAGAAATTGATAAATTCTTGATGTCACAAGGAATTAAGGGCTACAGGAAGAATGCGGGTAAGTGGAGTTGAAATGCCCATCAGCCATGATTGAATGGCGGAATGGACTCGATGGGCTGAATGGCCTTACTTCCGCTCCTATGTCTTATGGTCTTATGGTCTTATGGAATCAACCTAGTGAACCTCCTTTGTACCCCCTCCAGTGCCTGTAAATCCTTTCTCAAGTAAGGAGACCAAAACTGTACACAGTACTCATTGGTGGCCTCACCAGTACCCTATACAGCTGCAGTATAAACCTCCCTGCTTTAAATTCCATCCCTCTAGCAATGAAGGACATGGCAGCATGGTGGCTCAGTGGTTAGCAGTACTGCCTCACAGTACCAGGGATCCAAGTTCAATTCCAGGCTTGGGTGACTGTCTGTGTGGAGTTTTCACATTCTCCCCCTGTCTGCATGAGTTTCCTCCGGGCGCTCCGGTTTCCTCCCACAGTCCAAAGATTTGCAGGTTAAGTGAATTGGCCATGCTAAATTGCCTGTAGTAGGTTAGGTGCATTATCTTTGTCAGGGAAATGTCTTGGGCCTCTTCCACTGCCAAACTGTTACCACCCAACACCTGGAGGAGGAACACTTCATATTCTTCCTTGGGACCCTACAACCACACGGGATCAATGTGGATTTCAACAGCTTCCTCATTTCCCCTCCCACCACATTATCCCAATCCCAAGCCTCCAACTTGGCACCGCCCTCCTGACCTGTCCATTGCTCCCCTTCTAACCTATCACCTTCATCCACCTATTGTTTTCTCAGCTACCTTCTCTCTAACTCCACCCCCCCATCCCATTTATCTCTCAGCACCCCAGCCCACAAGCCTCATTCCTGATGAAGGGCTTATGCCCGAAACATCGATTCTCCTGCTCCTCGGATGCTGCCTGACCTGCAGCAGCACACTCACAACTCTGATCTCCAGCATCTGCGTTCCTCACTTTCTCCAGGTTAGGTGCATTAGTCAGGGGTAAATGTTTGGGGGAGTGGTGTTGTGAATGGGTCTGGGTGGGTTATTCTTTGGAGGGTTGGTGTGAACTTGTTAGGCTTAAGGGCTTGTTTCCACACTGTAGGGATTCTCTGAAATTCAATGAAAAAATATTCCATTTGCCTTCTTAGTTGCCAGTTGCACTGCATACTAACTTTCTGTGATTCATGTACAAGGACCCTCAGGTCCCTCTGCACAGCAGCATGCTGCAACTTTTCACCATTAAAATAGTGGT
This sequence comes from Chiloscyllium plagiosum, assembly GCF_037043375.1. Taxonomy (NCBI): domain Eukaryota; kingdom Metazoa; phylum Chordata; class Chondrichthyes; order Orectolobiformes; family Hemiscylliidae; genus Chiloscyllium; species Chiloscyllium plagiosum. Next base: position 61,590,260 of record NW_028270156.1, read on the forward strand.
CCATTTTGTTATTATTCCTACTAAAATGGATGATCTCATATCTACCAACCTGCCGTTGAAGCAGTTGAGATTACCTCATTGAATGTTTTTAAGGCAACAATAGATTTTCAACAGTAAAGGAATTAAGGGTTATGCTGGGAGGGCGGGTAAGTGGAGCTAAGTCCATGAAAAGATGAGCCATGATCTTATAGAATGGTGGAGCAGGCCCAACAGGGCAGATAGCCCACTCAAGCTCCTATTTCTTATGTTCTTATAAAATAGAGGTCAAACTGCCCAAAATTGTACATGTACAGGTCCTGGAGACAGCATTAACAGCAAGGACTCTTACCTATCCATTTCGGAGGTATCTAAAGTTCATTGTGCTAACATTAATTGGATTTCCAATGATGTCGTCATGACTTCCAGTCGCAGCAACCATCTGTGTTCAATGTTACTGGAATCAGCCATTCGGGGCACTGTTTTCACTTTGCTGAAGCAGAGTCTTCCCACATGAACAAGAAGCTAGAATAGGGCCACAGTCCACATTGCCTGAGATGTTCAACTGATAAACCTATTGGTCAAGCACTTTTTTTTCATTCTTTATTATCTTTTCAAAGACAAATAATTCATGTATGTTGCTGGAGAGGTCAATACATAATTGCGCTTGTAATGCAACTGCCTTTCATTCATCTCCATCCATAAATCAGCACATGATCTTTCACTCTGCAATGTAAAAAGGAGAAAAATCTATTCCAGTATTAAGTACAGCCTGGCTTCTTTTGATGTCAGCCACAGTAGCACAGATTTTATTCATGAACCAGCTGGATCCTCTTGAGCTGAAAATATCAGACTGATTAAAGCAGTTTTGCTGCCAGGACATGGCTCAGGCAGTAACCTAGCATAATCTGAATGTCCCTTGTATCTTTTTAACAGTTGAGCAAAGTTCCTATCACATCGATAGTATCTGTTGATCGCTTTCCAGGGTTCCACATTAGGGGAGAGCGTAAGAACTAATTGCTATCTCTTGTGATGAACCTCTTCTGGTGGGTCATGTCCTAAAGAGTTGCATTTTGGCTTTTACCCCTGTGTCGACACCTACAATATCCTGGCGGAATTAATTTTGCATTAAGAGTCAGGAGGTTTCATGATGTGTTGATGGTTACTGAAATGTGTAAAACGGGTGTCCGAAAGCCTCCCCCGCCCCTGCACGAATGAGAACTCAGACTTGCAGTTGGCAATTCCTTTTCTAAAAAAAGTGTTTCGAAAGGTGCCAAGTCCTTTGGATCCACTTTAATCAGCGTGGCCAAGCGATCCCGGGTTTTGCTCATTCTGTCATGGAAGGAAGAGAGGAAAAGGGGAAAAGGAGTATGGGAATGAGAATGAGGAGGGAAAGCTCTGACGAGATACTGAAAGAGAACAGAAGAGTGTGACTTTCTCATTGTTAAGGGGACATCTCCAAATGTTTCAGTGTCGGCTTTTGAGTGTAGTCACTGTAATTATAATGGGAGTGGCAACAAATTTGCTCACAATGATCTCCCTCTGCAGCAAAGAGGTGGTGGCCAACGGCCTGGAGCAAAGATGGCTGCTGTTTGGAAACCAGTGGAACATAGTCAAACCATGTGGAAGCCCTTATAAAAAGAGTATAGTGTCTGTCTTTTTGGCCTTAGTTCTTATTTTCCAAGCTTATACTTATACTGAGGAGAAAGTGAGGACTGCAGATGCTGGAGATCAGAGCTGAAAATGTGTTGCTGGAAAAGCGCAGCAGGTCAGGCAGCATCCAAGGAGCAGAAGAATCGACGTTTCGGGTATGAGCCCTTCTTCAGCAATGAGGAAAGTGTGTCCAGCAGGCTAAGATAAAAGGTAGGGAGGAGAGACTTGGGGGAGGGGCGTTGGGAATGCGATAGGTGGAAGGAAGTCAAGGTGAGGGTGATAGGCTGGAGTGGGGGTGGGGGCGGAGAGGTCAGGAAGAAGATTGCAGGTTAGGAAGGCGGTGTTGAGTTCGAGGGATTTGACTGAGACAAGGTGGGGGGAGGGGAAATAAGGAAACTGGAGAAATCTGAGTTCATCCCTTGTGGTTGGAGGGTTCCTAGGCGGAAGATGAGGCGTTCTTCCTCCAACCGTCGTGTTGGAGAACGCCTCATCTTCCACCGAGGAACCCTCCAACCACTAGGGATGAACTCAGATTTCTCCAGTTTCCTCATTTCCCCTCCCCCCCACCTTGTCTCAGTCAAATCCCTCGAACTCAACACCGCCTTCCTAACCTGCAATCTTCTTCCTGACCTCTCCGCCCCCACCCCCACTCCAGCCTATCACCCTCACCTTGACTTCCTTCCACCTATCGCATTTCCAATGCCCCTCCCCCAAGTCCCTCCTCCCTACCTTTTATATTAGCCTGCTGGACACACTTTCCTCATTGCTGAAGAAGGGCTCATGCCCGAAACGTCGATTCTCCTGCTCCTTGGATGCTGCCTGACCTGCTGCGCTTTTCCAGCAACACATTTTCAGCTCTATACTTATACTGAGTACATGTATAATGTAGTGTAATTCTTTTTTTCTTTTTTTTTGTACCTAAGATTGTATCTAGGTACTTTGTACCTATAATGGCACATGTGTTGGTGACTTTTCACTATACTCCTGTTCTTTTGTAACTTGAGTACATGTGACAATAAATCTTCTAATTCTTCTAAATGACTGGATAATCTGTTTTCCTTTTGCAGTATTTATTGTATTTGCCAAGAAACCAGGCGAACTGCTCCTTGTTGGTTCTTTTAGGTGCAAGCCTGACTGTTAATGCCTCAACCAACAAAGGCAGCATTATCTCTGATAATGAAGTAATCCCTGAACACTACCCTGAACCTAGCTTATGTGCTCAAGTCTTCAGAGATGGGTTTGAAATCCTGTTCCAAAACAAGAGGGCTGCCACTGAACCAAACATCTGAACAAATTTGATCAAAAAACATGGAATCGAAAAAACAAAAGATTTTGGCAAAATAACAAACAAGAGAAGCATTAAAGAAAAAAAAAATGAAAACACAATTCCAAATGGGAACTAAGATCAACCTAAATAGTTAGGGAAAAGCAACTAGAAACGAGGTAACTCAAATGGCCTGGTAGCATCTCTGGAGAGAAAACACGGTTATTGTTTCGAGTCCAGTGACCTGTTGAGCCCAGTTCTAAAGAGGGTCACTGGACTCGAAAAGGTAACTGAGCTTTCTCTCCACAGACGCTGCCAGACTTGCTGAGTTTCTCTTGCACTTTGTTTTTGTTTGTTTCAGCTTCCAGTTGCCTGTCACTTTAACATACTAGGCAGAAGTGGGTACTGCAGATGCTAGAGATTAGAGTCAAGATTAGAGTGGTGCTGGAAAAGCACAGCAGGTCAGGCAGCATCTGAGGAGCACTTTAAGATACTACCCTGTTTCCTGGCCAACATCTCTGTCTCAAGCTTGCTGCAGTACTCCAGTGAAGTTCAGAGCAAGCTAGAAGAACAGCACCTCATTTTCCACTTGGGGACCCTGAAATCCTCCAGACTCAATATTGAGTTCAATACCTTTAGGGCCTGCACTCCCTTAGCCTTCTATCACACACACACCAGGCCTTGTTATCCTGTCATCTGCCAATACACACTACCTATTGTCATCAACTAACCTTCTCCATTAACAGTTATTCACTCTCCCAGCCAGATTATCGAATCCTTTGTCTAACTATTGCTCTGTCTCTTTGAGCTCTAAGGCTACCTATCGTTTACTCCTTACCTTGTCACCCGACAGTACCTTCTACATATAAACCAACATTTTCCAAAATACCATCAGTTCTGAGGAAAGGTCACTGGACCTGAAAAGTTAGCTTTGATTACTCTTCACAGATGCTGCCAGACCTGCTGAGCTTTTCCAACATCTTCTGTTTTTGTGACCAGAAAATTTTGTTTTTGATATTGGTTGTGAGATACAAATTGGCCAAGTCATCAGGAAGAACCCCACTTATGTTCAAATTAGTGCCGTGGATTCTCCCATATTCAACTGGATACAATAAGGCTGTAGGATTGGATTGAATTAAGGAGAGTATGCTATATGAATCATTCCGATCATCTCGCTTTTAACTCACACCATTGTAGATGAGGAGCCCAGGGAGATTTCTTGACTCTTGTTCAACTTAAAGCCTGATCTTCTAGCTTCACAAAGCAAAAACTTTGAATTGAGAGCAAGCCATTTCTTTTTCTGCTTTACATCGGTATGAGAAATAACCGACTTCGTGTGCTCTTCATATTCAAAATAAAATTTAAAAAACTTACAAGACTTTGGGGCAATGCTATATTTACTTTAGAAAATCAAAGACTATTACTCAAAGAACATTTATTTCAAAATGTGTTTCTTGTACTTCTCGCTCTTTTCTGTGGACATTTTTTGTGTGTCATCTGTAACATCACTTCAATGGTCACTATTGCATTTGCCACAACGGTGCAGTTTGTCAAATAAACCCATGTACACTTTAGGGACTTAGGTCAAGTTTTGATCTCAGCCACTTGGTCAGGCTTTGTTACACTGCAAATGTTTGCACGGTTTCTCAGGCAGCAGCACACCCTTTCTTGAGGCCTTGGCCTTTAATCCATGCCTCAGTGGTCACAGCTGGCAGGTCTGCTGTTATCGTATTCTCATGTGCTGTATTAAAATGTAGTTTCTACCTGACATTTAACCTTTTAATGTGGTGTTACTCTTGACTCAGTTGGCAGCACTCTCACCTCTAAGCCATAAGGGCATTTCAGGCTTAAAACCTCACATTAAGATTTGAGTGTGTTATCTTACAATAACAGCTTGCATTTATATACCATCCTCAATGTAGCTAAATATGCCAAGGTACCTCCCTTCATCAGTTATCAATCAAAATTTGACATCCACTCACTTAAGGAAATATTGGCTAGGTGATGAAAAGTTTGGTTAAAGCATTTTGAGGGATTTTTTAAAATGTTGAGGGAGAGGTAAAGAGACAGACATTTCGGGAGCTTAAGGGCCCACATAGCTGCTAAGAAACCAGAATTGGAAGAATGCTAAGCTCTCGACAGGCTATTGGACTGACGGAGATATCAGAGATAAGGAGGGGGTGAAACCCCCAAGCAGGGATTTGAAAACAAGATGAAAAATTATATATCAAGGCCCAGACAAATTGAAATGAAACTTTCACCACAGTAATGAAGCAGTGCCTGTGATTTGTTTAAGAGATTAAACTGCAGGGCTTTTCTGTCTTTGAGTGGATTTATATATTGTCCTAATGGATTGTTTGAACATATCATCTCACTATCCTGGTAAACACTTGTGCTTCAACTCCAATCGTGAAAAGCAAAGGAACTGATTCTTTACCTCAGTGCTGTTTAACAGGATCTATTGATGACAAAATCTACAATAAAACAATGAGCTTATTAGAAGTTTGTCATATAACCAAGGGTTGGAAGATAGGCTTTAAACATAAAGTTTTAGTCTCAGCAATGAGAAATTTTGTTTAATTCCCAACTTTCCATCATATATGAATTAGGAGCAGGAGTAAGCCACTCTGCCCCTCCATACTGCTCTACCATGCAAGAAAATCATTCCTTATCCGATTACTTTATACTCCTACCTAACCCTGATAACTTTCACCCGCTTGCTTACCAATAATCTATTTACCTCAGCTTTAACAAATATTCAAAGGCTCTACTTCCACCACATTTTATGGAAAAGAAAGCTTGTGACCCTTCGTGAGAATAAAAACATTGCCATCTCTCTCTTAAATGGCTGACAGCTTATTTTTAGACCGTGATCCCTAGTTCAAGATTCATCCATATGAGGAAACATTCAGCCTGTCAGGGTCCCTCAGGCTGATCATGATCTTCTATCTGAATTTAATGGATACAAGCCCAGCCTGTCCAACATTCCTCAGAAGACAACCCAATCCAGTCCAGGTATTCATCTAGAGTATCTTCTCTGAATTCTTGTCAATGCAGTTCCATCCTTACTTAACTAAGACTGATAGTGTACACAGTACTCGAGATGAGGTATCAGTAATCTGTAGTATAATTGAAATGTAACCTCCATGTTTATGCATTCAATTCCCCTTGCAAATAATGCTGACATTCTGTTAGCTTTCCTTATGACTTGCTGTACCTGCATGCTAACATTGTATGATTCATGAACTAGGACACCCAGATTCCTATGTATCTCTGAGCTCTGCAAACTCTCACCGTTTAAACAATATACTTTTTCCTGCCAAAATGGATAATTTCACATTTTCTCACATTATCCTCCATTTGCCATTTCTTTAACCATTTATTTAACCTGTCTGTATATTTTTCCTTACCTCCTTGTATTCTGCATACAATTAATCTTTCTCCTCATTTTGTGTCTTCAGGAAAAAGTATATATGCAGACACATATATATATATATATATATATACCTTCAGTCCCTTCATCCAAGTCATTTATATAATTGTCAAGTGTGGAAGTTCCTATGGCACAATACTTAGGACACCTTGTCACTAGAAACCATCCCATTTATTTTTTCTCTGTTTTTCATTAGATAGCCAAACTTCTAGCCATGTTTTTCTTTCATCCCTGTGCACCATAACCTTTTGATTTTCCAAATGCCTCTGAAAATCAAAGTACAGTGCTTTCACTGGTCCCCTTTGTCCACAGCAGGTTACTTCTTCAAAGAATTCTATGAAATTGGGTAAGCATGGAACAGAAATTTCCCTCTTTCAGTCAGCGTTTTGTAAAGTGAGATATAGGGTGCCTTGTCTGCCAGAGTTTCAGAGTGACGTTTCTCATGGAGTCTTCCACTCTTCATCTCCTTAGTTATGCAACCAAACTCGTGGTTGTCCTTCCTGGGAGTCACGCAACCAGAGACGGAAGTGCTTGCTGCTCCCAGGTTCCTTTGGGCACTCGTGCCATATTTAAGACCTGTCTGCATTACCACTTCAGACACAGTAAGCCCCTCACACTGTGATCTTCAAGCCGCAACTTTCAAGACATAGTCCAGAGGAAAGGCTTACATTACAGTCACGGTCAGCACATTGTCCTAGGTAATGGAGGATACCTGGTAGTGACCTTAGAGAGATGTTTTGTCCATTAAAGGCAGATTAGCTTTCTTTTCAATTTCTATAATGTTGTATGTACCTATATTGTTATGACCACAGGTTTCGCTGTCATTCAATATAAGTCATGATTTGGAGATGCCGGTGTTGGACGAGGGTGTACAAAGTTAAAAATCACACAACACCAGGTTATAGTCCAACAGGTTTAATTGGAAGCACTAGCTTTCGGAGCGAAGCTCCTTCATCAGGTGATTGAAGGAGCATTGCTCCGAAAGCTAGTGTGCTTCCAATTAAACCTGTTGGACTATAACCTGGTGTTGTGTGATTTTTAACTTAATTCAATATAAGTGTTGCATATAGCAGTCAATTCAAAGTTGTGTTATTGAACTAACCTTTTCATAAGTTTGTTTTCAGAATCAAACTGGTACTTGTGTTGTTTATTGATATTGTTTGATTCAAACCATTGAGCCATCCAAATAATTAAATCGTCTTTATGTTTTGTAGTGCAATAAACAGCATTGGACTGTCAGGAGTACAGAGTACATACCGTTTTAACCACAGGCGCTCTGTTATCATAGTTGTGCTGGTTTTGGAGAAGCTAATGTGATGGGAAGCATGATTTGACATGTTCCATAAGTTTACCAATAAAAATAATCGCAATGGCACAGCATCTCATAAAGCAAGGAAAACAGAAGAACCTCATTCCTGTTGTGCACTTCATCATGCAGAACAAACACTCAATTTGGCTTTTCTTTATCTGATGCATTGAGTCCAGTTTTAATGAAGTGAGCTATGCCCTTGGGCAGGTTTCTCTGTTCACTGTGTTATGACATTGTTAATATCTTTGTGAAGATTGCTGTTGCCTGACCTGGAAATTCATACAATTTCACCAGACTACATGTGTGCACACATTAATGAGTTTAGAAAGATGAGGATTGTTTTTACCAAGATCTTTAAAGTAATGAATGATTAAATAAAGTAAATACAGATAAAACTGTTTCCTCTAGTCGAGGAATTTTTCACATGGTGCATGATGTTGAAATGAAAAATAGACTTTTGAGCAGTAAAAATAGAAAGTGTATCTGAATGATTTGACTCATTAGCTCCCAGTTTATTTATGTTACCAGCGCTGCTTCACTTCCAAAGTGGTGCCTATGGCAAGCATACACTGTTCTGGTGTGAGCTGCATGGGATGTCATTTTGATAAGGGCACTAATGCACACACAGGGCTTGTCAACTGGAGGTGTGCAGGGTAGGTCAACAGTGACGTCAAGCAATGAATTGGTGGCAGCACTCCCATTATGAATTTCAGTCTTCCAACTCCAACGCCCTCTCTTTAACTTCATATGTGTTCAACAGGGAAAGGATCCAGCAGAATTCGCCCTCGCCCCCCCCCAACCTTGCAATCCAGAATAATACAGAGAATAAGCAGAGGTTGCACAGAGCCTAAAAAACTGCAGAGGCAGAGGATAAGGATGTGAGTTGGGTGAGGAATGCTTTCGGCTGAGGAAACCATAACAACCCAGAGGGTTCAGATAGGCATGTCCCTACCTTAACCTTAGCACAGAAAAAGTATCAGAAATTTCCAATTCACTAAGGTTATTCTTCATGAAACCTGCCACCTGCTACAACTGCAACATCAGTCTGAGAGCAGGGTGAGGGTGGCCTTGCTAATGGCTCTAAGCGTGACTGTGACTATGAATGTTTATTTCTCTGGCTCCTTTCGGGTTGGATTCTACATTATTTGCAACATCTGCCAGTTTGCCAGATCACTCTTACCCATGAGAGATGTCTGAGGCTCTGCATTTCCTGAAAGCTGAATAGGTTTAATTCTCTCTGGTTGGAGAGAAGGCTGAAAAAGCGAGTAGACGGTTTCACAAGATTGCAGGGTTCACCATGGTGCACCATGTCGTTGGCAGAACAGGCATGCATTTTGCAGGCACTAATTTCAACTCTGAGGTGTATGACAACTAAAAGGTAGTGTATTTCCTCTATGTCCTGTTGATAGGCACCCATTGACTACATAACATGCAGGGAAAATCTCTGTATCCTGGGTGCAGCCATGATGCCATTATGCTCTGCCAATCCACCCTACTCCCCACATTTGAGACACCATGATTAGCGTGAGAGTGGCTACCTGATGGAAACGGCTATCCTTAGACAACGTGACTCAGTAGACATGGACAATACACAGATAGCAGCACAATGTGATGTAGCTGACAATCAGCTTAAAAATGCTTCCAGTACCTGTAAAGCTGTGGAGGAACCCTGCTGCATTTGACAGAGCACATATCAAGATTCCCGTAGACGTGTTGAATGTTGCTGAAGTTGACATCAAAAGCACATAAATCTTGCCACCAGTGATAGAGTGACCAGTTAAGCATGAGGAGCAGAAAGGAAAGCTGCATTTCCTGACTAGGCTGTCTATGGTTAACATATTCGATTCCAGCAAGCTCATAAGGTCATAAGAAATACGCGCAAGAGCAGATCTAACACTCCCTCAAGCCTTTTCCACCACGCAATAAGATCATCATAGATCAAATAGTGGCTTTAACTCCATTTTTCCTGCATGCTCTCCATTACCCTTTCCTCTCTTGGGTTTGAATCTGTTCAATGACCCAGCCATCACTCCTTCTTTTAGAAGAGGATTTCCAGTTTCTTGACCACGCAAGGGAAGACATTCCTCCTCAACTCTGTCTAACCAGAAGACCTCCTATTCTGAGAGTGTCCTCTTCCTCCACAAGAGGAAACATCTTCTTGCTATCCATTCTACCAATTCCCCCAGGATATATTGATAAGATCACCTCTCATTCTTCGAAGTTCTGATGGATTAAAAACCTTCAACCTTTTTTCACAAGGTAAGCCATCCACCTCCGGAATGAGTCAAGTGAATTTGTGAACTGCCTCTAAAATAATTATATCTTTCTTTAAATAAGGAGTCATACTGCAGGGAAACAGACCATTTATCCAACTTGACCTGTGCACACCAGGGGCATATCATTCTGACCTAGTCCCATTTACCAGTATTTGACCCATATCCCTCTAAACCCTTCCTAGTCATTTACCAATTCAGGTGTTTAATTTAAATGTTGTAATTGTACCAGCCTCCACCACTACCTCCGGCAGCTCATTCTATACACACACCACCCTCTGTGTGAAAAAGGTACCCCTCAGGTCCTTATTAAATCTTTCCCCTCTCAGCTTAAACCTATGCCTTCTAGATTTGGACTCCCCTATCCTGGGAAAAAGACCTTGTCTATTTACCCTATCGATGCCCCACATGGTTTTATAAACCTCGCTAAAGTGACCCCTCAGTCTCTAATGCTTCAGGGAGAAAAGCCCCAGCCTATTCAGCCTCTCCTTATAACTCAAGCCCTCCAGTTGCAGGAACATCCTTGCAAATCCTTTCTGCACCCTTTCAAGTTTAACAACCTCCTTCCTATAGAAGGGTAATCAGAATGGTACGCAGTACTCCAAAAATGGCCTCACTAATGTTCTGTGCAGCTGCAACATGACATCCCAACTCCTGTACTCAATGCTCTGACCAATGAAGGCAAGTGTGCCAAACAGCTTCTTCACATCATGTCTACCTGTGACTCCACTTTCAAAGAACCAAGCACCTGTACCCCTAAGTCTCTTTGTTTGGCAACAGTCTCCATGGCCCTGTCATTACGTTTATAAGTCCTGCCCTGATTTGCCTTGCCAAAATGCAATACCTCACATTTATATAAATTAAACTTCATCTGCCATTCCTTGGCCAACTGCCCCTTCTGATCAAGATCCCGTTGTACTCTGAGATAATCTTCTTCACTGTCTGCCATCTATTTTGGTACCATCTTCCTATATTCACATCCAAATCACTTGAAAAACAGTGGACCCAGTACTAATCCTTGTGGCACACTGTTGGCCATGGGCCTCCAGTCTGAAAAAGCAACTCTCCACCACCACCCTCTGTCTCCGATCATCGAGTCAATTTTATACCCAATTGGCTAGCTCCCCCTGTATCCCATGTGATCTAAGCGAGCTTACCAGTGTACCATGCAGAACCTTGTCAAATGCTTTGCTGAATCCATACAGATTAATATCACATCACCTTAGCAGATCTACGGCCCCTGTTTTTCCCCGAGCTTACTATTATTCTGAAAGTTCACCAATTTTCAGGTGTTAATTATTAACATCAGACACATCAAACAAAAACTAGAAGGTGCTGGAGAAACTCAGCAGATCTGGAAGCAACTATAGAGAAAACAAAAGTGCCACAGTTTTGTGTTCAGTGTGAATTTTCTTCAAAATTCTGTCCTGCTCTTCAAGAAGTTGCCGTCCGAAAATTGTCTGTTGAAGTTGCAGTTCTTGAGTAGGGAACGGAGAAAGGCGTAAGGGTCAGGATATAATGGAGATGGAATGGGGAAATATGTATAAATGTGCTTGTTTCTGTCCTACTGCCGGCAATGCCTTTGGTCATGGACATGCCAGTGATGAACTGACCTCTTTACCACAGTTGTAATGAAATGCAACCATGCTTGTCCTCACTTGTTGTGCTGCTCCTTCCAATTATACACCCCACCTTGTTTTGCAAGCTAAGGGCAAGTGTGACTATGAGTGCAGTGCAATAAGGCTGGATGATGCAGTTAAGATGGTTAAACAGCTGGCAGTGTACACTGGCTGTGAGATGTGGATGTGAGACAGCGTTAATACATGCAAGTGCAAGGAAAGCTATATAAGGTATAAATTGTGATTAACAGAGATTTTCAAGTGAAAGGGATATGGTGGTGACTTTGGCACAGGAAGGAATCCGCTCATTAAGAGAGGGAGGAAAGAGTCGAGGGAGAAAAGGAGATGACCATATCTGTACAATCAGATGGCTCCTTCTTTCTATCCTCTGGGAAGAGAGCCTCCCTCCTCTAACTATCCAACATTAGATGCAGATTGACATCAATAAAATGAGGGGTAGCTGTGCCCTATGGCCCAGGCCTCCAGCACTGTTGTGCCATCTCATTTCCCCTGGTGCAGAGGAGAGCTTTAAGACAAACTGCGCGCATCTCTTCTCCGGAGAACCAGCCACCTCAGTCATGACTGCATTGGGTTGTCTAAATAAGTTCCACACTTCAGCTAATCTGCCTCTGTCCTCACCCTGACTGATTCTAAGTGGACAGAAGACCCTGCTCCATATTAGTTAAGAATTCAACACTGAGAAAGTGTGAACTTTAATTAGCTTCTCCCCAAAGGCAGGTTTCTGACCCCTCTTGTCTCCCTGAGCATTCCCACACCCTTTGTCTTGAGGTCCCCTCAGAATCACTTTGTGAATGACTTCCAGAACCTCCATCGGCCATATTTATGGTCCCGTAAATAGGTTTAACTTGTGCTCACTTCTTATGGTTTTCAGCTCCCGCTGAGACATGCAGCCTCTGGACAGCATGATTGTCACTTGCTGTACAATGCAATTGTTAACATTCGCCGACAACACAACGTCTGCATGCTGCTCACATTAGAACAAATAGACATGGGCCTGTGTAGGGCCCTGTCCAATTTTGCACCCTCATTATCACGCAACAGGTAATGGAAATCTGGGACTCTCATCCCTCAAAAGGCCAAGAATTTATAAGGATTGAGAGTGTTGAATTATTATGTAAGTCGATCGAGGAATATGGAAGAAAAGTCGGTAAATGGAATTAAGTTTTGGTTGGTTATGAACTGTAGAAGAGCTGAGTTTGAGACCTGAATGGCCTACGCTTGTTCCTATGATGTTGTTTCATACAGTAACCAAAGTAGTCCTTCTCTCTCCCTCTGTCAAACCACCTTCCCTGTAGTTACTGTTGCTAGAAGAGAGAACTGATTTGTTTTAGTGAGAGAAATGTTGTTTTGTATGTGTTTTTACTTTTATGCAGGATGTGGGCATCGCGGGCATGGCCAGCAATTTTTGCCCATCCCCAATTGCCCTTGAAGTGAATGACTTGCGACACATTTCCAAAGGACAGTGTGAAGAGTCAGCTACATTACTGAGTCCAGACTCACGTGGAGGCCAGAGCAGGTTAAGGAAAGCACATATTGTTACTGGAAGGGCATTAGTGAACCAGATGGCAATGGGGTTTAGCTTTAAGTTCTTCACCAGCTCCTGTTGGATTTTAATCCATGTCCCTTGAGAATTAGCTTAGTCTGCTCGATTATTCGCCATGTGACACTGCTACTGTGCCACCATCGTCCCCTTCTTTGTTTTAAACTTGCATTGTAGTTGACTGTTCTGTGGAGTAGAGGAATGAAATGGATGACTAGAAGGAGAAAAAGAATCATTGACTCTAATTAGGACACTCAGCTCTGATCTGATTTGTGAGTTTTACTTGCCTGTGGAGTAATGTTCCCGTTACGAAGAGATTTAAGTCCAATTAATAACATTCTGGAACCTTGGTATTCTTTTGTTTTTATTTTCATTAACGTTGCACTAGTTGTTGTCTAGAGCTGAATTATTGCATTCATTATGGAGAAAAAAAATCCATACTTTAGCTTATTTAACTCATATGAGCCGTCGCCAGAGATCCCAGATAAGGAATCTTGGCAGCACATGGCAATCTAGCCTTCTCATGCAAAGATAAAATCTCTCTCCTCAAGAGGCTAAAAAGCTTTGGAGTTGTTTTTCTATTAGTGTTCAAAACAGGTCTTTTCCTTAGCTTGATTTTCTGCCCCTCCCCGCTCCCTAAAGACTTAGTGCTAGCATTAATGTTCAGTGATCCACTCTTGAAATGACAGCACATTTATTTATGAGAGAATGGTCGGTTCCCTCCTTTTGGTTTTGCCATGCTGCATGTGTCGTGTTGCAGCCATTGGTTTTAAACGTCTGCAGACAATTATTGATTCCTCTTTTATAGTTTTTATTCCCTCAAATTTATTTTCCTTTTCATATGTGATCAATTAATATAACTTGCAGCTTTGGAATGATCTGAGCTTTTTAAAACCAGCTTTATTTCCCTTACCTCAGTAACGTGATCTGCTCTGGGTCAATCTTGGCAAGCTTTCTGGGCTGCAATGACAGTGTATTCATCAAACTGCAGAACTGCTTGGGCTCATGTAAGGACAGATGTAGAAACATTTTCCGATATCAGGCAGAAACTGGGGGCATGTTCTTGTTGCTAACGGATACCTGGATCAGTTTTGTACAGCTATGGAGAACAGCTTGTGCACTTTCACCTCTGACCTGTTGTGAATATCTAAGGTCTCGTCGGGGTCAGTGGTCCTCTATTTAAACATCAGACATGAATAATGGCGCCTGGCACTCAGCCAACTAGTCCGCTCCTTTAAGTCATTCTAATCTCCAGCAGGATTGATGGATACACACTCAGCTTGTCTGGATGTACAGTAAGGAATTCAAAGACAGTAACTATTGCCGCTTGTCTTGTGCTTTGTCTTGCTGACAGTGCACATTTACATATTTGACAATGCTTTAGTTTATGAGCTGTACATACACAATAAACAAAACTGAAAATGCTGTTCTTTCTACCACTATTCATTAAGATCTTTTGAGACGTTCTGGCAACTGATGAAGTTCTGTAGTGTGACAAAGCTTGTTCAAAACCTGAATTATTATTTTACAAAGAAAGGTTAACCTATAATCTGCCAGACAGAAAGAAATACATAATACAAAGGAGGCTTGAATGGGAAGAGTCCCCAGTGAATTCTAGTGTGAAAGGTGACCCGTTCCAGTTAAAGGGTTTCTTTATTAACTAATGAGGAAACTTCCATCTGCCCATGAATGCTAGTTAACTTGTCAATGAAATAAGAAAAATGTAAACTAGGCTTTTATACCAACTTCATGATGGATTTCATCAGCCTGAATATTATGCGCTGAAAAAGCATTTTCAAAGCTGTACACTTACATGTGCTAGCTGTACATGCACCTGATGCAGTGAAGTTAACAACTTTTTTCTCATCCGTGAGTCAGATCTACTTCAAAACTCTTGTGCCCACTGGACATTATGTCGCTTTGTCAACACTTTAATGAAGAAACAGAAACTGAAGCAAAATGATGGACAACTGAAATAGATGAGTTTTTTTTTTGCTAACATCGAGAAGCACAATGAAAAAGAATAAGATTTACTAGCCTTGCGATCTTAACGGTGTTCCTAGCCACCGATGCTATGGGGACCCTTCAACTGGTATTCCCAGTTGCAAGTACCCTGATGGCTCTCCTGTGATTTCCACCAACATGGTGGCCTTGTGATCTTTCTGTCGTTTCCATTGACCCAATTCTCTGGTGGCGTTCTGTGGTCGGCATCTTTCCCCCATCGAGCTGTAATGTTGGTCAGCTGCGATGCTCATGGAGAATGGTCGTGCATGCCAGTTTTCCCTGGGATTGCCAATTTCAGGGTCAATTAGGGATTATGGGCAAATTCCCAAAGCTGGAAGGCCAATAAAAACACTTCCAGCATGAAAGTGGTAGCAGGAAGGGTTAAGTAAGGGAAGCGGGTGCTTGAAACATCCTCTCTCCAACTTGGTTAAATTTGAACTGAGAAAATAGTGACATTTCCAGCCAGGCCACCACTGTGAACAGCTTGGTATTGGCCCTGCCCCCTTCTCAATCTGTTGTTGAAGCTAAACTCCACCGAAGGTCCTGCAGGAATCAGGTCTCCTTTAATTGGCTGTTTATAACACTTAATAGCTGGCCTGGGTTGAGATGACTCTGGGTCGAGGAAGAGTGATATTTTTAGCATCAACAACCCTAGCAGGAGGGCTAAAAGTCTAACCCTATTCCTCCTAACCACCAGAATCTCTCTGTTGCTTCTGGACATGGGCAAAAAGGCCTCTTCTATTTCAGGTGTCCATCATTCCGTTTCTGTTTCTTCCAAAAAGTCTTGTCAAAGCAAAGTAGTACCCATTGTGATGAGTGGGTATAAGAGTTTAAAGTAGATCTGACTCATGGGAGGAGAGCCATTTCACTTCATTTCAATTCACTATTTTAACAACCTGATGCCATTTGTATTTCTCAATGACAATCTGTCCCAGTGGGTAACACAATTTTCACAAAGAGTGAAACTATTCTGAGGACACCAGAGGAGTGGTGTTCAGATAGGGAAAAAGCATGGTTGTCAATTTGAATATTACAGTAATTTAAGACTTGCACCAGCACTGGAACTTGTGGTTTTAACTTGACTCCATACAGGAAACCTTGGTTGGATTTGAGCTGCGCTGTCAGATTCAAATGTAGTTTCACATAGTTTGTGTGGCATTGTGTGACCGGTTAGTCGATGGAGTTCCTGACTACCTGATTTTTTTATTTTGACTGCATCTTAGGAAAGTTCTAAAGGTGGAACAATGGTGTAAGTCAAGAATGAAAAGCAAGTGACCAATCCAAAGGCTTTCCAATATGGTCTTTAAAATAAGTGCACAATTAGTCCCAAATACTTGAGATGTCCAAAGCCTTTCCCCATTTAGAAAATAGTCTGTGCTTCTATTTTTCCAATGAAAGTGCACAACCTCACACTTGCCCATATTGTATTCTAGCTACCACTTCTGTGCCTATTCTCCTAGCCTGTCTGAATCTGTCTATGCTTCTTCACCACTACCTGCCTGTCCATCTATTTTGTGCCATCTGCAAGCTTATCAACAACGCTGTCAATTCTCTCATCCAGATCATTAACGTACAATGTGAATAGTTGTGGTCCTAACAAGGACCCCTGCAGAACTTCTCTCGTCACTGGTTGCCATCCTGAAAAAGATCCCATTATCCCTACTCTCTGCCTTCTGCCAATCAGCCAATCATCTATGTGTGCCAGTATCTTGACTCTAACGTCATGGGCTCTTATATTATTTAGCAGCCTACTGTGCAGCACTTTGTCAAAAGCCTTCTAGAAATCCAAATAGATCATGTCTATTCTGACTTATTCATTGCCTCCTCAAAGAATTCGAAGAGATTTTTCAGACATGACCTCCCCTTGACAAAGACATGCTGACTCAGCCCTATTTTACCATGCATTTCCAAGTACTCCACAGTCTATCAGTCCCTTTGTCATTTCTTTGTTCCCCATTCTTCAGCCTCACTTTCTAGCAGTCCAATATCCACTCTTGCTTCTTTCTTACCTTGTATATATCCAAAATTAGCTGTTGCAGTTTTCTTTCATATTGCTAGTTAACTTACTTTCATATTTCATCTTCTCCCCCTTACTGCTTTTTTAGTTGAGCTCTGCTGGTTTATAAAGGCTTCCCAATCCTCTGGCTTCACACTCAACTTCACCACATTATATGTTTTTTTTTGCTTTTATGCTGTCCCTGACTTCTCTTGTCAGTCATGGTTGCCTTGTCCTCCCCTTATCTGTTTCCTCTTCCTTGGGATGAATTTCTGCTGTGCCTCCTCAATTACTCCCCGAAACTCTTGCCATTGCTGCTCTCATTATTTTGCATGCAACTGAACCCCCCCCCCCCGCCCAACAAACACACACACACGCACACTTTAATTTAAAGACTCTATCCATAGGCCTAGTTATGCACTTCACCAGGACTCTGGTCCCAGTATGACTCAGGTGGAGGCCATCCCATTGGAACATCTCCCACCTTCCCCAAAATTGGTGCCAATGTCCCATGAATCTGAACCCATTTCTTCCACACCAATCTTTGAGCCACACTTTCACCTCTTGTATTTACTTGTGACTCAAGTTGCAATCTGGAGATTGTTACTTTTCTTCATTCTGCTTGTTAATTTAGCCCCTAGCTGCTCCGATTCCCTCAGCAGAATCTCTTTCTTCTTTCTACTGATGTCACTTAGATAAACTATGACAAATGGATCTTTCCCCTCCCACTCCAAGTTCCTCTGCAGCCCACATGCGGTATCCTGAACCTGGACACTAGGACAGGCAATACAGCTTTCGGGATTCTCATTCCCTGCCACAGAGAACATTAATGTCTTACTACACCATAGGGCTGCTCTCTCATTAGAGAGAGGCAACTGGAATTGTTTTAACCTGAGGGTCACCACAACTCAGGAGAGGAAAGAGGTTGAGGAGAAGTGTCCTTTATGGTAATCCCAACAGGTGCAGGAATTGAACCGCACTGTTGGTGTCACTCAGCATCACAAATCAGCCAGCCAGCTAACTGAGCTAAACCAACCTCCCTTAACATGCAGGTGCAGTTGGCAGTTCAGAAGCCAAATGCAATATCAGCATTCTTTTCAGGAGAACATTAGAGCAGGAATATACTGCTGAGGTTGTATGAGCTCTGGTCTGACTGCATCTGGAATATTGTGAGCAGTTCTGGGCCCCGTATCTAAGGAAGGATGTGCTGCCCTTTGAGGGGACCCAGAGGAGGTTTCACCGGAATGATCCTAGGGATGAAGGGCTTGTCATATGAGAGGTGGTTGAGGACTCTGGATATGTACTCAATGGAGTTTCAAAGGATAAGGGAAGATCCAATTGAAACTTACAGAATATTGAGAGGCCTGAATGGAGTGGATATGGAGAAGATGTTTCCGCTCGTAGGAGAAACCACAGTCTCAGAGTGCAAGGACGTCCCTTTAGAACTAAGAAGAGGAGAGGTTTCTTCAGCCAGAGGGTGGTTAATCTGTGGAACTCATTATTGCAGAGGGCTGCCGAGGCCAAGACAGAGATAGATAGGTTCTTGTTTAGTAAGGGGATCAAGGGTTACAGGGAGAAGGCAGGAGAATGGGATTGAGAAACATTTCAGCCATATTCAAATGGCTGAGCAGAATTAATAGGCTGAATGGCCAATACTGATGCTAAGTCTTATGGTCTCTTGTGCAAGGATATAAATCACACTCTCCATTCAACTGTCATACTTCTTAAACGGGAACTGACAAACTTGAGAGAGGTAGACAGGCTTATTTTATATTGTATTAAAGATAACAAGGAAGTAAGCATTGAAAATAGAATGGATTGTAAAACAGCAATTCAATCTAACAAGTCTACTTTTTATATCTATAGATCATCTGCACATTACCCATTCTGGGCCTCTTCTCATCCCTAATTTCTGAGGGAAGATTCTGACTAAACATTCTCTGATCTCTAAAGATCATTAAGCAGATCACCTGGCTATCACATAGTCCTTGTGTCGATCATTCGACTTTACTTTTCTAGTCAATTCATTTAACATTGTTGAAACTTTATTGCTGGAACAGCACAGCAGGTCAGGCAGCATCCAGGGAACAGGAGATTCGACGTTTCGGGCACAGGCCCTTCTTCAGGAACCCTTCTTCGGCCTGTGCCCGAAACGTCGAATCTCCTGTTCCCTGGATGCTGCCTGACCTGCTGTGCTGTTCCAGCAATAAAGTTTCAACTTTGATCTCCAGCATCTGCAGACCTCACTTTCTCCTCAATTCATTTAACATCCCTTGTCCACCTCCAAAGCATGTGCTCCTTCATTATAAAGTGCTGATTGTATAGCACAGCATCACTACAGCATTTCCTTCACTGCTGTAGATAAGTGTTTAGGTGTACGCAGGATCGTGTTCATACAAACAAAGGGTTTGGAGTCTCTGTTTCAGCACAGATGTTGTACCATTTTGGAATGGCTCTATCCATCAACTTCTCTCTTTCTTTGTTCCAACAGGAGATTGTATTAGTGGTATTTTTTGGAACGGAATACATCGTCCGACTGTGGTCAGCAGGCTGTCGCAGCAAATACGTTGGATTTTGGGGAAGGCTGCGCTTTGCCAGGAAACCAATCTCAATCATCGGTGAGTCACGTTACGGTAACAGCTTTTACACAAACTGTACACTCAGGGGTTAGTCCCCAGCACCTTTTAATGGCAATGATCTGTTCAGTGACTGATTAGCCTTTTGGAGAAAGAAAGATGTTGGGGAGCATTACACTGGGGCATATAATGACTGGTGCCCCAATATATTAAATTGCTAGTTAGACCACTGAAGTATTGTATTCAGTAGGCATTTCAGGAATGCTTATTTTATAAAGCATTTCTGAGATCCTGGGGTGGGTGCCAGGAAGACTTATTGAATGGGACAGAGGTTAAGTGACTTCAGTTATGTTGAAGGACTATTTAAGTTGGTATTGAGGCAGAGAAGGCCAAGGAGAAATTTAATTGTGAAAAATTTTGATAGAGCAACTAAGCAGAAAGGTTTTGCAGTGGCAGAAAGGTCTGTAACCAGAGGAGGCAATGGTCTAGTGGACTGTTAATCGCTGGACTGTTAATCCACAGACCCCAGGTCATGTTCCTGGGACCCAGGTTCGATTCCTGTCACAGCAGATGATGGAATTTGAATTCAACAAAAATCTGGAATTAAGAGTTTGACAATGGATTGTCGATTGTTGGAAAAACCCATCTGGTTCATTAATGTCCTTTCGGGAGGGAAACTGCCATCCTTACCTGGTCTGGCCTACATGTGACTCCAGACCAACAGCAATGTGGTTGACTCTTAACTGCAAATTAGGATGGGCAATAAATGCTGGCCTAGCCAGTAACACCCTCATCCCATGAATGAATAAAAAAAACATATATTCAAGATAATTCGCAAAAGGAGAGTGAGATGAGGAAATCATTTTTTATGCACTGAACTGTTAGGATTTAGAAAGAAAGAGTAGATTCAGCACTAACTTTCAGACGTGAATTGAATAAATACTCAGGAACTTTGCTCAGATGCAGGGAAGGAGGCTAACTAAATAGCTCTTTTGAAAAGCTAGAAAAGAGGTGATGGGCCACATAGCCTCATTCTGAGCTGTTTATTACATGATTCTGGTCATACAGAATGGAGGAGACTACTCAGCCCATCACACCTGTGCTGGTACTTTGAAAGAGCCCTCCAATTTCTTTAATTCTCCCCCCCCCCCCCCCAACCCCACTCTTTCTCCTTTACATATCCACGGTGTGCTTTTGTAAATCTGGTTCTAAGTTCTTTTCTGAGGGTGCAGTTATTTTCATTCAAGAAGGGCAACCCACTTTAACTCTGTGTCTGTGCATCTCTCGCATTTACCTTCAGTGTGATAGCAATAGGACATCTGGAGCGAACTCTGAGATATTTCAGATGAGGAGAGTAAGTGGTACTGAAAACCTTGACAAAAGGAAGAGGCAAAATCTTGTAATTAGGAGGAGTCACAAAATAAGATATCAATTCAGTCTATTGTGAATGTTTCCCACAGCAGAATGAATAATTGATGATGGCATGTAGACTGATGAGCCAGCATGAAGTGCCACTGCACAAGTACCTGTTCCATTTTAACAAATAATACATAATGTGAATCCTGAGTTTTTATAATCTCCCTGATTTTGTGCTTCTTCCTGGCAGATCTCATAGTAGTGGTGGCTTCAGTTATAGTCCTCTGTGTGGGATCAAATGGACAAGTCTTTGCAACATCAGCCATCAGGTAAGCAGAGTAAGCATGGATCTCTCTACCAACTGGGTTCAGGCATGGAACGCTGTTGCCGTTAATAGTGGTTTCAGCAAACTTATAAATAAGATTTGTTTCCCCCCACCTCCTACATACATAACATATGAATTTCCACCTATTTAAACAATTAATTTGTGATGTTTGGGTCAGGTAACCCACCAGCATCTGTGAGATCAAAACATTGCCCTGTGAAAAGCCACTTCTCCCATTTTGGGCTCACTCTTTGGAAGGTTTCTTTGATACCATCTTGTACTAGACTATGGGGCTTTCTCAGTCATACACCGTGGCGAGTGAAAGAAACCAGAGAGTGACTTACTACCAATGAGAATAGTCTGTCTTTATGGTATAAAGGAGTGTAACAGAGAGTGAGTCACTGTCTAAAGTCCTCTTGTGTCTTCACTTGCACTCTTCCTATTGTAAGCATCTGGTCTCAATAAGATGGTGTGGCTATGATCAGGATCTCCAACGCAAATGTAAACATGAAGCAACTTTTTGGATCTTCAGCTTGTACCTGGTTTCAGACTTTGGGCCAGAATTCTATGCCCCTCTTGGATTGGCAAGCAGGATTATAACATTGGGGGTCATTGCAGCAAGGCTGCAGTGAAACCCTGGATGTATCTGTAAGTCAGAGGCTCCATGTTGTTCATCTTTTTGAGAGGTTTGGGAGAAGTGGAATCTGCCTGACGACCCAACAGTGCCACCGTTCCTGCATTCCAGAAAACTCCAAAATCTAGAAATGACTTTGTCCCAAGTAATCTGGACTGAAGAGCTTGCAATCTGTTAGTAAAGATCATCCATGAAGCCGTCAGGTTGTCACAAAATGCCTAGCTGGTTCATTAATAGCTTTTAGCGCAGGAAACCTAAACATGATTCCACTACCCTGTCAATGCGATTGAGTATTAACAGCCTTCTGAAATAGGTTAGCGAGCCATTCAGTTGTTTGTGGACACCTTTACCATACTGACTGGAGAGGTTCAATAAGGTCTGTCACCAACAACAAGACATAAATGGCAGTGATGCCATTATCCTGATATCAACAAACCAAAAAGCTCCAGGGCTGTAGCCAAAACATTATTTTTTCTGTTCTGATTGTCTCCCCTTTATATGTCAGCTCGGAGTTTCATTGCCAGTAGCTAAAACCACAGGCACGAGCACCCGCTGACGCATTTAATGGAGCATTGTTTCCCCTTTTGTTCCAGGGGCATTCGTTTCCTGCAAATCCTTCGAATGCTACATGTCGATCGACAGGGAGGCACCTGGAGACTTTTGGGATCGGTTGTCTTTATCCATCGACAGGTGGGGTGATCTGACTCCACGTTCTGTGGGTCAACTTAAGTGCTGAGTCATAAAGACAGCTGGCTCCCATCAAAACCTTCATCTGGTTTAACCCTAGTGTGACAAGAACTTTCTTTAACATCCATCCTTTTTGTTTGATTCAGTTCTCAAGACTTATTTATTGTACCTATAGTTGGTAGCTGTTACATTCACTGCCAAATGCAATAATTTCAATTCGCAAGTTGTATTTTACCGTTGAGGTTGATTAATGTTTTGCAGTGAGGAAATGTTAATGAGCCAGAATTCACTGAGGTGAGGCATTGCAAGTCAAGTCTGTGGACAGTTAGACATTTTCATAGAAAATCAAAACAAAAAGAGGTAAAATGGCCCTTCAGGCCTACGCATTCATTCAATATAATCGTAATTGAGCATCCTAATCAGTACCCTATTCCCAATTTTGGCACATACCCTTTGATCCTTTTAGCCCGAAGAACTAAATTTAACTTACGAGCTCATTCAACTCCTTTAAGGGATAATAATTTGCCCTAAAAATTGGAAGTTCAAGCAGGTAATGGGATATCTGGGATCTGTTAAATGAATAACCAATTTCATTACCCAATGAGATTTTAAAATCAAAATTTTGCAATTAAATTGAGCCTTTACAAACCACTTGACTTCTTAAAGTATTTTCTTTACAATCGATGCAAGACTTTTAAAATGTAATCCCAATTGTAACGAAGGAATATATTGAGAAGTAAACAAGAGAAGCTGAGAAAGAGGGTCAATTTGAGGGGCTAAATTTAAGGTCAAATCAGATGCAGAAAGAGAAACTAAGAGAGGTTGAATTAAGAGAAAGCGTAAATTAGACTGAAGGGGCAAATAAGAAAAAAAAGTTCAGACTTGGCACTTCTAAATATCTCCAACAGTTCACAAACTGAAGGGATGAGCAGTCACATTCATAATTGTTCACTTTCTGAACCAGCGAGGTGGTTAACACACTATAATAGTTTCATATTGTCCAAATGGTACTAATGCAATTAATTACTAGACTTAACTTGCTGTGCCATGTTTAATGGGTAACTTTCATCCAAACCTAGCAACTCCTTGAATTATATGGTGAAGTGATAAATGTGATATTGTTAAGACAAAACTATAGAAGAGTGATACATATCAATCAATTTGTGATTTGCAATTCAGTACAAAATCTCATGTGGTAAAAACTCCCAACAGCACAGTACTCCCTCAGTTTAATACTGGCCTGCAGTGCTTTAGCTATTTTATAATGCTACCCTTGTACCTATCTTAACTGTTTTGGTGAAAATCACGTTAAGTTCAATAAAGAGAACAAATTTTATATTTGACCTTCCACGCCTGGGGTATGTGCATGCATGGGGGAAAGAAAAGTTAACATAAGACTGAAACAATCAGACAAACCAAAAATAAATAAATTAAAAATGAGCAGACATAATACGGTATGACATTGTGCAGTGTGTGGAAGAAACAGACAAGTTTATTATTTAATCATTGAACACAACAATGTGTATTTTGGAGATATTTGCCTTTTAAAGCATTTGCACAATTTTTAAACAATTTAATTTAAGCTCTGACTAAGACTGATAAGATTAAAGCCTCTTATTGTTATGACTTAGTACATTCTTAGGTCAATTTGTGGTCAGGATAAATTTGTAACACTCTTCGCAACTAAGTTGTAATTGTCAGTCCTCTTCCATGGATGTGAAGTGAAGAGGTGATTTAGTGGGTGAAGATGTTAATCTGTTGTACTGGGAGTACTGTTCTGAGATTGGAGATGATACAGGCTAATGGGCCAATCTAGAAGTAGCAATACTTTATATCTGAACTGAAGAAAATTGTTTCTGAATCTAGCTT
This sequence comes from Chiloscyllium plagiosum, assembly GCF_037043375.1. Lineage (NCBI taxonomy): Eukaryota > Metazoa > Chordata > Chondrichthyes > Orectolobiformes > Hemiscylliidae > Chiloscyllium > Chiloscyllium plagiosum. Next base: position 61,614,795 of record NW_028270156.1, read on the forward strand.
CAAATAAAAGATTAGATTAGATTACTTACAGTGTGGAAACAGGCCCTTCGGCCCAACAAGTTCACACAGACCCGCGACCCACCCATTCCCCTACATTTACCCCTTTTACCTAACACTACGGGCAATATAGCATGGCCAATTCACCTGACCTGCACGTCTTTGGACTGTGGGAGGAAACCAGAGCACCCGGAGGAAACCCACGCAGACACAGGGAGAATGTGCAAACTCCACACAGTCAGTCGCCTGAGTCGGGAATTGAACCCGGGTCTCTGGCACTGTGAGGCAGCAATGCTAACCACTGTGCCACCGTGCTGCCCAAAGGTAGAAAATGCTTCCTAATAAATTTGGCTTTTATTCCTTTGCATATCAAAACACAATGAATGGATTGAGAGAATTGAAGTATTTAAAATATATTTGAATAACTAGATGCAGACAGTTAAAAATCACACAACAGGTTATAGTCCAACAAGTTTAATTGGAAGCACCCTAGCTTTCGGAGCGACACTCCTTCATCAGGTGATGGAGAAAGAGCGTCGCTCCGAAAGCTAGTGCTTCCAATTAAATCTGTTGGACTATAACCTGGTGTTGTGTGATTTTTAACTTTGTACACCCCGGTCCAACACCGGCATCTCCAAGTCGTAGATGCAGAGATGTTGTTTCCACTAGTGTGAAAATTAAAAAATAAAAGATTAAAGCTGATTAGGAGGGCAATGAAGGAAACGTTTTTTTACATAAGGAGCAGTAAAATCTTGAATTTTCTTCCCTCATAAAGTCATGGATGATGGTGACTCCCAATAGTTTGGTATATTGGGAAAGTTTTCAAGAGCATGTTGAGTAGATTTATGTTCAGGAAGAGAGCTAAAAGACATTTTGTCATTTATATATATGATTTGGATGTGAATATAGGAAGAACGGTTAGTACGTTTGTAGATGACATCAAAACAGGTGGTGTAGCGGACAGTGAGGAAAGTTATCTCAGAGTACAATAGCACCTTGTTCCGATGGGCCAAGGGGTGGAAGATGGAGCTTAATTTAGATATTAATTTAGATATTAGGTATTTTGGTAACTCAAATCAGGGCAGGATTTGTGCACTTCTTGGGGAATGTTGCTGAATAAAGAGAATGTATGGTGCAGGTTCATAGTTTTCTGAATGTAGAGTCACAGGGAGACGGGATGGTGAAGAGGCATTTGGTACAAATTGGTCAGTGCATTCAGTACAGGAGTTAGGAGGTCATGTTGTGGCTGTGCAGGATGTTGGTTAGACCACTTTTGGAATACTGTGTTCAATTCTCATCACCCTGCTTTTGGAAAGATGTTAATAAATTTGGAAGGGCATAGAAAAGATTTACAAGGATGTTGCCAGGGTTGGAGAGTTTGAGCTTTAAGGAGAGGCTGAATAGGCTGGGGCTATTTTCCCTGGAACGCCGGGGGCTGAGGGATGACCTTACGGAGATTTACAAAATCATGAGGGCTATGGATAGGATAAATAGACAAGGTCTTTTCCCTCGTGTGGAGGAATCGAAAACTATAGTACAATGGTTTAAGGTGAGAGGGGAAAGATATAAAAGGAACTTAAGGGGAAAATTTTTCACGCAGAGGGTGGTGCATGAATGGATTGGGCTGCCAGAGGAAGTGGTAGAGGTGGGTACAATTACAGCATTGGCAATTGGAGTCAAGATTAGTGTGGTGCTGGAAAAGCACAACAGGTCAGGCAGCATCCGAGGAACAAGAAAATCGACGTTTCAGGCAAAAGCCCTTCATCAGGACCTGATTTTCCAGCTCCTCGAATGACCTGCTGTGCTTTTCCAGCACCACTATAATCTTGACTATGATCTCCAGCATCTGCAGTCCTCACTTTCGCCGAGCATTGGCAATTGGATGGGTGCCTGAATAGGAAACATTTAGAGGGATATGGGTCAAATGCTGGTCAATGGAACTGGATTAATTTTGGATATCTGGTTGGCATGGACAAGTTGGACTGACGAGTCTGTTTCTGTGCTGAACACCTCTAATGTGTCTATGACATGGAGCTCAGGCAACTAAATGGAGTTGCAATGCAGATCAGCCAAGATCTCGATAAATGATGGAGCAGACTCTAGGGGTTGAATTGCTTTTGTGATAGTGTCATGCTCACAGCATCTTTCACCAGTAATAATAATGATTTGAAAATAACATTGAGTAGTAAATGTCTGCCTTTTAATTTTCTTACTTTATCTTTGATAGGAGCTGATTACAACTCTTTACATCGGGTTCCTGGGCCTGATCTTTTCTTCCTACTTTGTGTATCTGGCTGAAAAAGATGCTGTGGATGACAGTGGCTCCCAACAGTTTGGTAGTTATGCAGACGCCCTATGGTGGGGTGTGGTAAGTATCTTTAAGCTGTCCGCTGAACTGAGTCGTTTGGGAACTAGGGATTACTTTAGCAATCTGACGCGATAAGGAAATGGGTTGTAAAAGACTGTAATAGGGGCCAGGGATAATTAGTATCTGCTGTTTCCAGTTTGAAACACTCCTGTAATTTTCTGCTGAGCTACAACCCCTGTCTTCTCCTGTTACAATTTTCTGATTGATATCTGGGTAGGTTAATGAGAAACTTGTGCTGTCTGTTCCAACAAGACCTTATAGGGAACCCAGAGGTCTGCTTGGTGTATCGTGGCTCTGTAAGCAATGTTGCTCCCTGACTTACAGTGGCTGAAAGGTGGGATTCTTTCTCTTCACTATGACCAACTGAATTGGCACTGGAGTGAATGAGATCTGGCCCAGGGCTGTCTGACAGTGCAAAGCACTAAATGAATGTTACCTAAATCCCTGCCAAGTTCCTTTTCTGTGTACTGGATGCTTTCTAAATAAAAACTATATTTTTTTAAGGAAAAGTCATTAAACTGACTGCTGTGGAGAAGTAATGCTCCTTGGAACCATAGCAATTTACAACATAAATTGATGCCATTTGGCTCATCATGTTTGTGCTGATTTTTTCCTGAAGCAATGTAATAGTAAACCCACTATTGTGCTGTCTCCTTCAAGCCTTTATCTTCCTCTGCTTAAAATATTTATCCAATTCTCCTGCAACATACACAATTATCTCCGCTAATCACTCACTGTGGTAAACTATTCAATGTGCCAACTCTGAGTTAAAAAAGAATTCTCCGAACCTTTCTCCTTATTCACATAGTTAAATTGTCGAGCAATGACTGTGACTGCTCAATCAGGGGAAATAACATTTTTCTAATCCAATGAAAGCGCTTTAAATTAAGACTCGTCTATAAAATTTCCCATGAGCATTTTGTTTTACATTTCAAATGCTCCCAAGTATCTGTAGTCTTTCCTTAGAATAAGGGTTTCTAATTTCTTGAATTAGGATATTCTGGGGCTCAGTCTATAGCAATCCTGCCTTTGAAATACTCAGACCTGTTGGCCATAGTTGAGATGTACACACTGTGGTTTATCTACTTTTTGTAATTTACATAAATGATTTGGATGCGAGCATAAGAGGTACAGTTAGTAAGTTTGCAGATGACACCAAAATTGGAGGTGTAGTGGACAACAAAGAGGGTTACCTCAGATTACAACAGGATCTTGACCAGATGGGCCAATGGGCCGAGAAGTGGCAGATGGAGTTTAATTCAGATAAATGCGAAGTGCTGCATTTTGGGAAAGCAAATCTTCGCAGGACTTCTACACTTGATGGTAAGGTCCTAGGGAGTGTTGCTGAACAAAGAGACCTTGGACTGCAGGTTGATAGCTCCTTGAAAGTGGAGTCGCAGGTAGATAAGATAGTGAAGAAGGTGTTTGGTATGCTTTCCTTTATTGGTCAGAGTATTGAGTACAGGAGTTGGGAGGTCATGTTGAAGCTGTACAGGATATTGGTTAGGCCACTGTTGGAATATTGCATGCAATTCTGGTCTCCTTCCTATTGGAAAGATGTTGTGAAACTTGAAAGGGTTCAGAAAAGATTTACAAGGATGTTGCCAGGGTTGGAGGATTTGAGCTATAGGGAGAGGCTGAACAGGCTGGGGCTGTTTTCTCTGGAGCGTTGGAAGCTGAGGGGTGACCTTATAGAGGTTTACAAACTTATGAGGGGCGTGGATAGGGTAAATAGGCAAAGCCTTTTCCCTGGGGTTGGGGAGTCCAGAACTAAAGGGCATAGGTTGAGAGGCGAAAGATATAAAAGAGACCTACGTGGCAACTTTTTCACACAGAGGGTGGTACATGTATGGAATGAACTGCCAGAGGAAGTGGTGGAGGCTGGTACAATTGCAATATTTAAGAGGCATTTGGATGGTTATATGAATAGGAAGGGTTTGGAGGGATATGGGCCGGGTGCTGGCAGGCGGGACTAGATTGGGTTGGGATGTCTGGTCGGCATGGACAGGTTGGACCAAAGGGTCTGTTTTCATGCTGTACATCTCTATGACTCTATGACTCTAATCACCAGGCAGACCATACCAACATTTGACCACTATTTCCCAAAGTGTGTGGGTGAATATAAGAAACAGGCAGATGCTGGCATCATCTGTGAATCTCAGCCATGTGCGGCCCATCACCTGAGTTCTTCCTATGATGAAGTATCTATAATTGCAGACCGTTCTTCAACAGTGACCTCTGTATGAAGTTGTTGTCACGCCTTCACTCTTGGACAAGGTGATCCGTTTTCAAAACAACGTGAATCTCTACTTGGTTTTCTGTGTCTTTTCTTTTGCTAATCTCCAGCTCCATATCACAACTTGCTTATCTAAAGAATTGAGAATTCTCCTTTCAAATTCTTTTAATAAGGGTGTATGCTGACTGATATATCAAACTTAAATACTGTTTATGTTGTTACAATCCATTCCTTACCTTAACCCAATTGTTTCATGTCCTGTCCTAAATATTTACCCCTATACTTATAATTTGTAAAAATTGAAGCGAAATGCCTATGTAATTTTTTAATGATGAGGGAGAAGTGTAAATTGAATTCTTTGACTTTTCTCATCTCCTGTGTGTAAGTTTTGATTTTTCTCCCTTTTGTTTGTCTCTTTTGAAAGGCTATGATACATTCCCCTCTTTTTGTGAAGTCCTAGAGGAAATCAAGCCACGTCAGATTCTCTTTAGGAGTTAAAACAGATGAATGGTTTATTCATGCAGTTGAACCCAGGGAATAATGATCAACACACACACACACACACACACACACACAAGGAAAGGTAACTTGAGAGGTATGGGCATGAATTCAATGTCTGGAGAAACTACTATTCATAGGAACTCATGTTCACATGGCAATGGTTTCAGAATTATTTTTGAAGTTGACAAAGGTACAACATGATGATGTTCGTCAACCTTTTAGGCAAATTTAAGATTTCTTCCAGAAACCAAGGGCAGACCTTTTCCAGTTTCAGTTGTGGTTTTGCTGATTGCCTGGTCTGCCATGGTTCAGAGCTAGGTTCCTTCTAAACTATTTCTTTCCTGCGGCATGGACCTTCAAGTTTTGTGCATGGCAGCGACTTCCAGTGTGTGGCCACATGGCTCAGAGGGAACGCCGGCTTAGAGTCAGTTGCTTTGCACAATCCTCCGCTCTTCAACTCCTTTCGTTGTGCATTTGGGCTCGTTGGTGGTGTTCACATTAGAATGACATGGAAGGATCAACCAAACACCACTTCAGAGACTGCAAACCAGAAGCTGCCCCTCACACACTGATGCTGGACCATGAAGGTACAGAAAGGAATACTGGCACCCCACTTCTTGGATAGGGACATGGTGTTGCTGAGGCACAGGCTGGAGGACGGGAATTGAATGCTAAATGTCATGGTGGGCAATGGTACCAGAGTAAGCCAGATAGCAGCCAAGGTCAGTGTTGTGTCTCAGGATGAAGCAGAGTGCCCCTCAGTACAGGAAGGAGGTCAGTGATCTTCAATGTCTTCCAGATATGTGCACAAACCTGAACTCTATCGCTGAGGCATGAGCACTAAAAGGGGAGGATCTCAATGGGTTACCCCACAAGGGTAACTGCTAACATCTTCTCTCTGCTACCATGCACTCTCGGAACCACCACTCACTCTAACTCTGCCACTGTACATGCATCTCACCAAGCCTCATGGACCTCATCTCTCACTGTTGGATCAATTACATTCATGCACTGGCTCTCATTCACCTCGGTCTCCCAAGCTGCTAACTCTTTCTGACCTCTGGGATCTTCCTACTCACAGAGGACACCTCACCACCTCCACCCCTCTCCTGCTCATGCATCACCATCAACTGCTCTTTCACATTTCATTCAATACTGTACAGTTCCGCTCTTTCTTTCATTACAGGAAAAAAGGCCCATAACAAATCTGAGGGGACATGAACCTGTGAATTGGTGGCAGACATTAAGCTGCTTGCTCCCTGTGAGGAGTTAATTCTAGAATTATATAAAGAAGAACACAATTGCTCATGTGGATATAGGGAGACCTCAATGGGAAGCTAGCCCCATTAGCTCCATTGAGCTGTGCTGCTCTCCCATTACCACCAGCGCAAATTCATTCTTAATGTGCACAAGCTTTTAGACAACTAGTATTCTTTCTTTGCTTATGCACCCAATGAGCTTCCACAAAGAAGCGGCCAGCACTGGAGACCGTCAGCTCCATCTCCAACTTGAGGAGGAAGTCATGGACACTCGCCAGCAAGACCTTCCTCTCCACCAGCTCACACCCTTTCTCCTCAGTGGCTTCTCTTCCTAGATTAGAGCACAGTCTAGTGAACATATCACTAGCACACCTGGCCGAGAAAGTAACGTCCCTAGTTTCTGACTCTAGACACCTGCACCTGCTCAGCTCCATAAAAAAATGGTCCTGGCCATTGGTAACTTAATAAAAATGGTCAGGCAGGCAAAGGAGCAGCAAGCACATTCATTAGAAGTGGTTGATCAACTGGATTAAAGGATGAAGGAGTCCATCAATGTTAGCAGTACTGTGCTGGCTCTGACTTGAATGTGACTGGCTGTCTCCATGGGCAAATCGTCTCTGCAATGGAGAACCAGGTACAGCATACCCAGTGCTGAAAATGTGTTGCTGGAAAAGCGCAGCAGGTCAGGCAGCATCCAAGGAACAGGAGAATCGACGTTTCGGGAATTCCTGAAGAAGGGCTTATGCCCGAAACGTCGATTCTCCTGTTCCTTGGATGCTGCCTGACCTGCTGCGCTTTTCCAGCAACACATTTTCAGCTCTGACCTCCAGCATCTGCAGCCCTCACTTTCTCTCACAGCATACCCAGTGTCTATCAGATATGTGCACACACCTGAACTCGATCACTGTAGCCACGAATGCCTAACGGGGATGACCTGAAAGGACCTCAACCTCACTCCAGATTTCCCTTCTTCTCCAGAATTCAGGCACCCAAAGCAAGAGATGGGGCTACAGACATGAGCCTCAGAACCATCTTCTCTGGACAATCAAGAGATGTTTAGCCCCTGCCTGAGGGGACCTGACAGGCCAACTCCCCTGAGTAAAATTGGATGGTCCCCTTGATTGACGGTGATAGTGCCTCCTGACTGACCATACCTGACTCAACACCACTAAGGACTGTGCCACTTTGACTTTTACACATGGCCTTTTCCTTGAAGCATGTGCAGTGTGTTTTCCACATAATCTGCTGGCACATGCTGCAGCAGTAACATTAGTGCAGCATGATGCCACACAATGACCTGTCTACATCCTTGATGTTTCATGTCTCTCCACTATGACCAGCTCCCTGCCTGAGCCTCTGTACTCAAAAGCCATGCAAGCCAGAGAGACTGAATAGCCTGTAGCTGAGCAGGGAAGGGCCTGTGCACCAAGAAAGCAATGTGAATAGACAGACTGGCAGCCTCTATTTAAACTCAAGGTGAATGAGTGCTAAGAAAGCAAGCTAAAGGCCAGAAGGTGCATCTTGTCCAAATGCCATTTGGCAGGGGTGTAAAAGTCATGCGTTGAACTCCAAAGTACAATGGCGAAGTGCTGAAGTGTGGGAGTTGGTCTGAATGTGGGCGTGATTATGTGGTGAGGCTTGGTGGTTTGTCAATGCCAACCTTCATGGGTGAAGGGTCAAAGAGAATGATGTTCACAGAGATGCAGTGACAAGATGCTGAAGGTACATTGGATGATGGCAAGGACAAGCAATCGTGAGCTGTGGCCACCAAGTTTCCATTCTGATTGGAGGGTCCAGAATATGCAGCATTTAGTTTCTCAGGGAAAGAGAGGAGAACTGGAACACTGAAATACTGAACACTTAAAAAGAAATGCAATTTTGGATATTAATAAGATCTAAATATATGAAAATCAGGAAGCTGCCACTCAATACCAAGAGTCATAAGTATTTGAGGCTTGAGAGGAATATCCCAAAACATTTTCTTGACGTCAAGATTCTGATATTTTCATCCTCTGTATTTTCCCAACCTCATGCCATTGCTCGTGTCACACCAGGGAGGAGAAATTTCTAATCCAAGTTTTCGAGCAGGTTGAGACTTGAGGCAAATTTAGTTCGACATGGAATCTTTGATTTCCTTGCTTCCAACATTCTCCTTGATGCTAACATTTGGTTCTTATCTCAGTGAGCCAACGGTGTCTCAAGATTACAGTTAGTTTCAACAAAGGCTGGGGTGATATTTGTCCTGTATCTGATTCGGCAACAAATGGTCCTCGTCCTTCTAGCCAGGGGTCCAGTGCTCACCTTAGGAGATAAATGTGACTATTAACACCACAACAGGCATAATGTCTTTAAGCTTCAGTGACCCAGTGAAGATCCATAATTCCTTTATATGTGATAAATGGCAAGCCATTAGTGTCAATTCAAGCATAATGAGTTTCAGTAGTTCATCCTGTGTTCAGAACTGACTGGGGAGACACATTGTCTGCTGGTCTCTTCTGTTTGGGGACCAGAAGGTCTAAACTAGGGTGTGACATTCCAGGGGTACGATGTCTGAGCTCTGTCCTGGTAACTGGTAGTTTGACTTTTGCAGAAGTTATATCATGTGATTAAAAGCAGCCCTGCCTTTCTTTTAGTTTGGCCAAGTCCTTTTTCAAAATTAAACAAGCATAGCACTTAAAACAATTTACGATCTCTCCTCATGCCTATGATAAGCATCTCTTCTGCTCAATCCTTCATAGTTGAGTTTCCCCATCATGCTTGACTGGTCATATGTCCACTGAACAGTGCTTTTACATTAGTTATTTTATTTGACCTAAATTTTGCTTTCATGTTAGCTCATTCCAGCCGGTAGCTGGGTCTAATCATTTTTTTCAATTAATCTTAATTTTGAGGCTACTACAGCTGGAAGCCTCAAATTTTGAACGCTGACCTTGTCTTACACAAAGCCAATGTGACCAATGTATTTAATTGTTTGAAAGATACCAAAAAGTATGACACTCATCGACGCTATTGTTAATTAGCTTTAGATTTTCAGACTTTAGTGATGATTCTAAGCTACCCCTGCTTTGAAGCAAACTGGTGATGTACAGATTTCTTCTGTCCTGAAGAACTGCCCAAAAGCTTGCAATACTTTACTTTATAAGCTCGCTGCAATTGTTGAGAAATTTTACAGTGCTAAATTTCCACTTAAAATAAATGTACGAGAGGGAGGGGGAAATAATATTCAGAGAGAAAAAGTAACGTCAACTTGATATTCCAAAGCAAATTCTTTATTTCTCCACTTCTCTGCCTTTGTATTCTATGTGTTGGTTTATTTTTTCTGATGGTGCCAGAGAGTGGTGACACTATACAGCATTTTTCACTGTATTTTGTATCAAGATACACATGACACTGAATAAATCAAATCAAATAAATAAATACATCAAAACTGCCTGCATGGACAATCTTCACAGATCACTGGCAGGAGAAAAGGTTCAAAGCTTCCTCACTGCAATGAAAGTATTTCTAGATCTTAAATGCATGTTTGGATTCATTGTATCACCACTGAAGAAGGCACACTAACATCATTACAACCACACACAAGTGATTATGGCCCAGTTTCATTTTGCTATAATGGAGCGTGTGTCCACAGCAAAGAAATTGGAAATCACAAGTCCCAGACCTGAGCTGTCGTCTCTCACCTACATGGAGATAACTCGCAGTTTAAGTGTGCCTGGTTACTGGAGGTAGCTAGGAGAAAGTGAGGACTGCAGATGCTGGAGATCAGAGTTGAGAGTGTAGTGCTGGAAGAGCACAGCAGGTCAGGCAGCATCGGAGGAGCAGGAGAATCGATGTTTCGGAAATCAGCCCTTAATCAGGAGCCTTGATGAAGGTAGCTGACTGTTTCCATGATCAGCTGCCTTCCTTTAAATTGGAGTTTGAATCAATGGTTTGGGGGACCCAGAGTTTGGAATTTAGATCAGCTAAGATCAGTTCTGTTCTCAGTGAGATAGCTAAGGTGGTCTTTTTGTCAAGAGAAGTCAGGCATGGAGGCTGAAGGGCAAAGAGTGGGTGGTGGGTGCGAGTTGAAATAAGTTGCCTTTGCGTTATCATAAAGGCCATGAGGATGATTGAGGGTATAAGGGACTTGAAGGGCTGTGGGTGATGGGCAAAAGGGACAGGGTTGAATGGAGAAGCGTATGAACGACCATGCAGGATGGTCATAGAATGGGATAGTGAGTATGAAGTGTCATGTAGGTAAGTAAGTTACCATGCAAGAGGGACAGGTGGGCACCGGGTCATACATTGGCATGAGTGAGGCTTGGCTATCTTCAGGATCTAGTCACCTCCATCCGGGTTGTCTGGCCTCACTCCCAGCTACCTCCTCACCCTGCAATAATCCCAACTTGCACCCTCCAAGTCCCACGGAACTCTGGAAGTATGGCTGGTGATTTTTAAAGCTCAAGTGCTTTAAAGCACAAATGCCGGGAGTCAGGCGTTATGCAGTTTAAATAGTGCCAATGTTCACAGAAGCAGACAGTTTTATTGAAATGATATTGAGCTTTCTTTTGTTGATGTTACAGGGGGTTAATCTTCCTTTCACAACCATGAGAGATTCTCAGGACAATCAGAGCAGATTTTCACTTTTTGTAATTCAGTCATTTTGAGGAAAACAGCAATGCCAGTAAAACTTTGGGTTAAGCACACATTAAGGTGTTAGCAATGTGTGCTATTACATTTCCAACTTATAGCACCTTTATAAATAAAACTGCTTTACTGTTCGTCAGCACATACCCAGAACTCCCCTAACTGCTGACCAAAGCCAATTGTTCCTTCTCACACCATTAATTTGAGTTAGGTCTAAGACCTGTTTTAGACAGAAAGTTATAAACTATGTGCCTAGGATCATAACAACACCAGCACAGAAGGAGACTATACAGCCACTGTATCTGTGTCAGTACAGGCTGAGTACTGAAATTATGTACTCTGCTCTTCACCTTGTCACCTTTAATGCTTTCCTTCTTCAAGTGTTTATCTAATTCCCCCTGAATGCTGTGATTAATTTACGTATTCATTTACTTATTGTACTGTATTCTTTGTGTACAAAAAAAAGCTCTGCTAATCTTAATGTTTCTAGCATGGGGTTTATGTGCTTTGTTATGTATTTAATAAGTTTCTGAAAATAATATACTTCTTCTCTTCAACTATTTTGAAATGAAGACCATTTTTATAACTATGGCCACCAAGCCACTCCAGTCTCTGCCCACTACTTCAGCAAAATTAGTTCTTTCCTCACCACATTAAATCAATTTTGTATTTTTTAAAAATGCCTCCAATATACCCAATCTATTGTTAGTTATTTGATTTGATTTATTATTTTCATACACACCTAAGTACAGTGAAAAATTTTGTTTTGCGTGTAGTACAGCAAATCACAACATACAAAGACACAAAAATCATAGGGTGATTGAAGAGGGTGAGGAATACAGAGTTACAGTGTCAATTTTACAGACTTGGAATTGAGGTTTAAAAGTGCAGAATGATTCTAAGAAACGGAAGAATAAGATTTGCTGTAGAGAGCTCACAAAGAGTCATCATGTGTCAGCACAGATATGTAACATGTTCTGTCAAAGGGCTACTGTGAGCACCATCAAAGGGCTACAGTGATCCTGAAGTATCAATCTACAACAGAATGTATTCCATAGGTTGTACTAATTCAAGATGTTAGACTGCAACTTCATACCACTTTCTCACCTACCATTGGTAAAAATCACTTCAAATGTGGGCATTCTGTCAGTTGTGGTTGGTAAATGCAGATGTGGAGTTCCTATTTTGGGTTTTATTTTGCTGAGAGGCAGCGTAGTTGCTTGTGGCTTCCTTTTCAGATGGATTAGAATTCAAATTACTACCTGCTCTCTCGCTTTCACTACTTGAGTGTCTAACGTGCTTCCTATTTCTTCCACAGAATCAGTAATAGAATAGTTTGTTAAAGTCTGCATCGCAGTGAAAGGCTTGATTTAGTGATAAGGCCCCCAACTGTAATGTGTTCTTTTCCTTCCAATGAGAGAATCAGTGCAGTTTTGTAACAGGACACCTGTTTGCACTTCAAATGGAAACCAGGGGTGTATGTTGGTGAATTATTGATAAAGCTGTGTTATCTTTGAAGAAAGGACATCTGTGCACTGGTATCAGTCAGTGGCTCTGCCTCCAGGACTGAAAGCTGAAGCTTTTCCTTCAGATCAGTATCATGCTGTCGTGTGACTTCACATTTCTAATCCTTTCTATTTTTGTTCAGGCACATGCTCCCCAGCTGTGCTCCATTACATTGTTCCTCTAATCATTCACTGAATTAAGAAAAGAAAGGGAAGGAAAAAAAAGTATCTCTAACAAGGCTTTTACTTGTGTGAACTTGTTAAGTGTCTGATTTCAAACAAAAGAATATCTTTTTCTCTGCTTGGAATGAGAGCTGTACACCTCGGATATTGTTTCACTCTGTCTTCATACCTTTATGGTTGTGACCCCTTCCCTTTATGTTTTACTTTGCAATTAACTCCTAAAACGTAAAGCTCCCATAGACTACTCGGATATTGAACTTTTTATTTCAAAAGCTGACGTTTAAAGAATAAACAGCAATCACCAGTAACCAACGAACGATGCAGGCTGAGCCTAGTTATTCCAATGCAGCTGGGAATGTGCATGATTTCACTTCTTCTCAACAGCAACATTTTGGAATAGCGTTCAAGAACATTGGCTCACGTGTTTATGCACATAGATCTTTGAAGGTGGCAAGCCAAATTGCTGTTCAAAAACAGCACATGGAATCTTGTCTTTAGCAAAATGATGACGAGCATAAAAACAGAGAAGTTAAGAAGGTTAGTCTTATTCATTCACAGGATATGGGCATAGCTGGCTAGATTTATAGCTAGTACCTAATTGCCCAGAAGGCAGTTAAGAGTCAACCACAATGCTGTGGGTTTGGAGCACATTTTGGCCAGACCAGGTAAGGATGGCAGTTTCCTTCCCTAAAGGATGTTAATAAACTAGACGGGTTGTTCTAACAGTCACTGATGGTTATCATTGGCCCCTTAATTCCAGACTTTTATTGCTTTCAAATTCTACCATCTGCTATGGATTAGAACCCATGATCGAAGAATAACCTGGGTGTCTGGATTAATAGTCTATTGGCAATACCATAAGCCCATCACACTCGTTCCCCCCCATCCCGCCACTTTATAATTAAAGCTGCACGGTTCACTGAGTAGGCCTCAGCTGGAGTATTGTGTCCGGTTCCAGACACCACACCTTTGTGATAGATGTGAAAGCCTGAGACAAGATAGAGAGGACGTGTCGTAAAATGATAACAGAGCGTGGTTATGCAGAGATTGAAAAGCTAATAGTAGATTTGGCAGAATTACGCAAAATTATGAGAAGTTTGGATTGAGTAAATGAGGCGAGACTCAGAGGGGTTAGAAACAGATGGCCAGAGATTTAAGATAATGATCACAAAAAAGGCAAGATTTGACTTCGCAAGATGCTGTACTTTGAAGGACGGTGGTAATTGGATTCAGTAACACCTTTCAGAAGGGATTTGGATGTATACTTGGATAAAATTGCAAAGGTAAAAAGAAAGAGTTGGGAGGGGTTTAAGAATAATTGGATGGCCCTTCCAAAGAACTGTTGGATGCAGTGGTCTCCTTCTGTACTGCGCTTTTCAATGTATTTATGGAGAATATCTTAACTCCCCTGAAGCAGTTTGAGTTTGGATTTGGTGAGAAGTGAAAATGCTTAAAAAAGAAAGGAACCTCAATGTCAATCTATCTCAGTCATGCCCACTTGCAGTATTTCTTCATGTTTATTTCAGTTTTTAAGCATCTGCAATACTTTGCCTTTGTAGTGGCAACACCATGCAGCTCTCCTCTGATGATATCATCATCACATAGGATCAGAAACTCGCCTGTCTGTTATACACCCTATGCAATATTCAGTCACTCTGAGTTCGATGGTGCTGATTTTTGGTGCGTCATGTGATGATTGATTTGGCAAAGATGAGGAAAGTGATTTAAACTCAGTTAAGTTAATTCCACTGCCAAGATTTCAGTGTTTTGACACAGTAGCACTTCCCTTGAAAGCAATCTTAAAATTCACAAGCTGGTCTTTTCCTACACAGGTGACAGTCACAACAATCGGATATGGAGACAAGGTTCCCCAGACCTGGATCGGCAGGACAATTGCTTCATGTTTCTCCGTCTTTGCAATTTCATTTTTTGCACTTCCAGCTGTAAGTTTTTTTTTTAATCTAATTTTGTGGCATAGGAATTGATTGAAATTTTGACTTATTGCTTAGGTCAACCAGAATAAGAGTTACCATATGTATCGTCTCATTGTATGTAGTAATTCTTTCATAAGGGAATGTATTTAGTTGGAAAGCTTGTTATTGTGAGGAAGTGTCCAATGATTAACCTACCTAGGTTCATAAAGACACTCCAATAATCATCATTATTCCAATTGAGAAGCCGAGTCACTGGAAACATAGAACTGATCACTAGCATGCCATGTTGATACTCCCCTTTAGCATTCATTGAGGATAAAAAGGAATTATGTAGTCAACAGATACCTGGGTAATATGTTGGTACAGGCTGAATAGAATCCTGATGAGAAAGATATGTAGCAAAGTATATATCTGACTAAGACAATCAAATGAATCTGATTGGAATTCATTCATTTTAGTTTATACGTAAATCATTTCATTATATGTGACTTTAAAATAAATCTGTGCCATCTAATTATCATCTGTCTATTTTACCTTGGAAATCTGATGACTGACCTTGCTTTGCAATTGCTATATAGAAAGTGAAAGACCAGTGAAAGTCAATCAAGGATGTAGAAAACATTGGGGTATTTGGAACAGTAAGGATGAAGCCGCAATGGATAGTCTTTCAGACTTCCAGAGGGGTGATGCAGAATAATAGCAAGTCCAACTGTATTGGGTCACATAGGTTGATGTAGTGATTCCAGGAAAGAGATTGGCAAATATTGCAGTTTTCGGATATCAGGTCAGACAGCTTTTAATCAGACGTGGTAAATACTAACTATATATAGGCCAAGGCTTCATCTATGCCACGAGGCTACTAGAGAGAATGATCTCTAGTATCATGTGATTTTACATCAATTTCCAAAGAACGTTACCTTATTTACATATTCACATTGAAGCCTAATACTACAGCTGAGTCTGCTTCCATGCTCGACATCTCTATGACTCTATGACTCTATCAGTAGTGTAAAGTGACAACCTTTGGGAGAATTTATACAACAAATGACACCATTTTGAAAAGTGCAGGAAGTCCTCAGCGTCCATGTACTTGAAAGTGGAAGGGTCAGTTAGTAAGATCTTTAAAAATGAATCATATGGGTTCCTTGAGTTTATAAATAAGGAACAGATTGTTGAGGCAAAGAAAACATGCTAGAACTTTATAAATCCAACTCTGTTACCAAATTAGAATGGGGAATTCAGGAGAAAGTTATTTATCCAGTATAGTTAGCATGTGTGACTTAACCACTGTATGGAGTAGTTAACGCAAATACCATAAAATCATTTAAAGAGAAGTCAGATAGTAAATTGGACGGAAAGAAATAGATGGATCAACAGGTAGGTTAAGATAAAGAGCAATAGGAGGAGCTACTGGGGAACACAAGCATCTGTATTATCTATATCATCTGGGGCAGCATGGTGATTTCATGGTTAGTATTGTTGTCTCACAGTGCCAGGGACTCGGGTTCGATTCCGCCCACATGGCGACTGTCTAAATGGAGTTGGCACATTCTCCCCGCATCTGTGTGGGTTTCTTCCGAGTGCTCTGGTTTTCTCCTACGGTCCAAAGATGTGCAGGTTAGGTGGATTAGCCATGCTAAATTACTCATAGTATCCAGGGATGTGTAGGTCAGGAGAATTAGTGATTAGAACTGCAAGGTTACAGGGATTGGGGTGGGATGCTTTTCGGAGGATCGGTGTGGATTTGATGGACGAATGGCCTGCTTCCTCACTATAGGCATTTGATGAAGTGAAGTATTGAAGAGCTGTGTTGAATGGCCTGTTTCTGATGAAGGGTCAAAACATTCGCTGTGCTTTCTCTCCACAGATGCTTCCAGATATGCTGAGTTTCTCCATCAGTTTCAGTTTTGGACCTGTTTGTGTTGTACCTCCCTTTGAACTCTACGAGAGAAGCCAACACAACTGATATGTTTTAATTCTGTATCTCTTGTGTTGTTTCAGGGGATTTTGGGTTCAGGGTTTGCTCTAAAGGTTCAACAGAAACAACGCCAGAAGCATTTTAATCGTCAGATTCCAGCAGCTGCTTCTCTCATTCAGGTAGGTTGTGGTTTATTGACTAAGTTGCAAACTGAACAGAGTGACATATTGCAACAGTCAGGGAACCAATTGTGAATGGAATTTTACAGTCAAAAATCTACACTGGCATTGAATTTAGCCTCTTCAATTAACAATGCATTTGAATGTTTACTAGTGGGATTATTTTTCCATCGGCAGATCCAATTTCTTTCCAGAAACTTTAGAAATTGTAATTTTCTTTCTTAAAGTAAGTTGTTACAACCAGATATAATATGAAAATTACAACCATGACGTTGAAGAAAGGTCAAGACGATTCAATTTAATATTTCAAGAGCTATTCTATTGTTATAATGCAGAGCACAAACAATATGTGAGTATGTTGTAATCAACAGCAGTACATAAAACCAAAGTCATTTTGCAAGATAATAAATTTCAAGATGCATGAAGCTTGCCAGATGTACCTCCTTAATGCATCTCAGATGTCTTTCTTTTTAAATACTCCCATGACAGACTGTCCCCATTTCCTGACTGCTGCACACAAATATAGGGAAGGATTGGTGTGCAGAAAAGTAAAGAAATATTTGTGCTATTAGAGGTAGTGGCTCAGTACTTGTAGTACAATTCAAAAATTTCCTCGAGACATGTTCATGTACAAACGTATGATTATTCAGAATGTTCTGTGGAATATACTTCAGGGAAATTCACATACAGTCAGAGCTGCAGATAAAGGAAGAGGATGATAAGGAGATGGCATTCATTGGCATGAATACAAGAGCATATAATTTATTAAAGGAGGGATCAGAGGGGAAAGAAATGACCAAGAGGAAAAGCATAGGTACAGACGTGAAATGTAATAGCTAAAAATTATTTTAATTCTTTCACTGTAAGAAGTTGATCAAAGAAACAAGAAATTTAGGAGATACAGTTAAGACTGTATAATACAGTATTATTATTTATTAAGGACTAATAGATTCCTGCCCACTGTCCAAAAAAAACCAGCAGGTTTCCAATGCAATTTATTTCATTGGCCTTATGCCAAAGTTGTGATGAGAGTCTGGGAGAGCCCTTGTGAACTGTCAAGACAGATCCCCATGGGATTGGAGGGTAGTTATCCTAGAGTGCTAAAGGGGTCTAGGGAAGAGATTTATAAGGCAGTGATGACATCATCTTAGATAGGGGAGCCTTATTTAAAGCTTATATAAAACAGAAACAAGCACATAAGGACTCAATGGATAATGAAATGCAGACGTGAAGATTATCTGTACCAGAATAAAACAGTAAACAACAATCAAAACAGACACAAATTTTTGCCAAACAACCTTTTTTTACAATGGAGGTGATATCTCTATGGCCAACAGAAACCATTACAACACCTTGTACTTAGTATTTTAGAATTAATTTGAAACCAATCTGCATGGAAGTCTTTTAGTTAAGCTCAAAACTTTGGAGGTCAAGAGTAAATATTAGGAGTTGATAAGAAATCTTCTGATAGAATACCAAACATTTTTTCTGAAGAATGATGTTTCATTTTAGGTGGATAATATGACTATACTGAAGAAGAAGGTGTTCAGTAAAATGATTTCATTTTAGTGCTTAGCTCAAACAGACCATTTTGTCTGTTGTCAAGGCCCTAACCTGCAGTCATAGAGATGTTCAGTGCAGAAACAGACCCTTCTGTCCAACGTGTCCATGCCAACCATATATCCCAAATTAATCTGGTTCATTTGCCAGCACTTGGCCCACATCCCTCTAAACCCTTCCTATTCATAGTATGAGAGTCATAAACTTATGAAGCAGCTGTAGATATTCTAGAAAGATGGATAATGTCTATTTGGTGCTCATCATCTGATGTTCTTTAAGTCCCTACGCCACTCATTAAACTGTGAACAAAAAATTTGGTGAAGATCAATTTTAAAAAATCTCTGCCAGCCTTGATTGGTAGACCACACAATGTAACATTTGTTTGAGCAGGTTCAATAAAGGTATTTTGAATTCAAAGTGTTTGGGCACATTATAACACATCTCTGTAGCCATTTCACCCTGAGTGTAGATTAGATTACTTACAGTGTGGAAACAGGCCCTTCGGCCCAACAAGTCCACACTGACCTGCTGAAGTGCAAACCACCCAGGCCCATTCGCCTACATTTACCCCTTCACCTAACACTACGGGCAATTTAGCATGGCCAATTCACCTAACCTGCACATTTTTGCATTGTGGGAGGAAACCGAAGCACCTGGAGGAAACCCACGCAGATACAGGGAGAATGTGCAAACTCCACACAGAGTCGCCTGAGGCGGGAATTGAACCCAGGTCTCTGGCGCTGTGAGGCAACAGTGCTAACCACTGAGCCACTGTGTCTCCCTGAAAATGGATCTTGTGGTCCAGATATAGTGGCACTGCAAGACTCCAAAATTATTTTTAATCACCCTGTGTAGGCACGTTTTGGCAACTTCTAGGGCAGGTGTTACTTGAACCCAGACCTTCTGGCTCAGAGTTAGGGGCATGATCGTTGTGCCACATGTCAGTTGTTCAACATTTTTTTCTAAGGACTATTTGTTATGACTGCTCACCTGAGTTTCACAAGCTTCAATTATCTGAGCAACAGGATTCTGAGTTCACAGCCTGATTATCAAATCAGAGAAGTATTAAAAGATTGGAAGCATGAACAGACTGTTTGTTTGCTTTTAAATGAGATTAAGCATTTTAAATTACAAAGGTTTCACACTTTATGCAGGTTTGCATAGCGAGAGCTGTATGAGGTATTTAGAAGGTTATCTTATTTTTTCCCCACATGGTTCCTTATATCTGCCTATGGTGGATAGTGTGCAAATTGGCACTGAGAAGGTTTAGGTAGCGGCATGAATTTAGTGGGTGAGTGGTGAGAGTTAGAGCAACAAGGACAAAGGCCAAGAAAACTCAGATGCGCCTTCTTTCTCCAGCCTGCCTTCTTATTTGTGTGACCTTGTGTCCTCCTAGGATCGAGAGCATCACGGTGGCTCAGTGGTTAGCACTGCTGCCTCACAACGCCAGTCTTGGGCCACTGTCTTTGTGGAGTTTGCACATTCTCCCCGAGTCTGTGTGGGTTTCCTCTGGGTGCTCTGGTTTTCTCCCACAGTTGAAAGGTGTGCAGGTTAGGTGGATTGAGCCATGGTAAATTACCCATTTTGTCCAGGGATGTAAAGGTTAGGTGGATTTGCCATGGTAAATGCAGGGTTATAGAGATTGGATAGGGGAAGTGGGTCTGGGTGGGCTACTCTTCAGAGACTCGATGGGCCAAACAGCCTGCTTCCACACTGTAGGGATTCTATGATCTACTTCCAGGTTTGACAGTGGTCAACCTTACCTCACATCTCCTACCCCATCCATGCCAGAGCAAAAGCTTGTTAATTTGGGTTTTTTTTAACTAAGGTCGGTCTTGTGCATGTGAAATTATCTTGACTCATACTACCCACTTCAACAGCCTCAATCCAACTCAGAAATCCAATGTAACCCAAATTTGTATAGATTATTAAATAGAAAAAGACCGTGGAATGAAGAAAAAACTCAGTAGTAAAGTGACAAAATATGTATGTGGATAGAGCAATGAGTCATTGAAATTGGTTACAGATCAGACCAAAGTGGATCCCATACAATGAGAAATAGAATCTGCTTGAAACAGCCAAAGATAAAGTTAAAATAAACTTAAAATTCATTTAAGACTTCATACTGAGCATATTTATCAACTTTGAGCCTTGATATCAACAAATTGGTCGACTGCTGATTGTATAATTAAATACGAGGAAGAGAAATTTAAGGTCAAGCCATGCAGTGTTCTCAAGTAAAAGATCCATTTGTGAGCACTGAGGTACAAAGGGCAAAAAGCATAAGTTGGAGACACTGCAAAAGGGCCCACAAACCGGATTCCTTTGTTCGAGCTATCAAAAAAGGGAGGATCTCAGAATCTCAGTTTCTGAGCTTTAAATGGTAGAACTTGAGAAGGAAAGGGTAAATCCAGGCAGTTGCTCAAAATATATTGTAAGCATCTAATAAGAATTCACAGGTTCAAAATGGTGCCTTTTCAACTCTTTTGCTTCTGTTATATTGAATTTGTTGGTTTACACTGGAAGTAGGTGTTACCTATGAGATTCAGTAGACTTCCTTGGTCTCTTTCAACTTTGATGTTAGGTATTTCAACTCAATTCTTTGGAATGTGTAAATTTATGGTTGATATCAGGAAATGCTTCCCTCAAAGACTGGATCAATACACAGTGTGGAGTACTGAAAAGAATAATTGAGGCGAAAATCCTGAAATCATTTGTGGATGGATTGGATGCTGTAAAAGGGGAACATCAGATTCATCAGAGTTGAGGAATTGAAATGGGCTGAATGACTTTTTCTGATCTAAATCTATAAATGAGTTGGCATTAAGTCAGAAATATGTGTACTTTTATTTGATGTTTTGCTTTGTTTGGCAAAATCACAAGCTTAGTTACATGTTGAATTTATTTTTGACTCTTGACATTTCTCAATGAATTTGAACCTTTTGGGATTATTCACTAATTTAGTGGAGTTGGTGAACTTGTAAAACAAAGAGTTGGTGCTCAACTGTGCAAACTTATTTCTTCTTGCAAACTTTAAGCCACGCGATAGCGATTTGAACATTCTGAAGCTTTCAACAAATTGTGTCAAGTCAATTAAGCGCTTGAAAATCAGCTCTTGTCATAAGTAGGTGTACTGCAGGGTGTTTGCTCAATGATTAATTCACTAGAAATATTTAAGCTCTTCCAAAAAGACAATCGAAACAACTTTATAGTTTCATTCCTTTCAGACATCATGGAGATGCCATGCAGCAGAAAACTATGAATCTGCAACTTGGAAAATGTATGTCCGACAGCCAGTCAAAGCTTATGCTGCATCTCCAAGTCCAAAGACAAAGAAGTTACCGGTAATTACACTGTTTCCCTACCTCTCTCTTTTCTTCAAGTTTTCTCCACCTCTTTAATGCTTTTCTCTCTTTTTTGAATATGCACCAACTTTTCTTGAAATTCCAACACATTAATAGGCAGCTAGCTGTGGTTTTGACAAAATCAATCTTCATTTTGACCTCTGACGGTCTCATGTGAATGTGAACCTTGACCCTAGGTGTTCACCAATCATGTTGTTCGAACTTTGACATCCCTCTTGTCAACGGGCATTAATGTTTTACATAAGTAACTAACTGCTTGCACTTTCAGGGCAAGAAAAAGAAGCCCAAAATTGATAAAGATAATGGACTGAACTCTGAGAAGGCACTAAATGTGCCTAACATCACATATGACCATGTCGCTGACAAGGATGACCGAAAATCTGAAAACTCAAACATCGATGGATGTGATTCATCAGGTAGGAGAGAGAAATGAGTGACATTCAACAACACCTGCCCCATTGGCTGGTCGAACTAACCATTTCTTGTGTACAATAGGAAGACAGTCTGCTGCCACTTACCCAGTTGCACTGAAGGAAGTTATTTCAAAAGGAAATGTTAGTAGACCCTTTAGATTAGAGTTTCCTACAACATGGTTTAAAATCTCTTGTTGGATAATGGTATGCACAAATATAGAGCGAAGGGTAGAAATTGAGGTTTTGGTTGAGATGAGCCATTTTCTGGTCGAATGTTGCAACAGACTCAAGGATCTAATTAGTCCATCCAAGTCCCCAGTGTTGCTGTGTAAATAATTTGATTCAGAAAAAAATGTTGCTAGCATTTTGTTTAAACTCACAAACTTATGCGACCTTTTTGAACACCTGCTTGATCTATGCCTCTCAGTGCAGGTAAGTTATGACTCTCCTGAATGCAGCTCAATGACCATGAAAATTTGAAGCATTGTAGTAATTTAAAAGGTAAGATACGAGAGAACAATTTCTGTAATCAAATGACCAGGTTGCTAAAGTACAGTGAGGTCTCAAAGATGGTCTGAAAGCTAGGATTGCTGCTGTCGTTTTGCAATGTCTCTGAATATTTGTTGTCCTAACAAATTATGTTATAACATTGCAACCTTGAGTTCTTTACTATTATAAAGAAGGTACAGCAGTGCCCGAGAACACTTTTGAAATAAAAAGTGTTCCAAAATTTTCTTAAAATATTACAATCACATGTAACATGAGAACCTGTTTTTTAATTAAAAGGAACAGTGCAGCATTTGACCAATACAACATCCTTTGAACATCTGAGTAATGAGCTTATCTGGAAAATGTATCGAAGGAAATTGATAACTCTGCAAACAAAGCAAACATATGGCATGTTATAAACACAACTTGTCAAGTTTTTTTAAATTAACCTTGATAGTCATTAAATAAATGTAGGGTAAATAGATGGAGTTGAGAAGTAATACGATTACACTTGTACTTTCCACTGGGTTTAGCAAGTCTGAGAGAATGGAATAGATTGACAGCTTGGCAGGTAAAGATGGCACCGAGGAATAGACCATTCACTATTGGCATAATCTGATTTCCACTGCCATGGAAATGAAGATTTTCCTGTTTCTGCAATGGTCACTTGATCCTTAGCACTGATGCTATGCATGGGCAAGAAGTTGAAAATTGACCTTAATATATATGTCCTACAATTGTTTCACCTTAAATTAATATCATGAAGCAAAGGGATGCTGGGAATGAAAGGACAATGCAGAGGAGCAGGCTGTTGTTTCATTCTATTTGGCATGTTTTTAAGAAACAAATATTCCAAAATCAAGGAAGTTGTTTTTATTATCTAGGACAGCTCCACAAAATGAAAGTGATTCCTCTTTATTTGTTTTATGGAAACAAATAAATGTATTTCTTTTTCATGACTCTGGAAGTTATATTATTTGATACTACCACCGAAACATGGTAATGCATTCCCTTGAAGCTTCATTGTGTTAGATAAAACACTATTGTTTCCTGCAAAAACAGTGAACAATCTCATGCATTAAGAATGTGAATAATCTCACTTCATGCCCTTCATTTCTGGGATATGTTTTCATTATCATGGAGAATTCTGCAAGGTGTTCCAAAGGAATCCTCTGCAAGAACAATCCCACATGTCCTCACCTTTGTCCCCTTGAGGCTTGTTAATGCTGCATTTATTCACAATATGCTTGCAAATGCATTTTCCAGTTTGTAATCTGATTTGCATACACATTTATTGTCACTGTCAATATTTGATAATTTTTTTCAGTTTTTTTTTAACAATGACAAGAGGAAAATAGCATTATATATTGAAACCCATAATACTAAGCATTCAGGTTTTTAATTATTTTGGAGCGAGGAGACTGACTGTACTCATCTGCTAATTTCAATGGATATGGTGCTTGGTATGAGAAACCACCAGAACAAATTTCTCAACCCAATTCACTTCCAATTGATGTTGGAACAACATTTCTGAAATGTTAGTGATCCAGAATTGAATTAGGAAAATACTGTGCTGTAGGATGGCCAAGAAAACTAAAGTAAACAGGTAATGGTAATGTTGGCTTGTGGAAAGATTACGAAAATGACCCTTACTAAGTACAGTTTCATTAAATGTCGAATTCAGACAGATCATTTTGTGTTACAAATCTGGAATGTAGTTAGTTGAATCCTATGATTGTGTATCTAATTCAGTTACTATATGAGTGAAGATCACAGAACAAAACCCTAGGTAGCTTTATTTGGAGTATTCGCACAATATCAATATGTACTTTACTAGTTTTGATGTGAAAAGGTTCATCCAAGTGTAGAATGTGAGAGATTTTGTTTACGTGGAAATAATTTGTGTCTTGGGGCTGGTGGTATCTCACTTTGTGATAAATATGTGGAAACTGACATCTGATATTTAACTAATCGTCCAATCGAGAAAAGCAAAGTGCAGTGGAGTTGAATTTAAATTGAAGTCAAGTGAGAGTTAATTGGTTTGAGTTATATGATAACAGCTAAGATAGAAGGAAAGAGAATGGAAAAGGAAGAGGAGGAAAATGTGGCCTATGTTGCCACAATAGATTAAATAAGAGAGTAGACACAGTGGGGTGGGTGAATGAGTGGCTGTTGAGGAGAATAGATAAAGCAAGGGATAATAGAGAGACGGTGGACATGAATTGAACAAATTAACTGCAAACAAGTATGAATGAGGGAAATCAGCAAGGAATTAGAGATTACAGAAGGAGCAAAATGATTTTCAATCTCATCAAATTTAACCATATTGAAGATATTTTATCAGCACAATTTAAACTATGGTTAGCATTCACCTCATTATATATGTCTCTTTTTTTGTCTATTCCAAACATTGGGCTGAACCTTTGTTGTCTTCTTCATTAAAAAGAATTGTTGAGGTTGGAATACCTCAAGTGACTGTGAAACTGCAGATATGTTGTAATATTTTGAGCGTATGAAATTTTATACTATTTTCTCTGACTCTTTCTATCTTTCTCTGTCTATTTGACACCTTCGTCTGTAACCTCTCTCCCACTTCTGCAAGTATACAGGAAAAGCAAGGATGTTGAAAACAACTGGTAAGTTATTAGCTAGTGTGCACTGTGGTTGTAGATATGCTTGTGTTGTTTTTAATCTTGGACTTTTCAGTGATGTAGTTAATACTGTGAGTGATATTTCTTGTAACGATTGTCTTGGTGATTAGCTTAGAGTAGAACACTAGAAACCCGCACAATTTAGTCACCAAACTGTGAGTGAGGCATACGAAGCATGCTTTGGTTTGTAAATTAATTTGTGGTGTGATTTCTGTGTTTTGTTGTTGAGTACAAATATTGACTGCAGTAAAGGGCTACAATAAGGAGCTAATATATTTGGCAGAGTGGATGATATAGAACTGAATGTATATTCCGCTCAAAGTTGGAAAAGGCATTACTTAGTTAATATGCACTGCCCAAAACTGATGTCAGTATTTGCAATATTGTACTGTTTGTTTATTTTCCTTTAGAACGAGGAAATAATTCACTTCCCGATATGCTATTCAGTTTGGCGATGACACATTCGGATAGCCCCACCTTCTCTTAAGCCATAGAGTCATCCAAATTGGATATAGAATTCTGATGACATGGAAGAACAAAGTTCTTGTTCTCTTTTCATGGCTATCTTTCTTGATGGCTGGGTATTAAACTTGATACCTCAAATACCATTACATCAGTCAGAGATTAGATTCCGTACAGTATGGAAACAGGCCCTTCGGTCCAACAAGTCCACACCGATCCACTGAAGACTAACCCACCCAGACCCATTCCCCTACCCTATATTTACCCCTGGCTAATGCACCTAACACTATGGGCAATTTAGGGTGGCCAATTCACTTAATCTGCACATCTTTAGATTGTGGGAGGAAACCAGATCACCCAAAGGAAACCCACAAAGACACAGGGAGAATGTCCAAAATCCACACAGACGGTCGCCTGAGGCGGGAATCAACCCTCGGTCCCTTGCGCTGTGAGGCAGCGTTGCTAACCCCTGAGCCACTGTGCCATCTATTTGAACCACCGTGCTACCCATCTAAGCCATCGTGCCACCCAAGTCCTTTGGGTGAAACCAGGAAATACCAAAATTTGATAGAGGCCATCGTGAACAGATTGTGATTTTAAAATGACTCTCTTTAAAAAAGTTTCCAACCATAATTTCTTGCTTCTCCCTGCTAAAACTGCTTACAAGAGATGGATGGTGATGAGCCAGCATCACATCATCTTTGCCCCATCAATCACTTTGCAAAAGCTTCTCTCACCAATCAGGAGCACTTTGAAGACTGGTTCTTCTCTCTCCTTGCTGATCTTGGTTTATGAAATGGTGATTTCCCTCCTCTTTTTCCAAACTGACATCATTCTGAAAACTGTGCCATTGTTTTGTGACACTTGCCTGAGATTACTTACTGCAGGTGACCTTTGCTTAGTCATTCGCATGCAAAGACTTATTCCAAGGGCAATATGTATATGATTATTGAAAGCTTGAAGCATTGTATACTGTATCTGTGTGAAAAATGGGTTCAACCTGTTCAACCACAAGGAAAAGCTCCCATGTATTGATACTTGTTTCTTGATTTGCCTCTTTCCTTTATGCTGTCTCATTTCAAATTCTATAATGATAAGAGTCGAATGGATTGAGGTGCAAAAAAAGCATTTCCTTCTGGGCAGGTATGAAGAATCTCTTTTTATTCTTTCATCTTAAAAGTGATGCTGTCTTTTTTTTCTCTTCTTATTTCCTATCCTCTGATTCCGTCTCTGGCTGGTGGTCAAGTTCGCCAGCATTCTTGGGCTTCCTTTACTCCAACCTATTCCTTCAGCTTTCCTTCTCCTCAAGGTAATGACTGAGTTGGGTGAAATAATTTGATTTGATTTGTTTCCAATACAAACCTTAACCTTCACTGAATGTGGTCAATGCAATGTTCCCATTTCCTGAAAGATTAGCTTGTAACTGCTGCTGCAAGACCAAGATGCAGCTACAGCCCAAGACTTCCTGATGTAAAGAGTGATTGTCCCTACATAACACAAATGATATGGTAATGCTGAACAATAGTCCTGTTGGACTATAAAGTGGTGTTGTGTAATTTTGACTTTGGTTTACAAATGGAAGACTGAAGCTATTTGAGATTAAAGACTCCATTCATGTGATTAGAAATAAAAAAAATGATAAAGCATTATACCAGATTTGGAAGACACCCAAAGTTTTCAGATAGTGAAGTATTAATGCTTTCTATGTATATTTGACTATCGTTCACCACAAGCAAACATTATGGAGGGTTATTCAATGTCTCTCTATTGCATTGTCTAAGATGGGAAGGCTAGTCTGACCACTGGCAGAATTTCCTATTCTTTTTCATGAAGCAACATGGATTTATTTGTTTCTGCCTGGATCAGTGGACAATCTCATTCACATCGTAGCATCTCTCATATATAGTAACATACTAGAATGAAATTTTGCAGGTTCGCTTTATCCCATTGCCTTCTGACTAAGAGACTAAGTAACAAAAAAGTTAACAAGAACTTTTTAAGTGACATAGTTGAAAAGTTATGCTAAAATCTACATTGTTCATGCTATTGGCTACTTAATGCTGACATTTCCCAGGAATCTTGTTTGCGTTCACTGGAATGAAAGAGCGAGGAGAAATCAATGTATATTTTTGGAGCCTTTCTCCTTCCCTACCCCTCCTCCTACCCCAAAGAATGCAGAACGTAGACCACCAGGATACCCAGGTCCCTTTGCACATCAATGATTCCCAAACCATCACCAATGCCATTCTGCTTTGCATAACAATGGAGACAACTGCACACAAATCCACATTATGCTGGATCTGCCAAGAATCAACTCAACTTCGCTACATTGCCCTGAAGACACCTTACAACCTCCTGATCACTCACAATCCAACATAATTTTGTATCACTGGCAAACATAGAAATATTAATTTTGATTCCTCCACCCTAATGGTTGATACATATTACAAATAGCTGGGGTCCAAGCATGTGCCCACTTGCCATTGCTTTTCACTCTGAAAATGGCCCAATTACTCCTACTTTCTGTTTCCTGTCGGCTCCTCAATTCTTAGTCCATGTAAGTGTGTTATTGTCAATCCCGTTGATTTTGCACACTTAAACTCTGTAAGTGTCTTTTTACAGTACAGCTGGAGGAGTTCTCCTCTCCCAGCACCTCAAATGAATCCTCATCTACAATAAGCCAACTCGGCCAACTCTGATCTCTTCAAGTTTTCTTTCTTCCTCAATCTCTGGACCACCAAAAACGCCTCCCCACTGTGTCCCTTAGCAACCTGAGATATTTCCAGATGCTTGGACGTCAGTTCAAATGGTTGTTGGCTGTGGTTTTGTACCACAGGAGTGCTTGAGTTTTAACAGGCTAGTTTGGCAAACCTGGTTGGTTGTCAGATGGGAAACAGGATAGCGAAATGACAATGAGGTCCTGCCATTAAATTTGGCAAGTACCCATTATTTCCAACTGTCACTTGAAGGCACTTACTTTGTTGCATTTTGTTATCTAACAGAATAGCATACAGAGCCAGATAAACATTACAACACTGTTTTCATTTTATTGTGGAAATAATCTCTGATCGTGTTTTGGGGATCTTGGGGGGAGGGGGAGCAGCCATAAGTCGTGGTCCACATTAGCACCAATGACATAGGTTGGAAGAGAGATGGGGACTTGAGGCAGAAATTCAGGGAGCTCGGATAGAAGCTTAGGGCAAGGACAAACAGAGTTGTTTTCTCTGGTTTGCTGCCAGTGCCACATGCTAGTGAGGTGAGGAATAGGGAGAGAAAGGAGTTGAACACGTGGCTACAGGGATGGTGCAGGAGGGTGGGTTTTGGGTTTTTGGATAATTGGAGCTCTTTCTGGAATAGGTGGGACCTCTGCAAGCAGGATGGTCTTCATCTAAACAATATCTTGGGTGGGAAATTCACTAAAGCTATTAAACTAATACAGCAGGGGGATGGGAACCAAACTTGTAGGACAGGTACAGAAGAGGATGAGAGTAGGGAGTTTCAAAATCAAGTGTCTCACACTGGCAAGTGAGAACCTGGTTTGAAGTGTGTATACTTCAATGTGAGGAGCATCCGAAATAAAGTGAGTGAACTGGCAGTGTGGGTTGGTACCTGGGACTTCGATGTTGTGGCCATTACGGAGACATGGATCGAGCAGGGACAGGAATGGCTGTTGCAGGTTCCGGGATTCAGATGTTTCAGTAAGAACAGAGAAGATGGTAAAAGAGGAGGAGGTGTGGCATTGTTGATCAGGGACAATATTACAGTTGTAGAAAGGATGTTTGGGGACTCGTTAACTGAGGTAGTATGGGCTGAGGTTAGAAACAGGAAAGGAGAAGTCACCATGCTGGGAGTTTTATATCGGCCTCTGAATAGTCCCAGAGATGTAGAGGAAAGGATAGCAAAGATGATTCTTGATAGGAGTGAGAGAGGCAGGGTAGTTGTCATGGTGGACTTCAACTATCCAAATATTGTCTGGGAACACTACAGTACGAGTACTATAGATGGGTCAGTTTTTGTCCAGTGTGTGCAGGAGGGCTTCCTGACACAGTATGTAGACAGGCCTACAAGGAGTGAAGCCACTTTAGATTTAGTACTGGGTAACGAGCCTGGCCAGGTGTTAGATTTAGAAGTAGATGAGCACTTTGGAGACAGTGATCACAATTCTGTCAGGTTTACTTTCATGGAAAGGGATAGGTGTACTCCACCGAGCAAGAGTTACAGCTGGGGGAAGGGAAATTATGATGCAATTAGGAAAGATTTAGGAAGCGTAGAATGGGAAAGGAAACTGCAGGGGATGAGCACATTAAAAATGTGGAGCTTATTCAAGGAAAAGCTCCTGTGTGTCCTAGATAAGAATGTACCTGTCAGGCAGGGAGGAAGATATAGAACGCGTAAGCCGTGGTTTACTAAGGAAGTGGAATCCCTGGTCAAGAAGAAGGAGAAGGCTTATGTTCGGACAAAATGTGAAAACTCAGTTAAGGCGCTTGAGGGTTGCAAGGAAGTCAGGGAAGACCTAAAAAGAGAGCTCAGAAGAGCCAGGAGGAGACATGAGAAGTTGTTGGCGGATAGGATCAGGGTTAACCCTAAGGCTTTCCATAGGTATGTCAGGAATAAAAGAATGACGAGAGTTAAATTAGGGCCAATCAAGGATAATAGTGGGAAGTTGGGTGTGGAGTCAGAGGAGATAGGGGAAGCACTAAATAAATATTTTTTGACAGTGTTCACTATAGAAAATGAAAATGTTGGTGAGGAAGATACAGAGATACTTGCATCTAGACTAGAAGAGATTGAGCTTCACAAGGAAGAGGTATTAGTAATACTGCAGAGTGTGAAAATAGACAAGTCCCCTGGGCTGGATGGGATCTATCCTAGGATCCTCTGGAAAGCAAGGGAAGAGATTGCCGAGCCTTTGGCATTGATCTTCAAATCATCATTGTCTACAGGAATAGTGCCTGAGGACTGGAGGATAGCAAATGTGGTTCCCTTGTTCAAAAAGGGTAGTAAGACAACCCTGGTAATTACAGACCAGTGAGTCTCACTTCAGTTGTTGGTAAAGTGTTGGAAAAGGTTATAAGAGATAGGATTTATAACCATCTAGAAAAGAATAATCTGATCAGGGACAGTCAGCACGGTTTTGTGAAGGGTAGGTCGTGCCAAACGAATCTTATTGAGTTTTTTGACAAAGTGACCAAACAGGTAGATGAGAGTAAACCGATTGATGTGGAGTATCTGGATTTCAGCAAGGCGTTCAATAAGGTTCCCCACAGTAGACTATTATACAAAATGCGGAGGAATGGGATTGTGGGAGACATAGCAGTTTGGATCAGTAATTGGCTTGCTGAAAGAAAACAGAGGGTTGTCGTTGATGGAACATGTTCACCTTGGTGTCCAGTTACTAACGGCGTACCGCAAGGGTCAGTGTTGGGTCTGCCGCTGTTCGTCTCTTTTATAAATGACCTGGATGAGGGCTTAGAAGGGTGGGTTAGTAAATTTGTGGATGACACTAAGGTTGGTGGAGTTGTGGATAGTGATGAAGGATGTAGTAGGTTGCAGAGAGACATAGATAGGATGCAGAGCTGAGCTGAGAGGTGGCAAATGGAGTTTAATGTGGACAAGTGTGAGGTGATACACTTTGGACGGAGTAATTGGAATGCAAAGTACTGGGCTAATGGTAAGATTCTTGGGAGTGCAGATGAGCAGAGAGATCTCGGTGTCCATGTACATAGATCCCTGAAAGTTGCCACCCAGATTGACAGGGTTGTTAAGAAGGCATACAGTGTCTTGGCCATTATTAATAGAGGGATTGAGTTTCGGAACAAGGAGGTTATGCTGCAGCTGTAGAAAGCTCTGGTACGGCCGCACTTGGAGTATTGTGTACAGTTCTGGTCACCGCATTATAAGAAGGATGTGAAAGCTTTGGAAAGGGTGCAGAGGAGATTTACTAGGATGTTGCCTGGTATGGAAGGAATGTCTTTCAAGGAAAGGCTGAGGGCCTTGAGGTTGTTCTCATTAGAGCGAAGAAGGTTGAGAGGTGACTTAATAGAGACATACAAGATAATCAGATGGTTAGATAGGGAGGACAGGGAGAGCCTTTTCCAAGTATGGGGACGGCAAACACGAGGGGACACAACTTTAAAGTGAGGGGAGATAGGTATAAGACAGATGTCAGAGGTAGTTTCTTTACTCAGAGAGTAGTAAGAGTATGGAATGCTTTGCCTGCAACGGTAGTAGATTTGCCAAGTTTAAGTGCATTTAAGTTGTCATTGGACAGGCATATGGACTTACATGGAATAGTGTAGATGGGATGGGCTTCAGATTAGTATGACAGAGCGGCGCAACATCGAAGGCCAAAGGGCTTGTACTGAGCTGTAATGTTCTATGTTCTATGTAATCTCTGAAATAAAACATAGATGATCAGAATCCTGTGGCTTTGAAAATTGAACAGAGTTGCGCCATGAATAAAGTTGCTGCTGCAATTGGTAAGCCTGCACAATGAGACTGACCCTGACCTTGTTGAAAGGAATTTATGAAGGTGGAAGTAGTTGTCTCATATTGAGGTCATAAGGAGTACTCTGTATGTGATTAAAATTAATGGGAAGGTCCGGTCAGGTGAGTGCGCTGTCTGTGAAGTTGGCATATATAGTTCTGAATTTCTGTGATTTTTGTTTCTGTAAATATGCTCAGTATATTACAATGAAATAAGAAACAGTCTGTTGCTGGAACACTGTAGTTTGGTATTTTTTTGAAGTTTCATCAGAAGGTGGGAAGAACAATGTGACGTGCGTGTTCTGTGTCTGAATAGCAAATCCTAAGTGCAGAGCATTTGAATAAGTTCTACGGTCCGGGTAGGATAGCAGAGTTATATAACTGTGGAAATATTTTCTCCTCTTGCACAATCAACTTCAATCAAAAAATTGTGGCAGCATGTTTTCTTTAGGTATGAGTTTGAATGGCAGAGTAGAGAGTTACCAGACTGCAGAACAAGGGATGTAAATGTACTGTTCTACCATTGATCCAGGTAGATTTTGAGTTTGTATATTAGTGAATTGATGGCACATTTTACGTCTTTTCCCATTCTTATTTCACTGCATGTTTCCTGTGAGTTAGAAATGGGATGCAATATTGAGCCTTCCTTTGGGTGTCAATATTTTTGAACGAGATTTCCCTCTTTTGTGTGCCTGGTTTGAGCCTGCCAGCTGTATAACAAAGTCACTAAATCATTTTGTGAAGCAGTTTTCTCTCCACAGACATTGACTCAAACTGAGTAATGCTCCTTCACACCTACCATCCTCTGTTAATGCCAAGAGTACCCCCTTTCCGCCCATCCCCTAATCAACTCTCTTTTAGTTTTCAGCCTAATGTTGACGCTGTGGGTTGGAATATAACAAGCACTTCTGTCCTAGTCTCAACCTGATTTTCACACTCATTTGGGGTAAATTTTCTTTTTCCGCAACGACAAAATGGACAGTGGAAATATATCATAGTTGGTCCATTTTTCACCATCCTGAACATAACAATCTACCTCACCTTTTCCAGCTGTGATCACTGGAGGTTGGGAGAGGAAGTCTTAATTGAGTTTCATCCCTTTAATCTGAGGGTATAAAGATTACTGTTTTCCCTAATATTTGTTAACGGAGCAAAGACAAGGGTGTGAACTGTTTGCTTACCAAGTCAGTATAACTGTTTGGAGAAGCTTTGCTTTGCTTTGTAGAATGAAAAATGCATATTTCATTTTGTATGCACTCCATGAAACCTCATTTCAATCAGTCAAGGACATCCACTGTGTTCCAGTCTGATGAACCTCCCATCACTTTGGAATGGGGTGGTTGTGCTTGGGTGGACGGTGAAGTATTAAATAAGCTGCCCTGTGGATACATTAGGTTTCCCTTTTCAGTGTTGTGTGTTGGGCCATTATGTTTCCTTTAGCTAATGGTGACATTTCAGATTTATCTCCTCACCCACATGAGCCACAAAGGTTCATCAAACACTATATAGGACAAACAGGAAGACAGCTAACAATCCGCATACATGAACATCAACTAGCCACGAAACGACACGACCAGCTATCCTTAGTAGCCACACACGCAGACAACAAGCAACATGAATTCGACTACTATCATAGGGCAAGCCAGACAGAGAACAGCCAGGGAATTCCTAGAGGCATGGCATTCATCCACAAACTCCATCAACAAACACATCGACCTGGACCCAATATACCAACCACTACAGCGGACAGCTGAAACTGACAACCGGAAGCGGCAGGGACAGACCACTATAAACACCGGAGGAAACATCAAAGAAGCGCTTCGCAGGAGGCTCCCAAGCACTGATGATGTCGCCTAGCCAGGGGACGAAACATTTGCAACAAAAACTTCCAGCTCGGCGAACAGAACCACAACAACGAGCACCCGAGCTACAAATCTTCGCACAAACTCCAAAGATGTGCGGGTAAGGGTGAATTGGCCATACTAAATTGCCCCCATAGTGTTCAGGGATGTGTAGGTTAGGTGCATTAGTTAGGGGTAATAGGGTAGGGGAATGAGTCTGGGTGGGTTACTCTTCGGAGGGTCAGTGATAGTCACTCCCAGCTGTGTCGATGTTTGCAGTAGATAGCTTAATGCTCTAATGGGCAAAAGCAGCACCTCCTTAGTTAACTGAGCCTAGTTACAGTTCCTATGCTCAGTTCCTTCTATGGCTGCTACTGAGAGCATATGTTTGATTAACAATGATTAAGAGTTAGTTTGGGGAGGTGGGACTGTTAGTTGTAAGGTTATATGTGTATATGTTTGGAGAACAAGATTGGATTTGTCACCAAATAAGCTGCTCTCTCTCTCGCTGTCAAAGCTCATTTGTGAATGTCAAATTACGATGAAGATGCTAGAGGGTTGCCAGCACCTGTTACAAACTCTGACCAAACCACCAACTTTATATGATCTGGTTCGGGACCAATAACTTTTTTTTTAACTAGACAAAAGGTGAGGTCCAATGGACTTACCAGGAGAATAAAGCCACACGATTCCACAATTTTGAATAAACATGAGGACTTTACTATGCATGTTAGAACAGGCATACAATCCACAATATGTTTAAAAGTTACTCCTAGCACTCAGAATTAACATGTGATTAATCACTGTGATTGAATAACCCATAGGGCATATTATGCAACTTTCTTGAGCATTCATTATCCAGAACTGTTCAATGGCTGTAGGGCTTCCTAGAGTCTTCACTACGCAAAGCCAGTGTAGTTTCAGCAACACTGTTAATAGCAGCTCTGCTTACCATCAAGGTTTTGTCTTGCCTTTCCATTTCCAACTTACTGTGACCCCAGAATGCTCCATAGTGACCCATGAACCATCCTTTGTAACCTGTTGGAAACTTCACAATTAGTTCTGCCACAATGTCTACATTGCATGTAACTGATTTTGGATCAGCCAAATGTTGCAAGCCTTTTGTGGGATATAGGTGAATTGATGTTAATTCTGCAAATTATAAGTTCTGATACAGAGTAAATGAATTCACATTAGTCTATGATTGTTTCTCAGCTAAGAGCTAAGTTAGCAAAAATGGGAATTACATAGAGGAAGGACTTAGCATGAGACGTGATTACAGAACAATGGTAGAAATACAGGCACTAGATAAAATGCTGTGAAAAGAGGCCTTTATAAACATCTGTTTCCCACTTGTACAGAGACACAGGAACAAACCCCAATTAAAAGGGCTTAGTGATAAGATGCTGTGAGGGGCAGCGCAGATGGAGGGAGTAGATAATGGTAAGCAAAAGATGGGATGACATCAAACAACCTTATGGGAGGCAGAGATAGGCATTTGTCACTGACAAGACCGGATAAACAGAAGTTGTGGGATCAGTCTTAAGGAAATGAGTGACGTAAGCGGAGGAGAGAGCAAACAATGGAATAAGAAAAAATATGGGGATTCAAACTGTATAAATTTCGAGAGTTTGTTGGATTTGGTGTGTATTTGTCATTGTCTTACTTGGCATTAGACATTGCACCCACTTGCAAGTGTACAAATAAAGCGGCACTACTAGTTCAGATTTTTGGTCTTGGACTGAAATTATTGAAGTGAGTGAGCTTTTGTTTCTCACACTTTCGTGTGTTCTGTACCCCGAAATGTCCCCAGTCACACAGCTGCTAACTTGCTCAGTGCAAACAAAAGGGGTATATCTGGAGGATTTTGCTACAAAAATGTGAACCAATTAGGTGAGGAGAAGGGGAGTGTTTTTGGGAGCAAATAGCAACTGTTGTTGTATTCTGAAGTGCTTTATCAGACTGATGCTTGTTTTCTCAACCTTTATTTCTCACAGTGAAGAAATCCCTGGGAATGCTTGATGTGAACAGTGGAACCTTGTCGAGAGCAAACAGCTATGCAGATGATCTTGACCTTATCGAGGGAGAGCCAGTACTGGCTCCCATCACACACGTTTCTCAGTAAGTGGCAGTGCTCGGTTGCATTGAATTGATTCTGCTGTGAGTTTTGGGAATGCTTTCGGGACCTGCTGCAATAACTGGTGTGGAGTCTGTTCCAAACTGCAGAGATAGACCCAGAATGTTTTGAATGGTGCATCCAAGGGCAATGGGTCTGTTTTACACCATAAAAGCCCCTGAAATTTTCAGGTAGGGTGTTCCAGACAGTTTACTATTAAATGCATTGTTGAGATTGTTAATAACTTTATTTTTGCAAATTATGGGTGGATTCAATTTCCCCAACAATCTTTTAAGCATCACAAAAAATGCTGGCTTGGAATCAAAGTGGACCTTGTGTAACAACAGTAACCAAAGAGAAACACTTGCAAGTAAAATATCCTGAAATGCAAGAAATGGATGTATATTATTGGATCAGCAAGAATATAATGGGAACATTTCATAATAAAGCTCAAGGTGGATTCTTCCTGATCCTGGCCCTACCAAACCCCCTCCCACAAATGACTTGCCGAAATATAATTACTGAAAGGAAATTGGATGGGGAGGTGCACAAGCCCTTAAGGGAGATTTTCCAAGTTTCTTTCCTCCTTGGTTTGAAAATCCAGTGCATTTGCTCATGGCAGTGTGCCTCTCCCTACCCAATTTCCTTTTTACTGGCTACTGTTAGGCAAATCAGTGCATGTGGGCACAGGACCAGGAAAATCTACCCCTTCACATATCAAAGTTCTTACTCGTCAGTTCAGACACATAGGGAGTCATTTTAACCTTAACCCACCCAGCAGGGAGTTGACTAGATTGGATCAGATGCCCCTTTCATATTGCAGCTGATTTTACATTTCATTGACTTTGATGAAAAGTAATACCGAGCAGAATGTAAAACAGGCATCTGATGTGACCCGGTCAAATTCTCGGCCCCATAGCCAGATTAAAATTACTCCCCTTCAGAGTGTTATCAAGCTTGATCAGACGTAATGCTATCTTGTTGCTTTATTTTTTTTTGTTTGTTAATTATTAATAACCTTTGCAATTCTTGTTGAGCTGTTTGTGGTTTCTGTGGATTTAAATCCTCAAGTATCACACTGGGTGTGAGCTGCTCAATTAACCACAAAGTTGAAGCTGTCAGTGCAGATGGAAAGCTCAGTCAGTGGTGGGCTGGAACATAAGTTTGTGCCTATGAGTGTATTATAGAAGAACTTGAACTTTTATTGTTTGTTTGAAAGCAATTGCACATTAAAACAATCCCTTATGGATTGCTTGGGTCTCAATCGGATATTGTAGTGGCTTGGAGAAATTCAATTGAAAACATTGTGACTGGTGAGATACCATCGCTTCTCCTTCATTCTAGTTCTTAGTAACAACATGACTATATGTGGATTATAACCAATTATTATAGCTTTCTACTCATTGTAATCTTGAGAACGAGTGTTTCACTCAGA
Source organism: Chiloscyllium plagiosum (assembly GCF_037043375.1). NCBI lineage: Eukaryota > Metazoa > Chordata > Chondrichthyes > Orectolobiformes > Hemiscylliidae > Chiloscyllium > Chiloscyllium plagiosum. The sequence continues at coordinate 61,652,319 of NW_028270156.1, forward strand.
TCAAGAATTTTCAAACAAGTAGGAAACTACCAACAAGTAGTTCCTTGTTGGTAGCTCTGGTTCTCTGTCTTTGTTGTGGCCTTTTCTCCAGGTAATTTGGGCCTTTAGTCTGACAGATTTGTTTTCATTGAATCAGTTAGTCCACAGTGAGTGTTTTCTCAAGGGGAAAAATTAGGATGTAGCTGAACTTTCTCCCTGAATTTCAAATTCAGAAAGAAATTAATCAATTCCAGGAACAAGAGATTTGCTCATGTATTGAATTCCCAAACATTCTGCCTTTGTATTAAAATGTAACGGAATGTTCCAAGTAACATGGAACTTAGTTTAGCTGTATCATATACAAATTGGATTATTTTGCTAATGCACCAGCACAGACTTCAAACGAGGGATAAAGAGTCTCCTGTAACCTGTAACCTTATCTCGTGAATTGGAGAGAAGGTTAGGGCATTCAAACAAAGTACTAAATTAACTGTTCTAAGACAACAGAATAAGGTCACAAGAGACCTTGAGTGATACATTGAATACAAAATTCTGTTATTTTGAGTACCACAAGCTAATGTAGCATTTCAGCTTTTTTGATGGTCATTTCATTGAACATCAGAGCATGTGCCACCGTTGTGGCCTCAAACTGAGAAGAGCAAAATATTCATGTAATCATTATTGGAACCTTTACTTTGTGAATCATAATTCCATTTTCGGGTGGGAGACAGCTGATATCTCCCAGCTCAACCTTCTGTGAAGACATGCCTTCTACTATGGAACAACAATGACAACTGCCCGAAAGACTAAGTCCCAGAACCAGAGAAGATGGGGCTACTTGACTTAAAACGGAGCCAAGAACAGGAGCAACAAGGGGTAAGTGTGAATTGTGTCAAGAAAGGAGAAACCAGTAAAGCGGTAAGTGAAGTCTGGAGGTCTTACAGTGGGAAAACAGATTCCATTGGTGAAAACCTGGGAACAAACAGAAAGGATTCACGTGGGAAGAAATAAAAGTGAAGGCTGGAGAAAATTAAGACAATGAAGAGGTCTTGTTGCACATTGGAAAGCATCTCTAGCTCTGAGTCAGAAGCTCTGGGTGCAAATACCACTTCTGGACATGATAACCATGGAAAGTGTGTCATTATGGGGATAAAGCAACTTTATTATTAATCTATAAAGTTTTCCAATACACCTATGGCAGATGCGAAGAGGAGAGATTCCTGGTCAGCTAGAACTATTGGTAGCTTCAGAACAACAACCTCCCCAGGTTCAAAAGTACACGCACAAGGTTCTTACTATCATTTGCTGTGATCTGTATTTTCCAACTATGTAGGTCCTTTAGGGAATTATGTGGTCTGGTTTGTATGAGGATAGCCACTTTCCACTCAAATGAGAAGAGTCTTGTAAATGAGCTGTAGTTTATTCCAACTCTGCAATAATTTACAGGTTGTAGGGTAGGCTGTTCATTACTGCAAGACTGTGTCTGGAGAACCCAGCCTTAGCTTTCACTTTCATTAGATCCTACTTTACTCTCCCATCATGTCCTCATGGTGCAGTCATGGGAGAAAATATCATCATTTCAGCCAACTGGTTGTCCCCTTTGTAGTGATTTCTATAATTCTGTGAAAGCTTTCCTTTTATCAAGTCTAAGTTCAGAGCGAGGCTTGGAAATGTTGATGCTGAGCCGAGCGACAAAGATTGTGCCCTCTGAGAACTGGTCCAGAAACTCAGCCCACTATCCTGGGTGAAGTCTCTCAGCTTGATTCATGTTGGTTCATCTGGGTTTTACTCCATATAGTTCAAGGAAAGATCAGCTCTTTAGGTGAGCTCAATAGAATTATGATCAGCTCTGACTGAGGTTCTCTGTTCACATTTTCCATGGAACCAAAGGAGTTAGTGGAAGAAATTGAGTCTATTAAAAATGGCATAAACATGGAGCAAGCCTCTCCACATAGTGCAGGGAGACTCTGGTTATGGTCTTACAGTGAATGTGTAGACAGGATTTGTAGACAGGAGCTTGTAGATAACTGACTAATTGTTCAATAGATTCAATTATCATTGTCATTTATGAAGGAAATCTGTGGGTTGCCACTTTGAGTTGCAAGCTGGAGCACAATTATCTGGAATTACATTATCGTGGCTACACTGGATGCAAAGTTCCTGCGTCTTTTGGCTTCCCTTTGCAAATTACTCCCCTACCATTGGATTCCCCACCCTTGATCTATCTCTTTGTTATCTTCAGTCCATGCTCCTTACCTGCTCAGTTCTTAGTGTTTTGTACATAGCAGCTGCTGATGTGAAACCATGAACACTTAACTACAGGGGACTGCATCTTTTATGAGGTTCAACCTTTATAAAGTCCAGTAACTTTGCCACCACATTTCTGTGCTCTGTTTGGAGGCAGGGAAGTGGTTGGCAGCAGGGCACTGCCCCCCCGTGGGAAAGGAAACTTGCTCAGTAACAGTGCTGTCCCACCCAATTTAAATGTCTTTGATGCGTATCTAAATCCATCCTGCACCCGCCCAGTAAAACGAATCAATGGGAAAAAAACAGGGACACATCCCTACTTTAAAAGAAAACCCAAAACATGAGAAGAAAAAGATTAGAGAAAAGTAACTTTCCCAAAGGGATTAAGTCAGTATTTATAACTTCAAACTGACGCATTCAAAAATAAAAATAAACTATGATGTAGAAGCAGTTTGAATGCGACTTTTAACTGGTAATTATGTTTCATGATATTTTCCATGTTTGGAGACTAATGTGGTGGGATGTTAAAGTGGCATGTTGAGTATTCTCTGTTCCTAAAAGAATGAAGTTGGTTTTGACAATATTTGCATGACAGTTCTGCAATGAGAGGCACATGCATGCATACATCAGACACACATATCTTAGGTATATGTAAAATGCATGCTCTTGTACAAGATGAAAATTCTGAAGGGTGAAGCAAAAGTGTTAAACTTTTTATTTTAATGGTATTTAAAGCTTTTCATTGGAGACAAATGTACTTGGCATGCAATCAGTCAACTTACCAGTGAACAAAAGAATTCTTCACTCAGTAAGTAGACATTCCTCATCAGGAAATCTGCACCCCTTGCTCGAGAGGGGAAAAGAAGCATGTTCATCTATTTTGGCTTCAAAGAGTCTTCAAAGGGTTCACTTAAAAGATGTTTAATTTTGAACAGTTGCATGCAATTTATTGATAATGAAAGCTGATGACATCATGTCCATGACATTGTGTTCAATTCCAGTTGACAAGTGGGTGCTAAGAACACACATGCGTTTTAACTAAGCTTACATTGCAATAAAACCAATTGATGTGTGATGTTGATACAGCAGTTTGCAGTCAAACTTTAATTCTGCCAGTACCCTTTCTAAGGTTTTCTGTAATGTCTCGTTTGGTTTCGTTAAAAAAATCTGATGCTTGTTTTCTGGTTCAGTGCACAATGGAGACAATGAAAAGCTCTACATAGTTTGATTTCTTGAATTTAAATCATTAAATGTACTTACAGTTGAGGGTGTTATTATAGTTAGTGAATGGCTATGTTTTTAACAATGCCCTGAAAGAATATTGGGTTAAGTTTGGTAACAGCATAACATAGCCATTCTTCTGTTAGGTTGAGTTTTAGATTGGTCAGCTTTAATGCTATGTTTGAACAGTTCTTGCTGTTTGAGTTTTTTGAACAAAATTTGATTCCACTGTCAAAGTAGAAGGTTAGTTGGGCTTGACACCAAAAATAGTCACTTGAAAACTTTACAGATGAATTATAGGGTTTACAAAACTCCAGTCTTTAATTGAATATCCCATTCCACTATATTTAAATACAGCATTTCTGAACCTCATCCTTACATTATTGGAGTTGACTTTATAGAAAGGCTAATCCATTTCCTTTGAGGCCTGGGAGAGAGAATAATAATTAACTCAAGCACTTTACTTGAGCTTTTTGTTCAGGTGACAGCAACGGTTGATTAGAGTACTGCAATTTCTGTGATGTACATGGACTTCCAAAAGGCATTTGATAAAGATCATTTCATAAACACAGCAGCAGAGTTGAAGTGCTTGGAATATTAAGGTCATGAGCAACATGGATGTTAAGTTAGATGAGTGGGTGTAAATGGAGGGGTGTGGTGGATACTTGGTTTTTGTATCAGAGGAAGGTGTGCAGTGGGGATCTCTGGAGTTGGTATGAAGACCATTGTTTTCTTGTTATGTTTTTATGACCTAAACTGAAGTACAGGAAGAATTTCACATTTGAAGGTGACACAACTTGGAATTGCTGGGAACTGAGAGAAAAATAATGATAGATGTCAAGGCCAGATGGCCAGGAAGGTAGAATGAGTAGATACCAGACTGAGATTTAATAGGGGATATTATAATGGGATCAATTTTGGAAGAAGGAATGAGCAGCGGTAATGTAAGTCTAAAACCAGTCTAAAGAGGGGGTGGGAACTGAAAGGTCTGCGGTTATGCATGCACAAATCATTGGAAGTGGCAGGACAGTTTGAGGTAAGGGGTTAGTCATATATGTACTGCATCTTTGCATTTCTAAATGAGATGCATCAATTACAAAATGCAGGAAAGCTTGTTATTAACCTTCGTAAAATGTTAATTTGGCTTCAGCAAGGAATTGAGTCCAATTCTGGGCACCACACTTTAGATAGGATAGGAAGGCTTGAGAGAGATTTTAAAATATATTTACAATTTTGTTTTATTTGCCCATTCCTAATTGTTCAGAGGGCAGATTAAGAGTCAACTACATTGCTTTGGGTCCGGAGTTGCAATGTAGGCCTGACCAGGTAAGGACAGCAATTTCCTTCCCAAAAGTGCATTCGAGGGTTTTTTCCAACTATTCTTTCATGGTTAATTTTAGACTCTTAATTCAATTTTTTCCCACCATCTGCCATAGCAGGTTTTGAGCCTGGGACCCCAGATCCTGGGTCTGCTGGATTACTAGCCCTGCAGCAACACGTCTAGTCCATCAGTTTCTCATTAATGTTTCTGGGGATTAGGAATTTCAGTTATGTGTCTGCATTAGTGAAACCAAAGTTGTTTTCCTTAAAAATGAAGGTTAAAAAGTATGTTTGATAAAGGTAATCAAGACTATAAAGGGTCTAGACGGAGTAGACCCTTTGGAAAGACATTAATTTAAGATGACTAACAAGCAAACTAATAGGAGGCACAGCAGCTCAGTGGTTAGCACTGCTGCCTCACAGTGCTAGGGTCCCAGGTTCAATCTCAACCTGGGGCGACTTGCTGTGTGGTTTGTACATTTGCTTTATGTCACCGTGGGTTTCCTTTAGGTGTTACGGTTTCCCCGCACAGTCCAAAGATGTGCAGGTTAGGTGGATTGGCTGTGCTAAATTGTCCACAGTGTCCAGGAATATACAGGTAAGGTGAGTTAATCTTTGGGCAGGGTTACAGGGATAGGGGAGTGAGATGGGTCAGTGTGGACTCAATAGGTTGAATGGCCTGCTTCCATGCTGTAGTGATTTTATGATGTAACAAGAGGGAGCAAAGTTTTAAACAGTGAGTGATCAGGAGCTGGGTTGCACTGCCTGAGAGTGTCGTGGATGCAAATTCAATTGTGGCTGTCAAAAGGGACTTGGATAAGCACTTGAAAAGAAAGCAATTTTCAGGCCTGTAGGAGAGGGTGAGGTATAGGTGAGATGCAGTGGGTTAAGTAGTCTCCTTCAGTTTTGTAAACATTCTATTGAACATTGCTGCACATGAGGAAACTAATAGCAGTATTAAGCGAAAGGATTGAAGGCATTTTCGAATGTGATAAATGGCAGACTGTCGAACAACATTCTCTTTTAAGATATAGGTATGCTTCATTAGCGAGGAATAAGATGTAAGCAGCACCTTGCAACTACACAGCTTCACAGGAATATTGCTGTCCAAAACTGTTTAATCGGATGATGAAGCATCTGTTTGTCTGTCACTAGATAGCTCTTCGCCTTGCAACTGGAGGGGGACAATGGCGAAGCAAAGATAGGAGCTTTAGCAATTTTTAGCAGAAATGTGATTGCTGGAAGGAGAATGTCATATGATGAACCAGGGTTGGTAACCCTAACTGCTGTGCCCCACATCATTTCCCACCAACTCCCCACTTCTCCAGGGGAGAAAATATTTCCTAGTAAAACTTTGGAAAGATGTAGGAAAATTATTGTGATAATAGCCATATCGAAGGTCATGAAAAAAGTCCCAGGCAACAAAGAAGTGACAGGTCAGAACGCTGAGGCTGCATAAATGTGAAGCGAAGTTGGTATATATTGTTTCTTTTATCAGGGTTTATTATACTGTAACCAAGAAAATGTAATGATGTTTGAGAGAGAGGTGACTTCCACTTAATTTGATGGACTTGTTTGGTTACTTTGTAGAGCGTAAGTACTAATCTGAAGTGCATCAGCATAAGAAAGATCCTGAACCTTTGAACTCAGGAATAAACAGCTTACCTAAATTAGTTTTAGGGTGGCACTTACAATGGGAATCCATTCAATACATATAGCACCTTTGGTGACATACTTTGAATATGGATGATGTCTTTTTAAATTGTATAGTCAAATATTCTGGTGCCACAGTCAAAATTTATGTTGAACTTCTGTATTATTTTATTTACTGGATGTTGCCATATCAACTTATTTTCCCCTCACCTGTGAGAACCAGTGCAGTTCCTTAAAGCATCTTCTCAAATCTGAGGCTTTTAAACACTGGAGGAATCCTGACTCTTTTTTAACTCTTTCCTTAGTGTCCTTTTAATGTTGGAAAACAGAAAGGGCACGGCTATGGTAAGGGACTAACAGACTGGACGTCACAAAGTCAAATTCTACTGGGCAGATTATGGGCTAGCAGTGAGAGGTAGCCATGAAAGCAGTTGGGTTATTGTAAGAATCCAACTACACCCCAAATCTCATCAGAAAACTGAACCTTCACACTTTTGACTGGCCTGATCTCATGTGACTAGAGTTCCAGACTACATGATTGCTTAATACCCTTAAAGTGACCAGAAACGCACAATAATCACTGCTTTCCTCATGTCACACATATTTCAAGATCAAATAATTTTGATATAAATTCGTTTTTAGTAATTGTAAGATGAATAATTGCAATGTAACCTAGCTATTGAGCTATGGCTGTTTCTAATAACTATAGAGTGGCATGTTTTATTCCTCCCTATGGTTGAATCTTACCAATGGAATTCGTTTATTCAAATTACTTAAACTAAGGATTATTAAATGCACTTGGTTAACAAAACCACTGGAAATGACTTAGAGTGTTGTCAGAATAACCTAAAGAATGGAATCACACCCAAACTAAAGCATTAACTAACTACATTTGAAACCGAAGGCATCTTTTCTGCCTGAATATTAATTCTGCTTCCTCTTCAGAAATGCCGTCAGACCTGCTGAGTCTTTCCAGCAATTTCTGCTTTTGTTTCTGATTTCCAGCATCTACATTTCTTACTGTTTCATCTTCTCTGCCTGTTTATCATGCAGTGGACATGGTTCAATCTGATTTTAAATTGCATGATTATTCCTACTCTTCTGTCTTTGTGCATATCAAGACATTATGTAAATTCTTCCCTGAACCTCTCCCCTCCAATTATGTTCGTGTGGACCAGATTATAAATAAAACCTCCTCTAATTCTTGATATCGTATAAAAATCTAATGAAAAGTTCATGTCAGTAATTTAAAGAATCACATAGTGTGAAGGGAATAAAAAAGATGTGAAGAGAATGGGCACTTGAATTTAATGTTTTATGGATTGGGAAGAGCCCTACAATCTTAAATTAACATTAACTCTGCTCTGTCAGTCACCCAGTGAATCCACAGCACGGGAGTCGTGCCATTTTCCCTCATGTGTTTGTAGAGTGACGTTATCAATCAGTTTCGCTCGGGCGCTTAGAAATGTGTACATACAGTCTGTTCTGATATAACGCGATAGTTCGGTTCCTGTGCAATCCTGCATTATAACAGAGTCGTAGCACCAGTTAGCCCAGTGGGATCAGAATCACATTGTAGCCAATACAGGTAAGAAAGTTTGCATTTTACAAATATTAGTCTAAATTCTTCAATCTCATTATAGCCAATTCGCGTTGAAGAAACATGCATTATAGCAGAACCAACCGTATCTGCATGCATATATTTGGTCAAGTTGCAACCTTCGCAAGTTAAGTCAGTGCAATGCTCTTTCAAGGCATGGTTCGACTAACAGCAGGAGCTAAGATGCAGGGAATGCAGCTCAATCTTGTGTAGGACTACTGTGTGGGCGGCACGGTGGCACAGTGGTTAGCACTGCTGCCTCACAGCGCCAGAGACCTGGGTTCAATTCCCGCCTCAGGCGACTGACTGTGTGGAGTTTGCACGTTCTCCCCGTGTCTGCGTGGGTTTCCTCTGGGTGCTCCGGTTTCCTCCCACAGTCCAAAGATGTGCAGGGTCAGGTGAATTGGCCATACTAAATTGCCCGTAGTGTTAGATAAGGGGTAAATGTAGGGGTATGGGTGGGTTTCACTTCGGCGGGTCGGTGTGGACTTGTTGGGTCGAAGGGCCTGTTTCCACACTGTAATCTAATCTAATGTAATCTAATCTAATCTAATCTAATCTAATCTCTGAGGACTAAAGAATGCTCGGAATACACACTGGGTCTGAAAGCATCGGCTACAGAGGAACAGATTTAATCATTCATCAGAGACCACAACCTGGATTTCACCTTGGGATTGGGAGGTAATGTCCACGTATCAATCCTGCAGCACATCAGCATCAGCAATACAACACAATGCATTCTGCAAATGTCAATCAATGGGAATGTGGCTGAGCAAGATGCAAACGAGGTGCCAATTGTGGCACACATGCAGGAAGTGAGTGCAGGCTGAAATAATGCAAGGTAAACAGAAGTTATTACATGGCTAATCATTGCCTTGCTGAATGGTGCAGGGAGGAGAAAGTGAGGGCTGCAGATGCTGGAGATCAGAGCTGAATTGTGTTGCTAGAAAAGCGCAGCAGGTGAGGCAGCATCCAAGGAACAGGAGAATCGACATTTCGGGCATAAGCCCTTCTTCAGTGAATGGTGCAGGGAATAAATCATTGCTCCATCACAGATAAGGTGCATAAAATTGGCCAAACCTTCACCAGGAAGGGAAGCAAAGCACCATGTTTCAATCATGCTATTTTTCACTCGCTTAGATGTACCAGAGGGGAAGGCCAGCAAAATAAAAGCCAGCAATACTTAGAAATGAATGTACTGGTCTTATTGCAGCTCTGTTTTGAGATATACAAGATGAGTCAGGCCTCTAAGTGTCACTCGCAGGTGTTACTGTTTTTTTACCTTTGAGGTGGAAAATGACTCAATGTCTAATATGTTTCAGCCAACGTGCACCAGATTGCTTTCAGCTCCCACTCCCCACTTTATAAAACCCTCTCCTTCGCCCCTCCCTGACTTGTTAGTAAATCCTCTCTATGAGCTGAGCAGACTGATGAGCGGGTTCTGGATTAGCTTCCCCCTCTGATCCTGCTTTGAAACTTGGAGCGTGTTTTGGAGACATCAGGACCCAGACACCATCCGGGAACGCATTCTTCAAAATGCACCAGCCCCAGTGCTAACCCTCCAAAGCATTTGGAAAATTGAGCTCTACTTTTCAGAAAGCGGGACTAACAAGATTTTGGCCCTTAATGTCAGCTGTTTCCCTTTCATTCCCTGTGTGGTGCTGGTCCCCATTTTAATTTCATTTTATGTTTCAATATTATTTCTGTTGCATCTGCAACTGTTAATTTTTTTATTTTGCTAATTTCTCTAATTTTTCTTTGACAATGACTGTACTTTTGCCCTGCCTTCACTCTATTGCTATATTCATTTCCTCATTGGATATGTGTGTATTATCTCAATTATCTTTTTAAGCACCTACTTTTTATTAAGCATTTTGCAGATCACTTAGCCCCTTGGCTCCCTTTCTCTGACTGCAGACATTCCATCCTAACTCTTGTTTTGCTATTTCTTACCTTTACTAAGGTGATTGTAGCCCTTAACTTGATAAAGGAAAAACATCCAAAACAGTATAATCTACCTTGCATCTCGATAGGGATACAATGATTGGAATATATTGAGTATTTTGGGATGTGGCCAAAAGGTTGAGGATCACAGTTCCTTTTGTCCTATTATTTCTGCTGAATGAAAAGCTATTGAAATCACCAGCTCTGTTTCTATTTTATGCTCTGTTTAGATACGCACAATGTATGCCCCTTGGGTACTGACAGCACTGTGGTGCAAATCATGATTCCTAAGATAGAGATTGTTTCCACGTTTTCTGATAATTTCCTCCACTCCCTTCAAATTGTAAGCACTTCCCCACAGAAGGCTTTTCCTCTGTCATGCTCTAGCCGGATCTCATGGGACGTTGGGTCAAGGTACTTAGTAAGAAGTGCAACCTCTTCAAACGTGAAACAGATGGAACTGCAACTATCTGCTGTAATAGTGTCTGGAAGATGAAAGTACACAGCCAAGTCTTCAGGAGTGGTCTGGTAATGAGATGAAAGATTCTGAACTACGCAGGTGCCCAGACATCTCTCCAGACCTCAGACTTGTGGTGTAAATGAACAAATACATTTCGCAGCTGGCTTCAGTTTTTATGTTGCAATTGGGATCTTCACTTCCTATTCAGGGTGTAGTTAACAAGTAGGTGATAGGTAACGAGTGCTAATGAGTCACGTTCTTGTCATCTCCAATTTTTTGCATCAATAGAGAAGATGGAAGCTTGGGAAAATGCCCTCACTGCCTGAGCAAGGGAACTGAGTAGGAAGGTGGATACCCTGAAGGTTGAGAAGATTGGAATTAGAAGGTGTAATGATCAAGCTAATTATCGTCCAATAGCTTTGGAAGAAAAATAATACAAGTGTGCAGGTTGAGGACATACATCAACAACAACATTTATTTACCACTATTAACATGATAAAACATCTCAAAACATTTACATGAGGTGTTATGCAACAAAACATGATGCTGACTCAGTTTGTTATGATCCCAGCCGTTGTTATTAGTAGGCAAGTCCGATCCCAGGCCGAAATCTGATCCAAGAGATGTTTTTGTTTTCTTTTGGTTTTAATGTGATAGTTTTTTTTTATTGAAACACAAACACATAATTCTGCAAAAATACAGAAGTTTATTACGTAAAATAAATGAAGAAAAATAAAGTAAGTTATCTTGTCGATGACACACAGTATTGCTACTGAGTGTTGGTACTGGAGAGAGTAGATGCTTGTGGATATGGTGCCAGTCCAGCAGAATATTTTGCCCTGGATGGTGTTAAACTTCAAGTGTTGTTGGAGCTGCATCCATCCAAGCAAGTGGGGAGTATTCCATCACACTCCTGACGTGCCAAATAGATGTTGTTGTCGAGAGTTTGGTGCTGGAAAAGTACAGCTGGTCAGGCAGCATCCAAGGAGCAGGAGAATCAATGTTTTGGGCGAAAGCCCTTTCCTGATGAAGGACTGATTTCCAGCATCTGCAGTCCTCACTTCCTCTTTATAGATGTTGGACAGGCTTTGGAGAGTCAGGAGGTGAGGTGTACGCTGCAGGATTTTTAGCCTCTGACCTGCTCTTGGAGTCTCAGTATTTATCTAGCTTTGAGGAGAAAGTGAGGTCTGCAGATGCTGGAGATCAGAGCTGAAAATGTGTTGCTGGAAAAGCGCAGCAGGTCAGGCAGCATCCAGGGAACAGGAGAATCGATGTTTCGGGCATAAGCCCTTCTTCAGGAAAGCCCTTTCCTGAAGAAGGGCTTATGCCCGAAACGTCGATTCTCCTGTTCCCTGGATGCTGCCTGACCTGCTGCGCTTTTCCAGCAACACATTTTCAGCATTTATCTAGCTTTGTCCGGTTCAGTTTCTCTTCAATGGTGACTCCCAGGATTTTAGTAGTGGGGGAATTCAATTGTAATAAGCCCACTGAATATCTAGTGATAATGGTTAGACTCGCTCTAGTTGGAGATGGTGATTTGCCTGGCATTTGTGTGGAGCTAATGTTGCTTGTCAGCTCAAAGCTGGATATTATCAAGGTCTTGCTGCATTAGCATATAGACTGCTTCAGTATCTGAGGAATCATGAGTGGTGCTGAACATCGGGGAGTCACCAGCAAACCTCCCCACTTCTGTCGTTATGTTGGAGGGAAGATCTTTGATGAAGCAGTCAAAAATGGTTGTACCAAGGACATGACCCTGAGGAATTCCTGCACTGATGTCCTGCACCTGAGATGACTGACCTCCAACAACTACAATCATCTTCCTTTGCACAAGGTATGACTCCAACCAAGGGAGAGTTTTCCTCCAATTTCCATTGACTCCACCTTTGCTCGGGCTCTCTAATGCTACACTCTATGACATGCGGCCTTAAAGTCAAAAGCAATCATTCTCATCTAACCTCTGGAACTCAGCTCTTTTATCCACGTTTAAACAAAGTCCGTAATGATGTCAGGAGCTGGTGGAACCCTAACTGAATGTAAGTGAACTAAGCAAGTACTGCCTGATAGTACAGTTGATGACATCTTCCATCACTTTACTGATGATATAGAGTGGACTGATAGTGCATTACTTGGCTGAGTTGGATTTGCTCAGCTTTTTGTATATGGAGCACATATCTAGAGTATTGTTAAGACCACATCTCACATACTGTGTAAAATTTTAGTCCCCTTATTTAAATCAGGATTTAAATTTATCAGTGGTAATGCAGCAGAGATTTACTAGATTGATATCAGAGATAGATAGCTTGTATTACGAGGGCAGGCTAGGCATGTTTCTGACAGAATTGAGAAGACTTATACAGTTGAAGTGTATAAGGTTCTGAATGATCTTGACAAAGTGGATGTGTTAAGTACATTTTCTGTCATGGGTCAGTCCAGAACTAGGGAACATTGTTTTAAATCCAGGGATTGCCCTTTTTTGGAGAGAGCTGAGGAGACTTTTTTTGTTTCTCTGAGGATTGTACAATTGTGGAACTCTCTGCCTGATGGTGGTGGAAGCAGGGTCATTGAACATGCTGAAGACAGAGGTGGATTGATTCCACTGCCCAACAAGGATCTTGGTTCAATAAAAACCGAAAAACTGTGGATGCTGTAAATCAGAAGCAAAAACAGAAATTGCTGGAAAAGCTCAGCAGGTCTGCCAGCATCTGAATGAGAGAAATCAGAGTTAATGTTTTGAGCCGAGTGACCCTTACTCAGACCCTGAGGCAGAATTTTACTTCATTAACTGTAGATAGGAATATGGAATTTGAAACACAAACATATCAACTATGATTTTATTGAGTATCAGAATGAAAGGCCGAAAAGTTTATTTCTGCTCCTGTTTTGTGTGTTTATGTGTAACCTAGTGTGATTGAGAGCAGCATTTAGTGGGGAATGTGAACTTGCAACATCCCGTCCACTGCTCTCCAGTGCCTTTATGTAGATGTGAGTGTCCTGCTATGTGGGACATGCACTATAGTAGCCAGTGGAGTGGAAGAGGAGGTGTGGCAGAGAAGACAAAACAATATAAAGGCAGCTTTCATGAGCATTAGCAGGCACAGTCAATGGTAAAGACAACGCTGCTTGACCTGCTAACCAACTCTTCTATAAATAACATGCTTACTTTGTAACCCGACGATTTCAAAAGTGAACAAAAAAGAAACTGCTTGATGTTACATTTCTCTATTACTGTAGTTTTTAAAATTTGTTTTTGTTTTGTGAGTGCCCGCTCCTGCCAGCTCCCTCGCGAGATTGCGCTCCAGCTGTGATTTGGCCCAGGACATGATTGATGTCAGTAATTAAAGTGCTTGATTTGTGATGCAGATTCAGTCTGTGCTACTTTGATCCTTTGATCTGATAATGAGGATCCTGCCTCTGAAGAACATTCTCCTGTTATTGTTTATTTTTCTGGATGTCACGCAAAGCCGGAGCTGGAGGATCCACAATTGCCAGCTTGCGTTGGACATAAACTTGTGTGACTCTCTGCAGACCTATCCTAACCCTTGTGATGTTCACTGGAGGGAACCTTTGAACAGAGGGAATTAGTTTGCATTGACATTATGAAACCGGTGGAGTAATGAAGAAACAGTGGGGAGTTGGGGTTAGCGACTGGTTAGTTTCTTGAGATGTTGGAAGACGGAGGCTGGGACAATTACAGCATTTAAAAGGCATCTGGATGGGTATATGAATAGGAAGGGTTTTGAGGGATAAGGGCCAAATGCGGGCAAATGGGACTAGATTAGTTCAGGATATCTGGTCAGTATGGACGAGTTGGACCGAAGGGTCTGTTTCCGTGCTGTACATCTCTATGATTATATGTTACATTTAACCAATGTGGGACTTTTCTGGTGACTAGGATTAGTTGCAAAATCTGACGTCCTGTCTGTTGTAGATTTATGACTTGGCACTGTCTCCTCAATTCCACTTGGAAGGAGTTAAGTCCAAGTCTTTTTCTGCTGGTCTTAAGTTTTGGGGTGGGGGTACTGGGACATGGGTGGAGAGTTTGAATTTTACTGTCCCTTACAACTGGAAAGCAAAACTGGTAAAACAGGCAGCTGGTACATTGGATGGAATGTAATGTAACTGATGCAGGTTTTTCCCACCCTTTGGAAACCAGAGTTGTATCTAAGAGGGAGGCCAGACCAAATTAAGTGTCTGCCAGTGGCCAGTGTTGGGCCCTCCCTGATATTTGAGACCCGGAGTGTGGAAAACCTACTGGTCAAACAGAGGCCTGGGTGGCTCTCCAATGCTGCCAGTACCATGGGGCCCACTGCAGCAGTGCTCTGGAAACCTCAGCATGGACCGGGTGACTAGGACGTTGGGCTGAGAGCTGTGAAGAGAGTGTACGATGATCAGAGGTGAGAGACGAGGGTGCCATAAAGTGGTTATTCCTCCACCCAACGTTGGGTTCCTCAAATGGGCACTGAATACCTGATGGCAAGGATCCCTCCCCAAAAGTAAGCCAATATTATTGGGTGGCATGGGAAAGCAATATCAACTGTGTGTGACCCCTGACCTCCCATTAACCTATGGTGGGCTCGAGTGTCAACTGGCTGATACCATCACACAAAGCAGGTGAGGCATTCTATGGGTCCCTTCCCAGTTCCCGCAAAAGGCTTTCTTACTGGTGATAGAGTGATATACAGCCTCTCCTGCTATTAATTGGCCTAGTCACCATGATATCCACACATAATTCTTTCCCAAATCCCTGACTGGCTGCAACAGTTAAAATGACACATTGATCTGATGGTCGGGTTGCTTGTTTGGATAGTTTCACAACGCTGCACAGCAGATTTTTCCATTTAATTCCCTGCTATCCAGTGCGATCTTCTCTCTTAATGGGCCTAAGATCCTTTCAAGTAAAGGGCTGACCATAGGTGGAGGAAGTGAAGATGAAACTTGATAGTTGTCCTGGATGCAGTTGATCTGATGGAGGAAGAAGGGACAGGATATGACACTTACCCAGAGGTTGTGTCCTTTGAAATAAAGTGCCTGCAAAAGATGAAACCAACGAAGGGCCCCACTCAAGAAGCTAGTGCCTATTTTCAGACATGGGTTGTGGCGCTTTAATTAAAAGCAGTGGTTCCCTTTGGATTGCTTAGTTGGTGAGTTCACAGGCTTTTGAGGAACAGGCCTCTGTTTAATGGCCCTATTTGTGACTAGTATCTGGAACACTCAGTGTCCAACCAATTATAGTTGTACTGCTAGGTTTGCCTGTTCTTCTGTGTGTCAAGGTTAATCTGTAAGCATTCTAAAGTTACGATCTTCATTGTAATTGGGAAAAAAAACCAAGGGCTGGATTATCAAACCCGCTGGTAGATCAAAATGGATAGGCACAAAATTCTGTGCACCCGACTTTCATGCAGAGTCTCCTTAGCAATCCCGAATCCGAAAAGCAGGATCAGGGTTGGGTAGGTGACAGTACTACCCTTCCACAAACAACAGTTGGCAGATTCAGCGTATGAATGGACTCTTCTGATCAACTGGAGGAGATCAGTCAGAAGTTTCAAGGCAGCCTCCAGGCTCCTGTGGACAATGGGGAAACAGTAGTTACCTATACATGGCAGCATGACAGCATTCAGAAAGGAGTCTCTCTTTTACTGTAAAGTTGATAAAATTGAATAAAGTTCCCCTCCACCTTTAGGCGCCACACACATAAAGGTTCAACCTCAGATCAGTGCCTATCTCACCAGCTACGACATTTGATTTCAATGTTGTACTGGTGAGAAATGGAATTGTAGCAACGATTATGATCCTGAACTCCAAAGCATCAAATGATGAGATCAAACTCTGTTGTGATACCTGAGGGCTACATTGCCAAATATGTGTGGGAAGAGGGAATGATGCATTGTAGAGAAATTCCTCCCACAGAACCATACGCAGCAAGAAGTTAATTCCTCATTACTTCAGCAGCAGCTCCTTGGCCACTTCATTGTAAAGGCCAACAGCAGTAATGTTTTGGCAATACCATCACCTTGATTTTCAACCACACTCCCCTATCTTTGAAGCTTGATGCCTCTGTGATGTCCCTACTGGGTCAATATCTTGGAATTCTTATCAAACGCCGTTGTGGAAGTACCATTACCACAGGGATTACAAAGGTTGGAGAAGACAGCCTACCATTGAGCCAAGTCTGGAAGTCAATAGGAATGAAAATTGCAAGAGATGTATAATGGGAGGCTGAATTGATGACACCCGTTTTGTGCACAGTAAGAATTATCCGCTTAGTCTGTACTGAGCCACAAACACTACTAAAATTCCACAGCTGATCTTTGATTTCTCCTGAATTAGGTGGACTGAATATTGAATGGAAAAAGACTGAATCAGATTATTTGTAACTGCAGATTTACAACTTACAATTGATATCATCGGTCTTTTTTTTCACTTAAATATAATTTACAACTTCATCTTAACATTCATCAGTCCTGCTTCAACGTTAACAATCACACTGACATTTATATGCAGTGTCTTTGATTTAAATAAAGATGTAAGATGTTTCAGAAGCAGTCCTACAAAAGGCTTAGTTAAAGAAATAGGAGACCTAAGGAGAGGAATGTTTCAGAGGTAGAGAGGGATTCAAACACATTGACAATTTGAAATTTGAGGCCTTGTGAGGGAGGCTGGGAGACAATGCTTTTCAGGTAAGAAACATTATCAAATACTTTTCAGAAGTCAAGCACCTCTGAGTTCCACATTCCCCTGTCACCAACCAACTCTGTTACATCCTCAGGATAAAGCCTCATATTGTTAGGCATTAGTAGCTATTATAGACATGCTTTCCATCATATGTTGTGGTTTTAACCCTGCTACATGCTACTGATTTGCTTCTGGTGTTGTGGACAGTTTAGTCATACATCTCTGGTTAGTGAGCTCTCCAGCAGTTTATAAATGCGACTGCTCACCTCTTCTCCTTCGAAGAAGCTAACTCTGGCAGGGAAGAGGCTGAGGAGGACAGTACTTCATGGTTAGCTCAGTTAGCTGAACAACTATTTTCTGATGCAGAGTGACACCAACAATGCGACTTCAATACTCATGTCTGCTGGGGTCACCATGAAAATCCTTCTCAATCTCTCCCCAGTAAAC
The DNA here is from genome assembly GCF_037043375.1 of Chiloscyllium plagiosum. Classification (NCBI taxonomy): domain Eukaryota; kingdom Metazoa; phylum Chordata; class Chondrichthyes; order Orectolobiformes; family Hemiscylliidae; genus Chiloscyllium; species Chiloscyllium plagiosum. The sequence goes on from NW_028270156.1 coordinate 61,669,865, forward strand.
CATCACCAGTCATCTCTCTCTCTAATGAGAGAGCAGCCCAATAGTCCTCTGATGATATTACCTGAATGTGGTTTGTGGCTTGAGTGAAGAACAAATTGAAGTAGATAGCTCCAGAGTTGAGCTGTGACACATATCAGCTCCAGAAGATAAATAGCCTCCTTCTGCACTGAAATTTCATTGAGGGCTAATCATTCATTTAACAACTCATCCCACCATCTACATGCCTTTTCTTTTTATTAATTCATGGGATGTGATCATTACTGTCCACGACAGCATTTGTTGCCCAGAGGACAACTTTTAACTTTGAACTCCCTGAAGGACATTAGTGAACCAGGTAGGTTCTTCCTGACAATTGACAATGATTTCATGGTTATTTTTAGACTCCTAATTCCAGACATTTATTGAATTCAAATTCCACCACCTGCCCTGGTGGGATTTGAACCCGGGTTCCCAGAACATGACCTGTGTCTCTGGATTAATAGCCCAGTGATAATATCACTAATCACCCCTCACTGAAGCAGCTGAAACAAACCTGTGACTTACCAGCAGAGGGCACTGAATATACATTTTTGATCACATGTCGATCATGGCCACAAATCATTATCTTTTTGAATAGAAGTCACTCACGATCTGAAACATGTTGTGATTATTAACATTTCAGTGTGTGTCTATATTTGTGTGTAAGTAAGGCTGCACTTAGAAGAACTAGTATGATTGTCATCTTTCCCTCTGTTAGTAAAGTGTGACTAAACAAGTGTGTAGACAGCAGGGAAGCTGTAATGGTGCAGAGATAACAAACTTTTCTTCATACATTTTTGCTACTGTTCACAAACTCACTGCTGACTTCTTGAACTCGCAAACCAATCCCTAACGTCTCCCACTCACTCACTCACTCATTTACTCGCTTACTCACTCTCACTCACACACACACCCACCATATACACACACAAACACACACACCCTCCCCACCACCCCAAAACTCTGAGAGAATTGCTGTTAGACACTCGAATGAAGTACTGACCTTGCCTTTACAGTTGTGGACTACCAGTGTGAAGGGACAGAGCTTGATTTTAAAGGTTGACCATGGTCTTTGCAGTCATAAGTGCCATCTCATGTCATAGGTTCAGTAACTAGAGTGTAATAGCTGTCGAAGGATGTAGATGACTTAGACTAATTGCAATTTTTGAGAAGTTTGCAGAGATAATCAATGAGTGGCAGTTAAATTCTCTGCCCTTCCTAGTTTTTATTCTATCTACCAGCCATTTACTCACCACAGAACTCCAGCAGCTTTATTTATTCTGAAACGTTTACGTAGCAAAAATATCCAAAGGCACTTTACAGGCGAGTTATTGAACAAAACCTGACCCTGTCACATAACAAGGACATTAGAACAAGTGAGTAAATGTTTGGTCAAAGAGATGACCTTTTAAAGAGTGCTTAAAAGGAGCAAAGAGAGGCAGAGCGGTTTGTGGAGGGAATTCTAGAGCGAAGACAAGTCTGTCAGAAGTAGAGCAATTAAAGTCAGGGATGGTTTGTGTCCTAGTTTAGAGGAGTGCAGACACCTCAAATAATTGTGGGAGTATAGGAGATGGCAGAAATTGGGCCTAGAAGAGTTTGAAAGCAAGAATGAGCATTCTAACCAAGAGGTATTGCTTAAGTAAGTGCCAATATAAGAGTGACAAATGTTATGGACCAGGCTAGACCCCCATAAAGCATTTCACAAAAGTAGCTTCGACCCTAACGTTACAAGTTGCTTGAATCTGGTGTAACACAGATATCTCAGGAGTGATGTAACTGGTCAAACAACATAGTTTTAAACAAAACAGAGTTTATTCACAAGATTACCGAATGAAGCACGAACAGAAAAGAACAGAATACTGAATAACTTACCCTATCCGAAAACCCAACAGATTATTCCAACGTAATGATGCTGTTCCAAGTACGTGCAACAATCCCCAAAAGCACGCCTTGGCACAAAAGGTAAAATCAAACACAGGGTCTTCCAGGAAAGAAGTCAGGGAAAGGGAGGATCAGTCTGGACCTGCTTTGTTGGGTCCAGCAGCTTTTACAACTGGCTGAGAGGTGACCTTATGGAGGTTTATAAAATCATGAGGGCCATGGATAGATAAATAGACAAAGTCTCTTCCCAGGGTGGGGGAATCCAGAACTAGAGGGCATAGGTTTAGGGTAAGAGGGGATAGATATAAAAGAGACCTAAGGGGCAACCTTTTCACACAGAGGGTAGTACGTGTATGGAATGAGCTTCCAGAGGAAGTGGTGGAGACTGGTACAATTACAACATTTAAAAGGCATCTGGATGGGTATATGAATAGGAAGGGTTTGGAGGGATATGGGCCAGGTGCTGGCAGGTGGGACTAGATTGGGATGGGATATCTGGTCGGCATGGACGAGTTGGACCGAAGGGTCTGTTTACATGCTGCACACCTCTGACTCAATTACTGCTTTCAGTGATTAGCCAGACTGCCAAAAACCAAATCAAACCAGGGAGAACTGGCTGCACCCCTTTCATTGTGCGTGTTTTATTTTAAACATGAAAGTTTTTTTACTGAGGCAGTATCTGTTAGCTAGAATCAAATTGGTCCTAAAACCCATCCAAGCCCAGACTTTTCAGAAGCTGTGTTTTTTATGACGTCTAGAAAAATAAAAGCCAAGGACAACATAACCTTGTTAAAGAAGTAGCATCATCACACAGGTGACTAGGACTTGTGATGAGTTAGAAGACAGAATGCAATTGTGGGTCACCTCAAGATAATATATTATCAATGATGATACGTGTTCATTGCAGTAGTCAGGTCTGGTGGTAACAAAGGCTTGGATGAGGCTTTCTGCAGCAGATGAGCTGAGACACACGTGACTTGGGGTAATGTTACAGAGGCTGAGATAGTTGGTCTTCCTGACAGCACTCATACATGGCCATCTTATTATTGATAAAGGTTTCAAACAGCCTGAATCAGCCTCAAGTTGTTGTTGGGGGGGAAGGATGGATTCAAGGGAAGAGAGAATTCAGCAGGGACTGCAGAAAATGTCTTCTTTGTCTCAATAATTAGGTTGAGAAAATTTCTGCTCATCCAGTTTTGGAGATCCAATGAGTGGCCGGATGTCTGGGAACCACTGGAAATGTCCAAAGGTGTGGGCTGGGTACTTGCAGCAGAAATCATGAACTGAGGCATTGTGCTACATGCCAAGATCACGGAGGGGAATCATTGCTTTTGGAAGAGCATTATTAAATTGGAGAAGGTGCAGAAAAAATTTACCAGGATTGGAAGGTTTGAGTTATGAGGGAAGGCCAAATATGCTGGGACTTTTTTCCCTGAAATGTCGGAGGTTGAGGAGTAACCTTATTGAGATTTATAAAATACACGAGCGGCATAGATAAGGTGAATAGCAACTGACTTTTCCCCCTGGGGTGGGTGAGATCAAAAGTAGGGAGCATATTTTTAAGCTGAGAGAAGAAAGTTTTACAAGGAACTTGAGGGGCAACATATGTGGAATGAACTGCCAGAGGAAGTGATGGATGCAGATACAGTTGCTTCATCTAAAAAACATTTGGGTAGGTGCATGAATAGGAAAGTTTTAGAGGAATATGGACCAAATGTAGGCAAGTGGGACTAGTTTAATTTGGAAAACTTGGTCTCCATGGATGAGTTGGACCAAAGGGTCTGTTTCTATACTGAATGACTCTATGACTCTATAATTCACAAAGTATATATTTCGGCTAGGAGCTTGTGAAGGACAGATTCTTGGAGATATCAGATATAAAACAAAAACATTGCAAGTTGTTCTCTGGCTGGATGAGAGTTGAACCAAGCATGTTCCTCACACAGCTGAAGAATTGTGTAGAGCTGCTGCAGGAAGCTGGTCTGGTTAACCCTGTTAAAAGCTGCAGACAGGTCAAGAAGACCAAAACAAGAAGTTTATCAATGTCGCAACCAGGTAAGATTGTGGCTTTGATAGGAACTGTTTCTGTATGATGGCATTGGTGAAGCCTGGAGTGACTCAAGCACGGAGTTTGGGAAAGATGGGTGCAGGTTTGAGAGATGACCTCTTGTTCAAGAACTTTGCAAAGGAAAGTGAGACTAGAGATTATAATGGAGGGGTCAGGATTTCTTTTAAGGAGATGGTTGATAACAACAGACATGATGAAAAATGGGGCAGTGTTTGAGCAGAGCGGTTTGTTAAGAATATTCAGTAACATGGTGACCAAGAAGGAACATTGGTTGGTCAGCAGTTTAATGGGACAAGGGTGGGTTGTATGGAAAATATGAGCTCTGAGAGGCCTTGTGCAGACACAGGAGGAACGAGAGAAAATACAGCTCTTGGTTAAGTGGGACACTAGAGGAAGCTTGAACAGTTGGACTGAGAGAGAGGTGTAGAGGCAGCTGAATGGATGATTTCAACCTTAGAGACAAAGGCATCTCTGAGATCCTTGCACTTATTGATAAGGGTGGAGGAAGACAACTGCACAATGTGCTGCTCTATCAATTAAATCAATTCAATTATTGAAGTATGTCGAGAGGGAAGTTTGTGGTGTGTTCCCAATTGTAAAGCCATAGGGTGTTTCAAATGCTGTGTGACTCTTCGCTTCCATGCCAACTAAGTTTCCCAAACTAAATTAGTCCTATTTGCCTGTGTTTGGCACATATCCCTTAAAACCTTTCCAATTCATGTACCTGCCCAAATGTATTTGTTTGCTCTTCATCATATTAACTGGGTGCGCCCTACTCTACAAATGATTTCTCGGGATGACACTGGGATGAGATGCCTGCATTCAGCAACACTGACTGCTCCTGACTCTGATGTGTGTGTACATTAATGCTTGAAGTGGTCTGTTTGAGGAACCAGAGCTCAAGGCCGCCACCCTAATGCAGGAGTGAGTGCAGTAAATTTGAGACAAATCTGCAGAAAAAACAACAGGTGGATTAGGACACGAGGTAAATAAATGACAAACCTAAGCTTAACTCGGGAGTAGAATGAGATGGGTAGGAGATTAGCCTGCTTTTCCCATCAATGGCACCCTCTTTGCCTCATATCCAAGTCTACTCTTGTCTATATTGTTGGACAGAGATTGATTGCTTTAATCAGTCAACAACTCCATTTATTGTTGCACTAAGTGACTACAAGAAGGGAAAATAGATGAACCTCAATTATTTTCTTTCATTGGGCAGCTTTTTAAGCTGCCCAATCCCCCAAGCTACTATGAGATGCCTGTCAGTTGTACAGATGTAAATCTGGCAAAAATAAACTCCCTGCTAATGTACTCCTCAGCTCACTGTTTCAAATGATCAGTCTAATGCACAGAGGCAGCATGCTGCTTGTTCCAGCCAGTCAGCTGTGTGTGGCATGTTTGTATTTTGGCATGTTCTTGTTTAGATGAAGTTGCTGAATGAACGATCGAATGTGCTGAGATTTGCTCGGTTGCAGGGGAGGTGGGGAAGGGAGGTGCGTTTTTTAAAAAATCAGCAACACTGAAAATCTCAATCCTAGGAGAGCATTCGTTGGAAAACCTAAGGACGTGTTTCTCAGAAGAACTTGCCTGCAATCCTGGAAAGGTCAGGTGGTAGAAGTAATAGTCTTGGCATGGCTTTGAGCAGGCAGCCCTTGATATATTTCACTTTCGAATGGTTGTTAATCATCAGGCTGAAATGCCTGCTGTTCCTGTAAAATCAAATTAAAAGTGTGCCTGCTGATTACTCAGGAATTATCAAACCATCATATCTGAGCTCTTTAACGAGCAAAACATTTGCTTTTCCTTTCCTATTTTACTTTGACTTGATTCATCAGTTTGCTCTGCTCTTCTGAGGCTGCCTGTTTCACACCAGCTGTAGCCGTTCCATATGAAGGCCCACTGCATCATGTTACACCAATTCCCTCCTCCCAGATATTCCAGATATTAACCCTATTGCTCAGGTAGGGAGTGGGGAGGAAGCAGGGAGGGGAATGGAGTTCACTGTTCAGTGGCAGGATGCCTAAGATGGGCATGTCCCAAGCTGCTCCATTCAAGTACAACTTCAGTCAGAATGTGGTTGGCCTCACTACTCCCTGGTGTACTGTAAAAACAATGAAACAGGACCTGTACTTCAAACCAGATTCGAAAATAACCCTACCTCTCAAAGGCGCGCGCCCACAAGCCAAAGTAAAAAAGCCCATTTAATCTGGGCCAAGCCAGGTTCTTTCTGTAGTTGCAGTATCTGTTTATACAGGTGCTTGGAACTCATACTGCAGCAGCGCTGACTGAAAGTAGACCTCTGTTCAACAATATGGGTGCAATTATACATGCCACGTTTAGTTAGATTCGCCTATAGGGTGAGTTTCATGCCAGGCAATTTAGGCTGAAAGCAGAATTGCAACCTTTTTTAAAAAGAAATTCTCAATGTGTCCACTTCAATGCTTGAATGTCTCAAAGCCCTTATCCTTCTTAGGCAGCCACATGGCCTCATTTTGCTTCCTCGAACAGAATTCTCTCCAGCTCCTCACTCGTCCACATCCTATTTCTCACTATCCTTCTGGTTTGCTTTTACAATCACTAACCAGCTCAGCACAACGTTCCTCTTTGTAAATGGTTTTGTTCTGATTGTTCCCCACATGGTGAAGTCCCTGACAAACATCGCAGAGAAATAAAAACAGGAAGTGGATGGTTTATTACAACAGTGAGAGGGACAAACTGCGATATTCTCTTGATGAGATATTGGGGCGGAGGAGGCACAAGGATTCGTTGAGGGGGCTACAGCCTTAGGAAAACGTGAGGACTGCAGATGATGGAGATCAGAGTCGAGAGTGTGGTGCTGGAAAAGCGCAGCAGGTCAGGTAGCGTCTGAGGAGCAGGAGAATCAACGTTTCAGGCATAAGCCCTTCATCAGGAATGAGGGCTAGAGCCTTATCTCATTTATTAATCCATTTGGTTGGTTTCATGCATGCTTTCAAGTGTACCTCCAGCACCCCCATTGAGCTACCTTTGTCTTCAGATTTATTGTGGAGACTGAAACCATCATATTCAACACCAGCAAGAAGCCTTCATACCTCTGCCCCCATTGCTGACTCCCTCACTGACTGCTCATACAGGTCAGACTTGACAACGGGCAGCCTTGGTTTTGTGTTAGGCTCTGAGCTGAAATTGTACACCTCATCCATCCCCCTCATCCTGTACAGCTAGAGGTTAAAAGACATGGTGACTTTCTATTGGTCAGACAGTTATTATTGCAGCGTCGATGGGCATCATGCATGGGGACCCTGCAGAATCCCCCTTGTAGCACACTCCAGAAGAATTTCCTGGGGAATTATATTTTCCTCTGGGCAGTTCCTATATGCTAGAATCCCATTTGAATTGGAGACTTGAGATTGTTCCAACTAAATTAAGCAAAATAGTTACTCAGCCAAGTTAGGCTATTAAACATGTTGTCTAACCCCCTGTGTAAATTATTTGAGGAACTCCATACATAGTTCTCACACCCAAAAATTTACATCTTGTCACAACCACACTGAAAATTTGACCACACCCACCTCAACCCGTATGATTCCGAACATGACCCAACTCAAAAGCTCCAGTGGCTGGAGTTGACCTGCCAGCCCATTGGGACAAAACTTTCCCCACTACTCACCTGGATGCCCTCCCCCCATGACATGCACCATCATCTCTCAACTGACCCCACCACCCTTCCCACACACCTCCACTGGACTTAACAGCCCTGCCAGACCCAAACTAACACCTCCCCAAGATCTAACCTGACCTGAAATCATCCCTTCCTCCCCCTCCAATTCCCCATCCTTTCACTACTGACCCAAACTTACCCCACTCCCAGACCTGACACTCACCCTCACTGACCCCCACCAGAGATCCCCCACTCACTCTGATCTATCCCAAACACTGTATCTTTACCATGCCACCTTGCATTGTACCTACATGGTAATCTGCCTCTTTTTCACTTGGTGGCTTACCCCCTATTCATTTGGCTTGCTGCTCAACTGGCACCCTATTTAACTGGAAGCCTGGCATTCCATTCACCTAGCCCCAAGCTTCTGGCATTCTGCAATTTGTGGCCAATCCTTCTCCAGTCAACACCTTAGCATGCTACCTAGTTGGCACTCTACTAACCTTACACCTGATCCCTCTCACCCAATTAGCACCCTAACTTACCTGGTTCCTTATTCCCCCTACCCAGTTGGCACCCTTCTAACTTGGTACCTTATTCCCCCTACCCAGTTGGCACCCTACTAACCTGGCTCCTTACTCCCCCTACCTAATTGGCACCCTTCTAATCTGATACCTTCTTCCCCTACCCAGTTAACAACCTTTTAACCTGGCAGTATATTCCTCCCCTCCACTCGCCACCCATCTGGCACCCTACCTTGCCACCACCCTACACATTACAATTACCTTCCAGCATCTATCAAAGTGGCAATGAAGACCTATGGAATACAGTTGCCTGACTGCTATGGGAAGGTGGTGCCTGGTTTGCCCTCATAGTTCTGCACTTTATGTCAGATTGGAAATGCAGCTCTGCATTTCTGAGGGAGACCTGATTGGAATAATCTCCTCTCAGAAACATGGAGCTCCCTCTTTCTGATATTAAAAGAAATGTCAGAATAGCAATTTGCGAGACTGCCACTCCTTGAAAATTCCAGCCTATGGTTTGCCATTAATGGAGACGATGAATGGTTGGTTACCCGTACTGCTCAATCAGTGAAGTCTTTCTATAGCCTAGAGCCATTCTGGATGTGTGCCAGTCTCAAAAAAAGGCTTTTCCACAGGGAGTGGTCGACGCAGAGACTATTACACTTTGAAAGGAAATGTGGAGAACTCTTTCAAATAGATGAAAATGAAAGGGTATGTGAAGACAACAAGGTGGGAGGATTAGCTTTGCTTTACTCCAGAAAAGGGGACATGGGCCAACTGGTTTCTTCTGTATAAGATCCTTTAATTAAATTCATTTCTTCATCACCCATAGGTGGAGCAGTACACCACTGTTGAAACGTGTTACATTATGTACAGCGTTGGCTGCAGTTTTGGCTCAATGTAGTTCATTAATCAGTAATAATGCTATTTGGCCCACATAATTGTACAGACATGACAAGAATTTTATTGTTATTCTTTTTTCTGCGTGGAATGGTTTTAAATTTAAATGTATGCAATGGATCCTGTCACAATGTATACAGACAACAGCGAAAAAATTGTGGTATGCCCTTCCAATACCTTGCCCTATTGTCCACAGCTGTTCAAGGTGTCAGCCTTGACTGAGTGGTTCTTAATAACTGTCTCAGCATTAGTAGCTTCTGGGTTTCAGTCCCAATCGAACAACATCAGCATGTAATCCTCAGACAGTCATTGCAGTACACTATTGAGGGAATTTGCTTGGTTAGTCTTTTAGCTGGAATCTTAGACTATTTTTCCCCGCCAATGGATGTAAAAATCAAATCCCATAATGCTCTTAAAGAGGAGCAGGAGAATTCTCCTGCTGTCCTGACCTCCACTAATCCTTAAGCCAACATCTAAAACAAGTGCCAAGTCAATTAACTTATTGCTGTTTGTAGGGGGAGAGAGGAGGCTCTTGCTCTATGCAGATTGACTTGCATGTTCACTACAGCATGACCGTACTACATTTTAAAGTGTACTTCATTAGGTGTAAAGGAGTTGGACATGTTCTGAGGTTGTGGAGGTTGCTATATAAAGTTGTGTTCCTTTCTTCAAGTCGAAGGTAAATTGTATCCAGAAGACCCAAATGAAATTGTTGACTAGTAATCTGACTTGTTTCCTCCAGGTATCCCTGCCAATACTTTTGCCCCAGTAAACATTGCAAAGAGAAAGGATTATCTGATCATTTGTTACATTGCCTTTCAGAGTCATAGAGTCATAGAAATGTACAGCATGGAAATAGACCCTTCGGTCCAACCTGTCCATACCGACCAGATATCCCAACCCAATCTAGTCCCACCTGCCAGCACCCGGCCCATACCCCTCCAAACCCTTCTTATTTGTATACCCATCTAAATGCCTCTTAAATGTTGCAATTGTACCAGCCTCCACCACTTTCTCTGACAGCTCATTCCATACATGTACCACCTTCTATGTGAAAACGTTGCCCCTTAGGTCTTTTTTATATCTTTCCCCTCTCACCCTAAACCTATGCCCTCTAGTTCTGGACTCCCCGACCCCAGGGAAAAGACTTTGCCTATTTACCCTATCCATGCCCCTCATAATTTTGTAAACCTCTATAAGGTCACCCCTCAGCCTCCGAGGCTCTGGGGAAAACAGCCCCAGCCTGTTCAGCCTCTCCCTGTAGCTCAAATCCTCCAACCCTGGCAACATCCTTGTAAATCTTTTCTGAACCCTTTCAAGTTTCACAACATTTTTCCGATAGGACAGAGACTAGAATTGCACGCAATATTCCAACAGTGGCCTAACTAATGTCCTGTACAGCCACAACATGACCTCCCAACTCCTGTACTTAGTACTCTGACCAATAAAGGAAAGCATACCAAACGCCTTCTTCACTATCCTATCTACCTGCGACTCCACTTTCAAGGAGCTATGAACCTGCACTCCAAGGTCTCTTTGTTCAGCATCACTCCCTAGGACCTTACCATTAAGTGTATAAGTCCTGCTAAGATTTGCTTTCCCAAAATGCAGCACTCACATTTATCTGAATTAAACTCTATCTGCCACTTCTCAGCCCATTGGCCCATCTGGTCAAGATCCTGTTGTAATCTGAGGTAACCGTCTTCGCTGTCCACGACACCTCCAATTTTGGTGTCATCTGCAAACTTAGTAACTATACCTCTTATGCTCACATCCAAATCATTTATGTAAATGACAAAAAGTAGAGGATCCAGCACTGATCCTTGTGGCACTCCACTGGTCGCAGGACTCCAGCCTGAAAAACAACCCCCCAACACTACCCTCTGTCTTCTACCTTTGAGCCAGTTCTGTACCCAGATGGTTAGTTCTCCTTGTATTGCATGAGATCTAACCTTGCTAATCAGTCTTCCATGGGGAACCTTGTCGAATGCCTTACTGAAGTCCATATAGATCACATCCACTGCTCTGCCTTCATCAATCCTCTTTGTTACTTCTTCAAAAAGCTCAATCAAGTTTGTGAGACATGATTTCCCACGCGCAAAACCACATTGACTATCCCTAATCAGTCCTTGCCTTTCCAAATACTTGTACATCCTGTCCCTCAGGATTCCCTCCAATAACCTGCCCACCTGATGTCAGGTTCACTGGTCTATAGTTCCCTGGCTTGTCCTTACCACCCTTCTTAAACAGTGGCACCACGTTAGCCAACCTCCGGTCTTCCGGCACTTCACCTTTGACTATCGATAATACAAATATCTCAGCAAGAAGGCCAGCAATCACTTCTCTGGATTCCCACAGAGTTCTACGATACATCTGATCAGGTCCTGGGGATTTATCCACTTTTAACCGTTTCAAGACGTCCAGCACTTCCTCCCCTATAATATGGGCATTTTGCAACATGTCACCATCTATTTCCCTATGGTCCATATCGTCCATATCCTTTTCCACAGTAAATACTGATGCAAAATACTCATTTAGTATCGCCCCCATTTTCTGCGGCTCCAAAGGCTGCCTTGCTGATGTTTGAGGGGCCCTATTCTCTCCCTAGTTACCCATTTGTCCTTAATGTATTTGTAAAAACTCTTTAGATTCTCCTTAATTCTATTTGCCAAAGCTATCTCATGTCCCCTTGTTGCCCTCCTGATTTCCCTCTTAAGTATACTCCTACTTCCTTTATACTCTTCTAAGGATTCACTCAATCTATCCTGTCTTTACCTAACATATGCTTCCTTCTTTTTCTTAACCAAACCCTTAATTTCTTTAGTCATTCAGCATTCCCTATACCTACCAGCCTTCCCTTTCATCCTGACAGGAATATACTTTCTCTGGATTCTCGTTATCTCATTACTGAAGGCTTCCCATTTTCCAGCCGTCCCTTTACCTGTGAACATCTGCCCTCAATCAGCTTTCGAAAGTTCTTGCCTAATACCATCAAAATTGGCCTTTCTCCAATTTAGAACTTCAACTTTTAGATCTGGTCTATCCTTTTCCCTCACTATTTTAAATCTAGTTGAATTATGGTCACTGGCCCCAAAGTGCTCCCCCACTGACACCTCAGTCACCTGCCCTGCCTTATTTCCCAAGAGTAAGTCAAGTTTTGCACCTCCTCTAGTAGGTACATCCACATACTGAATCAGAAAATGATCTTGTACACACTTAACAAATTCTTCTCCATCTAAACCCTAAACACTATGGCAGTCCCAGTCTATGTTTGGAAAGTTGAAATACCCTACCATAGCCACCCTATTTTTCTTACAGATAGCTGAGATATCCTTACAAGTTTGTTTCTCAATTTCCTTCTGACTATTAGGGAGTCTATAATACAATCCCAATAAGGTGATCATCCCTTTCTTATTTCTCAGTTCCATCCAGATGACTTCCCTGGATGTATTTCTGGGAATATCCTCCCTCAGCACAGCTATAATGCTATCCCTTATCAAAAATGCCACCACCCCTCTACTCTTGCCTCGCTTTCTGTCCTTCCTGTAGCATTTGTATCCTGGAACATTAAGCTGCCAGTCCTGCCCATCCCTGAGCCATGTTTCTGTAACTGCTATGATATCCCAGTCCCATGTTCCTAACCATGCTCTGAGTTCATCTGCCTTCCCTGTTTTGGCCATCACCTCTCTGACATTTTGACAGTGACTACTCTTAAAAATACCTTGACTTAACGCACTTCACGCAATATGGTTGAGAAAAGATCTGCTCTAAAAGCAGATCTTTCTTTGCATTTTTGATTTCAGTAGTGTTGCTTTTTTCATACTATTTAGTTGGGGAAAGATTATCCATGATTGATGATGGCTAAATCATTGCTGGCACTTACCTAAGATTCACCATTTTTAAGCACAATAGCACTTGACAGCATATTCTTGAGATGTGGTTTGTGAAGGGTTAGCCACAGTGACCCAGACTTGAATTGAGAAAGTCCCCTTCAGGGAAAATCCTAGAGGCTGCACAAGGTAATACTGAAAGTGACTAGGACTGAAATTGAGATTAGCAAGGGTTAAAATGCTACACGCTGTCCATTAAACTTGGATAGGGAAGGGTGAAATTGCTCCATAATGACCCTTGGCACCATTCCTGCTAACGTTGAACTTTGGAAACTGACATAGAGAAAATTCTGGAGTTCAGGCAGGGTCAGTAGATCAGAAAGTGCACTCACTGTAACATTTGTGTAGGGTGACATCTGATAAACCCCTACCAGTTTTGTAACTCTGGTTGCAAATGCTCAGCATTTTTCCCATTTTTTCCAGCGAAATTAAAGTGGTCTGGAGGCACAAGATATAAACACAAAACTGCCTCACTGAGTGAGTTACAGAAAAGCAAATAGAACATAGCTTGCAATGAAGCAGTAATGCCATATGCCACTCAGCTGCTGTCTGGTTAAAAGTCTGCTGGCAATTTAGGGGTCTGGTTTATTGACTAATGGGAAATGGTTTACATTAGGATACACACCTAGAAATGTCTGTTGCTCATGCTAGTGGTTACATATTTAATGTAGTCGTATGACATTCATCTGTCTGCTATTTTGGCCGAAGCACAATCTGCTTAAAATTATTTACGATTCCTCCGTTGTTATCTCAAAGAATAACCGCTGGAGTTTACCCATAATTAAGTGGCTTGCTTATTGATTCTAAATGAAATAATGGACTTTATGAGACTGGCAGAAAGAATGATGCACTTTATTTTCAAAATTGCTCATTTTTAAGAGGAAAATGAATCTCACTACTCTTTTATTAAGTAATCCCCTGAGCATGGTGGCTGTGTCACATGATGTCTTACTGCGAGACAGGAAAATGCGTTTAAGAGGATAACAGGCAAGTGTTAAATTGAGAAACGTGAAGGTATTTACCTTTTGAAGAAGCAGGGAGAATTTATATAAAATTTTGCCTCGATGACTCACTGTGTATGGTGGAAGTGTTCGACTTGACAGGTCTATAACTGTCATGCATTCATCCTCCCTTCTCTCCTGTGCCAATGCCCTGCCATTTTTATTTTTTTATTGGGAGAGTTGAGAAATATGTGATTCACTGTTTGCTCACCTGTCTCATGTCAATGAAAAGATTTGTTAGCTTAGAGTAGAAATCGAGTGCGAGTGCACAAGCAGAAAGCTTTCAGAATGGAATAGAATGGAATCATCAATGGTTTGTCTTTGCGATCAGGTTCCTCTGTTGCAATCTTCGACTCATACTACCAACTTTCGAGATATCAGTAGAAAAGTCTGTAATCTAAATCAAGGTCTGACATAAATCCAAAAGAAAGTAATGCTTGGATTTAGTTCAAATGTTAGGTGTCCAGTGCGGAATGAAATGCTGGTGGAAACCAAACTGGGGTAGTTAGAAAACCAGAATAACTTCTCTGTTCTGACTCCATTCCCTTCCTACTGTGTTCAAAAATTTGTTTCCTTTTTTTTAAGGAGTGTAGGACAATTGTTAGAAGGAAGCATGGAAGAGGGTCTGATTCCCTCTTTGGATAATACCTGCCTAGAGCAAGATCCTAGGCGAGTAATAGTAGCTTTGTGACTCAAATTTCCTGATAGACCTGGAGCCTCCTGGGTCTCAGGGCTCCTTTGTGCAGAGTCAGGTCCTCCTTCTCCTCCTGAACTTAACCAGGCTCAACTGTTTCCTTGTAAGAGGGCATCCAGAACCACGTGGCTAACACAATTTTGCCAATATCCTGAAGAGCTTTGTTCTGTGCTGTAAACATAAAAGATTGCCTGTCCATAAGAATTTGTCTATGCTACCCTAGGTCTACTATCTAAAATGCATTCGAGCAGTCTTGGATCTACTTCTGATCTGTCCCTCCCTTGGTTAGTTCTAAAATTTTTGAGTGGTGTTGAATATCCTGCCGATAAAGTCTTGAGGAGTGTTGCCGAGCAAAGAAACCTTGGAGTGCAGGTTCATTGTTGCTTGAAAGCAAATTCAAAAGTTGACAGGGTAGTGAAAAAGACAATTGGTACATTTGCCTTTATTGGACAGAGCATTCAGTATAGGAGTTGGAAGGTCATGTTGTGTCTGTACAGGATATTGGTTAGGTAACTATTGGAATATTGCATTCAGTTCTGGTCTCCATGCTATAGAAAGCATGTTGTGAAACTTGCAAGAGTTCAGAAAATATTTACAAAGATGTTGCCAGAGTTTGAGGATTTGAGCTGCAGGGAGAGGCTGAATAGACTCTGGAGCATTGGAGGCTGAGGGGTTACCTTGTAGAAGTTTATAAAATCACGAAAGGCTTGGATAGGGTGAATAGTCAAGGACTTTTCCCTGGGATAGGGGAATCCAAAACTAGAGGGTTTAAGGTGAGAGGGAAAAGATTTCAATGGGGCCTAAGGGGCAACATTTTCATGCAGAAGGTGGTATGTGTATGGAATGAATTGTCAGAGGAAGTGGTGGAGGCTGATACAATTACAACATTTAAAATGTATCTGGATGAGTATATGAACAGGAAGGGTTTAGAGGGGTATGGGCCAAATGCTAGTAAATGGGACTAGATTAATTTAGAAGATCTGATTGGCATGGACGATTTGGACCAAAGTATCTGTTTCCATGCTGTACATCTCTATGACTCTGACTCTATTCTACAGCAGAATATATAGCATGCTACTCCATCGTAAACACAACTTGTTCAGATGCTTTTTGATTTAAATCGTGCATACTTAAAGACAAACTGGTGTTTTGTCTTTATCACCTGTGCTTATTTGATCATCTTTTTTGGTTTGATCAATTCAGTAATGGAGTCCCTCAAGTAATCTGTTGACTGGCCTTGCTGAGCAAGACAGGTGTGCGACACTTGATACAGCCCCGAAACATCACAGTGTGATTTGTAATAAAACAGGACCCTGAGAAATGCAGCAACAGCTTGCTGGCAATTGCTCCTGCTGATCAAGTGTTATGAGTGGATTTGGACCTGCTGTAAACATTGGATGGAAGCAATTCATTTCCCAATCTTTGCAATTCAGTCTGTTGAATCATTTGTTCTGTAGCTTCAGTAAAATCAAACTCATTGAAGATTCCTGATTAAAGCTGACATTTTACTTCAAAGTCACTGTGCGTCTACAGCATTCCACTGCTCCTTTTGCTCTGTACAGTAAGAACTGCAATGCAGCTCCAAAAGGTGAATGGTCTGCTGAAGCTAACTGGACTTTCAGTTAGAGGATAGCAACATAGAGGAACCACCAGAAGATACCTGGCACCTATACAGCAGGCATGTTTCTCAACAGACAGTGAATACACAGTGAGATGAAACCAGCAGGAGGGTGGAGTTAAACTGGTTGTGTTCTATGTATCTTTCTCTCTCTCTAGTGTCTCTCTCATATTGGCCAGCTGTGTTGTTTTGTTGCATTTTAGCCATTAGAGGACTGGATATTAGAAGATTTGATTGTCTCACGTACATTGCTAGCTTTCGTCTCTTGGTAGTCTTTAAGCTAAGCATTTAGTTTGTCCTTTTTGCCCCATGTCTAAATAGCAAGTTGAGTACAGCAAGGATTAGTTGCTTTTCGTTATGATGGCTTTATTTGAGCGTTTGTGATTCAGCTGCTGATGTGCAGCTCTGTTTGTGACAGTTGTAACGCTGGTGTTTTGACTCATCATAGTGGTCTGCTAGTGGTGGCAATTTCCATGGAGGTATCAGTACTGCTACTGGTGGCAGAACTTTGGATAGTCGACATGATTTGGACTGGGGTATTCTAAGTTAAAAATCGCACAACACCAGGTTATAGTCCAACAGGTATATTTGGAAGCACTAGCTTTCGGAGCGCTGCTTCTTCATCGTCATGGTGACTTTGTTGTAACTGGTAGCAGTTCCATGGGTAATGGTAGTGTTTCTGTCAGAGTTGACAAAATTCTCTGCTTTATTTCTGAATAAAAGAATTTGAAACCAAGGTAGCTTGTTCTATAAGCTTCCTGCATTAAAACCACGAAATAAGCTCAGAAGTTAGTAATCAATTCTCCCACTACTGAGCCAAACCATGCATTTATCCACAAGTTAATACCATTTTTCGCTTTTATTGCCCATAGATAATGGCACAATAGAGAGTGAGAGAGTTTCAGCTCATCAATCAGTGCTGGCTTCAATTATAAGATGATTAGTCAATGTTCAGAACAATCATCTCAAATCCGTATTTCACTTATTTTAAACTTGATGACTTATCATCACCTTGTCACCTCAGATTTTTAAAAACAGATTTGACTCCTCAATAATTGATACCACGTGCCAGACTTGGGTATCTAATGGATCAATTTTTCCACAAAAAGACATTGAACCAAAAAAAGTATTTTGTAAGAAACAAAGCAAGCTTAGAAAAGCTTAATGATTTGAAGTTAATACATGAATGAGCTACTTTTGATATTGTTTCTTAAATTGTAAACAATGAATAGTTCGCTCGCTTGTCTTGACTATCAGATGATATCAAATAAACATATGTTAAAATATTTCAGTCCTCTTTGGCTATGAATGGAGGGAGGGGAAATACAGAGGTAGCGATGCTTGTAGTCAAAATTTTGAAATTGAAAACAACAGCAATGACTCAGAGCAAGACATTGCAATTGCAGAAGGAGAGAGAGAGAAGTCAACTTAATTAAGTCAAATTAGACCGCTATTAATGTGGAAATGTGAGGTACATTCTTTATTTTGTATTAGCACAGAAAGTGAAGTTATATTCAATAAATTAACTGGATCCAATCCTATCAGTTTTTTCTGGAATGTCAACCTGAATCTGAAATAAAGCAGTTTGTCAGGTTGTAGCTGGTTTCATCTCTCTGTGTATTTGCATAGTCCCCCTTCGGAATCCGCCTTTAGAGCTATTAAAGAAGCATAAATGCGAAATGTCTGAATATCTGGTTAACTTACAAGAGAGTACTACCATTGCACACCCTGGGTTTTGCTGACCCACAAGTAGGTAGGTCAGGTTTAGAGGCGTATAGGCCAAACACAGGGAAATGGGACCAGCTCTAGTTTGGGAAACTTGGTTAGCATGGATGAGCTGGACGGAAGGGTCTGTTTCTGTGCTTCATCATTCCATGACTCTATGTTCAGGGAAGTGGTAACTAACTCCTAGAAAAGTATAATGTTCAGAGTGCATATGCATGCAGCAGAATACACTGAATCCAAACTGCTCATTAACTCTAGTGAAAATTTATAACAGGTTCTTGTATCTTTTTGCCAAAAGGTTATAATACTACATGTAGGTTTGCTCACTGAGCTGGAAGGTTCATTTTCAAATGTTTCATCACCATACTAGGCATGTCCAGACACCCTAGCTACTCTCCCCTACATCAAAGACATCTCAGAAATGATTGCCAGATGACTCAGACCCTTTGGCATCATGATAGCCCACAAACCCACCAACACACTAAAACAGCAGCTAATGAACTTGAAAGACTATACAGACAAGAAGCAAAACTAATGTCATTTACAAAATATCATGCAAGAACTGTAACAAACACTACATTGGACAAACAGGTAGAAAACTAGCCACTAAGATACATGAACATCAACTAGCCACAAAACGCCATGACCCACTCTCACTAGTATCCTTAAATACAGAAGGACACCACTTTGACTGGGACAACACATCCTTCCTAGGACAAGCCAAACAGAGGCACACACTAGAAGCATGGCATTCCAACCAGAACGCTATCAACAAACACGTTGACTTAGATCCCATTTACCACCCCCTGAGAATAAGAACAGAAAATGACATCACCATAGGAAATGATGTCACCACAGGAAATGACATCACCAACTCAAGAAAACTCAAACATATTAATAGAAAGCAGGCTATACCACCGGTGTTCATTCGGAGGCCCACTGAAGATGTTACCTAGTATGGTGACGAAACGTCTGAAAACGAACCTTGCAGCTCAGCGAGCAAACCTACATCCAGAACCTCAACCTAAGCTACAAACCTTCTCAAAACTTGCTAGATTATAATACTGTTTGAAATCTATATGCTTCAGAGTTGACATTATTATAACCCCTTTGTACTGTCTGTCTTGCTTTTAAATGTGCCTTAAGGTCTAAATCTTAGATCAACCTTTTGATGTAACATTTTTACTTTTACTTTTTAACTTTAACTCAAATAACTTTGCAAATGGTTTTCTGTCTTTTTTTTGTCTGCTGAAGGTTTCCAGAGAAAGTATTTGTAACATTAACAAAAGGTGTGAAGTTGTTTGCACAGAGGCTGATACCAATTCACAGTGTAGGGCTGTTAGTTGCAATTTATTGTATCTAGTGACTCTTCTGAAACTATAAGTGAGTAAATTTGTTGGGGTTTGGTACTGAGCCATACAAATGTGGAAAGGTCCTAATTTCAATCCCTGATCGTAACATAAGTTGTACAGATGGCTTCAGTATTTCTGAGTCAGGATGAGACGTGCCAGCCCAATGTCTTGTGCTTGTCATGATGTAACTAATACCATTGCAATGTGCACATACTGTATCAGTCACAATACTGATTCTACTCTAATAGCTACTGGAACAAAAAGTCAGGAATTTCATGAAAAGAAAGGAGAAAGTTGAAAATTGAATGTTGGGAGGTGGGGGGTTAAGATCGTTTGTGGGAGTATTAGTCGACAGTTATCTGCATCCACTTTCTAAATATAATGTTCTATCGTTAATTAATTGAAGAAAGCAGCAGAAATAGCAATGAGACATCACTGGTAGCTGAGCAATGCAGACTAATAAAGTCACAGGTTCGATAGCTATGGTATGTGCTGAGTAGGCTGATAAGCGTGGGCTGCATAAGTATCACGATGACTCAAAGCTTTGGAGATTTAGGATTCCTTGACTGTCATTTGTCTGAGAGTACACTTTCTTTGTTTACTAGCCAATGAAACTGAGAAACAATAATCAAATGACAAAGACTGACATTGTACTGATCTTAAACCTGTAAACTGAGAGTTTGTTTTTTTTAAAATTCTGCATTGGCCTTTACCAGTCAATTGCTGTTCATGCTTCAACTGACAAAAAGGAAGATAAAGGAACACTAAAATTCTTGTCGATATAAGTAATTTAACTAAAACAGTAAAAATTACACCGTGAGCTAGAATTTCATTTTCCTGATGTGCTTTTGAATATCTTTCAGTACATCATAATCAAAGTTTGGTTTGGGAAGTAATCCACTTCAGAAGTTCAGCTTGTGAATTTTATATACTCAGTTCTATAATCATTCCAATTGGTGCAAAATATTTTGAGGTATTAATCTGGTTGGCTGCACACTCAGATTTGTATCCAAATTGTTAACTCAAGTATCTTTCATATTAGTTGGTCAATGCTCCAGTCAAATAATGCCCAAACTGCTCAACCAGCAATGATTCTCACTTAGAAGCACAGACATTTGTGTAACACTCAAGGACAGATGAGAATTAATCTTCTGTGTCATGATAAATTCACCCTTTCCTTTCCACATATTGTGCTATGATGACATATCATCCGCTGTTTTGACTGTTAATATAAATCAGGTTTTAAGACATCCTGTTATGTCGACTCAGGGTTCTGTCTACACTGGCTATAACTCCATTTCTTGAGTTCAAAGAGTGCAGGTGTATTGACAACAGTGTCTCTCAAATGATTGTAAAAACAACAGACACTTGATCTAATCCTTCAATGTATTTCCTTCTGCACGTTTTGGTTACAATTGCATCAGTGATTCCAGCCATAACTACTGCACATATGGGAATTATCCCATTTACAGTGTTCAGACTAGTATAGCTTAGCCTAGCACATATTTATCCCTCAGCCAATGACACAAACATTGATATTAGGTCATTATCCTCACTATAGGTCCAACCTATGCATAAATTACCTACTTCACTTTATATGTTTAAAAAAATTTCACAGGCTTTAAAGCATTTTGCAACAAATGGAGATCATGAAAGGACAATCTCAATTCAAGTTCTTTTTGTTTCTTCTATTAAAACACAGATACTTTTCATTCATGCTTGAATTTGCACAAAACTTTTGCATTGCATTTGTGTTTAGCATTAAATTTGGGGTCAGTGCCACTCGAACTTGCATTGTCATTAGCCATGAATGAGTCTACACAGTTGTATTTTAAGTTCTTTATCGGTGAAAGACATAATCTACTCACTTACAGTATCAGAAGAGCAAGCACACAGATACAGGACAAAGGCAGTACCTGTGATTTAATATGCAATTTTCTTTTAAAAAGACCTTGAATGCCAAGGTGATGGCGCTACTGATGGTTGTTGGAGCTTGATGGAGTTCATTGCAGTTGACCATGATGTCATCCACTTTGAACCCAAGACAAATAACAGTACTTGTTCAAAACCTGTGTAAAGTTAAAAATCACACAACACCAACAGGTTTATTTGGAAGCACTAGCTTTCGGAGCGCTGCTCCTTCATCAGGTGGTTGTCCAGCCTGATGTCCAACAACGTCACCATGATGATGAAGGAGCAGCACTCCTAAAGCTAGTGCTTCCAATTAAATCTATTGAACTATAACCTGGTGTTGTGTGATTTTTAATTTTGTACACCCCAGTCCAACACCAGCATCTCCAAATCAAAACCTGTGTCTGTTGGGATATTTGTAGGGTTCAAAAATGAGATTGCTAAATTTTTGTTAACTGTATTAAAGGATATGAAGCAAAAAGCGTTTCAATTGAATTGCCGTCAGCCATAATTTATTCAAACGACAGACAATATTGAGGGACTGAAATACTTACTCCTGTTCCTACTGTTGCCATGTTCTTTTACTAGTCAGTCACTAACATTATAAAATAACTCGGGCTGTTTGTGAAGGTATACTGTGTTCACAAAGTTACTTGGTTAAGTACGTTACACAGTTACCATGTCATCATGACTGAAGCTCATCACCTTTTTCTGTTACCAATTATGTGCTAATTATGAAGTTGTGGTATCACATGTCTTGTGGTCTTGTTTACAAAGTCCAGCATGGCTTGTTGGTGTTCCACTTCCTGCTGTCTGAGCCGCTGTCTGGTTTCCTGGTGCACTGCAGATACCCACAATCAACTTCAAATCAAAATTGGTGGTTAGAAAACAAAACTGGAACTTAGAGGATTTCTGCGTAACACTGACGCACTTTCATGTTTTAAAACAAACCCCAGTAACCTCAACAAAACCAAGATTAAATTGCCAGCCTGATTGAATCTGCCAACAGGCAAATTATAAGGAATAAATAGAAGATATAAAACAGGAGAGGTAGCACCAGAATGAGTTTATGCAAAAGGCAGACTGACAAGGGAAAAAAATAGGAAAGAAATGCATTTTATGACCTCAACATCCCAAGTTTCTTTAGAACAAATGCAGTATTATTACCGTGTTGTGATATGGAATACAGAAAGCTTTCACATGGCAGTAGACAAAATGTTGGTGAGAATATATTTTGAATATTGTTACTTTCCAACTTTCTCTCCTTTGCTATATTGTTCACTGCTTGTAGGCACCACAGTCAAACACCCATTTTGACTAGACATGCCCAGCATGTGACCATTCCCTATCTATTTGACTGCAGGGGGCATAACTGTCACGTCCTACTTTATCTTCACTTGGCATCTAGTGAACAGTTAAGAGCTGAAATCATCACAGTAGCTAATGAGTAGCTTTAATGAATTTTTAATCTGGCACACTTTCCAGGTAGCTAATTTATAACTGCAACCCAGTAATGGAAAATACGCCTGACTGAGACGTTACGGAGTAATGTGCTGGCAATGCTGCCTCTATCTGAGTAAACTTGAGATTAAAACAACACTCTCAGACAATGCTATCGGTTTTCGCAGGCACTTGTGAAAGGGTCTAATGGTGAGTTGACTCCAGAATTCCAGAACGGTGCAGTAAAAGCAGGTTATCTGATAACATTAAGTATTACCTCACCACACTTGGCAAAATTCCTTCCAAGATGACCCTGTAACCTCCACATTCTAATTTAGTGAAGCACTACAGGGAAGTAGACTTTAAGCTGGATGCTGCTATCCAACTATCAAGAAGAAATGCCAAAAAAAAGTCAAACTTGTCAAAATACCAGTTACCTGGTAATGGGTGACACTAACATCTCAGTGCAGAACACCTTCATTGTATTTCCACAGGAAAGCTGCTGTGTATTCATTAATTTCCTCCTTTAGTTTTGGATTGGCTTTTGTAGCATCTCTGTGAAGTGTTCTGGGATGCTTTTCCTGCATCAAGGCACAGTCACTGAAATCTGTAGCCATGAAAAACGGGAGAAAATTCAGATAGATAAGAAAGTAATCTCAACTTGCTAGATAGGGAAGGAAATATTTTCATTCCCAAGCAACACCCTTCCCAGGTGCCATTCTGGGATTGGAACTAATGTTTCCAGGTTATTAAGCAAGTGTGTGTAGTATTAGTGCAGTTGGATAAAACATTACGCCATAATACTCTCAGAGTCAGTCAATAGGTTATCTATTGACTGACTCTGAGGCAAGTTCAATCTTACTCACTGTAAGATTTTAGCAGCTGCATGAGAAATTTTATTAAACATTTTAGCACTGACATAACCCTGTTTGCTGTGTATAATCATGTGGCATTTTGTTTAGGATTGATAAAGGCAGCAAACCCATTCTACTGCCTGAATCTGAATCAAATGAATTTGCCCCATTTGTTCTGATTTTTTTATTTTCTTTGTATAGGTAGTTCTCCTGTAATGCTGTAGCTGCAATTCAACGAAACTTTGCTTCATCAAAAATCACTTAACAGAAATAATCGGGCCTATGGGAAAAGTGGGGTTCGGGACAGACTAGGAAAACATATCACTCACAATCACTCAAAAATCACCCAAAAGCCTAACGCAAAGAATAGCACAGCCTGAATGAAGGTTTAAATCATATTTATTAATGAAACAAAAGTAAGTTTAACACAGTTCATTGAAAAAATATTGGTAATGCAAGGATAGAGGATCATCATCATCACCACATTCAGGTGCAGTTGTGTTTGCAGAGTGGTTGGCTGTGGTTGATTATCTTCTGACTGTTTCTTTGGGGTTGGTTTGAAAAAGACATCCAATTTTTTGCTGCTTTGCCCTTTCTCTTCTGTCTTGAAAAAGCTGTTCATAGGGTGAGAGAAGATATCTGACTGAATGTGGCAGAGAAGGAAAGTCAAGGAAACCAACCCTGCACTCCAATCCTGCTACCTCATCAAACATCCTGCCCCGTGTACTCAAAGATATCCCAGCTGAGAATCAGCTTGCTCAGTCACACAGAGGCCCCGTGACAGAAACTCGCAACTCTGAGAGATGTCATCATAAAATGGAGGACAGCCAACAATGACAAACTGTTTCATTTGTATCATCTCTGGTTCTTCTTTGTCCAATGGAAACAGTTATTCCTTCATTGCTAGAACAAAACCCATCATGACGTTTTTTAAAACTAATATTCAAGATCCTAGCCTTTCGGCTCTAAAGTAAATAACCCCAAATTCCTGTAACTGAGATATTCATCTTAAGGAGAAACTGATGCTGGAGCTGAGTCGAGAGTGTGGTGCTGGAAAAGCACAGCAAGTCAGCCAGCATCCAAGGAGCAGATGAATTGACATTTTGGGCATAAGCCTTCTTCAGGAATGAGGCTTGTGGGTTGGGGCTGAGAGATAAATGGGAGGGAGGTGGGGTTCGTGTGAAGATACCTGGGAAAGAGATAGGTGAATGATGGTGAGGGAGAAGGAGATAGGTCAGGGGGGGAGTGATGGACGGGTTTGGAGGATGGTGCTGAGTTGGAGGCTTGAGACTGGGATAATGTGGGGAGAGGGGAAATGAGGAAGCTCTTGAAATCCACATTTATACCGTGTGGTTGCAGGGTCCCTAGGCGGAACATGAGGCGTTCCTCCTCCAGTGGAGGTGGCTCAGGATCTGCATGTCCTTGATGGAGTGGGAGGGGGAGTTGAAGTGTTCAGCCACGGGGTGGTGGGGTTGGTGAGGTTGGTGTCCCAGAGTTGTTCTCTGAAATGATCTGCCAGAGACCACACCAGATACAATGGATGCAGTAAAATGACATTGGTAAAGGTACAGGTGAATCTCTGATGGATGTGGAAGGATCTCTTGGGGCCTTGGACGGAAATGAGGGGAGTGGTGGAGTGGTGTTGGCTCAGGTTTTGTATTTCCTGCGGTGTCAGGCAAAGGTGCCAGGAGTGGGGCGTGGGCTGGTGGGGGTTGTGGACCTGACGAGGGAGTCGCAGAGGGAATGGTCTTTCCAGAATGCTGATAGGGATGGGGATGGGGAATATATCTTTGGTGGTCGGGTCCGTTTGGAGGTGGCAGAAGTGGCAGAGGATGATGCATTGTTTGCGGAGGTTGGTGGGGTGGAAGGTGCAGACCAGGCGGAGGGGTTCTGCCTTTGTAGTGTTGGGAAGGGTGATGTTCAAGGGTGGTGGTGCATGAAGTGGAGGAGATGAGCTGGAGGGTAACGTCAACCACGTGGGAATGGAAATTGTGATCATGGAGGAAAGAGGCCATCTGGGATTTTCTGAGGTGGAATTGGTCATCCTGGGAACAGATGTGGTGGAGTGGGAGGATTTGGGAATAAGGGATGGCTTTTTCACAGGATGTAGGGTGGGAGGAGGTGTAGTCTAGGTCGCTGTGGGAGTCGATGGACTTTTGGTATATGTCTGTGGTTAGTCGGTCACCAGAGACAGTAATGGAGAGATCCAGGAAGGGGAGGGAGCTTTCTGAGATGGTCCAGGTGAATTTGAGATTGGGATAGAAGGTGTTGGTAAAGTTGATGAACTGCTCAACATCCCCGTGGGAGGACAAGGCGGAGTCGATGCAGTCATCATTGTAGCAGAGGAACAGGTGGGAGTTGGTGCTGGTGCAACTGCAGAAGATGGACTGTTCCACATATCTGACTTGATTCATATGTCTCCACGCCCTTTCTGAAATGTCGTGCCCTGAACTAGCTGCAAAGTTTTAGTGAGAACCGAATTAAAGTTTTCTTAAAGTTTGTCGTAGCTTTGCCACTTTTGTACTTTATGCCTTTTTAAACAATCCTCTTAATGTCTCTGGTTGCCTTAAAAGATATGTGAGTGTACAGCTCCAAATCTCTCCTTTTCTGAATCCCGTCTAAAATTTGTACTATTGAGCACATAATGCCTGACCTTATTATTCACTCATAAATGAAGCACTACAACATGGTATGGTTCCTGTTATGATGCTATTTGCAAGCATCTGTTGTAGGTTGGCAGGTGCTTCCTGAAGACATTGAATTCCTGATTGCAAAATTAAAAGGACAAAAAAATTGGTGGAGTTTCAATCAGTGCATTTTTCAGATTAGTTTTGCAATACATATCTGATTACGTGTGAAAATATGGGTTAGTGCTTTTGCATTCCGAGCAAATGGCTATAAAGCAGGAAATGTGTGAGAATGGTACCATAATTATTAACTTGGAGAAGTGGTGTAGCAGGAGGAATTTCCACAATAGGTTTTCATTATACTGTTGCAACAGAGATGGTAAGAACCTTTTTATAGTACCACTTCGAGAGAAAAAATTGAAGACAAAGGGGTCATTTCTCTGCACCCACAATCTCTATCCATACCTTCACATGGCTCCTACTTATGTCCACTCCACCATCAGCAGCTCCTTTAGCGATCCCTGTTCCACACTGAACCTTCTCCCTAAATCCTTTGTTGTTTGCTTCCCTTTCAACAAAACCTTTCCCAGAACTCTTCTGTTTGGGTTTGGCTTCTCTTTACTATCACATAGCATCTTCTGAAACACTGCTCCCTTTAGTTTTCCACCCGAACTTTCAACAAGCATAAGAAGCTCATGGAGCCTCTTTGCCACTGACACTGCTGTACAACTGCCTCTTCCATTTACTTTCATCATCCTAGCCCACCAAGGAAATGCTTCTAACTTACACTTCCTCATCCTTCTTGAACTGTCTGTAGACATTGATGCAAGTGACTGCACCTTGCTCCTTCAGTATATCTCCAACATCATCAATCTGGATCAGGCTGGCCTTGCCTACATCCATTCTTATTTACCTGGTTATGTGACAGTGACACCAAGCCGGAGAAGGACTTGTAATTGCTTTTCTTCCTCACCATTACATCTGGTGTCCCCCCGGATCTCTCCCTTTTCTCTCATATTTATTACCTATATGCTGCCTCTGAGCATCATCATGCAACGACACTACATTTGGTTTCATGTGTCTCGTGATAACATCCAAGTCTACCTCATCACATTTTGAACCCTGCACTGCCTCTAATTGATTAGATGCTTGCCTGATATCAGCAGTGAATGAGTAGTATTTTTGAGGAGACAGAAAGCAGAAGACATTATCTTGCGTCCTTACTTAGGGTCCATGCCGCCACAACTCTCCTTGGCCTGGTCTGAGGGCGAACTTGACCATTTGCACACTCTGTGTCATACTTAACATTGAAATGAGCCTCTGAAGACATAGCTACTTCAAGACCTCTAACTATATCTCTGTAATATCACCTTCTCTACTACTGCCTCATCTCACCCACAGAAACCTTCATATTTCGAAACTGTTCACAATACTATTCTCGAGCTTTCTGAAACCAGATTCTTAACAGGTACCTTCTTGTTTGAGTTCACCTAAAGCTTTGCCGCTCATAAGCTAAATCACAACAATCCCATTCACCCATCAAATTTCAGCTTGCTGAGCTACTTTAACTAGTGGTCTGACAGTGCCTCAATTTTAAATTCTCACCCTTGTTTCAAATCTCTCTCCAAGATCTCATCCCTTGCTGTTTTTTGTAACCTCCAGCAGCCCCATAACCCAACAAGATATCCAATCTTCCCCAGAAATAGAGTTACTATTTCAAACATTCTGGTTTGTGTCACTATTATTAGCATCCATGTTATTAGCTAGCCAGTGACGTCTGCAGCTGAATTTTACCAGGCACACATTAGAAGAGTCGGTTGCAAATCAACCAACATTAAAAAGGCTGTTCCTTTAATGTGGCTTGAATAAGCAGGGAGTGCAACCTTCACCCCTCATCGGAAATTACTTCAATCCACAGGAGCTGTTGACCAATTTACTTGACCGACAGCTGAGTGGTTCTAAGAGCTCCAGAACGCATACGATCAAGATCCCATCATACTATTAATTTTAAGGATCTGGCATGTGAATGTTCACTGCACTTATGAATGGAGACTTTATATTGTAGCAGTTTGACTGTTGGCTGGATGACCAGTTTGCGAAGCAAAGTAATGACAACCGCATAGCTTCAATTCCCGCACCAGCTGAGATTACAGTGAAGGGCTCTCTTTCTCAATCTCTCCCCTCTCATAAAGTGTGGTGACCCTCATGATAAACTATCACCAGTGGTTTGACTCCAGTGAGAGAGCAGCTCTATGGTCTGGTAAGGCTATGGTGATTTCACCGTTATCTTACGTTCTGACATGCGTACAAATCGACTTACGAATGTACTCAGGAACGAAGCCCATTAGTAACTGGGCACTGCTGGTACTGCAGCTAGTCAATAAGATTATCATTGGTGATCAGACTGATGTAAGTGCCAGGCTTTTTTGAATGGGGGTGGGAATTAGGTGGAAGGGATGGGAGAGTTCGATTTTGCAGGCCAAGTTGGGATTGACAAAAAAAGAGTATGTTTGTAGGGAGTGGGTGGCCCCAATATACTCAAGGCAACACCCTAAGGATGTCTTCCACATCTTTGCTGTCTTTCCACCATCTTTGGTGGAAAAAAAATGGCCATTCTCATCCTGCCTGCCTTTCAGGCCCGAGTATACTATTGAAATAGATACAGATTGAGGTCCTTAAGTGGCCATTGATTGGATGTTTAATTGGAATATGTTGTCCATTGCAGGGTGGCAGCTTAACCCTGTCACACAACATGCAGCCAACAAGTCAGAACCAAGTGCTTACTTCATGCTTCATCTAAATGTCACAATGCAACCCATGATGTTGGCATCCATTTTGGGCTTCAGTTCTTACTCAGCCATCTGATGCAAACCGGCCCGAGCCCATTAAGTGTAAAGGAAGGCGGTCAGCTGGCACTAGAAATGCTCCCAGAAGGGGTCCAGTGCCTGGACTTCTTTCCCTAAACCCCTCTCTCGACATTTTTTTAAAGATGCTCCTTAAAGTCCAGCTCGTTGATGAAGGTTATAGTTACGTGCCCTTCTGCAATCCCTAATGTATTTTGGCATCAAATCCTGTTTGATTGCTTTCCTATGAAGCCTGTTAGAATGTTTTGCTGTGCTTAAAAGCATTACTTAAATGCAAGTTGTTGTTGCATTACTTCTGGTATAACTTCTGCTTGCTGAGTATTTGATAGCTTTGCCTCGGTGAAACACATTGTGGAATATTTTGGTACGTCAAAAGTGATGTCTGAGTTGTGTGAATGTGAGCCTGCACTCCCCATCCCCTTTCTTCAGTCACTACAGCTTTTGAAAGAATATTCACATAAAACCAGGACGTTTCCTCCTCTCTCTCTCTCTCTCTGCTATTGAGTCTTTGGTTCAGCATGTCCCCAGTGGCGGTGAGTGATATTAGTGCATGCCCCCTGTGAGTGCAAGGCAGAAATGGGCACATGAATCAGATTCCACCGCAATCTTTGTCTCAACAAGCTAGTCTCACCGATGGCATCTGCATTTTACACAAGCTCTGGCCTGTCTGCATCAGATGGCTGAGCAAGAATTGAAATCCAAAATGAATGCCAACATCGCAGGGGCAGACTTGCATTGCATTGTAACTTTTGGATCAAGTGTGAAGCCAGCACTTGGCACCAGTTGGTTCTGGCTTGTTGGCTGCACGTTGTGTGACAGGGTTAAGCTGACACCCTGCAACGACAGCATATTCCAACCAAACGTTCTCCATGCCATCTCCCTCCCTCCACCCCAACCTTGACAACTTCCTGCACCACACTCTATTTCCCACCAGAAACATAATACTTGACGTTCAGCCAGTTAGTGTTCCATAAGCTAAACTGTCAGCAGCTGGGGCACAAAGGCTTTAATCATTGCGATGTTGGAGCATTCACTTCAACAGTCTTCGTGCCAGCTCCCAGCTGACCTTTCAGAATCAGAACAGGTCGTTTGGAGTCCAGAATTTGGAAGTTCCTGCCTTCCAGAACTTGTAAAAAATTTAGTTTACAAAGACAATTTTTAAAATCGACATACACGAAATGGCAAGACCATATACTTAGTTCCTCATCGTTTTTCAAAATCAAATTAAGAAGACGATGAGTCACCAAATTATTTTAAGATTTAAGATGTTGGATGGTTTTAAATTTCCTTCTGTGAGGTGAGTTTGGAGGCTATCATTTTTGAATTGGTTGGGAGGATGGTGGGAGGAGACACACATTCCCCCCCCCCCCAACCCCCCACCCACCCCCCACCCCCTCACCCGCCACTAAAATCATTTTTGGATGCTTTGCAATTTCGATATTTTTGGCCTGGGACATCCTGCCTTAATTTCTGGCTTCAGTTCTGACTCAGCGTTCCTTACTTGTGAAAGACCCTCAGTCATTTAAATTAAAGCAGTGGTTTTTGCGTGCAGATTGTTGTCAGTTGTCATTCCTGTGTTTGTTTTTATTTCTCGAATTTATAAGGCGACAGATAATGAATGGGTGGCCAAGCTCACACCAAACATTGTAAAATAAATCTCACCTTTTGAATTAAACTAGGTCTGCTGATATAAAAAAAGCAGTTGGCCTTCTCCAATGGATTAGCACACTTGTTCCAGGAGATAAGTCTCCCTTTGCTTAGGTTTAAATATGTGTTAAATTCATACATTCCTCAAGGGCTATTTTGATTAAAAGGTGAAAGCAGGCACTAAAGAGTGCTACACTGATAATGCCTGTCCTTTGAAAGTCTGCTTTTTGCATGCACCATGAGTCTTAATGGTTAATTATCATCATTCAAAGTTTCATGAAGGTGCTAAAACACACATCTGCACGTTTGGCATTCAAGTGCTGATGAAATGTGGATTTCCTGGTGTAGTACATCAAGATTCAAGTCTTTGGTTTTCTACTTTGGCAGAGGAAAGAAAAGAACAAAAAGAAACATTTCTTAAACAGTGAGAGGTAGGAAAGTGTAGATGTGAGTTGGATGTCGTTGTTAATAAATCAGTGCAGGTTGGCATGCAGGTGCAGCTAGCTAGTCAGAAGGCATCTGCGAGGTTCAACTTTGCTGCAAGAGGATTTAAGTGCATGAGCAGTGACGTCTTGCTTCAGTTTAGAAGATGTTAAAAATCACACACAACACCAGGTTATAGTCCAACAGGTGTGGATAAACTGCACCTGGATCACTGAGTACAGTTTTGGTCTCTTTATCTCAGGAAAAATATGATTACCAGAGAGTGTTATCCTACGAGGAGAGATTGGGCAAACGGGGCCTGTATCCTGCAGAGTTTCGAAGAATTGATCGCGTTGAAACCTGCAAAATACAGGGTAAATGGGGATGAAATGTTTCCTCTGGCTGGAGAGTTTAGAACAAGGAGGGCCACAATTTAAAACTAAGGGGTATGCTATTGAGGACTGAGATGAGGGGACATGTATGGACGGGTGATGAATTTGTAGAATTCTCTACCCCAGAGGGTTGTGGAAACTCAGTCTTTGAGTGTATTTAAGATAGAGGCTAATAAACTTTTGCCATGATATAAAGGGTTGTGGGAATAATATAGGTAAAATGCACTGAAGTGTTCAAGCAGCTATAATCATATGAAATGGTGGAGCAGGATTAATGGGCTGAATGGCCTACTCCTGTTTCCATGTTCATATAATCCAGCTAACATTTCTGCCAGGAGATTATTGAAAAACTATCCAACTTATTTCTTGCAACAGAGTTTGGGACCCTCCAGCATTGAGGGTGAGGATATTTGTGGAGTTTCATCCTCCAGTGAATTGTTTGATTGTCCACCATCATTCACGATTGGAGGTCGTAATCATTGATTGTAAAATGTCTTAACCCTGTCTCTCACTGGTTGCCTCTGCTGTTTGACAATCAAATAGTCCTGTTTTGTAGCTTCAGCTTATTTTAAATAGGCCCAGGTGCTACTCCTGGTATGCCCTCCTGCCCTCTTCACTGAACCAGGGTTGATCCCCTGGCTTGAATGGTAGACATAGGGATATAGTAGGCCACAAAGTTGCACATTAAATTGGAGTACAATCCTGCTGTTGTTCATGGCCCACAACACCTCATGAATGTCCAGTCTTGAGCTACTAGATCGCAAATCTGTCCCATTTAGCATAGTGATAGTGCCACACAACACAACGTAGGGTACCCTCAATTTGAAAATGAGATTTTGTCTCCACCAGGACTTTGAAGTGGTCACTCTTACTGATGCTGTCATGGTTGGGGACATCTGTTGTAGGCAGATTAGTGATGATGAGGCCAAGTATGTATTCCCCTCTTGTTGGTTCCCTCAGCATCTGTCATAGACCAAGTCTCATAACTGTGTCTTTCAAATGTGACCAGCTCAGTCAACATGAGGGTCCATGTTGAGGACTCCCAAGGCAACTCCCTCCCATCTCCATATCATTGTGATGCCACATCTACTGGACTTGTCAACACAGAATGTACCAAGGCGTGGTGATTGTGGTACATTATCTGTGAATGTTACTATGTTAGATTTTTGCTTGACAGGTCTGAGACAGCTCTTCCAATTTCAGTAATTGGTCCCAATTGGCAAGCAGGACTTTGTAGAGTCAACAGGCCTAACTTTTCTAGTGTCATTCCATTGCCATAGTTGATGCCAGGTGGTCCATCTGGTTTCATTCCTTTACTTGAGGCTTTTAGGTATAATTGAAGGGCATACATGTTGGACTCATGTTTAGGAGTCAACCATTTTACTGTGGCATGTAGGCCAGATGAAGTAAGGACAATAGTTTTCCTTCTTTAAAGTGCTTTAGTGAAACAGATAGGTTTTTACAACAACTGTTTCATGATCATCATTAGATTTATAATTCCAGATTTTGTTGAATTCAAATACTGTGGTGGGATTCGAACCTGAAAAACAAAACCAATATTTCAGACTCTGAATTGCTAGTCCAGCAACAATACCACTACACTAACACCTCCCTTCACTGATATTGTGTACTATCTGGCCACTTAAATGGCAATTAGCTTCTTAAGACCGTATGATGTTGGAGCAGAGTTAGACCATTTTGCCAGTTGAGTTTGTTCTGCCTTTCGACAGCTGATACATTTCTCAACTCTGTTCTCCTTTCATCTCCCCGCAACCTTTGATCCCATGACCAATCAAAAACTTATCTATCTCTATTTTAATAAACTCAAGCACTTGGTCTCCACAGCCGCCCTCTTGCTGAAATGATTCATGCTCATCTCAGTTCTAAACAGTTATCCATTCACACCAAGGCTGTGTCTTAGACTCTCCTACCAGTGGAAACATCTTCTCCATGTCAAGCCTATCTCGGCCTCTCAGTATTGTGTAAGTTTCTATAAGATCATCCCTCATCCTTATAATGTCCATTGAGTACAGAGGCAAAGTCCTCAACTGCTCATCTTATGATCCTCTTCAAGCTCCCGGTGTAAGCTTCAAACTCCTCCACCATGATTTTAGCTTTCATGTGCTAAAGTATTGCTGAAGCTTAAGATCCATCTGGTCACCTCAGAGACTCTTTAGCTTCCAAAATAACCGTGGAAAGTCACCTCTTACTCCAGCTCCTTATGAACGAATGCGTTCCACATGTATTTGCATCTGGTTCAGTGTAGATTGTTATTATGGAAGCACTTACTTAAGTTTTAATGAAGCTTTTGAATGAGTGTGAAAACCAAATGGTTCACTGATGTATGTTAGGGAAGGAAGATTCTGTCCTTATCCAGTTGGTCTATTCATGCCTTAACTCTCAACAACACTTGAGATGCTGACTGTTCTCTAAAGTAGCCACACAGAATTCTAACAGCACCTCCACAACAAAGACTGCAGTAGTTCAAGAAGCAGCATCTTCTCTGTAAATGCAAGCATATTGGCATTGTCATTCTCATCACAAAAATAATTTGATAAAATTGTATTGTTGGTCACGCATTATTGAATGGTTTTGACTTCGCAATGAAGTTAAGCACCTTAGGAACAATTTAAACTTGCCAATGCTGTAAAATGGGTAAGATAAAATTGATTGCATGTTATGCACTCCCTTTGGTTTTCCCTTTATTGACTTCAGTGGATAGGCAAATTGGGTATAATGTATAATGGCTGACTGACTGACTAAGCTAAACTGCAAAGGACCACATTGTAGTGCCATTCTAAATTGTTGACTTAGGGACCTTCAATTCCTTTCACCTCATTGTCAGATGGGCTTTTATTCAAGAATCAGGCTGTAAATTCTCTATTACTGCTTTGTTTGCCTGAAACAAAAGCAATGTGGGTTAGAATTTCTCCTGGAGTTCCCCAATCCTCACTTCAGTGGAATATTGGCATAAGCCCCAGAAAAACAACATAAAGTTACAAAAGGCAGTTGAGAAATGCTTCCTTGGAAATTATTAAGATTTCTCCTCATGCTACAGTTTTACTCAAGAAGTCGTAAAATGGCTGATGTCGATAAAGGAAATGGCGTGGAGAAGCTTGTTGCTCTGAATTTGTGACTAAAGCACATTCCACGGGAGAGATGAGCAACTTTTATCTCATAAGAAAAACTGCTGCTTGACTCAGGATGTCACAAAAGTTGAGAGAGAGATTTTGCAGGTGTTGAAATCCTGTATTTTAATGCACATAAAATATCACAACAAATCTTAAAATTAGGAAATCATGGGAAGCGCCTTTATTCAGAGAGTAGTGAGAGTGTTGTGTTGAACTGTCAGGCATGGATAATCTGATTCAGCACAACTTTTCTAAGGCAGAATCCAAATCTCAAAGCACCTTGTATGGCTTTCGCTTGATGATGTGGATGCATGTAGATGTGACTGAGGGAGCAACAAAGCTGAAGGCAAACACTGTTGTCCTGTTTGAAAAACAATTTAAAACTCTTAATAGTTTTGAAGAGTTGTATAGATACACCTATGGAAGCCAGGTTAATGTATGACAGAGAAAGGATCAAGGGTATATATTGATAAGGTTCTGCAAAGTAGGACCAGAGGATTGTAAATGCCAACTATAGACCAGTTAGACCAAGTGGTCTATTTCTGAGCCACACCTTCAATATAATTCTCTGTGGAAATATTTTAAAGTAGGGATGAAGCTGCAGGTCGTGGCTGCCAGAGTTTTATTGTGCACACAATGCCTTGCAGCCGGCAGAGGTTTCTGAACCTGTTTGTGTGCGTTCGACATTTTAAAATACATAAGTCGTCAAGTGGCTAACAGCTCTATCTCTCAACTGATTTCATAGCCACTCGTTTGTCTGCTGCCATACACACTGCCATTCACTTACCTAGTTTGATCTTCATCCTGGGAGAGGTGAAAGCTCCACAGTGCTAAAACAGAGAGATGTGTATTCATTCAGCAAACATTTATTGCTGCATGGGGATGTCCATTAAATTGAACCACTGTCAGCTTTGGGGTATTGGGCTCAATTTTGCCTCTACGATTTTCAAAAGATTGGAATACCACAGCCTGGGGAAACAGAGTGACTTGCAATCTAAACTTTCAGTTAGAATGGGGGAGAGACAGAGGTAGATAAAGTAAAAGCTGATCAATGTTGTTCGAAATGAGAAGATTTTAAGAAACCTTAATAGCATTGCTCCTTTGGAAGAATAATTGTGTACATTGTGAATAATTAAAAGTGCGAAAAATTGATTTGAGTATAGGACTATGCAGCTGAAGGGGGCATAGCAGAACTCTGTAAACCCAAAAAGAAGCAGAGAACAAGTCATGGTGCTAGAGAGATGGGGTTTATGATGAAGAAAAACAGAATGTAACAAGTTGCCTGACATGGCGAAAGAGAATGTCTGATTAGAAATCCTAGAAGGTGGGAGCAAAAGTGCACTGAGCAACTTTAACAAAAACAACTGCCTCCACAATTCTGCACCCCACCCCCAAAACAAAATCCCACCACTATTGCTTTTGAGTGACAAGGCAATATGTTGTGTGTTTTGTGGTTCCTGGCCATGATGGTGGCCCTGTCCTTACTTGAGGGTGTCACCTCCACAGGTGGCTGTTTCTGAAAAGTCTCCAAAGGAGTAGCAGCAGCTGCAGGTCGTGGGTGCCAGAGTTTTATTGTGCACACAATGCCTTGCAGCCGGCAGAGGTTTCTGAACCTGTTTGCGTGCATTCGACTTTTAAAATACATATGTCGTCAAGTGGCTAACAGCTCTATCTCTCAACTGATTTCATAGCCACTCATTTGTCGTTTGCCATACACACTGCTCTGTTTTAAGATGAGGTTATGACTGTTCCTTTTTCCTCTCTGCAAACTATTTGTTACTCTCTCTCTTTTCCTATTATAGTTTGAAAATGGATCTAAACTGTTGGTGTTTTTTTAATCAAAACTTGTAGGAATGGAGCGTTGATAACTTGATGTATAATTGGCAACCTTTCCGTAAACAAAACACCAAGAGTGACTTTGAGTCAGCCAAGTGATTGGAATATACAGCAGACATGTGTACATCAAAATAAAGTCACCATGGGGTGACTCTCTCAGTTGACTGGTGCTGGTTTAATCTGAGGGTCACCAGACCTCAGGTGAGGAAGAAGCAAGAGGACATCTAGAGATTCCGTAAACTAAGGATGATGGGAGAGACTGGAAACATGCTGGAAGGGATTTACTTATAAGAGGATTTTACAAGTGGCAAGAAACATTGGGAAGCAGGGGGGACGAGAAAGTTAGTTCTCAGGGGCAAGATGTAATGGCTGAGAATTAACCATATTACTAACTGTGAAGGGAGCACAGACGCACAGTTAGAAAGATTGTGTGCAGTGAAGGATGCATTTTGAGGCATACAGTTGGCAAAGATTGTTTTGGGATAGGGGCCAATGTGTTGGAATTTGTATATCAGCAGAAAAGTTCCAAATGCAATGTCCATCCACTGTTATTATCCTTTAATGAACTGAATCAACGGGAATTTTCAAACTTCCAGCATTTACAAATGAAACCCTGAAGGGAGATAATGTTGAGATTGGCCCAGGAATTGTAAATAATGTAGATTTGCATCATGATTATGGTAAACAGGCTTAGATATGTGTGCACGCTGATCAGGATGACTGATTTTGATTATGATTTTAACTTAATTTAATTACGATTTCAAATTATACATCCGCCAGTTTATAGAAGATTGCTCTTGCTCATTTTAAAAGCAATAAAAATGTCATTTTATATCCAGATCCAGGATATTGAATATGCAATGGAAAAGGGAAGAATTGCGGTTTGGACTCATTGAATGGCATGATGGTCCAAAAAAAACTCTTTTTAAAAAATTCATTCACAACATGTGGGTGTCGTTGGTCCGGCAAGTATTTATCACCTATCCTAACTACCCAGAGGGTGGTTGAGAGTCAACCACATGGCTGTGGGTCTGGAGTCAGGATGGCAGATTTCATTTCCCAAAGAACATCAGTAAATCATGATAGGGTTTTCTGACAAGCAACAAAGGACTTATGGTCATCATTTGACTCTTAATCCCAGATTTGTATTGAATTCAAATTCCACTAATCTGCCACAGCGAGATTTGAATTGGGCCCCCAGGACTTTACCTGGGTCTCTAGATTAATAATCTCGTGATAATAACACTAGGCCATCCCTCTCCTTTTTTGTGGTATTGTTAGAGACCTGGAAAGCTTGTCCGTTCAGAGTTGGGAGAAAATCCACCAGTGTGAACACTGAACAGACTCAAGGAGCAGCCATCCTCACAGGATGTCTAGTTATTGATCACAAAGGTAGCCCGCAGAATAGACAAAGTCATACCACAGAGTGTCAGAGTCACCCCTCCGCATTTCCCCAAATTACCTACTGAAAATGGATAAGGACAGAAGGGTCTGTGGCTTATGGAAGTTCCAACAATAGAAGGAATAGAAGGATAAGACCGGTCCACAATATACAATAGACAATAGGTGCCGGAGTAGGCCATTCAGCCCTTCAAGCCTGCACCACCATTCATTATGATCATGGCCAATTATCCACAATCAGTACCCTGTTCCTGCCTTATCCCCATAACCCTTGATTCCACTATCTTTAAGAAGGAAAATAGGTGTTTAATGATCTTATCAAGTCATGAATAGTGAGAGGAGTTAATAATGCTTTCTAAATGCCGTGTTACTAATTATGATTATCCGTTATATTTATGCATGATTTTAAACAACTAATACTGGACATTATGCAGTGCCAATTATGCCTTTGCCCTCATTTATGAAGGTTTTCAAATCCTGAGGCTGTAAAAGCAGGATCGATAAACTTTAAGGGTAGCCTTTCCTTAATGGATATGCAGGTTACTGATATTGACACCTTGAACACAAAATTGGAAATAGAAACCTCTGTGGTTTGGGCAGGCTTGGTTTTCGTTGCTCCACCATTAGTACTCCACCTAGATTCCTGATGAAGGCTTATCCCCAAAACGCTGATCCTCCTGCTCTTTGGTTGCTGTTTGACCTGCTGTGCATTTCCAGCATTGTACTCTCGACTCCACCATTAGTGGCCATGGTTTCCCTTGTCTGGGCCAAAAGCTGTGAAAGTCCCGCTGTAAACTTCTCTACTTCTCAACCTCTCCTTCTTAAAGTATGCTTAAAGCTTACCTCATTGCCCAAGCTTCTGTGTTCATCTGATCTAATATTCCTTTAGCGATGGTTTGATGTCAAATTTTGTTGGATAATGTTCCCACAAAGCAGCTTGGGTATTTTTACTACAATAAAGATGCTGCATAAATGCAAGTTGTTGATAATCTCTCTTGGTCCATATCCCTCGAAACCTTTCCTATCCATATATCCATCCAGATGTCTCTTAAATGTTGTAATTATACTAGCCTCCACCACTTCCTCTGGCAGCTCATTCCATACACGCAACATCCTCTACGTGAAAAAGTTGCCCCTTAGGTCCCTTTTAAATTTTTCCCCTCTCACCCTAAACCTAAGCCCTCCAGTTCTGGACTCCCTCACCTTAGGAAAAGGACCTTGTCTATTTACCCTACCCATGCTCCTCATGATTATATGAAGTGCTATATAGTCACCCCTCAGTCTCCGACGCTCCAGGGAAAACAGCTCCGATTTATTCAGCTTCTCTCTATTGGTCAAACCCTCCAACCCTGGCATGTCAGACAAGGAGCTAAGAACTGGAACACTTGTCACTCGATGTTGGTTTCAGGTCACAATGGATGATCTGTAGGAGTGATCCTGAATCTATATTCAGCTGGAAAGCATCAGAGATCCTGTGAGTAAAGTAAAAAAAGTTCATGATGGGCAAAGGGAAAATAAGCCGAGAAAGTTAGAAGTAGGTAGAGTTTTACTGTTTGGAGTGAACATTGTCTCCATTACAGGAAACACCACAAGGAGCAGCAAAATTAAAGGTCATGGAAATAATTTAACTGATAAGATCCCCTTCAGGTTGGATTACCAAGTGATTTTTCTCCACCATTTTACACTAGTCAAGTCCTTTAAATCCCAATCTAAAAGGAGGATGATGGCACTGCAACTATCTGATGTTATTGGTGAAGGTGACAAGTGTAAGAATCAATAATGCTCCATTCACTGGCTCCATTTGGTCCCCATTGTCACTCTCACAAGCGCAGGTACTCTGTTGGAGTCTTGAGGAAACACATTAATGCTGAAGAGGGTGGACTTCATCTCCAAAGTGCCACTCAGCAACCTGCAATTCTGAGATCAAACACAGTAGGAAGGAAGGGTATTTTAAAAATAAATGAAGCCTCCAAAGAAATTAGATTTAACTTGTCTGATGGTGCACTGATGATCACGAGTAAGCTGCATGTTGAGGAAGTTGAGTCCTTATCTACTGATGTTGTGGTTGCAATGCAAGAATCCCTGCACCTTGGGGTGAGTTTGCAGTTTTCTGTCATTTGTCAAGAGATGAAATTCTTAGCTGGCTTGATGCACCTGTGCATATTTGCTCAGCTTGTGTTTCAAGCTGTCCTCAGTGGCAGCTCTTGACGGAATAACCCCATGGATTAAATGTTAAATGCACTGATGACATTAACAGCCACTGGCAGGACAACACACATAGTGGCAGAGGCTATGAATCTGTTTTCAGCACA
The DNA here is from genome assembly GCF_037043375.1 of Chiloscyllium plagiosum. Classification (NCBI taxonomy): domain Eukaryota; kingdom Metazoa; phylum Chordata; class Chondrichthyes; order Orectolobiformes; family Hemiscylliidae; genus Chiloscyllium; species Chiloscyllium plagiosum. Next base: position 61,710,014 of record NW_028270156.1, read on the forward strand.
ACTCTGTGGCACACTTTCTGTAAAGCAAAGCCTCCATTAGCACTGTTTCTCCATTGTATACAGGTATGAGCATTTCTGTCTGTTTACTCCAATCAGCACATTATTGGCATAAGGTTGCTGACAATCTGCAGAACACCTTCACCAACCTGGTCCTTCTCCCCTAAGCGACAAAGATAACGGAAAATTCCAAATAGGAAACCCATCAAGCCAAGCCTGAAAGGGCTAGAGCACCACAGAAAATTGCACCAAGAAATATATAAAAGTTGATGGCAGCAGAATTTTGTTTCACAAGAGGACAAAATCCATGGAGTCTTCAATCATCTAATGGAAAATCACACACGGGTTGAAACAAAAGCATTGCTGTATGACAGATCAAACTCCACTTGCTGCCTGATACCCTATCTCAGGGGAAGTCGAGATGAAGGTGGTTTTAGGTGGTTACCCTGCAAACTTGTATGTTTTCTATTTGACGTGTGTAGAGAGGTCTGCGTATTTATACAGCTGGCTAAGTAGAAATGGTTTGTCCTGGTAATCGTGCACTGCTACTTTAATGATTTTCAGTCAGGCATGACCTGCTGGAAGTCTGCATGGAAAAACTGAGGGTGCTTTTGAAAAGAACAAAAAAAAGATCAGATGTTTGTTATCATGAGAACATGTGTGGTGGGCACGATTCTGGACACTGCGTTTGATAGCTGTGCATAAATTACACTTAGATGTTGTTTGTTCTTTTTCACCAATACTCAAGCTACTGTTTTGAAAGTGGGAAAGATATTAATAGTTCTTCTGGGTGTTCAAACAAGTTGTTCTAATTGGAAGCCTGTCGAAATGTGACTACTTAGACCTTCTAATTGATGCCATATTTTCCAGGCTGAACATTTTGAGTGTTTATTAGTGCGTTTCGCCTAATGAATTTTCTTTGATGCCAGACTGCAGACTACCGTGGCAACGGAGATGCCAATGCCCCTCATACTTCTATGTGATGACTTCCTTTCAAAGACATAGTGCAAGTGCTGAAATTGAGCAAAGCTGAAATTGGCAAGGATGCCGAATCGCAGATTATGTTTGTGCACCAATTAGATGCCAGCGTGCCAAAAACCTGGGACTCATTTGCTCAAATATTCCTTACCATTAAGTGTGGAAAACAAGCCCTGGTCTTCCTGTGGTGATTTGTTTTGTTATACCATATTGACGCTAAAACAAACTGTTATTGAAAGATGATTTGCAGCAGCTCCACATGTTTGCTATTTATGCCAGTATAAACCTGGGTGGTTTGTACCATGCTTCTGCTCTACATTTTTAAAGAGTTGAGGCAGCATGTTTCCAAAGAAAAAACAATTACTTAGGTTTATAGTCTACTGTGGAAGCTGTTATGCTAGTCAGATTCTGTAGAGTTGTATAACTAACCGTCCCTCTCAATCCTAATAACTTTCTATCAGTTGATCATTCCTTCTAAGTAGTTTTCCATTGACCAAAGCTGTTTTATACATTTTGGAGGATCTTGGACACCAAGAACATCACAGAACCATGGTATAGAAGAAGGCCATTTGGCCCACCATGTCTGCACTGGCTCATTAAATGAGTGTCATTGCCTAGTACCATTCTTCTGCTTTTTCCACATACCCTTTCACATTGTTTTTCTTATCCAAGTAACCATCCAATGCTCTCGTGAATGCCTCGAATGAACTTGCCTCCCCATATACTCTTCTATGTAACTTCATCTCTTACCCCACTAGCATCCTTCAACTCTGAACTTTGACATATGTGACATGATGTATGCAGAAACAAGTCTATGTTAGCACATTTGTTCACACATATATTGATACTTTCTTTATTTATTCTTGGAATGTAAAAACTACCTGAAAGGCCCACATTCAGTGCCCATCTCTAATTGCCTTGAGAAGGTCCCTGTTTGTAAGTACCCTCACAGTGCTGTTACTCAAGGAAATCTTGGAATCTAACTGAGTGACAGTGAAGGAGTGGAGATATAATTCCTAGTCAGAGGAGGTGGTGAAGAAGTGGTTATTCAGAACCCCGCGATAGTGTTCTGAAGCTCATACGTTTGAATCCCCCAAAGCAGTTGGTGAAACTTGAATTTAATTGGAAGGAAAAATCGAGAATTGGAAAACAAACTAGCCTAATGGTGACCATGTAACCACTGTCGATCGTTGTGAAAACCCATCTGGTTCACGAAATCTTCAGCAAAGGAAATCTGCCGTCCTTACCTGGCCTGGCCTACACATGACTACAGAGCTGCAGCAATGTGGTTAACTCTTAACTGGCCTCTGGGTGATTAGGGATGGTCAATAAATATAACCAGCGGTGCCCATTTCCCGTGAATGGATAGAGTCAAGCTGGACTTGAATGGAAAACTGCTGTTGATGGCATTCCCATCCGTCTGCTGCCCTGTTCCTCTGAGGTGAGTGAGAGCAAAGGTTTGGATGGTGCCATGGTGGAAATTGTACACTCTAGTGTGTTGGTAGTGGAGGAAGTGAATGTTTAAATAATGGATGGTCACTATTTGGCATTTGCCCTGATGCCATGGGAGAATCCTTAAAAGCAGGGCAACCTCTTTGGATTGGTGTGAGGCCACCTGATACAATGAACCCCTCACATTGAGAAGGGGGGTACTGCGATATAAAAAATGTAACAGGCACGTACACGGCACAGCAACTATGTGCCTAAATGACCAGGTTATGTGGAAGGCTGTTTGCTTAGCACCTTTCTAATTTAGTGTAATCTGGGACTCCTGTGCAGTGCTGGCAAATCAGGCTTAGCCTCACAACATGTGTATCTCAGACAACAGCGGGTGGTGCTGAGTTTGCCTTTTTAACGTGTGAAGCCCTCAGAGTGTTTGATTTGACTAAAGTAGAGAATGGGGAAGGCAGTCTGTGAAATATGTTTGGATTCCCTTTATTTTCTCAAGAAGAGGTACAAGCTCTTAAAATTAACATTGTTCGATCCCCCTTTATGGAAAGGGCAAAAGTAGTGGAATTTTATGCAAACAGAATCGCCAACCTTTGTCTTGCGTCTCCCTCCCAGACTGCCCATTACCACCCAGGTTTGAAAGGCTTGCTTTCAGATGAAAATGGCAGCGACACTGGGCCACACAATAGAGCCATTTCACGCCTCATTTCATTATTTTAAAAAACTGATTGCAGTTGCATCCTTTTTCAGCCTCTAGGATTCTCAGCACACTCCGCAGAGCAGGCTCAGGGTTACAGGATAGGTTTGTTGTGGAGGGGTTAGAGGTGGGGATAGCAGGAGTGTGAAACTGCAAAACAAAAATGCTCTTGTGCACTGTAGGACAGGAGAGAGATAGGGAGAGTACTAAACCTGAGATTGCTAACGTGATTCGGAGATGCCGGTGTTGGACTGGGGTGTACAAAGTTAAAAATCACACAACACCAGGTTATAGTCCAACAGGTTTAATTGGAAGCACACTAGCTTTCGGAGCGACGCTCCTTCATCAGGTGATTGCTAACAGAATTTTTGTGTCACTCAGCAAAGGAGATCATTCGGTTCATAACACCGATGACGATGCCCCTGTAAAAGGCTCCAGGGTTTGGTTAGTTCAACCGGCTGGATTATGACACTGTGTGATGCCAACAGTTCAGAATCAAGTCCTGTATCAGCTGAAGTCACCACCTTCTAAACCTCACTGTTCGCCTGAGGCAAGGTGACCCTCACGTAAACTCAACATAAGCTATCCCACTTTCTAACGAGAGAGCAGCATCTGCTCCTCTGGGATTAGGGTGTCTTTCATTTTCAAGAAAGAGCAATCGAAATAGTCCCATTTCGCTGCATTGTGTGTGAGGAAGCAAAAGGTCCAGTCATTTTGAACACTTCATTACGTGCAGTCTGGGAAAGAGAAAGTAAAGAGGGCTGACAACGAGACAGGGAACTCAGACATGGATAAATGTACAAGGCTGAGATTGAATTGATGAACCTCAGCAACATGCACCCTCAGGATGTATGTAAAAAAGAAAGAGAGAAGAGAAAGCCACAAGACTGCAGGAGATGCATGTGGTGGGAGAGGGGAAAAGAGGCTGCTAGTTGATAAGGGAAATAGGTCAAAGGAGGCAGCCAGGTTCCAAAGAGTGACATGTGGAGAGAAGAGAGACAGATCCTAGGTATGGATCTTCATTCTCAGGAAGGTGAGGAAAGTGGAAGGAAACACACAATGTATTAATACAAGCCAATTGGGTATTGTTATCCTGGGGTTCTGCTTAATATCTCACACAGAAGAGGGACGCTGCCATAAAATCAATAGGAGTTGTTGCCATCAGCTCCTTCATATGTGAGAGACTGCAAGAAGGCCTGCCCCTTAATTTTCTTCAAGCTAATGCAGGAGTATTGTGGCTGAACAGATGAAAGATCCAGTGATGGTGGGAATTCCCTCAGGCACAGGTCTTCCAATCCTGCATTGCTGCACCTTTCTGCCCCTGTCTCACCATCGCCACCAATTTCAAGTGGAACTCTTACCAGGGAAAAGACCTGTATTAATTATCTGTACCCATAAATTTAGTCAGATACAGGCTTCTAAATGTAAAACATACAACTTAAAACTTACACTCAGTTAAATGGGAAAGGAAGATATTGACTTTTTTCCTTTATTTCTCCCCGGTACTCCTGAATTTCATACCTTTTGTTCAGGTATTGACCCATACATGCCAATGGAAGCCATTTTTCATGCCTCCATGAAGGTAACTGATTGAACACAGGTTGGGGCTCCAACCAGGGTCCTTTTCAATCCATCTGGTTCACATTTTGTACTTAATATGGAAGCTCAAACATTTTTAACAAAGGGATATGCATGTGTTGCATGCTCAATGGATGTTAAACCTCCCTCTATGCTGAATGAATGATTCCATTCTAAGCCGTGTTAATATTTTCCATTCAGGTTGCCCCAATCTGTCAGATTGGCAGAGACAGAGTAAATTACTATTTATGTTCATCTTTGCAATGAAAGATCCAGCATAGAGTCAAGAGAGTAATGCAGCATGGAAACAGACCCTTCGGTCCAACCACTCCATGCTGAACATAATGCCAAACTAAACTAGTCCCACCTGCCTGCTCCTGGCCCATATCCCTCCAAATCTTTCCTATTCATGTACTTATCCAAATGTCTTTTAAAAATTGTAACTGTGCCCACATCCATCACTTCCTCAGGAAGTTCATTCCACATGTGAACCACTCTCTGTGTAAAAAAATTTCCCCTCATGTCTTTTTAAAATCTGTCTCCCCTGACCTTAAAAATTTGCCAACTTGTCTTGAAATCTTCCATCCTAAGGAAAAGACATCTACTTATCTATACCCCTCATGATTTTATAAACTTCTATAAGGTCACCTCTCAACTTCCTATGTTCCAATGCAAAAAATGTCCCAGCCTATCCAGCATTTCTTTATAATTCAAACCTTCCACACCCAGCAACATCCTGGTAAATCATTTCTGGACTCTCTCCAGCTTAATAATACCCTTTCTATAACAGGACGACCAGAACTGCACACCATACTCCAGAAGAAGCTTCACCAATGTTCTGTACAGCCAAACATGATGTCCCAACTCTTGTCCTCAAAGGACTAAGCACCCTTGCAAAAATCCTACCTCATAATCTAGGTTGAATTTACTCACCTTTCTAAAGTTAAATCAAGTTTGGCCCCAGGGAAACAGTACTCAAAACTGTTTCATAAAGCAGCCATTCTAAAGATAATGCAGTTGCTACTTACATATTATGTGAGCTTAGATTTCGGAAGAAGTTGTACTTTTGTATTCAGTAAAATTGTTTATGGATTGCATAGGAATACCTCCTTGATTCAACATTGCCATTTGTAACGAGAAGCCCAGTTTTGAACTGTTAGGTTGATTCAGTCGAGCAAGCTGAATTGGTATCATCTGTAATTGCTAACTGGATAGATTAGGAGAAAGTGCATGATCTATCTTTTCTGTGAGATCCTGCATGTAAAATTGGAAATTGTTATTGAGTTTGATCATCGCTGTTTGTATATGGATGCTTAATGGAATAGAACTATGTGCGCAATACTTTTGTTGAGGGTGTGACAGATCAGCAATGGGTAAAGAACAGATCCGTACTGGGAATGCAGTGGATTGGGAGTGGGTATGAAATCCTGCTTTTATTGTCTTGAACGAGATTCTACTCATTCTGCGATTATAAGGTTGTGTGTGTTTAAACCTTGCGTGATCTTTAATTACTATTTCTTCTGCTTCTTGAAGAAAACAAAAAAAAAGATGAGTTATTGAAGTCAGCTGGAATGGACACCCAGGGCTACAGCCAGAATAAAGCAGAAGTGTGCAGTGGCTGATCTGAGTTGGGACCACCCAACTCTTTATGCTAAACTCTTTGCCCTTTGTTCACCAAGCTGAAAATGTGCGTCTCATATTTCACCTTTTAAGCCTCAAGATTGATTTAAATTATAGACTGGGTAACAACAGCAAATGGGATTTCTAAAGATAGCAGACATTCCATGGTCTAGTGAACTGCCTGAATATTAAGGCTGTGTTGAAATTAGAGTTTTGTTAATGCACCCATGTATGTAAATAAAAAAATAAAAGCTATGTTGAATACCCTGCGCTTGTTACCCACGTATGTAAACACAACTAAAAAGAGATGAAGGATACCTACAGGGAAGATTTTTTTAAAGGGTTGGATAGAAGCAACATTAATAAATAAAAGATGGAAAGCAGGTGAAAGATTAAGTATTTGTTTGCGTCGGGGGTTGGTGAGTATATTTAGGTGGCTAAGAATCGAGTAATTTTTTCTTTAATTTTAAGGAATCCTACATGGCTGTATAACAAATCTTTTAGATATTGTAATCTCCCTAATCAGCAAAGACAGTGGTTTTGCTTTACTATGGTCTTTGGGACCAATGGTTTTCTTTAAGTAAGTACGAATAATATAGGCAGAAGTCACACAACACCAGGTTACAGTCCAACAGGTTTATTTGAAATCACAAGCTTTCGGTGCATTGCTCCCTCATCAGGTGAAGACTTCATCTGATGAAGGAGCAGCGGTCTGAAAGCTTATGGTTTCAAATAAACCTGTTGGACTGTAACCTGGTGTTATATGACTTCAGTCTTTGTTCGCACCAGTTTAACACCGGCAACCCCTCATCATTACTATGTAACTCAGGTTATGGATTCTTGTTCTTAATCTCCATCTCTCCTATTCAAGAGTATTAGCTGGAGTAGTTAAAATGAAAAGCTTGGGAAAGTTAGATAAATACATGAGGGAGAAAGGAGAAAGAGGGTTGCATATTAGGACTTTTGCAGCCAAGACTGAATTTTGATTGAATTATTTGGAAGGTTACTCGTCACCAAATCTGACGATACTTGCTCCGTTAATGCACTACCTCACCCCTACGGCATGAGTGGTGTCTAATTTCCTGCCCTCGTCCCATATGCCTATGCCAGGACAGCTTGCCACTCGGTGGCTATCCAGACTGGCACCCCTTTTGTCTCCGTCTTCTCTGAAAGGCTGTAGGCTCCTGGATGAGCATTCCAAAGCTAGCCCTTCTTATCAAAGGACAGAGTCAGATCATGATGAAGAAAGGAAAGAGGGCACAACGATTGCCACCAACAGGGGGCCTAGTGGGACAGGTTGATGCCAAGGGGAGAGGTACTCATCCCAGAGCATCAGGGGAGGTGACCACACTGTTAGCCCCTACCAATTTGATCCAAGGTGCCCCCCAGGTCAGTGCCATCTCCAGGTTGCAGTGGAAGAACCCGCAGTGCCACAAGAGGTCAATGGCATTCTTCACTCTGCCAGGCTAAGTGATCCACTCTGCTCTGATCTTTGCTCACTGTCATTCACTGTATCTTTGCAAATGCACCAATTTCCCTTCCACCAAGGATGATGATTGCAAAACCTTCCCTCAGCCGTTCTATTCTCCCCACCCATCCCTTGCCCCACCGACCTCTCACACCACTAAACACCTGCCTGCCCTCAGTGCTGCCTCCTCTGTCCCTCTGTACACCTTTGCCCCATGTGCACATGTGCTAGAAGTCGTGGCACTCACTAACATCTCACACAACAACGCCCAACCCCCACCCCCTGAATACACGATAAGGCAGCCCTTAACAGGACAGAGCAAGGTCATGTGGCTGATGCCATTAACCCCGGCCATCAGCCTCATTCATTGCACACTACTTTGAACCAGTGACCCGCGGTGCTGTCGCTCTCTTGGGTCTTGCAGGTACTGCCAGCTTGCCACGATGTCTCTGGAGAAATACCCGGATTCTGCAGAAGCCACCTCCCTAACCACTGAGGGCAAGCACCTCATTGCCCAGGCTTGTCAAGGAGGAAACAGCCAGGCCACTGGCACTCGGAAGACTGCTGGAGGCCATGCCCCTGCTAAGCCCGGGGTGGGAGAGGGCAGAGCAGCAGTGGCGGATGGGACACAATTGCCCCCATGGCCAAGGAACTCTAGCAGCGCTATGAATGGTCTTGCTATCACCTTGGGTAGATTGGGAGGCTGCCATTGGACAGCCATGCCCAGAGCCCTCAGTGGCTGAAGATGTGCACACACAAACCTGCACTCCATTGCCCCAGCCATTGTTCCTCAGGACTGAAGCCATAGCCCCGGAGAACCCTTACCCCTGACCACAAGGAGGCAGGACAGTGACAGGAGGCACCTGGCTGGAGGAAGAACCACACACACAAACACACAAACACACAGTCACACGCATGCACACACGCAGACACACACACAGACATACACTAACACACACATACACACACGCAAACACACAGACATACACAGACACAAACACACATACACACACAGACATGCACACACACATACACAGACACACACATACACACATGCAGACACATACACATACACACACACACGCACACACACAGTCCTCCTTCCCCCCCTCCCAACCCCCCAGCCCTTCCTAGCCCTTGGAAATTCAGAGTCAGCAGTGTCAACTTACTTCTGGTGCGAAGATCCTCAACATGTCTGATGTGTGGACACAACTGCCCCAAGGTCACCCACCAAACATCCACGGGCAATGGAGACCACTGCTGAGCAGGCTCCCTCAATCTCAGCTGCAGAACAAGGGAATAAGCTAAGGCTAAGTACCGGGAGGAAGTAGAAGAACCTATTGTGGGCATTTTGGTGGCAGAGGGGGCAATAATTTGTATGTGACTTTCCCCATGTACAAAGGTTCATGTTCTAACAGCGTGCAGGCCGGAAACACATTATTGTCCAATCCAGCATCACTTCATGGCTACAGACAAGGTTCAATGGATTGGGGTCTGTGCTAGGAGCCTATTGCACCACTGAGAAGCAGAGGGAAGCAACATGTAATCATAGCATTGGGTCACGCTGACAATCTTGGTTGTCGCTGTTCACCTCCCTCTGTGCACAAAGGTATAGCTGTCAGCGAGTTGTATGTCAGTGGCTGTGTCAGAGAGGGTCAATGCTGCAAGATGGCCAGGGGTAGACTGTACAGCACATGCAGCTGTGAGGAACATTTTCTCCATTTAAAATCCCTGCCATCAGTGGTCACTTCAGACCCTCCCCACTAGTCAGGACACTTAGCCCTCCCACTCTGAGTGGGGCTGTAGCCATTTTTCTCCCCCTTGTGCACAGCATGATGGGAGGTAGCGAGCGCTCCTTTGCAGGTTTGGTGGAAGTTCTTAATTGGCCTCAAAGTGCAGGTTAGAGAGGAAATCAATGATTGCTGTCCAGGAACGCACCCCTCTTTGGACGTCAGGTGTCTGACTCTAGATATTTTTGATCAACCAGTTCAGAAATGTATGACACACCTTGCGAGCAAGCAGAACATGGGTCTTCTGGCTCAGAGACAGAGATCCTATGACAAGGTTTATAAAATAATGAGAGACATGGATAGAGTAAATAGACCCGAGACCTAAATTGCAGCGAATAGGATTGATTAACTCGGCTTTGAAACATCACATTTAGCCCTGCATAAAATGTTTGAATGCCACCTACTAGCCTGATTGTTTCCAGCATTAGATTTGTTCCTTGTGTGGGGGTGTAGGAAATACTACATCACAACTGTCTTAATAAATGATTTGGAGATGCCGGTGTTGGACTGGGGTGTACAAAGTTAAAAATCACACAACACCAGGTTATAGTCCAACAGGTTTAATTGGAAGCACTAGCTTTCGGATCACCTGATGACAATCACCTGAAGGAGTGTCGCTCCAAAAGCTAGTGCTTCCAATTAAACCTGTTGGACTATAACCTAGTGTTGTGTGATTTGTAACGTTTTAATAAATGACTTCTTAGATAGATTACTTACAGTGTGGAAACAGGCCCGCCGAAGCGCACCCACCCATACCCATTCCCCTACATTTAACACTGCACCTAACAATTTAACAATTCACCTAACTTGCACATTTTTGGACTGTGGGAGGAAACCGGAGCACCCGGAGGAAACCCACGCAGACGGGGAGAATGTGCAAACTCCACACAGTCAGTCACCTGAGGCGGGAATTGAACCCGGGTCTCTGGCGCTGTGAGGCAGCAGTGCTAACCACTGTGCCACCGTGCCGCCCACTTCCTTGGTGTATGAAAGACCTGTCCCATTACAAAGAGAATGAAGAGAACAGTTTCATGTCATGGTATTGTAGGCAAGTAATTTGGTGAGGCCAGCCTAGTTAATCACTAGAATGCAGCGATTCTAATACAAATTAACATCACACCCTGATTTGAAGCATTTAAACATCTACCCACTACTTTGAAGAAACTGATACGCCTTTAAATTAGCTACAGAATAAAACATTTACAGCTCGTTAGAGACTGTCTTTGATGTGAAAATTTTGGATTCCATCCTTAAACTTTGATCTTTTTTTAAACAAAGGCCTTTGGCATTTTCGGTGACAAATCCATTAAACTAGCTAGTTGCATTACTTGTATCAGTACACTCCTGTGTAAGGTGCTGGACCCTGATTTGGTGCCAAGAATCTGCCCCTTCATAAAGATGGCTTGTAAAACGTGTCCACAGACTGATGAAAGGAAAATGACGGAGGGTCATCCTGCACTTAGAGTCATAGAGTCATAGAGATGTACAGCATGGAAACAGACCCTTCAGTCCAACCCGTCCACACCGCCCAGATATCCCAACCCAATCTAGTCCCACCTGCCAGCACCCAGCCCATATCCCTTCAAACTCTTCCTATTCATATACCCATCCAAATGCCTCTTAAATGTTGCAAATGTACCAGCCACCACCACATCCTCTGGCAGCTCATTCCATACACGTACCATCCTCTGCGAGAAAAAGTTGCCCCTTAGGTCTCTTATATCTTTCCCCTCTCACCCTAAACCTATGCCCTCTAGTTCTGGACTCCCCGATCCCATGGAAAAGCCTTTGTCTATTTATCCTATCCATGCCCCTCATAATTTTGTAAACCTCTATAAGGTCACCTCTCAGCCTCCGACGCTCCAGGGAAAACAGCCCCAGCCTGTTCAGCCTCTCCCTATAGCTCAAATCCTCCAGCCCTGGCAACATCCTTGTAAATCTTTTCTGTAAATCTTTTGAGTGCGAAGGATTATCCATGATACTTAACAGGGTACTGCTGGGGCAAGATGGTACTACTGGATTCTAAAATGAGCAATGGCCCCAATTAGCATTTGTTCACAGCCTTTAACACAGTAAAGTTTCCAAAAGATTTCACAGTGGTGTTATAAAACAAAATTTGACACTGAAAAAGAGATATTAGGACAAAAGCTTGGTCTGAAAAGGATTTTAAAGAGAATCTTGAAGGAAGAGGTAGAAGTGGGGAGAGATTTAGAGAGGGGATTCATACCCAGGTGACTGAAGGAACAGTTGCCAGTAGTGATGCGATAAAGTACTAGGAAACAGAGCAACCTTGATTATCCGAACAACACAGGTGGGGAGTATTTTGTTCGGAAATCGAATGTGCGGACAATTGAATGGTCGGATAACCCAGTTTACCCAAACGTTGGGACCTTGAGATCTTGTTTGGATCACCTGAACTTCGAATAATCGATTTGCGGATAACTGCAGTTGTACTGTACACAAGAAGTTAGCTTGACCCTGCAACTTCTACTTTTGAGAAGTCCTTTCTCATTACCTCTGTTGAAGGCAAAAGTGGGCCAGTTTCCCTAATCTTTCCCATTTTTTCAATTGCCCATCACTGGGACGTTTATGAAGGCAGCTCGGAGTGTTCAATTCTTGTGGATTTGAGTTGCATTTAGCTTTGGTGTGGCAGTCAACACTTGTAGCTGAGTGGGGAGAAGGAAAGTAACAGCATTGAAAAATGCTGGGCAGAGAAAGGAAAGCTGGTCTCCCTAATCTGGCCCACATCCTTGATGCCTGGAGCATCGAAACAGAAGAAGGCCATTTCTCTCTATCAGTCAGCTCCTGCCATTCAATTAGGCGAGTGGTCTGCATCTTAACTCCATCTATTGCTTCCTGTAATACAATGTGACTGAAAAATACTTCCCAACCTCAGTCAACTGACATAACTGCAATAGATTTTGAGGGAGGGAGTTTCAGATTTGCACTACTTTTTTATGTAGATGTGCTTTCTGCTGCCATCCTTGAATAGCCATCTCTAATTTTAAGATAATGCCCCATTGCTCTAGACCCCTCGTAAACCCTGCAGGTCAGCAATTCTGCAGTGCCAAATTCAGATTTGGTGAGTGCACTTTATTGTACAGATCGTTTTGCTATAACGTGGCAGTTATGTTCCTCTGCAACCTCATGCTACAGAAAATTAAGCTATGAAAAACCTCTATCGGAAATCACGCTGTAGTAAATCGCTATTAGAAAATCACTAAACCCGTTCAGTAGAAAGTTTACGTTATTGAAACAACGTCTACAATTCGTCAATCATATTTTGGTCAGTTCACGCTGATGAAACTCACGTTATAGCAGATTGATCTGTGCAGTCAGTTCTGCTGTAACATGCATTTCTTCAACGTGAATTGGCTCTAACGCGACTGAAGAATTTAGACCACTATTTGTAGAACGTGAACTTTCCTTCCCTGTATTGGCTATAATCCAATTCCGGTCCCATTGGTTTAAATGGTGTTGCTATGACGTGATTTTCTTATGATGCAGGATCACTTGGGAATGGAACTATTGATCAGACCAGACTGTATGTATGTCTGATAGGATCAAAACGCAGTGCCATAAACAGTGTCGACTGTGGAGATGTCATGTACACTATTGATAGAACAGCTTCGAATTTTGAATGAGTCAGATCTTGCATCTAGACCTCATGAAAGTTTCTATAACAATCTCTATAATATCAATGTAATCTGTAACTAGTTCATAACTATATCCCGTTAACTGTTGAGAATATTATAGTTAAACCAAGGAGTAGTTTTCCTCTGCCACATTAGATCAAGCAGGCCCTGTAATTTCCTGCACTTAGAGGTTGATGACAGTAATCTTCATCTTAGACAGTAATTCATGTAATTTCATGAGTGGGCGTGTCCATTTCCTGGGCACCCTGAGTACCATGAGAGCACCCCTCTGTAAAGATGCTTTTAGGACGAAGTCGTGCAGATCAGACAAAACAAAAATCGATTAATTTGTTTTCCATAAAGAAAGGGGCGAGGATGGTATTGTTCATGTTTAACCTCCACGCCCTACCTTCAGCTCAGGTCTGCTTCCAGTAGTGACAGCCCTGACCCCAGCCCATTTCCTGTAGCCCACCATGAAGGTAGGGTAGGAAGGCAAGGCACAGGATTGCAACATCCGACAACCTAACTCCCATTTCTGAACTCCCAGGATGCAAAGCTTGCCCCTGGTCTATTTGCCACGTAATGCTTCATAATCTCTTTTGATGTGCCTGTTATGCTTAGTCCTATGAAATATCCCTCTCTTTTTGTTTCACTCTCTTCTCAATTTTGTTCTTGCTGTTTCTCTCCCTGACTGATTTTCTTATTTTCATTCCAGGGATGGATGGTGCATTGCTTTTTCAATAAATGGTCATTTCTGTCGTGACTGATATTAGTTGGGTAATCCCACAACTGCAGGCATATCAAAGGGCAAACTTGAAATGACCCTGAATCACATAAAACAGCTGTATGAAAATGCTGTAATGATTATTCCTGTTGGAGATAGTTGTTTGATTTGAAACATTCCTTTGACCTTCAGTTTGAATCTGGACAATGAAGCAGATTGTGACTTTCTCAAAGGAAGAACTTGTGTTCATTAAGTATCATTTGTGACCTCTGGGAGTCCCAAAACACACTGCATTTGATCAATTAATTTTATAATGCAATCATGTTGGAGGCAAGCATGGTGGCCAATTCATGCATGGCAAAATTCGATACAACACAAAGAAATAGCCTCTAATGTTATTAATTTGCTTGCAAATGTCATGATCAGGGTTTCTAACTCAAATTTAATATTTTGCTGGTGGTTCAATCACATACAGTTATCTCCACACGACTTGGGTCACGTGATACTAAATCGTATGACCTCCCATGAGACATGCTGCATAATATTCATGTTGTTGTATTGGTTGATTGCTTTTGTGCATGCTCTTGTGCCAACAGTACTTGTACAAGTTCAGAAAATCAGAGGGATCATCACATGCAGATAAAGAAAGTTCGCAGAATGAGGGGTGACCTTATGGAGGTTTATGAAATCATGAGGGTTTGGATAGGGTGAATAGCCAAGGTCTTTTTTTTTTCCCAGGGTAGGGGAGTCCTAAACTAGAGGACAGAGGTTTAAGGTGAGAGGGGGAAGATTTAAAAGAGACCTAAGTGGCGACATTTTCACACAGAGGCGGGGGTGCATGTCTGGAAAGAGCTGCCAGAGGAAGTGATGGAGGCTGGTACAATTACAACATTTAAAAGACATCGGGATGGGCATAGGAATAGGATGGGCTTAGAGAGATATGGGCCAAATGCTGGGAAATCGGATTAGATTAATTTTGGGTATCTGGTCAGCACAAATGATTTGGGCTGAAGGGTTTGTTTCTATGCTTTTCATCTTAAAGTCAATCAAAAGTGGGAAATTCCAAACAATGGAGATCCGAGGCATCAATTAGTTATGGTAGGCGGCATGCAATGAGGCTTTTTTTTTAAGCACAGGAAAAATGCACACAGGAGACAAAATATGTTGTTATATTAGGATTTCAAAAGGAAAAAGAAAGTTGACACAGCCGTTGATTCAATTGGAAGGCATTATGACCAGGATAGGAGGAGTGCAATTTTATTCTGTGGCCTCTCGACTTCACAGATCGCAATATCTGTTGAATTGGTTTCTCCAGTAACCCGTACGAGGCATCAAACTCTTCCTTTCTATTTGACTCAGAATAAAAACAACAACTAGGTTTCATTTAATAAATATAAAATTTTTGATTTATTATAAAACAAGATGCAAAACTCAGCAGCATGTGGTTTTTAACTTGAAAATATAAATGTTTATCCCTATTAATAATATTCAAGTGAAAGAAAAAAATATTCTCTCTCCAGTGATTCATTTTGGTGGAAAAATACTCTTTTTTTTGCCAATAAAGGTTACTTTGGAATTTCCCACTTTTGGTCAACTTAAGACTCATAGATCATAGAATCCCTACAGTGTGGAAACAGGCCATTTGGCCCAACAAGTCTACATCTACTTCAAACCCATTGACTCCCACAGCAACCTGGACTACACCTACTTCTATCCCCCCTCCTGTAACAACACTATCCCTTACTCCCAATTCCTCAGCCTCTGTCACATCAGCTCCCAGGAGGACCAATTCCACTCCAGGACATCCCAGATGGCCTCCTATTTCAAGTACCACAATTTCCTCTCTCATATGATCAACAATGCCTCCAGCGTATCTCCTCCACTTCCCACACCTCCTCTCTTGAACCCCACCCCAGAAACTGCACAAGGATAGAACCCTGCTGGTCCTCGCCTTTTACCCCATTAATCTCCGAATACAGTGCATTATCCTCTGCCATTTCCACCACCTACAGTCAGACCCCACCATCAGAGATATATTTCCCTCCCCACCTTTATCACCTTTGCACAGAGAGCATTCCCTCCACGACTCCCTCGTTAGGTCCACACCACCCACTAACCCATCCTCCACACCCGGCACCTTCCCTTGCCACCACAAGAGGTGTAAAACCTGTTCCCACATCACCCCCCTCACCTCCATCCAAGGTCCCAAAGGATCCTTCCACATTTGGCAGTTGCATATCACAATGTGCAACTTAACATGTCAACTGTACAAATGAATGGGTACACATGTCCCTTTATAAAGAAGAATTTCTATGCCTCTCTGCCTCTCTACCTTTTCTCCTTTAAGACTTCCTCAAAGCATTCTCTTAGGCCAAACATTTATTCACCCTTTGAAAATCTCTTACAGATCGCTGTCAGGTTTGTATCCTACAATGCTCATGAAGCTGTTTGGGTGGTTTTATAGTATTCAAGGCAATGTACATTTGTTGAGAGTTGCATTTTGTCCATGACACTGGGAGAGCTCATGTACTGTTCTTTGAACAATAATATGGCTTTTTTACACCCAACTGAGGGGACAGAAAGAACCTTGGTTTAATACCATATCTAAAAGACAGTCATCCTGAAAATGCAGCACACCCTTAGTACAATGCTGAAATGTTAAACTGTTATAAACTCAAATCGTGCAGGGGCTATTGAAAGAAGAATGATTTGTTCTTCTATAGCAGTTTCCCCAACAACAGGATTTGTTTCTCATTCATTGTGAATGAAATGAATGAACATTAGTTTCTAGGCCAGCTTTTATTGACAATCCTTCATTGTCCTTGAGAAGATGATGGTGAGTGGCCTTCCTGAATTCCTGTAGTCCTTGGGGTGTAGAGACATCTTCAATGCTGTTAAAGAGAGAGTTCCAGGGATTTGACCCAGTGACACTGAAGGAACGCTGATGCACTTCCATATCAAGATGGTGTGGGCTTGAAGGAGAACTTGCAGCTGGTGGTGTTCCTGTGTTTCTGTAGCTGTTGTTCTTCAAGATGGTTTTGGTTGGGTGATTGGAAGGTGCTGTTGGAGTTCTCTTGATGAATTTCTGCAGTGAATTTTGATATGCACTGCTACCATTGTATTATTGGTGACAAGGAATGAACGTTGAAGATGGTAGATGAGTTGCCAGTCAAGTGGGTTGCTTTGGACTTCTTTGGTGCCAAATTCAGTGTGTTGTTGCAGCTGCACCCATCAAGCAAATGGGGAGTATTCCATCACGCTCATGTCTTGTGCATTGAGAACAGGACATGAGCAATCATAAGGTGAGTTATCCAATTCTCAACCTCTGACCTGCTCTTGTAACCTTGGTTTATTATATTCTGGATTAGTGGTGCTGGAAGAGCACAGCATCCGAGGAGCAGTAAAATCGACGTTTCAGGCAAAAGCCCTTCATCAGGAATAAAGGCAGAGAGCCTGAAGAGTGGAGAGATAAGTGAGAGGAGGGTGGGGTTGGGGAGAAAGTAGCATAGAGGACAATAGGTGAGTGGGGGAGGGGATGAAGGTGATAGGTTGGGAGAGGAGGGTGGAGTGGATAGGTGGAAAAGAAGATAGGCAGGTAGGACAAGTCATGGGGACAGTGCTGAGCTGGAAGT
This sequence comes from Chiloscyllium plagiosum, assembly GCF_037043375.1. Classification (NCBI taxonomy): domain Eukaryota; kingdom Metazoa; phylum Chordata; class Chondrichthyes; order Orectolobiformes; family Hemiscylliidae; genus Chiloscyllium; species Chiloscyllium plagiosum. The sequence continues at coordinate 61,727,582 of NW_028270156.1, forward strand.
TGGGAACTGCGATGAGGTGGGGAAAGGGGAAATGAGGAAACTGTTGAAGTCCACATTGATGCCCTGGGGTTGAAGTGTTCCGAGGCGGAAGATGCGGCGTTCTTCCTCCAGGCGTCTGGTGGTGAGGGAGCAGCGATGAAGGAGGCCCAGGACCTCCATGTCCTCGGCAGAGTGGGAGGGAGAGTTGAAATGTTGAGCTACAGGGCGGTGTGGTTGATTGGTGCAGGTGTCCCGGAGATGTTCCCTAAAGTGCTCTGCTAGGAGGTGTCTAGTCTCCCCAATGTAGAGGAGACCGCATCGGGAGCAACGGATACAATAAATGGTATTAGTGGATGTGCAGGTAAAACTTTGAATGTGGAAGGCTCCTTTAGGGCCTTGGATGGAGGTGAGGGAGGAGGTGTGGGCGCAGGTTTTGCAATTCCTGCGGTGGCAGGGGAAGGTGCCAAGATGGGAGGGTGAGTTGAAGGGGGGCGTGGACCTGACCAGGTAGTCACAGAGGGAACGGTCTTTGCTCCCGATGCGGTCTCCTCTACACTGGGGAGACTGGACGCCTTCTAGCAGAGCACTTTAGGGAACATCTCCGGGACACCCGCACCAATCAACCACATCGCCCTGTGGCCCAACATTTCAACTCTCCCTCCCACTCTGCCGAGGACATGGAGGTCCTGGGCCTCCTTCACCGCTGCTCCCTCACCACCAGATGCCTGGAGGAAGAACGCCGCATCTTCCGCCTCGGAACACTTCAACCCCAGGGCATCAATGTGGACTTCAACAGTTTCCTCATTTCCCCTTCCCCCACCTCACCGCAGTTCCCAACTTCCAGCTCAGCACAGTCCCCATGACTTTTCCACCTATCCACTCCACCCTCCACCCCCAACCTATCACCTTCATCCCCTCCCCACTCACCTATTGTACTCTATGCTACTTTCTCCCCACCCCCACCCTCCTCTCACTTATCTCTCTACTCTTCAGGCTCTCTGCCTGTATTCCTGATGAAGGGCTTTTGCCCGAAACGTCGATTTTACTGCTCCTCGGATGCTGCCCGAACTGTTGTGCTCTTCCAGCACCGCTAATCCAGAATCTGGTTTCCAGCATCTGCGGTCATTGTTTTTACCTACTTGGTTTATTATATGGCTGGTCCAGTCAGCTTCTGATCAAAGGTCAACCCGAGATGTTGATAATGGGGGATTTAGCAAAGATAGTTCCAATGGAGCAATGGTTAGATTCTGTTTCGTTTAGAGAAAGCTATCCCCTGGCACTTGTGTGGCGCAAATGCTCCTTGTCATTTATCAGCCTGAGCTGTTGGCCTGGTCTTGCTGCAGAGGAAAACATGCTGCTTTTAGTATCTGAGGGGTTGCAAGTGATGCTGAACAGTGTGCCATCATCAGTGATCATTCCCATTTTTGACCTTACAATGGAGGGAAGGTCACTAAAGCAGCTGAAAATTGTTGGGTCTAAGACACACACCCCCCCCCCCCCCCCCCCCCCCCCGAGGGATGGAGGATGCCCCAGAATGCTTTTTAGCTGACAACTGTTTTAAGCCTCCATTTTACTTTTGTAGTAAATACATCAAGGTATTAAGTTATTGCCTACCATATGGCCTGAATTTAGATGGCAGTTGGCATAAATCCTGGATAATTTAAAACAGTAAAATGATGGTGGCAGCCATTGGCAGAGGGAGCAAAGGATGATCGTGTAATGAGAATGTGAGGTCGAATACAAATAATGCTGCCTACACCTGTTGTATCAGACAGTTGGACTCAAAGGACTTGGCCTTCAGTCTGGTGTTTCAATCCCCCTTCCTGTTGTCAGGTTTCCCAGCGCAGTGTTTTTACAGGTGCCGATTATTTCTCAACCATTTAGCCTGCAGTTGGTACTGATTGTGTTGCGGACAAGAATACCTTTAACTGAGGCAGTTGCCTTTTCTTTTTCTCCCCCCATTGATTGTTGGCTGGTGACACATAGACTTGCTAATTACTTTGTGTGTGTGTGTGAAAAGCTTACCGCCAATTCTGCAGCATTTCTTTCTCCACCCACTGCCTTTGTGTGCGTTTTTTTTTATTTGACCAGTGACCTCTGAACCCACTCTGTTGACTCTGAAACCAAGAAAAAGCAATCAATCCCCTCCCTCTCTCAACACTCCCCCTGTCCTCACACCCCCACAGCATCCCCTGCCATCATCATGGATCTGCTTTTCCATTCTTTTCAACACACAGACCATCTGAAAGTAAAGATCATGTCTCCTCCCTGGCTGCTAAATTTCCTAGAGTTGGGCTGCGCAACTTTTAAATTAAGAAAACTGAGCTGGGAAAAATGTTTGACAAGGTGGTAGAAAGCATTCAGATCCCGTAACTTACATATGTCTGGTTTAAGTTAAAAATCACACAATGCCAGGTTGTAGTCCGACAGGTTTAATTGGAAGCACTAGCTTTCGGAGCGACGCTCCTTCATCAGGTGGTTAAGAAGCAGCACTCTGAACGCTAGTGCTTTCAAACAAACCTGTTGGACTATAACCAGGTGTTGTGTGATTTTTAACTTTGTCCACCCCAGTCCAACACCGGCTACTCCCAATCATGTGTTTTAGTAGTTGGTCATGAACCTCCATGTTTTATTGCACAATACTCTCTATCTGAATATGCTGGATAGATTGGGATGCAATAGAAATTAATTTTGTGTGGGTACAAATGACATAAGCATCGAAGGAGTATTTTTATGTAGAAGGCGAACATTTTGCTCAGGGCAGTAAGTATGGGGAAGACTGGAGGGTTTTGTTTAGTTTTCCCTGTGGAGAAACATATCCATGTAAGGAGATGGTTATGCAGGGATTGAATTTGCTCAGGCTGTACGTGGGGATTTCTCAGGGACTGAAACAGGGAGGATCCCAAGCAGCTGTTCAGATTGAGCTGTCACTCACATTGAGCACATATTTTGGCACTATCCTCCCCCTCCACCCCCACTCCCCCCCCACCTCTCCCCATCCACACCCAGTCTCCTGTGAGTTGTGACCAACTTCCATTTATGCTCAACACCTCTGCCACACAGATACACTTTATCTAAACATTGAAAGATATTTTGCATCAAGTAGCAGACCATCATCATCATGTTTATTTGTATTTTATTAATACAGCAGACTCCAACCCTTTAAAGTGTTGCTGATATGCATTTCAGTTTTATTTTCATTACGTGGCCCCTTCAAATCTTTTCGCATCACTGTGCTTTGGTGATATTTAACAGGGAACAAGACCTTTGCGGTCCCTTCAAGATTGCTGCACATTTCCACACATGCAGAACTTATTGGGAATTTTGGCTGTGGGATTCTGTGTTAAAAGAGCTGGGCTAAAGTAGCTACCACGATACTGCAACTCTCAGTGGCCCCTCAGCTAGAATTGGCCAACACATTCACCAAGGTCTATTTTTCTGATTGGTATTAGTTAAAACTACTGAAAATTAACAGAAAGGTGACAGCAGAATCTGATGCGGTTCGAAGTCAAATATCATTCCAGACGTCTATGTGAAATATAGTCACTTCGGGCAAGCTAAAAGAGAGGTGGTGCTGATGAAACTATTTTGACAGTCCAAATCAGCACATTAAGAAAAGCTAGAGGCCACAGGTTGTTTGCAGGGGGGTCGGAGTGATAATAAGAATTGAATTGTATCTCAAAAAGATTTTCTTTTAAGAAGTGATCTTACTGTATGTAACAGCTGCACGACTAGGGGCTGTTAAGTACTTAAGGCAATTTGTAAAGATAATGAGCCTGCTGAAAAGGGATTGTATGGACTGCTTTAAACTACACAAGTGACCCTTTGTTAGTCAACATGCTTAGCACCATTGTAAATTAATCCAAGCTTGAATCGCCTCCTGTGTTCCTCATAATAACATATTTTAGATTAAATGCATAAAACTTTGTTCAAAACGTAAATCCTAATTTAGTATTGTGTGCACTAAAGCAGAACGTGGGTGATTTGGCTGCTGCTTGCATTGTATTCGCGTATTCAGACTATGAGTATAAACGTCAGATTGTTGGGGATGTAAATCATTTCATACTGCGGCCTACAACTATTATGTTTGCTGATTAGCACAAGTGATTATTGAATTGCTTCAAGCAAAATATTCCTGGCTTCTGTCCTGGAACTGGTGACGACAGTTATTAACATTTTGGTTGTGTGTAATGCAGGGTTGTTGTGCCCAGTAGGATACAACATTCAAAGGTCTTTAAACACTTTGTCTATCAGCTTTTGTAAATTGTTTATTGTTTCTGGAGTTAGAAGAAACACCAATTTACAACAAGCCTTTTTTAAATGATTATAGGCTGTGCAACTGGCCCTCTTCAGACAATGGAAAGCAAAAACCTACAACAGAGATTAAGGACTGGGTGGGCTGCTACATATTGGTAGCAAGGCATGAGTATTGGGCAGGGGACGTATGACTGGACAAGGCTAGTGAGCAGTTGGGATTGTACAGGATACACACAACTCGAAACTGGTATCTGGAATTGTACTTCAGTATAAATACCACCATTTCTGAGCTACAATCAATTCTAAAGAAGGGTCACTGGACCCAAAATGTTGACTCTGCTTTCTCTCCACACATGCTGCCACACCAGTTGAGGTTCTCCAGTAATTGCTATTTTGGTTCAGTTTGCAGCATCTGCAATTCTTTGCTTTTTTGTCAGGATTTGTACTGCTCACTGGCAACATAGAGCCAGGCTTTGGAAGATATAACTTTTCTCTGGTAGCGAGTGTCTTGATTGGGTAGGGTATACAGTGGAACCTTGAATATCCGGCATTCGATTAACCAAATTTCGGATGATCCGAACAAGATCACAAAGTCCCAGAGTGTGGCTAACTATGTTATCTAGCACTGATCATCCGGCATTCGATTAACTGAACGAAATACTCCTCGCCTTTGTCCTTCGGAAAATTGAGGTTCTTCTGTATATGACAGTACAGGGGCAGTGAGGATAAGATTATGGGAAAGGCACTTGTGACTGTACACTGGCCGTGAGGAGGTGAGATATGCAATGGAGAGATAGGATTGGTAGAGTACAGTCAGTGGTACACAGACTAATTGTGTGATTACACTCTGTAAGTCAAAATTTGAGATTGAGCAGAGTGCAAAGCAGTGTACATAAGCAATGAGGAGTTGGGATTGAATTGTCTACATTGACTACTCACTGCTTGCGAACAGTCACATGTTGTCAGGCTGTATGTGACTCTGTGGAGTTTGGATTAGCAGGGAATGTTTGACTGGGTGCAGGCAACTGCATGTGACCTTATGCTGACGGGCAGGTTACTGTACACTGGCAGAAAACTGAGACTGGATGAGGTATATTGTTTCTTTATAACAATGAGGAGTCATGCTGGGCAGGGTCTGTACAGTTTTAAAATGTTAGTGAGAACTCGGAATAGGGCAGAGTGCATGCGACTGTGTACCAGGAGTCAACCGAATACTTTTCCTCGGACTCTAGAGATTTCTCAAAAGTTACTTTTTGATTTTCAGGGCTACATTTTCATTCTCATTAACTCCTTCATAAGGTAAGCTGCAGTCATTTATTAAGATTACCTTCTGTGTTTATGATGACATATGGAAGCAAAATTAGAAGAATTCACCGATATCCTCAATAGATATCAACCTGCCATTAATTTTTAACCACAACGGATAAGGAGGCTTAAACTTCCCAGACATCACAGTATTTCCCAGTCATATATATGCAAGAGAACTTATTTTTTAATACTGATATACACTTCATAAAGAATTCAACAGTTTGAAAGGAATTCATTGCTTTTAGCTTCAAGTTTCACAATTGCAGTTAGCCAAGCCTTCCTTTCACAGCTTGCCCCTGTTATGGACCAGACCAGCCCCCCTCAAAATGTTTTAAGAAGGTAGCCTAGACCCTATTTTTTCCTTATTTTAACAGTAAATGTGAGGTACGTGTTCCAGATGTGATGCAACTGTTCTAATTGCTTCATGTTAAACAAAACACAATTTATTTAAACAGTGTAGTCAAAATACAAACAAAAGAATGAGGAACTTAGAATAACCTAACTGTTGGAAAATTTAACTGAACAATACATACAGTACCTATTACTAATTAACTGCTCCAACATAGTCACATCCCATAAACACACCACTTGGCAAAAAGCTGAATTCAGACACAGATTTTCACGTGCAGCTCCCCAATCCAGAAGGAAACAACATCAAGAGAAATTTCAGAGAAAGTAACAGCTAGGAATCCTTTCCTGAATCTTCAACCCCTCTGGGACCAAACAGCTTCTGACTGCTACAGCTAAAACAAACTAGAAAGCCTGATCTGTGAGAACTGGCCACTCCCCTTCCATTGTTACAACTGTTTTTAAAAGAAAACCCTAAAGGTCTCCTAAACTATTGATTTAGGCTGTCTCTGGTAGCCACTTCACCCCCTCTGCCTTTACAACTCTCTTCAAAAACAAATCCAGGACAAAATAACCTTTTTAGAGTGACAGCATCATCACAGCCCCAAATCCTCATGTCAGCCAGTCATTTATCACCAGCCCCCACTGATGCCTCACCGTTTCTAGCCACCCACATCTCACATCGTTCAGCAAATCCTCGCTTCTACTGGCAATGCCTGACAGACTGGCAATTCCTGTCCAATTCCTGGGCTTACCCAGCAGCCCATTTCCCCATGGGCTTGCCCACATGTTCCCTGGCTATTTCCCTTCTGCTCTTGCTGCTGACATGCTCACTCATGAGCATGGGCATTTTGACCGTTGCTGTGTAAGAGGGTGAGGCATTAGTTGGGTGACCAGGGATGTGCCAGATTTGGGCAGAATATACACAATCCTATGCAAACATTGGGAAGTTTGAGATTGCATTTATTCCCTCTTCCCACACTGAAACACAAAGTGAATACTGAAATGCAAGTCATTGTCTGAATCCACCTTATGCTGAAAGCATGGACTGAAAAAGCATTCCTGATACTGTGGTGAAACTCGACCACTCTCAAGTCTGTGTGATTCAAGGAAGTTAAAATCATATTTGTGTATTTGCAAAGGAGAAGATTCCAGTTACGCTAAGACATTTAGGCACGGTGGCTCAGTGGTTAACACTGCTGCCTCACAGCACCAGGGACCCAGGATTTGAATCCACTTTCCGGTAACTGTCTACATGTAATTTGCATATTCTCCCCGTGTCTGCGTGGGTTTCCTCCAGGTGCTCCGGTTTCCTCCCACAGTCCAAAGATGTGCAGGTCAGATGAATTGGCCATGCTAAGTTGCTCCATAGTGTTCAGGGATCTGCATGGTAGATGAGTTCACCATGGGAAGTGCAGGACTGCAGGGATAGAGTAGGGGTGTGTGTCTGAATAGGATGTTCTTCAGAGGTCAGTGTAGACTCGATGGACCGAATGGCCTGCTTCTACACTATAGGGATTCTATGGTCTGATTTCAATAGTACTGAATTTACAACACATATTTATAGTTCTCAACTTCATGCAGGTCCCTTTTATCTCAACTCTCAGCCTTGTGACCACTAATTTCCATCGTGAAACACATCACTCTCTCTGGCCTTCGATTTCCCTTATCTCCTTGCTCCATGTGGCAATGAATATTGCGCTCACACAGTTCATTATTTTATGATGGGTGAATAAACATTCCCAAAAATGTCTTTGGCCAAATATCTTGTCATGTCTGGAAGAATTGAAGCATAAAGACAGCTCTTCTTTCGAGACTATCATACACTTTAATTTTAACTCCACGAAGATTAACTCTTTCACGCCTACTTCACTATTAATCCTGCAAGATGCTGTGACAAAATCTGATTGACATGTTGGTCGTGGAGTATCAGAATGTTAATTGAGCAGACCCCAGTTTGAACAGTGACTATTCTTAACAGAAAAACAAAAGGCATTTGTTGACCAAGATGGTAGCACAATGGCATTGGTTGATTGACAGTTGTATACGGGTGTGTAGTGACTTTGACAGTAATTTTCAATGAAACCTTTGTTTGAAAAATGTGTGGTGTAATCAGAGCTAGCGAAACAGTTTTCATTTTCTTATCAGAACTGTGCCTAGTAAAGTTGTCAGAGTAGAAGACATGATGCAGTTCCAAAAATAAAAGTTTTCTAAATCCAAAAGTTGAAAGTTTGAGTTTAACAAAATTGGATGCAGCTTTTTTTTGTTTCCAGACCTTACCATTCCTGCCCAGATTCAGTGCTTGTAATCTCTTCTGAGCTGATCTATTGATCCAACTTGCACCCTCTGAAGTTGACTGGTGGCAAGGGCTATGGCTTACCTCTTTCATGCACCACCTTTCAACAAAGAAGATGGATAGACAACTTTCGATACACATCCAGAAAGTAGGAAGTGCTCCTCAAAAGCACTCATCACTTCCAACACATTTCAAGGATGCTGGTGCTCTGTACACTATACACAGGTTCACACAAAGTCCCTTACTGATACCTGTTAAACCTACGTGCATTGTGGGCAGGGCACAGGGAACGGGGGGTACATCAGGGCTTGATAGCCACAGTACTGGGGGCCTGCTCTGCTCTGGTGCAGGGCTGGGAACCTGAGTCAGAAGCAGCTCCCGGGCCTCTAGTCCCTGTCACTGCCCCTGGTTCTGGTCAGTGAACATCCAAATCACCCACATAATGTCGGAAGGTCATGATCAGAAACTTTTCAAGCGTTTCACATCTGCAGGATGCAAACATAACCAGCCAGGTTCGACTCTTGTTCCTCCAGAGTGGGAAACAATAGCTGAATGGTATTGCCACTGGACTATTAATCCAGAGACCCCAGTAATGTTTCTGGTTTACTAATGTCCTTTAGGAAATGAAACTGTCATCCTTACCTGGTCTGTCCTACATGCGACTCCAGACCAACAGCAATGTGGTTGACTCTTAACTACCCTCTGAGTCATTAGGGGTGGGCAATTATTGCTTGTCTTGCCAGTAACACCCTTAACCCATAAATGAATAAAAAAAACACAATAGAACACAATGATTCAGATCAACATCCAAGATCTACTCTGCTTTGGACTCTTCCAAGTCCTACCACTGGTGATTGTACTGCCTAGGATCTTAGGTTTCCTGCTTAAGCTTCAGTACTTTTCTATCACCCTCTTGTCCTTGAAGACACTCCTTAAAACCTACCACTGTCCAAGTTTATAGGCCTCAGTCCTAATGTCACCAAGCTTATTTGATAGCATCCAAGGAGCAGTAAAATCGACGTTTCAGGCAAAAGCCCTTCATCAAGAATACAGTAGTCCTGATGAAGGGCTTTTGCCCGAAACATCAATTTTACTGCTGCTTGGATGCTGCCTGAACTGCTGTGCTTTTCCAGCACCACTCTAATCTAGACTCTAGTTTCCAGCATCTACAGTCATTGTTTTTACCAAGCTTATTTGATAGTTTGATAGTTTTTACCACATTGAAGACACCTTGTTTATGTTTGCTGTTACATTAAAGCTGCTCTTGGCACACTCGGTGCTGATACTGAGAGGAAATCAAAGTGCAAATAATGTTTTGCTCATCAGCGTTGCAACATTTCTCACTCATTCAAGACAAAAATACACAAACACAAAAATGAAGAAAAAATGTCATTTGAGATGGTTTAACTGTAGAAACATTGCTGCCTTGGATACTGGTGAAAATCTCTCACTGAGAATGATTCAGTTTGAAGGAAAAAAGTCTTTGAGCTTCAGGCTGAGGGAGAAGTCCACCTTTCATTGATATGAATGTATATGAAGGCAACATTGACTGCACTGATGCTTGACATATCAGAGCATTTGTCTGAGTCATTATCGATAAAAATATAATGTCAAATAAGGGGCTGAGCTATGGAGGGAAGAGCACTTTTACCCTCATTGTTTAGTGAATTGGAAATGGTTGGGGACAGTATGTTCAAGGAATTAGGATTAGCTTTATTGTCATGTGTTCTCAAATGTGTATGGTGAAATGTTAATAAGTCACCACTTGCACTGTCGTCTTAGGTACAAAGGTCCCTAGGTACACCTCCTTCAGTTACAAGATCTTAGAAAATAGAGAAATAAGATGTCCAGCATTGCAGCAAGAAGTCAAGGCTGCAATGCACTTCTGTTAATAAGCTAAATGAGGTCAGAATCTAAACCTGTGGAGAGAATCAGATAGAAAATGTGTTATGAAAAGGAAAACCTATAGTCAGCAATGGAACCAGTCACTCTTTAAGGTGGGCTTAAGTGATGTGTTGACTGTAACAAAGTTGGATTAAAAGAAGAAAGTAAGTCACCATTATGCCAGAAGACCAGAGGCTGCTCTCTCATTTGAGAGAGATGGCCGATGGTGAGCTGACCGTGAGGCGTCACCACGCCTCAGTAAGGTGCACGAAGGCAGAATCTTCACAGTGATCTCAGCTAGTACAAGGTCTGAAACCCTGCTGCTGGCATTAGTCTGCATCACAAACCAGGAACGTCATTGCCTCGCTGATCGTTAGAGCAGAACCAGCTTCCATTACTCTCAGGAGTGTTTGGGGCAGGGAGTAAACTAGAGACAGTGGGAGGTTAATTGACTGTTCAGTAAAAAGCGTGGGATATATTGAATAAACTGTTGGGGCCATCGTTATAAAACATGTGTGCAGACTTCCCTTTTTCTTTGAAAACACATTATTGTCTTTCCAGAGATTTCTTTTTGCCTTGGTCTCTTAACTGAAACACTGTGAGGTGAAATTTATTTAGCCTGAGGAAGCAAAATGGGAGATAATGAATCAGCAGCCCATTTCACATTTATACCACCCATTAAGGCTAAATTTACCAGTTTCATCTTTTGGACCCATGTATTTATTACTATTTACATAATTTCTAGCCCTTCATTCACCCAAGAAATGCCAAAAGACAGTCACTTAATTGCCATTCAAGTTTTTGTTCCAAATTCTATCCTCCACCCATTATTTTCAAATAGATCAAAGTTTCCCTCACCCTTTGTGTAATGGATAAATACATGAAAACCCCTCCATCGTGGGAATAGTTTCAACAGTCTTACATCTTCCCTGAGTTCTCTACAATTTATTTTTATACCTATTTTTGGTTGCCCATATTTGACTTGAGGTGTTGCTTCTGTTTCTGTTTCCACAGATGCTGCCAGATCCGCTGAGTATTTTAAGCACTTTCTGTTTTGATTGCAGATGTCCAGCATCCACAATATTTTGCTTTTATACCCAGAAAGATATTTGTGGAGTGTCAGTGGACTACTGTAATTGAATTGATATTTATCCAAAGGGTTCAGATGGTACGCATTTAAAGCTATATCATTACAGTAGGAACTAACTTCAAAAGCACTTAATTGACTGCAAAGTGCTTTGGGCTATCCTAAAGCAATGCAATTTATTTCTTTAATGTATACGTAGTATTGAATTAACTGGCTGTTACATAATTGAGAGGTACAGGTACAAAAATTTACATATGTTGTTGTGGAACTATGTGTTTGTTTAAAGTTGCAATTCAGTTGGGAGAGGATCAATAACTTGCACTGTGCTCTTTCTTTCTCTCTCTCTCTCTCTCTCTCTATTTTTATACATTCTGGCCCAGCTTTTACAGAGCAGTAACTAAATTAGAGAAAACTAATTCAGGCAGACCAAACTTGTACCACAATCTAAACCAGTTCTTCTTGGTTTATATCAAGCTTCCAAAGATTTACCCTTGCCCAGCCTTCCTTTAAAATGTATATTTATAGTCACACCATCTGGTTCCTGTGCACATGCTGACCTCAATCTGAGTAGTCAGGGTAGCATGTGCCAGTGTGTTGAGAGATTTCAGGGCATAGTGAAAGGCTCAATCTTCTGTGAGGAGAAAGTGAGGTCTGCAGATGCTGGAGATCAAAGTTGAAACTTTATTGCTGGAACAGCACAGCAGGTCAGGCAGCATCCAGGGAACAGGAGATTCGACGTTTCGGGCACAGGCCCTTCTTCAGGAATCAATCTTCTGTGAGGATTGTTTGCTGAGGATTCTCCATCGGCAATGGCCTAGTGCTATTATCACTAGACTTTGGATCCAGAGATCCCACTAATGTCCTGGGGACCCGTATTGTCATGGAAGATGTGGAGTTTGGATTCAGTTAGGAAGAAATTTTGGAATTAAGAGCCCAGTGATGACCACAGATCCATTAAAAACCGAAAGAGCTGGGGATGCTGTCAATCAGAAACAAAAACAGAAGTTGCTGGAAAAGCTCAGCAGGTCTGACGACGTCTGTGGAGAGAAATCAGAGTTAATGTGACCCTTCCTCAGAAGATTGGATCCATGAATCCATTGTTGATTGTCAGGAAAAACCCATCTGCTTCACTAATGTCTTTTCGGGATTGAAACTGCCATCCTTACCTGGTCTGGCCTACGCGTGACTCCAGACCAACAGCAATTTGGTTGATTCTCAACACCTGGGGACGGGTATTAAATTCTGGTCCGGCCAGTGACACCCACATTCTGTGAATGAACAAAACAAAAATCTGCATTACCAACCGCTAGATTACCTGGATTGTTCTCAAATTTCATTTTGCCTGGGATACTGGGATGAAGCTCAGATGGAGGAGCTGATTAACTGACTTGCTTTTCCAAGGAATATTAAGTACTTGATTTCAGGAAATGGTGGGCATTTCCCAATGGTCGCTTCACTCCCACCTCCCAAAATAAAAATCCTCAGATTTGAGCGTTGTTGAGTGATGTTGGATTTGCGAGTTATAATATCTAAGGTACCCCAAGCTGTTATTTGCCTTGGATGCTAACACAAAGTAGGCAGTAGCGAATTGACTGCCCATTTTGCAGCCCAGCCTGTTTCTTTTCCAGTTGACATGTCAATTAGGCAGACAGGTGTCCAAGACCGAGCTCACACCCTGAGGAGGAATTTATGCCACCTAAACACCCTCCCCGCCCCCAGGGAGTCAAGTAAATAGGGCATTAAAAACTGGATGTGCTGAAAAAACTCAGCATGTCTGGCAGCATCTTTACAGAGAAAAGCAGCACTGATGTTTTGAGTCTGATATGACTCCACTGAGGCTACCAGACAAGCTGCTGTTTTTATTTCAGTTCTCTACTAACCACAACATTTTAACTTGTTCTTTAAATATAGAATCCATACAGTATGGAAACAGGCCATCGAGTTCACAGTGACCCTCCAGAGAATACCCCATTCAGATCCACCCTCCTTCCCTGTAACCCTACATCTCCCATGGCTACCCTACCTCAGCTGCACACCCCTGACACTATGGGCAATTTAGCACATCCAATCCATCTAACCTGCACATCTTTTGGATTGTAAAAGGAAACCCACACAGACACAGGGAGAGTGTGCAAACTTCACACAGCCAGTCACCAGAGGGTGGGTGGAACCTGGTCCCTGGCACTGAGAGGCAGCAGTGCTAACCACTAAGCCACCATGCCACCCCAAAATGAAATAGGGTGTGTGCTCTGTCCAATACCTTGCTCACCCATCCTAAGCTCGTCCCCACAAGGTAAGTGGGAACCATAATTGGCAGCCCACATGTTAAAGCTAAATACATGGTTAAGGGTCACTTAGTTTGCTGCCAAGCCAGTTTAGCATGATGATGTACTGCCTTTGCTGTAATGTGGTTGCCATGGGCAGCTTTATAATTGTCTTTAAAGTTTAATGTTATAAGGGTGGAAAATAAAGGGGTACTGTCTCCGGAGAGGTACACCAGGGGCAGGACCACACCCTGCTATGCTCATCCCCTACTGATGATAGAACATAGAACAGAGAAAAGTACAGCACAGAACAGGCCCTTTGGCTCACGATGTTGTGCCAAGATTTAATCCAATGTAGAATATAATAACTTAACCTAAGCACCCCTTAACTCACTGCTATCCATGTGCATAACCAGCAGTCGCTTAAATGTCCCTAATGACTCTGCTTCCACCACCACAGCTGGCAACGCATTCCATGCATTCACAACTTTCTACATAAAGAATCTAATTCTGACATCTCCTCTATACCTTTCTCTTAATACCTTAAAACTATGACCCCTCGTACCATCAATCCTGCCCTGGGGAAAAGTCTCTGGCTATTGACTCTATCTATTCCTCTCATTATCTTGTATACCTTGATCAGATCTCCTGTCTTCCTCCTTCTCTCCAGAGAGAAAAGTCCAAGCTTATTCAACCTTTCTTCATAAGTCAAGCCCTCCAGTCCAGGCAGCATCCTGGTAAACCTTTTTTGCACCCTCTCCAAAGCCTCTATATCTTTCCTATAGTAGGGCGACCAGAACTGGACAGAATATTCCAAGTGTGGTCTCATCAGGGACTTGTAGAGCTGCAGCAAAACCTCACGGCTCTTAAACTTGATCCCCCTGTTAATGAAAGCCAAAACACCATTTGCTTTCTTAATAACCCTATCCACTTGGGTGGCAACTTTGAGGGATCTATGTACTTGCACACCCAGATCCCTCTGTTCCTCCACACTACCAAGAATCCTGTCTTTAATCCTATATTCAGCATTCAAGTTTGACCTTCCAAAATGCATCACTTCCCATTTATCCAGGTTGAACTCCATCTGCCATTTCTCAGCCCAGTTCTGCACCCTGTCTATGTCGCACTGCAACCTGCAGTAGTCCTCTATACTATCAATGACACCTCCAACCTTTGTGTCATCTGCAAATTTACTAACCCACCCCTCAACCTCCTCATCCAAGTCATTTATAAAAACTACAAAGAGCAGAGGCTCAAGAACAGAGCCCTACGGGACCCCACTCAATACTGTCCTCCAGGCTGAATACTTTCCATCCACAACCACTCTCTGCCTTCTGTCAGCCAGCCAATTTTGAATCCAGATAGCCAAATCTCCCTGTATCCCATACTTTCTGACTTTATGAATGAGCCAACAATGGGGAACCTTATCAAATGCCTTGCTGAAGTCCATGTACACCACATCCACTGCTCGACCGTTATTGACCTATCTTGACACCTCTTCAAAGAAATCAATAAGATTTGTGAGGCATGACCTGCTCCTCACAAAGCCATGCTGATTGCCTTTAATCACACTATGCTTTGCCAAATAGTCATAAATCCTATCCCTCAGAATTCTTTCCAAAACTTTGCTGACCACAGACGTAAGACTGACTGGTCTGTCATTGCCAGAGATTTCCTATTACCCTTCTTGAAAAGTGGAACAACATTCGCCTCCTTCCAATCCTTCGGTACGACACCTGTGGAGAGGGAGGATGCAAATATCCTCGCCAGCGGCTTAGCAACCTCCTTTCTCGCTTCCCGGAGCAGCTTAGGATAAATCTGGTCTGGCCCTGGGGACTTATCAATCTTAATGTTTTCCAAAATTTCTAGCACATCAATTCCATCAATCTTGATTTGGTCAAGACTGTATCCCAGCTCCTCTAAGTTTTCATTTACAACAAGTTCCCTTTCCTTGGTGAAGACCAAAGCAAAAAACTCATTTAGGGCTTCCCCTATCTGCTTAGACTCCACGCACAATTTCCCTCTGCTATTCCTGATCAGCCCTACCTTCTCCCTGATCATTCTCTTATTCCTCACGTATGAGTAAAATGCCTTTGGGTTCTCCCTAATCCTTGCCAAGCCTTTTTCATGCCCCCTCCTGTTTCTCCTCAGTCCATTTCTGAGTTCCTTTCTAGCAAGCCTGTAATCCTCTAAAGCTGTGCTAGATCCTTGCTTCCTCCACCTTACGTAAGCTGCCTTCTTTCTTTTGACAAGAAGTTCCTCTGTTCTCGTCATCCAAGGTTGCTTAATCTTATCCCTTCTTACCTGTCTCAGAGGAACAAATTTATGCATCACTCGCAACAACTGCTCGTTAAACAGTCTCCACAAGTCTGCTGTGCCCTTTCTGTGGAACAATTGCTCCCAGTCTGTACTTCCCAACTCCTGTCTGACAGCGTCGTAATTTCCTTTTCCCCAATTAAATATCTTCCTTCGGTAACTGCTCCTTTCACTCTCCAAGGCTATGCTAAATGTAAGGCAGTTGTGATCACTTTCACCAAAGTGCTCTCCCACTGTGAGATCTAACACCTGTCCTGGCTCGTTGCTGAGCACCAAATCCAAAATGGCCTCTTCCCTCATCAGTCTGTCTACATACTGAATAAGGAAACCCTCCTGAACACACCTGACAAAAACGGCTCCATCCAAACCATCTGCACTTAGGAGGTTCCAATCGATATTGGGAAAGTTGAAATCACCCATAACAACAACCCTGTTACTTTTGCATTTTTCCAGAATATGCCCGCCTATGAAATCTTCAATCTCTCTGCTGCTATTAGGTGGTCTGTAGAAAACCCCCAATGAGGTGCCTGCTCCCTTGCTGTTCCTAACTTCCACCCATACTGACTCAGTAGACAAACCTTCCTCAACAACCTTCGTTTCTGTAGCTGTGATGCACTCTCTGATTAGCAATGCTACACCCCCTCCTCTTTTTCCACCCTTCCTGTTCTTTTTAAACGTTCTAAACCCTGGAACATCAAGCACCCATTCCTGCCCCTGTGAAACCCACATCTCCGTTATGGGCACAACATCGTAGCCCCAAGAACCCTCTTCCATCTTCCTACACACCCATTCTCGAAAACTGACTCTCTCCCAACCCAGCCCATTCCCTAGGTTGACCTGTTCCCTCCCTCCGCTGCCTTCCAGGCCCAATGCCTTTGACCTACTCAACTTGACAATCCATTGGGCCTTCTTTATGTCCCTTCCTGCTGGTTCAGCAGCCCCACTGAGGGACAGAAGTCCCACTCGCTCCAAATTTAGCCCGTCCACAGAATGCTAGGGCCCGGCTGCAGGCTTCTTATTGATCGTTCGGCAACCCGAGGCAGTAGGTTTCATGCAATATCTCATAAAGATCCAACTCCTAAGTCTTCTTCGCAACTTGGGTGTTCTCCATTTTGTCACAAGCCTGAGGTGATGAGAGCTATCCTCTTTGTTGTGCCACTCTAAGTTGAGGTCAGAAATGATTCCTTCTCTCCCATCCTCATGATTTTTCCTTTTTACTGTATGGGTCAATCTGTGCCCTTGCCCAATAGGAGTGCAGCTAACTGCAGGATGGGAATGTGGAAATGACCATTTTCCCAAGTGTATTGATGCTGTAAAGAAAAAAATGGGACATTATACACTTTTGCCGGAAGAATAGAAGAGCTTGAGTATTATTAAGAAGGGGGAAGACTGTAGAAAGCTGTGGCATGGAGGATTTGGGGGTCCCTACAGTGTGGAAACAGGCCATTTGGTCCAACAAGTTCACACTGACCCTCTGAAGAGTAACCCACCCAGACCCATTCCCCTATCCTGTTGCTCCACATTTCCCCTGACTAACGCACCTAACCTACACATCCCTGAACACTATCAGCAATTGAGCACGGTCAGTTCACCTAACCTGCATGTCTTTGAACTGTGGGAGGAAACTGGAGCACCCAGAGGAAGCCCACACAGACATGGGGCGATGCAAACTCCACTCAGACAGTCGCTTGAAGCTGGAATCAAACCCGGGTCCCTGGCGCTGTGAGGCAGCAGTACTAACCACTGAGCCATAGTCCTCATGCTGAATCATATAAAGCCAACTTCCAAGTTCAGTGGGTAATGTTTTTTTTTAATTTACCCATGGGACATGGGCATCACTGGCCGGCCAGCACTTATTTCCCATCCATAGCTGCCCTTGAACTGAATGGCTATCTCAGCGGGCAGTTAAGAGTCAGCCACATTGCTGTGAGTCTGGAGTCACATTAGGCTGGACCCAGTAAAGATGACATATTTCTTTCCCTACAGGACATTAAGGAGAGAGATTTTTCTTTTTCCTGACAATCAGCAATGGATTCGTAGTCATCAGTAGATTCTTAATTAAAGACTTTTAAAAAAATTGATTTCAAATTCCACCACGTGCCATGGCAGGATTCAAGCCCAGGCCCCCCCGGAACATGAGCTGAATTTCTGGATTAATTATCTCGCAATAATACCACCAGGCCATTGTCGCCCCAGAAATAGGGAAGGGAAATGGAATGCTGTCTTTGTTTCAAAAGGAATGGCACATAAAAGCATGAACATCTTTGTTACAACTATCTAAAGCATTAGTCAGTCCACAGTTGGAATTCTGTACAGTTTTGGCCCCCCTATCTAAAGAAAGATACACTGGCATTGAAGGCAGTCCAGAGAAAATACTGCTGATCCCAGGTACGGAGAGATCCCATTGTGAGGAGACATTGAGTAGGTTGGGTTTGCACTCTTTAGCGTTTAGAAGAATGAGAGAAGATCTGAGTGAAGCATATAAGATTTTGAGGGGTTTGACAGGTTAGATACAGAGAAATTGTTTCATCTTGTGGGTGAGTCTAGGATCACAGCACTTAATCTCAGATTAAACAGTCACTCCTTTAAAATGGAATTAAGGAGGAATTTATTCTCTTTTAGTGGTAAATCTGAGCAATTCTTTACCACAGAAGACTATTGAGGCTGAATCATTGAAGATTAGATTACTTATAGTGTGGAGACAGGCCCTTCGGCCCAACAAGTCCACACCGACCCGCCGAAGCGCAACCCACCCATTCCCCTACATTTACCCCTTTACCTAATACTATGGGCAATTTAGAATGGCCAATTCACCTGACCCGCACATCTTTGGACTGTGGGAGGAAACCGGAGCACCCGGAGGAAACCCACACAGACATGGGGAGGATGTGCAATCTCCACACAGTCAGTCGCCTGAGTCGGGAATTGAACCCAGGTCTCTGGCACTGTGAGGCAGCAGTGCTAACCACTGTGCCACCGTGCCGCCTTGAAGATATTCAAGGCTGAGTTGGACAGAGTTTTCATCAGAGTGGGAATCGAGGGTTAATATGGTTAAGGCTAGAAAGCGCAGTTGATCAGCTGTGATCCTGTTGAATGGCAGAATGGACTCGATTGGCTGATGGTGTTACAGCAGAGGTGTGGAATTCCCTTACCAGCTTGGCAATGCAGTATCTTTCCAATTCCCACATCTCATGTCAGATGTGCTGTTTCATTGGGCTTTGTGCCAAAATTACACCAAAGTCACGCTGGAATATAAGAATAACTTTTAC
Source organism: Chiloscyllium plagiosum (assembly GCF_037043375.1). NCBI lineage: Eukaryota > Metazoa > Chordata > Chondrichthyes > Orectolobiformes > Hemiscylliidae > Chiloscyllium > Chiloscyllium plagiosum. The sequence continues at coordinate 61,746,590 of NW_028270156.1, forward strand.
AGCAATTCAGCTGCAGGGTTTTGAGCAGTGAATGCGGTTAGCAATAATGTAATCACATCTGCATTTGAATTGGCCTTTTCTTTTTCACAATATTTTACTATCTATCTTCACTGATCATCTAGTGTTCTCTGAGGAGAAAGTGAGGTCTGCAGATGCTGGAGATCAGAGCTGGAAATGTGTTGCTGGAAAAGCGCAGCAGGTCAGGCAGCATCCAGCGAACAGGAGAATCGACGTTTCGGGCATAAGCCTGAAGAAGGGCTTATGCCCGAAACGTCGATTCTCCTGTTCCCTGGATGCTGCCTGACCTGCTGCGCTTTTCCAGCAACACATTTCCAGATCTAGTGTTCTCTGTTGTGCCCACACATTTAGATATAATTTGATGCCTCCTATTATTAGTTGGGAGAAGGTCTTTTGCAGAAACACCAAAACAGACTTTTTAAGAAGTAAAATAATTAGAGATTGGGATTTGTCCAAAGAACGACTATTAATACATGTTGTGTTTGATCTCCTACATAAACAGGAAAGGAATGCAAACAGTACTTGCTTCTGTCTCCTGTGTTCTTTCATTAATTGTACACTGGTCAGCCAATTCTGTGTCTCTGTCTATCTGTCTGTCTGTCTGTCTGTCTCACAATGTTAGTCCAGAGTCAGGAATTCACAATTACAAAATATCAATAAAGATGGTCCATTGCACAATTCCTTGTGTTTTTATTTGTTATTGAACTATTTCTCTGAAAAATGAAACTAGTATATACTTGCAACAGTTGAACAAAATTGAAATAACAATTAGGGCTATAAGCTTGGCAAAGTATGTAATTTGAATAACAGCAAATTAACTGGAATTTCAAGGAGAAAACAGTTTGGGTTGAAGGAGGGGATGCTTAGAGAGTGCAGAGGGAAATGACAGAGGATTTTCAATTTTGGCTCAGTAAACCAAAGTGGCATTTTTCCAACAATTTTTTGCCACGCAGTTGATTGCTTTTTAGGGAGAGGATGTTCTGAATGAACCTCTCTGGTTTTGCTCTCTTGAATTAACTGAAATGTTCAAGCTTCTTTTGAAGTGAATTTGCAATATTTATCCAGACAAATGTTTCAGTGAGGGGTTCAAATTTCAATTTCTTTGCCAGTTATGCTAAATCTCTGCCCTCCAGTTACTGGCCCTCCTTCCAGTTTCTCCTCAGTTGCTCTTTCAAATGCTGCATCAATCTGACCACCTCTATAAAAATTTCCTTTTAATATTTGACTAACCACAGTTTCCAGGTGCCGGGTGACACCACTTCTGCACCATTCCCAAGTTCTCTAAAGTGAGGTGCCTAGAACAGCTTGCAATACTGAAGCTGAATTGCAAAGGTTTTACTCAATTTTCTTGCTTCTTGGTTTACCGACGAAGGGATGTGTTTCTGGAGGGAGAAGTGATAGACGGATATGAGAGTAAATATTGCTAATGGATGAAATTGGTGCAGGACAGATCCTAAATTCTTAATATTCGCTCATCTTGCATGAAGCTCTGTATTAATGCATGTGTTTGGAAATTCTTCAATTTATTGAGCATTATTGTGATTTGCTTTTTAAAACAAACACTGGAGATAATTTTCACTTCTGGCAATAATGATAGAACAGTTGGATATTATTATATCAGTATATTGTATCAGTTGCATGACAATGTGATCTTTTGCTATAAATGTTGCAGCTTATGATCATGCTCGACTAGTTAGCTAATGATGGAGCAGTGCTCCGAAAGCTAGTACTTCCAAATAAACCTGTTTGTCTATAACCTGGTGCTGTGTGATTTTTAACTTTGTCCACCCCAGTCCAACACAAGCATTTCCACAACCTGGATATTGGATTGACCCCTGCTCTATATCTTTTCTTATTTACCATGCCCTTCTTCACCTCCAATGGAATCAGCACTGATTTATTATTACTTCACAGTAAGTTAACCAGGTTTGAGTTGACACATAACTATCCTCCCTCTTTGTTCCGTTCCTACTCACCGTATTGCTGCTGCTGCTGCTGCTGCTGCTGCTCCTGCTCCTAGCTTTGTAGAGAATGTTGTCCCGTTCCTAATTCCCCAGTCGTCTCACCTCCGTCCCAGCCTCATTCCAACTGAACCTCAGTCTCCATCTCTTTATCCAGCCCCATTATGTAGATATCTTCTAATTTCTCTGCTCAGGATTGTTATGACACACTTCTGGAGCAGGTGGGACTTGAACTTGGTTCAGAGGTAGGGACACTACCACTAAGCATTAAAGCCCTAAAGCCCCATTTTGTATTCCTGGCTGAGAGCCCAGGCAATTTTGAGATGGCATCTTTTATTAATAGCAACTAGTTTGTTTGGAAAAGCTTCATTGACAGCTCAGCTTATCTAACCTCCCACAACACCACAATTTAAGGAGGGTTAAGTGATTTCAAATGCCTTAGAGTCATAGAGGTGTACATCACGGAAACAGACCCTTTGGTCCAACTGTCCATGCCGACCCAGCTATCCCAACCCAATCTAGTCCCACCTGCCAGCAGCTGGCCCAAATCCCTTCAAACCCTTCCTATTTATATACCCATCTAGATGTTGCAATTGTACCAACATTTAAATGTTGCAATTGTACCAGCCTCCACCACTCCCTCTGGCAGCTCATTCCATACATGTACCACCCTCTGAGTGAAAAAGTTGCCCCATAGGTCTCTTCCATATCATTCCCCTCTCACCCTAAACCTGTGCCATCTAGTTCTGGACTCCCCACCCCAGGGAAAAAACTGTCTATTTTAAAACTTTAAAGAGACTACATGATTGGCACTTCCATTGTTCTCCAGAAAAAGACAATGAAAATTTTTGAATAAACTACTTTTCTGAAGCTATTTTCTACTACATACAACTGCTACTACAGAGTCCTTTACTTCAATACAGTGTAAATGGGTGAATGGACATGGAAGGGGCATACCTTAGCATGGCGAGCATGAAGAGGCCAGAGGGCCGCTTGGTAGGGTTTTTCTTGGACTGGAGAGCATACCTTGGGAGGCAGTTCAAATTACCTTTCAAAAGGTTCCCTTAGGTAGAATAAGGTTCACAACATCTCAGATGTGCCATGAAGCACAATCCTTTAATCACCTAATTTAACTTGTTGACCACTGCAAAGGAGTTGGCCATGTCTGTTTCTGAATTGGAGGTGACTGCGTCTGTGCTGTCAGGTGTGTGTTCACAGCCTGAACCTGCACATTTCAAACAAAATTGCTGAAAATTGCAAAGCTCACAAAGGGGTGGGTTAGGAGTCCCAGAACTGGGTGCCTGTCACTACTTTTAAGTGGCTCCCAATTTAACTGGCCTGGCCCATTGCCCAAAGTGAAGCTTTTGTAAAGATCTGTTTAGAGTATCTCATTCAGCTTCGGAAAGTCATCTGAAGCTCTTAGAGAGAGTGCAGTGACTTGCTACATTGGATCCAGGGACTAAGAGAATTTAGTTACGGGGTTAGGTTTGGAGAGGCGGGGATTCTTCCTTTTGGTGCAAAGAAGGTCAATGGAAGCTCTGACAGATTTTGGACAAGTTAAGACACGTACAAATGAGGTACACAAGGAATAGCAATTGCCATTAGGTGATGACACAAGGACTAGATTTAACGTGTTGGACAAAAGATATAAAGGAATGTGAGAAAGAGTTTTTTTTAATAAAGTACTGGAACTTACTGCCTTTGAAGGTGGCGGAAGTGAAGTTGTTCAGAGATATTATAAGGAATTTGGTTGAACACATGAGAGAATCATACTTGTAGGGCTATGATGATAAAGAAGGGGAAAGGGACTGACTCCATTGCTCTACGATGGGCTGAATGGTCACCTTCTGTGTAATAGTGGCATTTAGGCTAAGTGAGTAGTCATCTCACTGATCCTTTGTTTGCAAGCAGAGCCTATATTGAAGATTTTTTGAGAAAATATTCCAACATAATTGTCAAAATAGCTGCCCAGGGACTGTTAGAACCGTGATATATCTGGTTTATGGCAGCTTGCTTCAAGGAAGATTAAAGTCACAAGGAAAGTGATGGAGATATTCACAGACACAATGCAATTGCTGTGGGCCTCAGTCATGATGTGAGATGAGAGATAGTGGAGCACCCTCTTCAGTACAGAGGTCAGATAGAGGTATTCGAATTGAGCAGTTCTGAAGCAGCAACAGTTTCCAGTGGTGTTTGAACAAGTGACAATGTGGATTAAAGGAAGAGATTTGGGTCTTTTAAAAAATTGTATCAGAATAAGTAAGGACATAGTAAACCTTCCAGAAACAAGGAAGAAGTATAATCCATAAAATACTTCATAAACAAGTGGAATTGTTTTCATTGCTATCATATTTAAGGATGTGAGAGTGAGTTATAAAGCCATGTACCTTCTCAAGTGGACATGAACCTGAATGAGTCCGTCTTTCTGTCTGTGCAAACACAATAATTTCTCCTGTCCAACTGATGCAACTTTTGGTCTCTTTACACACTGTGTTCCTGACTGAGAGCCCTGACCCTGGCCGTATAATGACTTCGGATGCCCGAACAGTGCGAGCAAGTTGCAATCAATTATCCTTTGTTGCCGTCATGAACATTGTGCCCATTGCTGTGGAACAAGTGTTACAGGATAATCCATCATAACTGCTGCGCAGGTTCCTTGCAGGCATCAGAGGTCAGACTGAGAAGCACAATGAGGACTTGTTTAAGAAAACACACACACACACACACACACACACACACACACACACACACACAACCACAATTAGCTTGTTGGCGGAAGTCAAGGAGTCAAATTGAGAGAGAAAGAGAGTTTGTTTGGGACAACAGATGGAGGTGACAGGACAATGGATGACCAATGATTCTCAGGTTAAGGGATGAAACAGTCACAATGTGTAATAATACATTTACAACATTGAAATTCAAAGCACAATGAATTCTCCACTCCCCCTCATTCAGCACTCATTGAGAATTTGTGTGGTACTTAATGTTTCTTCTGCAGGTTCCAGCTTTAACTTCAACAGTTTGAAATTGACCATGATCACTGATATCTCTCTGATATTTCCTGCTTCCTTTGAAGACTTGATCCCATCGTAATTTCTATACTTCCGCCCCTCGCATTTTCTTTCCTCTGACCCTCCCTGAGGTGAGACAGTCCTCTTGTACCCACCACACTTTTGGATTAACAAATCATCTTCTACCATTAGCACCTCCTCCTTTTGCTTCTGACCCTAAACACTTCAACAATTGTCAGCTCAATTCTCCATGCCTCTCTACTCATTCTGTTTTTGACCTTCTATTATAGTTCACAAGCTCAGGACATCACAAAGAATAGGTATTTAAGACAAAGAATTAAGCTATTTGGCTTACCGTGCTGGTTACAACTGAAGAGTTAGCTAGTCCATTTCCATATTCCAAATATTGGTCTATAGTTTTGTAGATTACTGCATGTTTTTTACACAGAGGGTGGTTTGATTGTGGAATGAACTTTCTGAGGAAGTGGTCATTGCGGGCACATTTACAACGTTTGAAAGACATTTGGATGGATACATGAATAGGAAAGGTTTTGGAGGGATATGGGTCAGGAGCAGATAAGGAGTAGTTTAGTTTGGGATTAAGTTCGGCATAGACTGGTTGGATCGAGCGGTCTGTTTCCTTGCCGTATGACTCTGAATGAGGGATAGATGTCTCTGCCATGTAACCATCTCCTTTTCTTTGTTCGTTCTAGGCACATCAGTGTTTGGACATTGTAGTGATTGGACCTAGGTGGATGTTGTTGACTAGGAGATCATTAATTGGGGTTGTCAACCTGGGTCAATCAGGGAGTCCTGGCTGACAGATATAAACATGACATTCACAGTCTCCTCATTTCAGGGACTGATTCCAAGCTGGCAGGTCACAGCTAGTGTACAGTGCACATGTAAATAAAGGGTGACTTGGTGACAGGATACCAGTCTCTGTGCAGTTATTTCAGACATTGGACATTTTTTCCTCCTCCTCCCTTCCCCTTTGCTCTGTTCCTTTTTTTATGCTTTGTTCATCTGTAATACTTTCCAGTGCTGACCTATTTCTGAGAAAACAATTATCCTTTGACTTGACTTGCTGAGTGTTTCCAAACTTTATTTCATGTCAATATTCCAGTATCTGCAGTATTTTGCTTTCTTTTTAGGCTACATCCAAAGACTAGAAACATCCTCAGAGCTCCCTACATTTGAAGTGTGCTGAAAGCCCCATTAGTTTGCGAATGGAGTAGGAAATTCGTGGCAATTTTGTTTTGCTGACACCCAACAATAGGCATTTTGGAATGTAGGCCCTACTCGAAGGAGGATTATGGCAAACCATCTTTATGCACTTTGATTAAGAGTCGGCCATAATCACAACATGCCTGTTTTGAGGACTATGAAACATAGGCCATAACTGGAGGTCCAGAAAGTGGTATAGTCACCAATCTATTGTGAAAGCATGGGCTCTTGTGACACAGTGATAGTGTTGCTACTTCTGAGCCAGGAGGCCAGGTCCCGAGATGTGTAGTAACAACTCTGAACAGCTTGATTACAAAATATCTTTAAAATGCATTAAACTGAGAGATTCTCTCCTTTATGCTCACCAGGGGTCAGCCCACTGGTTTCCTATTGATTCCTGATAAAGCAACACCCTAATTTAAAAATTCTCATTCTTATTTTCAAAATTCCACCTCTTCCTATCCCTCCAGAACCATAATCCTCTAAAGTATCTGTGTTTTTTTAATTCTGGTCTTCTAAGCATGGCTGATTTTTAATGTTCCAGTATTGTTGCCCATGTCTTCAATTACTTAAGCCCTAAACCTACCTGTTTGACCGTGTCTTGTACCTGACCGTATCACTCATTAAATGACTCAGTCGCATCATTTGGCTGATTATGCTCTTGTGAACAACCTGGGGATGTTGTATTGATTTGATGAAGCTTTGCAGATTTGTTGCGTTGTTCAATTCTTGCAGTGTTGACCTGATTTCCACCTTCAAGCTATCAACCAAGATTCTGGTAAGATGGCAGTGGAGTAGGACTGCTGAGCCTGGGGCTTGTCCACTCTGTCCATGTTTCTTTTCACTTCTTTTCTTTTTATTCTCTCTACTCTCTTTTATTTCTCTTCTATTTTATTTTACTTACCTCTTGTTGAAGAACTCAGTCATGCCAACAGCATCAGCAGTGGCAAGTGGGTCCAGCAGTGTGGAAACGCATAAGCCCAGCAGCGTGGACTCGAATAGACCCCAGCACTGTGGAGTCGTGTAGACCTGGCAGTGTGGAGTCGAGTAGGCCTGGCAGTGTGGAGTCGACTAGGCCCCAGCACTGTGGAGTCGTGTAGACCTGGCAGTATGGATTCGAGTAGGCCCCAGCACTGTGGAGTCGAGTAGGCCTGGCAGTGTGGAGTCGAGTAGGCCTGGCAGTGTGGAGTCGACTAGGCCCCAGCACTGTGGAGTCGAGTAGGCCTGGCAGTGTGGAGTCGACTAGGCCCCAGCACTGTGGAGTCGAGTAGGCCTGGCAGTATGGATTCGAGTAGGCCCCAGCACTGTGGAGTCGAGTAGGCCTGGCAGTATGGATTTGAGTAGGCCTGGCAGTGTGGACTCAAGTAGGACAGTGTGGACAGCATAATGGTGAGGCTATTGATGAAGGCATGATGGCACCGAAAGGTGGCAACTTTCATTCTAGCGGCATGGCAAAGGGGACTCATAGCTGGCCACCCAGCCCATAGCCCATGACGCAGCACTTAGCAAGAAGGACTTTGTAAAAAGTGGACATTTTCTTCATTCCTTCATTTTCCTGACTTTATATTCTATGTTTTGGTTTATTTTTTCTGTATTTTAAGAGCGGTGACACTATACAACACTTGCTACTGTATTTTTTTAACACGATACACGTGACAATAAATAAATTAAATCAAATCAAACTCTAAACGTATGTTTTTGAGTAAGCATGAATTAAATCTCATTCTGATTGACAATGCAAGCATCGACATTGGAATTGTGCTACAGTAAAGTTCCTTCAATCTCAGTTCAATTCAGGTTTGCAATAATGCTTGGTTAAGGATTATTTCTTGATAAATCCTCAACCATATTCTTGTTGAATTGTTTCTAATTAAAAATCCCATACGAGTCTAGTCAAAATCATCTTAAGTAATGAATGTGACTTGCAATAAAGTGAGAAAACTGTAGCTTCAAATTAGAATAAGTTCTTTGTCTATGCCTCACCCTTCTTTTCCTCCTTTTAGCCTCCTTATACCATGGAATTTAACTTGAGTGTGGAAATAATAATTAACCGACTGCCAGGTCTCGGCCAATTCACAATCTGAGTCAGATTCATGGACTGAAACCCTGGGATTTCCCTGCCTGTCCATTTCCAGTCAAAACCTCTGCATCTTCTGAAGGCTTAGTGTGTCGGGAAATCACCTCCTTTTGAAGTGGCCAGAAATAAGGTGGCAGACCTAATCGCAATTCCTGGCAGCTTCCATAGAGTTATTTTTTGTTTATGTCTGCAATTTTGCAGGTCGCTGTTTAGAGGTTTTCTGCCCTCGCTATGGATTTTGCACTGTTTACAGCCAATGCACAGTGTTTGCATGTCAATACAGATGGTGACTGCCTCTGCAGAGGGGACTTCACACATCAGAAGAGATTTATGTGGCCCTTCCCCCAACCAGCTGAATATACCTTGCTGTTCCTTTCACTAAAGGTTGAGCTGAATCAATAGTTGGCCCACTCATTCTCCAATATAATACTACTGTGTTCTGATTTAATTCTCTCCCTTTGCTCTTTCCACAATTTGTCATTATTCCTTACGCGGTCTCCTGTGTTGTGTTGACCAGATAACACCTGCCACCTTAAAAGAAAGCAACGAGGTGGCGAATTTGAGGAAAGAAGGAAGAAACTTTACGATCTGCCTCACTGTTGGCATCCAAAAGCGTCTTTAATGCTTGCTTATGAGACCTGTTTTAAAGAGGTGCGTCATCTCCAATGCTGTGGATTGAGGCTGACACACCTGTTGGAAAATAAGCTCCTCTCCTTGTTGCTAGATCCTTCTGGCATTGGGCCGATCTCCGAGCTTCTAGGTTCTTCCACTTTGCTGCCCTCAACCTTTTAGGACAGTGCGCCTACAGCTTCAATAACATAATGCTACAACTTGCACTTCCCTGGAGAACTGAGGGTCACCGTTTAAGAATACTGGGTCGGCTATTTAGGGCTGAGATGAGGAGAAATTTCTTCCCCCCAAGATTGGTGAGCTGTGATTTCTTTGTCACAGAAAGCAGTTGAGGCCAAAGCATTGAATGTTTTTAAGAAGCAAATTGATATCATTCTGAGGTCTAAAGGGTTCAAAGGGTACAGGAAGAAAGCGGGAATGGGATACTGAGTTGGATGATTGTATTGAATGGCGGACTAGACTCAAAGTGCCGAATGGCCTATTCCTGCTTCCATTTTCTCAGCTTTTATGTTTCTCTCCCCAGGAAATGCCTGCCAGAGACCTCTTCAGTTGCTGATTGGCTTGTGGTGGGCCTTCCCCATAGGAGGAGAGACCCTCTTTGCCATTGCAATATTCTGGTCAGGGAAGGTACAGAAGCTGATCATTCACTCTGTGTTCCTGTCATTCTCCCATATCAAAAATGCTAATTAGTTGAACACAATTTGCCTTTAAAAAGATCTGTGCTACAATCATTCATTATCCCATATTCTTCCAAATTATTTCGTCTCAGAATAATGCCTGTAAAAGATCACCCACCAATGATGTTAGGGTGACTGTCCATAATTGCCAGTTCTAACTGTCTCTTCCTTTTTAAACATGATTGTAACATTTGCAATCCTGCAATCTTCTGGCACGATCCCATAAGGACAATCAGGTTATTATAGCAAAAACCTCAGAAATTTCTAGCTTTACTTCCCTCAAAAACTTAGGCTGCATCCTATCCAGACTGTGTGACATTTCTACTTTGTATGGCGACAGACTTTTCATTGCCATTTATTAAGTCATTTTTATTCTATGCCTTTTTTTTACTGCCTCCTCCTTTGACTTGGTAGCAGCCTTTTTTTTAATGAAGACAGATGCAAAATATATATTTAATACTGTAGTCATGCTATCTACCTCTGTAAGATTATCACCTTTTTGTGATCTAATCAACTCTACCCTTCCTTTGGCTACTCTTTTACAGATTTCCCTTGTGCGTAGGCAGTTGAGAAGCGATCTTATAGAGGTTTATAATATCATGAAGGGTATGGATAGAGTTAATGGTGGGGGCTTTTTGACTGGGAAGGGAGATTTCAAGACCAGGGGGCATATTTTAAGGTGAAAGGAGAGAGATTAAAAAAGACATGAAGGGCATTTTTTTTACACAAAGGGTGGTTTGCATGTGGAATCAACTTCCTAAGGAAGTGGTGGATGTGGCTACAGTTACAATGTTTAAAAGACATTTGGGTAAATACATGAGTAGGAAAGGTTTGGAGGCATATGGGCCATGAGCAGGCAGGTGTGACTAGTTTAGTTTGGGACTAAGTGAAAACCAAAAGAACTATGGATGCTGTTATTCAGAATTCGCTGGAAAAGCTCAGCAGGGCTGGCAGCATCTGTGAAGGGAAATCCGAGTTAATGCTTCAGGTCTGGTTCTGAGGGAGTGTCACTGGACCCAGAATGTTAACTACAGTTTCTCTTCACAGATGTACCCAGACTTGCTGAGCCTTTCCAGCAATTTCTAATTTAGTTTGGGATTGTGTTTTGGTTGGACTGGCTGGATCGAAGGGTCTGTTGCCATTCTGTATGACTCTGTGATCTGATTACAGCATTGTTCGCAAAAACAGAAACGAATCCATTCTAAAAAAATCACTGACTTTACCAAATGAATTATTCTGCTTTTCCGACTCTATATGAAAATTAAAATCTCTCATTATGAACTCACTGGGCAGTATTTTCCTGTGTTTTGGCAAAGTATCAAATTCAGGCAGTTTCATAGAGGATTTCCTTCCAAGCGTCCTGGTGACTTTTCTCTCTCAATTCCAACTTCTGACTGTTTACCTCATTCCACACACACTCTGCCTCTACAGTGCTGATTTTATACTGTCCTGCATTCATTAATGGCAGAAGTGCTCTCTGGTGCCAGGAGCTTACTATTGCCATTTTTAAACCCTAGTGGTGCACCATTTCAAACTTTGTAGGCTAGGCACTGCCCTTAATGTTGTACTACCCTGTCTTTCAAGTTGGGTACCAGCACTGTCTAGTGCCTCATCGGTAGAGATTAGAAACCTGCATCTAGGCAGGATTTGGTAATGATCAGATGCATACAAAAATTCTCTCGTGACTTACCAGCAGGATTCTCATCTAGATTTTAAGGGGAAAATTGAACTCTATTGCTCGGTGTGGAGAACCTTATTTTCTTTACTCTTGTTATATTTTTTAACATTGCCCATGTCATTCAAAAGCTTCAACAATGACACCCATTATGCCTGCCTTATTTCTTTGTAGCACCCTGCATATCTTTCTCCCGCCTACATCACTGCTATCAGGAGATCTGTAGGTAGTTCTTATCAGACCCCTTGCTGTTCCTCAAGTCTAACCCTTTCATTTCCCACTGCCTGGTCATCTTTCGGCCCAAAGCTTTCCCAAGTTCTCTACCTCCTCTAATTCCGGTGTCTTCCACATCTCTCATTTTAATAGACAACCCCCCCTCCTCACCATTGGTGAGCATGCCTTCTGCATCCAACAGCCTGAGCTCTGGAATTCCCCCCATCTCTCTGTCTCTGTTGCCTTCTTCAAAGTCCATCTGTTCAACCAAGTTTTTGGTGATCTGACCCAATATCTTGCTACATGGCTTGGAGACCCTGATTTTGCTTTATAATGCGTCAGAGATGCCTCGTAAGATTTTGTTACACTATATAAGTGCAGGTTGTTGTTGTTTCCTGAGATACCTACTTTCTATTGCAGTAATTTATTGCTGAAGCCCTCTCCACTCCTCAATTTCTCTTTTGTGGGGAATGTTACTGCAGCAAATAGAAAGAAGTGATATTAGTTGCCATTTTTACCCAAGGATCCCCTCCTTGTAACAGATAACACATGACATCATGTGAATGGCTCTATTCCTGGTGTCTGATCAATTAAAGCTCTTGTATTTACTGTGCAAAAAGATCGATGTTCGATCTTACATGAATAGGCATCTAACTTAATTCTGTTCTGGACTCTTGTTGCTGAGACTGGAACTCAGTGTTTTCAAGCCCCTTCATGTCATTGGTTTTCCCCATATCATTGCCTTCCTCCAGTCCTCTGAGATATTCACACATGTCCAATTCTGGACTCCTACACACCCTCTATTATTGACACACTGGGTCAGACCTCAACCCCCTTATTCAAGCCTTGTTATAAATATTTTGTTTCCCCATTTTACCAGTTACCTAAGTGCTTTTCTCCTCCCAGACATTTTCCCTCCATCAACACTGTCTCCTTGTTCTTGAACTGTGCCTTTTCTGCTGTCAGTTCATGTACATTGCAGAAGAGAGTTCTTCATGACTTTTGACAGCTGAAAGCCTCATGCACAGCCTCTGCATTTAACATCCATTTCACTGATGTCATTGTACATGTTAGGAAAAGCTAGGCTGTGAAAAGGAGATAAAAGGAAACCCTTTGACAATGGGATTGATGGGAATGATGTCACTCTTTCCCATCAAGTCAGGATGTGTCACTGTGGGGTTTTGACACCCTGCTCTATTTCTGGTACATGCGTATGTGTGGGTGAGTCATGTGAGAATCTTCGGAGATGACCTGAATAGGAGAAAAAGGCACCAAAGTCTTTTGTATGGGCGTTGACCCGATGATATCATCAAGATCTCTCAGACACTGCCTCATACTCTGTAACAAGTGGGCGCAAAACAGAAACAGGAAGGGAGCTGATGTCATGTTTGGCACTCAGTGTGTTTGATTATCGTTTGATAGCAGTTTTAGTCATCTTGGTATTACCTGAGGCTGCCTTACTGAGCAGGAGGATCGGTCGCTGAGGGACAAATTACAGATCCCATTGAAATCATAACACCTACTTATTTATTGGAGGATTGCAAATAACTAGTGTTATTGAGTGGGAGTGACAGTACACTGTCAATCACCTGACTGATGGTGGGGGTTGCCAAAATGGGTCTTGGCACACAGAGTTCAAAAGACAGGGAATGGATCTCTGGTCGTTAAACAGCAGCAGTAGCAAAAGGAGCACTTGCACCAGCAAGGAGGAGGCTGATGCTGCTGGGGCTCGCCAGAGCAATTCCCAATGTAGGGTAACTGGTCCTTGGTCTCCCCTTAATGCACAACGACCACTCTTGCCCTCTTACAAAGCATGCAATGACCCTGGACTGATTAGAATCAGGAGATAGGTGTATTTTGGACTGGCAGAGGTCCCATCCCCACCACTAGAAAATGCAGACTTTTATACTTGATAACTATTTGCTTCCATTCTACCAGTCTATGTTTTTGTCTCCAGTCTTGAATTGGATGCTGACCCCCTGGCAACTTATGCAAGTATGTTTGTGCTGGCGTTTACCTCTTATCCCCAGGATGTTGTAAATGCACTCTCTCAGTCCATCCTGAACTGAACCTCACAGGGGCCATTCTTTAGCTCCATTAGTTGTTCAGCTGATGAATGAAGAAAAATCTCAGGTCCAATCTCTGAGTTAGCCAGAACTCAGCCCTGGGGGACAGAAGAGGTGCTTCTGGGTTCGGGACTGGAAAAGGTGTCACGTTATTCACTGCTAGTGTTTACATAAAGAGCCTTACAGAAAAGGGCAAAATCTGGATACAAATCTGATCAGACACACTTGTGATTCATTCTTTTAGTAGAATAGCAGACTAGCATTTGCTATCCAGAGTCATGTGCACTTTGTGCTTCAGGCAAGTGACTGGAAGATACTCCTGAATAATTGTCCTTCACAAGAACAGGAAGTTGTGGAATACTCAGCTACAGGCAGCCAGTGTAGCGCTCACGCTGATGCCTGAGAGATACCAGTCAGACAGCATTGTGCTTAAAGAATTGTCTTCTTTAAGATTGCTTTAAAAACGTCACCTCACTGTTTAAAAATGAGCTGGGTTACAGCCACTGTTACTCTTACTAATCATAATCATCAATCCTAATGTTTCCCTGAGAGTCACATTTCTGAAACTGTCTAAAACTATTTAAATTATTATTATTTCGAGAATAATCTTTCTCGTTCACTGGTGTGTTGTTTCCTGAGGTGTCTGTGTATAATTTGTCTCTCCATCAAATTGTTCACAGTAAGATCTCAATCAGTAACATGATGATGTCCAAATTGATTGTTTTTATGGAGTCCTTTTTGGGATAAATGTTGGCCAGGGGTCAGTGAGGGGTGTCTGGTAGGTGGAAGGGGAGTATGGGGTACAGTGTGAAACTGTCACTATTCATTTTTGGATTTGTGTCATGACAGAGCGGACAGGGATCTCAGAGAAAGATCATTTCCAAAAGGTCAGCATTAGTATAGTGTTTCCTTAGAATTTCACTGGGCAGTCAGCTTAGTGAGGTGCTTGACTCCCTGTGGTAGAACCTGAACCCACAACATTTGACAGGCAAGAATTTCACCAGGCTGATGTTTAATCATAAAATAAACTCACTGAAGTGTTCAGCTGTGTATCATAACATGACCTTTCTAAGGGTTATCACTCACTGGTGAGATTGTCCCTTTAGACAACCCTATGAAATGAGGCATAGTTATGACTCTATGGAAATGAAAATCAGCAGAAATGCATAGCATGAAGCTAAAACTTTACACTGTGTTTGACAAAGTGAAAATAAATTCTCGTGTGTTAGTGTAGATAATAGAGTCATAGAGATGTACAGCACAGAAGCGGACCCTTTGGTCCAACTTGTCCATGGCAACAGATATCCTAAATTAATCTAGTCCCATTTGCCAGCATTTGGCCCATTGCCCTCCAAACCCTTCCTATTCCTATACGCAGCCTTTTAAATGTTGTAATTGTACCTGTCTCCACCACTTCCTTTGGTAGCTCATTCCATATTCCCTCTGCATGAAAAAGTTGTCCCTTATATCCCTTTGAAATCTTTCCCCTCTCACTTTAAACCTATGCCCTCTAGTTTTGGGCTTGCCTCCCCTGAGAAAAAGACCTTGGCTCTTCACCCTATCCATGCCCCTCATGATTTTATAAACCTCTATAAGGTCACCCCTCAGCCACCAACCTTCCAGGGTAAACAGCCCCAGCCTAGTCAGCCTCTCTGTATAGCTCAACCCCCCCTCAACCCTGGCAACGTCCTTGGAGATCTTTTCCAAACCCTTTCAAGTTTATTATCTTTCCTATGGCAGGAAAACCAGAAATGAATGGCATATTCCAAAAATGGTCTAACCAATGAATGAATTAGATTAACCTCTTTATCAAGGGTTAGTTAGAAAGTAATGCAGGGTAAGGCAGGAGATAGCAAACAAGATCGAGGTTTAGTCTGTTATTCAAGGTAGAGAAAGCCTTTGAAACAGGCGATTGAAGGTTTTAACTCAAGGGATCCATTTGGTTTAAATGCTTTTTGTATTCTTTCTCCACAAGCCAGTCCAACTGTGTCACTGTTTAGGCCCAAGCAATATTCTATCATGTGTTGGCATGTTCTGTGCAGTAATAAGTAAATGCAGCATTTTGTAGCTATCTGACAATTGAGTACTGGGTATGCTGAAGTTGCCTGAAGCCTTTTCATCTTCCATCAGGATATGTCAGTCAGATGAGTAGGGCTGAGTGGACCAGCAAATTAAAGAGCCTTTTTTTTAACCTGAGAAAGAAGGGGGCATTTGGTAGATTTTAGAGTAAGACTGAGAAATAGTTACCATGGCAACATTCACTAGAGACAACATCTGCTCGTTGTCTCCTTTTTTCCTTTTGTCAGGGTGACCAATGGGGGCTGAGCAACTCATGATGCTTATTTGTGATAATTTCAGCTTGAGTTTCCTGTAAAGGTAAATCCTTCACCACAGAGCAGAAGCAAACTTCAGCTTCGTTATTTTTTCCAACTGGAGACCTATCCACAGTGAATAGAACTGCACTGGGCCAGTAAACCTGTCCAAAAGTGTCAAAACTTTATTTTTAGTTCTGGTTTTCCATGGTTAGCCACTGTTTCTCAATTCCAGAGAATTACATGGAATATTCAGCCCAGAAATATGGTGTCCAACCCAACCAGCCTATCCTTGCATTTATGATCCACTAAAGCCTCTCCCTTCTTTCCCATTTACCTCTGAACAGTTTCATGCTCTCTCACAGTCATTCCCACACTTTGTTTTGGTCTTCTACAGCTATTCAGCTTGACAATTTTTGCATAATGATACATGCCAACCTTACCTCTCTCATGACCTCAAGTTTTGTAAGTAATTCTAATGACACATTAGGATTAGCAATCTCTCTGTAATTAGAATTTTTTTATTTCCCATTAATGTGATATAGAGTCATAGAGATGTACAGCACAGAAACAGACCCTTCGGTCCAACTAGTCCGTGCTGACCAGATATCCGAACCCAATCTAGTCCCACCTGCCAGCACCCGGCCCATATCCCTCCAAACCCTTCCTGTTCATTTACCCATCCAGATGCCTTTTAAATGTTGCAATTGTACCAGCCTCCACCATTTTCTCTAGCAGCTTATTCCATACACGTACCACTGTCTGCGTGAAAAAGTTGTACCTTAGGTCTCTTTTATATCTTTCCCCTCTCACCCTAAACCTATGTCCTCTAGTTCTGGACTCCCCCTCCCCAGGGAAGAGACTTTGTCTATTTACCCTATCCACGCACCCCATGATTTTATAAACCTCTATAAGGTCATCCGTCAGCCTCCAACGCTCCAGGGAAAACAGCCCCAGCCTATTCAACTTCTCCCTATAGCTCAAATCCTCCAACACTGGCAACAACCTTGTAAATCTTTTCTGAACCCTTTCAAGTTTCACAACATCCTCCCGATAGGAAGGAGACCAGAATTGCATGCAATATTCCAACAGTGGCCTAACCAATGTCCTGTGCAGGCAAAGGATGACCTCTCAACTCCTGTACTCAACACTCTGACCAATAAAGGAAATGATGAGACAAAATTAATTTTTGTTGGAGCATAAGCTTTTGAAGCCCCTCCTCCTGACCCCATTCCCACTCTCTGTCACTTAACAGTCCGTCTTTCTAATACTTCCTCCCACTCACTCACTCACTCACTCACTCACTCAACAGTCCCTCTTTCTAATACTCCTTCCCACTCTTTCAGACACTCAACAGTCCGTCTTTCTAATACTTCCTCCCACTCACTCACTCACTCAACAGTCCCTCTTTCTAATACTTCCTCCCACTCACTCACTCAACAGTCCCTCTTTCTAATACTTCCTCCCACTCACTCACTCAATAGTCCCTCTTGCCAACATTCTCACTAGATGAAGACACTTCGTCTGAATTTCCTGTTCGTCTATGTGATGGTGATTTTATCTGGATGACCTTTAAGGTTGCTCTACCCCATGGGTTGAAACCATTTCTGTTTCTAGTCCAAGTAAACCTCACAGAATTTGAAAGGTGTCTATTAGGTCACTGCCTTCAGCGATCTCTATTCAGGGGTAAAGAGAACCCTACCTTTCCTGGTAGGTATCATCTCAGTTCTGTTGTTATCCTGGCAAATCATCTTTATACCCTCTCCATACCCTTTTTTTATAGTGGTGATCAAAGCAGGACGTAGTACTTCCACTGTGCTCTGTCCTAGGTTTGGTATGTGTCTTTTTATAATTCAGTAATGTAATATCCGTGTCAATGGCCAGGCCAGTATTGGTATGGAGGTGCTGGGCCTCCTCTACCGGCGCTCCCTCACCACCAGACGCATGGAGGAAGAACGCCTCATCTTCCGCCTCGGAACACTTCAACCCCAGGGCAACAATGTGGACTTCAACAGCTTCCTCATTTCCCCTTCCCCCACCTCATCCTAGTTTCAAACCTCCAGCTCAACACTGTCCCCTTGTCTTGTCCGGACTTGTCCAACCTGCCCAGCTCCTTTTCCACCTATCCACTCCACCCTCTCCTCCCTGACCTATCACCTTCATCTCCTCCCCCACTGACCTATTGTACTCTATGCTACTCTCTCCCCACCCCCACCCTCCCCTAGCTTATCTCTCCACGCTTCAGGCTCTCTGCCTGTATTCCTGATGAAGGGCTTTTGCCCGAAACGTCGATTTTGCTGAAGCTCCTCGATGCTGCCTGAACTGCTGTGCTCTTCCAGCACCATTGATCCAGAGGCCAGTATTTATTGTCCATCCTTTATTAGGTTAAGAATCAACCACATCGGTGTGTATCTGGAGTTGCATATAGGCCAGACTTGGATGTCAACATTCTTTCCAAGAAGGATATTGAAGTGAGCCAGATGGATTCTTAGAACAAATAACAATGACTGTATAGTCGACTAGCCCTTACTTCCAGATTTAACTAAATTAAAACTGGTCGTCTGCATTGGTGGAATTTGAATCCATGTACCCATGAACATTGGTTTGTGTTCCTGCATTAATGATATTACCACTACCCACCACCTCCCTGCATAACTTTGCATAACCTTTCAACTTTCCGACTCTACCCTTCTTTCAATAAGACCTAGAGGTTTGCTTTTGTTTAACTTTTTATGAAAATGTCACAACATTTAACCATTTGCATTTTTCTACCTCCAGATTATTATGCTTCTTAACTCTCTTTAGATTCATAACCATAATGCTTGGCTTCCTGACATTTCTTAACATTTTTAGCATTGAACCATCTTACAACGGTAACCCCATGATACTGTTACCATCCTCAAACACAATGGAAGCAGTTTTGTAATGTACACACATTTGTTAAACTATATAAAAGACTATGCACAAAGGTAGAACATTGGGTCTGGAAATTAATTTGCAATCAGTCAAGCCAGCACGAAAGATGGTGGAATTTTAAACTCAAATTATGTTCAGTGCAGCTCAAGTTTCCTCAGTTTTTGCACTGGTTTAATAGTCATGATACTAAAGTTGCCCCTCCCTACAAAATAGAATTTATCCTACTTGCACATTTCAGCCACCTACGCCCATCAATAGATCTTCAAGGACAGTTTTTAAATTCCAGCTTGTTTTTAGCTGCATAAAAAATAGACATCTACTAAAATCTTTTAAATGATTTACTTTAACCAACAAAATATTTTAAAGGAAACTGTTACAATACATGCAAACGAGTAAATTCTTTTTTATTTTATATAAATCATTTTCACATTTTCCAAATCAGACAACTTACAGGTGGTGGACAAGACTCTCTGAACGGTGCTTTTTAATAATCCTCTGCTGTATTGATAGCATTGATCAGGTTATCACTGCTAAATTTATCAAAGATGTTTAAAATGACTTGTTCATGGGATGTGAGCCCACCTGAGTCCAGCATTTACTGCCCATTCCTCTAGTAGTGTTGAACCACCTTCTAGAAAGGCTGTTGTCAATGTGGTAAAGGAGAGAAGTCCAGGAGTTTGACCCAGAAATGAGGAAGAAACAGTGATATATTTGTAAGGGCAAGATTGTGTGTGTTTTGCTGGTGGTGTTGTTCGCATGCATCTGTTGTCCTTGTTTGTCTAGTTGATGGAGTTTGTAAATGTAGGAGGTTATTTCAAAGGAGCACTGGCTAATTGCTGCTGCTCATCTGAAAGATGGTACGCATTGCTCCAATTATGTGCAGGTGGTGGAGGAACTGAATGATCAAAGTCACAGAAGGGGTGTCGATCAAGTGGGCTGCATTGTTCTGAATGGTATCAAACTTCTTAAGTGTGGTTGGAGTTGCCTCATCCAGGCAAGTGGGAATTTTCCATAGACTCCTGACTTATATTTATAGATAGTGGACAGGCTTTGAGGAGTCAGAAAGTGAGGTATTTGCTGCAAAATGTCCAATCTCTGACTCACTCTTGCAGCCACAGTGAAAAGATGGCTGGGAAAGGGCTGCATGAGGAGTGAGGATAGGAAAAAGGCTCCAAGCTATGTTGGGGATGGAAAGGGATGAAGGAGGCTGCAAGAGCTGTGAGGCAAGAGACCACAGCTAGAAGATGTGAGTGGGGGTTGGGGAGGGGAGCTATGAGAGTTTTTTTAAAAATCTTATCAACCAGACAAATACTCAACTAACTATGATCCTAGAAAACCTCAAATCACTGAGGTAACGAATGTGGAATGTCTAGCTTATGGTTGCGTTCAGGAGCTACCACGCTTGGAAAAACTGTACTGGCTACTACTTTAATGAATACTGTCAATTAGTTAATTTAAGTCTGTGGTTGAGATTTGAAATGGGAGTGGTGGTAATTAACTGGTTAAAATGTTCCAACTTTGTGCACGTGTGATGGAACCACATTAGCTGTCACTTCTCCAGTCTGTGGAGGGTGTGTTTAGGATGTTGTTTTTATGTGTGTCAGACCTCAGTGTCCTTATGCATAGGTCCCTGAAAGTTGCCACCCAGGCTGATAGGGTTGTTAAGAAGGCATACGGTGTGCTAGCTTTTATTGGTAGAGGGGTTGAGTTTCAGAGTTTTGGAGTTTTGGTTGCAGCTGTACAAAACTCTGGTGCAGAGCACTTTGAGTATTGCATACAGTTCTGGTCACCAGTTATAGAAAGGATGTGAAAGCATTGGAAAGAGTTCAGAGGAGATTTACTTGGATGTTGCCTGGTATGCAGGGAAAGTCTTATGAGGAAAGGCTGAGGGGCTTGAGGCTGTTTTCGTTAGAGGGAAGAAGGCTAAGAGGTAACTTAGTAGAGGCATTAATGATGATCAGAGGATTAGATATGGTGGACAGTGAGATCCTTTTTCCTCGGACAGTGATGGCTAGCACAACAGGACATAGCTTTAAATTGAGGATTGATAGATATAGGACAGATGTCAGAGGTAGGTTCTTTGCTCAGAGAGTAGTAGGGGCATGGAATGCCCTGCTTGCAACAGTAGTAGATTCGTCAAACTTAAGGGCATTTAAATGGTCATTCGATAAACATATGGATGATAATGGAATAGTGTAGGTTGTATGGGCTTTAGATTGATTTCACAAGTCAGTGCAACATTGAGGGCCGAAGGGTCTGTACTGCACTGTAATGTTCTATGTTCTGGTTATTTAGAAGAAAAAAACAACTGTCCTATATCCATCATCCCTCAATGTAAAGCTATGTCCCCTTGTGCTAGCCATCATCACCCGAGGAAAAAGGCTCTCACTGTCCATCCTAGCTAACCCTCTAATCATCATGTATGTCTGTTATTTTCTAACAATTTAAATCCTGTGGTGTCAATAGAAAAGGGATGCTTTCCTTGCATGTTGAAGCTCTAAGTTTAACTGAGAGTTGAGAATTTTTGAGGATATTGATGATTTTTTTTCTAATTCTGTCCCAGAGTGAGTCCATCGTTGCTACATGACAGCATCACTGAGTAAATTAACAGTGAGAATGAAAAAGTAGCCTCTGATAATCAAAACAAAACCTCCTAAAAATGTGGCCGTTGAAAGTCAAAAAGTAGCCTTCAGAAACTGTATATCTTAGAAAGAAAAAGCATTTGACTTCTGACACAGATCCAATGGCCTCCATTCCCCTGCCTGTACTATTGCAGCCAAAGTTCCTCAATTTTTTATTTGTAGTTCTTTTTCTTCATCAACATGTTCAAAACACATCTCTGCTTTTTTATATATATATATATATATATATATGCAGATGAAACCAAGCATTTTCTTTTTTTCCCTATTAATTGTATCTCTGCTATTATTTACTCGTCTGAATACCAGACTCAGATAACTTTTTTTTGCAGTCAAATATTGGAAAGGTTGATGCTATCTCCTTTGCTTTCACATTCAATATCAATACCAATTTTTTGCCACAATCCTAGGATAACCAGACATCATAATCATCTTGTGCCGAACTTTATACACTACATCCTCTCATCCACATCCAGTTCTATAATCCTGTCTCCCAGTAGCCCTACATCAGTCCATAGCCTTATTGTGTCACTAAAGCACAGAAGGGCACCATTTGGAGAACAGAGTCCATACCAGTTTTCTGTAGAGCATCCAATTTGTCCAATTCTCCTATTCTCACCCTGGAAATTTCATTTCCGCAAATGTCCATCAAATTTAACTCCATAATCATAGATGGTCATAGCTTTCACCACCTAATAGGCAACATTTTCCAGGTCATTATCACTTGCTGGATGAAAAACATTATTCTCACATCACAGTATAACTCTTTCTCAAGGCTATAAATCTGCTCTGATGAAGAGTCATCTAGAATTGAAACATTAACTTGCTCTCTTTCCACAGATGCTGCCTGACCTGCTGTGATTTCCAGCATTGTTTGTTTTCAGCATAAATCTATGTCCCCTGGTTCTTGTACCATCAGCTAATGGAAACATGTTTTCTTTGCTGACGCTATAAAGTTGGGAAATGGAGTAAATTTTGTAGATACGAGCACAAGGTTACAAATTCTTATAAAGAGGCAAAGTGAGTGGGTGAAACTGTGGCAGATGGAGTTCAATACTGAGGAAAGCATGGTCACCCACTTTGGATTCTGTAGTATAAGACAGTTTGTACCTAAAAGGGCGAACTGACATCGTGAGGTAAGCTCTGCCCATCAGGATTTAAAGGACCGTTGTTGGGGAGATTAGGAACCAGCTCTAGTTCCACCTGTACACTGTGCTAAGTTCTTTTTATCTAAACAATAAGGTACATTTTCTCTTCAGTCTAGCCTGTGGCCTCACAAGAGGCTCTAATGTAAAGAAACTAGCTATTAAGTACTAGGTGATAAACATTTACCACAATGACACCAAAATTGGTGGTGTAGTGAACAGCCAAGAAAGTTACCTCAGAGTACATTGGTACCTTGATCAGATGGGCTGATGGACCAAGGACTGGCAGATGGAATTTAATTTAGATAAATGTGAGATGCTGCTTTTGGGTAAGGCAAACCAGGGCAGGGCTTGTGCACTAAATAGTAAGGTCCTGGGAAGTGTTGCCAAACAAGAGACTTTAGAGTGCAGGTTCATAGTTCCTTGAAGGTGGAGTCGCAAGTAGATTGAATAGTGAAGAAGGCATTTGGTATGCTTTCCTTCATTGGTCAATGCATTGAGTATTGGAGTTGGGAAGTCATGTTGCGGCTGTACAGGACATTGTTTAGGCCGCTTTTGGAATGCTGCATTCAACTCTGGTCTCCCAGGTATAGAAAAGATATTGTTTAACTTGAAAGGGTCCAGAAAAGATTTACAAAGATATTGCCAGGTTGGAGTGTTTGAGCGATACGGAGAGGCTGAATAGGCTGAAGGTATTTTCCCTGGAGTGCCAGAGGCTGACGGGTGATCTTATCGAAGTTTATAAAATCATGAGGGGTATGGATAGGGTGAACAGCCAAGGTCTTTTCCTTAGGATAGGTGAGTCCAAAACTAGGGGGCATAGGTTTAAGCTGAGAGGGCAAAGACATAAAGGGGGCCTAAGAAGCAATTTTTTTCGCACAAAAAAAATTCCATACATACAGGTGGCGCATGTATGGAATAAGCTGCCAGAGGAAGTGGTGGAGATAGGTACAATTATAACATTTAAAAGACATCTGGGGGGTTTATTAATAGGAAGGATTTAGAGGGATATTGGCCAAAAATGCTCGCAAATGTGACTAAATTAATAGAGAACATCTGCTCAGCATGGATGAGTTGGGCCAAAGGGTCTGTTTCTGTACTGTACATCTCTATGACTGTATGACAAGCCTCCCTTCATTCTCACTTGCTATTAGTTATGTGGATAATACCAATAGAAGGGCTTGTAACTATGAGTTGACCTAAGACAACCAGATGGTCTAGTTTTTTATGACCACAATACCAGATTCAAGAAAGACAAATTATTTCATTTTCTCAATGGGGAAAAGTGAAGAAATTGTAGAGGATCAAAGAATTGCAAGTGTCCGGGTACACACATCACTACACACCAGTATATCAGTATAAAAAGTAACCAACAATGCTCATCAAATCTTGGCTTTTTTCTCAAATGGAGGAGAAAGTGAGGACTGCAGATGCTGGAGATCAGAGCTGAAAATGTGTTGCTGGAGACAGGCCGCCTACTTGCGGAACGTTTCAGAGAACACCTCTGGGACACCCGGACTAACCAACCCAACCACCCTGTAGCTCAACACTTCAATTCCCCCTCCCACTCCACCAAGGACATGCAGGTCCTTGGACTTCTCCATCGCCAGACCATAGCAACACGACGGTTGGAGGAAGAGCACCTCAAAATCCGCCTAGGAACCCTCCAACCACAAGGGATGAACTCGGATTTCTCCAGTTTCCTCATTTCCCCTCCCCCCACCTTGTCTCAGTCAAATCCCTCAAACTCAGCACCGCCTTCCTAACCTGCAATCTTCTTCCTGACCTCTCCGCCCCCACCCCACTCCGGCCTATCACCCTCAGCTTGACCTCCTTCCACCTATCACATTTCCAAAGCCCCTCCCCCAAGTCCCTCCTCCCTACCTTTTATCTTAGCCTGCTGGACACACTTTCCCCATTCCTGAAGACGGGCTTATGCCAGAAACGTCGATTCTCCTGTTCCTTGGATGCTGCCTGACCTGCTGCACTTTTCCAGCAACACATTTTCAGCTTTTTTCTCAAATGGAAGAGGTCATCCTTCAGTTGTGCAAAGTTTTGGTCATATCTTAGCTTGTATCTCACTTTCAGTTCCATTCCAAACATCACGTATCAGGAAAGAGCTATTGACTTTTTGGACTCAGCACAGGCTCACCATATCCATGGGATATGAAGGGTTCAATTATGAAGACAGACTACGTACACATGGCTTGGGTGAGCTTTATTCTTGATGGTTAAGGTATTTTAAATGACAAAGAGACTTGATTAGATACAAAGAAACTAATTCCTCTGATAGGTTATTCCAGCACTATGGAGTAGACCTTAAACTTCACCTTGGGCGCATTCAGGCGTGAAGTCCAGAAGCATTTTTTTCTCCCCCATATTCAGCAACTCTCTTCCCTAAAAATTTTGGAATATTAGAATTAAGTGTTTTCAAGACTGAGCTTGGTAGAGTTTTGTGAAAATTATCAAGTTTTATAGGCTTTTCAAGATATTTAGGTTAAAGGCTATTGTAGAGGGTCCAAATGGTTTATGACTGTTCCTGTGATTGAATGTTCCCAAACCCCTCTGCCTCATCACCTTCCTTTAAGATGCTCCTTAAGACCCACTTGTCAAACAATCACTTAGTGATACCCCATTTTGGTGGCATCTGTTTCGGTGTGCTCACACCACTGTGAATCTTTTTAAAATATTAATAGTAAATATGAATCCAAGTTCTTGTTCTTGATCTGAATAATAGCTCCCATGGCTTAAAATCTAAACTATTTACTTCAAAATTTTCATAATTCTTCATTTTTGCCAAGTATGCATTTTTGCACATGCCATGATGAAGAATTACTGCTGGGAAGGAAGCCATTTCTCATTTTCCCCTCAGTATTAGTAACGACTTTGCCTGAAGTATGTTTCTTAACCCAATCCTTGCCAGGGTGTTACTCCTTTGTACACTAGCTTTTACATTTCTATTTCCCACCCTTTTGTATTACTTGGGAGAGACATTGTTAAATATCACACAACTCTGTGTTATAGTCCAAAGGTTTATTTGGAAGTTCAAGCTTTTGGAGCGCTGCTCCTTGTGTCATTTTTGACTTTGTCCACCCCACCCCGGCACCTCCACATCTTGAGAGACACATTGGTTATGCCACAATTGGAGTATTGCCATCTGCTATAGGAAGGATGTTGTGAAAACTTGAAAGAGTTCAGGTTAGTCTTATAAGGATGTTGCCAGGGTTGGAGGGTTTGAGCTGTAAGGAGAGGCTGAATAGACTGGGGCTATTTTTCCTGGACTGTCAGAGGCTGAGGGGTGAGCTTATCGAAGTTTAGAAAATCATGAGGGGTATAGATAGGGTAAATAGGCAAGGTCGTTTCCCAGGAGTAGGGGAGTCTAGAACTAGAGGGCGCAGGTTTAAGGTCAGAGGGGAAAGATTTAAAATGGACCTAAGGGACAACATTTTCACGCAGAGGGTGGTATGTGCATGGAATGAGCTGCCAGAGGAAGTGGTGGAGGCTGGTAAAATTACAATATTTAAAAGGCATCCGGATGGGTATATGAATAGGAAGGGTTTGGAGGGATATGTGCCAAATGCTGGCAAATGGGACGAGCTTAAATTAGGATATCTGGTCGGCATGGATGAGTTGGACCAAAAGGTCTGTTTCTGTGCTGTAAATCTCGACAAGTGTATGACTCTATAAGCGATTGCAGATCAGATGCCATTTACTGCTAGTTTTTACAGTAGAGGCAGTGTGAGTATCGTTGTTCCTGCCACCCTTGACTTCCATTATATGTCATGGCTATAACAGCTGATGGCTCAGGAGGCTTCCATCCAACCTTCCTTGACAGGAAACATTGAGGAAGATTGGGTCCTCCAGTCTTTTCTCTGGGTGTGGGGAGAAAGCAAAGATAAGCTGGAAGCATACATAGCAGCTGTATCCAAAATGAGGACCCTGGTTATTTGAACTACTGGCCGCCTTCAAACTTAACTGGCTGATCTTACCACAGCCGGAGTGCAAGAAATGCAGCAATTAATATGCGCAAAGCTAGATCCCACTAGCAGCAATGTGACAATAACCAGCTTATCTTTATTTTTGAAATATTGATTAATTAATTGAGAAAAATGTTGATTGCGTGATCTCCCGGAGCTCCCCTGCTCTTCGAAATAGTGTCATTTTGCACTCAGCCGACGTCAGATGTGACTTCAGTTTAACATTTCAGCCAAAACAAAAAGTATCTTTGACAGTGCAGCATTCTTTCAGTACGGCACTGACGTGACAGCTTAGATTTAGTGTTCAAGCCCCTGGAATGTGAATTGAGCACACATCCTGCCTCAGAGCTGATAGTCAATATCATGTGCACGTGGCTCAGAGATTAGCACTGCAGCTTCACAACGCCAGGGACGTGGGTTTGATTCCAGCCTCAGGTGACTGTCTGTGTGGAGTTTGCACATTCTCCCCATGTCTGCGTGGGTTTCCTTCAGGTGCTCCTGTTTCCTCCCACAGTCCAAAGGTATGCAGGTTAGGTGGATTGGACATGCTAAATTGCTCATAATGTTCAGGGATGTATGGGTTGGATGGATTAGCCATGGGAAATGCAGAGTTACAGGGATAGAGTAGCAGTGGGATGCTGTTTGGAGTGCCATGTGGACTCGATAGGCCAAATGGCCTGCTTTCACACTGTAGCGATTTATGACACTGAGTGGCACAGACTATCATTCAAAGTCATCAGCTACTGTGACCCCCAGGGAGGGGTGGATAGTGAATGGACTCTGTAACTTCAATGCATTGCACTACAGGCATGCCAAATATCGTGAGGGTGAAACCACTAGCAGGGTGATCAGCCCATGAAAGGGTTAACCACAAGCCACTTTGAAGCAGCTGATATTGTGCCTCAAGGTCCCGAGAAAAGCTGTGACTCAGTAAGAGCCTGGGGCTGGAAAGGCAAATAAAAGAGCCCCTTTTCTTTTCACAGAGGCACTCTCCGCAAATAGAATGTGCAGATTCTACGTTAGATCACCCATCGTCCTTGCAAATCCCAGCCAAGTTGCAACCATTTGGTTATTATTAGACCGTCTGTGATGAAGGAAACTCTCTTGTGCAATGAAAGCATGCTTTGAAGAGCTGAAGTGAAGTCGGAGTAAAATTGATCTTTTATCTGTTGTTAGTGTTTGGATCAATGCTGGTCTGCATAGTGGCACCACTGTACCCATCCATGTGGCTCTCTGCAGGGCACCATAATGTTTACTAATCTGGGACATGCAGACATCTAATGTATTCTGTGAATGCCAGACTGCCACAAAGCTGGGATTGTGACTATGTTTCTAGTTTACCCAGGTCACAATAGATTTGATTATTACTAAACCTGTTCAAACGAGGCCTTTTTGTTTAAAAAGGAGGAAAAGAAACTTTGATTTAATGCTTCAGCGCTTCTGAAGGACGACAAATGAACAAGTACGGAGAAGCTTGCGTTTCCTTGCCTGTGCCTTTTTTTCCCTCCAGATTTTAATTAATGGCCGTTTCAAGTTCTGACACACAGCACAGAAGCACAGGACAGAGTGAAATGCTGTGATTAATGACTCCCAGGAAGTTGGGAAATTTTACTGAAAAGGCCAACCTTAATTTTGAATAAATTGGATCAGTTAAGGAATCTTTTGTTGGAAGCGGGCCTCTTTTTGCTCCAACCAAATTGTGAATGGAAAGTTTTTTTTTCTTTGTTTAAAACAAGATGTAGCTAATTTAATCACATCTCTCATCTGCAGCCACTGTTTGCAAGGGGTATCAAATCTGTGATATCAGGTAGTTCTATCTTTGCCGCTGATCTAGAACGGATTCTTATCGGTTTCCTGTGCTTTCGTATTTGGCACCAAGACAGCTCACAGGTGTCTTTGCAAGACTGTACAAGGTGACATTTCTTATCATCTCCTGTAAACATTGAGCTTTTGTTCCAAATTTCTCCTCTAATTTCCATGGATAAGGCCTGATGACATATCCTTTTAGTGAAGCCTCCCAAGCAGGCCATGTCTTCCACCATTTGCCCTATTAATTTGTGGTAACAGTTGAGCACTTATCAATCTCTCACCTTGCTTTAACCTTTCACTCATTTAACGCTTTCTCCTTCTTTAAGCATCTCACCCTCCCACCTCCTCTCTCATCAAAAGTCATCACTCCCTCCTGTCCTTCTGAATATATTAAGACTGTACTCACTGAAAATTCTTCATTAGTTTCATCTTTCAGTCTGCCGCTTGGTGATTTCCACCTTCATCTCAACTCACCAGATCCTCTCTCCTTTGAGTTCACCGCCCTCTTATCCTCCCTAAATCTCTCCCTATCTGTAAGTTCCCCAACCTATATTTACAGCCTGCCTGTTGACTTGTGATCTCACGTACACTTGCATGTCCATCACATAAATCACAGATAAAACCACCTCTGATCACTGCCTTATATCATTTTGCACCTACCTCCCCCTTCCCTGCGCAATCCAACTTCCTTCCTTATCTGCCCCTTAGAAAAGAACCACTTCCAAGTCAATTATGGCAGCACTTTCAAAATTCTACCAGTCTAGCCTTTGGCCTTCCATTATTCACATTTTTGCAGCTATGATACAGAACAGAATCCTCACCTCCAGTCTTGATTCTCCTGTCTCCAATAAAACCATCACTCTCTCACATCTTGGTCATTCGCTTCAGAATGGTGTTTATCTCTGGTCATAGAGTCATACAGTGCGGAAGCAGACCCTTCAGTCCAACTGGTCCATGCTGACCCAGTCCCAAACTAAACTAATCCTACCCTCTTGCATTTGGCCCATATCCCTCCAAACATTTCTTATTCATGTACTTTTTCAAATGTCTTTAAATGCTGCAACTGTACCCACAACCACCACTTCCTCTGGAAGTTAATTCCACACACGAACCACTCTCTGTGTAAAATAAGTTGCCTTCATGTCTTTTTAAAATCTTTCTCCTCTCACCTTAAAGATATGCTCCATAGTATTGAAATTCCTCCCACCTTAGGTAAATGACATCTGCCATTTGGCTTATCCATACCCCTGATGATTTGATAAACCTGTATACACAAAGGATGGAGACTTGAAAGAAGATGGTAGACAATTGATTTCAATTGATGCCAGGACTGCTGCATTATATAAAGCTCTGCTCTCATCTGTTGAAATGGTTCACAATTCCAGGGTCATGCTGAAATGCAAAGATCACCCTCCCCCAACCCCAATACTCTTCTGTGCTGCAAACCCCATTCCTCTATCCCCTCTGATCTTACCTCCAACAATAAGTGATTAGCTTATGGACCTCTTTGTCATTACACAGGCATCTTTTCTTTTGTTCTCTTTCACTGGCCGACCTGGTCAGAGTATTCCAGCACGTCGCCCTGCCATGGCCCTGAACTCTCACTGTTTGTCGTATTGTCCAGAATTGAATTTTGTGCTTTTAGGTCATTGGCAAGCAACACCTGTTTCTTTGCATCAACCCCAATTCCATTGGTAGCACTCTTACCTCTAGGCGAGGAGATTGTGGTTTCAAGCTCTGCCCCAGAGAGTCGAGCATGTAATCTCAGCTGACGTCTCACTGCTTTATGAATGTGTGCTTTATTATCAGAGCTGTTGCATGAGATGGGCCAGCACTTGTTGTTCATTGTTAATTCTCCTTGAGAAGGTGGTGATAAGCAGCCTCTTGAACCACACTAGTCCATACACTGGAATTAGCTCTGGGAGTAAGGAAATTCCAGGATTTGGACCTAGCAACACTGGAGGAAAGGTAATTAAATTTCAAGTCATTGCTTGGAGGAGAACTTGCAGGCAATGGTGTTCCCATATATCTTCTACCTTTGTTCTTCTAGGTGGTAGGGGGTGCAGGTTTGAAAGGTGCAGTCTTAAGAAGATCTGGGGAGTAGTTGTAATGGATTTGGAGATTGTATGCATTCCTGATACTAAGCATGAATGATGGAGGAAATGAGTATTGATGGTGTTAGATAGAATGCCAGTCAAGTAGGCTGCTTTGTCCTGGATGGTGTTGACCTTCTTGAGTGTTGTTCGGGCTTCATTCAGACAAGTTTCAGATTGTCTCAGATTCAGAGAAGTGAAGAGTATTCGTTCACACTCCTAACTTGTGTCTAGCAGATAGTGTTTAGATCAGAGTGGTGCTGGAAAAGCACAGCAGGTCAGGCAGCATCCGAGGAGCAGGAGAATCGACGTTTCAGGCTAAAGCCCTTCACCAGGAATAGAGGCAGAAAACCTCCAGGGTGGAGAGATAAAGGCGGGGGGGGGGGGGCTTGTGTGCTGGGGAGAAGGTAGCAAAGAGTACAATAGGAGAATGGGGGTGGGGATGGAGGTGATAGGTCAGAGAGGAGGGTGGAGCGGATAGGTGGGAAGGGAGATTGGCAGGTAGGACAGGTCATGGGGACAGTGCTGAGCTGGAAGGTTGGAACTGGGGTAATGTGGGGGGAGGGAAAATGAGGAAACTGGTCAAGTCCACATTGATGCCCTGGGGTTGAAGTGTTCCGAGGCGGAAGATGAGGCGTTCTTCCTCCAGCCATCGGGTGGTGAGGAAGAGGTGGTGGAGGAGGCCCAGGACCTGCACTCGCCTCCAACACACTCCACCCACCTGGACACCCCATACTGGCCTATTACCCGCCCTTGACCTCTTCACTTCCAACTGCCGCCAAGACATTAACTGCCTCAAACTGTCTGCCCCCCTCCCTCTCTCCAACCTCTCACCCTCACAATGCACAGCCCTCCACTCCCTCTGCTCCATCAAACCAGCAGATAAAGGGGTTGCGGTGGCAGTCTGGCACACTGACGTCTACACCGCTGAAGCCAGACGCCAACTCGAAGACACCTCCTCCTACCGCCCCCTCGACCATGACCCACCCCCCCATCACCAGACCAACATCTCCCAGACCATACAGAACCTCATCAGCTCAGGAGATCTCCCACCCACAGCTTCCAACCTCATAGTCCGGGAACCCCGCACCACCCATTTCTAACTCCTTCCCAATTTCCACAAGCCTGACCACCCTGGCCGACCCATTGTCTCAGCCTGCTCCTGCCCCTCTGAACTCATCTCCACCTACCTCGACACTGTCCTATCCCCCCTAGTCCAGGAACTCCCCACATACGTTCGAGACACCACCCATGCCCTCCACCTCCTCCAAGACTTCTGTTTCCCCGGCCCCCAACGCCTCATCTTCACCATGGATATCCAATCCCTCTACAACTTCATCTGTCATGACCAGGGCCTCCAAGCCCTCCATTTCTTCTTCTCCCGATGTCCCCAACAGTACCTTTCCACTGACACTCTCATTCATTTGGCTGAACTGGTCCTCACCCTTAACAATTTCTCCTTCGAATCCTTCCACTTCCTCCAGACGAAAGGGGTAGCCATGAGCACCCATATGGGCCCCAGCTATGCCTGTCTCTTTGTTGGCTACGTAGAACGGTCCATCGTCTGTAGTTACACCTGCACCACTTGCCACCTCTTCTTCCGCTACATTGATGACTGCATCAACGCCACCTCGTGCTCCCGCGATGAGGTTGAGCAGTTCATCAACTTCACCAACACATTCCACCCCAATCTTAAATTCACCTGGACCATCTCTGACACCTCCCTCCCCTTCCTGGACCTCTCCAACTCTATCAAAGACGACCGACTTGACACTGACATTTTTTACAAACCCACCGGCTCCCACAGCTACCTGGATTACACCTCTTCCCATCCTATCTCCTGAAGAAATGCCATCCCATATTCCCAATTCCTCTGCCTCTGCCATATCTGCTCCCAGGAAGACCAGTTCCACCACAGAACACACCAGATGGCCTCCTTCTTCAGAGACCGCAATTTCCCTTCCCACGTGGTTGAAGATGCCCTCCAATGCATCTCATCCACATCCAACACCTCCGCCCTCAAACCCCACCCCTCCAACCGTAACAAGGACAGAACCCCCCAGTGCTCACCTTCCACCCTACCAACCTTTGCATAAACCGCATCATCCGCCGACATTTCCACCACCTCTAAACGGACCCCACCACCAGGGATATATTTCCCTCACCACCCCTTTCCGCCTTCTGCAAAGACCATTCCCTCCGTGACTATCTGGTCAGGTCCACGCCCCCCCTACAAACCACCCTCCCGTCCTGGCACCCTCCCCTGCCACTGCAGGAATTGCAAAACCTGCGCCCACACCTCCTTCTTCAGTACCATCCAAGGCCCCAAATGAGCCTTCCACATCTATCAAAGTTTCACCTGCACATCCACCAATGTCACTTATTGTATCCATTGCTCACGATGTGGTCTCCTCTACATTGGGGAGACTGGACGCCTCCTTGCAGAGCACTTCAGGGAACATCTCTGGGACACCCGCACCAATCATCCTCACCGCCCCATGGCCCAACATTTCAACTGCCCCTCCCACTCAGCCGAGGACATGCAGGTCCTGGGCCTCCTCCACTGCCGCTCCCTCACCACCCGACGCCTGGAGGAAGAACGCCTCATCTTCCACCTCGGAACACTTCAACCCCAGGGCATCAACGTGGACTTCACCAGTTTCCTCATTTCCCCTCCCCCCACATTACCCCAGTTCCAACCTTCCAGCTCAGCACCATTCCCATGACCTGTCCTACCTGCCAATCTCCCTGCCCACCTATCCATTCCACCCTCCCCTCTGACCTATCACCTCCATCCTCACCTCCATTCACCTATTGTACTCTTTGCTACCTTATTCCTGATGAAGGGCTTTTGCCCGAAACGTCGATTTTCCTGCTCCTCGGATGCTGCCTGACCTGCTGTGCTTTTCCAGCACCACTCTGATCTAAACTGTATTTTCCAACATCTGCAGCCCTCACCTTTGTCTAGCAGATGGTGGACAGGCTTTGGAGAAAGTAAGGACTGCAGATGCTGGAGATCAGAGTCAAAAAGTGTGGTGCTGGAAAAGCACAGCATTCCTAATGAAGGGCTTATGCCTGAAACTTCGACTCTCCTGCTCCTCGCATGCTGCCTGACCTGCTATGCTTTTCCAGTTCCACACTTTCTGACTCTGAGGCTTTGGAGAGTGAGGAGGAGACTTAGCTACCACTATTCTCAGCCTTTGACCTATTTTTGAAGACAAAGTGTTTATAAAGCCAGTCCAGTTCAGTTTCTAGTCAATGGTTACCCCCAGGGTGTTGCTAATGGGAGATTCAGTGACAGTAATGTGATTGATTGTCAAGAGGCAATGATTGAATTCCCTCGTGTTGGGAATGGTTGTTGCCTGGCAATGTGTGGCATGACTGTGACTTGATAACTATCAGCCCAGGCCTGAGTATTGTCCAGGTCTTGCTGCATTTGTACATGGTCTACTTCAGTATCTGAGGAGTTGAGAACAGTGCGATCATCAGTGAACATTCCTGATCTTGTGATACAGGAAGCTCATTGATGAAGCCATCAATGCACATTGGGCTAAGGATACTAACCTGAGAACTCCTGTAGCAATGTCTTGGAGCTGAGATGATAGACCTCTAACAAACCATCCATCTTAAATCCAGAGGAAGGTAGTTAAAACTAAGCACTAGAGGAAATTGTGCTTTTATGCAATCCCACCTTAGCTGATTTCAAGCCAGTTTTGGCCACGCCGAAGATCCTAAGAAAGGATGGGGAGAGAAATAGACAAATACTTGCCTGGACTAGCAGCAGAAAGCCACTTTACTTTAGAAACTGGAAGGAAGGTCTAAATCTCTGTTTCATTTTATTCAATCGATAGTATGTCTTTATTTTACTTTAGTGGAACTTGTGTTTTTAATAAAAATCTTGTCAAAGTGATTGGGAGAAAAACCTTTCAAGATCTCAGCGGCATTCGTAGAATCAGTAATGGGCAGCATTTCTTACAGGACCTTAGAGGGACTCTTTGGACCATTCTATTGTCATGCTTTGTCAGCTCCTTGAAGGAACACTCCAAGTTGTTCCCCTAATATTTCCTTTTCCAATATATATCCAATTCCTTTTTGCAAGTTACTGGAGAATCTGCTTTCAGGCAATGCATTCCACATCAGAACAACTTGTTTAAAATCTGCTCCACTCCCTTCTAATTCCTTTGCCAACAAACTTAAATCTCTGTCTTCTGTTTATCAATCCCTCCACCAGTGAAAACAATTTCTTCTTATTTATTGGATTCAAGCTCATCACAATGTGAAATCGTTGATAAGTGGAAGCCAGTGATAGTGAAGGAATTTGGGAGGTGGGATGGAGGTATGTTTGATGGGAGTTTCCTGGAGGAGTTCAGAGACACAGATTTTCTTGAGCTGTAATAAAAGATGAATTACACTTTTAATTTGCTTGGATGCATGTTACTGCTTCAACAGGATGGTCTCATGCCAAGAATTATCTTTAACTCGCAACTCTGACAAGGAAAAGTTATGTTTTTTTTATGCAGGATATTAACATTTAGATTGTGCATTGTGGGGATATTTTCTAGTCAGCTGGTTCAGAGATGTTAGGGCATGGCACTGGATCAGGTGGGACTTGAACCCAGGCCCCCTGGTAAGGACACTACCACTGCACCATAAGAGTCTTACACATTGTTGGTGTGCCTACACCAGCTGTTGATTACTGTGGCTCACCATTACCTTGTCAAGGTCTCAGTCAGGAAGGAATAACCACTGCTGGTTTTACTAGTGACACTCATGTCCAAACATTGATTATCAACACTGCGCATTCCACTTAAGTTCTACTGCTTTATTTAAGTATATTTAACTAGTCAATATTTAATACAATTAGCTGCTTTGACTTGATATTTACTTATAGATAGTTTAAAATCCTGAACTGAGATGTTTTCAGTCAAGATCTTAAGAGATATGGAGCCATGCAAGGTAAGTAGAATTGAGGGGCATATCAGCAATGATTTAATGGAAATGGTGAAGCAAGCTCTAAGAGTAATACATTTTAATTTGCATCGTACCTGATAATTACAGGATAGTCTTAATTCACATGTGGGCATCACTATCTGGCCAGAATTTATTGCCTGTCCCTAGTTGCCCTTAAGAAGGTGATGGTGAGCTGCCTTCTTGAACCGCTGCTGTCCACATGTTGTAGATTGAGGGTCATAATCGCTTGCTGTACTGTTGGAAGGGCATCAGCAAAATTTTCACAAAACAATCTCCCAGAGACAGCATTGTGATAATACAGAGCTTTATGACCTATTCCCATTCCTACAATGATTTGCAATATAGGATAAGAGCAAACATTTTGAACATTTGATATATCAGACCTTACCTACCCCATGGCCAGGATTTCAGTTTCAGTAATTCTGTGGGCTGATCTCCTCTTTTGCTTTATTTAGTTGATGGGAATGTTTGGTCTTTGATGAACATCCTCTACTTGGCTCTGTAATTTGGAGTAACGACCTGGTGCCAGCTAATCACTGGCTGAAGAGTAAATACCAATTTTCTTTCTCTCGCTTGTCGATTTATGAAAGGTGTTAAATTGTAACATTGCTGTTTAATTTCTGTCTGCTTGTATTTGTTGTTTCTGATAGTCATAAGTTCTCAAACCCATGAAGGAGCGAGTAAACTCTTTGTTTGTCCTTTGAAGGTTTTGCTATTCTTAAGTGTCACTGTGATGTGGAAAGCTCAACTGTTATCTGTCCAGCATGTGGAAATGCTGAGATTTAACCATGTTTTTACTGAATTCTCTGCTTGGGTAAAATCTTCAAAGACTGCTGTCCATTTTCAGTGCTGATTATTCAGTCAAAACATGGCATTGGAGCTAGGGTGTAATTAATCTGAATAACAGTGTGTTGTTGAGTTTTCCCACTTGAATGCTTGAATGATGAATCTTGACGTTACAGTCACTCAGCACCGTGGGCAGCATGGTGGCTCAGTGGTTAATACTGCTGCCTCACTGCACCGTGGACCCGATTCCAACCTCCTGTGATTGTCTGTGTAAAGTTTGCATGTTCTCCCCGTGTCTGAGTGGTTTTCCTCTGGGTGCTCCGGTTTCCTCTCACAGTCCAAAGATGCACACATTATGTGAATTGGCTCTACTGAAATTGTCTGTAATGTTCAGGGATGTGTAGGCTGGGTGGATTAGCCATGGGAAATGTGAACTTGGGGTTTATGGTAGGGTGTTAGGTCTGGGTGGGATGCTCTTCGGAGGTTTGGTGCAGCCTCCTTCCACATTGTAGAGGTTCTATGATAGGAAAAAGAAAGGAAAACAATACATTCATAGAGAACCTTCTTAACTTGATGTCCCAGAGTTTTCATATCTGATTACCTCCTTGTTGAGATGTAGTCACCATTGCTTTAGACAAACATAGCAGTCACGTCATACATAAACAATTATATAGCCAGCTAGTTAGTGTCTGAAATTTGTGTGGAATCTCTGCCACTATTTGCCAGATTTTTACAAGAAATGCACAGGAACATTTGACTCACATAATCAGGGTTTCTGGAATAGTACAGCAGAGTACCTCAGAAAGACCAAAAACATTCAACACCAAACAACTGTGATCAATGAGGGGTGAATATTGGCACAGATGTCAGGAGAATTTCTCAGCCCTTTATAACAGGGACAGCTGAACAACTAAAGGTTCAACATCACAACCAAATGAAAAGGGGGTGCTGATGAGATTGACTTCCTTTAGCCCACAGTTACTTCGTGTAAGACCATAAGACAAAGGAGTGGAAGCAAGGCCATTTGGCCTAACGAGTCCACTCTGCCATTTAATCATGGCTAATGGGTGTTTCAATTCCACTTACCCGCACTTTCCCCGTATCCCTTAATTCCTTGCGAGGTCAAGAATTTATCAATTTCTGCCTTGAAGACACCCAACGCCCTGGCCTCCACTGCGCTCCATGTCAATGAATTCCACAGGCCCACCACTCTCTGGCTGAAGAAATGTCTCCTTATTTCCATTATAAATTGACTCCCTCTGATTTTAAGGCTATGTCCATAGGTCCAAGTCTCCCCGCCTAACAACTTCCCAGCATCCACCCTTTCTAAGCCATGCATTATCTTGTAAGTTTCTATTAGATCTCCCCTCAACCTTCTAAACTCTAATGAATGCAATCCCAGGATCCTCAGCTGATCATCATATGTTAGGCCAACCATTCCAGGTATACATCTCCGTTGGACATGCTCCAGTGCAAGTATGTCCTTCCTGAGGTGTGGGGCCCAAAATTGGACCCAATATTCTAAATGGGGCCTAACTAGAGCTTTATAAAGTCTCAGAAGCACATTGCTGCTTTTATATTCCAACCCTCTTGAGATAAATGACAAGTGTAATACAACTCTCAATACTTTGTCGAGCTGTTTCATACAATATATTTCTGTTATGTGTCCAGTTCATTTTTTCCACCAATTACTAAGAGAAAAATATGAAATATTATCACCCTTTTATAACCTGCCCATTTGTTACAATTGCAGACCATGAACATAGAACAGTACAGCTCAGGATCAGGACTTTGCCCAGTTCTGCTGACCATGAAGCCATTCTAAACTAATCCAAGTTACCTGCACATGGTCTGTATTCCTGGTATTTCCTACCTGTGCATGTGGATGTACAAATGCCTCTTAAGCTATTGATCTGCTCCTATCATCTCCTTTGGCCATCAAAATTTAATTAACGGAAGATTTAAAATTCACAACTTACCTGTTGTCCATTTGCACCTTTGTAATAAGTAACTTGAGCGCCATTTTCTTGTGTGTGCCTTTGTCTTTTAAACCCACAGGTTGTATTTCAGCAGCTTCTCTGGAGTCCCTGTATCATTTTAAGTATAAAATCAAAAGTCATGGAGCCAAATAGCACAGAAACAGCCTTCGGTCCAACCAGTCCATACCGAACGTAATCCCAAACTATACTAGTCCCACCTGCCTGCTCTTGGCCCATATCCCTCCAAACATTTCCTATTCATTTTACTTAAAAGTGTTCAATATCCAGCAACCATTGATGGGTGTTGATCAGTTATAGAGAAATAATGAAGCACCGTAGACTTACCTCAAATCAGGAGGCAAATTCTAGCATGCCACTGCTGGGATCAGCGAGCTACAGATACTGGCTTCAGTCTAGGCCCTGACTAATCCAATCGTTAAATCAGTTAAAATATACAAATTTGGAGTGGGCAGAAAATAACATTTTCTTTACTTGCTTTGTCCTCATCATCCTTATCTTCGTCTGACTCTTCCTTTACCTTTCCTGTCACTACAGCTGAACACTCAGGAGTAGGTTTCTGTCCTTCCACAGAGTAGACTGCTGACTTTAGATTACAGTTGACACTGTTGTAATCTCTTTATTTTTGCTGAACCTCTACATTCACTCATTAGACAGCCGTCTGTTTCTGCTGCTTTTCTTTTACTAACATTATGCCATTCAGGACATCTTTTCTGCTATGACTGTTCGGAAAATTGCTGAACTGTACTGCTGCAGTTACAGATCTTTTTCTCCCTGAATGACCTGCTTCTGACTGCCTTTCTAAATTAGCTTGTTTATGTTTCTGTCTCTCTGTGTCATTGGACACCTTGCTCCTAGCTAACTGGCCATTCTTTTCTCTCTCCTATCCTTATTTCTCATGCACAGAATTATTCACTTCAGGCATTTCAAAGACCTAATTTAAGTGCATGCAAACAAGCTGCCACATAACCTGTCACTACTCACAGAAGTTGTACATGAAATTAGTGCTGTTCCCTTTGTAATGCACACAATCCAAAAGTATTCTTCCACAAGTTATTCTTCCACAAGTTATTCTTCTACATTACAACCTAAATCTACAAATACAAATATCAGCAGGACCCCACGCATCTTCTTCACACAATTTCTGCCACCTCAAAAATCCAGGTGCCTTGGGAGAGCTTGTCCATTAGAACCTAGTGGTCCCAACCTCAAAATGGTCTCATCATTACAGCAGTAGACAAACGAGAGAGACTAAGTGGACATGATCCCACATTTGACAGTGTAATCTATGCCGATACTTTGAGTGCAGTACTGAGGAAGTGCTGCAGTCTTGAATGTACCATCTTTCAGATGAGACATTCAACAGAGGCCAAATCTGCCCTCTTGGGTGAACCTCACTTTCCTTCTTTAAGTCACACCTTCGTACCTACCTCATTTACCAAGCTTTTGGTCATCTGCCTTAATAGACCCTTAATAGCCTAAGTGAGAAAGATTAGTTTGATTATGCCCCTGTGAAAGACTACAACATCGCTGTTGATGTTGTAGTCTATTGATTCAAAATGAGCAGAGACATTCTAGCCAATATTCACCTCAACCATTATCAATGAAATTAATTAACTGGTTAACGTCACATTGCTCTTTGAAGGGTCTTGCTGTATACAAATTGACTGCCATATTTCCCATAGTGACCAGCCTTCAAATGGCCTCAGGGACATCCCAAGTCATGAAAGGTGTTAATGCATTTTTTTTTCTTTTTTATCATTGCAATCACAAAGATATCAAGCTACTTCATATTTACAAAAGCTTTCAATGATTGGCTTTACTGGATCCAATGTGTATTGTCTTCTTTTAAAAAGTGGCCTGATATGAATCCCATTCCCCATAAGCTGCTTGACAGATGGATTAGTCAAACTTTTTTAAGGCCCATTTTTATAGGAGAGGAAATGTTTTTAGCTTTTAAATGCAGTGAAAAACAGCAGCATTGTGTGGCAGTATTAAAACATCAGCAACAGCGATCTGCAAGATGTCCACAACATCTCTGTACAAAGAAAATCTTGGGTGTTTGGTGAGAGAGAAGTGGGACAATAAAGCTCCCTTTGTTTCCGAGATAGAATGAGTTTGACCTTTGACCCCACAGTTGAAATTTTGGATAGCTTAAAAAAAATAAAATAAGATAACTGCTGCATTTGCCCTGGGGCTTTTGAATGTAGATCTCCATCACTGCCCTATAATATGCTGTAAGTTATCTCAATAATTCTTATTTTGGCATTTTTCATTAGTCTTGAAACAACCCCCAAACCACTGGTGACCCACCAACCCAACAGCAGCAAGTGCTGGAATTAAGCAGCGTGCTTAAATATATGACAGCCAATATTCTCTTCACAGCACCATTACACTCAAGCTGTTGAAAAGTAGATGAGGGAGATGGTATGTATAGTAATGTGAGATTTACATTCTTCGAAGTGAGGACCAACAAGTTAATTGAACATAACAGTGTACAGAAGGAGACTAACTTTACGAAGAACAAAGATGCAATTCCCCTTTACTTTACATCTCTCCCTGTTCCTCAAGTTCTTTAACAGCACATCCGTTTTACCATGATCATTTGGCACTTTTATTACCCAAACTTCCTGCAATACTCTTTTGCATCAGGGACTAATCTCCAACAGCATCCTCCGTTGTCTTGGAGAAGTTGGTGGATGTATTTGTCATTCTCATAGAGAACTAGTGCATTGGTGGAGCTGAACAATAGCTTCTCGCAATAGCTT
Source organism: Chiloscyllium plagiosum (assembly GCF_037043375.1). Taxonomy (NCBI): domain Eukaryota; kingdom Metazoa; phylum Chordata; class Chondrichthyes; order Orectolobiformes; family Hemiscylliidae; genus Chiloscyllium; species Chiloscyllium plagiosum. The sequence goes on from NW_028270156.1 coordinate 61,787,558, forward strand.
GTCTTTGGGCTGTGACTTCTAAAGGTTTGAATCTACCTGCAGTCATAACAAATCAAGACCAAAAAGAATTGATTCAAAGGGAGGATTCAGATTATCCCAGTCTCTTAAAAAGGAAGACCCGCAAGTGATTTTATTTTTATTATTTACTCATGGGAAGTGCGCATTTCTGGCCAGGCCAGCATTTTTGCCCATCCCTAATGGCTCAGTGAGCTCTCAGGAGTCAGCCACATTGCTGTGGGTCTGGAGTCATATGTAGGTGAGACCAGGTACAGCTGACAGATTCCTTTCCCTAAAAGATATTAGTGAACGAGATGGGTCTTTCCAACAATGGTTGCGTGGTCATCATTTGACTCTTAGCTCCAGGTTCTTTATTGAAATCCAGTTCAACTTTCTGCCAAGTTGGGATTTGAACGCAGGTCCCTCGAATCCTAACTGAGTTTCTGGATTCATAGTCTAATGGTAGGTACCACTCTCCAGGATCACCTTCTCCAAATGCTTTGTTGTCTGATCTAGAGATGAATGCAATGGACCAAAATAAAAGATGACCTGAAGACAATGCAGGAGGCAAGGAGGCGAAAACCTCTCAATTACTTGTAGAGCAGGAATTTCTTTTTCCGTAGGCAGTGCAGTGAGAGGGTGCTGAGCTTCATGACACTGTACCAGGCTTTATAGCACTGTACCATCACATACAACTGTGCAAACAGCCAAAGCAGAATCAATAGGAAATTCTTGTGTGGTATTCGGATTTGCAGACCTACTTTAAGGGGCAACCTCTTTCTGCAGGTGCTCTTTGTCATTAATAAAGAACAAAGTTTCTTGTTCTCCCGCCCAGAAATTCTCTTGAACTACATTAACTGTAACAGAGGAGTTTTTTTTCAGTTCGTCATTCACCAGGGAGTTCTGAACATTTGTTATAAATCTTCTGCAAGCTTCTCATTTTAAGCCTGCAAGGCTTGATTGCTTTGACTGCTAACAGCTGGAGTTTCAGTTCAGTAGTCTCACTGAGTGAGTTCGACCGTGCCAATTCTTAGCTGTTCAAGCTCGTTCTGATGTCCGACTTTAAACTGCGCCAAGGTATTCTGTAACTCCATGAGCTCAGTTGTCTGCTCCTGTAGGCTTTGGCTGAAAAAATACTCCAGTTTTAGAGGGGGCATGGTGATTCAATGCTTAGCACTGCTGCCTCGCCAGCACCAGGAACGGGGGTTCAATTCCACCCCCCATTCTCCCCGTGTCTGTTCAGGTTTCCTCCAGATGCTCTGCTCCTCCGCCCACCTCCCCCCACCCCCACCCCCACCTCCCCCTACCATAGTCCAAAGATGTGCAGGTTAGGTGGAGTGGCCATGCTAAATTGCTTATAGTATCCAGGGATGTGTAAGCTAGGTGGATTGGCCAAGATGAAATGTGGGGATGGGTGTGGGTGGGATGGGATGCGATGCTCTTTGAGGGGTCGGTGTGAGCTTGTTGGGCCTGATCGGACACTGTAGGGATTCTAAACTCCTTCTATGACTTGCTGATGGGCTTCACTAGGATCTTGCAGTTATCATCTATACAGATTAATACTTTGAATGTTAACATAATTCCCTTTGGAGTTAAAGTTTTTCTTTGGTTATTAATTGTTTGAAATTGTTGCAAACTCTTCTCAATGGGCCTTTGCAGAGAATGGAACACTTTTTCTCAACATATCAACCTCATGTTAATGTTTGGTATGGGCAATTGTGGCGATGTGTTAAGTGCAGTTATCTGCTGCCTGAACTGATGTAGTACCTTGCACTCTGATTGAGGATTCTGGTTTGGGACTCTAGGATCTCTTCCATGCATTATTAAAGGCCTGTTTCTAACTCCATAACTCGGGATAGCTCTGTGCGGTCAATTTAATGGCGACAAAAAGTTTTGAAACTTGCTTTGATCAGTGATTGAACAAAGTGTAAGGTAAGTTTGTATGACCCAGCTGTGGTCTGGCTTCTGACTGTGGATGCAACTTCCTCATCGAACGGTGACTGCAGTTGTTGTTGATGCATCTCCTCGATAGGATCTGTGCAGAAGTAGACAACTTTGCTCCATCAGTAAACGCTTCAATACAAATCCAGTTCTCTTCCGAAGAGAGAGCTGGATTTTCAGAAACAGTGTTCCCTTGAATGTAAAGACACAGGAAATTCTGAAGTGTCAGGTTCCAGGAGATGAATGAGATCTATGCTGGTTTCCTTCTTAGTAATTATATTCTGAAAGAGGAAACTATTGTTCAGAATGACGTCTGGTGTCTGGTCACCTCCTCCTTTATGTCTTTTCTGTTCTGAGAGCAAGTAAGATCTGACCCTCTATTGCAATGCTAGGATTGGAGTGCCCTCTGTGTCTGTCAACCAAAGAATGCCTGAAGCTATATGTTCTTCGTATACCTCCATGTAATAAAGAACTGCAATGATTAGGAATCGCATTCAAGATTTCGGTAATCTCTTTCTCTATGTAGCATAGTTTAGCAGGTGTCAGGACTCTTACTCTGATTCTTGCATATCTCGAGGCCCAAAATTTAATGGAGGATCCCCTTTTTCAACCATGGCATGGTGTCCAGAAGAATCAGTACATCTCGCCCTCTATCTAATTTTAAATCAAAGTTTAAAATAAGTGATCGGGAAATGAATGTTTCAGTGTTCGGCTTGTGGGTCTGTGCCATCAGAGGAATGAAATTTCTTCTGTGGGCCTTCGGTATTCCAGACGAAGAGCTCAACTTCCTTTATGTCCAACACAACCGGGATTTCCTCAGACTGCTGTGATCCATGCTTAACTTTTTGTGCTGCCCTTACAGCCTTAGCCCAGTGTCTGATTTTGCACTTGTGAATCTTTGCAATGGATTAGCTTGGATGCTCTCTGGCGGAACTCCTTTGTATCTTAGACATTGTCCTGTTCCTTTGTGCTTTTGAGGTTGCTGTCGAGGTATTTTCTGAGTGTTCATTTCATTGCTAATCAGGTACTCTGTGGTAAAGCTTCTCCTATGCTTTCTCCAGTTTGTGGGTTGTCTTTGTCATTCCATGGTTTCACTATCCTGATAGAAAAGGCATAATTTCATTTATTCTATACTCCGTCAGGTCTTTAGCCCCATTCCACTGCCCTGGGATTGCTAAGATCTTTTTTTGAAAGGATGAATTTGACCTTGCAATTGTAATAGGCGTAAGCTCAGAACTGCCGGGGAAATAAATTGGGTACGGATATTCATGGACCTTGCCATCCATCTGTTGTAGGAAGATGCTGAAACAAATAAAGCAGCTACAGTCTTCACAGTACATTAGTGGCTGAACCCCGATCCATAACAGTAACACCTCCAGACAGGACCATCAATAGTCAAAATTAGAGTGGTCAGGCAGCATCTGAGGGGGCAGGAAAATTGACGTTTCGGGCAGGAGCCCTTCATCAGGCATACACGCTGTCCTCATCATCTCCCATCTCCTCACCCCAAAGATTTCAGCTTATCCACAGGCCTGCATTCTATCTAGCAACAAGTCCCATTCACCCATCATGTCTGTCCTTTCCACATGATTCTGTAACAGCCTATTTCTAAAATTTACATAGTCTTATTGAAAATCCCTTTTATGGACCAGGTCCTCCCTTTCTCTGTAACTTTTCTCAGTGCTAAAACCCAAAGGCCTCTGTTGCTTTCACTGACTTTGTATATCATGCTTTCAAAACCTTCAGGTTTCCTTTACCACACCGTTCGATCATCTCGGCCTTTCATCCCTCCACCTACCTGTTCATTCTTTAGGAACCCCAAAGAAGGCAACCTCTGACCAAGCTTTTGACAATATTTTAGAGTCATAGAGTCAGACAGCATGGAAACAGACCCTTCAGTCCAACTAGTCACACTGACCATACTCCCAAATGTCCCAATATTTTCTTGGTTTGGCGTTAATTTGCTTATTGGCTGATTTGTTTCTGTTTAACTCCTTTTAATAGAATTGGAACAACACAGAAAAGAATAGCAGGGACCCTGTGTAAATGCACACAGCCGCACAACTTCAGAAGCCCTTTCTCCTGTGAGTTAATAGTTGACCATTGCGGTCTCTTTTGGTCTCCAACCAGACCCATTACACACTCTTTCCCTGTTACTCTATTCTTGCACCAGTTCTGCAGTTGGTGACCAGTTTCATTTTATTCCATCCTGGTTTTTTTCCCCTTGACTGACTAGCCTTTTACCCAGTGACAAGGGAGTCTGAAGAAGACCACATTCTAATCTGACCCTTGATGTCATTGATCGATCAAGTACAGCATTTTATATGAAGATTATAACCTTTGCATTGTGCAAGTTGGTTGAAGCAGGCATGGTTGTGGGGGAGACCCAGAGAATTAGGCTAGAATACATGATTCTTATTCCACCTGTCACAAGAAGTTTCACCAATTTATTTCTGTGTATGGAAAAAGCCCAACATGGAATCTGATCTGGCAGTGGCATGTCAATTAGGTACATTAATGAACCATTTAAAGTTAGCCTTGAGGCAGCTAGAATTTATTAGTGGGTCAGGGATTTAGGAGGATTCATGGGCCCTCTTGGGGTGCAGTGTTAGTGTCTCTGCCCTGGACTGAGGGGCCTGGGGCTCAAATCCCCCCTGCTCCAGACGTGTCTGATAACACCTCTGATCAGGTTGATGTTCAGGAAAAATAGGTTAAACTAATGAAGAAGATTCACTAGGGCCTGTCAGGAATTGCCATTGACCAATTAAGGGAAGCACCCTGTTTCCAATCGAGGATCAAGAAGGGATTGTAGGAGACGATGTCATTGAAGGCCATCCCCACTCCCTGTGCACACATTGGCAATGCTGGTAATGGAGAGCGGTTGGCTTCTGAATGGCCGACAGCTCTCTGAGCTGAAATTCAGACCAAATGCAGACTAAATCTGATCTGCTGTACAGGCGAGTGCCTGCTACTTCTCATTGCTTAGTAGCTTCTGGAGAAAAGAAGCATAGCTTTCCCATTAGTTCTCTTTTGTCTCCCACCATCAGTAGGGAATGGGTGGATGCAGAGTGGCAACCCAATGCATGGAAATAAATTCCACCAGCCCACTGATTCAATTTATCAAAGGAAAATACCTCTGGTTGCTAATAAAGCAAGTGGCCAAGCAGGCAAATGCAGTTAATTGATTAATTATTTGACTGGTTCAATATAAAGGGGTCAAAGATGGGACTGGTGCATAGAGGAATCTTTATGACTGAGTAGTTTATAAACTTTATTCACAAAGGAAAATCTCTCATTTTTTTGTTTCATCAGTTGGTTTGGACTCAAGTTTGACATGAGTAACAGAGGAAGGTTGCCTAAAAGTGAAGATTGTAAGGTTAGAGTTGTTTTCAGACAAAAGATTGTAATTTGAGTTACTTTTAAGTGTGGCTGAAATCAAGTGTAAAGTATTGAGAGACAATTGCCCACGGATGTTCTCTGAAATTGAACCTGTTGATAGATGGAAGAATGAAATGGAGCTATGGGTATAGGTTACATTAATCAAGGATATAAAGTAAGTAACTGCACTGAAAGTGATTCAGGGGAGATTTACTAAATTGATTTCAGAAATGAGTGGATTGTCTTCTGAGGTTAATAATTACACAACGCCAGGTTACAGTCCAACAGGTTTAATTGGAAGCTCTAGCTTTCGGAGTGCTGACCCTTCACCTAATGAAGGGTCTGAAAGCTAGTGCTTCCAAATGTTGTGTGATTTTTTAACTTTGTCCACCCCTGTCCAACACCGGCACCTCCAAGTCTTATGAGGATGGGTTGGACAGAGTTTGTTTCCACTGGAGTTTAGAAGAGTGAGTGGGTGGTAATTTGATTGAAGGGTATAAGATGCTGAAAGGTCGAGATCAAATTGAAGTGGAAAGAATGTTCCCTCTTGTAGGTCAGTCCAGAGCTGGGAGACATTCTTTGAAATGTAAGGGTCACTTTTTCAGGACAGAGGTGAGATTTCTTTTCTCTGAGGGTTGTGCAACTTTGGAACATTGCCTCAGAAGGAGGTGGAAGCAAGAGAATTGAATATTCTAAAGACAGAGGTTCTTGTTAGGCAAGGAGATCAAGGGTTACAAGAGGTAGATAGGGAACGTGGATTTGAAGCACAAACATGTCAGCCATGTTGGCAATGCAGGCTGAAGGGGCCGAATGGTCTACCTGTGTTTTGTAACTTTGTACACTCGTAAAACAAAGTTTTGGCTTTGGCAGTGTTGCGAGAAGTGGAATCAGATATAAAATATTCTTGGGGTTAACGTCTGAAGAACTGAGCACTGAGAAGGTTTGGATAATCTATCAGTATTTAGGAACAAGAATGGTAATCTGTTAGTTATGTGCAATACATGTCCATGCTTTGATAACTTTAGAAAACCAGACTGCTGTTCCATCAAACAATATATAATGGAACTGGAATAGATGATATTCAAGATTGAAAGATCTCATTTTGGAGATTCCTAACTCAGGGCTTGCCTTTAAATAATTGGATCAAACTAAAGTGCTGATCAGACCTTTGTTGTTAATTGTAGCTATACATTCAGAAAACAAAATCCTTTTGGAACAGAAGTCAGAAACCTTTAAAATGATTTTCTAGTAAAACATTCATTCCCAGTGGCCTTTGTGCCTCAGTTGAGACATTGAGCAGAAACACAGAATGGAGGTTTCGAAGGTAGCACCATGTGAGATTGCCCTGATACAGGCCACAGGCTGTACAAAAGGAGTGAGGAATGAGATACCGCAGGCAATTCAAGCAAACAATAGGAATTTGGGAATTATAACAGAACAATGAACTCCGGGAATGCCTGGGGAATGGTTAACTCATGTTTTCAATGTGACTATGAATACCATTATACAACGAGTTAACTAAAATGGAATAACAGTTTCAAAATTATGCACGAGGTAGGAAGGAGAAGATAGTGATTCTGATCAGGCAGAGGGAAGTGTACTGACTAAAAGAAATTTCAACCAAGTAATTATTGGGTGTTCAATTAGCTGGAAGGTTGATCTGTGAAGAGGCAATGCCAAAGTGCAGATTCAGTTCCTACACCAGCTCTGGTTAGTATGAAGGTGTTCCATTCTATCAACCTTGCCCCTCACGCAAGGTGTGATGACCCTCAGGCTAAACTGCCATCACTTGTCTTTCTACAATGAGAAAGTGATCCTCTAGGACTATGGTGAGTTTACCTTCTTTACCCTTTGGGAATCAGGGGATAGGAGTTTTAAAGGAGTTTCAAAGTATATCGAAAGTCTGCCATTCATCATCTCAAATGTTCAAAATCTTACTAAAGCAGGCAGGAATAAGAGACAGTGAATATATTAAATTTATAGAAGAGATCACATAGGATAACATAGGAGGACACCAGCATAGCTTATAGTAATTAATAACCCAAAGAACTGCAGATGCTGTAAATCAGAGGCAAAAGTAGAAATTGCTGGAAAAGCTGAGCAAGTCTGGCAGCATCTGTGGAGAGAAATCAGAGTTAACATTAACTCTGATTTCTCTCCATAGCCTATAGTGAGTCTCCCATTAGGAAGAGACTTTAACAAAGTTTTAGCAATTCAGTTGAAGTTATGCATGGAGGGAAAAACTTCTATTTAACACTTTATAGACATGGCAACTTTAGTCAGTCTGCTATAAAACATAATAAAACGAAGAGAATAATAGTGCTGAAGTTAAGGGAGAAATTTAAGGTTTGTGTAAAGTTTGTGTAAACATACTCACAAGCATAATAAGGGAGAAATTGATTGGAACCAGATCGAGGGCACAAGCTAAACTCTTACCTGATGAAGTGGGTGAATTTGCTAATGAAAAATTTAGGGATATGTCTGAAAATATGAACATTGTGGCAATGAACGTAACAGTGGAAAGTGCCACTAGTAGTGGGGTAGTGAAAGAAATCCCAAACTAATGGATAAGGCACTGAATAAAATCTTAGTAGACCAACCAAGTTGTAAAATAACATTTACCCTGATGTGAGCTGGACATGGGAAGAAATCACTGCAAATAGTTGAAGACAGTAGGCCATTTCAATTTTGGGAGAAATCCAGAGATTCCCTTGGTGATGAGTGATCATTCCTTGCCTTGAAAATGGCTACAATTAGCTGCACTTATCTGAGCACTTGAATGTCCTGCATTAGGAAGAGGAAATAATCAAGACTGCAGTTTCAGACAAAATTCAGGGAAACCTATGGATTGTATAAAGGCAGCAGAAATAAATTTTCATTTGGGGACATGTTACAAAAGAGAAGGGCAAAAAAAAGCATAGAAAGGTCTGAGCAAGATTACAGGCAGCGAGGATGGGGAAAAAAACCAGTAATTTTAGACCATGGTAATAAACAATCAGGGTGCATTCTGAATTAGCACTGATTCCACCTTTACAGAAAATGACGAGGCACCATGCACTTTATAAACACAATTGTTGGACAATGGTGCATACCAGATTATAGCAGATGAAGGCCAAATGCAGGAGATGCAGGATCAAGGCTGTTTGCTCTAGTGAACAACTACTGGAAATTGGTACTGAAGCAACATATACGCCAGAAGAAACCAATGGATGAGGAGATATTACCATAATAGGGAGAGCAATTATAGAAGAGATGCCACAATTATAGAGAGAAATACAAACATTGGCACTATCCATGGATTGGCAACATTAGGTAAAAATGTGGAAGACCAGGGCAATGCTGTATGAGCCCTGAAAGTGGGCACACAAGAGAACATGACTGTGGAGAAAAATTGCAAACTCAGACGGAATTCTGATTGTAAGAGAGGGAGACCTTAGAGCAGTAGTTTAGAATGAGATAGAAAGTCAAATAAAGGTAGTTTGACAAGGACCATGAAACAGGTTGTGAACACCATGAGAACTGGAAACCCATATGATTGAGAGGTTTTAGTGCCTCCAAACAAATTGAAACATAAATAATAAAGGGTGCCAAAAAAAAAACCATTGCAGACCTGGAAACAATTTAGTCTATGTGCTGAGATACCAGATAGGGACACCAGCCTTATCGTACAGATAGATTTATCCAAACTAGTGGTTTGTAATTTCAAAGACAAATTTGGTGATTAATATGCTAGAGTAGATTTCCCCAGCTGCAGGAAAAATGATCCTGATAATCTCCTTGGCACTTTTAACAACATACTCCTGTAAATCTAAGTCAATCAATGTGAAAGCTGCATTCTTTGGAGAGGCAAAAATTTCAAGGGGAGCTACTTTTGAAGGAAGCAGTTAATGTAGAAGGGAAGTTATGGAAGTTAAACAAGATCATTTATGGGTTGCAGCAAGGGTTTAGGTGGCAGTTAGATCTGCCTTGCAGAAAGTTGGTTTTAATAACCTTAAAACATATCCAGAAATATTCCACTAGTATCACAAAGGTAAACTGCCAGGCACATTCATGAGGCATTAAAAGAAGAAAACACGACAGAAACTCAGCAGATCTGGCAACATCTATGGAGAGAGAAAGGGAGTTAACATTTTGAGTCTTGTACGACTGCCCTTCGGAACTCCTTCAGTTCTGAAGAAAATCTGGATCAGTCTCGACACATTAAGTCTTTTTGTCTCTCCATAGATGTTGCCAGACCTACTGAGCTTTTTCAGCGCTCTCTGCTTTTGTTTCAGATTTTCAGTAGGTACTGAATTTTGCTCTAATTTGAGTTTTATTATGCATGGCGAAGATTTTCTGTTGAGATGCAGTTTGAACTGAACTTGAGCTCTGCGTGACAGATAAAATGGAAAAGGAATTTAAGATTTGAATTTGCGCTTCAGGAACTTTTAAACATATAGGTTGGACATAATGCAGAATAAATCAGAAGTTCCTTTGAATCAACAGTCTTATTTGGACAGTGTTGATTGCACCCTGATAAGTCAGACTTGATCTCACAGAAAGACAATTATGCATCCATGGTAAAAAACAGACCAGTTTAGAATTTGGTTTGACAGTAAACTGGTTCTGCAGTCAGACTAGACCTAATGCTAGTTATAACTTGTTGGAAGTGTGTGATGAGATGTAGTATTGTTGAGGAATTCATGATTTAAAATGAAACATTGAATAAACCACATTTAAAAAAATTGCACGCACAAGTTCCTAACCTTGGGTGATCCAGAAGATATGAAGCTAGTTCACTTTAGCAACACATCACATGCTAATTTTCCAGATGGTTATTCTAAAATGACAGGTTTAATCATATTTTTTGTTGACGTAGGTATAATAAATGTTGTCCATTGGCCTGGAAAGCTAAGAAAATAAAAAAGGTAGTCACACATGAAATATTGACTCTTGTATCTCTGAAGTTACATGGATATATTTAGACCATAAGACCACATGATATTGGAGTGGAAGTAGGCCATTCAGCCCATCAAGTATGCTCCACCATTCAATCTTGGCTGATATGTATCTCAACCCCATTCTCCTGCCTTCTCCCCATAATCTTTGACCCCCTTCCCAACCACGTACCTATATATCTCTGTCTTGAGGACACAATGACTTGGCCTCTAGAGCCTTCTGCGGAAACAAGTTCCATGTATTCACCCTCTGGCTGAAGAAATTCCTCTTCATCTCAGTTCCAAATGGTCAACCCTTCACTCTGAGGCTGTGCCATCAGATCCTAGTCTCTCCCATTAATGAAAACATCTTCTCCTTGTCTGCTGAATGCAGGCCTCTGTTCTAAAAGAGGTCTGCACTACATCCAATCTGAGAAAAGTTTGTCGAAAGAATGTTAGGTCAATAATTGTCATCTTCGGGACAGTGGACATTTGATGAAGTGTCCTTGATAAAAGGATGAGGATTGTCCATGTTTACATAAAGCAAATGTTGGGAAGAAAAGAGATTTTCAAAATGAAGTGAATTAACACAAGTCACCAGTTGTTTTCACAAAACAAGGTACCTGAACCAATAAATTGTTGGAGATCCACAGAGAGGGGTGCATGTTAATTTCAGAGTTCTAAGTGTCAGAATAAGTGTGACTAAATCTAAAACCGTTTTGGGGGAGAATGAAAGGCTGACTGAATCATATCAAACATGGAAAACAAAGTTGTGATGTGTTGCATAAGAAGTTAAAATATATTCTATGAAAAACTTTACTATGCCTAATTTTCATCCTATTTCATTCTATTTCATACATTTAAGGGGAAGAATGGAGTCTGATATTACAAATGGTTAAGCAGGTGATTGGGGTACATTGTTGAATGGGTAGATATGAACAGTGAACAGGTGGGATTGGCATCTGTAGAAACTATGAGGCTGGCTAATTAATAAACTCCCTCCGCAAAGAACGGTGTCTGTTTCACTGCCTGGTTTGGATTTTAATTGACATTAGTTACTGTTAAGAAGGACTGTTTGCTGAGGAGATTTAAAGGCTGCTCTTTCTCGAGTATTATTGCCAAGAATTTTCAGCATGTTAAGGGTTGACTCCACAATAGTGCATGCTTGCATCATGGACTGAGGCCTGAGTACATAAAATCTCCAGTTCATATTTTTTCAAGGGTTTATTGAGGCCAAATAGCATGCTTCGATTTTATTAAACCTCCTTGTTTAGGAATGTTTGGCTGCATTTCTGAGCATCTTTGGGCTTCCTGGAGAAGATCTTGAGAACTTAGTTTTTGCTGCCATATTTTAAGTTGCATTGTCGTACCACCAGTCAAATTGTGGTCTCTGGAGCGGGAAACCTTAGTTGTCACCAGCATAGGATGTTCATTGGACCTTCCAATCAGTTATATCATTGGGCAGTGTAGAAGTTGGTTCTTTGAAGCAGCCATTCCCCTGAGCTTTTACCACACCCCTTGATGATTCCAATTTGCTTTTGAATCTGTGTCCACCACTCTTCCAGGCAGTGCATTCCACTTCACAACCACTGGCTGCATATTGAAAAAAAAGATATCCTTGATAGTTTTGCCAATGATCTTAGATCTTTGTCCTTTTGCCAGTTATGGATTTGGAGGAGGGTGGGGAAAGTTATGGCAGATGTGCACATGCCTGAGGCATGATACATAAATGCAATGCTTACTTCATGCTCTGTGTAATTATTGTCAGGTATTAAAACAGACAGACTAATATGATGTAGAAATCATCAGTGAACAAACCATTAGTCAGTAACATACCAAGCTTTGAAAATGGTTGTAACATTTTATTTGTTTCACAGCTTCAAAAGAAAACACTTCATGTCGAAAAAAATTCCATCGGATAAAGATCCGAGTTCTAGCTGCGAGTCTTTCTTTCTGGCAAAGTCACAGTTGGAGTCTTGGAAGTTTGCGTATTATATGGACAACATCTTGTCCCAAAAGATACATTTTGAGACTGTGGACTGTGTAACCATGGCAACAGCAGATTTAGCTGATTTGTCCAAAGTGACTGGTACATTCCAAGAAACTTAAAAAGGCAACTTTCTGCAAAGGATATATTAACTTTGTGTGGAGTGATGCCATTTCTCCTGTACTGTTTGGTGATTTGCTCATACCTTTCCTGCTGTAGTGAATTTTCACTTTAAATTAATTCAGAATCATGGTTCGTCCTGGTGGTGTTAGACTTTTATTCACCCAGTGTGACAATCAACAGTGCATTGTCATGTTCTGCAACATACAGTTCATCATTCAATGGTGTTTAGTTATTAGGGATGAGTTATTTTAACCCAATATGGCAGTGAAATAATAAGGAGCTTTCAGTTCACAGGAGATCTTGGTTAATGTATGAGAAGTCAAGCCATTTACATGGGATAAAGGTTGAGGTAAAAGCCCCACACATAACAATGAGCCCTGGCACAATTGATATTGCCTGTTTCAAGTTTGTTGGCAGAAAATCTAAGTGTCTATCAGTTTTACTGTTGGAAAAACTAGCCATACTTTTATTCTGCAGAAGTTAGTCAGGATTGATTTCTGTGCCAAAACACTGGTGTCTGTGGAAATGGGAGAGCTGTTTATCAGGGAGATGTGAAATGGTGAAAATTGTTAGGGGACTTGAATGACAGTGGGACAACTTGTGAGGAAGAGAAGTAGAATTTTGATGACAGAAACTGCTTTTGAAATAAGGTCCTAAAATCTTTATTTTTAGGGAGTACAGCACACCAAAACATAGGAAGCGGAACAAATTAGAGCACTGGCCGTGATCCAAACTCCAGGCGCAGAACAGAGTCTTGTGCTGGCATCAGCTGTACTGGACAATATCCTATCTAATTGGGCTTGATTTGGGAATAGGCATGAGGACATACACCTGGTTAACAAAGATGTGCAGAATAGTCATGAATTTTGGGTTAATAACAGCTCCGTTTCTACCTTGCATTAGTGATCTGTTTCTAAATAACGATTTAAGTTTGAATTTTTCCTATTTTTTAGAACTTGTGGAGGCAGTTTTCTGCTTCACTCTGACATAAACTTATGTTGTATAAGCCCAGAGTTTAGGTCCTAATTGAGTTCAAGCTGGAGTAGAGTGAGTCTCTGCCCTACCAGAATCCTGCGTTTCTGCTTTGTCAGGCTAACTCTAGTTTCAGGCTATGTTTTTAACCGTAACTGCAGCATCGATACTGCAACTTAGCACAATTCTGCAACTGTGATGTGAACAGGTCTTAGAATGACCAGCCTTCCCACCATCCTCCTCACCATCAATGCCAGAAAGAAAAGCCCCTGTACCATCCTGTTTTATGTTCTGTGTCGATAAATTGCTCAGCTGCTGCTGTTTGTGATGGCTTGCACAGATATGTCAAACTGTTTGTTTCTGCAAAGAACCCTACGCCCTTTCCGTTGATTTGCTGGCCTGGATTAGCCAAATCTTCTTAGCCAAGCAGAAATAACTCACTGTCCTACAATTAGCTCTTTCCATTGTTTACTCTCTCACCCATTAAACATTCATGATTGGAGTGGGTAGGAGGCAATGATGGGTTTTTCTGCAGATTGCAGATAGTATGCGTGATACGATAGGCAAAGGAGATTCCCTGTCGAGATACTTAAGGTTCAAGCTTTGTTTGTTTATTGCTGTGTTTATGATGTAGGGATTGTCTTTATGAAAATGCTATTCGGGGGTACAAATTAACAATCCCTTCTGGTCCTGGGGCAAAAGTAGAAAATGCCAGCATAGACTCACTGTTAACATTATCAGCAGATCATAATTAAGCTAGTTTATTTTCATGCAGAGTTATTTGTGCTGTCATCTTTAATGTTAACAAGAATGGAAAATTTTCATATATACAATTCCATTCATGACTAGCAGATGCACAAAAGTACTTTACAGCTAACAAACTACTTTTTGATGTGAAGAAAGAAGCACACTTTACATGCAGCAAACAGAGATATGATAATCACCAGCTAATCTGTTTCTGTGTTTAAGGAATAAATAATGGCCACATTAACTCTTGCACTTCAAAGTACTGATTTATTCATGTCAATCTGAGAGGGCAGATGGGATTTGATTTAATGTCTCATTCCACAGGACTGTACCACACTCCCTCAGCACTGCACAGTAGCATTGACTTTGATTTATGTGCGCATCCTGAAATCTACTGAGCCACAGTGACCAATATACCTTTTGCTTAAATTGTCAACAGGACACACTCCCACCCCATTCCCAGCTGTATGTCTCTGTTAAGATTAGAGTCCAAAAGACTTCAACCCATTGTGAAAACATTGTTTTTTTCATTCGGTGCCATGTGAGGATTTTTTTGTTGAATGTTGGATTTTCCAAGCAACAGCTACAAATTAGCAGTAAAATTTTCACCTGATTAAAAGAAAAAGATACATTGTCATTTATTGCCTATCAGCCACATTTTGAATAAATTATTTTCAGTGGTTGATCTCTCACCTAACTCCTGCTGACACTGGGAGGCTAAAGGCAGTGGTGTCAGCTTTGGCTCAGTTGGTAGCCCTCTTGACTGTGAGTTCAAATCCCAATCTGGAGACTTGAAGTTAAAAGTGGAGGTGAGCACTCCAGTGCAGTATTAGGGCAATATCAATCTGTTGGATAGCTTGACTTTTAATTAGATTTTAAGGTAAGGCCTTGTCTATGCTTGCAGGTGACTATAAAATATCCCATGAATGAATTTAAAGGTATCCTGCCAAAGTTATCAACCAACATCACGAAACCAGATTGCCTTATCATTGTCACCTTGCTTTTCGTGGTTGTCATGTTTTCTTCACTGCAACAGCTAACATTATCAACGTAAATTTTAAAGGTTCTAAATTGCACTGCCTGGTTGACATCATGGACAAGATTAAACTTCCTGCATCTAAACTTTGAGGGGAATGAAGCCATGCTATTCAGTTTTTGGCTTGGAGCTTCACCTCGTAAGCTTGATTTTCCCGCTGCCCGCACTCCTCCAGTTGCAATCTGAGGTTCCAGTTGACAATGCACATTCTTGCTGTTTCACTTACAACATCTCCTGGGCATCCAAACAACTTCAAACCAGTCACTACGGCTGCCAGCTATTATCTCCAAAGCATTGCCTGCTTCTGATCTGAGCTCACCTCCACTATCACTAAAATCCTGAACAATTAGTTGAAATTTACTGGAGGAGTTCTTCATCTGAATATGTTGAAGTTCTATTTTCTGCCCCTCTCCCCAAACTCTTTTAAAGATTGGTTTTTCAAACCTTTGTCCACTTTCTTCACAGCAACTTTGACAAATTCTGTTCCTATCTCAATTTGTAGGACAGGCATTCTTTCAACCTCTTGTTTCATTTTTATGATGATAAATTTAAATTAATGTCCTCAAGAGTTTACTCCAATTGACCAGATCAAATTCCTTGATAATTTTGTTCACCATGATTTTTTTTTCCCATCCTCCAAATATTCCTCTGCCATTTTCCTTCTATTTTTAAAAGAGGATTCCTTCATTTACCTAATGTGGATCAGAGGTGGTGGATAACCAGATCATCATTAATTGCCCATTCCCTAATTATCTCTGAGAAAGGGATTCTTGAATGCTGTACCATGAGTTGAAGGTTAAACCATAATGTGATTGGTTGAGCCATGCATGGTTTTGACTGAAAGATGATAAAGGAACATTGATATATTTCCAAACTGAGACATTGTGTGATTTGGAGGAACACTGGGAAGGAATGATGTTTCCATGCATCTGCTGTTTTGTCCTCCTTGGTGGTAGAAGTCATGACTGGTGAACGAGTGAGTATTCAAGTTGGCAGAAAGGGTGCCAATTAAGTAAGGCTTATGTTCAGTAGTATGTTTCTTGAGTCTAATTGGGATAGAGCTCATCTAGGCAAATGGGGAGGATTGTCTGACACTCCAGAATTGTGGAAGGTAATGGGAAGTCAGGATCTGAGTCACTCACCATAGTGGCCAAATAGTTCTTTATCATACTCGGTTAGACTGTCTATTATTATCACTCTGCTCATGTTTTCAATTTGTTTCAGTGTTAGTTTCTTTCCTTGTCCCTCTATATCCAGTGAGCTATTTGTGGATCAATGATTTCTACTTTTCTTTCAGCCGTTATCTTTCTGTCTATTTCTGAGAGTCATAGAGTCATAGAGATGTACAGCATGGAAACAGACCCTTCGGTCCAATCTGTTCACGCCGACCAGATATCCCAACCCAATCTAGTCCCACCTGCCATCACCCAGCCCATATCCCTCCAAACCCTTCCTATTCATATACCCATCCAAATGCCTCTTAAATGTTGCAATTATACCAGCTTCCACCACATCCTCTGGCAGCTCATTCCATATACGTACCACCCTCTGCGTGAAAACGTTGCCCCTTAGGTCTCTTTTATATCTTTCCCCTCTCACCCTAAACCTATGCCCTCTAGTTCTGGACTCCCCGATCCCAGGGAAAAAACTTTGTCTATTTATCCTATCCATGCCCCTCATAATTTTGTAAATCTCTATGAGGTCACCCCTTAGCTTCCGACGCTCCAGAGAAAACAGCCCCAGCCTGTTCAGCCTCTCCCTACAGCTCAAATCCTCCAACCCTGGCAACATCCTTGTAAATCTTTTCTGAACCCTTTCAAGTTTCACAACATTTTTCCGATAGGAAGGAGACCAGAATTGCATGCAATATTCCAACAGTGGCCTAACTAATATCCTGTACAGCTGCACATGACCTCCCAACTCCTGTACTCAATACTCTGACCAATGAAGGAAAGCATACCAAATGCCTTCTTCACTATCCTATCTACCTGTGACTCCACTTTCAAGGAGCTATGAACCTGCACTCCAAGGTCTCTTTGTTCAGCAACACTCCCTAGGACCTTACCATTAAGTGTATAAGTCCTGCTAAGATTTGCTTTCCCAAAATGCAGCACCTCGCATTTATCTGAGTTAAACTCATCTACCACTTCTCAGCCCATTGCTACATCTCATCAAGATCCCATTATAATCTGAGGTAACTTTCTTCACTGTCCACTACACCTCCAATTTTGATGTCATCTGCAAACTTACTAACTGTACCTCTTATGCTCGCATCCAAATCATTTATGTAAATGACAAAAAGTAGAGGACCCAGCACCGATCCTTGTGGCACTCCACTGGTCACAGGCCTCCAGTCTGAAAAACAACCCCCCAACACCACCCTCTGTTTCTACCTTTGAACCAGTTCTGTATCCAAATGGCTAGTTCTCCCTTTATTCCATGATATCTAACCTTGCTAATCAGTCTCCCATGGGGAACCTTGTTGAACGCCTTACTGAAGTCCATATGGATCACATCTACTGCTCTGCCCTCATCAATCTTCTTTGTTACTTCTTCAAAAAACTCAATCAAGTTTGTGAGACATGACTTCCCATGCACAAAGCCATTTTGACTATCCCTAATCAGTCCTTGCCTTTCCAAATACATGGACATCCTGTCCCTCAGGATTCCCTCCAACAACTTGCCCACCACTGAGGTCAGGCTGACCAATCTGTAGTTCCATGACTTGTCTTTACCGCCCTTCTTAAACAGTGGCACCATGTTTGCCAATCTCCAGTCTTCAGGCACCTCACCTGTGACTATTGATGATACAAATATCTCAGCAAGAGGCCCAGCAATCACTTCTCTAGCTTCCCACAGAGTTCTCAGGTACACCTGATCAGATCCTGGGGATTTACCCACCTTTAACCATTTCAAGACATCCAGCACTTCTCTGTAATCTGGACATTTTGCAAGATGTCACCATCTATTTTGCTACTTTTTATATCTTCCATGTCCTTTTCCACAGTAAATACTGCAAAATATTCATTTAGTATCTCCCCGATTTTCTGTGGCTCCACACAAAGTCCGCCTTGCTGATCTTTGAGGGGCCCTATTCTCTCCCTAGTTACCCTTTTGTCCTTAATATATTTGTAAAAACCCTTTGGATTCTCCTTAATTCTATTTGCCAATGCTATCTCATGTCCCCTTTTTGCCCTCCTGATTTCCCTCTTAAGTATACTCCTTCCTTTATACTCTTCTAAGGATTCACTCGATCTATCCTGTCTATACCTGACATATGCTTCCTTCTTTTTCTTAACCAAACCCTCAATTTCTTTAGTCATCCAGCATTCCCTATACCTACCAGCTTTCCCTTTCTCTGGAATCTTGTTATCTCATTTCTGAAGGCTTCCCATTTTCCAGCCGTCTCTTTACCTGCAAACATCTGGCTCCAATCAGCTTTCAAAAGTTTTGCCTAATACCGTCAAAATTGGCCTTTCTCCAATTTAGAACTTCAACTTTTAGATCTGGTCTGTCCTTTTCCATCACGATTTCAAACGAATAGAATTATGGTCGCTGGCCCCAAAGTGCTCCCCCACTGACACCTCAGTCACCTGCCCTGCCTTATTTCCCAAGAGTAGGTCAACTTTTGCACCTTCTCTAGTCGGTACATCCACATACTGAATCAGAAAATTATCTTGTATACACTTAACAAATTCTGGATTAGTGGTGCTGGAAGAGCACAGCAGTTCAGGCAGCATCCAAGGAGCTTCGAAATTGACGTTTCGGGCAAAAGCCCTTCATCAGGAATAAAGGCAGTGAGCCTGGAGCGTGGAGAGATAAGCCAGAGGAGGGTGGGGAGAAAGTAACAAATTCCTCTCCATCTAAACCTTTAACACTATGGCAGTCCCAGTCAATGTTTGGAAAGTTAAAATCCCCGACCATAACTACCCTATTATTCTTACAGATAGCTGAGATCTCCTTACAAGTCTGTTTCTCAATTTCCCTTGACTATTGGGGGGTCTATAATACAATCCTAATAAGGTGATCATCCCTTTCTTATTTCTCAGTTCCACCCAAATAACTTCCCTGGATGTATTTCCGGGAATATCCTCCCTCAGCACAGCTGTAATGCTATCCCTTATCAAAAATGCCACACCCCCTCCTCTCTTGCCTCCCTTTCTATCCTTCCTGCAGCATTTGTATCCTGGAACATTAAGCTGCCAGTCCTGCCCATCCCTGAGCCATGTTTCTGTAATTGCTATGATAACCCAGTCCTAACTCTCTTTCTGTTCGACTATCTTTCTGAGTGTGGTGCTGGAAAAGCACAGCAGGTCAGGCAGCATCCGAGAAGCAGGAGAATCGACATTTCGGGCATAAGCTCTCCATCAGGAATTGATGATGAAGGGCTTATACCCATAACGTCAATTCTCCTGCTCCTCGGTTGCTGCCTGACCTGCTGTGCTTTTCCAGCACCACAGTCTTGACTCTGATCTCAAACATCTACAGTCCTCACTTTTCACCTACTATCATTCTGCTTCACTTTTCATGACTCTCTGATTCTAAAATACTATTCAGAACCTCTTCACAAAGTGGCTGAGAAATGCACTGGACCAGACATGTTTCATTGAGAAACTCCAGGTGTGACACATCATATTGGAGCATCATGCAATGCTTTTCCCTGTAATTTCAGAAACATAGAAACATGGTGCAGAAGTAGACCATTCAGCCCTTCGAGCCTGCTCTGTCATTCATTGTGATCATAGCTGATTGCCTATCCCAATGCCATCATCCTGCTTTCTCACTTGGTGCTTTCAAATCAAAAACTTGATTAATCTCTTTCTTCAATATACTCTGTGCATTGGCCTTCTGTGGCAGGGAATTCCATAGGTTCACTCCCCTTCGATGAAGAAATCTTTTCACACCTCAGTCCCAAATGGTCTATCCCATATCCTAAGACTGTGTGCCCTTGTTCTAGAGTCCCCCAAACAGGGAAAACATCCTTCCTGTGTCCAGTCTGTACAGCCGTATTAGAATTTTTTACGTTTAGCGACTACAGGCCTAGTTGAACCAATCTATCCTTGAAGGACAGCCTGGTACCGGCCTACTGAAACATGCCGCACTCCCTCTGTGGCAAGGATGTACTTTATTTAGAAGGGAGACTAAAACAGCACACAGTATTCCAGGTGTGGTTTTACCAAGGCCCAGTATAACTGCAGTAAGACATCCCTACTTCTAAACTCAAATCTTCTTGCCATGAAGGCCAATGTACCATTTAGCTTCCCAATTGCTCACTGTACCTGCTTGTTGACTTTCATTCACTACAGAGCAATGAAACCCAGATCCCTTTGTACATTCACACTTCCTAACATATCTTCATTTGAATAATAATCTTCCTCTCTGCTTTTCACATCAAAGTGTATAACTTGACTTTTAGCTACATTATACTCCATCTGCCATGTTTTTGCCCATTCACTTGCCTTGTCTAAGTCACTTGAAGCCTTTTTGCATCCTCCTCATGTCTCAGTTTCTATGTTCTCTATAACTTTATTCCCATACTCTATTTTCCCCTGTTCATCAACTTGTTTGGCTTTTTATGCTGAATTCTAAAATGCTCCCAATCCCAGAGTTTGCTGCTCTTTCTGACTATTTTGTATGTGTCATTCTGGAAAAATACTATCCCTAATTTATTTTGTAAGCTGTGATTGGGCCAACTTTCCTCTCTTACTATATAGAAAGGCAGTTTTCCAGTGCTTCACACTAATTACATGGAGAGAAATTCACAAAGAAATTAAATAGAAATATTTTGTCACAGCCATGTTTCTAGACTAAAGTTGGAAAAGGTCAGCAAATTTATTAAAATGAAAAGCAGGAACCTTATTAATTAATTTTATCGAGTCAGCATTTTGAATTGAGAGAATTATGTCAGTAACAGTGCTCCATTATTTCGCACATGGAGCCTGTCAGACCCCACTTGATGTAGATCAAAGCGCTGCTTAGAGGATTAAATAAATTCTAACCAGAGCCTAAGGAGAATGGTTGCAATTGTCTCTCTGCTGTGTCATTAGAGATGCGTTCTGTGGATTATTGCTGGCGTAGCAATGATCAAAGACAGGCTGACTGTGTCCAGACTATGTCTTGTAGTCAGCGTGTGTTTGGATCCAAAGTGAGAGTCACTGAGGAGCCGAACCTGACGCCAAGTTATTGTTGTCCATTTATCCTGATACTGAGAGTGGATGTGGGGAAGAGTGGAAGACAGAGTGAGAGAGAGAGAGAGAGAGAAAGTGGGGCTATTGTGAGTGGATAAAGGGGCAGGAGAAGAATGAGTAGGTGGTGAATAATAAATTTGCGGTAAAGTAGATGGATGTGGTGAAGTTGGGAGGATCGTCTGTTAAGGAAAATGGAGACAGTAGGATTCTGAGAGAGGTCATGTCACTGCAGAGGATATGAGTAACTATCTGTGTGGAGTTTATATGTTCTCCCTGTGTCTGCGTGGGTTTCCTCACACAGTTCAAAGGTGTACAGGTTTGGTGGATTGGCCATGCTAAATTGCCCTGTAATGTTCGTGGATGTGCAGGCTAGGTGGGTTAGCCATGGTAAAATGAGGGGATGCGGGGATGGGGAGTGGGGATCTGGGTCTGGGTGGGATTCTCTTTGCAGGGTCGGTGTGGACTCAATGAGCTGAATGGCCTCTTTCCACTGAAGGATGCTATGGTACAGTGAGAGATGTGGACACCGTGAGGAAGATAGTGTTGACAGTGAACAGATCCTGTAACTTGGATAAAGTTGGGAATAAAAACAGTAATTTATACTTCTGCTGCACCATTCATAACCTCAAGATGTCCCAAAGCCCTTTACAGTCAATGTATTGCTTTGGATGTTGTCTCTATTCTATGGCAACATAATATAAATGTCAGCTATAAACATTGGAACCCTTTGAGATTCAAAGTGAGATCAAATAACACAATGTTTTACCACAAACACTCTTTGGCAAATTCTTTCCTTTGCTGCTATCATGTGGCTTTAGGTAATCTAAAGAGGGTGCGTTGCAAGCAGGAACTGATGGAAAGCCCTTCAGCCTTGCTCACCTGAGATCCAACACAAAACACCAAGTCCTCATCAGAAATTTACCGTACATAGATGATGTCACACTACCATTTCATACTGAGGAACACCTTCTGCAGCAAACAGACTGGCGCTCTCATGCCTATAAAGAGTTTGACCATCAGTGTCAGAAAGACCAATGTTGTGGCCTGGGATGTCAACGCTGATAGATGGCGGTTTTGTCAGCGTGACACTGGAGGTTGTTGATAGGTTCACATGTCTGGACTTCACAATTTCCAGCTCTCTGTAGCTGGAAGCTGATATCAATACATCCCAAAAGTACAACTGTTCTGCCTAAGCTGAGTAAGAGAGTGTTCAACAACAACAACCTGACAACACCAATCTACCAATCTGAAAGTCAATCAATTCAGCATCTTCGGTACATTCCTCTGTATAGTACCACATGCTAGACAGGAGAAACACCTGAATAGTTTCGACCTTCACTGCCTTAGATATATCCTTGACACCTTCTGGCAGGGAAAAAAATTACCAATTCAGAGATGCTGGAGGAATTAATTCCATCAGCGTACACTCATTGCTAACCAACTCAGTTATATTCAGCAGATGGATGAAAGGCCCATGAACTTGAAGTCCTTCTGAATAATGGTTGGGTCACAACCTCCTTGGCATCCATGTTTCCATTATCCAGACCCCTGCAAGCAGATAATGAAGATGGCAGGTCTTATCATGACCGGGAGATAGTCGCAGGTGACCTCTGGAGGCATCCGGCTTGGGAGAGATGAGCAGCATTGCTGCTGGCTGCAGTGAGGGCCTGGAGAAAACTGAGGACAGCCAATCCTGCACTTTCTCAGCCCATTGTCATCTTCAGCAGAAACTGTGGCAAAAACTGCCCTGACAGAGTTGCTCGACACACTGCAAACCTTCACTATGCAAGAAGCAAGACAGTCACTCTCCACAAGGCAGCCAATTGCTACGTAGAAACTTCCTGAAAAGAATTTCGATTAAATAAATAACCAAGTAAAGTTCCAAAGGATCTTGTACATCTACTTGAGAGGGCAGTCAAAATGTGTGCCATTGGAAAAAGCTCAGCAGGTTAGGCAGCATCCGAGGAGCAGAAGAGGTGACATTTCGGGCATAGCCCTTTATCAGGAGTGAAGGACTTATCCCCAAAACGTTGATTCTCCGGCTTCTCAGTTGCTGCCTGATCTGCTGTGCTTTTTCCAGCACCACGCTTTTCAACTCTGATTCTCTAGTATCTGCAGTCCTCACTTTCTCCTACTTGAGAAGCTAGTTAGGTCTCACCCAAACAATAGCAATTGCATTAGTACAGCATTCCCTTAATGCCAACATACTCTTTTGTTATTTTGAGGTGATTTGTTTAAATATATTGCTCTTTTGTCTTGCATTTACACTCTCACGTAAAGGACTCAGGTTCTTTGTAGATTATAAGGGAACTCTCAATTCGCCACTTGGTTCACAGAGAACATTTCTCGGTATTACAATACACTGTTTACTCTAATTATCTGCTTAAATTAATGGACAGGGCTAGAAGATAGGTATAAACTGGTCATTTTTAGATTGTTAGCCTGTAACTAACAGGGCACCACAAAGATTACTGCTTGGGTCTGGACTAATTACAATTTATATCAGTGACTTAAATGAGCAGGCTGAGTGTAATGCATCTCAGTTTCTTAACAATTCAAAGCTAAGTGGGAAAGTAAACTATGAGGAGGATGCAAAGAAGCTTCAAAGGAATGGAAGAAAGTTGTCAGTTTTTCCTTACTTTAGTTCTAGTCACTTTCTTGAGGGCAGCTGGGGATAGACACAAATGCTGGACTTGACAGCAAAGCTCAAATCCAATAAACAAATAAAAAAGGAAACCACCAACTGAGACACAGCCAATACTTAAAATAAATAAGCAATCTCCCATAACAGTCAATGAATTCATTTAAACTTGAATACTGGGCAGTCATCTTATTGACAGGCCTGATGGTAATCATTGATAGTTTTGTGAACAGCAAGGGTACGTCAAGATATGCCATAGCATGATACAGAACATTTGAACCTGATACATACATATTCAGCTTCCTTTCAGTTTCAGCAGAGTGACAGTAATCGTCAGCAGCAGTGGGACAGACAGGAATTGGACTGCATTGGTTCACCACCTGGCCTCGGCTACACTACACAATATCTCCTTTTGTCTCTACTGACGATCATCACCCTCTCTATTCCAGGAATTTCTCCTCTCTACTGCAAAAACAACAGAATGATTTGGCATTGATCTGTTAAATCAAGTCATTCCACCAAAATTACCCTTTCTGCAAATATTCCTGTCCAACCATTTTAAACAGCAAAATTCACCTGATGCCAGACAAGGGGTGACCTTGCAGAACAAGGTCAGATGAGATTCTCGCTTTATAGCCTTGCTACTCACTCTTGGGGACCATGATATTAAATGGCTAATTTTCCAAAATTGACTGCTTCTTAGCAAGAAGGTTAAGGTGTGAACCTCACTGAAAAAACCTCATGTCGTAAGACCATCAACTTTCATGCATGAAAATTATCTTATTGGTTATTAAAATTTGAATAGATATATCTCATTTGGTAATTACCCTGTGTTGTGTGATGCTTAACCGTAAGACAAGAAAAATACCACCATTTATTTTCTGATCTGTGCTGAGTTAGGCGATCTGGGTTAGTCAGGTAGTTTGCATCTCTGAAGTGTGATTTGAACTACCTCAAGCATAGAATGGAGTCAAGATTAGATTGTACAGAAACACCTCAAAACTATATACACTGATTTAAAAATCACACAACACCAGGTTATAGTCCAACAAGTTTAATTGGAAGCACACCAGCTTTCGGAGCGACGCACCAAAGGAGCGTCGCTCCGAAAGCTAGTGTGCTTCCAATTAAACCTGTTGGACTATAACCTGGTGTTGTATGATTTTTAACTTTGTACACCCCAGTCCAACACCGGCATCTCCAAATCATATTCACTGATGGTAGCTACACTCATGAAAAGGAGGTCAGAACTGCCTGTAGAATCCATAATACTAGAGACTCCTTTAACAAAAGGGGATAAGAAGTCTCCTCTGAAGTATTGTGTCTGGTTCCAGTCACCTGGTTATAGGATGGATATTATTAAGCAGGAGAGATTTACCAGGATGTTGCTGGCAAAGGAGGATTTGACTTATAAGGAGAGGCTAGATAAGCTGGGACATTTTTCACTGGAGCGTAGGAGGTTGAGAAGTGACCTTGTAGAGGTTTATAAAGTAATGAAGGGTATAGATAAATTGAATGGCTGGTAATTTTTTTCCCGAGGGTGGGGGATTTAAAGATTGGGGGAATTTTTTTAAGGTGAGAGGAGAAAAATTTAAAAAAGTCATGAGGGGCAATTTTTTTTTACACAGAGAGTGGTTCGTGTGCAGAACAAACCTCCAGAGGAAGTGATGGATGCGGGTACAGTTACTAAGTTTAAAAGATAGTTAGATAAGTACATGAATAGGAAGGGATTGGAGAGATAAGGGACAAATACCAGCAGCTGGGATTAGTCTAGTTTGAGATTATGGTCAGCATGGACTGGTTGGACCATACTGTATGACTCTATGACTAAAACTCTTAAGAGAAAAAGGAAATGAGGATCTTGATAACAATAAAGATTTGCCATGGAAGATGCAAACGCATCAACTTAGAACTTAAGTTGAACCTTTAAGAGTGTGAAAAGCACCACGTTGCTTCACAGGAGTTATCTGCCAAATCGTGGCACTGTGGCATAGAAGAAGGCAGTAAAACAGGTGACCTAGCTTGGTCAAATTGGACTATTTAAGGAATGCCACTAAGGAGGAGAGAAGTGGAAAGGCAAGGAATTGTAGAATAGTGGGCTGAGGCAACTGGAGTTTAATGGTCGATTAAAGATTAAAGTTTGAGTATTGCAAAAACCCAATGGCAAATGTGATCATGGATTGATTACCAGCCCTATATATTGCAGAGGCAACCATTTACTTGTTGGCTCCTTGGATAACAGAGAGCAGCCATCTTTACACAACACGCATCTTTACATTTACATTTTAGTTGAGATGAATGATTGCAATGTCTTCAATAAAGACGTTTATCAATGGGGATAACTCCGTTCATTTTCTGAGTCTTCAATCGATTGTTTGCAAGTTAGTAACGGTGAAACAGAAATGTGACATACTATCTTGAAATTCTGATGAATGCATCATCCCACCCCGTGTTCCTGTCTGCAGTGTCCAGAAAGTGTCCCATTGAAGCATTGACTTGAGTGACAGTTGTTTGCACTTCCTACGAGTTACATGATAGCTGTCTGTACACTCGTAAGTTTGCTGCAGGTAGAATAATAAAGAATGAATAGTTCAAACATAGAAAATAAATATATCCCACAAAGTTAGAAGGATAGTCAGGTCAGATGTCTTGCTTGAAGTGTTTATTGTTGCGTGTAATCGAAATGTTTTAAATGATTTGGTCTCACCCAGTCTCCAAAATAACAGGAAATTGGATTGGTTTGTGAAGGTCAGAGGTTAAGGGTATCAGGAGAAAAGCAAAGTGTGACAGCCTCCATCTCCCTTTACCTCTGACCTACAGAAAGCGTTCTGGCTTCCTGTTCTGAGTAGTTGTGAATCTTTCTTTTTAATGAATGGAGTTGAATTCCTGCTTTCCAGGGGCGAAAATGCAGAAATCAGATTGAAAGCATTCTTACATTATCTGTGCTGTCACTGGATCCAACGAGAGAGCCTCCAGTCCATAATTTCTTCCAGGGAGTAGGCAGAAGGGATGGGTGTAAAGAATATAACTGCCTTAAAATGCCTGAGGAGCAAATAAAATAATGTTTGAGAAAACCATTGTGTTGGAACCAGGAAGAAAGAAACAATATCATGCTTGCAGGTGGTTTACGAGAGGCAGACGGCGTGACTTATTATGTGTTTTTATTATTAATTCATGGGATTTGGGCATTGTTGATTGTACTTATATTTAGTGCCCAACCCTAGTTCAGTCAAGAGTCAATTATTTAAGTCTGGAGAAACATGTAGGTCAAACCAGGTAAGGATGGCAAATTTCCTGCACTAAAGGATATTAGAGTACACACTGGTTTTTAGTTAACAATAATTAACAATGATTACATGGTTCATAAAACATAGGAGCAGAAATTAAGCCATTTAGTCCATCGGGTCTGCTCCACCATTAAATCATGGCTAAGCTTCTCAATCCCATTCTCCCACCTTCTCCCCATAACCCTTGATCCCCTTGACAATCAAGAACTTATCTATCTCCATCTTAAATATACTCTATGACCTGGCCACCACAGCTTTCTGTGACAGTGAATTCCATAAATTCCCCACTCTCTGGCTGAAGACATTTCTCGTTATCTCCGTTCTAAAAGGTTTTCCCTTTACTCTAAGGCTGTGCCCTCAGGTCCTAGTCTCTCCTACCAATGAAAACATTTTCCCAACATCTACTCTGTCCAGGCCATTCAGTATTCTGTAAGTTTCAATTAGATCCCCCCTCATCCTTATAAACTCCATCGAGTATAGTCCCAGAGTCCTCAAATATTCCTCATGTATTAAGCTTTTCATTCCTGGGACCATTCTCGTGAACCTCCTTTGAACCCACTCTAGGGCAAGTGCATCCTTTCTGAGATATGAGGCCCAAAACTGTGTACAATAGTCCAAATGTGGTCCGACTAGATTCTCCCTTCTCTCCCTCCTTCCTCTTCCTCCTCTCCCTTCTCCCTCTGCCTCCTCTCAATGAGAGCAGTTTTATCTGTCATTAGCCTTGTGTTTTGGGTTACTAGTCCAGTAGCATTACCATGATGCCACCACCTCCCTCACTGTAAGTGTGAGAAAAATGGATGGAATTATGATTTTAATGAAGGTTTAGGGAATCCAAAAGAAGCTCAACATGTTGCAGACTGAGTGTTGCCTGAAAGGAGAGTTTGAACACAGCTTCCAAATGTGAACTTAATGGGGGTATGTAAAAAGTAAACTTTTGTAGGACAGGAGGAAAGGAAGGTGGTGTCAGGGGATTGAATAGACCTTTGTAGAAAACCAACTCAGGATATAGTCATATTCTTTTCTGTACATTTCTGTTGTCATAAATAAAACAATCCTTCACCTGAAAGGATGTCACTGGCTCTGAGAATGGAGTTAATCTGACAAGTGCTGACTCCCATAGCTATTTTTACCACATCTCCTTCGATAAGGATTCCACTCCATTGTCCACGTTTTTCCATCTCCTTGTTACCTATTCTATCCCAGACCAGATATTCCAACGTGTCTTTCATATCCTCAACTGTGGATTCCACTCCACCATGTACTTCTGTTCTTATCGTTTCATTCTCTCCCAACATTCCAACATTTCACCTCCCATGACACCAGGCACCAAGTTCAATTGATCATCCTCCAGCAGTTCATCCTCTTGCAGCACAATGCAACCACCATTAACACCACCCCCCCCCCCTCCCCCGCTCCCCCTTTTCAGTATTCTAAGTTGGAGTTCTCTTTGTGACATCATTTCCATTATCTGAGCCACTATCTTCCTTTCCTATGGCACCTTCACAAGCAATTGTCGGAGGAGCTTTTTCCAACCTGTTATCCTCCTCCCATCCAGCTTCCAGGACCCCAAAGATTTACTACAATGGAGACAAGAACTTACTTGCTCTTACACTGACTTTCTGTCCTTGCCCTGCTGCCAGTTCCAGCAAAATCATTCAGCCACTCATCTTCCAGTTCAGTGCTTTACCTCCTTCAGGAGCCAACATTGGTTCAACAACATCAGATCATAATCTCTACCTCCAGTTTCAGTTACGTTCATGTTGTTTTCTTTCAGGTGGCTACTGTTCTGCCATTCTCACCTCCTCTGGATATAGACTGTGTCTCTTTAATTTAAAACCTCTGATCTATCTAACGTTCCTCAGATTGATGAAACATCTGAAACTTGGGGCTGAATTATACAGGGTGTTGGATTCCATGTTCCACCTAGCTGTATGCCATCCCTGCCCCAGGGGGGAAGTCAGCTAAAGGGATCATTTGCTGCCCCTTAGCCATTTAATAGTCAATTGGTCATTAATAGACTGTTGGTGGGGTCTACTGCTCTCCAGATCATAGAGAGTTAGGAGGTCATGTTGTGGCTATACAGGACATTGGTTAGGCCACTGTTGGAGTATTGCATGCAGTTCTGGTCTCCTTCCTATTGGAAAGATGCTGTGAGACTTGAAATGGTTCAGAAAAGATTTACAAGGATGTTGCCAGGGTTGGAGGATTTGAGCTATAGGGAGAGGCTGAACAGGCTGGGGCCATTTTCCCTGGAGCATCGGAGGCTAATGGGTGATGTTATAGGCAACTTTTTCACGCAGAGAGTGGTATATGTATGGAATGAGCTGCCAGAGGAAGTGGTGGAGGCTGGTACAATTGCAACATTTGCAAGGGTCTGTGAATAGGAAAGATTTGGAGGGATATGGGCTGGGATATCTGGTTGGCACGGACGGGTTGGACCAAAGGGTCTGTTTCCGTGCTATACATCTCTATGACTCTAAGAGAGTGACAAAACAACAGCAGGAGACTCTCCCGTGATTTGGGACAGCGATACGTGGCAATGAATTCATGATTTTCTTTTGGTGTATGGGGTCTCTGTGGTGGCTAACACACTTTGGAAGAGTGGGGACATGGAAAGGAGACACCCACCTGCCTGGCACCATTCCTACGCAGGGAAACCTACTGGACTGCCCGCTTTAACATGGACTTCTTTTATCCTGTTGTGAGAGATGAAGTGAATATCACCGGCAAAGCCAGGCCAGCCCCCTGAATGTCCTAGAACTGAATGGCTTGCTAGGTCATTTCAGAGGATAGCTATGAGTCAATCACTTTGCTACATGTTTAGCTCAGTTGGCTGGACAGTTGGTTTGTGAAGCAGCGTGACATTCAGGTTTAAACCACTACCAGCCGTCTCTCTCTAATGAGAGAGCAGCCTATGGTCTTGTAAAACAACAGTGACACAATGTCAGAAGCCAGGCAAGGTTGGCAAATTTCTTTTCCTAAACAGCATTAGTCAACTGGATGTGATTTTACAATAATTAATAATGCTGGCATTACCAATAGCTAGCTTTCAATTCTAGAATTATTAATTGTATTCAAACTTCACCAGCTCCCTTGGTGGGATTTGAACTGATGTCCCCAAAAGCATTAACCTGGCCGTCTGAATTACTAAGCCCTTGCTGCTACCATGATGCCATTGTTCCCCTCCCCTTTTCCCACTGATAAGTCTTGACTGTGGTGGGATGAAGCCTTTAAGTGAGAATTAATTGTCCCTTTTAAAAGCCTGCCTTCCTCACTGGTGAATGTGCAGATTGATGCCACATCCACAGTTGGTTAAATTGTAGTAGGGCAGGGACAAGAAGGTAGAATTTCCCAAAGATCACCCTTCAAACTTGCTGGTGCCAGGGTTGGTGGGGTGGTGAATGTAACCTAACCCGAAACCTATCGTTTTGTCTCTCTCCATGGATTCTGTCTGATCTAAATACTTGCAGCCTATTCTATTTGTAACGCGTGAAATAAGTCAGACTGAGGCTGGCAAGTGAGCTACAATTGGCTTCTGTGCTCTTAGATAGAGAAGGACAAAATCTGGTGGGTAGCACACATGGGTAGGTGTTGAGTGAAAGCAGAAAAGCCTCAATGTTTTTCTCTTTCAACAGCAACATCATTACCTTTGCATGTTGATGAACCAAGTGCTTTTTGAGTACTGTGGGCACTGGGTGCTCCTGCCATGACCAGCCCGCATGGAGCTAGTTAATATGCTTGGTAGAGTGAGGGGGAAGGGAGAAAAGTAACAGGAAAATGGGCCTTCCTCAAGCTGTATTACAGGAAAGGCAATGTATTTTTCTTGCTCACGGCAGCATTAATGTTTATTGCAGTCAGTATCTTCATTCATATCTGAACTTCCATCTGCGCAAGGCACAATGGAAAAGCAGTCTGAAGTGATCGCCAGCTGTCCTTCACTGCAAACTGTTTCCTGATTTCTCCAAGTCCCCTGATTGAGGCAACCGTTCTATTATTCTCCCCAAAAGCAAAAACAAAGCCTCTTCTCTTGTGTATTTAGCTACATGAGGTCTCATGATAACTCCATCATAAAGATTGTATTCCTGTTGAGTGATGATGGTTGCTGCCAATTAAATCTTCTCTTACACTTACTAAGCTTATATACCCCCTCAACATCTTAAACCCTCTTTCAGGTTGTTTAAATAAACCTGACCTTGTAATCTATGGAACGAATACTGTAAAAGCTCTGAAATCGTTTCAGAGAAAATGTATTTTTTCAAAACGTGAGTGACATTAAGTCAGAAATTAAAAGGAGTGAATGAGAGTTTATTACAGCCTTTTCTTATCAAAGCTGCCCGGAAGGCAATGTCCTCTCTCTCTCTCTCTTACACTATGCTTCCAACCAAAGCACCTCATAAATATGGGCTTATTCCAAGAATAGTCAAAGCAAATATTTGTGATTGCAAATTATATTACTTGAGAAAATAACGTAAGCATTCTTTTGTTTGCATCCAAGAGCCAAAAGCTCTTGGAGCAGTAACTGTGGTTCCGATAACTCCATATCACTGGAATCAGTGGGACACACGCCTCTCAACAGACATCACAAGATCCCGAAGTGGAGAGACTGGGCATGAATGTCTGTCTCAGTTGACATTCACTGCTTGGAAATGCATTTCCTTTAAATTTTGTCCTATTTCGGTCATTGGAAAGGGGATGTGAAAGTTCAGCGATGAAGGATGTGAAGTGGTTACGTCTGACAATTTTCTTCACCCCATGTGTGACCTGCTGAAACTGGAGTGGGGGTGGGGCAGTGGGAGCCATTGAGTCTGACTGAAACAAACCATTCAGGAGTCTTTCTGAATTGAAGTTTAACTCACTCTTTATGTGAGTTTAATGTTTGAAATGGACACCTGTTTGGAATCAGTCCAAGGGAATCCGTAATCTAACCTCTTACTCTTCTGGCATTCTTCACCTCTTCTTTATCTCGTTACATTTCTCTGATTTAAAATCCTCATTCTCTACTGCCCAGCCAAACGACAGAATAGTTTTCACAGGAAGCTATCTTCATTACTTCCCTCTCCCAGCATCTACACCATGCAACTTAAAATCCGAGGTGGTTTCAAATCATCATGCCCTCCCTTTCTCTTTTGAGTTCACTCATGTCTTATCTCGATTTCTCCCTCCAGGTAAACTCAATCGATATCATGGCTGCCTCCTTGACATGTCAAGTGGCATCAATCGCAGTCATTGTCATCTCTGATCACTCCTTCATTTCATAGAATCCCTATCGTATGCACTGACCCTCTGAAGGGCATCCCAGTCAGACCCACTCCAGTTCCCGTAACCCCGCATTTTCCATGGCTAGCCTACACAGTCCTGGTCACTACTGGACAAATGACCGTGGCCAGTCTACCTAACCTGCGCATCTTTGGACTGTGGGAGGAAACCAGAGCACCTAGAGGAAACCTGCACAAACACAGGGAGAATGTGCAAACTCCACACAGAAGAGGCAGGAATCAAACCTGGATCCAGGACACTGTGAGGAAGCAGTGCTAACCACTGTGCCACCTCTATCACTCTTGACCAACATCCACCTTCCTCTCCAAATCCTATTTTGTTCTGTACCTGCCTCAGAAAGAAAGCTTTTCCTAAATCAGTCAAAATGCTAAGTGTCTAACTTTTGATCTACCATTCCTCACTAATTAGGCAGTAACCATTCTAGGATAAGCTAACCAGAGACACACCAGAGAGTTCTTGGAAGCCGGGTTTTCAACCAAAAAGACCATCAACAAACACATTGCTTTAGACGCAGTGTACAAACCGCTGCAGAGAACACCCGGAAGTGACATCACCCCAACAGACTGGACCCACATAAAAACCAAGCGGGAGAGAACAACAGCGCTTCACGGAACTCACAAAGATGATGTTACCCAGCATGGCAACAAAATATCTGCACGATAACCCAGCAGCGTGATGAGCTAACCAACTACCTCATCCACAACCCAATCTACAGATCTTCACGAAAACCTTAAAGGCAATAACCATTCTGCTCAGTGATACCCTCACCGTCAGTCTACCATTCCATCTCCAAGCTCGCTTTCCCTTCCAAAGCCTTTGAATGTTGCCTTCCAAATTCATAACTATCTTATTTGGAACCACATGTCTGATCTTCGGAAAGCACAGAGCCAAAAGAGCCCCTTATCAAAGTCATATATATCTTATATGCCTGTGACAAAGATAAGCTACCCCCCTTGTCTTTCTTAATGTGCCTGTGGCATTCTGTGTGCTTGAATGCCAGCCTCTTTGATATTTCTAATCAATTTGTTCAGATATGTTATATGTTACATCTCAGGAGTAGATCAAACTTGAAACTGGGCCTCCTGACTCTGAGGTAGGGACACTACCACTGTGCCACAAGAGCCCTCAAGGTCAGCCTCTTACAATGCCCCACCAATGTGGTGCAGCAAGATGAGGCTGTGTTCACCTTGTTCCAATTTTATCCAGAGAAAGTGAGGTCTGCAGATGCTGGAGATCAGAGATGGAAATGTGTTGCTGGAAAAGCGCAGCAGGTCAGGCAGAATCCCTAGATGCTGCCTGACCTGCTGCGCTTTTTCAGCAACACATTTCCATCTCCAATTTTATCCATCTAATCATAGACTGAGGATTGCTATCGAGGACATCTCTTCTCATCCCTGCACCGCCCTCTCTAATCCCAAAGAATCTGTCTTGGATTCCTCATGCTATCAGTGGCATAATGTCATATGACCATCATTCTCAACCTCTCCACTGTTTCTCAGTTGTTGGATTGCATACCATTACTGTCCCCAGACAGGAGTTGTATTCCATTATAATATATTCCAATACACTCCTGACTGGCTTGCTACTTCCCCACTTCATAAACCTCAGGTCATCCAGAACTTTGTTGACAGTACCTTAGCTTGCACCATGTTCCATTCATTTATCATTTATATGCTAGCTGACCTGCTTTGGCTGCTGCCATTTATGTTGATTTCAGAATTGTTTTCAAATCCCTCCTGGGCCAGTACCCTCCCCACTTCTACAAACTCTTTCAACCCTACAGCCCTCCACGGTCTCTCTGCTCCTCTTGCTGGCTGCTTTGACAGTACTCAGTCCCCTATTGATTGCCATACCTTCAGTTCTGGAATTCCATCCTTAAACCTTAGCTCAACTCAACACAATTACAAAGCTTTGCTCATCCAACCTCGTACCATGATGTACTGTGGACATTTTACTGTGATAAAATCCTTGTCGAAATAAAAGTTGTTTTTGTTGTTCTTGATTGGAAGTCAATTGATGCCGAAGTCTCTTCAAGATTGAGGCTATTGGTCGAGATGTAAGGTTGACTGTAATTGGTGCTGATATCCAACTGAAAAGTGATCAGTACTCACCTCCATCTGTGTAACGCTGCCTTATAAATCTTTCTCATTTCTGGCTTATAGCATTTTAATTAATGCTATAATTATCACAAAGAGAAGGCTCACCAGCTGAACAGATTTAAGGAAAATATTAACAACTACGGCATATCAAAAAAATAGCAATGGCCCCAAAACCGATCCTTGTGGCACACCACTGGTCACAGACCTCCAGTCTGAAAAGCAACCCTCCACCACCACCCTCTGTCTTCTACCTTCTGAATCCAAATGGCTTGTTCTCCCTGTATTCCATGAGATCTAACTCTGCTAACCAAACTGCTTATTGTTATTTATATAAATGATTTGGATGTGAATGTAGGAGGTATATTTAGTAAGCTTGCAGATGACACCAAAATTGGAGGTGTAGTGGACAGCGAAGAGGTTACCTCAAAGTACAACAAGATCTTGATCAGCTGGGCCAATGGGCTGAGGAGTGGCAGATGGAGTTTAACTTAGATAGATATGAGGTGCTGCATTTTGGAAAAGCAAATCAGAGCGGGACTTATACACTTAATGGTAAGGTTGTGGGGAGTGTTGCTGAACAAAGGGACCTTGGGGTGCAGGTTCATAGTTCCTTGAAAGTAGAGTCGCAGGTAGATAGGATAATGAAGAAGGTGCTTGGTATGCTTTCATTCATTGGTCAGAGCAATAAGTATTGGGGTTGGGAGGTCATGTTGCGGCTGAACAGGACACTGGTTCAGCCAATTGTGTGCAATTCTGGTCTCCTTCCTATCAGAAAGATGTTGTGAAACTTGAAAGGGTTCAGAAAGGATTTACAAGGTTGTTGTCAGGGTTGGAGGATTTGAGCTATAGGGAGAGGCTGAATAGGCTGGGGCTGTTTTCCCTGGAGTGTCAGAGGCTGAGGGGATGATCTTATTGAGGTTTACAAAATCATGAAGGGCATGGATAGGATAAATAGACAAGGTCATTTTCCTGGGGTGGGGGAGACCAGAACTAGAGGACATAGGTTTATGGTGAGAGGGCAAAGATATAAAAGAGACCTAAGGGGCAACATTTTCACACAGAGGTTGATGTATGTGTGGAATGAGCTACCAGAGGAAGTAGTGGAGGCTGGTATAATAACAATATTTAAAAAGCATCTGGATGGGTATACAAATAGGAAAGGTTTAGAGGGATATGGGTCAGATACTGGCAAATGGGATGAGATTAGGTTGGGATATCTGGTTGGCATGGATGAGTTGGACCGAAGGGTCTGTTTCCGTGCTGTACATCTCTATGACTCTGTAACTCTATCACAGTGTTTGAAAAATAATATACGAGACACCAAGAGGTGATATGTCACATCGTAGTTCATTCTCATGTCCTGCTCCATGATGAAGCAGTTTCGAAATTTACTATCTCAGCTGCTCCCAGAAATCCATCTTTCATGTAATTTTACAGAGCTAACTCGTTCTCTGTTGTGAGTGACATGACCTTTGATCTTGAGGCTTTAGAAGATTATAAACGTTTATGAGAGATCAGTGAAATGGAATCTTTGTTGTGGCTGGCCTGATTATAATGCTGTAAAATGCATAGCTGAAGTGTACACTGTGAGGCAGGGTGTCATACTGACCCTTAATGACCTGCTTTGCTTCAGAAGATCGCACTTATGCAAGCGTGTGGCAAAACAAAGAGATTTTTGATTAAAAGAAAGCACATGGGCCTCTTGAACTCATCTGAGACCACCCGTTATATGTTAATGAAGACTATTCAAGAGCATTGTGTCAGTAAATAACTACACCCTAATGTTTTATATTGATTGCATTCAATGGTGTTGCTCTCTCAAAGTAGGCAATGCCATCAACCGTTATCAAAAAATGTTCTGTGGCTGGTACTGAGAAGAGAGCTAGTTGGACACAAATTGGTATGTTTTTTCAAATTTTCCAGACATAAAATGGGTACAAAGTATACCAATTTAGCAGTGGAAACAGCCTTAACCAATTTGCACAGGCATTCGTCCAACTGCGAGATTTGTGTGGCCTTTTCTTTTGCTGTTCCCTTTGCTTACTGTTTCTTTGCTAGTTTTGTATGCTTGCTGCCAGTGGCCTGTTAATTCCATGGGCTTAAATTTTCCCAATAAGACGATTAAGTACTTTATCAAATATTCTTTTAAAGGTCATATAAACAGCAGAGCATTGCCATGTGAGGCATAGAGCATTCCTCAAGCTGCCTAAGGAAGTTGCCCTTTGAAAGACGAGACTCAGATGAACTATTGCCCTCCAGGCAGCCAGCATTCTGTGGCCCATGAACAGCAAGGTGTGTAGAGAACTATAGAACCTTTCAGAATGAGAGGCCTATTCAGCCCCTTGTATCTATACCAGCTTTTCCTCCATGACCTCATGTTCCTTTTCTTTTCAAATGTACACCTAGTTCTCTGATGATTGCTGTTAACATTGCTGCCACCAGCTTTCAGAACAGAGCTTCGCTGATTGTAACAACATACTATGTGGAGTTAACTTTTCTTCAAACCCCTTATGGTACGTTAAATTTGTGTCCTCTGAGCACTGATCTTCCTGACAGTGAGAACGCTTTCCCCTTATTTATTCTATTGAAAGCAAGTGTGGGGGTACCTTGGACTTGAACCAGAGACCTGCTGATCCATTCTGCCACTGAACTAAACTCCCACACCCAAGAGTGGTGAAGTGTCACCAGGAGCTATATTCTACAGAATGATCAAAAGCCCGATTTTCAAATGAGAGCAGCGAGGTGCAGTGGCATGACTCATTCTGTGCCAACAAGTTTTTTTTTTCAAAAGCATTGAATGTAGTGCAAACTCTGCAGATTATTAAATCCATTAAAAACAAGAGATTAAATCTCTGGAACAAGGAACCTTGCAGGGAAGGAGAGGGAGAGGGAGGAGTTGCTGGCATATCCTTGGCTTCAGCTCTTGTTATCTTCAGGCAGAGAGATTAATTTGATTTCCACTAAAGCCACTATTCATTTTCCTGGTTGCATTGCTGGGGGTGAAGTCCATCGCTTGCCATCTGTTGTGACCCTACTAAAATTAACTAATCATACGACTTGCTTTTTTGCTGATTTGTAAGAGTCCAGCTTGGCTTCCCTATCACGTTCCCAGATCCCCTCCCCATCAATAACTCTCCACCACACCCCAATTAAAGGAATTGCTTCCGACTGCTGACGTCTAGACAAAACACAATCTGAATCCAAGAGTCACATTTTGGACAAACGAAAGAGTAAACGCATTGCCTGTAAATTTGTCTGCACTAGCCTGGCTCTGAAATTTAGTTTGGACACTTGGCCGGATACAGAATTACTGTTTGACAAATGCAGTTTTCAGAATACACTGAAGATTCAATGTATTGCTAGTTGGAAAAGGGAATTGATGTTTTCAATTGCTGGAGTTAAACTGGCCGAGAAACTTGTGAGACCTTCCTTTTCTTTGTAAAATTTCCACCTGGATGTTTGCATCATTCCAGCTGGTTAGCCCCAGTACTGGGTATTGGTAACATCATAGAGGTGTGAAGGAAAATAGTGTTATCAATGCTTTTTAGGAGTCACATGGCAAATATTGGTTCCAATAATGGAGATCTCTAGGGAGCATGAATGGAGAGAAAGGAGTTCAATCTGGTTCCTTATCCATTTTTTTCAGATAATCATGGCCAGTGTAAAGACAGTATCTTTTTTATTTTGCTGTATTTTCGATTGTGAACTGAAATGGGAAAAGGAATGTTTTTGAACAAAAGATTATGGAAGCAATTGCTGCATTTTCAGCAATGAAGTTACTGAAACTCATTGTAAGCATTATTCACACCGCTCTTTGGAATGGATCAGCACCAAGGGGTGTGTTTAAAGTGAGATTTAACAGGCAATAAGCTATTGATTGATTTGTGGAGTTGTGACCAGTGTGGGCAACAACCACACTAACCCATCAGCCTAGTGGGAACTATCTGATTGGCTCCTGAGTAGATGACCAGCTTTTGGGTATGCATGATACTGGCAGAAGCCTTTGGGCTGCTGCAAAGGACAGTGTGTTTCTCTCCAGTAATGTACCTGTAGAAAACCAGTTTA
The DNA here is from genome assembly GCF_037043375.1 of Chiloscyllium plagiosum. NCBI lineage: Eukaryota > Metazoa > Chordata > Chondrichthyes > Orectolobiformes > Hemiscylliidae > Chiloscyllium > Chiloscyllium plagiosum. The sequence continues at coordinate 61,826,212 of NW_028270156.1, forward strand.
TTTTCCCTTATCAGTTGCCATAAGCTGTGGTCTTTCACCAGTAACTAAGGGAATTGCAGTCGGTGTACTAATTGCCTGTGTCTCCTATGAAGAAGTGAAAAGGAGCCTGAGAAAAGAGATTGAAGAATGGAAAATCCTGGCAAGCAAAAGGGTCATTTTAGTGAACCCTGTGAACTAGACCTAGTGAACTGCTGCCTCAGATTCTTCACCTGCCCCTCCACAACACCCAATGATTTCTATATATGTGGGTAGGGATACTTTGGGGGGAGGTTTAGAGTTTTAACTTACAGAGTTATATGTTGAGAGTTCATAGTTGTTTAGCTGTAGTTAGATTTTATTTATTGGGTGGGGTGCATGTAACATTTGGGGGTTGGGGGAGGGGCTGCAGAGGGACTGTTGATTGATTAGATTAGATTAGTTTCCCTACAGTATGGAAACAGGCCCTTCAGCCCAAGTCCACACACCGACCCACTGAAGAGTATCCCACCCAGACCTATTCCCCTACCCCCTATATTTTACCCTGACTAATGCACCTATCACTATGGACAATTTAGCACGGCCAATTCACCTGACCTGCACATCTTTTGGATTTGTGGGAGGAAGCTGGAGCACCGAGAGGAAACCCACGCAGACACGGGGAGAATGTGCAAACGCCATATAGTCACCCAAGGCTGTGAGGCAGCAGTGCTAACCACTGAGCCACCATGCCACCCCTCCTAGATTGTCCTGGATCCTCCAAAAACAAAAGACCAACTTCTTAAAAAGCAACCATGGAGAACAATCATAAGGGAATTGCATTTTTTTAAAAAATTTGAACACTTTTACTGGTGACAAATAAAGAATGGGGGTCAGGAGGGAGGGGAAGCAGGTTATTCAACAATTCAGACAATTGGAGGCAGGATGTTCTATGATAAAATACATCCAATTAGAGGTAGCAGCTGTAAGAGGAGGGGATCTATCTGCCCGCTGTCCATTATTTTTCTCAAATGTGATTGCTGGGTCACTGCATGGGCTACTTTGCCCTTTGCTCTAAGTATCTGACTGTGCATTTAGCCACAATGTGACTGCCTGCTTCTGAACCCCTGCCAAAGTGGAACCAAGGGCTGTTTGTCATGTCTTACCCTAAATGAAGTGTAAAAATTCTCTGATTTTGCACCTTGACTACTAAACAAGTGGCAAATACATTACAAACCAGCAGTGTGTACTGACAACAGGAGACATACAACTTTCTGTTCTGCTCCGTTCTGTGAGTATTGTGTACGTCTGCAGTGGTACAGTAAACTATTCAGCTGCTGCACAAATGCACAATGCCCAATGGCGCAGGTTTACTTCTCATGCATTGGTCTGGGTCTGACTGTGTTGACCCTACCCTGTCTTGCTTAATGGCATTCAGTATGATGGAACATGGATAGAGTGACTATTCAGCTTTGGGTGCAAGCTGGCTAAGTTTAATGGTCACCTCATCTAAAAGACACACTCAGTGTGCATTGCAGAGGCAGATATTTCCTTCACTCATTTAATCTCTGCTTCACTGACTTTGCAACACGTGCCAGCATATTGCGCTAACTGCCACCCAAGCAAACATTGCTCCATTCAGACCAAGGATTCAAACTGGACCCATTTAATTCTTGGTGATTCAATGCTCCAAGTGCATGACACACCTCCCCATTGAGTTATTTGTTATTTCTTCTTGATTCCAGTTAAGCCTAACATGAATTGAAATCTCTGGTAGTTTGCAGACAGGATGGGGGGTTACTTGACTGATTGGGTGAAGGCTTTGTGTCAGGGCATTCCACAACTGAACTATCATTCTTTGCCATGTGACCATGTGGATGTGTCAAACAGAGGCTGGGCTGATAGCAAGAAGGAGAGATCTTTGACTTTAGCAGATGGTGTACAATGGGTGATATTGGAATAAATGCGCATCTCTCCTCTGTAAAGGAAGTCCACATAACGGGTGGCTGATTCATTATCTACTATACCTTTAGCAAAAGTCAAAATTACTGGTTTTGATTTGTCACAGATGAGGTAAAAGGCAGAGGGGATCCTGAATACCTTGTGGTCATAGTGTCTGGAGACTTCTCTGAATTGGCCACTCGCCCTTTCTTGACACGCACTTCTGGTGTGACAGTTCAAGAAGAGCAGAAAGTATGTATTTCCCATTCTAGACACTGATGAATAACTGGGAAATTGTAGACTTTATAAATATATAGTAGTATCCAACAGTAGAGGGCTCAATAATCAATTCACAAAAAAGAAGTAGGATTTCCAATTCTTCCAAATAGCTCAGCCAACGTACAAATTTAACAAATCCTAAAGACTAGCAAACATCATTCATTAGTCAGTACAAACTCAATTGCTTTCAGCCAGTTGATGGTAAGAATATTAGACCAGGGTTCTTGCTCCTGACTGTAATCCTGTTACATCTGCTGGAAGTAGGTCAATAGGAGCATCAATGCTGTGATATGCCCAGGCTGGGCCTTTTTTCCTGGAGCATCAGAGGCTGAAGGGGTCACTTGAGAGAGGTTTATAAAATCATGAGAGGCATGGATAAGGTGAATAGCCAAGGTCTTTTTCCCAGGGTGGGGCAATTCCAAATTAGAGGGCATAGGTTTAAGGTGATGGGGGAAAGATTTAAAAGGGACCTGAGGGGCAACTTTTTTGTTCACAGATGTGTGTCTGGAATGAGCTGCAAAAGGAGATGGTGGAAGCTGGTACGATTAACAAGATTTAAAGGGCGCCTGGATGGATACATGAATAGGAAGGGTTTAGAGGAATATGGGCCAAGTGCTGGCAAATGGGACTTGATTAATTTAGGATATCTGGTCGGCACGAATGAGTTGGACCAAAAGGTTTGTTTCCGGTGTAACTCTATCTGACTTCCAAAAGGAGTTTGACAACATGTGTAATATCAGTCATGGAAATTATAGACAACAAAGTAAGATCTCAGAGAGTGGAATTGCTTCTGAAATGATAGGCAAATACAAATCCCATACCTTTGGAAAACGTATTGTCAGGAAGAATATTAAAAAAGTCAAATATTTCTCCTAAATTTAGCATTTTGGGCATTTTACACATCTAGCCTTCTCTTAGTGTTTTAAACACAGCACAAGTGTATTCTTTCAAGTCGGATCTGTGTGCGTTTTTTTCATATTAAGTACGTTTTATTGAATGGTAGGAAATTGAATGGACAGTATAGATTGGGCATAATGCCAAGTGACAGGGAACAGATGGTGACCTTGATGGTCACGGAGCTAAGAAGAGAGAAACAACTCAGGAAATACATACCATTTAGGATTCTCACATGGGCAGTCATAAGGAACTCCGAACAGTGCCTGTAAAAGCAGGAAATCAAGGTACAATCACAAGATCTGTTTGCATATAGTGATGGTATCAAGAGAGTGGGAGAATTGTGGAACTGATTTCAGACTCTGAAATGAACCTTAGGTATAACTCATGCCATTTGTGCAGAGTTAACATTGGGATGTTAAGATGTTTCTGTCAATGAATGCGAGATGGTCTGCCTAAGATCTACTGAAAGTTGTGTTGTACAATTTGGACCATCGGAGGCTGAGGGGGTGACCTTTTAAAGAGGTTTGTAAAATCATGAAGGGCATGGATAGGGTGAAGAGCCATGGTCTTTTTCACAGGGTAGAGGAGCCAAAAATTAGGTTTAAAGTGAGGGGGGAAAGATCTAAAAGGGAGCTAACGGGCAACTTTCTCATGCAGAGGTGGTAAAGGTATGGAATGGGCTACGAGGAGATGGTGGAGGCTGGAACAATTGCAACATTTAAAAGGGATCTGCTGGGTATATGAATAGGAATGGTTTAGAGGGATATGGGCCAAATGCTGGCAAATGGGACGAGATTAATTTAGGATATCTGATCAGCATGGACGAGTTAGACTGAAGGGTCTGTTTCCATGCTATACAATCCTATAACTCATCATGTGAGATGAACCATTGATCCAATGCCAAGACTCATGTTCTTGCATGTTTTTTCAGAAACTATAATGCCAGAGTGGCATTAATACTTTACTGGCATTAATAGTTAGCCTCAATGCATTTTTCACCCCATTAATGCATGTTCTACTTACAAGTACCTTACAAGGTTAGCGCTGCTGCCTCACAGCGCCAGAGACCCGGGTTCAATTCCCGCATCAGGCAACTGACTGTGTGGAGTTTGCACGTTCTCCCCGTGTCTGCGTGAGTTTCCTCCGGGTGCTCCGGTTTCCTCCCACCATCCAAAGATGTGCAGGGTCAGGTGAATTGGCCATACTAAATTGCCTGTAATGTTAGGTAAGGGGTAAATATAGGGGTATGGGTGGGTTTCGCTTCGGTGGGTCGGTGTGGACTTGTTGGGCCGAAGGGCCTGTTTCCGCACTGTAATCTAATCTAATCTAAATCTAAACTCAGGCAAGGAACCTCCTTCAAGCAGAACTCTTACCCAGGGAAGTAGTTTCTCATGCCACAAGGTTCTTCACTCTTTCCTTTTGCTTTCATCACAATTCCACAGCAGAGTTTAAGAGCTCAGTTTCTGACAGTGTTGTGATTTGTTGAATGAGGTGCCGCCACATGACAGTTAGTGTTAAGTTCCTCCCAAGCAATTTGTCTCCTTTTTAAATAGGTCTTCACAGATTCTTTAAGACACTGATCTGTCCTCCTTGAAATCCCCTTCTGCCTTCTTTAGGTTATGAAAGAAGGATTTGCTTTGGCAATTGATTATTTGGTAAATGGATGTGGTACCTAGCTGAATGGACCAACGATCATGGCTGTGATGATGGAAGAATTGGCTTCAGTGAGAATGTTAGAGTTTGTTTAGTTGACTTTTCAGAAGATTTTGGGGTCCATGAATAATTCGAGACAGAGATGGAGCAATCATTCCTTTGACGCCAAATGAATAAGAATAGTTTCCAACAACATCCATATTGCATCCATTGAAAAAAACATTGGGCTCTCTTTTCCAATTTCAAATCCACACAAATCTTTAGTAACAGCTGCTTTCTTTCAGTTTCTGTGAATTCAGCTCCACAATTCTTCCTCTCACTGATGCAGTTAAATGATACCAGAAGATCTTTAGACTGTATCTTGATTTCCTGTCCTGAATTGAATTAACTTTGTCACATGTACTCAAATGAGTACATTACAGCATCATCTTAGGCTGTGCTATTTGCATATCTGCCATTGTTTCCTTCTGTGAATGACTGTCAGATTGAATCTCTTTGATAGTTCTGTCTGTCAAGGAATTTCTTGACGTGACTGGTGTTACTCATACTTTTGAAATGCATAAATAAGGGGAATTAAATTTTCACATTGAGATTCAGCATCAGTTCTATTATTCCTCAAAACATTTATCCCATTCACTTTGCTTCAGTTTTTAAGAAGCGTAGTCTCATTTTAGAAACTGACCACAAAACACCATAATTCTGTCTCTATATGAACTTCAGAAATGCAAGCACTTCCAAATATACGAACATACAAAAAGTGATGAATAAGAGAAACCTCCTGGTCTGTCCAATCATGGCCATAGACTTGGAATAATGCTTATCTCATCCAAAGTCCATGCAATCTCCATGGGGGGATGATAAATCAGATGAAAGAGCCATTAGGGAGAGAATATCTTGAAAATTCTACCCTAAACCCCATTAGGCAATCAAAACTCAGGCTTTGAACTTGATGCGGAATCTAGGCCAACCAACCCCTCGCCATGGCCCAGTTGGTAGTACTCATGCCTCCGAGTCATAAGGATACATATTCAAGTCCACCTTCTATGTTTGCATTAAACACAAGGCTGACAATCTAGTACCAAGGGGATGCTGCATGTTGTGGGTGCTGTCTTTCAATTGAGACTTTAGCCTGCCTGTTAAGATAAGACATAACATATCCCATGGCACTACTTTGAAGAAGATCAAGGGAGACATTCCTAGCATTAGACAACAGCGGAGCCTGGGAGAAGGGGATGGCTCATGATACTAACCACCAGGGCTTGTGCCTTCAGAAAGGCTCAGAATCAGGCAGCACTGATGGCTCTGCAACCAATCAGAGCAAGGTTTGGCTCATACATGATAGAGACAGTATCTATGAGCAGTTACTCCTTCAGTCAGAGATTCTGTTTTTTCGTGCTCCTCCAATCACATACCGTTTCTATTCTGTATTGGCTGCTGATAGGTTCACTAATGAGCCTATTATCAGCAAACATGGAAGAGCACCACCATGTAATTGGAGGAGCAGCTGGTATTATAAGTGTCTGTGCAAGTCAATGGCAAGTCACTGGGCCTACCATTAGCCAGGTCTTAGGGGAATTGTAACTGGGAACTAAGCTTGAGTGACCTTGCTGCTGAAACCTGGGCCTTACCAATGCTGTTGGGAGCCAGGTCTAAGGATTTCTGTTGATGGATTCAGGGGTTGCTGGGAGATGCAGGTGGTGGGGAAGGAAGAGGCTGAAAGGAAATGACGGGGTCGGGGGGGGGAGGGTGGTGTTGAAGGTGGAAGGATGAGATTGCAAGGGGATTGGAAAGGAGGACTTGGAAATAAATATGAAACTGCAAGTGAGTTTTGGAAGGAGGAGCTTACAGGTGGAACTGGTAGGGAAATTGCAACAGGGGGTCATGGGAATGAGGAGGCAGTGAAGATAACTGTTTGGGAAGAGGGTGAAAGGGAGGAGTCAGCAAATGGATAGGAGGGAAGGAGGCTGCAAAGAAGAGAGAACAGTTTTAAATATGTTACTAGAATAATACACAACTAATTCGGAACCTTGAAAACTTGAAATAATTGCACTAATGAATCCCTTGCCAATGAATGTGGTAGCTCTGGTTTAAGACTGTAAATAATGGTGAGTTACAAGATGGGGAAAATATAGTGGATGCAATTATAATGAACAACATAACAATGGTTAACTTTAAATCTGAAATCCAGATATGAGATGTACTAAAAAGAGTAATAGTTGTCTATTTAAACTATTTAAAATATTGCAGCTTTGTGCAGAAACATTGGAAATGTATCAACTGTGATCTCACTAGTTTGTAAAAGTTGTGTTTAGGATTTTATTTTGTATAGAAGTGTCTGTTGGTTATTTTGAGAAAACATGTTTTTCCAAACTTATGTACAGTGTCTTGTGTCATTTTAAAAACTGGGTTGTTTAGTAAATTGAGCAATTATTGTATGTTATGATTTATAGAATCATAGAGATGTACAGCATGGAACCAGACCCTTCGGTCCAAATCGTCCATGCCGACCAGATATCCCAACCCAGTCTAGTCCCACATGCCAGCACCTGGCCCATGACTCTCCAAACCCTTCCTATTCATATACCCAACCAGGTGCCTTTTAAATGTTGCAATTGTACTAGCCTCCACCACTTCCTCTGGCAGCCTATTCCACCCTTGCACCACCCTCTGCATGAAAAAGTTGTCCCTTAGGTCTCTTTTATCTCTTTCCCCTCTCACCCTAAACCTATGTTGTCTAGTTCTGGAGTCCCCCATCTCAGGGAAAGGACCTTGTATATTTATCCTATCTGTGCCCCTCATGATTTTATAAGCCTCTATAAAGTCACCCCTCAGCCTCCGACGCAGCAGGGAAAACAGCCCCAGCCTATTCCACCTCTCCCTGTAGCTCAAATCCTCCAACCCTGGCAACATCCTTGTAAATCTTTTCTGAACCCTTTCAAGTTTCACAACATCCTTCCAATAGGAAGGAGACCAGAACTTGAGGTTAAGTGAAGGGTTGATACAGAAGCTAATATTCCTATGAGACTGCTTCACATAATAAATGTGTTAGTGAAAATGTAGACATTACTCCAGAAAATTAAAAAGTAACTGTCAAGATCCTTCTCAAAAAAGTATTTTGACAAAGGGCCATGATACAAGGAGTGGAACTATTTACCTGATATGAACAACCAAGTTGTGTGCATTTGCCAGACAAAGTCATAGTTAGAAATTGTAAGCACATGATATAAAAGCAAAAACGTTTTGATGAATCTGTAAGATTTGATTTTACTGCAGCTACAGTTTCCAATTTTGAGCACCAGGAGGAGGTGAAGACTTTGTAGGAACTTTAGAAACAATATATACTAGAGGGGATCCAGGGTTAATGAAGCTAGGTTATTCTCCTTAGGACAAATAAGCCTGAGGGAATTGATGGAGATGGATAACATTATTAAAGATTTAGGTAGAACAAATAGGAAATATTTCCAGTTTTTTTAAGGATTAATAGTAAAATGCCCAGGTTTAATTTTACAAACTAATTGGCAAAGGTATTTGAGACTACATGAGAAAAACGCTTGTACAAGGAATGAGATTAGGATTTAGAATGTACTCTCTCCCTGATATTGTGATAGATACCAATTAGGGTTCGAATGGAAACTGGATAAGTAATTGGAGAAAACTTTGTGTTTGGAGGTGGTTGGACTGATTCCATTTTGCTTGGAAAGAACAGACGTAGATTAGTGGGCTGAACCACCTATGTCCATGTCACACCATTCTGTTCTATAGGATCCAAAGTGCATTGTAATTTCTCTACCCAGTCCTGGTCAATAGATGACCACCATTAACAACACAAAAGCAGATTGTTAATTCTCACCACATTACATTTTGTTAGTATTTGTATCTGTAAATTGCTGTCCCATTTCCGAGATTGGTAATTTATGAAGTATTCATGAATTGTCTGTTACAAAGAGACAATTAGTTATATACTTTATGGGCACGACTCTGCTAGTGTGGACAAGGCCTCAATGCACTACAATAGCCAGTATGAAGATTGAACCATGCTATTGACATTGTTTCCTTCCCCACCTTGGCCAACCAAGCTAACGTCCTTTAAAAAGCACTTTGCCAACTATATTCAGTGGTCATGAAACATACTATATAAATGCAAATCTTTCATTTTGCTTCTTAGATGAGTTAAACTCCACTCCTGCCAGAAATAGGTTGAGCTGACACTTAAGGGAATGCCTCCTCAGGCATTCTCTTTTACCTTTAAGGGTATAACTGCACCTTGGCAACAGAAATTCAAAATAATTTCTATTTCCTTGGAGTCCTTACTTGGATAAAGTAGAGATTTTAAACCAATACAGTATTTGCTCAAACGGCCCATGGAAATGATTGGTATCTGTGGGTTGGGCGAGGAGTTTGGTGTTCTGTAATGTAGCATTCTTGAAACAAAACACAAATCACTTACATCTGAAAAACTAGGTATATCACTCTGTCTTGAAACTGGTTCTCGATCCCAAATCTATTCCACTGATTCCTGATGTCACAGAATCATAGAGATGTATATTATGGAAACAGACCCTTCAGTCCAACTTGTCCATGCTGACCAGATATCCTAAATAATCTAGTCCCATTTGCCAGCATTTGGCCCATATCCCTCTAAACCCTTCCTATTCATATACCCATCCAAATGCCATTTAAATGTAATTTTACCAGCCTCCACCACTTTCTCTGGCAGCACCATTACATGCACCACCCTCTGTGTGAAAAAGTTGCCCCTTATGTCCCTTTTAAATCTTTCCCCTCTCACCCTAAACCTATGCCTTCTAGTTCTGGACTCCCCAAACCAAGGAAAAGTCTATTTATCCTACCCATTACCCTGATGATTTTGCAAACCTCTAAAAGGTCATCCCTCAGCCTCTGACGCTCCAGGGAAAATGGCCCAGCCGATTCAGCCTCTCCCTGTAGTTCAAACCCTCCAACCCTGGCAACAACCTTGTAAATCTTTACTGAACTCTTTCAAGTTTCACAACATCCTTCCTGTGGTAACTTTCTGTTCTCGACTGGGTTAATGCTGAAAACAGCTCACAGATTTCACCTACTCCCCACATCAGTTTCAGCATCACTAGCCTGTCCTGTAAGTGAACCACACCTTCTTTACAATTGGGTGTTTTCCTTTATTGTCCAAAGTCTAGTCATATAATAGTGCCACCTTGGGTTCAGGGAAAAAAAGAGAACTCCTGGTATAAAATGGATGATGTCATCTTCTTCTTGTTCTTCACTCCTCCCATCTTTCAGAATACAAACTGATCAGTGCACTAATAAGGTGAAGCCCATGATAAACCAAGATTGTTTTGTTACCCAAATAACAAGTAAGAGAATAGTAAATGCACTGCTTATCAATCTAAGTTAACTTGCTCCCTGTTCCATTGAGAATAACATAACACACTTCAGTCTAGTATTTGGCTAAAATACATTTCTGGCTAGAATATCCTTTTAATTAATGAGCACACAAAATGAAAGGATTTCTTTCAATCCCATATTCAGTTTCCTTATGAGGATTTGACAGAGTGCCTGAGGGTTATTTTAACCTTGAGCAGGATCTTATGGTCCTCCTGAGAGCAGGCAGTTAAAATGCAGAATCCTGATCATGGGATGAACTTCTTTGATTGCGATCTCGAAACAGTCTGGGTTACCCAATGGCAAATGAAGGGAAGCAAATTTGCATGTTCAATAATAGGTCAGCTCACGAGAATTAAGCTCCCTTCCCAATTCAGTTCTGCTCAAGTGAGCAGATTCACGGCTGCATAATGGAGGTGTGCAATAGGCAAGGTGCAAGGTAGCCCTCTTTCAGGACTTTGGAGTGGGTAGCATCAGTTTTGCCATCTTTGGACAATGTTTGGCTTTGCCATGCAATGGCTTGAGATTATGTCAATGACACTTGGGAGATGACTGAGGTAGTGAGACTGGAGTTTAATAGGAACAACACAAGGAGGGATGGAATTCTGTTTGACGCAAGGTGAAAGCTGGGTTACCAAGGAAGGAGTAAGGAATTGTATGTGTATGTGTGTGGTGCAGTTTAAACTGGAAAGAATTTTGCTGGTGAATGTGAGTGAGTATTGTATCTAATGGATGGGGTTATTGGTCTCAACAGTGGGCTCCCAGAATGAATTAATTATACTAGGATGCGGCTCATATGGTAACAATGATAGAGTGGTATGCAGTGGGGTCAGAGGCATTGATGGGAAGTGGGTGGTTTCATTGGAAAGGGGTCTCTAAAACTGATGGAACTAGTGACTTCAATAGTGGAAGAGCTAAGAGAGTGGGAAAGGGAATGGTGATGGGTGCTGACTCAGGAAGGAGTACAGGAATGAGGATCACTCTTCGAAGGGGCTGTAGTGTAACAGTGATTTCCAGATGAAAGAGTGGAGGGAGATGGTTAAAGATAACAAGGAGAAATTGATGGGTGACAGAGGGAGGACTGACAGTGGTGGAATTCATTCTCAAAGTGATGGCACTGTTATACCTTGCTGCAGATAAGAACATGATTCCTCACTAATGGTGAGCAGTCAAATTGGGGAGAGGGTCTTTGTGGATAGGAGCAGTTGCTCTAATCCTCCTGGGACTGAGTAAGGCCAAATCTGCTTAGCAATAAGTCAACTGCATGAGAGCCGTCCTTGGGTGTGTTAACCTTTCCACAGTGAAGCACAAAGAGCAACATTGTTGCCCCACAAAACACATGCAAAGCCATGAGCTGCATCAAAGTTTCCATTGAAGAGCATCTACAGATGCAAAGAGGTGGCTGAACAGATTGATCTCTGCCATGTGATCACATCTGTCAGCTCTTCATGAGGCTGTGAGAAGTGAACACTACCCTTCTATTGGGTACGGTGTGCCAAAGTGTCACTGAACCATTGGGTCACTTTCTGTCTCACCTGTAACATCTCCAGAGTGGCAAGCAGATGTCATATGCCAGGCTTGCAGCAAGTGAGTGGCTATTTGGGTGCCTTTTAATTACAGCACCAGAACCTTTGGACCTTGAAAAAGTAACAGCAGGTTCAAGGAGCCTGCAGTCTCTAGTTGGTGCAAGCCTCTCTGCGTTAATCTCACATAGCATAGGACATAGGACATAGAACAGTACAGAAAGAACTGGCCCTTCAGTCCATGTTGTTGTTCCGAGCATGACGCCAGGTTAAACTAATCCCTTCTGCTGCCCTTCTAAGGACACTTAAGTGACTCTTTGATAGACACATGGATGATAGTAAAATGAAGGGTATGTAGGTTAGTTTGACCTTAGAGAGGGATAATAGGTCAGCACAACATTGAGGGCCGAAAAGCCTGTATTGTGCTGTACTGTTCTATGTTCTATGCTGCCATAGTCCATGTCCCTCCATTCCATGCTTATTCATGTGCTTAGCTAAAAACCACTTAAGCACCCCTGTCATGTCTGCCTCCACCATTACCCCTGTCAGTGCATTCCAGATCCCTACCCCACTCTGTGTAAAAAACAAGATTTTGCCGTTTTAACCTTTCTCCCTCTTATCTTAAATGTATGCCCTCTGGCATTGCAACTCTGGGAAAAAGATCCTGACTGTCGCACCTATTTATGCCTTTCAGAATTTTATAAACTCCTGTCAGGTCACTGTGTGAGAGAAGCCAACCTGCCCTCAAGTGGAAGTGAAGGTTACTCTCATGCCCAATGCCAAACTTAATTTCCACAGCAGAAGATGCCTCCCTTTGTTCACGATCATGCAAAAAATGGCTGAGAGCAAATCAATAGCCCATTATACCATGCGCACGGTTTTCATTTGCACTGAAGTCTTTCAGCTTTGAGGCAGGGACCGGAGCCATGAAAATGAGACCTTGTTGTTGAAGTCTCTTGGCCTCGATATTTTTGTTTGACACCTTTCCTGAGCCCTGGCTGCAATGCTTCTGTCGCACTATCCCATTAATGCCCCAAAATCCCTCAGAAATGAGATGGTTGATTGAACACTCAAAGGGAAAATATGACACTGTCCCATCTTCAGATTTGGAGGAAATGGAACTGCGCTACTTTTTTTTAATGTGTGTCTCATCCACACTTTAGGTTGAGAAATGCTCGGAAATGATTTGAAACTTTAACATCTAAGGTGTGTGGAAGGAAACTAAAAACTAAAACGTTTCTTCAGTCTAATTTTAAATAGTTTGGATGTGCTGAAATACCTTGGGCTATTTCATTACATTAAAGCTGCCATATAAATGTAAGTCATTAAATGAGCATAAATAGTATGTGTCACACACACACGAGCCATTTGGTGAGGGATAGAAATGGGCCCAATCTTTGCATATCTTTCACAAGCTTTTATTTACAAGTTACATATCACCTAGGTGCGACTTCCATCTCGACCACCACAGTTTCAGTCTGCATCTCTTTACAGATGCACAATTGAATCCACAGTCAATGTTCAATGCATGCATTTCATTAAACATTATTAATAACTATTAACACTGCTGACCTGTTAAACCAAGTAGGTCTTTTCTGTATCTGAACATTCAATGTAGATTGATGTGATAACACATTATCAGTGGAAAAGATTGTTTGTCTAGTGCCTGTTATGCAGACTGTGTCAGTTCCCTGGTTGTGGGTAGACAGTGTTGTGTGTCTCTAACTGAACTGCACACAGAACTGCCTGCCTGACAGAATCAACAGAAATCTGTGTGATGTAATACTATGCAAATAAACATTTCTCCCATTTGCTATTAACTTTTCATTCCTGTCTCCACTGGGGGAAAAGAAACTGGAAGGGAGGCTGCAAATGAGCTTAAGAACATCTAGCAAAGGCATTCATTACTTTAAGGTTCCTTTAAAATAGAGACAATCCCACAGCATCCTCAACAAACTCTCCTAGTACATGGAGAGGAGAAAGTAAAACACTCTGTTCCTTATGAAGTTTGTGGGCAGATATCCAATGAAAAATAATCCAGTTGTCACTACCAGTTCAATGAATAAGTTGGAATGTTTAAAAATATGTGCCTGCAAGCAAAATGCATTTGTTTATCATCAACCTTTTGACTTCACACACAATAGAAAGTTGGAAATGAGCCCGGTTTTCATATGCTGGATGAAGGCAAAATCCCTATCGATAGCTTCTACTGAGTTTTCTGGGTGTGAATGATAATAACCTCTTGGGTTGTTGTTTTCTTTTACCAAGGGCAAAGGCAATTCATGGTTCTTATTTCTGATGTTGTGAGACAAGCTTAACTGTCTTGGAGTCGCACACAAGCATTGTATTTAATATCTTGTTTTCAGCAGTAAATTTGCAACATGGTAACATTGCAGGTTGCCCTGTAATTTATATTTTGAAGAATTATTTCTAGGTATCTAGTTATGCATTGACATTCTTCGTTAGCAGTTGGTCTGATGTTGGGAGATTGGCTCAAGGATGTTTGTTGAAAAGGACGATGGGTACTTCATATCATAGAATCCCTACAGTGTGGAAACAGGCCATTTGGCCCAACAAGTCCACACCTACTGTCTGAAGAGTAACCTACCCAGATCCATTCTCCTACCCTATTACTCTACAATTCGCCTGACTAATGCACCTAAATTACATATCCCTAGGCACTATGGGCAATTTAGCATGGCCACTTCAACTAACCTGTACATCTTTGGACAGTGGGAGGAAACCAGAACACCCAGAGGAAGACCACGCAGACACAGGGAGAATGTGCAAACTCCAAACAGACAGTCGCCCAATCACCAGATTAAAAAAGATAAAACTGTTGGGAACGTGTTTCAAAGGGCACTCGGGTAACAGAGATATCCGGCAAATCCTAGTAATCTGCACAAGAAAGTAAACCCGGTGTGTGGCCAAGTGATGGGACAACAACATTAATCAAACCTTGTTTGGGTCTCAAAGTGGACCTGGTTCAGAAGAGGCAGCATTGATCTTCTGGTCACTCCAGAGCACTGCAGAATGCCTGATAAGAGGATGGATCAAAATGTCAGAAGGTCATTTTTACTGCCACTTTGTATGGCATATTTTAGATGTAAATGGATTGCCATCAGATAGTGCAATTCTTTAATCAGACTACATTTGAGGCTTACATACTTAAGTCTGCACTGTCGTCGCCAAATAGGTGCAATTAAACTCTAACCCAGTTAAAAAGGTCAACAAAAGATTCCCTGAATGCTGCAATACAATCATGGTCACAGGAATCAGAACAATCTGCAAAATCCATGATCATGAAACTGACTAATCACCGAACAATGTCAAAGCTGCCAGTAACCTCCACTGTAATGACCATAACATTCAACAGTTTGCTCTTCATGAGCGATACAGGGCATAGTCTTATGGAATTCTGGGCAATGTGGATTATGACAAGATTTGTGAAAGACTCGGACTGGATGTCTCGTGAGGCTATCTTAATGTCGGGATCCTGTTGCTGAAAGGTTTATGTATTTGCCAAGCATTGTGGTGAGTTTCTGATTAGGTAACGGTGAGTTCAGCGGGATTTAGCTTATCAATGCTGCAACTTGCTTCCCATCTTACCAACTGTGCCAAACAAACTGTAATTGAGAATTCTCAGTGTGTTGGTCAGAGCAGGAAGCTGGCAACTTTGGCTTTGGACGCTATTGGCCTCCATGTTGACCTTATAGCCATAATATTTATATGGCTGGCCCAGTTCAATTTCAGTCAATGATACCCTCCAGAATTTTGATAGTGGTGTTCAGAAAGGATGATGCCATTGAATGTCAAAGGGCTTTGCTTAGATTTCCTCTTGATGGAGATGGTCTTGTGTGTTGTGAATGTTTCTTGCTACTTATCAGCCCATGCCTGGTGTCCATGCCTTGCTGCATATGGACATAGGCTGCTTCAGTAGCTGAGGAGTCCTGAATGGTGCTAAACATGCTGAAATAATCAGTGAACATTTTCACTTCTGGCTGTATGATGGACAAAAGTTTTTGAGGAAGCAGCTGAAGATGATTAGGCTAAAGACACTATTGTGAGGAATTTGTGTAGTGATTTCCTGAGCCTGAGATGATTGACTTCCACAAGCAACAATCCTTTGTGCTGGTTAGGACTCCAACCTGTGGACAGTATTTCTGTTGATTTCCACTGACTCCAGTTTTGCTAGGGCTCCTCGATGATTAGTCAAAAGCTGCCTTGATGTCAAGGACACTCACTTCCATCCCACCTCTGAAGTTCACCTCTTCTGCCACTGTTTGGATCCAAGCCATAATGAGGTCAGAGACTGTGTGGCCCTCACAGAACCTGAACTGAGCATTAGTGAACAGCTTATTACTGAGCAAGTGCAACTTGGTAGTACTGATCATTAGGTATAGGAGTGGAAGCTGGTCATTTGGTCCATTGAGTTTTCAATGAGATTATGGCTAATCTGATAGTCCTTAAACTCACTTCCCCCTTACCCCATAGCCGTTGATTCCTTTACAGATTAAAAATCTATTTCAGACTTGAGTATAAACAATGACTCTGTCTCAACAACTCTCTGCAGAAAATAATTCCATAGATTCATTGCCATCTAAGAGAAGAAAGTCCTCCTAATCTCGACTTTAAATGCGTGACCCCTTATTCTGTGGTGATGCCCTTTGGTCCTAGACTCCCACAAAAGGCGAAACAACCCTTCTGCACCTATGCCCTGTCAAGCCTCCTGAGAATCTTGCATGGTTTAAGATTCACGCTTTATTGTCACATGCACTCAAGTACAGAGGTACAGGAGTACAGTGAAAAGAGTACTATGTCACTATACACAGCACGAAAATACCTATTTAGATAAAAGTAGTAACATAGAGAAACAAAGTTAAAAGTAAATCGTTAGTGTAGTTCTTAGTATAAGTAGAACCTAAGTTTGGGCGGGGGGGGGGGGGGGGGGCGACATGGTGGATCAGTGGTTAGCACTGCTACCTCACAGCATCAGGGAGCCAGGATCGATTCCAGCCTAGGGCGACCGTCTGTGTGGCATTTGCACATTCTCCTCGCGTCTGCGTGGGTTTCCTCCAGGTGCTTTTGTTTCCTCCCACAGCTAAAGATGTACAGGTCAGGTGAATTGGCCACACTAAATTACCCATAGTGTTGAGGGATGAGTAGGGTAGGTGCATTAGTCAGGGGTAAATATAGGATAACAGGATAGTGGAATGGGTCTGGGTGGGTTGCTCTTTAGAGCGTCAGTGTGGACTTGTTGGGTGAAAGGGCCTGTTTCCGTACTGTAGGAATTCTATGATTCTAGAAAAATAAAGAAGTACAGTTAAGCATTAACATCACAGTCCTTCCTAGTGGAAAAATACAGGAATAAAGGTAAAAGTTCAACAGTCTTTCTGAAGTGCACTCCCTACAAGGGCTCAGTCTCCTCCATTTTGGCCCACTCTCCAGGAAACCTTGACCTTCCTGCTCTCAACACCACAGATGCCAGGGGACCTTATTGAATGGTCGCTACATTCCACTAAACTTTAATGAGTACTGACTGACCCAACCTACTCAAGCTCCCCTCATAATAAAATCCCTTCATACCTGGGATCAACTTAGTGAACCTTTTTTGGATCGCCTGCAAGGCCAATCTATCCTGGGTGAGGGGATCAAAACAGTTCACAGTATTTTAGATGTGGTCCGACGAGTGGATTCCATTGATTTAGCACCACCTCCCTGTTTTATACGCTATTTCCTTTGAAATGAAGGTGAATAAGTTCAATGATCCCTCCCATCACTCTGCTACTGATTGAAAGTAGACTGACAAGGCAGTAATTTGCTTTGATGGATTTGACCTGCTTTTATGGACAACACATCCCTGGGCAAATTTCCAAGTTGTTGGGTAGAGGCCAGTGGAATAGTCGGACCAAATCTCCCTGGGCATAGCCTAACATCCTGGAGTTTCTCCTCTTCCACCAAAAATAAGTAATTGTGGTTTCCAATGGGAAACCTGTTGGCCTAACAAGTAGAAAAAGTGGGAATGTCAAAACATTGGCATGACTATTCCACAACCACCTAATAGAAACAAAAACGGCTTGAGAATTAGCTCAAGGTGTTTTTATTAATCTTACTGTAGGCCACTTTAATTGCTCTTCCATGAACAGCACGCCTTAGAAGTCACGTTATTTATGTCCTACCATCAGGAAATTGTGTGGAAATCTAAATGACATCATGGGGCTTAAATTTGTTAAATTTAGTTAACATAAGGAAACATAGAAAATTTTACAGCACTGAAGGATACCCTTGCCTATCTGTACATGATGTACAGATGGGTAGTTTTGGCATCAGTAGAAAGTTTGAACAGAATATGCCACAAAGTGCTGGGAGATCAGACTAAATAGACCACTGCTTACTCTGTCAACCATTAGTACCTAAGTTACACCTATTAACTAAGCATGTCCCATTGACAATTCGCCTCAGTGAGTGTCCTGAAAGCAAACTTCTCAACTGGACCATTTTAAAGCTAAATGTATGTCTCCAAATGTCATTCATTGTTCCTGTGAGCCCTTTTGGACTACTTAATTTATAAAAGGTGAAGGAAATGAAGTCTGAATGTTTTTCTTCCAATTTGCTATTTAAGTAACCTTTAGGTTCTTACTCTGACTAAACAAAATATTACTGTGTTTATTTTGTTATATCCGCCCCTGTCAATTTATATTTCGCAGTTGATTTTTAAAAACCAAGTCACAAATTGTTAAAATAATGAGTACAAAGGCCTCCCTGGAAAGGGACATTAAAAAGCAGGAATGTTGTTTCTCTGGAATATCTGGACGGGGGTATTTTTAACCACTGCCAGTCAGCTTTATGGGATGTGAGATGCGTCACTTTTCGTTTTAATGTTTTCTTTCACTGATCTTACTGTTGACATGGCAACACTGGAGTTAAGTAAATGAGAGGTCAGAGGTTTGAGTGTTTTAGTCTGCTTGGCTGGCCAGTTGGGAGCCGTGCGTTACAGTATCATGTCAAACCGGGCTCCACTCAAAGAACGAATAGGGTATATGTCATTCCCTTTGTTTGTTTCCACCTCTCCATACCCCAGCCCTTAAGAGGGTGACATTTGAAGTGGTAAAGATGGAAGTCTTACATGTTTCAGCAGTCCATAGAAATGGCTTGTGGTTTGGGATTTGTGTTAAAGTGACGCTCAGACCAATTTTATGGCGAGTTTTAGCAGGGGAACTGGGGGTGGTGCGGTTTGAAGAGAGGGAAATAGTCAAGTCAGTTTATGTTGCAGCAAGTTTATAATTACTTTTCTTTTAATGGTGCTGCCTGTGGCTTATTATAATATCTACAACAGTCACTTTTACAATTTTGAGGGTACAGCTCCTTCAGAAAAGTCAAGTTAGTTTTCCTCATATAAGTTTGACCAATTGTTACATAATTTCAAAGTGCTGAGAGATAGCAGCTAGTGCATCATTAGTGTTATGCATAGCCACATCTCAGTACTTATTTGAATCCCTTTCCCAGAAGAGGGAGAATATATTTTCTGCCAATTAATTTATTGAAAGAAAAGGGTTTGGGTTTGCATAGTAACCAATGAGTATCCTATTGTGCTTTGCACGTAACTGAGTACCTTCGCTGTCACTATATAATGTACACAACAGGGCAACTAATTTGTGTGCAGCAAGGACCCACAAAGAGCAATGTGATGAAGACAAGGTACAGGTAGTTCTGGGATAATGCACGTTTTGGCTGTGCGATTTGGCTATAACATCGTTGAAGAATTAGGGAACGGTATTTTCGAGAACACTTAACCCTGTTCGCAATAACATGATTCCAATGGGGATCGGATCGCTTGCTTTGTTCTGCGCATGCACTGATGTCTGCGCCAGAGTCTCTGCGCCGTTCTGCATGTGCACGATGACAGTGCCAGTCTTCATGCTGTTCCACATAGGCGTCGATGTCAGCTGCCAACAGAGCAGCATTCTGTGAGAGGTATTGTACAGAGAGCAGCTTTCTTACATTGTTTAAATACACTGTGTTAACTTTACTTTTGTTTCATTAATAAATATGACTTCAACTTTCATTCAGGCTGTGCTGTACTTTGTAATAGACTTTTGGATGATTTTTGAGCGATCATGAATGATACTTTTTACTGGTCTGCCCCAACCCCACTTTTCCCATAGGCCCCATTAAGTGCTTTTCTATTAAGCAAGGTTTCGCTGGAAAGCAACTGCGGCATTATAGGAGAATTACCTGTATGCAGTTGCAAAGATGTTAGCTGAGGGATGTGCGGGTTAGGTGAATTGGCCATGCTAAATTGCCCATAGTGTTGAGGGATGTGTAGATTAGGTGGATTAGTCAGGGGTACATGTGGAGCAACAGGGTAGGGTCTGGGTGGGTTACTCTTCAGAGGGTTGGTATGGACTTGTTGGGCCAAATGGTCTGTTTCCACACTGTAGGGATTCTATGGTTAGATATTGACCAGGACACATCCCTATACTTGAAAGTAGTACCATAGAGTCTATTGCATCCACTTGAGAAGTAATCAGAGATTCAGTTTTGTGTCTCATCCAAATATATAGTATTTATAATCATGCCACCTTCTTTCAATACATGGCAGCCGAATGTAAGTTGGATTTAACCCAAAACTACTTAAGTCAAATATGAAGGTGCTGCTAATACAGCACAGCTAACATATACCTAAAGTTAATATCTTTATAAAGTAGCTTTCCATGCTTAATTCACACACCTACATTCCCACTGTAGTTAGGTAAGGAGAAAACTATGCTTGGACGACTTTTAAAAAGTATTCATTTTCTCTGATCTACACCCCGCTCAGAAGGGAACGATCAAAAACCAAAATTGCTTTCTTAGAAATGTTTTATTCCTGCAAGTGGCAAGGGGTTAAGTTTATGATTTACTTTGATCATGGGAGGAAGTGGTGGCGGTGGAGAGGCGGGGGGAGGTGGTGGTGCTCTCTTTGAAGTAAGCTCTTTTGTATTTAACGTAATACAATATTCATTGTCCTGCAGACTGCTTAGTTTCAACAGGTGGCAGTGTTCACAATATGTGGCTTCAGGGAAACTTGGATTCCCCCCCACCCCCACCCCTCAATATACGGTTGATCTTTTAGAACAGCTTCTCTATCCTGGAGGGGAGACGGAATAGCCTGTTTATTAAGAGAGTGAACAAAGTGAATTAACAGAGTATATTTCAAAAATGTCAAAACCAAGCTCAAGAATGTAACAGAAATTAGGAAGGGTGGCTAAATGTGCTGAAAATCCAAATGGTTCAATGAATCTGGATCCAATTGCAGTCCAGTGGGACTAGGGTGTGGACTGCAGTTAAAAATCAATACTAACATAGAGCTCCTTGATATGTTTTCACATTAACTGTAATGATAATTTTATGCTTTGCACTCAGGTGGAGGTGTATTATGAAATACATCCATTATAAGGCAACTATATCTCTGTGTATATACACGCACTCGTCCTGGCCAGCTTTCTGCTGTCTGCATTTCAGATCAGCAGTTGTATCTCACCATTGAATTAACCAGAGGAATTATTCTGAGTAGAAATGTTGGATGTGAACATTTATATGTACAATGTCAAGGTTCACTTTTTGAAACATAGTCAGTTTGTATTATAGGGAATCATTAATTGTTATAGAAATCTGAGGCAGACCTAAAAAAAAGTCAGTAGTTAGCACTGCTGCCTCACAGCACCAGGGACCCAGGTTTGATTCCACCCTCGGGCAACTGTCTGCGTGGAGTTTGCACATTCTCCCTGTGCCTGCGTGGGTTTCCTCCTGGTGTTCTGATTTCGTCCCACACTCCAAAGATATGCAGGTTAGGTGGATTGGCCATGCCAAATTGTCCCATAGTGTCCAGGGATGTTGAGGCGAGGCAGAGTAACTATGAGAAATGCAGGGTTACAGGGAGAGGGTAGGCTGCTGGATATGGGTGGGATCCCCCTTTGAGGATTGATCTGGACTCAATGGGCCAAATGGTCTCTTTCTGCATTGTATTTAATGATACTATACGTCAGATGGAGAACTGTTTCTAAATGAGCTACAACTCACATGAATCCCAATGGTTGGTTCCCACTCCTGAAGGCAGTATTTTAAATGGGCCTCATAGGTGCTGACTGCACTCTGTGAATGTTCCCCTTCCCCAACTTATTCAAGTGAAGTCACGAATATGTGATAATTGGCGATAATGAGCACAGTCAGTGACTATAGGCGTACTGCAGCTAAGACTAGTCCCATGTCCTTAGCTAATGTTCTCTCAGTCTCCAACATGTTAAACTGGATTACAATCTGCCAGACAACCTTGACCAATTTGTACCCTTAGCATTGCGGTGAGCATCAAGATCAATAGTGGTGCCCTTCCGCTCACCGTCACCCCATAACATAACCAGCTACCATCAGTCACAGACTTGGACCTTCCTTGTTCTTTGTAATGACATGAAAAGCAAGTTGAAACTTAGAGATATGCAATTCAGTTAATATCTGTAAGACCGGCTAGCATTTCATAATCCAATTGTCAGAACCGATCTACAACTGGTGCATTCCATTGTCTTTTCTCTGTACAGAGGTTAACTGGCCTATTTTGTATTTTGGTAAAAGCATAATACAGTGGATGCTGAAGTTCTGAAATAAAAGTATAAATGGCTAGAGAAACTCAGCAAATCCGGCAGCATCTGTGGAGAGAGAAAAACAGAATTAACGTTTCAATCTGACTTTTTTTGGTACCTGGAACTTATTTTGTCTTTTGCTTGTCTTCGGGGCTTTTATTTTCAGATTCCCAGAATTAACTATTAATTTTACTGGGACAGTAGCATCCCAGTCAAACGGCAAAGGAACCCTGGTCAGTTCTTCATTAACCTTGAATCGATATAACTCCAAAACCAAACTCAAGAATGTAACAGAAATTCCTTGTCAGTAAATGTGTTTCTTAATCAGTCAGAAATATTAACTGAACATGTTAGGAAGCCTTAGAATATTTAGCTTATTGCCATATCCTTGAATTTTGTATTTGGATTTGGTAAAAGAACATCTTGTTACCTAAAGTAACACATTGGCGGGAAGACTCCCCCAAGTCGCCAAATGGAACATTAGTTGGTGGACTCATTTACCTGTTTACTATTCTGATTGGATTGCCAGGCACAATGTGAGAAGTGCATTTATGTATTTTCTGAGACCAACAATCCATGGAAAGATTGATAATTACACTTATTTCTAAGCATAACAATGAGGGTATTGATTGCTGGGAATCGACAATAATGAATTTCAATTCCTGGGCAGTACAATGACAGAGCAGTATGCTCTTCTACTAATGAATGCATCCAAAAGAACAAAGACTCTAAAAACCAGAATTTTGCAATTCTGTTCTGCCACTTTTCAAATTGTTATTCATTCATATCTGGACATGTCCGGCTGGGACAGCATTTATTGCCCATCCCTACTGGCCCTTGTCCTTCCAGATAGGAATGAAAGAATCCCTACAGTGTGGAAGCAGGTCATTCAGCCAATCAAGTCCACACCGACCCTCCGAAGAGCATCCCACACAGACCCAACCCCCTATTCAATCCCTGAAACCCTGCATTTCCCATGGCTAATCCACCTAACCTGCATATCTTTGGACTGAGGGAGGAAACAAGATCTCCTGGGGGCAATTCACACAGACACAGGGAGAATGTGCAAACTCCACACAGACAGTCACCTGAGGCAGGAATCAAACCTTGGCGCTGGGAGGCAGCAGTGCTAACCACTGAGCCATCACAAAAATTGTGGATTTCGAAGATTATTATTATAGATAATTATGCTACTGGTATTATCAGCCAGATAGTAAAGTTCAAAACTGTACACAGCTCTTTATCTTCATTTTATAGGAAGACAATTGAAATGACTAGGTTTTCTTTCATTTTTCTTTGTGCAAAAGCTGCAATATTAATCATTATCAAAATTATCAGTGTGACCATCAATTTTCACAGCATGAAGGACAATCTAATACTTCATCTCTCACAGCAAGTTTTGGCAGAAAGATGGTACCCCTTTAAATGATGGATTACCAAGGCTTTCTGGAATCATGTAACTGGGATTAAGAGCTCACTAGGCTTTTGCAATACGATTGCCTGTAGTGTGGCTTTTATAGGGAGCATGTGCTGTTACTCAAAAACTAAGACAAGGTTGGTGTGACTGGACAGATCTACCCTATTAAGGGCTGTTCAGTGGGAAAACTGATATGCATTGTGTTTATGACTTTGGTTTTGCCCTCAATAGAAACTGAAGACTCCAGATTTGTAAATGGAGCAGTTTTGTGTTCACTGATTACATGTTCATGTTAGCCTTTATTGACAATATGATATTAGTTTTCTGCTTTGCGGTCAGTGGGTCCTGCCATACAATGCCTTATGGGATGACATAATGCAGATCAAGCTATAGTCTGTCTAAATGATGCCTGCAGTTAGAAAGTTCAGGGAGGCTGATGAGTCATGTGCAATCTGGCAGAGGAAACTGAGTTTTGGAAAAAATAACATTAAACCGTGTTTGAATTCAAAAAGAAGGTGGCTGCAAAAAAGAATGAGAACAAATTTGATCAGAAGAGGGATTTGGCTTTGGTCCAGCTCTTGTGTCTTTACTCTTTATTCTCTACCTCTGCATGTGTCATTTCCTCTGCTTCACATTTTGTGGCTTAATCTGCTTCACTTTCTCTGTATCTTATGATTGATCTGCCTTGGTCTCTCTTTCACCACTTGCTCTCCATACCTGCCACCCTGCTTCAAGATTGTGTTCCCTTTCCCTCTTTTGTTCTGTTTCGGTGCTTCCCCCGTCTCTGTGTTTCTGTCGATTTCAGGTCTCAGTGTGTCTCTGTCTGTTTTTCTGTATGTGTTTCCTTGTCACAGCATATCTATGTTTCCAAGTCACTTTCCTTATTTGTCTTTGTGTCTGGCTCTGCCTCTTACCCTCTCTTGTCAATGCGTTTTGTTATGCTTCAGTACTCTTCTTATCATCATCTCCTGTTTCTGTGACCATTTCACTTGCCTGCCTGCTTGGTACTTTTCTGTCATTCTCCATTTTTTTTCTTTTTTTCTGTCTCTCCACATCCTTCTCGGCATTCCTGCTTTGTGCTCGCTCTCATTCATGCTTTCTTTCCCGGTTCTATTTCTAGCCAAGCAAACGCTGTTACTAAAAGCACGAACTCAGGAGAGAAAGAAAAGAAATTAGTCCCAGTGTTGTGTCAGACATAACACTGTTGTTTTCAGTGTAATAACGTTTTAAGTTACCCAGTGTTTGGCTTTGACTATTTATTACCAGCATTTGGATATTTCTGTAATTAATCCAACTGTCTCAGCAGCAGTGAGAACTCCGAGGGACTATCGAGTTTCCCATGCCAGCAGTTGTTCATGAACTGCAAAACAAGCCCGAAGTTCGCGGTTTCAGTCTGCAGTTGCCTTTCCACAGAAGATACAATCGCTTGCTTTGCAAACACACGGCGTTTTTTTTTCCCCTTGAGGCTTTAAGGCAGTTTGACTTGTTTTATGGAAACGTCAGTGAAAAGATAGTGCGGTAAATTTGGGAAGGTTAAAAGAAAAAACACCGATTTGCAAAAACAAAACTGCACAATATGCTCACATCCTATTTGTTTTTAAACTCTCTGCAGCAATGGCTTTGACTGCCACTAGTTAAAGGAGCTGGGACATAGATTTGGCCAGAGAACTTTTTAATTGAATGAATTGCTAAAATTTCAGCTGTGGAATCGATTTTTCTAGCTCCTTCAATAAAGCGTTGTGGTTTATGTATCTGTTGTATGAAGTAATCCACTGCAATGTAGATCCATATCTGATCGACAGTAACCCTATATAAGATTGTCCACTTACCCATTAGTGATTTCTATATCAAGATGCCTGCATTGCAGAAAACAATGTTCGGAATCCACTCAGCCTAGGATGGTGTAGGAGGCTAAGATTCATTCCTTTAATTTATTACAACATCTGCTATATTCCCAGTAAGTAAAAAATTTAAAGGTCCCAACTTTGAAACCTATTGAAAGAGGCATTTAAGGTAAATGGGTGACAGGTTAGGATGGCAGGTGAGTGACAGAATAGGGTGCCAGGTGGGTAATGGGAGAGAATGCCAGAAAGGTGACAGGGTTGGTGACAGGTGAGTCGAGAGTAGGGAGACAGATAGGTGCTAGCTGAATGATTGGGGTGGGAAGCCAACCGGGCGAGGATGCCGGGTGTGTGTGGAGGCAGGATGGCAGGTGGTTCGGGGATAGTGTACAAGGTTAGGGGCTAAAGGTGGAAGGTGAATGGGTGAGGCGTTAGGATGCCAGGTAGTCAATTGGTTAAGGAAGGCAGATGGTTAAAAGGGTGGACTGACAGGTTAAGGTGGAAGGTGGAAATCAAAGAGGTGTGAGGGGCCACATGAGTGTTCCCAATGACCAGAGAGTCCAGAGCCAGGGGACACAGTCTTACGATATTGGGGAGGCCATTTAAGACTGAGATGAGGAGAAATTTCTTCACCCAGAGAGTGGTGAGCCTGTGGAATTCTCTGCCACAGAAAGTGGTTGGGGACAAAACATTGAATGTTTTCAAAAAGGAGCTAGACATAGGGGTCTTGGGACTAAAGGGGTCAAAGAAAATGGGAGTACGATACAGAGTTGGATGATCAGGCACAATCATACTAAATGATGAAGCAGGCTTAAAGGCCAAGTGGCTTCTATTTTCTATGTTTCTATGGAAAGGGTTATGGTAGCAAGTGTGGACGAGGGAATAGAGTGCCAGGTAAGTAAGTAGAGCAGCACATGGATGAGGGGAAAGGGTGAAAGGTAGGTGAGGGGGTTCGCACCAAATCAGTAGTTGAGAGAGTGGCATGGCAGACATGTTAAAATTGTTCATGGGATGTTGGTAACACTGGCTAGGCCAACATTTCTTATCCATCCCTAATTGGCCAGAAGGCAGTTAAGAGTCAAAACACATTGCTTTACGTCTGGATTTTTTCTGGGCTATTATGACAATTGTGCAATGGGATAACTTGGAAATTAGAATCATAGAATCCTTACAGTGCAGAAACAGGCCCTTCAGCCCAACAAGTCCACACCGACCTGCCGAAGAGTAACCCACCCAGACCCATTCCCCTATCCTATATTCACACCTGACGAATGTACTTAACCTATACATCCCTGAACACTGTGGCCAATTCACCTAACCTGTACATCTTTGGACTGTGGGAGGAAACTAGAGCACCTGGAGGAAATCCACGCAGAAACAGGGAGAATGTGCAAACTCCACACAGTCGCCCGAGGCTGGAATCAAATCCGGGTTCCTTGCACTGTGAGGCAGCAGTGCTAACCACAAAGCCACCGTACCACCCCAATTCTAGTTCTTAATTCCAAAATGGATATTCTATCGGCAGGAAGAAAATCAGTACAACATTTTTATTAATAAATTTGTTTCTTTAACATTAGTTATCTTTACAATTATTAAAGTTTTGTCGTGTTTTGTTGATTGAAAACAAGCTACCTTGTAACAGTTGGTGTGAATTGGACAATCTGAGCTAATTTCCCCATTTCCATAACTTTGGATTTAGAACATGTAGGTGTGAACTTTAGTTGGCCTTCTTCCTCAAGATTTCTTCATGGGACATCTCATCTACAACCACTTTGCCCAGTCAAATAGTTTTTAACCCCAATTTTGAATGTTTTGTAACTGATTACTGAATATGCTCAAAGAAAATAAAAAAAAACACAGTTCCCATTTGATTTTTTTGTATCTGTGTTCCTGGTAGCTGCAGTTTAAGAAGTTAATATTTAATTCCTAAGTCGGAGGCTGAGGGGGGACTTTATAGAGGTTTATAAAATCATAGGGGCATGGATAGGATAAATAGACAAAGTCTTTTCCCTGGAATGGGGGAGTCCAGAACTAGAGGGCATAGGTTTAGGATGAGAGGGGAAAGATATAAAAGAGACCTAAGAGGCAACTTTTTCACATAGAGGGTGGTACGTGTATGAAATAAGCTGCCAGAGGAAATGGTGGAGGCTGGTACAATTGCAATATTTAAGAGGCATCTGGATGGGTGGACAAGTTGGACCAAAGGGTCTGTTTCTGTGCTGTACATCTCTATGACTCTATATGACTCTATGTGACTCTAAGCCATGGCAATCCTGGGGAAATGATAACCATAAAGGATTCACTGCTGTCTCAGTGACCCTTTCGATCGAGAAGGCTAAACAGTCCAAATCAGGAAGAGCCTGGATTTGGTGTCCAGTCTGGTTCATCTATGAGCTATAGTGCTACATATACCTCAACTTTCCAGAGTCTCCCTTATTCATTATTATTCCTGCAGGATAATGTAAGAATGTGAAGAGAAGACAGACATGGGCTAGCTTGTGAGGTTCAAGATTAATATTGTCCCGATTGTGGAAGCCCATCTAAGACACATCTGGACTAAAATGTGAAAGTTAGACACTTGAATGACATGGTGTGAGTGATGCCCATGATATAATATTCCAACAACAAATCAGCATTGTTAAGTAAAGAGGGAGAAGGGGATCGAAACAGATAAGGTTAGTGTGACAACAGCAAAGACACTATTCAATCAGCACAAAGGTGCAAAATAAGACATATACTGTCTGCCTTTTAACCTGGTTATTGGTTTCTGAGGTTTAGGCCATGAAGTTCCGCTATGTTGTCTATGTTTATGGGCAAAACATTGCTACGGTTTTTCATTTCCTTCTCTAGGATGACCAAGATAACTCTCCCATTATTCCCAACTGTCATCGAGAGTATTGGAGGGATTTACAGGCCGTTCATTAAGTGGTTTAACCATATTAAGATCACACCGTCCATGGCCCGGTTTGGAACCACAAACCGAAGCTTCTGGTCCAAATTGCTGCCACACTGTCGCTAGTCCTCCCTAGAAGGAATATATTAATAGATTAAAAAGGAGCAAAAGAAATCTTTTAAGTCAGGCTCAGAGAGTAATGAAAGTTCATTGTTTTTCTTCACTTTTTCCTGTTTCATTCTAAAACAATCCTGTTCTGTTTGCAGGTTGAGGGAGTCCCACAGGGTTACCATCAAGGTAATTCGCAGGATGCAGTATTTCGTAGCAAAGAAGAAATTTCAGGTGAGTCCTCAATGGCGGAAGGGGAAAGAGTAAAAGGAGTTTCTCTTTGTTTCTTTGAGACCACCTAATAATATTTTGGCAGGGGTAGTTCTCTTCTGTGATGACTGCAAGCTACGCCCTCTATTCTCTGGGCTCCACAATGAGGTCGACGTCTCATTGAGGAAGGGTAGACTGCAAAGAACAGAGACTGCTGTAATTTGGCCCGGCTGAATGTAATTTATTCCTCTTTCTGCCAACGACCTTGACTCTTCAACTTCAGCACCTATATCATTTTCCACTAACACATTCCAGTAACTTTTCACCAACACTAGAGTTGCTTCCATCCCTCGTGTGAAGTTATTTGATTACAGGATAAGAAAGCAGTCTAAGCTTTTCTTTTCTCTCTGTATTTTAACTAATGCTTTTTTAAGCACACAGAACAGAAACGATTGCTGAATATGCTGTTAGCCTTCAGTATTAAGCATTGCACCCTTTTGTCTTGTTCATTTCACTCTTTATTAAATTATTTTCTCTGTTCTGTTTCTTCTTTCTGTGGCTGAAAGAAGGATAAAGGAAACACCATGTTCTCATAAGCCAACCAACTCTGAACGTGTCGGCACAAGGGAGATTCTTGAAGACTTTCTGTTTGATATCCATCATCACCTCACACCACCGTACCCCCATCCTCACACCCTGGCCCCTCTCCCACACCCTATGACTACTCAGTGTTTCCACATGGTAACATGGATTACTCTGTTCCTTAGACCTCAAGGATGCTTAACGCTATCCTCACCCTGTGACACCAGATACTACACAACACATGCAGTGCTGTGAGCTGTTCCACCCTAGGAAGGATATATTGGTTAGGGAGGGAGTGCAGTGTAGATTTCCTGCAACACTGTCTGGTCTCTCAGCGTTATATTACCAGGAGAGATTACAGAAACTAGGGTTGCCTTCCCTAACATTTAAAAGGTGAGTTGATCAAAGTTTTCAAGATATTAAGGGAAACAGATGGAATAGTTCGATATTATTTCTGCTCGTTGGGGACTATGTGGTATACTCTAAAGATTAGAGCCAGACCTTTCTGGAATAAAAATGAGGAAACAGTCGAGCACACACAGGCTAGTAGATATGTAATGTAAATAGCTACTGATGCTATGTCATCTGTTAATTTTGCATCTGAAATCAATCAATCTTTGCTGAGAATAGATCTAACCTAAATAAAGTAGGTAAAAACAAGGAAACCTAAATAAAGTAAAAGCAAAGGTTGACAAGGCTGAACTGTAATGAACGATGGGGTTTATTTAAAGAAGAATTTATTTGGGCATTGTCAAATTATGTTCCCAGGAGGGGGGGAAGCTCAGGCAAATGAAACCAGAGTTCCCTGCATGTTAGAAAAGTCAGGGAAAGATTAAACAGAAGAATAAGTACACAACAGATGTCAGTTGGATACAATTGAGACCAGGGCTTAGTATAAAACCTTGACAGAGAAATTCAAAAAGCACATAAAAGAAACAAAGAGTGAGAATGAGATAAGGCTGGCAACTAATGTAAAAGAGAATCCAAAATTCTTCTGAGGACATATAAACAGTCAAAGGGAGATAGAAGGATGACTGTGATAGTGAAGGTCGAGGAAAGAGATTTACGTGTGTGGGAAAAGAACATAGCTAGGGTTTTTGATGAACACTTCCAAGCTATAATTACCTGAGGTAGATAATGCTGTTCAGGTCATGGAGAAATATTTATCAGTTCAGACAGTTGAAGGGTTTAAAATTGAAATGGGAGAGACGTAGGAAAGGTTGACTGCATTTAAATATGATAAGGTACCAGCACCTTATGAGATGAATCCAAGCATAGTTGGGGGAGTGTGGGTGGAATTTGCAGAGTCACTGGCCATAATTTTCCAATCCTCCTTAGATAGAAGGGTGGTGCTGGGGGCTAGAGAATTGCAATTCATGCACCATTGTTGAAAAAAATATGTGTAAAGGTGATCAGACACTTTAACCTCACTTATGGGAAGTATTTAGAAACAATGATTCAGGATAAAATGAACAGTCACTTGGGTTAATTAAAGAAAACCAGTTGATCTTAAGGGTGAGCTGATGGGAGAGTGATAATGTTGCTGAGTGATGAATCCAGAAGTCCCGCTTAATGCTATGGGTACATGGTTTTGAATAACAATTCTGGAATGGAAAGCAACTTCAGCAATACTGACCTTGAAACTTATTGTCATAAAAACCCATGTGGCTCCTTCATGTTCTTAAGGGAAGAACATCTACCTCCCTTCCCTAGTCTGGCCAATATGCAGGCAGAAAGAGAGTTTAGATAAAGTTATTTCTCACAGGGCCTCTGCCTCTCACCCCACAATGTACAACCTTCCACTTGCAACAGAAACAGAAATTGCTGGAGAAATTCAGCAGGTCTAGCAGCATCTGTGGAGAGAAATCAGAGTTAATGTTGTTAGTCTAGTAACCCTTCTTCAGAACTTCCATTTGCAGTGAGTTTTCCCCTTCACCCTACAGCCTTTCCCACCCTCCACCCCTGGCCCAGCAACCTTCCTCCCTGCAGCATCTCGTCCCCACCCCCAACAGACTCTCTCCCCTGTCCGCTCAACCTCTGAGCTCCCGTTGACTCTACCCCACGTCCAATTTCTGCAGACTTTCTCCCCCAGCCTTGCTGCCTCTTCACCCCCCCCCCCCCCCCCCCCCCACCGTGAAATAACATTCTGAAGAACTGATTATTTGTTCATTAGAGAAAGCCTACAGGAATCATAGAATCGTACAGTGTGGAAGCAGGCCATCTAGCCCATCCAGTCCACAAAAACAAGTTACAGCACATAGGGATTTGGTGGGCCTTCATGTGTACATCTCAATTAAACTTAATCTACAAATTCAGCAGGTAATAAGAGAGGCACATGTAATGTTGACCTTAGGACAATGAGAATGGAGTATAAAAATAGAGAGGTCTTGCTAAAACTATCCAAGGTACTATTTCAATGAACAGTTTTGGGCCTCTTATCTAACAAAGGTATGTTGGCATTGGAGGAGATACAAAGAAGGTTCACTAAGGTGATACTAGGTATCCCTCCTATTTATCTCTCACCACCAACTCTCCCCCCCCCCCCACCCCACTACCCCCCCACCCCAAACATTTCTGATGAAGGGCTTATGTCCGAAACATCGACTATTCTGCTTCTTGGATGCTACCTGACCTGCTGTGCTTTTCCAGCACCGCACTTTTCAACTCTGACTCTCCAGCATCTGCAGACCTCGCTTTCTCTCTGATACCGGGTTTGGAAAGATTAGCTTGTGAGGATAGGTTAAGTCAGTTGAGCCTCTGCTAATTGGAGTTTTGGAGAGTGAGAGGTGACCTTATTAAGTTTCCCCTACTGGGACAGTCTCGGACCAGAAGGCATACTCTTAGAATAAGGGATGGCACAGTTGAGTCAGAACGTAGTGAATCTGTGGAATTCATTATTACAGAGGGCTGTTGAGCTTGGACATTAAGTATATTCAAGGCTGAGGCAGACAGAGTCTCAATGAGTAAAGGAATCAGGGGCTATGGGGAAAAGGTAGATTAGTGGAATTGAGGGTTCTCAGATCAGCCATGATCTCATTGGATGGCAGAGCAGACTCTCTGGGTTGAATAGCCTAGTTATTCTCCTAAACCTTATGCTCTTGTAGCATCCTGACTTGAAACTTTACTGCTGTTTGTTTACTGTCACTGATACTAAATTCTCTAACAGTACTGCAGGTGTACTTACCTCACGTGGACCATTGCAGTTCAAGAAGTCAACTCAATACTGCTTTCTTCAGGCAATTAGTGATGGACAATAAATGCTAGCTTTGCCAATTATGCTCAGGTCACCATGCATGAATTTAAAGCAAAATACAGTGATGAACCATATCTGCATACTATTGAAAGAGATGGGGAGTGGGGGAGGAACATTTCTTGTGATCTGTGCTGCCCCTATATCATGATTTGACATGGGCTATTAGAGACAGCCTGGGAACTTTTGATGACATCATTCCCATTTCTCACATCACTGGAGCAGAACTTTTAAGACATCAGGTCTGAAGAATGATGTTTGCTTGCAGACTGCAGCTAATCAAACATTCCGGACAATCAAAGAGACTAAGAAATGTGCAGATCTCTACCTGTAACACTCATACTGTGACACAGTTCAACAGGGTACACTTTTGCAACGCTTAAGCTGTTGAGCTGAGGGTTTCTCACTGCTGATAAAGGTGCTGAGGTCAAGCTTACACACACATATTGTGTTAGTGCTTGAGTTTTGGGGATTGATCATGGTGCATTGACATCTCCCCTATGTTCTCAGCAACAGCTTTGACTCGGGAAAAGTTACTGGACCTGCACAAACGTTCATTTTCCTTGCATTTGATGCATGAAATTCCTCAGAACTCTATTAAGTAGTCACAACTGGTTGATAATGGATGGTTTGATAGTAATAACAAATACATCCATTAACTGCTGGAAAAAGTGGACCATTTCAAACGAGATTTCAGAAATCCACACTTGCATTCATCCATGTCATTTCAATAGGGGTGAGATTAGTTTAGGATGATTGCACAGTTTGTCATGTGAAGGGGCAGCACTGTTTTATGCTACACTGGGCTTCTCTCCTATTGAGTTCAGTAAAACACTGTACTGAAATGGGGATCCCAATTCAGTATCACTTATTTTGTTTATCGTGATCACTTGCACCCCTCAGTGCATGTTGGCATGGAGCTGGAACAAACTCTTACACAATACTTCAGTACCCATTTTCTTTTGTTACTTCCTAACACCAGCATTCAGTTCCCTCAGTCTGCAACACATACTGGGAGAAATGCATCAGACTCTCGTGTTGCTTTGCCTTACTATTCTAAAAATATTTGTTTTGGTTTGCAGCAAGCCAGGAAGCCTTACGATGTTAGAGATGTGATCGAGCAGTATTCTCAGGGTCATCTCAACTTGATGGTGCGAATCAAGGAATTGCAAAGAAGGTATTTATCTCTAATTGCTTCACAATGGGCAGCCTGAGAATTGAATATAAAATGCAGAGTACCATTCATGATATCAAAACACAAGAGCTAGGGACTGCAATCCTGACCATCGACTCACTAATGTTGGATTTGCACCCCGTAAGATCTTACTCAACTGACAATGCTTTCTGCTAAACTGAATAGATTTAAATTAACAGTCTACTCGTGGTTCATTAGTGCAAATCCTGCATGATAAGGGCTCTATGGTGATTGCAGAGGTGCTTAGAAATTGTGAGGGTGGCATTTGAAAAGCCAAAAGCGGCTCAAGTTTGTGCCAGCAATCTGTGTGTAAGGATGGGTCACGCAGGAAGAGGAAAACAAAATGCTGGAAATGTTCAGCAGTTCAGATGGCATCTGTGAAGAAAGGGCTACAGAGTTTCACGGAGTCGGGGTTGCCAATTGGCTGATTGACTGGTGTATGTTGCAAAGTGATGCCAACAGCGCAGGTTCAATTCCAGTACCAGCGGAGGTCACCATGACACTCCTACCTTCTCAAAGGTTAAACTCTGTCTGACAGAGCAATCCTAGGGTCCTCTGGAACTATGGTGACTTTACCTTACCACGATACAGGTTTAGAAAAAAACTAGGTTGGCTTATGGTTACTATGGTGTTCTATTAAAGGAAAACACACGCCCGTTTCATGGATTGTTCTTTGTGGAAATGGTAGTCCTACTGGAAGGGATGTTTTCTCAGCTACTCTCCTCCATGCTGCCTTCGAGGTTATTGCATCCTTGGTAATATCAATGATTGAACTGTTCTGGATGGCGAAGTTTTGCAGGGTAACAATATTGGTAACAATCATTGATCTAGACCATATTTCAAGGCCTCCTCTATTCTACCAAAACACTGGATAGTCCTGTCAAGGACCAGTTGGATAGAAAATAGGAGCAGGAGTAGGCCATGAGAACTAACTTGTGGCTTATTGTTGTGTACCTCAGCTCATGTACAGATCAACTCTGGTCTAATTCAATGAAGAAACAGGTTCAAGGGGCTGACTGACCTACTCTTGTTCCTGTGCTCCTTTGAAAAGCTTTTTCATACTGCAGGCACCAAAATGAAGGACTTCTGCAAGATTTACAGCCAGCCAGTATGCCTCTACTATTTTAGTTTCCGTCCACCTTTCTATGGAAACTTGGTCTTCAATCATTTTATTGCCCTGATTAGATGTAATTACAGATTGGCATTTGATTTTTTTCCTATGGTATTTGCATTGAAGCAATTGTAACCTGCTCCCAGGGCCTTATTTCTCAGCTTAATGCTATGTCTAGTGCAGAGATCATTGGAATCCACCTAATACTCTATCCTTCCCTCAGAGAAACCATCTCTGTTTTGCAACTGAATAATTGTGAAGGCGCTCAGATTAATATTTTGCAGCTTCCATCTTATCATTACTCGACTGGGCTAAATTATCCTCCTAATTTCTCCCTCCCAACACTCCAGGACAATTTCTGGCCAGGATTGTCTGATTTAAGATATTTAAGGGTGTGGCGGCTATCTGATTGAAATCGTACTTTCAATTTAACTAAAAGTCAACTGTAATCATCGGACCTGAAAAACGTGTGCCCACAGATGCAGACAGAAATTTGCTAGATCAGATCTGTGCGTCATATCTAAGTCTTTTTTAAAGTTTTGTAGAATGTCTCAAAGAAACCCATTATTGTTTGATAGATGTCTCGGGGCATCGAGACTTGATTTCTAGCAAAAATATTCATGTTGCTCTGTCCCACAATTGGCAGCTAATTGCTGGCATGGCTGTTATATTGCTGCAGATGCCAGGACTAAAAATATGGAGATGTCAGTTCAAGCCCCACCACATCAGTTGGGGAATTTAAATTTAGTTAATGAAATAAATCTGGAATAAAATGCTATGAGTAACCACTGAACTTTCCTTTCATCGTAAAGATCTCAATTGGTTCGCAATTATGGATTAGGGAAGGGAATCTGTTATTCCTGCTTGGTCTGGTCTCTGTGTAATTCCAACGACCAGCAACATCATTGATTGGCTTCTGAAATGGGTTACGGCCCCCTCATTATATTGAAAAATGGTACAATGGACTGCAGTAGTTCAACAAGGTGGCCACTGCTCCAAGGGCAATGAATACTGGCCTTGACAATGTTGCACAAATCTTATGATTTAATGCTGGTGAGTGCACAAACAGATGTAGGGAAACCCTGGAAGGGTGGTATTCTTACAGGATTTTCCGTCCAGACTACAGTGACCAAAAAGATATTTCCTTCTCCCACGCCTGTCAGTTTTCTGCAGGGACCGTTAACTCTGTGATTCCCTCGTCAACTCTATAACCCCCACCAACTTCTCCACCACACCCGGTACCTTTCCTTGCTACCGCAAGAGGTGCAACACCTGCCTCCCCTCTCACCTCTGTCCAAGGTCCCAAACAATCTTCCAGATTGGGTGGTGATTCAACTGCACTTCATCCAACCTTATCCACTGTTTTTGTTGTTCCCGATGTGGTCTCCTCTGTACTGGGGAGACCAAACACAGACCTGGGAACCGGTTTGCTGAGTATCTGTGCTCTGCATGTATCAGCCAACCCAACCTTCTGGTTGCTATCCATTTTAATCCCCCTTTCCCACCCCCACCCCTGGCGACATGTCCATCCTTGGCCTCCTCCATTGTCAGAGTGAGGCCAAATGGAAACCGGAAGGACAACACCTTATGTTTCGTCTGGGAAACTTATGGCCCAATGGCCCCAGTATTGACTTCATCAGCTTCAAAATCCTCCCAGCCTTATCCCTTGTCTAACCCTCCCAATTCTCCTCACTTCCCTGACCTGTCCTAACCTATCCATCTTCCTACTCACCTATTCACCACAGCCTTCCCACTGACCAAACAAAACAGCCCCCTTCCTGCATTGACCTATCACCATCCCACCTACTCTTCCCCCCAGGTCCCCCAGCCCCTCCCTCGATTTACCTCTGGGTTTTTCCCTCCACCTCCTGATGCGGGGTTTTGGCCCAAAACGTTGACTTTCCTGCCCCTCAGATGCTGTCTGACCTGTTGTGTTCTTCCAGCATCATATCTTTTGTGCAGAAATTTACGGTTTCCTTTTCCCTCCCCAGACCTCGGCTGTTCCCATCAAGGATTTTAAAATCAGCTTGAACGTTTGTCAAATGCCAAGTTTGTAAGATGCTGCTTCTCAGTTCTTCCCTTGCACTCAGTTTGCTGTTCTTTGATGTGCAGAGGACATGTTAGGAGGAAGAGAGTGCGTAAGAGTTCACATATAGAAAGACAGAATCCCTAGCTCTGATCTGTGTCCACATTCTAAAAAGGAGAAATACACTTGATGGATGCAGTTCCATGGGGAAGGAGGGTGTCATGAGAACTGACAAATTCAACCAGTATGCTATCTCTGCACAACAAGAGTGGAATGGGGTGATTCCCATTGAATTTAATGCTTCAATAGTTGCAACTCACATTTGAGTTCTTATTCAATGAGAAAAAATGAAACTTGACCGATCAGTTCTCTATGCGAACTTGTCGGAATCCCACAGGGTCAGTGGTAACACTCTCTCCATCGGAATCAGATGGTCATGGATAAAGCACCATCCCAGAGACTTGAGCACATCGGCTAACCATCACTGAGGGAGGGTTGTATTCCTGGAGATGAGATCCTCGGGTGTCTTGTATTTTGTTGAAAAGCTGTGGAGGGCTTCGAGCTGGGCTTTTTGGTTAGGGAGAGGCTTGCTGCATGATCAGACACTTCGAAGGGCAGCAGAGCTATCGCAATTGGTTCCCCAGATGCAGAATTCCCACCCAAGGTTGGCACTCTTGCACAAAGCACCACCACCACCACAAAGACCGTGCCAGCTGTCAGGACATGAGTGCTAAGATCTTGAATGAATACTTTTTGGGGAGGGGGTGCTCTTGGTTTGGCGGGGGAGAGAGGCAGAATTTCGGAACCTACGTCAGAGGCTTGACTCTGAGTAGTCATCCATCCGCCCTATCTGAAGCACAAATTAGTCCGGATCAAGCAGCCCAAACTACCACCCCCCCCCCCCCCCCCCCCCCCCCCCCCCCAACCCTTAAAAAACTGCCAACCCCCTTGCACTAGTTTTTGAGTCAGGCAGATTGACTTTCTCATGCCACCTTGGATAATTACTGTCCATTGATAAGGAGGTCATTACTTACTTCCAATTTTCAGCAGGGAAGGAAGGTCAAACCTGTTCGCTCCTGCTCAGAATGTGCTTCAAATGGAGGTGCAAACACTGTGTCAAAATAAAACTACCTTCCCTCTTCCTGGCCCATCACCTCTGGGACTGGAAGGTTATACACAGTGTGTTTTGAACCATATGTTCAATTGAGTTTCTCCTAGCTGAACATAAAATATCTGGTGAACTATTCCCTGTTGCCTTGATCAAGATGTGTCCCTTAATCAACAAATTATTTGGTCATTTTATTGTTTGGAACATTGTTGTATGCAAACCACCTGCTGTATTTCCCTCAAGTACTAAAGTGACTAGACGACAGCAAGTATTTCATTGGTTGCAAAGATCTTTGCAATGTTCAGAGGGTGTGGGAAAAAAAAAAAGCAGGTTCTGTCTTTCTTTTGCTGTTCTTCATGCCTGACAGAGAGTTGTGGGAGGACCACTAGCAAGTTAATCCTTACATTGACAAAAAGCCTCACTAAATGCCATTGTGATTGAACAACTCTGTACGAACTGAATTTTCTTGCAGTCGGCTAATCACTGTTTCATACTGTAACTCCTGGTGAGGCAATCTCACAGGAAAGGCCAGCTATGTGAGGTCCCATAGCTCTGTTGTTTTAAATTTGGTCATAGTTTGGGATTTGTTTCTGATTTCCGAAGTGATAAATGCAACTAGCAACTCGAGCAAATTGGTAACATATGTTTCACTTGTGCCTCTCATTTCATTGTACATAGATATTGAAAAGGCGAAGAAAAACAAAACAGTGCTACAAGTTCTTGGCATGCTGTTTTTGCAGTGGGTGCCACTCCAGGCTTTACATTATTAGAATGGCTCCCACAGATAGTGAAACAAAGCAGAATCAAGAAACAGGGAAGTAAAATTGTTGGAAAGTGCTGGGGAGTTTCCGTGCTGAGTGCTAATTGAGACCGAATGGAATTAGAGATCTCGTCCAGTAACATATTGTATTTTAAGGGCTGTTAAAGACAGGTGAAGTACATAAGGGTGACCTGATATATCTTGAATTTGTATCTGTAGTAGTGTGCAGGTGAAGAGGATGGCATGGTTCTTATTTTTTTGCAAGCTGGTGTACTTCTTTTCAAGCTACACCATTGGCGATCAGTGAGGCAAAGAGGAGAGCCCAAGTGTGCGAGACCCCAGTAGCTAACAGTACACAGACTCTCCTCTGCTGTGCTTCCATATGGCAACACCCAGAAACCAGGTCCTTCACCGCCTCAGGTTAAAGCTTTTGAGAGCAACCTGGAGGATGTTTGGCCACCAGATTGTAGTCCGACATTGCAGTGGACACGCCCTGACACTCCTGAACCAAATTCCCAGCCATGTTCTGCCTTGTGGATACCTGGGAGAGTTGATGTGGATCCTGACCAAAGATCTGAAGTGGAGCCCAAAGGCTCCAGCACCTCCTGCAGCCAAGCCAGTTCCAGAAGTAGTGTTCAGCAAACCTTTGGGAGTCCACCAGAGAGGTCAAGATGGGAATCTGATATTTGGACAAAGGACTCTGGGAACTTTGCTCGGGCTTATGATTTGGAGAGGACACTCCAGTATTGCTAAACACAAGAGTTGACCATCAAGTTGCAAACCATCATCTTATGAGATGAATGACCACCAGACACAGCAAGAAGAAAGACTAATTGGAAAACAAAATTTAGCAGAATTGGTCAGGAGGAGACAGGACCTAAAATGGGTTTCATTCCTGACATTTACATGCAATGTAGAACTACCAGCATAGTCAGCACCTAGCTCACAAATTACTTGATTGTAAAGTAACTCAAGGTCAACAATGTTATGACCATGTCTCCAGGCAAAGTTCTCCAATTTGTTACTGATCCAGACAGAATGCCTCAAATCGTTAATCTTGTGGGTGAGAAAGGGTGGGCTAGTTCCTCTTGGTTATCCACCTGCTCCCTCAGTTAGCTGTAACAAAGTCTGTTTGAAAATGATTCCTTCTCTTGTGGACATGTTGCTTTCAGACCTAGATGAACTTGTGGGTTAAAGAAAGCCAATTTAACTAGGCCTTCTTCAATTGACAAAGAGTTGCTTTATTAAATGCTAAACCTGAGAAAAAATAGTAACCCCACACACGCATATCAGCTAGCTGAACATTGCTGCCATTACATTAAATATTCTAAGTAGTGTTCATCTTGATAATTGAATTCTTGATATCAAGAATCTTGACTTTGTAATTGATTAAGATTCTTTTGTCCTAATTCCTTTTGGAATTGCCTGACCAATGGCACCCCAAGTGAGAGTAGGGTTTTCCCCATTCTGTTATCTGCAGATGAGGGGTGTTTAAATGGCTGTTTCTCAGAGCTGTGACTTTCAGAACACACTAGTCTGCACACCACGACATCGAGGCTGCTGCCTTCCATTTTGAGCTCCTTTTAATGTGTCTTTCTGAAAGGCAAGAATACACAAGTTCTGTAAGAGGGGGCTTTCTGTTGTGAGGGAGGAGATAGTCCACCTCATCATTATCTCTTCCTATTACATTTTTGTCTCTGAAGTTTTTCTGTCATGATACAGGTACAACATTAAATGGGCTCTACATAGATTTTTTTTTGACAATGGCTTCCAGTTATTGACTTCTTTTAAAACACAAACCTTTTGATTTAACTCTGCGCAAGTTACTGGGGATTCGAATCCTTTGTCATAATAAGACCAATCTCATGGGCTACGGGGCTGCAGTGTTACCTGACTTTGTTTTGGAGAAATGGTCAATGTACAGCAGAAGTCTCAAATTCTTAGCAAAATATCAGCTGTGATGATTCTTTCAAAATTGTGTTAATCCACTGGCAGGACAGGAGCTCAGATATCAGTGTCTTCTCTTAGGCTAACATCTTCAAGATCAAAGCACAATTTGCAGTCAGTCAGCTTCACTGGATGGACCACATCATCCACATTCCTGACCAAACCTTCCAAACCAAGCTCTCTATTCTGAAAAATGTCTCAGGAAGTGGTTACCAGGACAACGGAGGAAAAGGATACC
Source organism: Chiloscyllium plagiosum (assembly GCF_037043375.1). Lineage (NCBI taxonomy): Eukaryota > Metazoa > Chordata > Chondrichthyes > Orectolobiformes > Hemiscylliidae > Chiloscyllium > Chiloscyllium plagiosum. Next base: position 61,867,141 of record NW_028270156.1, read on the forward strand.
CTCAAAGCACGCATTAAAAAAAAGTACAATATTTCTACCAGCCCACGATAATTACTAGCACAGGAACCTCTCTCACTCCAAAGTGGAGGAGTAGCATCCGTGAAAGTGTCAGCCATTTTGAGAGTCTTGACAGGCCCAGGTGGGATGATGTGCTAACAGCAGAAGGAACATGCAAAACTCATGCCTCTCATCTTTCTACTTCTTCAAATGTTACTTTCAGGGAAGGATGTGTGGATCCAGAATTGGACTATTTGGTCACACCAATGCCCACAATACTCAAATGCAAGAAAATAATCCTCGATCCTGAGGGATTGTCTGAAAAGAAGACTAAAAGAAATATAAATACATTTACTGCTATTATGTGTACAAATCATTGAAATGGGAGGGGCTTCTGCTCATCACAATGACTGGTCAGGAATAGTACGAACAATGAGAAAGCTAGGAAGCGAGCTACCAACACTCCAACCTGTTCCACAGTATTTCACAGAAAGGTACTTCATTTCAAGAGGAATTTAAAGGGTGCCAAATATGCGCCATGAGGGTGATGGCTTGTTCTTACTTTATAGCAATTCTCAATACCCAGTTCACCCTCATCCTGCTTGCTGGCATGAGCAAGCTGCAGATGGTGTTATCATGGACCCATTGCTTTCAAACCCATCCCATGGATCAGCCTTCCCCTTCTGATACTCTGCTTTCGAACCTTCCGAGCTGCAGCAGCCCAAGGGCCAGAGGGATAGACACCATCCTCCTGATGAAGCGGTTTCATCTCTTGATATCTGATGCCAGATGCCACAGCTCTATCATAACCTGCTCAGTTGGGTCATAGATTCACCGGCTCTGCTCCCTCTTATTAGGTATTGCTTTATCCTGCATGAATAAGGGAAGAATGTCAGCGATTATTGGGCACTGTGATTGTAATAACATGAGACACATCTGAATAACCAGAGGAATGTGGAGACAGCAAGAGGTAGCTTTCAGGCTGCCCATATTAGTAGATATGTGAAGGTGAGATGGAGGATCTGGATGTTCGGCCTGAGTACCAGGGCATGCTTGTGGACATGTGGTGCATTGAGTAGTGAGAGCTGATGACATGGTGAATTGTCATGAGAAGATGCATTCACTGTTCATGACCACCCAGGCAGGGCTATTAGTCTTTCTTGAGCATTGTTGCCAGGTCCTCGGTGACCTGTGTGATGACATGTTCCCAATGGTTTCCGAGCACACACCCCCATGGACTATGACATCTTTCATTTCCTCCCTGTCCATTCTCCTACAGTTTACAGTATTGAAAGACTACATTGGCGCAGTGTTACATCCAGTTTCCTGTGGCACCCAGGTCTTTTATTTTAAAAGCTCTTCCTTTGTGATTGACATCATTTGCCATTTATATCAGCTAAGTACCAATTAAAATGCTCGCGATGTGTGAAGGCCACTGGTTTTCCTCTGCTTGAATCCAAACTGTAAATGAGCAAACTCCTCTTAAGTGGGCCACATGACAGATATTATGGGATGCACAGGAGAGAACGTTAAGAGAGTCTGCGATTTAGTGGGCAGAAGAATGCCTCACCATACGACAGTGCCCAAAATACACATTATGTACACTGAAGTGGCTGAGCAATTTCAGTTTTAGGCATGTTCTACATTGTGTGCCCTGGCCCCTGTCGTTCAACTTGGATTTTATTTATTGAGAAATTCATCGGTTGTTCGGTAGCACAGGAAAGTTGAAAAGAGTTAAAAACAAAGGAAGGGAGAACAGGATAAACCCCAAAGGGAAATAAATCATCAATGGAGAAGGTTGATTTCAGAAGCATAGACATTTATTGTAAGGAAAACTTGAAGAACTAGAGAGTACCTTTCTTCTGTGGAAATGCTAGGAAAATTAGGCCTACTATTCCAATCTCCATCTCACACTCTCCTCAGCCTTTGTCCTGTCGACACCACTGTAGGCACTACAAGTGCTAGAAGCCAGAAAATTGGTCTGCAGTTCCAATATTCCACCTTTATACCTTGAAGACTGAAATCCTACAAGGCGATATAGTTTGAAATGGTATGAGACCTGGGATAGTTTCAGGAAATTCTTTGAATTGAAGAAGGCAGGGTAAACGCTTCAATTATTTCTTTCCATTCTTGCCTCACTGTTTAGCCCTTGTATTTGAGAAATGAATTGCGGTTGTAATTTTGGGGTATTTTTGCCACTGAAAGGTCCCTTGCCACCTTTTCTGATTCTGCAGGGTGATTCCTACTGCAGTAGGGTCAAACAGTTTCTTTCATTATTCTGGTCAGTTCCCTCACATTCTTACGGGAATCCAGAAGTTTACCCAGCAAATCAGAAAACACACTGCAGACCCAAGGATGGGCCACGATTGTCCAAAGATGGTGTTTGTAGAAGACCAGCCTGTGCCAAAAAAGCAGAGTCCAACTGAGAGTGCCATCGCTTTTGAAGCTCCCAGATGAGATGGGTTATTGCAAGAAATGAAATAAGCTTTCTTTCAAAAGTTGCTATTTCTGCTGACTCAACCCTCAGAAATATCTTCACCCCAGAGCTGATTTCCCTGTAACTTTAGAATGTTGAGCACCAGTGCCTACATTAAGTTGGATCTTCACAATATATGTCACAAATAAATCTGGTGCAAACTTGCTTGTACTAGGAACCAAACTTCTACACTTAAGTCTAACGTTCCTGTAGTTCCAGACCCATACATTAGAAGAGAATTTGACACTGGACCGTGGGACTGAATCAACAATGAGTAAACAAGATGGCGGCACACAAGTAAAACTTCTCACCCATTGCCACTTCCTTGCCCATTCTGAGCCAACTGCTTAGAGAGCTGTTACTAGATGGGCACCAGTGCCACTTTGTACCTGGCAGGGTGAGGTGATGAAGGGCAGTTGAACACTAGTCCATCAAAACTTTGAGTCTGTGATGTTAGCCAAAGAAGGACTAATGATGATTGTGAAGAATATTAAGCAGTAATAAAGAGCAAGAGCATCAAGTAAGACATTGAAAAATTTGAATCTATCAGTCTTTGCACATGTGTTTTCTGTTGCCAGGCAGTGGAGCTGTTTCACTGTAAAGAATATTGCTGGTATTGCAAATCATATTCATCCTAACAGCAGTGCTGATGAGGTTAGGCCAATTTTGGTGCTTGTCTCCTTATGCTATACTAATGGTGTTTACTCTCCCCACATATTCCAAAACCACTTAGGAAATCCAATATCTTTTTGAGTATGTCTGGCCAGGTCTGAGAAACTGAATGGAACATCAATGGATTCTTCCTGCATGAATTAGATTTGGAAGAGATTGTGTAAATTGACAATATGCGAAGCAGTGCAGAGAGCTACATTTTAGAAAAGGGGTGTTGAGACTTCCATTGGACTTCTGGATCATAAATCTGAGCTTCTGTTGGGTTTGTTTACAGCGAGATTTCACAGAATTTGTTCAGAGCAACGCAGATGATTGCGAAAAGTTCAAGCACAGATTATGTCGAGTGTAAATTGAGTTTCTCCAATAATTTGCGCTCTTTTGAGAAAACAAACCATGCAGCAATCCCTGCAGCAAAATTGGCCAGCCCCTGCTCCACACCCCACTCTGAACTCCAAGCGCTGAGCATTGGTGATTCGCAGTAATAATGGTGAATTGCCACTTAGAAGAAAGCTCTCAATATCAGTTAGTTCTTCTGAGCACAAGGGACTGAATTGCTGATAACTCTGAAGATGCAGCATGTCATAGAGTCATACAAAACCCCGCACCTACTCTTCTGATCCTGCCACCACCAATACCACCCCCCCATCCCCTACCCAACATCCCACCATCCCGCTAAAATTACACAAGGGTTAAAGAGGCTTTGGGTGACTGCCTGCCCTCGGACCAATTGAAACTCTGAAGTGACCGAGGTCCCATTTATATCTTTCTCCTCTCATCCATGTCCTCTACCCTAGGAAAAAGACCTTGGCTATTCACCCTATCCATGCCCCTTATGATTTTATAAACCTCTGTAAGGTCATTCCTCAGCTTCCGATGCTCCAAGGAAAATCACCCTAGCCTATTCAGCATCTCCCTACAGCTCCAGCCTTCCAATGCCCACAGCCTCCTTGTAAATATTTTCTGAACTCTTTCAAGTTTCACACCATCCTTCCTATAGCAGGAGACCAGAATTGAATGCAGTATTCCAAAAGTGGCCTCACCAGGGTCCTCTACAGCCGTAACATGACCTAACAACTCAAATATTCAAGACACTGATGAATGAAGGCAAATGGCCAAATGCCCTCTTCACCACCCTGTCTGCCTTCACCTCCACTTTCAAGGAATTATGCTCTGCACCCCTAGGTCCCTCTGTTTAGCAACACTCCCCTGGGCCCTACCATTAACTGTATAAGTCCTGCCAGATCCTTACCAAAATGCAATACCTTACATTTATCAAAATTAAACTCCATCTGCCACCCCTCGGCCCATTGGCTCAGCTGATCAAGAGATAAACCATACTCACTGTCCACTACACCTCCAGTTTTGGTGTCATCTGCAAACTTACTAACCAACCCTCCTATATTCACATCCAAATCATTTGTATAAATAATGAAAAAGGCAAGTTGGACGAAAGGGTCTGTTTCTGTGCTATATATAACTCTATGACTCTGTGTCCCTGGTTTTAGACTCCACAACCACAGGTAACATCCTCCTGAGTCGAGTCTGTCCAGCCTTGGTAGAAGCTTATATGTTTCAATCAGGCACCTTCCTACCCTTTTAAACTCTAGTGAGAAAAAGCCCAGCCAAACCAATCTCTGTTCATATGACCGTCCTCCCATCCATGGTGTCAACCTAGTGAACCTCCGCTGTTCTCCCTCTGTGGCATGCATGTTCTTTTTGAGGTTGCACACAAAACCCCAGGTGAAGTCTTGCCAAAGCCCAGTAAACTACCATAAGATTCCCCTATTTCTGAACTGGGATAGGCTCTCATTGAAGGCCAATATGCCACTTGCCTTGCTAATTGTTTGCTGCGCCGGCCTGTCTACTTGCTTTGACTGGTTTTTATAAAGATACCCAGAGCCCTCTGTACATCCGTACTTACCAAAATATCACTATTTAAATAATACTCATTCTTTTTGGTTTTCACACCATATAACTTCACCTTTTGCCACAGTGTACTGCATTTGCCATGTGCTTGCCCAATCACTCAACTTGTCTAAATCACCTTGCAGCCTCCTTACACCCTCATCACAGCTCACATCGAGTTTTTGTCAACAGAAAACTAGGAAATGTTGCATTTGGTTCCCTCATCCAAGTCATTTATATTTATTATAAATAACTGTGGCCCAAGCACTACCAAGCACTAATCCTTGTGGTAACCATACTCGTCATTACCTATTGGTCAGGAAACAATCCATTTATTCCTACTGTCTGTTTCCAGTCTATAAACCAATTTTCAATCCATGCCGTTACATTATCCCCTATCCCATGTGCTTTAACATTACCCACTAACCTCGTATTGAGGGACCTTAGCAAAACCTTTCTGAAAATCTAAATACATCAAACCCACTGGTTCTCCCTTATCTATTCTACTAGTTACATCCTCAAAAAACTCCAGTAGGTTTATTCACCCAGGGTTTCCCTTTCATAAATCCAAGATGGCTTGGGCCAATCACATTAATGCTTTCTAAATGTTCTGTTCTCACATCTCTTGTATATTTTTCTGCCTGTGAGCTTCTTACCTTTCTGAATTTTATTTCTATCCTTGTTTCTCCTTCCTCCATCTCCCTTGCTCAGGTTCCTATCCCCCTACCATTCCAGTTTAAGGCCTTCTGACAGCATAACCCCTCACCCCTTCCCAGGGATTGCCCGCTTGGTGTCTGAGTCTGGACAACTTTTTGTTGGGTCGCATAAAGTCCTGTCTGATTGGCTGGCAGCTCCCTGAAGTGGGACTTCCACCATAGGTAGAAAGGAGTACTTGCAGTCATGTCATGGTGCTTAGTGTCAAGTACCTGTGGAGGCAAGTTAGCCCCTCTGACTTTTCATCTGGAAGGGTGGGTATGCATGTGAGGTGACTGCAGAGCTCCTGTTAAATCTAGGCCCACACACTTAAAAGCTTTTGGCTATCATAGTTTGATAATTTATTAAGCAATAGAAGAATACGGATCATTGAAATGAAGACAGTTTTAGTATAGAAGGGCAAAATTTATCAGCATTGGCTTGGAAGGCCGAAGGGCCTGTTCCTGTGCTGTATTGTTCTTTGTTCTGACTGAACACTACCCCAAAATAATTAGCAAATGGTTCTGCATGGTTTCCTAAAAGCCATTTGCATTTATTTCAATTCATTTAACTCATGAGAGGTCGAATAGAGTTTGAAATACTTTGCTTTGTGGTAAATGCATTTTAGTTCCATTAATCAAATTGTGCACAAGTTGCCACTCTGGAGTATGTCAATAATACTGAGGCATTTTTAAAAATGTATGTCTTAAAACACTGCCGATTGCACTGGATAGTGGCAGATCATCTGTCCTGTGAAGTCACAGGATGTTTCTTTTTGTGGTCTATGGTCTGGATCCTGGGATCACAGCCTAAACAGAAAGGGGTCTTCCATTTAAAGAGTGATAAGAGGAAAGTGTTCTTTCAGAAGGGTGATCTTGGAAATTCTCCTCCCTAAAGGTCCATTCAATATATTCAAGGTTTAGTTGGAAAAATGTATTTGGTATATGAGGAAGAATGGAGCAGCAAAATGGAGTTAAGGCTATAATTACATTAGCGTTAGCTTGATGGGTGAATGCCTTGTCCTGCTTCAATTTCTTATATTTTTAAGTGGCTTGCAAATTGTTTAAAAGGGAAAAAAAAAGTCTGAGAGGCAAAAACACCTTAAAACTAGCATAAATTTGGAGTTGCATCCGAATCATTACCAAATGGGGCGGTATGGTGGCTCAGTGACTAGCATTGCTGCCTCACAGCACCAGGGACCCAGGTTCGATTCCAGCCTTGGGCGACTGCCTGTTTGGAGTTTGCATATTCTCCCTGTGTCTGCGTGGGTGTGCTCTGGTTTTCTCCCACAGTCCAAAGATGTGCAGGTCAGGTGAATTGGCCATGCTAAATTGCCCCACAGAATTAGGTGCATTAGTCAGAGGGAAATGGGTCTGGGTGGGTTTCTCTTCGGAGGGTCGGTGTGGACGCGTTGGGCCGAAGGGCCTGTTTCCACACCATAGGTAACCTAATCCAAAAGGAAAATCCGATCCGAATGTATCTGTTTCTTATTAATATTGTATCTCTTAACTTAAAATCATGTAAAATAATACGTATGCAACTCTTATTTGTTTGCTGAATTAATTGTTAATTCTATTTTTATCTTATTTCCTAGACTAGACCAGTCCTTAGGAAAACCAACCATGTTCCTCTCTGTCTCAGGTAACTTTACTAACCAGTTAATATAATCTGACAAATGGGTTCAAACTGATCTCCAGTGTGGAAAGGTTTTATGCCTCACCCTCATTCAATGTCTCAGGGTTACGTAAGTGACCAGATAAGGCATACAGGGCAGAGAGCTCTCACATTGCATTACAGTCTGCTGGTTTAGCTGATCACAGCCGAGACACAACATACTGACTGCAATAATTTACATTTACAGAAGGTTGTTAACATCCTTCTTGTCTGCTCTGCCCGAAGGCAGGTCCTTGACTTTTTGTCTACTGATGATTCATCTGGGGTTAGTTTTCTTGGCAACTTCTGTGTTCGTGGTAGTTTGCCAATCGCCTTCTACTCACAGGGGCAGGGCAAGGAGGCAGGCTCCAGGCCTACCTCAACTGGAATGAAAATCAAACCCATGCTCTTGGCGCTAATATGAACCACATGTTAATCATCGAGCCAACTGAGCTAACGACTCCCCAACCCCCTTCACATAACACAATGTCCTAGAGTGCCTCACAGTGATGAAAGAAAATAACAATGCACCAAACAATGGTGGAAGTAGTATTAGAAGCAGAAGGTGAAAGTCCTAGTCATAAAGTCATAGAGATTTACAGCACAGAAACAGACTCTTCGGTCCAACTTGCCCATGCTGACCAGATATCCCAACCTAATCTAGTCCCATTTGCCAGCACTTGGTCAATTTCCCTCTAAACCCTTCCTATTCATATACCCATCCAGATGCCTTTTAAATGCTGTAATTGTACCAGCCTCCACCACTTCCTCTGGCAGCTCATTCCATACACGCACAACACTCTGCATGAAAAAGTTGCCCCTTAGGTCCCTTTCAAATCTTTCCCTTCTCACCCTTAACTTTTGCCCTCTAGTTCTGGACTCCCCCTCCCTGGGGAAAATACCTTGTCTATTTAAATATCCATGCCCCTCATGATTTTAAATAGAAGGTAGGTTTTAAGGAGGCTTTTGAGAAATGGAAGTGGGATAGTGTAGTGATTGGATTGAAGTTGGCTAGGTGGATCTTGTTGAGTATGAGATCCCTGATTGGGATTATTGATTTGGACCAATGAGGGAGCCCAGGCTGACAGATTAAAAGCTGGAGTCTCCGAGTGTCTCCTCGCTTTCGGGACGGGCTATGAGCTGGCTGGTCAGAGTCCACGCATAGTGCACATGTAAATAAAAGGTGACTTGGTGATAGGATACCAGCCTCTGTGCAATTATTTAGATAGCTAGGAATGGAGGGGCTTGAAGAGGCACTACCACAGAGTAGGGTCAAGGCAGCTGAAGATGCAGGGAGTGAACAGCCCATGGTGGGAAGGAAGCATGACGTAGTGCAGAATGGAGGACAGACAACAAAGTTTTAGTTGGGTTGCAATAACCGAAGACACTATAGAATCCCTACAGTGTGGAAACAGGCCCTTCAGCCCAACAAGTCCACACTGACCCTCTGAAGAGTATCCCACCCAGACTCATTCTCCTATATTTACCCCTGACTAATGCACCTAACCTACACATCCCTGAACACAGTGAGCAATTTAGCATGGCCAATTCACCTAACCTGCACATCTTTGGATTGTGGGAGGAAAGCAGAGCAACCAGAGGAAACCCACACCGACAAGGGGAAAATGTGCAAACTCCACACAGATGGTCACCTGAGGCTGGAATCGAACCCAGGTCCCTGGCGCTAAGAGGCGGCAGTGCTAACCCCTGAGCCACCATGCCGCCCCAGATAGGATGGTTTCTCAATCATTGAGGAAGAATTGTGCTGCTGTCTCTTGAGACTGCTAGATGTAAAGAAAGTACTAAATGCCTCCCGTGGTCCAGAATGGGCTGGAAACTGAGGTGGGGATTATTTTCTTCCTTTGCTGTAGAGTGCTTTTAGTGGGGTCTCCAGTAGAGAGAAGAGAAAGCAATTGGCAGGGGCTTTTTGTTTAAGCTTGAAATCTTGGGTCCGGCGAGAATTCAGAACAGGACGGGGTGAGCTAGCAGGTGTGGAGTGTAGGTGATGATCCAGGGAACACTGTTGGGACATGCTTGGAGACTGGAAGTTGCTATGACCAGGCTTGGCTGTCGTCCTATACAAGACCAAATTGTATCAGCATTCAGTTCTGTATGATAATTGTTGTTTGGGTGGTGTATCAGAAGTGGAATCAGATGTCAGCCAATAGACCACGCTGTCAGGAAGGGAAGAGAGGTGAAAATAGCTGTGATTGAAAGGAGAGGAATGGAAAGGAGCCTCCAGTCCACAGTTTAAATTTGGGGTGGAATCTAGTAGAGGTTGACTAAGCAAAAAATGTGACTTTGGGCTGTACAGTGCCTGCCCAAGATCCTTGAACTTGTTGTACTGATGTAGACAGAACGCAGGACCTACTGGCACTGACCTAACAGTTTCATTTAGACAAGGTCCAGAAAAGCTGCATTGAAAATGGTCCACGATTACAGTTCAAAGTGTGTGTTATGAGGATGCAGAAATGTAGAAAAACTGTTTTAGCGTCAGGTCTGTGCTGCACTTGGCCCTTCAGTCCAATTTTGACATTGCATGCAAAATATGGAGAATACATTATCCCCCAGCACTGACTCCTTTCTCCACTGAATATGACAGAAAGAAATTCTCAGATAGGATATTCACTCAAGCCACTTAAGTATGTTTTTATTCCTGATATGCCTTGTTTAGCTCAAAATTAGACAGTATTTGGTTGACCTTATCAAGAACAAAATGCAGATTTAATTCATTTCTCGAGGGTAAATAGACAGTTTTACATCTTACCCAGTTCTTTCTTTATTAAAAGGTTAAAAACATGCATCAATTATAAAACCAAAGATGTAGCAACCCATTGCAGCCTGAAAGCTAATCTCATTTGCAATAAGGGCCATTTGGTCTGGAAGAAAGATCATTTCAAATGTGAATTTGGTACTTTAATGAGCTTTGCGGTGCTTTTGATACCGCTTATTTTTGTCAGTCCTAAAAATATTTAAACAAGTGTATCATAGCCATTTTCTGTAAAATCATTTTAAATATACAGCCACAAATAATGAGCTAATCCTCCTTCTCATGGTGTATTTCAGAAAAAAGCCAGGACAGGGGAAAGAACACAATCGGGGCAAGACTTAATAGAGTAGAGGAGAAGGTAAGACTGCTTTACAGTTCACACTGCACGAGGTTGTAAACACAGATCTGGCTGCTTGAGTTTGTGAAATCTTGATGCCGAACAGGAATTGCAGTTTTACGGGCATTCTGATGAATTTGACAAGGGTGCGCACATCCAGTTTGCTTCAATGTTTATACGGGGTATGGGAGTTTACAAAAGGACTATTGTGACAGTGCAGCATCCACATTCAACTCTCCTGTGGGCCTAATTGCAGCCTGGTGAAATAGGAAAGGAGAGAAACAAAGCAAGCCATTGCTGTATCCCTTGCCCTTCCAAGCGAGTGAATCATTATTGCATGCCCCACTCTCTCAGCCACAGTTGCTTGCATCACCCGAACGAGGAACTTGATCGTCTCACATTGATTCCAAAAAGATGCCTTGAAAGTCCTTCCGTGTATAGGCTTCAGCAATCTGAAACAATGAAATTTGAAATGTGTGGTGATTGTTATAATGGCTGTGCCGGTGTAATGAGTTTACCAGGGGAACGTGAATTGTTTGCACCACATTATGGCATGTTGGACGTGAGTATGGGCAGTGTTTGCTGGGACTCCAGGCTGTCTTCTCCTGCTCCTGTAGACTTTGGCAGCTTTGTGCAATATGGCTCTTTTATATGTCAATCATCTAATGTTCGCTGACTCACAACCGAGCAATGCTTACAAGAGGGCAGGAAGTATAGAATAATGAGTGACGGATATGTCAAATTTATTGCAAGGTTATAATCCTAGCTTGGGATGCAGCTGATCAGGAAGTGTAGCACCTGTCCACATACTGAGCCAGAAATACGAGACAAGGATTTGATTTAGCTGTTGACCTATGTTTGCACGTTTCGCTTCAGCAACCAAGATAGAGGATAACAAAAATAAATAGATTTGTGCTCTGGACTATTAGTTCTATATTCGAGAGTGTGGTGCTGGAAAAGCACAGCAGGTCAGGCAACATCTGAGGAACAGGAGAATCGACGTTTTGGGTATAAGCCCTTCATAAGCTCTTTTCTGGTGCAGTGTTTACACCGGAAATGTCGACTCCCCTGCTCCTCGGATGCTGCCTGACTGGCTGTGTGTTTCCAGAACCACACTCTCAACTCTGATCTCCAGCATCTGCAGTCCTCACTTTCTCCTATTAGCCCTATTGTTAACGTGGAGGAATCTTTCAGAATCACAGGTCATTATCAAAGTCTCAAGAAGAGCAGACAGCACAGCAGGTTGTTAAATGAAATAGTCCTCTCGATTCCATCCATTGGAAATTAGTGGAAAGAAAATTGTTTGCAGAAAATTGAAGAAAATTGACAGGTAGCACTGACCTGATTGTGCGATTGCAGCACCCATTGTATTCAAGATGCTGCTTGGGCGCTTTGCAAAGTTTTGGCTCGATCATCAGGGCTTACTCATAAAGAATGAGAACTGGGATGGTTAGCAGCCCGACATTGTGCGGTCAGAGTGGGTTAACAGTTCGAGGAGAGTTGTTTACAATCTTAAGAACAATCAATACAGAGCATCAGTTATTCAATGCAGATCTTGACCTGTGTAACAAGACTACATGTTTTCATTCCTTTTTGTTTAAAATTGTGGAGATGTTTCATGAAATGCAAAATAAAGAGTTGCATGTTACATCATTTTGCTTTGCAGTTTGAAAATCTTTAGACTTCGATACATTTCCGTCAGTGTCCTTTGAGTACATGCTACCACTTTATTGTTATCAGATGTGACTTCAAAGACTAGAAATTTTCAGTACAGACTTGGGGACTTCCAGCTCTACAGAATCTCAGTTCTAAAAAGAAATCACAATTATTGTTCTCCCTGCCATTTCTCAGAATGTCAAAGCTTTGTGGTTCCAAACTGTGTTTGTGGGTGAATTCCAAAGTCAGTGGAAATTCCCCCAAGTATGCTGCCCCTGTATTCATTAACCAGTTTCCCCTCATTTGGACTGCACTGAGTCTCACTGAATATGCACCTAACAACCATCATCGGAGTCTAAATTGCAGTTTGTTGTGCTTTCATATTTTCATCCTTTGCTGTCCCTATTGACATTTGTGTGTGCATGTCTGAGTGCGGGCTGTGTTAAGTATCCCCCGAACAAGTTTGCCTACTTTTCCAAACAAACACTTAATGCAAGAAAACATTGAAATCTGGAAATAAGGCAGAACCTTCCATCATGCAGTCTACATTCCTTGTCAGGTATGGAAGGTGCTTCCACTTGGTTGTGAGACTTCACTCGTGTATTGTCATCCTCGGTTTATTACGTATCCATGCGCTAGTAGTTGTGGTGAGGGTAGGCAGGAGGTCCTGGTGCCTACGGTTAACTCTTGGAGTCAGTGGGTCCAGTGCCATATTTAAATGGTGCCCAGACAGCAGCTCACTCACAGCGAACCAAAAGCATCACATTTGCCTGTGTTTGCCACTATCTTCCCTCACCCAACCTCGCCCCTCTCCCACCACCACCATATCCAAAGGTATGACAGACATGACAGGCGATGGCCTCTCATAAAGCGTTGCCCAACAGCAGACAGAAGTGCAGGGTTCACTTCTCCCAGCATCTAGGGAACAGGAGAATCGACGTTTCGGGCATTAGCCCTTCTTCAGGAAATGAGGAAAGTTGGTCCAGCAGGCTAAGATAAAAGATAGGGAGGAGGGACTTGGGGGAGGGGCGTCGGAAATGTGATAGGTGGAAAGAGGTCAAGGTGAGGGTGATAGGTCAGACTGGGGTGGGGGCGGAGAGGTCGGGAAGAAGATTGCAGGTTAGGAAGGCGGTGCTGAATTTGATGGATTTGACTGAGACAGGCTGGGGGGAGGGGAAATGAGGAAACTGGTGAAATCCGAGTTCATCCCTTGTGGTTGGAGGGTTCCTAGCCGGAAGATGAGGCGTTCTTCCTCCAACCGTCGTTTCGCTGTGGTCTGACGATGGAGGAGTCCAAAGACCTGCATATCCTTGGTGGAGTGGGAGGGGGAATTGAAATGTTGAGCTACAGGGTGGTTGGGTTGGTTGGTCCGGGTGTCCCAGAGGTGTTCCCTGAAACGCTCCGCAAGTAGGCGGCCCGTCTCCCCAATATAGAGGAGGCCACATCGGGTGCAAAGGATGCAATAGATGATATGTGTGGAGGTACAGGTGAATCTGTGGCGGATATGGAAGTTTCCTTTGGGGCCTTGGAGGGAGGTGAGGGGGGAGGTGTGGGCGCAAGTCTTGCACCTCCTGCAGTTGCAGGGGAAGGTGCCGGGAGTGGAGGTTGGGTTGGTGGGGGGTGTGGATCTGATGAGGGAGTCACGGAGGGAGTGGTCTTTACGGAATGCTGATAGGGGAGGGGAGGGAAATATATCCTTGGTGGTGGGGTCCGTTTGGAGGTGGCGGAAATGGCGGCGGATGATGCGCTGTACATGGAGGTTAGTGGGGTGGTAGGTGAGGACCAGTGGGGTTCTGTCCTGGTGGCGGTTGGAGGGGCGGGGTTCAAGGGCGGAGGATCGGGAAGTGGAAGAGATGGGGTGGAGGGCATCGTCGACCACGTTGGGGGGGAAATTGCGGTCCTTGAAGAAGGAGGCCATCTGGGATGTGCGTTTTCCGGCTAGGAACCCTCCAACCACAAGGGATGAACTCGGATTTCACCAGTTTCCTCATTTCCCCTCCCCCCAGCCTGTCTCAGTCAAATCCATCAAATTCAGCACCGCCTTCCTAACCTGCAATCTTCTTCCCGACCTCTCCGCCCCCACCCCAGTCTGACCTATCACCCTCACCTTGACCTCTTTCCACCTATCACATTTCCGACGCCCCTCCCCCAAGTCCCTCCTCCCTATCTTTTATCTTAGCCTGCTGGACCAACTTTCCTCATTTCCTGAAGAAGGGCTAATGCCCGAAACGTTGATTCTCCTGTTCCCTAGATGCTGCCTGACCTGCTGCGCTTTTCCAGCAACACATTTCCATCTCTGATCTCCAGCATCTGCAGACCTCACTTTCTCCTCACTTCTCCCAGCCACCTGTATGCATGAGGTGCTCGTTGTGATCCAATGGCAAGGAGAGATCTGCTTTGCACTTTCTTTGCAGCTCTCCCACTTGCACCACCCAAAATCTCTGCCTCATGGCAACTCCAGATGCCATTCATTATCATCTTCACTGTGGCTCCTGATCTTGCAGGGATCTCAATGTTACGGGGTCTGGGTCATGAAGCAACATTGTTGTCTTGTTTGCGTCACCATAGAGAGATGAACACACCTGAGAATGGTGCTCATGCAGTTAACTCATTGTCACATGGTCCTTGGAGAACCTCTAAGCCTCCTATTGTTGTGGAATTCCCAGTGAGGCCATCCATGCACTCTGTCTGAGTCTGCAACTCCCACACATTGTGCCTGTCTTGCCACTATTACACTATTACAGCCACTCCCTAACACTCTCAGTATAGTCCTTTCGACCCAACCATTGACACTACTGACCCTGCTGGTTAAGAACAATAATCGAGCACCATAGAAACATAGAAAGTAGATGCGGAACTAGGTCTTACAGCTGTTTGAGCGTACTATGGCATTCATTACTATCATCCAACCTGTTCTGCTTTTCTTCTGTGTCCTTTGATCCCTTTTGCCCCGAGTGCAATGTTGTGGCCTCAACTGCTTTCTGTGGTTAATGAATTCCACTGGCTCAGTGTTCGCTGAGTGTCTCTGAAACCTTTCCTGTCTGTAGATGCACCATTCAAATTCAGATACAACCTTTTAACCCTATTCTGGTTATCCTTCCTACCCTTGGTCAGCCTCTATCCCCTGCACCCTTTACAATCCATCCTCCATGCCCACTAGATTGTCTGTCATTACATCACATCGATGACACTGCAGAAAGAGCACAATGCAGTGACCACTCACTCCAAAGTCCTGGACAATGACTACCAGGCATGGTTCTGAAGGCCCAGTACTGCTTATTTGCATAACAGGAACTTTATTCTGGTAAGCTGGCCTTCTCATGAGGATATATGACACATAAATACATGCGTTTACCCTGCCTCAACCCATCTTTAATGTTTGGAGAATTTAATTACAAAAAAAAAGTTATCCTAACATCAGGATTCTGAATTTTGCCCATTCAAGCAGTTAAGTTCCCTCATTTGTCTTGCTTCCTGCTCCCAGGATCCACCCTTTAAAATCTTAAACACAGGGGGCACATTGTGATTTATGCCCTTGAGTAAGTAATCCAGTTAGTCCCACTCCTTTACTGTATCCCCATCAGCCCTCCAACTTCCCTTTAAATCAATTCATTCTTGGAGATCTCCATTTCAGGCGGTGCCTTCCACACCATAGCACCCAGTTACATGAAAATAAAATTGGACTCACTTCCCACACATTTGCAATTATTTGAAAAGTAACGATACCAATGAAAGTCAAATGGAAGCTCCCTTACCCTTGCAATACAGTCAGTTCTTCTATTACGCAATGGCTGCATTGTTGTGCAACCCAGTGTTATATAAAAATCATGCTTTAGAAATGGTGTTTAAAGTGTTGCGATGCAATCGCATTACAGCCAATACACGTTTTAAAAGTTTGCACTTTAGTAACAGTGTCCACCAATCTGTCAATCGCATTATAGCGAATTTGCATTAACAAAACGCATGTTATAGCAGAAGTATTGGTGTCATTTAGTGCCACCCATAAAGATCACACAAGAAGCACGTAATGAAGAAAGTCCCACCAAGGTCACAGGCTTCAGTGTGTGGAAGAGACTTATCACATGCAATGCGTAGATGAGAAAGGGGACTTAGTTGCATGGGGCTCCACCAGGAACGTAATAATATTCTGTACAATCTCATGCAGTTGTTTACTGTTGGATTCTTGAAAGCACCATAAGTTTTAAGGATGTCATGTATATGAAGACATTATTGGAGAGGTGTCACCTATATGAGAGCACTATTTCACATAACCCCTTTCAGTGTTTCTGAATAAAGCATGTAATTTTCCTTTTGAAACAGTTACCTGTAGAAAAGTATAATTGGATAGACAACAGAGATCTTGTCCATCTGGTTTTATCAGGAAATATCCTTTATTGACAAGGTGCTTTGAAGTATTTATTCTGTACTATTAGAGTTGCGATATGTAGAGTGTAGGAAATGCACAAATTTGGCTTTCTGTCTTTGAGCACAACTATGCTTTTTTATTGTTCTGACGTGTTTATTGTCCTTCTATCTCTATATCTTTTTTCCTTTCTCCACATGCCACCTCTCTCACTGACTATTCATGTCCCCTCTCTCTTTTTCTCTGGCCTCCTGACATGTCATAGGAGGGATCTCTTTTCTCCGATAGATATCAGCAGGTGCACTGCTCTTTCTGCCCGAGGTTTGACATCAGCCCAGCAGCTCTAGGAATATTGCAGATTTTGTTTTCAATTTGAAATGAAAAATAAAGCAAAGCACAAAGTGATGGAGAAGTCTGGGGAAGTTGTTCTTGTGAGAATCTCTGTGCAGATTCTAGTCCTCCATTACTGTGCATTGTTGATTTAGATGCTCAATCATCGTTGTAAATCTTCTGATTATGACTGTGCAAGTAAACACACAATTGTTGTCTTTATTCTTTACTACATGCAACTACTTCCTCGTACAGTGAGATATTAGAAGAAAAACTTCAATTTTTTTTCCACTTCTTCCTGTACATTCTGCATGAGAAACCTATTCAGAAATTTGGTCAGTTGTAAGTCACTTGTCTGGAGAGTTTCCTTGTTCGGTTAATAGGCTCCCCTTTGTTTTTTCCTGTGAAACTGTTATTGTCTAGCCCTTAACTTACCAAATACTAATACATTCTTACTGCATAAAGCTGTGTTGATCTCTATCTCCATTGTGTAATAGTAGACTGATATTTTAAGAACAGATGATGCAATGGTTGCTCATGGTCAGAATTGTGCAGTGTAACATGACGAGATGATCAGTATGTTATGAATGACATGTTGCAAATCCATAGGACATTTTTTTTGAGGAGCAGCCTCACGTAGTCTCTTATCATTGATGCTCACGTGAGCAGCACCCTTGTGTGATTGACACCATCAGAAGGAAGTTGTGAAATTTGAAAGGATTCAGAAAAGATTTACAAGGCTGTTGCCAGGATTGGAAGGTTTGAGCTATCGGGAGAGGCTGAATAGGCTGGGGCTGTTTTCCCTGGAGCATCAGGGGCTGAAGGGTGATCCTCAGGTTTATAAATTCATGAGGGGCTTGGATAGGATAAATAGACAAGGTCTTTTCCCTGGAGATAGGGGAGTCCAGAACTAGAGGGCCTGGGTTTAGGGTGATAGGGGAAAGATTTAAAAGGGACCCTAAGGGGCAACTTTTTCATGCAGAGGATGGTGCATGTATGGAATGAGCTGCCAGAGGAAGTGGTGGAGGCTGGTACAATTACAACATTTAAAAGACATCTGGATGGAAAAAATGAATAGGAAGGGTTTAGACGGATTTGGGTCAAGTGCTGACAAATGGGACTAGATTAGATTAGGATATCTGGCCAGCATGGACAAGTTAGACTGAAGGGTCTGTTTCCATGCTGTACATCTCTATGTCTTTATGATTCCATGTAGAATGGGCAGTCTATCCTCCAGCAGTGTGCTGAAGTGAACAATTTGTCCATCACATCACATAACAATTTGAAAATCTTTATTTAAAAACTTCCATCTCAGAGTACTTTTGTAGCTAGTAAAGAAAATTGAAGACACATACAAATGTTGGAGTACAAATGCTCCACATGCATTCACAGTACTGTCCTGAAGATTTAATCCATCATACCTGAAGACTGCAAAGCAATCTGAAATGATTGGTAATCCTAGTTGAGCAGCACATCATTACCACTGTTCAAAGATATGGATTAATTCGTAAGCAATAACACAACGTAGCGCTGGATGAATGCCTATCTTCGAACAGCATTATGATATGTGTATGGTTATTGATTTTACATGGGAAGTGGTGTCTGTGTAGGAGGTCACACATCTATCAGCCAAGAAAACCTGTAATAGAGTGTAAAAACCTCTTTGAAAGCCATGTACAGCAAACATTTTGTTAACCGACATTTATGAGATCAGGAGTGAGCCAATCGATCAACTATTCCAGTTGGTCAAGAGGTCCACATAATCAATGTCAAAACACACAGTAAGTAATACAAACATAATGCAGGGGGTATATGCATCACTGTTATACTTTATTTACAATCTAAATCATGTAAATTATAACATAACACCAGACAGTCTTCTCACTTACACACTCAGCTGACTACTTGGACTTTGTGGACTTCACAATAATACCATAAACGTCCGGTATTTGAGGTATATAATTTTTGCTAGTTTGTCAACAGTGCCAGTCCATAAGGTGCCGGTTAAAACAAAGTTTGCTGCAGTTAATTTTTCAGCTTAAGTCCAAGCTCAGTTCAAAGTGAATACTGTGGCCCACTGCATTCCAGATTGAGCAAAGGCCACTGTTTCCCTTTTCCTCCAGCACACTCTGCCTGGGTCAAATGGAGGCTCAATTTTGCATTGCTCTGAGTTTGAGTCTTCCTCTTAAAACAAATCAATGAACTGAATTTTTCAACAGACTGAGTTTTTAACATGTAGTAGCGCACACTTGGAGTCGTTAATGAGATGATGGCCTTTCTATACTAACAATCCACATTTAACATGGACATTTAGCATGCCGAGACTGCCTGCCTGCCTCCCTAACCTGGCAATCTGGATCAGGATTCATTTTTGTCATGGTCGCACCTGCCAGTGCTCCTCTGCTGGCAGAAGTGGTTTCCTTCTCTGCAGGAATCCTCATGGCAGTAGGAACAAACATGGCAATCTAGAAAGCCAGCCAATGTTGACCAAAGGCCTTGAGAAACAGATCAACCTCAAAAAACTGATACCTCAAGAATGGACTGGATTATAAACCTACGATTGGAGAATGAGATGGAATATGTTAAGGACCAGAACAAACCTCGTCAAAACATATCAAGGAAATAACCTAGACCCAGCTTTTATCTAAGTTAAAGACAAAGTGTACTTTGTTCTAAATGTGATTTGATTGGTCCACCACTAAGCTTTAAGAATAAAGTACACTTTATTCTTACAACACAGTTAAAATACAAACAAAAAAAATGAATTGGCATAACTTTATCTCTTTGAAAATACTTAACAAAATAATATATTATTTAAAAACTAATCCTCAACTGTACCAATATAGCAACATCCCATAAACACACCCTTGGAAAAGGCAAAACAAATTTCTCTCATGTGCTATCTCCACCAGTACAGGAGAAAGTAACGCTGAAAGAAACAACCTCGCAGCAGAGACAGAGAGAGAACCCATCACCTTGGTCAGTAGCAGTAGAAACTTTCTCACTAAAGCAAAACTAAAACCCTGGTTCTGTGAGAGCCTGACCCCGCCCATTCATGCTTCCTCTGTCTAATTTAAAAAAACTCACTCAGGGAGCTCAAAGCAGTTTGCCCACTGCTTCTGCAGCAGACATTGCCGCACCACTGTGGAACCACCTTTCTCCAATAGAAATAGCACAGATTAAATCTCTTTTAAAGTCCAGTACTGTCACAAATAGCACGGTTTGGCTTTGGCAAAGTGTAGTGCCTTAGCGAAGTAAGATGATTTGTTAAAAGTCCAAACAGGTCTTAGATGTTAAAGCTAAAATCAATCAGCAACTATTAACAGCTATTTAAGGCGTATTAACTGTGAAGTTGAATCTTATATATATAGAACCATTATTTAAATGTAAGAATTTCTAACATATCCTGAATTGGTATTTTGATTTTTGCATTTCTTCCCGCAAAATTTCATGATTATACTTCTGTTTATCCAGCACAAATGAAGGAATGCCGCACATAACTAACTACAGCTTAAGTTACAAGGCTGTGTAATCGGTTTATAAACAGGACTTGTATTGTCAGTTTTTTTTTCCTGGGATCTTGGCTGGTGAGGTGCTGATTCAGCTAGTTTACATCTCAATGTCAGCCAACAAGGTAGTTTTCTACAAAGCCACATATGTCTCTGTAGCTCAGTACGTGAAATAACATCATTCTCTCTCACTCATTTTTAAATAGCAACAAACACAGCTCCCAGTAACAGAATATCTGTTATCTCACCAATCACAAAAGCAAAAGATGCCTCCAGTTAAACTGAACTAAAGGATCATGGGTATTCTCCAGATATTTATTAATTTGTGAAAACAACATAATGAAGATTTATAAAACAACACCTTTACCAAATTGGTGCACAGTCTTGACTTTTTGTAGAGTGCATTTCACTATAGTACATCCATGTAAAAGGTTCAATCCAAGGGGCAATTTTCACTGGGCTGGATGTAAAACTGACCTTACACCCCATCCAATATTACTCCTCATTGACTTCAATCCAAAGTAAATTCATTTTCTTTGCAAAACAACAGATTGAGCCATGCCCACCCACTACCCATCTATCAAGTTGAGTTAAAAATATCCCCATTGCTTATTTTTAAAAATCTTTCAAATTTTCAATGTTCAATGTATACTTGCAATGTTCTGCATGTATTCCACCTTTGTTCAGTTCATTTCGAGACCATCCCCACCCCCTAACCACTGAGGCTTTACCTTCTGTTAAACAGATATCTCTTTCCTATAATTACCTTTATTTAACCTTTTCCTAAACAGCCCTCTTCCTCAGGTGCCTTTGATTCCTTGTTTGCTATTCTTTACAGTTGTACATTGTAAGGTGCTGACTGGCAATTATGCCTCTAACCTCACTTCGGAGATTTGCAAATAGAATCAAGGCTTGACTCTTCATTGCATAATTGAGGTGCTGTCTTTCAGATGTGATGTGAAACTACCCTTTCAAGTGCATATGGTGCCGCTTAAAGAAGGACAATGACGTTCTCCCAGTATCCTGACCAACTTTCATTCTTTAACCAACACTGCAGTTTGTAGGCAGTGGTGCCAGCCATGAAACCTGCCTCTAAAGCAATAAAAAAAATCTGTGCATGAGAAGGGATCTAACTTGTTAGCTGGACTTGTGTTGAGTGAGCTGGAATGGGAGTCCTGCTTTTCTTCACCCACAGCTGGGGTCAATTGCCTCTAGCACTAGGCCACCACAGTTAACTGAGTTCACATCACTGACTTCTTACTCTGGATTTTGAAGTCTTAATTATTAGGCAACCACCTGATGAAGGAGCAGTGTTCCAAAAGTTGGTGCTTCCAAATAAACCTGTTGGAGTATAACCTGATGTTGTGTGATTTTTAACTTTGCACACCCCAGTCCAACACTGGCACCTCCAAATCATGGTGATTAGGTTAATAAAAATGAGGATTTGCTCTGTAAGTGACCTCAAACATGTCCTTCCTCTTTGTCAATGGGATACTCAGTCTCTCATTGTCATGCCACATGCTGCTTCCTTATGCTCTGTATCTCAAAGCTGTGGATAAATAGTGGAAACAGAAATGCTTTGTCAGATTCTACATATTAATTTGTTGATTTGCCAGACATTGAAGTAAATACTACTTTTACACTGCAATGTTTGTGCCAATAAGTGACACCCACTCCAGAAGCCAAATGAAAATAAAACCCTGTTAATCTGCCTCCATGAAGTGACTCACTGCAGGTCTGAATGAGTGTTTTCAGACTTGGGAAAGGGACCTTTGCAGTTATTGAAGTACTCCCTGGAAAGTGCTTAGACAAAAACAGTGCCAGCCAAACTTTATACTTAGTAGTGGAAGAATCTGTAAGTAACATTCAGCGGAAACAAGCAGATTCTAAGTTAACTAATGGAGAAAAGAACAGAAACTAAATGCAAACTGAATAGAAATTTAATCATCTTGGACTCTCAGTTTGAAAAGCTGAAGAAGAGTTACACCCGAAATGTTGACTTGTCCACCTCCTGACGCTGCCTGGTTTGCTGTGTTCTTCAGCCCCATGCTTGTCTACTTTGTTTTCCAGCATCCACAGCTTTTTTGGCACCATTCACAACCGTCAAGCAAGAGTAATATTCAGCAATACCAAGCTTCTAAAGGAGAGCTCTGCTCATGGGGGCATAGCTTCATGACCATGGATCATAACCCCAAATAGAACATAGAACACAGAAAAGTACAGCACAGAACAGGCCCTTTGGCCCACGATGTTGTGCCAAGGATTAATCCGAATGCAAAATAAAATAACTTAACCTATGCATCCCTCAATTCACTGCTGTCCATGTGCATGTCCTTCAGTCGCTTAAATATCCCTCATGACTCTGCTTCCACCACCACCACTGGCAATGCATTCCATGCATTCACAACTCTCTGTGGAAAGAACCTTCCTCTGACGTCCCCTCTACCTTTCTCCTAATATCTTAAAACTATGACCCCTCGTGCCAGTCAATCCTGCCCTAGGGAAATGTCTCTGGCTATTGACTCTATCCATGCCTCTCATTATCTTGTATACCGTAATCAGGTCACCTCTCTTCCTCCTTCTCTTTAGAGAGAAAAGTCCAAGCTTAGTCAACCTCTCTTCATAAGGCAAGCCCTCCAGTCCAGGCAGCATCCAGGTAAACTTTCTTTGCACCTTCTCCAAAGCCTCTGTATCTTTCCTATAGTAGGGCAATCAGAACTGAACACAATATTCCAAGTGTGTCTCACCAGCGACTTATGGAGCTGTAGCAAAACCTCACGGCTCTTAAACTCGATCCCCCTGTTAATGAAAGCCAAAGCACCATATACTTTCTTAACAACCCTATCCACTTGGGTGGCAACTTTGAGGGATCGATGTACTTGCACACCCAGATCCCTCTGTTCCTCCACACTGCCAAGAATCCTGTCTTTAATCCTATATTCAGCATTCGAGTTTGACCTTCCAAAATGCATCACTTCGCAGTCTGAACAACAAAATGATTCTCTCTCATCCTGGAATGCTGGAATTCGGTCACAATCAAAAACAATCTGAACAAGTGAATCTCAACCAATTTGTGACACAAAGAACCTTGAAAGTTAAAACTGAAAGAAGTGCGGATGCTGTACATCAGAAATAAAAACAGGAATTGCCAGAAAAGCTCAGCAGGTCTGGCAGCACCTGTGGAAAGAAATCAGAGTTAAGCTTTCGGGTTGAGTGTCCCTTCCATCTTGAAAGTAACTGTTCAACTGTGACATTAACATTGTTGGTAACCCCCATAGCAACACCTGCAGAGTTCCACTATTTAACGTTCACAAACAATCTTGATACTGATCTGTCGATCTCTTTTTAAAAAGTTCACCTTTTTAGACTTGCACACAGATTAGAAATAAAAAGTATGTATATTGTGTGACTGATCCTTCCCCTATTTAGTCATGAATGAACTCGCTTTCTATTAACTCAAAAAAGCCTGGTTAAATTGGCTCCTTTAACAGCAGGAGAAAGTGAGGACTGCAGATGCTGGAGATCAGAGCTGAAAATGTGTTGCTGGAAAAGCGCAGCAGGTCAGGCAGCATCCAAGGAGCCCTTCCTGAAGAAGGGCTCATGCCCGAAACGGCGATTCTCCTGCTCCTTGGATGCTGCCTGACCTGCTGCGCTTTTCCAGCAACACATTTTCAGCTCCTTTCAACAGCATAAATTCATTTGAGTCTGGGAGGAAGGCATCCGCATGGGATAGCAGACATTCTTAATTTAAGATTGGTATGAGCAACCGAGGGATAGGAAAATAAAACCAGGGAGCTAGTTCCTCCTGCCTCCACCCAAGGGCTTAACAATTTTGGGTAAACTTAACAAACTGGGAAACCTCCTCTGGGATCTGGGTGAAACAATGCTGACTGGAGCTGTCATTTGTGGTTCTCAGTGAGCTGCAACTAGTGAGCTTCATACTTTGGCTGTTAGATTGCCATTGTTCAATTTGGTATCACGTGGTCTCCATAGATAAAGTGCTCAGATAAATGTAATTCAAGATAATGAAATGGAAAATGTGTCAAAGCTTTTCAGTGTTCTGCTTCAGCCACAGGATGATGCTCTGTAATGTAGACACTATTCTGATCGTATGTTATGATAAGGGGGCCTGCTCCCATTCTCTCTGTCTTTAGGAGTCTGACAGCTGATTAACACAGAGCCCCAACCATTCCTTTGACTTTTCTTTCCTCCTATTCTGAACGCACAGCCTGGAATTTTCTCGAGCCTTTCAGTGCACGTCCACTGTCAATCACACATGGCCCCAAGCTCTCTAGGCCTGGTTCTTTGGTTGCAGATATTATTAAGGTGGAAGCTTAGCTCAAATCAAATCAAGTTCTGTAAAGGAAGAGTCAGACATGACTGGCCCCAGAATGGAGACTATATGTGGCAACACGCTGAGAGAGAGAGAGGTTTCCTGGTTGGTGGATGCGTGGGCTCAGCACAGAACTGAATGACTTCTAAACCTTCATTCCTTACCTGTTGCTCAATGGGATTGGACATAATACACCTGATCCTGGTAGGCCTCAAATTTTAAGCATCTGCCTTAGTAATCTCAAGATCACTGTCCCAGCAGCAACTTTTCTGTCTCCTTTTCATGGCTGCCTCCTGAAGTAGTTTCTGTCATGTAAGGACCTGTCAGAAAGTATGGCTTTTAGAGAATAGGGTCAGGCTGGAACATTCGGATCAGACTGAGCTTCAAGACTGAGGAGCACTGCTGCCCCGACTCTTGTTCTCTTGCCGTCATTTGGTTCAGCATCCCTGTGGTGCTTCCTGTACTTGCACCCCACCACCACCGATCCTTCGCCCCACCCCGTCAACTTTGAATCTTTGGTTGACAACAATTATTCATCAGGGAGATGTGTTTCACTGTCATTGTATCTTTCCAAGTTCACATCCACTCCCCCCCCCCCCTCAGAGGGCAGAAGAGTCCTTATGTTAACATGTCATCAGATGTCTGACAGAGCAGGTTCGTTCAGCTAATACCAGGTATGAAGGGACTGCCTCACGAGGAGATATTGATTAGACTGGGCCATACTCATTGGAATATACAAGAATGAGAGTCAACCTTATTAAAAACAGACTTGTAGGGACTTGACAGTGTAGATGCAATGAGTCTCGGACCCAAGAGTTTAATCTCAGAATAGGGAGTCATAAATTTTAGACAGGGATGAGGAGGAATTTCTTCTCTGAAGGTAACAAGTCTGTGGAATTATTTACCTTAGGGCTGTGAGGCCAGGTCATTACATATATTCAAGCCTGAGATACACATATTTTTAATTAGTAAGGGAATCGATGTTGATGAGGAAAAGGCAGAGAAGTGGAGTTGATGGTTATTATATCAGCCATGATTTGAGTGAATGGCAGTGGATTTAATGGGCTGAGTAACTTACTTCTACTGCTATATCTTATGGTCTTATAAAATCCAGTCAGAGTTTGTGCTTGCGTCACTGGGATGTGCCTTACACCCCAGTCTTCTGACACCAAGGCAAAATTGCAACCACTGAACCTTTGCAGATAATTTTGCCAACCAAGCTCATGCTTCAGCTGTAGCAAATAAAGATCTGCATATTCTTCTTGTGGTGAAAAAGTATTTGTGTAAGCATTTACTGTATGGTGTTATCTGTTCAAATCATGCATGATTATTCCAATAATTGTCTCCTTTGAATTTTCAAAGCATCATTGTGATAAGTTTACATATTTAAAACAAAATCAATCACTTAAGTATTGGAATACAGAGTAAAATCTCAAAAACTTGTAGATGACACCAAACTTGGAGACATGGTGAACAACGAGAGTAAGAGAGACCCCCTGAAGTGCATTGTAATTATTTCCTTCCATCAAAGGGTCCGCTAGCATTCTGGTAACTTGTTGTATTAATTAATCGAAGAGTTGATCTTTTGTTTGATCACCCCCATCCAATTTCTTCTTCTTTGAATCTGTGGCTGACTTCGTCATGTCTCAGTGAAGTGCCCGGAGACATTTCTCCTATATTAAATGCACCAGCAGAATGTAAGTTGATGCTTTGTGACAGTTCTTGAAGAGAATCTGCAGTAGATTTGAACGTTGTAAGGTGAAGTGGCAAGTAAGGAAGCTGTAATAAAAGCATAAATTGAGAGGTTGCAATGCTGTGTGAGAACGAGGTAAACATTAGATGAAGTGACAGGAGTTCACATCTCCTGCTATTCAACACTTGCATTAACACTAGCATCAATGCTGCATTGAGGCAGTCTGAAATTTATCCAGTAAGCGACTCAGCAGTTTGGATCACAAAAGCCCCAAGTTCTGCTGAAACTGTTGGTTTTATTTGGGGTGTTTGCAGGGAATATCCGGTTAGCTTCAACAGTTCTGATTATGGAAAAAGGCTTTTGCCCAGATTACTATTTGGTAATCTTTGTTAGAAGTGGAAGTAAATGCTGAGTGACTGAGGATAGGGTGAAGCTTGTGATCCTTTGTTGAATTACCAGCAGCAATCCAGTCAATGGCGACATCAAAAGGTACTGCTTCTAGAAAGAAAGACCTTGTGTTTACATCGAGAATTTCAGATTTCTGAGAGTCCTTTACAGCCAATAAACTGAACTGAATGTTGTACTCTGAATAAAATGGCACCCAAATTCAGAGTCATACAGATGTACAGCACAGAAACAGACCCTTTGTTCCAACTCGTCCATGTTGACCAGGTATCCTAACCTAATCTAGTCCCATTTGCCAGCACTTAGCTCACATCCCTCGAAACTCTTCCTATTCATACACCCATCCAGATGCTCTTTAAATGTTGTATTTGTACCAGCCTCCACCACTTCCTCTGGCAGCTCATTCCATACACGCACCACCCTCTGTGTGAAAACGTTACCCCTTAGGTCCCTTTTAAATCTGTCCCCTCTCACCTTAACTCTATGCCCTCTTGTTTTGAACTCTCCTACCCCAGGGAAAAGACTCTGACTATTCACCCTATCCATGCCCCTCATGATTTTACAAGCTTCTGTGAGTTCACCCTTCAGCCTTCAATGCTCCAGGAAAATGGCGCCAGTCTATTCAGCCTCTCCCTATAGCTTAAACCCTCCAATCCTGTACATAGTAAGATCCCATGTACAACTACGTGTTAATGACCATTTCATCTACATTAATAATATTGGTTGAGAGTTAAATATTGGTTTTGACGCTGGGGTGAACACTCCTGATCTTCTTTGAATAGTGCCGTGAGATCTTTCATATCTATCTGATAGAGCAGATGGGGACCTCACTTTAATAGCTCAGCTGAAATGGCATGAACTCCCATTTATCCTTTACAATAAACGCAAAGAGAGTAAGCTTCTAATCTTTGATGTTTTCATCTGATCAAGGTCCCTCCATCTTGGTTTGAGCTAAATTTTAAGATAGACTACTAAGTAACTGAAAACTGATTGCCTCTCCTAATCTGTGCACCCTGGATTAAATACAAGGTTGGAAAATGAGAAAAGAAATCAGGAAAAATGAAAACCACATGAAAATGACTGTGTGCGCACTAGATGTTGCAATCAAATGCTGATTTTGGGTTGCCTTGCTGTCCTGTCGCATACAGTTTTAAATTAGTGTGTGAGAAGTGGAAAGTAGTTGTCCGTTTTATCTGGACCCAGAAGAGTTAATATTTCTGAGCAATTCTTCAATGAACTGCTGCATTGTTAAATAATTAATTGGTCATGTTGTTGTGTTGCATCTGTGCTTAATGGTCTCTCGCTGCAGTTAACACATTAGGCTAAGTCCACAAGCACAATTTAATCACTCCAAAAGTAACTTAAGAAAAACATTTAAACCAAAAACATGTGTAACATATCTGCTCATCTTCTAAGGAAAGCACCCATGTCTCATACTTAGATTGAGCTAAAGGCAGTATATCTGATCAGAAAGACTCGCATGGTTTACACCTCACCCTGCCCATGGCTTCTTTGACATTGTTCATGCTTTTCAAAAGGCCGTAAGACATGGGAGCAGAATTCAGCTATTCGGCCCAGCAACTGTGCTCTACCTTTCAATGAGATCATGACTGATCTGAAAAAATCTCAACTCCACCTTCCTGCCTAATCCCTATAACCCTTGATTCCCTTACAAAATCTGTCGAACTAGCCTTACATTTACGTACAGACCCAACCTCAACAGCCCCCTGTGGTAAAGAATTCCACAGAAACACCGTACTTCGAGATGAGAATCTAACTGGATGACTGCTTACTCCTCTCCCACATGGGAATACCACCTCTCCACTACCTACCCTGTCAAGCCTCCTCAGCTCCTAAGAATTTTGTATGTTTCAATCAGGTTATCTCTCATTCTGTACTCCAGTGAGAACAAGCCCAGCCTAACCAGGCTCTTCTCATCAGAAAATTCCTCCATACCCGGGGTCAACGGAGTGAACCTTCTCTGGACTGCCTCCAATGTCTATATATCTTAGATATGGGGACCAAAACTGTTCACAGTATTCCAGGTTGTATCTAACCAGTCACTTGGTATAATTTTAGCAAGGCTTCACTATTTCATACTCCATTCCCCTTGGGCTAAAGGCTAACCTTCCATTTGCCTTCCCTGTTACCTGTTGAACTTGTTTTCCTGGTTTTCCTGCATTTTTCACATTGCAGTCCATCTGACAAGTGTGTTCCCAATCCATATATCCCCCCGCAGACGTGTTGTGTCGTCCTCACCAATTGCTTCCCTCCTTCTTTTTTGGTTTCCTCTACAAGCTTGGTGACCCTACCTTCTTTTCCCTCATCCAAGTCATTCGTAAACATTTTAAATAATTATGGCACCAGCTCTGATCGCTGTGGTTCTCCACTAATTACAGGTTGCCATCCTCAAAATGCCCCACTTGTCTTGCTCTTTCTATCTGCTTCCAAGGATATTGACTTCCGTTGGGCTGTAATTCCATGGGTGGTAATCAGACTCTCGATTCAATGGAACCTCAGATTGCATCAGGCAGAGAGTTCACAAAGGGAAGCTGCAACAACATTTTCCTGAATTGAACAAGAGCTTTATTTCCCAAACTCAGAGACCCTCATGCCAGTTTTAGGTTAAGGTTTAGAATGAATCTAGCATCTAATGTGCTAAATGATTTGCCTCCAAACAGACTCAGAAAATTTACCCTGTGCCTGAACAGTGAGGTCCTCGGTCCTCTTGATTTTGGGTCAAGGTCAATTCGCACCGAGCTGTTGACAAAGCAACATTAGAAATTAGGCTGTTCGTGTAGGTAAATAAGGAATGGATGAGCAATATAGTTTTGGTTGAGGGTTGAGCAGAGGGGGAGCAAGGGTACCAGTCGGTAGATGAAGGGAAGGTCCACTTTTCCATAAGGACATGATGAGCACACCCACTCAGGTAACTCTAAAGTTTTACCACCTGCCAGTGCAACATCATACCCTGGGAGCCCAACCCAAGACAAGTGAATCCCTGAGGCAATGAAAAATCAGCCACAGATCCTGCAAGTCAGAATCCTACTTGGGATAAATCACATGAGTTTGTAACTCATTCCTGGGGCAAGACACATCTATTTTGGCCGATATGGTGAGTACCACATTTCTGGTCAGAAATGTACGCACCATTCCCACTTCCCATGTTTGAAATGTAATAATCTAGTTAGCATTTTGAAACATACACTGTACTGTCGAACTTATAGTCAACAGTCTTTACAGTCAGGCTCTGGAACTGCCTAGCATTTTCTTTTGACAACTTCAACTCACTAATCCACTAATAATGTTAATAAAACCAATACGGCGTGCAATTTCATTGGTTTAATTTTACAACCCTTACAAATAATTTCAATTAAAACAGCATGTTGAGTTGTTACTTCTCTCCTTCACCACCCTCCCCCATGCTCCCACCAGCACATTGTTGTTGTGAATTTGCAGTTATTTTAAACAAAGGTGGTGGTCCTTTGTTTAACCGGCAAGGCCACTGGCAGGAGCACGTATCACTCGGTCACTTATTCTCCACACTGGTCATTTAATATTGTCAGACACAACGTTTAAACTGGGTGTTTATTTGCAGCTGGATGTGGTTCCCACTTGCAACATGGCATTTCACTGTGCTGAGGCTGACTCTGGACCGGGTAGTTCATTGCAATGGTCTAAGGCTACGACTGATTCCATGTCAGCTCTGATGAACAGTCATCTAGACCCGAAACATTAGCTTTCTCTCTCCAAGGGTGCTGCCTGACCCGCTGTGATCTCCAGTATTATTTGTTTTCATTCCAGGTTCCAGCATCGGCATTGATGCTAGGCCTCCTTATCCTCTCTGCCCATCCCTGATGGTTCCCTCATGTCTCCAATGCTAACTTATGCTCCCATGTTCATCACAGGGGCTTTTTGTTTCCCCAAATGCTAACCTATGCACCCCACCTACCACCATTGCCCTCCCTCCTCCATATAAACTCACTTACTATCTGTCATGGGCTAACTGCGGGAGCCGTGCTGACACAAAGTGAAGTCATGCTTCTTGATGATAACACTACTTAAAAAATACACACATTGATTTTTGTTTTAGAAAGTTCATTGAAAATCCTCAACTGATCTCTTGTACAAACAAACATTTGTACCCTTATGGTTTTTGACAGCTTTGCCAGATCCAGAGGGTCTGTAATGTTTGAAATGTGATTTAGCTGTTTTGATTTACATGGTTAGAACAAGCATTGCTTGGGATTTTTTTTGTGGGGATCTGCTAATAGCACTGGGACTAGCTCTGGACTAGGGGTTTCTTTGTACAGAGGTAGGGCTCTCTAGATTAATATGGTTTTCTTTTCTTGTTTCAAACTGGATAGACTGAGCATTATCTTATGTTGAATTGTTACTGGTACTGACTGTGTCTCATTAACATGGCGTTAAGAACAGATGTTCCTTCAGAACTGTGATCCCACAGAATAACTCAATCATTCTTTTGATGTGGCTTACAGGGTGGAATGGTGAGCATTTGCACCATTAATTACTGCGACTAATGATATGTTTAACCATCCCTTAATATTTGCAAGCATGTCTGCCGAGCAGAGAGTTGGACATCCTCTTATCAGCTGCTGTCACTGCCTCTATTTCTTTCATGTAATTAATATGAGTAGCTTGACTCTGGGTTTATGAAATAATCAAACTGTGTAAAAGAGGATCTAGAAATCATCATTCATTTCCCAGGACTACTTAATTATTGTCATCTTAATGAAAGAAGAGTTGATCATTTTACTTCTGTTGGAGGCAGGGGGGGTTAATGGAGAAAGAACAAGTAAACCATGCTACCATGATATTTTTTGAGTGCAATTTTTCTCAACACATGCTGAGTTTGTAAATTAATACAGCCGCAAGCTTCATAAACCACTTTGTCATGGTCAGGGACCTTTAATGTGCAAGAAAACCAATGTTCAGACTTGTGCATCTGCACCCTTTTCCACACACAAAGGGCCTCTTCAATTCCCTGAGCTGAGAGCAATGTAAGTGACTGGGACAAACCTGGCTGCACCCTTCCAACAGTCTCGCAGTCGCACTCAGCACAGTGTGGCTGTGACAAGGTCTATGTTATATGAGCAGAAATGGTTGTTACCGTTTCCAAGTACAAAACATAAAAATGCAATTTTATCAGGTTATACAGTGATTAAGCATTAAAGAAATTGAATAACTCCCCCCACAGATCTTAGCTCAGTGAACCCTTGGAAATGCTTTGAATGGAATCATTAATCTCACGGGGTGGAAGCTTAAGCTTCAGACAGAGTAGATGTGTGGAAATTCCTAATTGTGTATTATTCTGATTGAGTGGATTCTCACAGAAAGTCAGGGGCAGCAGATTACACTTTCTCCATCTGACATATTTAAAATGGTTTCAATTTTCCTCGTGGTGCTCTCCAGTTCTCTGTCTCTGTCTCTGTCTCTCTCTCTCTCCCTCACTCACTCACACACACAATCACACATGAATCAGCAGCACAGATTTCCACAAGTGGAAATAAACACATGCTTTTTGATGCTTGACGGGTGAAAACAAAAGCACTCAAAGTGAGTGTCTTTTGATAGCACCTGTCACAGACCCCAGGATGTCCCAAAAAGGTTTACAAGCCAATGAAGTATTGGTGAAGTAATAGTCTATGTTGTAACAGGAAAATGTGTCAGTCCATTGCAACAAACAGCAGTGAGGCCAGCTCATGTTTTTAACTGCTGTTCATGAGATACTTCTTGGCTGGAACACTGAAAGAACTGCTCCATTTTTCATTGATAATTTACACGCACATGAGGGAGCAGACAGAGCCTTGACTTTACATTCTAGCACCATCATGGAAAACACAGACATGGTGGGTGAAAGGTGTTGTTCCTGCGCTGTACTATATTCTATCTTCAATGTCTCAGGCTTGAACCTCTTAACTGTGAAACAAGAGGGCTACACCTTGAAGGTATAATATTCATATACTTCATGAGAACAGCTTTCTCTCTCTCTCTCTCTCTCTCTGCCACTATAGTTTTACTGCAAGTTTGACCGAGTTCCAGTTACAGTGATGGGGCATGAGCTAATATCGTGTCAGAGAAAATGTTAAATAGAATGCTGGCCGCTAACCTTTCAGATTGTTGATAGGATGTGGAAGGACAACTGAAGAGGGGAAGATTAATGCTCTTTAGGTGATGACTTTATGTCACAACCATTGACTTTGAAATATTGATCCTCTACAGATACAACGTGTCCTGCTTACAGTGTTTCCAGCCTTTGCCATTTCAGTTCAGATTTACAGCATCCATTGAATTTTGCTTTTTAATTCATAGACTATTTTTAAAAATCATTCACAAGGCAAAGCACTAGGAGTGAAATCATCGCCCAACCACTTTTTGTGGGGAAAGTGACAGGCAGCTGTAGTAACTTTTCCATCCATCCAAAGCGAAAGGAAAGAAAAGAAAATTTGCTGAATGCTTCTTTCACAAAGCTATAGACAACAGAATTTAAATTTGACGCTTCAAAAAGTCAGCTGCAACTCAAGGCTAGCTCAACAGGCAATATTATGCAGTGCACTCTACTCTCCAAGCCCGATAAGTGGGCCGCACATTGTAATGATTATTCAAAGGGCCTGGGCAATCTGACTCAGTTGAGCCTATGCGCAGGTGACAGGCAGAGAAAGGGGGAGAGAGGGAGAGAGAGAGAGAGAGACTCCAGCACTGAGGCTTCTGGAACCATCCATCAGAGCCACTCATCCACGTGGGTAAGCCGCTAAAAGGAAAACAATAGTGTTATGTAACTGGCTTCAAGTGACACAGCCTATACTCATGAACAAGGGATACATCACAGGAGGCAAGAGCTGCTTAGGCATCCATTTTGCAGATAAAGACCTTTCTGTGACTATTCAAACCACTTTGTACTTTCGAAAGGGATTTCCTTTAGCAGTGTCTGAACACTGAATGCACAGAGGCTGAAGGACTGAGCAGAGGGACCCTATCCACCATCCCCCCCCTCCCCCCATCTACTGCACCCCCATCGCTTTATGGTCCACTTCAAAGATTAACCAGTATATGATTAGAACATCAAGAGAAATCCCTGCAAATGCTGGTGCAATGATACAGAAGGATCAGGATAAAACTGTTTGAAGCCTTCAGATAATAATAGGATCAGTGACTGCAACACTGAATTTGATGGCACCATTTAAAAATGTCTTGCGCAGAAGAAACCAGAGGAAAATAGTCCCCAGCACACCACCACCACCACCGCCTCCCCCCCACCCCCCACAAAGATTGTATAGGTTGATGGGAATTGCATTCTGTGCCTGGTGGGGAAAATGCCAAGTTTCTCCGAGATAGTTTATTCAGTAATGTAGAATTACGAAATACTGTTCAATCCTATCCTCGTGGGGCTGACCATGCAGTTTATTTGGCAAAGGTGAGTGGTGTGAGGTTTGGAGGTTTGCACTGCTTGGTTGTATAACCTGGTTTGGCACTGTTTCTGATTTCTGTCTCTCACTGCCTTGTTTCCACCCACCATATCTCCCTCTCTGGCGAGTTTTTTGTTGAGAGAGTGTGTGTGTGTGTGTAAGCATTTTCTCCTTGTGTGTGAGTGAATGCACTTTCTCTGTCTCTACCTTGCAATTTCTGTTCATCTAATAAAAACAGAAAATGGTTGGCATACATTGCGACTCAGTAAAGTGAGTGATGGGCTAATGTTAGCAACAGTGACATTTCTTTAGATTGCACTCTCTCACTCTTTTATACTTTCTCCTTCTTTGCTATTGTCTTTTTCTTTGCAAAATAAGGGCTGTTTCCCTTTTTGATAATACACTGTCTTTTTTTATTATTAATTGGGAGTCAAGCTTCTCCCTTGGTCAGATCCTACACTTACTCCAAAACCCCTCATGAAGCAACTGAGTGTAAAAACCCAGCATTGTGCGTGCAGCAGAGAGCAGTAATCCATGTCCGGCATGGCTGCTTGTTCAGCGCCTGCTTCTCAAATACTTTGTTTTTGTTTAAAGTTTGGAACCGGGCCAGTCACTGAATGGCTTCAAGTTTCACCAACACTTGCAGAGGCATCCAGGACTTAAAGCTAAAGCAAAAGAAGGCAAACAGGGGAACGAAAGCGAACATTTAGAAAACTAACAGCAGTGTGTCTGAGCACAACACTACCTCAAACCTAGAAGATGCAGCCTCTATAATTTCCTTGGGCACCCAACATTTAATTGTTCTTTGATTCTTATCCATGTGACTTATGAGATTTGTTAGGATCTATCCCAAAGTGTGGTGGTTCCCACTGTGAGGATGGTTCCTCTCGGAAGTCTAAAAACTAAACAGCACCTGTAAAATTATCGGCGCCAGGCCTCCCGATTTCTAAACTTCCCTGTCCTCGAACCAGCTTAGACCTTGCAGGCAACCGTGTGCCCTGTCTGCCAGGCACTGACTGCTTTCAAAACCACACCAGTATGCTTGCTGAGCATCGATGGATTGCTCAGGCATTCTTTCATTCTCAAACTGATGTTCTGTCTTCTTTGTAAACAAAAATAAATGAGTACCACAATGTGACACAAGGGCTTTCAATCTCTTCGTTCGCTGCTGGGAACGTTTGGGTTCAGCACTTGGGTTTCACGGAGTGGCTCAGAATGTGAGACCCAGGGAGCTGTGCTTCAAAGTCTAATACCTCCAAGCAGGTCACGTCGTGATGGGCTGAATGGCCTCTTTCTCTCCCACCCGTGGTGAATTTCTGTGATCTCTTGCAACCCCCTCTGACTGCCCT
Source organism: Chiloscyllium plagiosum (assembly GCF_037043375.1). Lineage (NCBI taxonomy): Eukaryota > Metazoa > Chordata > Chondrichthyes > Orectolobiformes > Hemiscylliidae > Chiloscyllium > Chiloscyllium plagiosum. Next base: position 61,902,709 of record NW_028270156.1, read on the forward strand.
CAAGTCCCCACTCCAGAGCTTCAGCCACATGCTGACATCCCAGTGTGGTGTTGAGGGTGTGCCTTTTATCTTTCAGAATGAAAGGTTAAGCCAACGTTTATACCAGGCCCCCCGGTTAGGCGGGCATAAAAATCCTCCATTACTAAATCAGGGTGGCATGGTGGCTCAGTGGTTAGCACTGCTATCTCACAGCACCAGATTCGATCCCAGCCTCGGGCAACTGTCTGTGTGGAGTTCGCACATTCTCCCTGTGTCTGTGTGGGTTTCCTCTGGGTGCTCCAGTTTCCTCTGACAGTCCAAAGATGTGCAGTATAGGTGAATTGGCCATGCTAAATTGCCCATAGTGTTCAGGGATGTAGGGGTTAGGTGCATTAGTCAGGGGTAAATGTAGAGTAATACAGTTGGGGGAATGGGTCTGGGTGGGTTACTCTTCGGAGGGTCAGTGTGGACTTGTTGGGTCTCATGGCTTGTGAGACTCAGGTGTGGACTTGTTGAGTCTAATGGCCTGTTTCCACACTGTAGGGATTCTATGCTTCTCCTCAGCGTCCTGACCAATTAGGATCCTTCAGTAGACATCATTAAAAGTGGATCCTATGATCATTGCCATTGTGCGATTTTGCTGTGACTCCTACATCTTTTTTTTGGCCTGGGTATTACACAGACTGACAATCATCATCAGACTGCCACTGTATTCAATCTAAAACCTGTCTCTACACTGCTCCTGCTGGGTCTCCCTCAGTCAGCTTTCCCCAGAACTCAAATCCCATGGTGAACACCATTGCGGCGCCATAGCATTAAGGGGAAACCGGGACTTGCTGCTTTTTTGTTTCAAATGCACTATTTGCTTTGCAGTAAGATTCAACATCCAGTGTAAATGTGAGTGAATTGGTGAACGGATGAGTGAGTGTGGTAGGCAAAGGTGATGGATGGGTGAAGTTGGCAGGTGAGTCAGATGGCATGCAAGTAGGGTTGTAGATGTGACAGCTACAGCTGTAGCTTAGGGTGGTCAGGCTGAGTTGAGGATTCAGGTTGGGGGGGAATTGTGGGGTAGTCAGTTCAGGAGATGGTGCATAATCGGAGGGAGGGAGTGTGGGTGTTGAAATGTATCAATGAAGGTAGTTGTGTGGGTGTGAAGGGAGTCAGGAGGTATTCTAGGTATTGGAGGAGGGCTGTACCTGAGTGATTGGGAGGGACATTTCGAGGTTCATTCAGAGTGAATGGGAGTGTCAGATGTTAGTATCTACCTAGAGCTTTCAAGCTATCTTACACTTCCTGTGTAACTATCCAAGTAAGTCAATCAGAGCTGTCTGAAGTCTTTGGTTGGAATATTCGTGGAGGGGCTCTGGAATCAGGAGAATTGCCCACTGGAAGGTCAAACTTCCCAGGCAATTCCCACAGAAGTCAATGTGCCAGGATGTCTGCAGGGTCCCAATCAGCTTGTGCATCAGGGTTGTCAAGATTTAGGTCATTATAAATACCCTTATTTTACCTTGTTCTCTCTGAGGCAGAAATGATTTTATCGGTAAAAAACAAATTTACTGTTTTCGCTTCTGCTTATTATCTGTTGGGATGTGGCACTGTCAGGGACAGAAGATTCTGTGGAGCAGGAAAGGGGAGCCTGGTCTAACCCATTTATCTGGCAAGGTAGAAATGGGTGGGAGAACAAGAAATATTAACAGGTCAGAGAGATCGGAGCAAAATAAATTAAGTTTATTCTACAATTAGTCCATAAGTCCACTAAATCTCATTCTTGTAAGGTTCAGGTGTGGAATTTTATTTTTGATGCCACTTGCTCAGTTATATCCTCATTGGCATCTTTTCTTTTCAGTAGACTTGAGTTAATTTTCAGTTTCAGTTAATTTTCTCTATTCTCAATCCATCTCTAAATCCAGGAATTAATTTGTTTTCAATTATACACGTTGCTCGCTAAGTACCACTAGGATACGGAATTAATCGGAGGAATCATTAACCATTTATTCTACGGTCCTGGTAATTGAGTGTTGCATATTAAAGCAAAGTCCCCGTTCTGTTCTCCACCCACTTGACCTCTCACCTAACCCCCGATTATAGTAAGAGAAAGCAGTCCTGTCATACAGTCATGGTAGGGGAGAGGCTAGAGGTGATGCTGGAGCTGTGCCAACGCACGTTCTGTGCCGCTGCAACTCTTGGTAAGCTGGCCCTACTTTCTTCCAATCCTATTCACCCATGACGAGTTCTTTAATAGCTGGATTGCTGGATCAGCGCAAAGTGCCACATAGAATTAGTGGGAGTGTGCACGGGAGCGGTGCTTCCAAAAGGCTGCACTAAATATTCAAGGCAATGAGTTTGATTTGCAACCTTTGACACTGACAACCAGAGAACAGCCACAGTTGTATGTTTGCTTTTAACACTAGCTTCCCTCTTAATAAACTGCTCTAATTCATGTCAACTTTCTAACTGTACGTACATATTTCTTCTTACTGTTCTCCCCTCACTTTGCTCATCTTTTCCCTCTTTCTGATTTTCCCTTTCCTTCTCCTTCATACTTCTAATTTTGTTTGTCATCTTGTTCATGTCCCCCCTGAGCATTCAGACTTTGTAAATAAAATTGTCAAAAAGCTTCAAATTCACCTCCGGGAAACTTTAAGCAATGAGAAACAAGACAACAAAGTGCTTGGACGAGGAGTATTATATAACTTTATATTTCTTTCCCCTTTGTGTCCATGGAGAAACAGATTAACTAGATTAGAAACTAGTGATGTGTTTCAGTCCTGTATATGGATCCTTGCGTGTACAAAATGGCTATGACATTCACCGACATTGCAACAGCAACTGGATATCAAAACGATTCATTTATATGGAGCCACTTTGGCATCTCTAAGAGATGTGATAAATTGCTATAATAGTGTAAGTTCTTTGACCTAACATTCATTTACTCCTGCTACAGAAGTTAGCATAAGTATCTTTAAAATTGACTTAATGGGTCTTGCATGATAGAATTGGCTTCCAGCTTAATTAAGTGATAAATTATTTACATTGAATTTTGGTCATTTGTTGTAAAGTAGCCAAACAGAAGAAGCCTACAGTCAGGGACAGGGAGAGAATCATGGACTGTAATGGTGTTCCTCCTTCTCAGCTCCTTATACCCACCCTGCCCTCACTTTTAACCTTCAACAGCTCGTGTTGGATCCTAGAGAATAGGATAACGGAACAAACATTTATTCGGAGATGTGATGATGTAGTAACAATGCCTTTTGTATTTGAGTTGACCAATGGTGTATTTGAACTCCCACAGAAGCAGAATAATAAGAATTCATCAATATACTGAACGATTAAATCTCTTTCACACTAAAGCCACAGCATTCAGGGAAAACATGACTTTCCTAAACGTGACAGTATTCCAACTGGCACAAGACAACAGACATAAATTAGCAACAAAAGCTTTTTTTTCAAATAACACTTCTGCACACAGAATACCATCACCCTAAACATACCTTTCACAGATGCAAAAGGTCACAGTTAATGTGTTTCATTATATATGCACAAAGTTGGAGACATCTTCGGTAGGCAGTTGCTATTCTATCAACTGCATCTCTGTCATAATTGCAGGTTTACATTTGACAATTGATAGTGTTCAGCACAATTGCCATCTGCTATATTTTATCTTGATAAAGTAACTTCTAAAATTATATCACCTTAAGTTAGAGATTCCACATTAAGTTTCAAGGAACTCCTTAACTCAGTGATTTCAATTTTTCCTGGCCCCTAATAAGTTGAGTATTCCTTTGTTGGCAGGTTTAAAGCTGTGTTATCTCATTCAGAGCCTCTTTCTTCTCCCCTTATCTTGCAACCTCCTCCTTTCACGCCTCACAACTACCCTTTGCTGCCTCCTCTTTCCAGTTCCCCACCACCAACAGCAGCCACCAGACTTGGTTAAAGGAGACCCCCAGAGACTCAGATGTGCCCTCTATAGCGTACGCCCAGCTCAGTGCACCTTTCAGACCCAGACCCGGCTCATTCCACACCTCATCTTATCACCCAGGCCCAGATGACTCAATGCACTCTCCAACCCCTGGATACAAATCAATACAACCATCCCATTTGCTTCCCCACCCTTGAGGCCCAGACCCAGCTCATTGCACACTTCTGTGGCCTATCTGGCCTGATGCAACATCCCCACCAATAGCATCTCATCCCCTTCCTAAATGGCTGAATGCACCACCCCTCCTCCACACCTAAATATGCTGCAGAATAAGTAGTTAGCCTCATTCTAAAATTCAAATGAGCAATGCTGCTGACTACAAGTAGATTAGTTGTTTGTTCTATCGCCACTAAAACCAGAGAGGAGAATGGTTGAAGACCCAAGGGACTCCTGTATCAGGTTTTTTACACTCTATCCTCTGTCACAACAGCCATTTTGCTGCAGGTCTGGCATAACATGTGGGACACGCTGAGTAAAGGAGAAAAGAGTTCTTTCAATACTAGATGTGAGTGAACTAAAGGGTTTACATCACAATCTGCAGAGAATTGTGAACACAATCCAGTCCATCACACTAGCCATCCTTCCATCCATTGATTCCATCTACACTTCTCACTGCCTCGGGAAGGCAGCCAACAGCTGCCTTCCCATCCCACCCATCCCACCCCGGTTATGATCTCTTCCAACCTCTTCCATCGGGCAGAAGATACAACAGCTTAAACACATGTACAAACAGATTCAAGAACAGCTTCTTCTCCGCCGTTATTAGACTTCTGAATGGAGCTCTCAAATTTCAAATTTAATGTTGACCTCACTCTTTGTTCAGCTTCTCTGTCACTGGAACACTGTATTCCTCACTCTGTTCTATTTGCACTTTGTATGGTATGATCTGCCTGTACTACATGCAAAACCAAACTTTTCATTGCACCTAGGTACATGTGACAAGAACATCTCAAACAATCTTTCATGGTCATGTTATCGTTGGAGGCTTCCTTATGCAATAATTCATTTGATTAATAAATTGAATTCAAATCTCCCAGCTCCCAAAGTGAGATCATGAAGTCATGTACGGAGATCATTAATCCAGGCACTGGAGTTTGCTGATCCAGTTACTGAGCCCATTGTTAGGAATAAACAGCGTTTGATTAATGAGCTGAGTAGGCCCCTTCTTTGCAGTAAGCTTCTGTGATTGGCTTCACTATAAGAGATGATTGCTGATTCCTGTGCTTTGTTCCTAACCTGAGGGTAACATTACATCTGGATCAGTCCAGTGCATAGTCGTCTTCCTTCCTGAATGGGTGGCCAGTACAGTTGGTGCTGTTGTTGACAGCTATGTTGAAAGATTGACAATCTCAATGTAACCATTGTGTGTTCTTTTAAATGATGACCAGCACGTAATCTCATTTTTTTTCTGTTTTTGCTTATCTCCGCTGGGATTTAACAGAAAATTAAATGTGATATTAATGACTCTTGCATGATATCTAAAACCGGCTTTGGGAGCTTTGAATTCTGTCTAAACTTATTTCTTCTGAAGAGATATTCATTTTTAGCAACTTTTATACGGGTGATGCGTTGGTTCACATGCCATCTGAATGCTGGCTCTAAGCATTTGAACTGTTGAAACTGAGACTCTTTGCCCCTGTGCCAGATAGACTCTGCGAGAGTGCAGAGGGAGAATGGATGAGAATGAAGTTGGCCTACAGCAGACATTATCGCAAATTGTCAGTCCTTTTCCACTTGCCAGCTTTTCTTGCTTATCACTCAGGACAAATCACACCTACCTCCTTATGTTTCCAGCAATGTGATTGACTCTCAACTGCCCAGTGAAATGGTCTAGGTAAGCCATTCAGTTCAAGGGCAGCTAAGGGTGGGCCAGTCACGTCCCATGAGTGAATGAGAAAGAAAGTACAACAAGTGCCAGGTTTTACAGGATAAATGCTGGAAAACAAATAATGGATGGCAATCTTCCGGAAACTAGGCAGCATCATATAATGATTACAGCATTGAGGGAAGACATTTAGCATTGATGGAAGAGCAACTCCACTAGTCCCACTCCCCCACCACATCCTTGTAGCCTTGTGATGTTCCTCACTTTAGACAAGTGTCCAATTTTCTATTGAAGGTCTCAGTTGAATTAAGTTAAAAATCACACAACACCAGGTTATGGTCCAACAGGTTTATTTGGAAGCACTAGCTTTCGAAGCACTGCTTCTACATCAGGTGGCACTCCAAAAGCTAGTGCTTCCAAATAAACCTGTTGGACTGTAACCTAGTGTTGTGTGATTTTTAACTTTGTCCTCCCCAGTCCAACATCAGCACCTCCAAATCAATTGAATCTGTCCTCGCCATGTGCTCAGGCAGATCTGAAACATGCATGTGTAAAAATCTATAAGGTTTTCCTCAGTTCCCTGGTGCTTCTTCAAATCACCTGCATCAAATTTTCTCGACATTAGGTGAAAACCACTTTTTGTCAAAATGTCAGAAGCAAGAGAGATATTGTTCTGATGCCTCAGTAAATTTATCCCCAGCAATGCAAAACATGCAAGGCATCAGCCATGGTTCAGCGTGGGGGAGCATTGTCTCGGGATCTAAAGGCCTGAGTTTATATCCTACTTCACTGATGTAAGCACAAAATCTAGACTGATGTTGCAGTACAGTCTGACAGCCCATTGCCATGCAGATGAAGACTGAGCGGCAGCCTGGGCTACTTAATGGTGATTGATACCTGTGAAATGTTAAACCAGAATGAGTCAGCATCCTGCTGTAGTTAACAAATTAACAGGAAAGGAGAGAGATGGTTTAAGAAAGAAAGGTTGGTAGAAATAAAGCTAAATAATCCTCAACCATTTCAGAACCTGGTCAGTTTTATTATTTTTTTCTGAAATGTTTCCTCTTATTCTTTCTTTCCCCATCATTTTTTTCTCACAATCTTCATCTCGTTCCCTGAAAGCTCCAGCTATTTCTGAGGTCCTGCAACTGTGTCCAGTACAGGAGCATCCTGGGACTTACATTAGGGATCACTCTCCTTAATTATCCACAGTCAATATATTTGGGCAGGCGATGGCCTGGTTATTATTATCGCTGGACTGTTAATCCAGAGATTCAGATACTGTTCTGGGGACCAAGGTTCAAATCCCACCATGGCAGATAGTGTAACTGAAATTCAATTAAAAAAATCTGGAATTAAGTGTCTAATGACGACCACAGATCCATTGTCGATTGTTGGAAAAACCCATCTGGTTCACCAATGTCCTATAGGGAAAGAAACTGCCATCTTTAGTTGGTCTGACCTACATGTGACTCCAGACCCACAGGAATGCAGTTGACTCTTAACTGCCCTCTGGGTAATTAGGGATGGGCAATAAATGCTGCCTAGCCAGCGATGCCCTCATACCATGAATGAATAAAGAAAAAATATAAGGCTTGGTTGTCTACATCAGGCATGAAAATTCTCCGGAGCTCACATATGCATTCACGAGGGGGCTGATGTTTTTACCAATTCGGTAAAGTTATGTTCAAACATGGAGACTGTAAGGAATCTGTACATTAAAATACTTGGAATCTCTGGGATCTGAGCACACCTACAAAGATGAAGTCTGTATGGAATCTGTTGTCAAATATATTTTGGCAAGAATGCTATCAAAATCCTGTCTAGTGGTCTGCATGAGGACAATAAGTCAGTCTGGGGAGTTTAGTAGAATTACTCCACAGTTTTAACAGCTTAGTGACATAAAGAATGGGTTCTGAATGCACTCTATCTCACTATGGTATGACATGCCTTTAAGAAAGATTTCTGACTGTGTTGACAGCTTCCATTTATTTTATCTGGAAACACAAGTAACTTGTAGTGATTCATTCCTGCACTGTTCATTTTCTCGTGATTACATTTAGTCACGGAAGCAGGAGGAGCTTAACTGTAAAGCACTGGCAGCCTCTGCCTGACTCTTTTGGGAAACCAGATGGTCGATGCCACATGCAATTCATGTCAGGACTAGTCAAAGCCTCACAAGATCTCTGCTAAAACAGTTGGTTTTGAACTTGCAGCAGTTTCCATCTGCCATTGAAGTAAATGGGGAGAAAAGAGAGAGGGAAGATTTGCCGAGCACGGGTGTCTGTGCTCAGGAGATTTACGACTGATGCCATTTCTGAGTCTGTCACCCCTGGGTAAGATCAGGTTACTGAACAACAGAAAGCGAGAAGAAATTCCAGCGAACTTAATCTGTGAAATAATCCATTGGCAAAGCTGTGTACATACACACATACAGATCCAGCACCAGCTATTCCAACCTTACTAGATGTGAGGTAAATTTTGTTAACGGCAGTGATGTTTAAACCTTCACAAACGTTCAATAACGAACATTCATGCATACTTAAACTCTGAGGCACTTGCACATAGGCATGCATACACAAATACAGACATGCATAGAGATTATATGGAGAAATATATAGAAGATATACATTCACATATGGATATTCACACACATACAAATAGACAGATGCAGACAAATAAAAGTGCATTCACACAAACACAAAGACATTTTTATACATAGACTCATGGACAAACTCACACACATGGAGAGATACATAGTTATACATACAGTTATCCACATACAAGAAAAATGCATGCACACACTCATCCTGACAAATATATACACTCACAAATGCATGCACACATTTATTTGCACACACATACATACACACTTTGCGCCCAACAGTAAACACACAGACATGTATGAAAGGCAAAGAGCCATTTGCACGTTATCCTGGAGGTAGAGGTGAATTTAATTATTTTTCTTGTCCTTTTTTTCTGTTTTTCCCCCTTTTAAAAATGGGTGATAGTGTTTTTTTCCCCTCAAACCCTGTTTCAGAAGTCCAATTTAAAATGCCCGACAGCAAATTCTTTCGGATTAAAACAAAGTAGAGTTTATTACAACATTCAAAACTACAGAAATTGGTTCATGACACACTCCAAGAGAGAAGAAAAAAATGAAAGGAAAAGAGGTTATAAATTACTGAAAAATCAAAAGATATCAGAATTAGTTGATGGAAGTTAAAAGTGCAGGAACTCAATGCCCAGTTGAGGTTCTTTCCTGGCTGTACACACAGGAATCTCTCTTTCGCTGGAGCTCAGACATAGCCTGATTGTTGGTGAAGATGTAGTATGTGCAAACTGGAAATTGGTTCACTTCACAGCTAGCACACAGGTGTCTTTCCAGAAAATAGACTTTTGTGAGGTACTGTGATCAGAGCCAGGTATTTAGCTAAGCTATTCCAACGAGCCACCACACACTGCAGCACAGACGAACTTCGGAAAACAGAGGAGAACCACCTATACAATGTATTCAAGAAGAACGGATACTCAAAAAATACAGTGCGCAGATTCCTCAAGAACAAACCACGACAAGCAGACCAAACACAGCCAGAAACCCTAACCACCTTATCATACATCAAAGAAGTTTCGGAAATGACAGCCAGACTACTAAGACCCCTCGGAATCCTAGTAGCACACAAACCCACCAACACTCTCAAACAAAAACTAACAAACTTAAAAGACCCAGTACAACCCATGGACAAAGCCAACGTTATCTACAAAATTCCATACAAGGACTACCACAAACACTACGTAGGACAAACAGGAAGAAAGTTAGCCACCAGGATACACGAACACCAGCTAGCCACAAAAAGACATGACTCTGTCTCCCTCGTAGCCATACACACAGATGGAAAAAAAGCACCTTTCAACTGGGACAACACATCTATCCTGGGACATGCTAAGCAAAAACATGCCAGAGAATTCCTAGAGGCCTGGCACTCCAACCACAATGCCATAAACAAACACATAGATCTAGATGCCATCTATCAACCCCTCAGAAAACGAACAGGAAATGACATCACCACAAACCCCAGGAACCCCATCCAGGAGAAAGATGTAAATAGAAAGGAGGACACAACAGCTTCGCTTCACTTGGAGTTCGCCACTCATGATGTTACCTAGCCAGGTAATGAAATGTCTGGATATCAAACCTACAGCTCAGCGAGCAAACCTACACCCTAAATTTAGCTAAGCCTGGAAGTGTTTACGATGATACAACCGGATGAATGAAAAGTCAAAGGTGTTTGATTAAAAGTGATTTTAAACAAACGAATAGTTTCAGGCATGAAGCAAACAAGGCAGTTTTGATGTTCCCTCATTCACAAACATCATATGTAGAAGATGACTATGCAGAAACTTGAACAATCGTGGGTTACAGTTTTTCAGAACTGGCTGATATACACACCTTGTTTATTGGTCCTTTCAGTTGGGTTGGCTATAATGGTCATACAATGCAAGGTACATCACTTTCCAGAACCATTATGTGAGGGTTGGTTGTCTGGTTACTGCAGGGTAGAACTTTGAGAAATTGTGGTCAATTGGCATCACGTGATCAAAGGTGTTCATGTCAGTCCAGTAAAGTGTTAATATTTAAGAAAATTTAAGGAATAGGATATTGTTATAAAGAACACCTGAGCATTACAATACATAGAATACACATACAGACATACACATAGGTACACTGAAATGGAGACAGACTTGCACAGACTACAGATCCACATGTACAAATGCACAAATAAGGATACATACATAGGTGCTCACATAAGAGATACATGAACGCCCACACAGATATATAGAATCTGATACATGACTTACACCAGCAAAAATGCTGACATAAGTGCATGCATGCAAGTGAATGTACCTACAACTATACATTCACACAGATCCATGTTCGCAAACATATGTATATGCACACATGCCGATACACATGCACGCAAATGCACATGTGTATACTTCAGATAAGGCAAACATGTAAGGGTGTCGAGATTTACTGATACGGGATCATAAATTCAACAATAATGTCTTGCCCTGTGTTTTGGGTCAATCCTCTACCTGTCCTGACAGACATAGCCTCAACTAGGCAGCGACAGAGACTGCAACGTCTGGCTTCTGTGTTTAGGGCTCAAGAGCGGGAGATGCAGTCAAGGGACTTGTTGCTGACTACTGCCCAGTGACCTTTACTGGATGAGTGATTATGTTGATGTATCAGCTGAGGTCTTGATGAAGCATAGTTGTATTCCACCACTATATGTGGAATCATGTTCATCAAGTATCAGCCAGCTGTCCAGAGGGAGGAGAAAATGGAGGGGAGTCAAATGCCAAAAGGTATTGGAAAGAAAGAGATTTTTTTAACACACATAAGATTTACAGAAAGATGAATGAGGTCCAGCAGTCAGGAATAATGTATACATTCAGCAAATTTCATTATATTCCAAAAGTGTTTCACAACCAATAATTGAAATGTACTTTTAAAATGTAGTCTATGTTGTTGTGTAGGTTAATACATCAGTAAAACCACACAAACACTGCCTTATAAACAGGAATGAAGTGAGTAGCTAGATTATCAATTTTGTCTGCAAGATATATTTTGCCTAGAAAACTGAATTCCCATGTTTATCCATCAATATTGCAATGGGATCTTTTATATCTGACTGAGAGGACAGATCCGGCCTTGGTTTAATATCTCATGTAAACAAAAGTGAGTACAGCACTTCCTCAGCAATGAATTGAAGTATGAGTCTGGATTGTGTTTTTGAGCCTCCAGTGTGGGGCTGGAACCCACATCTTCAGGACTGTCAAGTGAGAGCTATACCAACTGAGTAAAAGCCTGACACCAAATTCCACTTTGCACGATGGATACCTGCGAAAAGTCAAAAGCAGTCTCCAATACATATCACATGTAGTTGTAATAGCTTATTTCAAGTTTATTTTTAGGGAAAACAAATTTAAAAACAATGCGACTAGTGGCTAGCTCCTGCTGATATTTAGTATGAGTCCTCTGTTAAAATCACACCAGTCATTAGTTGAAATGCTATAACCCCATTTTCTCTCTTCTGGATCCTGGAGGACCTATTGAGGTAAGTTTCCAGTTTTTCATGGTGCAGATACTCGTGGACATCTGAAATCTGGAACGAAAAGAACTTCCATTTCTATATCGCTGTATCCAAATGATTTTTGGCTGATCTCACAGCCAATCATTATTGATTAAAATATAGTTGCTGGATCAAAACCAGAAAGCCAGTAGGCCCAGCAAAGACCCACATGCAAGAAGTAAGATAAATGATCAATTATTTGTTCATTGAGAGATGAATGTTACCTAAGAGAGACTAACAGAACTATTGCCTGGGATTGTTTTGCATCTACTGCATCAGACAGGGCAGCTAGTTGAGTTGTAAACTGTAAGGAACCATCTGAGATAGTGCAACCCTACAGGGAATTCCCAACCTCTGAAAGTGATGGTGTAGAGTACAGAAGGTGAGTCCACCTATGGAGAAGCCAAAAGCAAGTGACCATTATCATTAGAGTAACTAATGAATACAAAAAGGAAATCCTTCTCTACATAGAGACCAGTGAAAGTATGAAGCTCACCACAACAGGGAATGGGTTGAAGTGAATCTTATGTGGAAACAGTGAAAAGAATAGCTTAAATGACAGATGCAATATAATGTGGATAAATGTGAGGTTATCCACTTTGGTGGTGAAAACAGGAAGGCAGATTATTATCTGAATGGGGATAGGTTGGAAAAAGGGGAAGGGCAACAAGGTCGGTGTCCTTGTAGACCAGTCACTGAAAATAAGCGTGCAATTGTGGCAGACAGTGAAGAAGGCAAATAGTACCTGACCTTCATAGCGAGAGGATTCAAGTACAGGAATGGGGACGTCTTTCTGCAACTGATCAACCACACCTCGAGCATTGTGTGCAACCTTGGTCTCCATATCTGAGGAAAGATGTTCTGGCTGTGAAGAGAGTACAACAAAAGTTTACCAGACTGAACCCTGGGTTGGAAGTTGACATATAAAGAGTGACTGAATCAGTTATGCCCATTATAAGAATGATTCAGGATCTGATAGAAACCTATAAAACCCTAACAGGATTAGACAGAGTAAATGGGGAAAGGATATTTCTAATGACCCAGGAGTCCAAAACCAGAGGTCACCGTCTAAGGATAGGCCATTTGGGACTGTGTTGAGGATAAATGTCTTCATTAAGGAGTAGTGCACCTGTGAAATTCTGTGCCCCAGAAATCAGCCAAGGCCAAAACATTGTTTTCAAGAAGGAGTTAGATATATTTGTGGGTGGCACGGTGGCACAGTGGTTAGCACTGTTGCCTCACAGCGCCAGAGACCCAGGTTCAATTCCCGCCTCAGGCAACTGACTGTGTGGAGTTTGCACGTTCTCCCCGTGTCTGCGTGGGTTTCCTCCGGGTGCTCCGGTTTCCTCCCACAGTCCAAAGATGTGCAGGTCAGGTGAATTGGACATGCTAAATTGCACGTAGTGTTAGGTATAGGGGTAAATGTAGGGGTATGGGTGGGTTGCGCTTTGGCGGGTCGGTGTGGACTTGTTGGGCCGAAGGGCCTGTTTCCACACTGTAATGTAATCTAATCTAAAATCTAAAATTTCTTAGGGCTAAAGGGATCAAAAGGCATGGAGAGAAAGCAGGAACAGGGTTCTGAATTGGATGACCAGCTATGATCATATTGTGTGGCAGAGTTGTCAAATGGCCAAAAGGCCTACTCCTACTCTTACTCTTAATTTAAACGAAGCAAGGTCACCAAAAAAAAATGGAAGGATCATCTCTTTTAGTAATATTCCTGCTTAAGGCATAAATATTAACCAGGCAATGATGGGAGGAGACTTGCGTGAATCCACCCAGAAGGAAATGAGCAGCAGAGGCATGTTCCCCTCCAAGCCACACATCATCCTGACTTGGAAATATATCACTGTTCATTCACTGTTGCTGGGTCAAAATTACAGAATCCCCTCCCTAAAAGCACTGTGGGTGTACCTATATCCCAAGGACAGCAGCACTTTAAGGCAGCAGCTCACCATCACTACTTTCTCCATGACAATTAGCAATGTGAAATGAATGCTGGCTCAGACAACAAAGGCCACATCTCATGAATTTAAACTTTTTTCTTAAAAACACAGGCATCGATCTGTCGGGCTGATTGGTCTATTCTTCTGCTATGAGTTTACATCTTAGAATCATTGAATGGTTTCAGTTTTTCAACTCTACGGTGCAAGAACAATTTAGCTAGTCCCACTCCCTGTCCTCTTCCGTGGTCACCATGAACTTGTTTGTCCCCTTCAGATTCTTATCTAATTCCTTTTTGAAAGCTATGAGTGAATCTCTTAGCTGAAGCATTTCAGGTCCAAACTGTTTGCATTAAAAAAAAGAAAATTTCTTCATGTCAGTTTTAACTACTCTGCCAATCACATGCAGTTAATGTCCTCCGGCCAGCATGGTGGCTCAGTGGTTAGTACTGCTGCCTCACAGCACCACGGACTCGGGTTCAAATCCACTCATGATCTCCTATATCTGCATGCGTTTCCTCCAAGTGCTCCGGATTTCATTCCACAGTCCACAGATGTGCAAGTTAAATGGATTGGCCATGTTAAATTACCACATAGTGTCCAGGGTGGACACTAGGTGGATTAGCAGGCTAGGTAAGTTAGCCATGGGAAAGGGTTACAGGGACAGGGTAGGGGGACTGAGACTGGGTGGGATGCTCTCCGGAGGGTGAGTGAGGGCTGAAGAGCCTGCTTCTACACTGTAGAGTTTCTATGGTTCTTCACCCATTTGCCAATTGGGACACGTTTTGCGTATCTCCTCCGAAAGGCCTCTCGTCATTTCAAAAGCTCGATTAAGTCTTCTCTCAGTCTCTCCCTTCCAAAGGAGAACAGCTCAAATCTATCCAGGTGTCCAAGCCCACCTCTCCTCTGAGAGATACTTGGGTGGCTCTGAGAAAAGTCTCTCTGTTCAGATGGTTTTAATGCCTTTCTTTGTGGATGTTACTTTAAGGTTTGCTGCATTCAGCTTTTTTCTGATACGAGGCATCCTTCCAGCCTAAATTCTAGCAGATTAGAAGATGAAGTTTGGAAGTTTTTTGAATATACTTAAGGATTGCAACCCTGGCACCTTCTCCGGATTTTCTCCAAATGTCTGTTTTCTTCAGACATTTAATCCGGAAATTTTTCATTCCACTTTCAGTCCCCTGCTTATAAAGCAGATGCAGTGCCCTGATATAATGGAGCTTTTCCTGCTGATTTCCCTAAACTGCAAGATTCTGAGTCCTGTTTGCCCACTATCGGGAGCATGCCGTGACACGATTGTGCATGGTACACCACTACCAAGAAGGGAGAAATTGCAATTCTAGTACATGGCTTCTACCTGTCGCAGCATGGCATGAAGAGAGTTTGACATTGTCTGTGTTTGCATCTGCAAAGAAACATTCCAGATCACGGGAGAAAAAATTGTCAATGCTGGGAGACAGGGTGAGAAATTTTATAAAGTAGGCAAAGATTACTGCTTTCTCTCCCTGAAATGTAGGGAAGAATTGAAAAATGTTTGACTGTATTGATTGTCAATTCCTTGTAAGAACCCAGGCTGGGATTAGGTTGCTCCTTTAATCTGTAATTGTCAGCAAGTGAATGGGTAATTACATGGGACTCTGCGTGATTGTGAATTGTTTGTTGGCCCAGTGTCGCTGGGTAATTGACTTCGAGAGTGGGGTGTACTCATGTGTGAAGCATATTGCAGGACTTTTGTCACACAAGTGAATGCAGATAGAGGAAAGGGTCGCATTCATGAGGCCTCTATCTGTGACCTTACAGGATTTTACAAAGATGGCAAACTCCAGTGGCAAATATTTAAAATGATTCAAACTTATAGTTTAGTTTAGGTGCCTGCACAACCCCATGCTTAATGAAGTCATCCATGATATCTTACAAAGTGATGCATTGCTTAATCATCTGAAAATAGCACAAGAATCAACTTGAGATTTTAATAAAAGCTGACAATTGCTTTTTAACAACTTAGTAAACAGGGAATTTAATGCCAAGTATTTTCTCAACCTTGGTTATGCTGAACAATAGATTATTAACAGAGTGGATAATTGGAAGACTGTGCTATACCAAATTACATTTCTGATCACTGATTAATAAGACATCTTTGATATACATTTGATCTGCATACTTAGAACCACAAAGTATTTGCTCACGAAGGAAGTGAGCAAGTCGATGTTTCCTGGTTGTCCTGCTCAAACATGTTGTCACCCACCTCTGGAGTGATAGGACTGAAACCCCAAGCTACCGGTCAAGAATCGTGGATACTACCACTGCATTACAAGGGCCGTTAGGAAGTGAATAAGTAGAGTCGTCTTCAGCTGCTTCGTCAATGGCATTCCTTCTGTCATAATGACAGAATTGGGGATGTTTGCTGAGGACTGCACAACATTCAGCATCATTCACAACTCCTCAGTTTGTTAGAGTTTTGATAAGTAAGGGGGAAAATGGTTATCCGGGTAGGCATGAATGTAGATTTGTGGTTATGAACAGAGCGGCCATGATCTTCTTGACTGGCTCAAGGGACTGAATGACCTAATCCAGATCTTTGTTTGTAAGTTTATATATGTCCATATGCGGCAAGACTTGGAACACAATCAGATTTGGGCTGATAAGGGGCAGTAATACTTGCATCACACAAGTGCCAAGCAGTGACCATCTCCTGCAAGAGAGGATCTCAGCATCACCTCTTGACATCTGACAGAATTGCAGTTGATAAATCCCACACCATTAACATCCTGGCATTACTAATGAGCATAAACTGAACTAGACTAGCCATATATATAGCAGCATCCAAGGAGCAGGAGAATCGACGTTTCGGGCGTAAGCCCTTCTTCAGGAAGGGCTTATACCTGAAACGTCGATTCTCCTGCTCCTTGGATGCTGCCTGACCTGCTGTGCTTTTCCAGCAACACATTTTTCAGCTCTGATCTCCAGCATCTGCAGTCCTCACTTTCTCCTAGCCATATAAATACTAATGGCTACAATAACAGATCAGAATCTTGCAGCAAGTTACCCACTACCTGACTCCCCACAGAATGTCTGCCGTTAACAAGGTGCACATCAAGAATGTCATAGAATACTCCCCACTTGACTAGATGAGTGTGGTTCAAACAAGAACAATAAAGCTGAATAGTCAGGAATAAGATGTCAAATTCATTAGTATTCCATCGAGCACCTTAAAACGTTTACTCTGTCTATCACTAGCACACAGCAGAGCTATACTATGTATTGCAATTCTGTTTTCCTTTGACATAACCTTCCAAATTCATGACCTGTACCACTTAGAAGTACAAGGGCATGAAAATATCACTATGTGCAAGTTTCCCTCCAAGCCACAAACATCATTCTAACTTGGCTATCCCTTCATTGTTACAAGGACAAAACTCTGGAGCTCTCTTCCCAGCAGCACTGTGGGTATACCTAAACCAGGTGAACTGGAGGGCAACTCACCAACATCTTTTTTAATTGCAGTAGTTACAATTGAGAAATAAATGCTACCATGTTTTTTTTTAATGTAAAGGACTGCATGAAGTACAATTGCTCGTGTTGTGTGTAAGTTGTTTTCTACTGCAGTTTGTATACATGCTGCCAATGTCAGCAGTTTCTATTGAACAACATGCGGTTAGTTGTAGACATAACTTGTGCAACAGGTTACCAACTTATGAATAAGCATTTTCAGGGTGTATTGGCTTATTACTGAGAAACACCAGTTCTGTTATAAAACCTGTCATTGTTATCAAGTCTATTTATGCAGTACAAATACAGTTGTTTTTTAATGGGAAATGCAAGCATGTTATACCTAGGTGAAGAACAGAATGGTTCCTTTCTTTTCCTACTCCTTTTTTTGAACGTGAAAGGCTTCAGAAAAGATTTACAAGGATGTTGTCAAGGTTGGAATGTTTGAGCCAAAGGGAGAGGCTGAATTGTCTAGGGCTATTTTCCCTGCTGCATCGGAGGATGAGGGGTGAACTTGTAGAAATTTATAAAATTATGAGGGGCTTGGATAGGGTGAATAGTTAAGGTCTTTGCCCCAGAGTAGGGCGGGGGTTCCAAAACTAGACTGTCTAGGATTAAGCTGAGAGGAAAGATTTAAAATGGATCAAAGTGTCAACTATTTCACACAGAGTGTGCTGCATGTATGAAATGAGCTGCCAGAGGAAGTGGTGGAGGCTGGTACAATTACAACATTTAAAAAACATCTGGATGGGTGTATGAATAGGAAGGGTTTAGAGGAATATGGGTCAAGTGCTGGCAAATGGGACTTGATTAGGTTGGGATATCTGGTCAGCATGGACAAGTTGGACATTAGGGTCTGTTTCCATGCTGTACATCTCCTTGATGCTATGACTATAATAGGTTTTTAATTTTAAAAAAATGTTTGCCAAGTCAGTCAATATTTAGCTGCAACTGTGAAGGACACAGACTGGTTTCCTTGTACATTTGCTCAAAGAAGACTATGGTATTTATTGTACTTAACACCTTTGCTAAATTTAAAATAAAAGGCTACTAGTCTCACACACATGCTTTCAAGGATTCATATATGAACACATATGTGAATTACAAAGTGAGTGGACAGATTAAGTAGTTTGTAAAAGTCAAAAGAAACCAAGTTTGATAGATTGATGCCTTGCATGGCTTTAGACTGCGCTTAAGAATCTATCTAAACTCTGTGTCAGGACGTTTTAAATATATGGACAGATGGTTTCTATTTGGTTTCCCTGAATCAGCAGTTGCTGAGTTGATTTTTAGATTCTGCCTGTGGGGTAGCTGATCAAACAATAGGCAAGGCACAAGCCTGCAGACGGGTAGTGGGAGGGGCGGTGCCCACGAAGAAATCCTGGCTGTGTGTTCTCTTACTGGTTTGGAGGAGTAGTTCTTTTTCAAACACAAAGGGAAATTAGTTGTCCATCAAATGATATCCCTTCACCAACTGAGCAGTTAACTAAACATGTTAACATAATGAGTTGATTCCAGGTCCATTGTTCAGATAAGGTTAAATTATTGCTGCTCAGGGTCCAGAGTGATTGTGCAAAGACTTTTTCCACACCCAGTGTTGACTGGCTGTTTTGTGAATGGGTAAGGACATGGTATCATTTGTAGTCCTCTAAGGTTATTGTCTCTTCTAGACCGTCTGTGACTCCATCTTTAATAATTTTGAATTCTTTAATAGTGTGGCAATGCAAATGTTTAAGTCATTTCTAAGAGATGCTGCTGTTTTTGATGTTTTAAAGGGCAATCAGAAATTTCAGGTGAATAAAACAGAGGCAAATGGGACTAGTTCAGTGTGGTCAGCATGGACGAGTTGGACTGAAGGGTCAGTTTCCGTGCTGTATGACTCCATGACTCAAATAGATAAATAATCATTTCTAATGCAAAGCATTATAACAGTGAGGGAGACAGGAAGAGGCCATAGAAAGTAATCACCATGTTTCCATATATGAATCAAGTCACTGAGAAATCCACATAGGCATTGTGTGAAATGCACACGCTGGTCTGAATGTAAAGGCTACATCATTGGCCAGAAACCACATATCAATTTAACACCATTTATTAGATTATGGAAACGAGTTTTCTGCAGTGCAACTCTTGATGGGGTTTTGAAAGATATTGATGAGAAGATAGACTTAGCAAGTCACTCCCCACTGTTCCCTGAGTGTTTAAAATGGGTCAAGCCTGAAATGAGATTAGCTTTTTGCTGTTCGTTTATTAATTCAGGTTATCGGGATCATAGTGGAAACCAAGTTTAGCTTGGACTATGGCATTATGTCTAGATGTCACAAAGGGTAATTTGGATTTTCACACCCCTTTCGGTAAGTGCGAAGTCCTCATGCAAGCAAAACTCATGGCGTATAAGACACATGTACAACTGGTTCTCTATTTCCAAACAGCAATGCGTGCAATTTAGTATCTATTTCCAGCTCATCAGGCAAGATATTGATCAATTAGTGACAGAGGAAATTCTGCTTCAAGATAGGAAAGATCTGATCTACACTGAGCTCTCAATGAAAACCCGGGAAAGGAAGTAGATCTCTTCACCAAAGGAGCAGACAATGGCTTCTATTAAACCGTGAGTGAACAAGCTACAAAAAGAAGATGCAGTTTCATGTTCATTTCTAATTTTCTAAATTACAAGGAGCTTAACTGTGTTTTCATTATCTTTTCACCCTCCTCTTCTATTTTCCAGTTGTTTTTGCCTCCTGCAGGAGGTTATAAGACTGCTGGTTAGGGAGGTGAAATGTGGAAGAGATTGGCAAGGGGAGAGAGAGTGGTTGTCATGCCTCAGACATTCTAACTGTCAGACAAAACTTGCTTTCGAGCTGGTCATTCCTAAACAGGCGTTCATATTGCAACTTTTGGAAATGACTCCCAAAGTGGGTGACATGGTGGTTCAGTAGTTAGAGCTGCTGCCTTGTAGTGCCAGGGACCCAGGTTTGATTCCACTCTCAGGCAACTGTTCATGTGGAGTTTGCACATTCTCCCCATATTTTTGTGAGGTTGGTCCAAAGACATGCAGGTTAGGTGGATTAGCCATGCTAAATTGCCCACCGTGTCCAGACTGAGTTGATTCGCCTTGGGAAATGCAGAGTTGTAGGGCAGGAGGGTGGTTCTGGGTGGGATGTTCCTGAGAGGGTCAGTGTGGACGTGATGGGCCGAATGGCTTGCTTCCACACTGTAGAGATTTGCTTCTAACCTTTATCTCCTAGAGAATAGCAGGCAATGTTACTTTCGTGTATTCTACTCTCCACATTTTAAGACCAGATGGCTTCCCCCACATTCCAGACAAGAGAGATGGTAACCAGTGTGCATTACCACTGGAACACTTGGCAAGTAGCTCCCCACTCTTCACTGAGTGTTTAAAATGGGTCAAGCCTGAAATGAGATTGGCTCTTTGCTGTTGGTTTATTAATTCAGGTTCATGTTGTTAATAAAAGGTATAGTGTAACGGTGGAGAGAATTTATCAAGATAAATGCAGCGTGTGTAATGAACATTGTTGTGATAACATCACATGGTATCAGTTCTTGTTTGAATAGCCTACAATTCAGCATTAGTGGGGGAGGGGAATTAATAATCTCTCCTGAACACACGTCGTTGTTATTTATTAAAGGACAGAGATACAGAAAGCTTAGCGTAGTTTCAAGTATAAATCATTTCTGGAGGTCTTCAATCAATCTACTCACTTGTAGTCTATCATGGACTCTGATCCACTGCTACTTGACCTTTCATTGACGTAGAATCTGATTGACTGGAAAGAATAGCTATTTCTTTTTACAACAAATGAGATTAAAAGGGTTTATTCGACAGAAGTGTTTACAGTTGTGAAGGGACGGGATTGAATAGATGTAAACATTTACTGTTCCCAGTGATTGGAGGGGTTTGGAGCGACTGGGCAAAGATACAAGATTAAATGTACAGTACAAAGTTTCAGTATGCAAGCAGGAGAGGTTAACACTATGTTAGATCGTGATTGAATGGAATTGAAGGGAGCTGAAGAGATACCAGGACAAAGCAGACACATGAAATTAGGTCTGCTGCTTGGATGGCAACAGTGAACCAGTTATGTCACAGACTTCTTTATGAGAAAATGTCAAATTTTTTTCTATTTTTACGATAAAGGCCAGCATTTGTTACTCATCCTTAACTGGTTTTGAAGTGAATGGTTTCTTAGGCCATTTCAGAGGGCAGTTAAAAGTTAACCACATTGCTACAAGTCTGGAGTCATGTGCAGACCAGACCAGACAAGGACATCAGATTTCCTTCCCTCAAGGTGTTTGGGTTTTTAGCATTTTCATGCTCACCATTACCAAGACTCTCTTAATATCCCAGGCTCACTTAAGTGCCATCAGTTGTAATGGTACGATCTGAACATGTATTCTGGGGCATTGATAATCCAATGGCATTCTCACGGTCCAGAGCTCTGTTGCTAACTCCAGTTAATTCAACAATAGCTTGATCTAAAGTAGAGACAGCATAGAGCCTTAAGCTGACAACCCTATTTTCAGGTGCTCACCACCTCCTCTCCCCACCACCACCACCGCACCCACTGCCCCACCTCTCACATCCACCCACCCCCACTCCCCACACATTCCCAGTCAGACCTGCTTTGCCTTTTCCCAAGAGCCTTGCGAGATGTAAGAGTTCATGAATGGTGCGTTAAATGAGAGGGGAGGACTGCAGGGCGAGGCCTCTTAATCTGAGGCTCCAGGTAAAGCAATGCCTTGCAAAACAGATACTTTGTCGACTCCAAAATGTACATGTGTCAGGTCATGACCTCAAATTGACCAGGTTTGTGACCTGTTCCGGAGGTTGCGCGACTTTCCTTGAAGAACATGTTTGAAGCAACTCGTCGTAAATCTTCCAGAGTTTTTTTCCACATCTGGGAATAATTTACTGCCCTTGTTACACATGATTCCAGTAAAATATCCTAATTGCCTATCTCAGCACAAAGTGTACAAAAACACAGACAATCATTTCATTTTAAACAGTGGAATTCTTCATAAATTAGAAAAATTAGTACACTGTGCGTTATTTATAGAGGCTTGGGCAGCCATTGAATCCTTTGGAAGATGTTACAAATTTTTTCCATTCGTATTGTCTTGCCATCTCAAGCTCACCTGCAGCTGCTGTGTCTTCACCAGTATCACTTAGAATATTATTTCTGGAAAGATTTTGGATAGCTCTCCTTCTTAATTTGTCTCTCCTCCTTGATTTGCCTCTCCTCCTTTGAAGGGAAGCCCCAGCCTTCCCTTTGTGCGTCCAAATGCCACTGGTGGGGTTGAGATTGGGAGCTTGTTCCTCCCGATCCACAGTCACCACCCAACATTCCAAAGGTAGACAATCAATGTGGCTCCATTGGGAGTGAGATGGCGTGGGTTCATATCTTACTTGTCAGACCTGAGCATGCCATTTATGCTGACACTCCTATGCTAATCCTGAGGGAATGCTCACAGTTGGGGATACCACCTTTTGGATTGGCCATCAAAGTGAGGTGTCATCTGCTCCCCTCAGAGAGACTTAAAAAAGATGGCGTGGCTCTAATTTGAAAGGCAATCGACTTTTTCCTGGTGTACTTCAAACCAAAATTCAGCAAGCAAATTATTTGATCACTCAAATCATATCATTTGTAAACCCTCGATATGCTCAAAATGCTTGTGTTTCCTACAATATAAAAATGACTCTACTTCCATTGGGCGATACAGTGACTCAATGGTTAGCACTGCTGCCTCACAGTACTAGGGGTCCAGATTCGATTACAGTCTTGGGTGACCTGTTTGGGTGGAGTTTGCACAAACCCCAGTGTCTGTGTGGGTTTCCTCTGGGTGGTCTGGTTTCCTTCCACAATCCAAAAATGTGCAGGTTAGGTGAATTGGCCACATTAAGTTGCGCATAGTCTCCAAGGATGTGTAAGCTGGGTGCCTTATTCATGGGGAATGGGTCTGGGTGGGATACTCTTCAAAGGTTCAGTGTGAACGTGTTAGGCCAAATGGCCTGTTTCCACACTGTAGGAATACTATGAAAATTGTATTTTTAAAATCATAAAATATGCACAAGCAAGGCTTTCTTTGCTTTCTGTTATCTTTCCTTTATCCGAACGTTTAAAATACTGGCTGTTGTGCAAATGGGTTCAGGTGTAGGGTTGAATAGATAACCTTCTTTGGAGTTAGTTTGTTATAATTACATGCTCCTTACCTCCCAGTAACCAATCACTTTCCCAATTATGCAGGATGCGATGCTTATATTGCAGACCCTTGATTTCCTAACCTAGACCGCTAATTTGGACCACAGGGGCCAGAGATGCTCCTGGTCACCTTAGCAGGATTCAGTATCAACAGAAACAAGAGGAAATATAGGTACAGCTCTAAGCTTCTTGCTGAGGAAGTCAGTGGAAAAGGTCTCAGGAACGGAAGAAAGACTTTCAAGGAAGAAAGAACGTTCATCTTCAATTTTCCGATATCTGTACCTGCCACAGTTCCTCTTGAGTTCCAGGGACAGACATTGGCCAATGTTCTCTGGATTCCTCAATTGATATGCAGGTTCCTCAATGAAGTGCAATAAGGAAGGCATGGTATAAGGTTAGGATAGGCATCTCATAACTCTTTAAATGTCACCTGCTGGAGATAAAGATGAAATGTGGCCTCTATCCTTGTAAACTGTCCTGAAGCCTACAAGAATGAGCCACCCAGGACGATAACCATAAGACAAAGTGATTTTTTTTTTGTTTGAACCCTAACATTAACTAGTTTTAAAGATATTGGTGATGGGGCAAAGAACCATATGGATGGGTAGGATAATTGGAAGTGAGAGATTATGTGAGTTGGCAATCCCAGTTCATTAGTTGTTGTTACTTTACAGTCCAGTGATTCACTGATGGATTAAACAGAAGTCATTGGAAGCCATAACTCAATGAGCCTTGAATGGACTTTATCCCCCTGACAAGCAGTTGCTATGTTTCCATATATCTTTATTCCTTGAGATATCAACCTCTGATTTTCAAGTTGTTTCTTAACAAAAGGAATATTAGGTAAGGACAATTTTGAGACAAAAAAAAAGGCATCAGTAACACAAAATGGATGGCATCCATTGATTGCTCATAAAAAGACCATGGGCATTGAAGAATCATGATATGCAAGGGGGTGAAAAGTTATTGGGGATAGGCAGGAAAGTGGAGTGAGCAGATCAGCCATGATCGAACTGTGGGGCAGATTCGAGGGGCAGAGTGGCCTATTCCTATCTCATATGCTTGTAACTTGATGTTGGACATGGTGGTTAATAGGTGCAGCGTGATGTGGCCCAAATTGCGCTGCGATTTCCACTCCAGGGTCTTTCACTTCAAACTTGATGGTCAGAATTTTTCCCAGAGGTGGTGGTCCCATCCACTGGCTGGAACATTAAGGACCAGTCGGCCTCTTGCAGCCCTGGAGTTACCAGCAGATTTACCATTGCCAGGGCCCTGACTGCATGGGCCATTAACTTCCATCCCTATCTGGTAAGATGCGCAGTCCCCAAGACTAGCCAGTCAATTAGAGGTGGCCACTGCTAGGGGAAGGGGCCAGTGGAATTGGCTAGATTATGAGTAAAATGGGGCAGCCTTGTCAGGGCCTAGCAAGGGTGGGGGGAGCAGGCCTGCAGGTGTTGATGTCTGTGTGGTTGGGATCCTGGCTGGTGGGGAGGCAAGGGGGTGTAGTTTGGGGCTGTATTCAACATTGGGGCTGGGAATGTGCAGGAGAGAGGGCCTTCATTAGGTATAGGGTGCCTAGGCCGCAGCCAGGATTTGACCAGTGACTCCAGGAGGATTGGCCACTTCAGGGCCTCACTTGGCTTAAAGGGAAGTGCCACTTGACACCCGAGGAAGATTCACCACGTGGTGTGGTAAAAGAGTGTGTAAAATTCCAGCCAATATTTCTGAGCAGGAAATATCACATTTGAATAGGCAAAAATGTCTTTGGAAGGAGTGGAACAACAGAGCAGTTTGGGAACAAACAAATGCGGCAGTTGAGACAACTGCCAGGTTATTCTTCCAGCTGTGTTTCATACATACTCACAAAATGAACTGTCACATATTGCTCCAGGGAAGTGCACTCTAACACCTTGCTGTGATTCAGGTTGCTGGGGCTCTGTCAGTGATGCCCAACGAAAAATCAAAGTGTTCCCTATTCCATAAGTGTAATCCTCTCTGCATCCACAGGAAGCTGGCATTTAGAATTGCCATTCAGAATTCATCGTTCATGACTAATTGTCAAGTCTCACTGTGAACAGAATGGTGTCTCTGAAAGATGTAAGCCCTCACTGTAAACAAATATGACACATGGTCTCAGTCTGAAATGTAACGTCTGCTTGCTTTCTGCAACCTCTTGCCATGTGTGGAACCTTTCGGTGAGTTGAAGGCTGATGTTGTGAGGTGTTCAAATGTGACTGTGTGTCCTCAGTGACTACTTTACTCGCAAGCGTTGGGAATGATGTCATGTTCCCTTTGGACTAACATTGTTTGTCAAACGTGTCTTGAAACCCAATCTCAGAAGATATCACCGGCTGGCACCTACTAAGGTGACTGTAAGGCAACTACTAAAGCAATATTTAGTGATGGACTATTTGTTGCTTGGCACCTCAAAGGAGTAGCTGACATCCTAGGCCCTTTAAAAACTACCAGAGAGAGGATACGCCTGCTTTTTGGTTAGATTTTAGCTTAATTCATGATTTGAAAGAACGCTATTTAAATTTTGTATGTCAACTAAACTCCCAAAACCTTTATCTTTTCAGCCTGGTTTGCATTTGAGCTTTCACTTTATAGGTCTGCGGAGGTAATGCACTGAACCATAGTATCTGCATTTTCATCACTGACTGACTTGTGAGAAAGCAATTTCACTATGGTACCCTTCCTGCAACCTGACATTTTGGCCAATGCACACTCATACCACTGTGAAGTCACTACATCACGATAAAGAGAATGGATATGTCCATGTCTGACGATTTCATGATATAACCTTACCACTAATGTCCTTAGGTGCTAGTGGGGGATGTCATGCAGTGAGGTATGCCCTAGAAAGGAAGCTAATCATAGTTACAAGTGTAACAGCCCATGTCATCTGAATGAATTATGTATTTTTGGAAGGCTCAACAAAACTCAGGGATGAGTTCAGAAATGCATACAGGTGCTGCCAAGATCATCAGCAGAAAATGCTGCTACCTTCAGGTCCTTGTGACATTCCCTTTACTTCCTCCCTTGTGCTAACTGGTTACATCAGCCGTAAAACACTCCCAAATCTTCTCCCATCCAAATCCTGAGTGGAGGGAGAAAACTGCAAATGGTTGTGCTGTTTACTTCAAGATGGGTGGCCAATCTCCATGCCATAACCTCAGAGGCTGACACAGTAACATCATATTACTAACTACTGTCACCACACCTATTTTACGTTTGCATGGGGGGGTGGGGAAAGAGGGCAGCGCAGGTGGAGACTGATTTTCAGACAGAAAGTCCAAATCTTAAAAATCTCGAATGGCTAGGAGACTGTCCTTTCACCTCTCAGTCTGAGCAACTGAGAGATTTAACTTGTGCTCCAATAGGCTTTGGATGGATGGGTTAATTTTCTTCCATAACTGTTCTTAAAGTATGAATACATCTTTAAGAAGCAAACTTGTTTCTTTTATTTTTATAATAATGACTGAAATGCTGCAAAAATTTAGTAACTGGTGTGCTTTTTAATGA
This sequence comes from Chiloscyllium plagiosum, assembly GCF_037043375.1. Lineage (NCBI taxonomy): Eukaryota > Metazoa > Chordata > Chondrichthyes > Orectolobiformes > Hemiscylliidae > Chiloscyllium > Chiloscyllium plagiosum. The sequence continues at coordinate 61,929,810 of NW_028270156.1, forward strand.
TACTCACTTGTTCTTCAAGTGTTCTTCAACTGTGCCTTCGTGGATGGCACAGTGGCTCAACGGTTAGCACTGCTGCCTCATCTTTGAGCCAGGAGCCTGGGTTCAATTCTAGCCTCGGGTGACTGTCTGTGTACAGTTTGCACATTCCACATGGGTTTCCTCTCACAGTCCACAGATGTGCAGGTTAGGTACATTGGCCATGCTAAATTGCCCCATCATGTCCAGGCTAGGTAGATTAGACATGGGAAATGTAGGGTACAGGGATTGGCTGGGGTCTGGGGGGAATGCTCTTTGGTGGGTTGCTGCAGCCTCGATGGGCTGAATGGCTTCTTTCGCACTTTAGGGATTCTATGATTCTCTCATTGAATGCCTTCCATCTGATGTTTGTCCACATTGCAAAATCCTTTTTGAAAGTATAGGCCAGATGCAGAAAATAAAATGTGCAGCATAAGCCACCTTCACATGATAGGTATCCCTTACAATAAATCTAATCCAACTTGTAAACCTATTTTAATACAAAAGTAAGTAATGTTGGAGTGATAGTCATGCTTTGGTTTGCTTTTGCCTCACTAAGCATGTGATGCAATCAACCTCCAGATATTTGGCTTTGTGTACTATATCATAGGCTTCACATGAATCAATAGTGTGACCTTCTGCTGTCCACCCTTTGTCATGGAACAGAGCATTCTGATCCACTGCAGTCAGAGTTAAGGGCTCTGTGACCTTTATTTTTTAATGTAGTTGATTTTTTTTCACACATTGAACAGATCAGTATGTAGCAAAATTGTCCAGAAGTACTGACAAGGCTGCACAAACTGATTAAAACTCTGAAATGAATAGTTTAATATGAAAATCTTACTACTTTCAATGGAACAAACCAATGTTCCACTCACTGTGCTTGAGGTAGTAGTATTCAATCCTCTCAGTCAGAAGGTTGAAGGTTCAAGTCCTACTTTACGACTTCAGCACGATGATCTATGCCAAGATTCTGATGCAATACTGAGGCAGCTTGACTGCTCCATCTTTTGGAGTGACCTCTTATTCAAACTAGGCCTTGTCAGCCCTATTAAATAAATGTAAAAGATGCCAGATAACTACTTTAAGAAGAATGGGGAAAGTCTTCCCTAGTGTCTTGGCCAATGTTTATGCTTCAAGACATATCATAAAAACAGATTTTCAGGTCATTTATCAGATTGTTGACCGTGGGCGATTGCGATGTACAAATTAGCTGCTGTGCTTTCTATAGTGCAATAGTGCCTTAATTGACAGTAAACTACTTTGGAGCATATGGTGGTCACATGACCTTGGATCATAGACCTGAATCACTGATAGCTATATTGAACTTGTAATAGCAATGCATGAATCTTGTTTTCTAAAAAGGGGAGATCCAGCCAAAATGTAACCGCAGAAATAAATTAATTGGCGAGAGAGAGAGAGAGAGAGAGAGAGAGAGGAACCTGGAATGTCACACCTGATGGTATCAAGGAAGCTTCAAAAGAAAATAAAAGCACAACTAAACTAATCTTTTATGAGTATGTTAGACTGTGAACATGATTGAGCAATCTGGGCAAGAGGAATGTTTGCGTTTTGCCATTGCAAGAATGTACAAGGACAGGGGTTAAAAGCCAGTTTTGACACTGATTTATATGTGCTAGTGGATTAAAGTGAGCCAGACTGCTGACTTTCCCATGTATTAGCCTGGATCTGAGTGCTAGTATGCAATGGAAGTCAAGGGAAAAAAGCATTCACTCGTCACCACTCGATCACTCTTGTTCCGAGTGCTGGTCTCCAAGCAAAGTGAAAAGAAATAAGGACTCTCTCACTCTCTGCTGGAAGAAAGGTAGCAAACCAGTCAGAAGGGATTAGACCAAAAGTATTTCAGCTAAACTGCAAAGCTAAAAGTCTCAAACCGACTGCTCAATTATCAATGTTTCACTTCACAAATGAAGCATAGACTGATCTGTATATGTTATAACTTTGATCTTTTATTAGATTCACCCTTTAATGTATAAACTGTGTGCTGTGTTGGTATCTCTTTTTGGGTTTAGTAAGTAATAAACTCACTCTTCAGTTAACTCAAGAAAGCATGGTTAAATGGTGCAATTTTAAAAGGGAAATTAATTTGATCAGTTAAAAAGGCATCTAAAAAGAGGGCATCATTTTGAATTAACCTTGTTACAAACAACCAAGAGAACAGGTTTAGTAAAGAAGGGGAACCAGTTTTAACTTCCTCACTTGGGATAGTTTGGGGGTACCCCTGTCTTAAACCATATTAAATTGGGGAACTTTGCCAAGAATTTGGTCATGAATCCTACAATCCCCATAGCATAAAAAGAGGCCATTTGACCCACCAAGTTTGCAACAACCCTGCAAAGAGCATCGTACCTAAACCTAGTCCCCTACCTTATTTCCATAGCCCTGTATTTCCCATGGCTAATCCACCTAGCCTGCACACTATGGGCAATTTAGCATGACCAATCCAATTGACCTGCATATCTTTGGACCAGAGCACCCAGAGGAAACCCACGCAGACGCAGGGAGAGCATGGAAGCTCCATACATACGGTCACCCAAAGCTGGAATCGAACCCAGATCCCAGGTGCTGTGAGGCAGCAGTGCTAATCATTGAACCACCATTCCATATAGGCTATGTAAATGCAGCTCTTTCTTTCCTCTTGAATAAGCAACTAACCTAACTGGGTGTCTGGGTGCACTCTTGTCTTTGAGTCAGTAGGTCTCAGCTTCTAGCTCCACATTTTGGCAAATAACACAGGTTGATATGCCAGTGTAGTACCAAGGTTGTGTGCTGCACTTTGTTAAGTGCCATGATGTAGAGGTGCCAGTGTTGGACAAAGTTAATAGTCACATGACACTAGGTTATAGTCTAACAGGTTTATTGGAAATCACAAGCTTTCATCACAGCCTCTTCACCTGATGAAGGGGCAGCTGTCTGAAAGCTTGTGATTTCTAATAAACCCGTTGGACTACAACCTGGCGTCATGTGACTTCTGACTTTCTAAGTGAAATTTTCCAGATGAGAAATTTAAATGAGCTGTCATACTCCACCTTGTGTTGATATGAGAGATGCTCCAACACTCAAAAATGAGCCTGGGAATTCTTCCTCAAGTCTTGGCCAACATTTATCCCCAAACTCTAGGTCGAGGCAATGTCTTCAGTTACCAACCATTAGGCAACATGTTTAATTGTTGCATCTTCAGCTGCTACTCTTTCAGAGATTGGCTGTGTCAGCATAAGCCACAAGTTCAAATCTGGACCCTTACTGGGTGGTGAGTCTCAATGTCCCATTTGGCAGAAACAGACGGGACTGAACTGTGGGAGCTTTAAGTGTGCTTGTTTCGCTTGTTGTATCTGAACTGCGATTTGTATAACCAGTCAGATATATGAATAATACAATACCATTTTCAGTCTCTGTTAGTAATTTCTTTTTATTCCATTCAATCATGTAAAATAATTATGTTACAGCATTTAAGTTAAATCTGCAGAACACCATAACATGGTGAAAACAAATGTCAGTGGTGCTCTGGTTACATTGAAGAGAACTGAAAAGCTGAACCCAAGGTCAGCATTTATTGATGCAGTTCAGGATTTTCCAGCCTCATAGTCATGCAAGGAGTCCAGTTGCTGTTACAGCACAGTATGTGAATTATTAATCTCTACTAAACCCCAGTCCCCTTGGGAAACAGTGAAAAGGGATAAGTAGAATTCGGAAACATGCCTGTATTGCTGCAAGGAACCATTTCTTTGCCAGAGTATTAGATCAAGTGTAGGTTTCAGTGTGTCAGGGAATGTAATTTTCTGGAATCACAGTTTTATACGTGAACTCCTAAATTCTGTGTTTCTGTTCTGAATGCCTTTTTCTAGTTTTGGGGGATACAGACTGTTGGGGATTCCCATTATTGTCTGTTTGACATGGCCAGTGTTACTGTTGTCATACGTGACCAAAGTGCTTTAACCCATTGAGTTCATCACCACAGGCACACAGTAAATCTTGCAACTGTCCAGTGTCGCAATTACCTCCTCTTTTACAATAACTGTAATAGAGTCATCTCCTCTGGTGTGGGAAAAAATTAAGGTATTCATTCAGTACTTCAGCCGTGCTCTCTTCCTGAAAACATGAATCCCTTTTTGATCCCTGATCCACTTCATATCTTAATCCGAAAAGCAGGCTTTATTTAATATTGCTTGCCAGTCCCTTCCCATACTCTCACCTCTGTCAAATTTCCCAGCTCCCTTAATCTAAAAGAGGAATTCATCTCAGTCCCTATTATCAGTCCAGGTATGGCACCATGACCTTTAGCTGTTCCCCTTTTTCTGCTCACCGCACTCAGTAACACCCTTAACCCTAGCACCAGGGAGGCAACAGACAATCCTGGATTCACATCTGCAGGTGCAGATTTACCTATTTGTTGTCCTAAATGGGAGAATTCCCCCTTTACTGCTGCTTTCCTGACCTCAGCCCTCGCAATTGAGCCAGCCATGGTGTCAATCCCCGCACCCCCATCAACAAGCTAAACTGTCTCCCTCGTCAGTATCCCGAACTGAATTGGGAGTCCAGCACTGACTCCTCTTTGACTCTCCGATGATCATCCATCCCTGCTGTGCCTGCATTCACTGGCTTAGTCACGCAGAGGCCCAAGCTAATGTGCTGGGGACACCAGTCCAAATCCCACCAAGACCGATATGTGACTCCAGACCCACAGCAATGTGGTCGACTCTTAAAAGGCCTCCAAACTGTCTTAGCAAGTTGTTCAGCTGAAGGACAGTTAGGGATGGCAACAAATACTGGCATTGCTAGAAAGTTCTACACCCCATGAAAGATTATATCCAAGTAGCTCTCAGTCTGGCAGATGTACTGCAGATACTAAAAGCATGGAGCCTGAGGATCTGCACGTTCACACATGGGGAAGCTTCCTGGAGGTCCATCATTGAGCAGGATATGCACTGCACAGGACTGACCGACTCTGATATGCTTCTATTTAGAAGACAAGTTAAACTTAATGGACATGAGGAACTGTTAAAGTCTTCTGTCAAAGTATCGCCAGTTACTCACAAGTCAGTACTTTACCTTGTGCTGACCATACTTAGAGATTTTTCTAGTTTGCTCATTTGTTTTATTTACTCATTGCACATGGGTGTGCTGGGTCAGCCAACATTTATTGCCCACTCCTAGCTGCCCTTGAAACGGTAATGGTGAACTGTTTCTTGTACCACTGCAGTCCATTTCCTATGGGTAGACCCACCATATCATTAGGCAAAGAATTCAAAGATTTTGAAAGGAACGGCGATTTATTTCCACGACAGAATCCTGCCTAGCTTGGAGGGGAACTTAAAGATAGAGGTGTTGCCATGTATCTGCTGCCCTTGTCCTTCAAGGTGGTAGCGATCATGGGTCTGGAAGGTGCTGCCTAAGGAACCTTAGTGAATTTCTGCAGTGAATCTTGTAGATGGCACAAAGCACTTCTACCGAAGGCTGATAGTAGAGAAGTGTAGATATGGTGCCAATAATGTGGGCTGCTTTGTCTTAGATGATGTCAAGCTTCTTTAGTGTGGTTGGAGCTCACTCATCCAGGCAAGTGAGAAATATTCTGATGCACCACCCTAAACTCCATGAGTAACTTACCTTCGAGCTCTCCTAACTAACCAACCACCTACCTGCTGTCCTGTTGCTCCAACTATTGTGGACCTCCAAAGTCTCACAGCAGCGACGACAGAAACCAGAAGTCAAAGCATTAGCAATGTGCATTTAGTCCTTCCAAGTGGCTGCATGGCTACACAGCTCAGTGGGAACGTTGGTTCCATGAAGTTACTCCTTGATTGATTTCTGATTAGATTAGATTGCCTACAGTGTGGAAACAGGCTCTTCGGCCCCACAAGTCCACACCGACCCTCCAAAGAGTAACCCACCCAGACTCATTTCCCTCTGACTAATGCACCTAACACTATGGACAATTTAGCATGGCCAATTCACCTAACCTGCACATCTTTGGATTGTGGGAGGAAATCGGAGCACCCGGAGAAAACCCATGCAGACACAGGGAGAATGTGCAAACTCCACACAGATAGTCGCCCGAGGCTGAAATCAAACCTGGGTCCCTGGTGCTGTGAGGCAGCAGTGCTAACCACTGAGCCACTGTGCACTCCTGCAGTGGTTCTTTTTCTGTCTCCCACTGACATCCTGCTGCTGTTGTATCCTGTTAGTCACAAGAACCATTTTTTTGTCTGGTTCAGTCTTCTGATTGCCAACTATTACAGGTTGGTCTTGGCTACTGATTTTCCTGAATCTTTTGGTCGTTTTTGTGATAAATTGTGATGCTGCAGTGTCACATTCGCTTTAATGTAATCTTCCCATGGGTTCAATCTGGTGAACAGAGAGAACGGGACCTTTCTGTTGTGAGCTCTGAGGACAGCAGTTTGCCTTGTATTGTGTTCTTACTGAACTACTTGCAAGGTGGCCACCTTCAGTGAGTGCCTTGTGGCAAAGGTCACATAGCACAGCAAGCCAGGAATGACAGGGTAGATTTTCCAAGCTAAGATCCCCTTTTTTGTGCCAAAATGAACAAATTTCCACACACTATCATTTACACTGAGTTACCAAGCTGCTGACTATGTAACCAATTACTCCAATGCATTGGAATCCTATTCACAATCCTAGTTAGTCTCTCCTTCGTCAGGCTTTTAACATGTATGGGGACACAGAAACCCATGTGTTGCTAGCATTTGCTCATTTTCAAACAATCTTGGCACAGCCTGCTGTTGCTGTGGACACCTTTTTCCTTTTAATTACTTTGGCTGTGTCCAGAAAGGAAAAAAAATCACACAACACCAGGTTATAGTCCAACAGGTTTAATTGGAAGCACACTAGCTTTCGGAGCATCGCTCCTTCATCACTATCATCTAATGAAGGAGCGATGCTCCGAAAGCTAGTGCTTCCAATTAAACCTGTTGGACTATAACTTGGTGTTGTGTGATTTTTAACTTTGCACATCGCAGTCCAACACCGGCATCTCCAAATCCAGAAAGGAAGTATTTTTAATTTTATTCTTTTTATTTTGTGGCATGGTGTTTTCTTTAGGCCCTGCAATGAGTCCCTCTCTGTCTCTCGCATTCAGTTTGTCAGCTTCTGTGGCCTACAAATTACTGTAAATCTCTTCTGGCCCATCTCAGATTGCTAGTCCGTACATTTGGGGTTTTGTTGAGTTCATTGGCGTAATCATCATGTCTTCCATCAGCTGTCCCAGATCTCCAGTTTTGTCATTGCCTTGAGCCCATCTGACAGGGCTGCACAAACTGGTTGACACTTTATATTTGTTCAATGTTCTTGTCCTGCTGTCTTTATCACAAAAGTTACAAGTCATTTTTCTCCTGCAGACTTGACGTCGTTCAGCTTGCTCCAAGTTGTTGACTGGATTATCTGAGTTGTTGTCTGACAGAGGTAGATAGGATAGTGAAGAAGGCGTTTGGTATGCTTTCCTTTATTGGTCAGAGTATTGAGTACAGGAGTTGGGAGGTCATGCTGCAACTGTACAGGACATTGGTTAGGCCACTGTTGGAATATTGCGTGCAATTCTGGTCTCCTTCCTATCGGAAAGATGTAAAACTTGAAAGGGTTCAAAAAAGATTTACAAAGATGTTGCCAGGATTGGAGCATTTGAGCTATAGGGAGAGGCTGAACAGGCTGGGGCTGTTTTCCCTGGAGCGTCGGAGGTTGAGGGGTGATCTTATAGAGGTTTACAAAATTATGAGGGGCATGGATAGGGTAAATCGGCAAAGTTTTTTCCTTGGGGTCTAGAACTAGAGGGCATAGGTTTAGGGTGAGAGGGGAAAGATATAAAAGAGATCTAAGGGGCAATATTTTCACACAGAGGGTGGTACGGGTATGGAATGAGCTGCCAGAGGATGTGGCGGAGGCTGGTACAATTGCAACATTTAAGAGGCATTTGGATGGGTATATGAATGGGAAGGGTTTGAGGGATATGGGCCAGGTGCTGGCAGGTGGGACTAGATTGAGTTGGGATGGACAGGGTGGACCGAAGGGTCTGTTTCCATGCTATATATCTCTATGGCTCTATGATTCTATAACTGCTACCCACACTTGATTTATCTAAATCTTCCTCTGCCATTTCAGTACTAATCATCTCTATCTGGGCTTTATAGGTTTGATTGTCTTCTGCCTTGCTAAACACATGTTTGAAAGTGAGTTCCGCTTCATGCAGATGAAGCACACTTTTATTCTTCAAGCCGGGTGTGCCTTCTTCTGTTTCATGTGATTTGACCTGCACAATATTTGCAGCATGTCCTTCGGCCTTGATCTTTCTGGCTCTTCTCTGGATACTTGTTTTGTTTCTCTACATGAATTTACTCAAAAGCTCTAGACTGCTTTCTCCACACGGCGGACAGGCCTGAGCTTCTTACCAAATTGCACACATTGTGGACAAACCTGTCTACTCTCTCAGCTGTTGATTTGCAAACTCAGAGCTCCTGCACATGTTTGTAACTTCTTCCAGAGTCAAATTCTCTGAGTTTGTGGGATCACTTGGACATGTCGAAGAGAATTCTGCTTTGGATTTGATCATACTTCAGGTGCCCAAATGCACAAGATTCTGTGAGCTGTGTTAATGTCGCCACATGTCTACCAATGAGTTTATTTTCACCATGACTTCTAATGGTGAACAGACATGTTTTGCATGTTAGTTTCCAAGCTTTCAAAATTTTGGCATTCTATTTTTGCCATTCTTCAGAAAGATTTAGGGCGGAATACACTTTGTACCAGTGTCTCTCCAAAAGTAAGACAGGGAAGCCTCGATTATCCAAACATCAATTATCAGAATTTCGGATTATGTGAACAAGATCTCAAGGTTCCGATGCTTGGGTAAACTGTATTTTCCAAACAAAATACTCCCTGCCCATGTCTTTCGGATAATCGAGGTTGTTCTGTAAAGATGCAGCTACCCATAGCTACATTATGTTAATCAAGTATGTCATAATCACATCATTTTGTGATTGCAAATAGAAAAATTACTTTTTTTCTGCTTTATATCAGCTTCTCATTTTGACTGTTGCCAAGAGAGGAAGATTTGTAGACATTACCTTGCCCAATGCTTTCAACCATGAGAAAAGCAAATTACTGCGGATGCTGGAATCTGAAACCAAAAGAGAAAATGCTGGAAAATCTCAGCAGGTCTGGCAGCATCTGTAAGAAAAGAAAAGAGCTGACATTTTGAGTCGTGACCTTTCAACCGTGAACTGCCTCTTTATTCTCTGTAGCTTTAAGCAGTGTTGAACATTCCTTCAGTCCTCTTTTAGTAGCTGTGCTTCTACACATTTCTTCTACAACATAAAATCTCAATTCCCCTGACATCATTTCACAGGATTGCAGTCTGGCTTATACTGTGTACTCTCTGTAAGATGATTGCCTGTAATGAGTGTTTCATGTCACAGGTAACATGGCAATAGCAAGCCTAAAAGCACTCTTGTGCAATTTCCATCTAAACATTTTCGAACTAATGTGTTTCAGGCTGCTTTTGGTGACTTTCCCCATTTCCCTAGAAAGGGAATGGAATGCCTCTTTAAAAATAAATATATCAACAGAAGTTTCAGTCAATGAATTGCGCAGAGCTTGCCAGAATGTGGTCAGAAAACCAAGCTGGAGATGTCAGGAGACAAGCCTGGGCTTGCCCTGGTGTGATGCGTGAGTCACACATCAGGCTTGTGACTTCTGTTGTTGTTATTGGTCTGCACCACTCATATAGAAAGTAGAAAATCTGTGCCTGCACTTGCATTTGAAGTAAGTTTCAATCACTGATTTGTTTTAAAGAGTTGTTTGAGCCGAAACAAGTTAATTTGAGCTCATTGCATTGCACTGCATTATCATTCTGACTCCATGTTCCGTTGGTCATAAGTAGACATAAAGACACAAGAGTAGACAGACGTAAAAAAAATCACTTTGTTCAGTTCTCTTATTTTGTGGAAATTTAGGGCCAGATATTCCACTAAAGTGAAATGTAAAAAAAAATTTTCATTTAGATGCCACTTTCCTCGTTACTCGAATGTTATTAAACTATTCCTATTCCTTACACATCACTCATCATTGCTGATGGAAAAGTGGAGGAGCCTAAATTGGGTGTGACTTCCTGGTGGAATTGTGTCACTTGTTAGTTTAATATTTTGGTACTGACATCACCAGACACTGCATGAGGCAAGAAAGTGGGATTGCACCAACTTGTGAAACATTTGTCTATTATGTCCAAACATCTGATGAATGTGATTGCAAACAGACTTAATAAGGACTTAATGGCTGGAAAATTTAGAGTTTCTCCTGGTTTCCTGGAATTGGAAGCACATTAGAACACCCTCCCTATTTACACATCTATTGAAAATTTCCATCATACTTCGGTGAGGTACTGCCAATAGACTGGATACAAGTCTGAGGATCTGCTGATCATTTAATACAGGATTGCATGACAATGTGGTTAGATTTTAAATGCACCTCTCAGACTGATCCTGGGATTGTGACCTGGCCACCCACTCCAGAACCACAGGAGCTTTCCTTATATTGTTTATAAAGATTGGACTGCTTCTGGAAAAGGTGATGGAACTATGATGTTAGTGTTATACATGCAAATCGAATGCAGATCTTCTTCGCTGCTGGGTCCTAAGTTTACATGCAACTCTAACTGCTGATTGAAAGTTTCCTCACTCAACCCAGGTCCATGAAATTAGTCCATCTGGGTCATTTTAACCTAAATCATAGCAATACTCAAGTAGACCACAACGATGGCCAAGTCAGATCTGGACAAATTGTATTGATAGTGAAGAGATTATGTTTTTATTTCTAATCCATGTTCATCCTGGGAGTGCTTAATACTTACCTTTTGTAGGAAGAATTGTGACATTTTGCTTTCCCCAAGTTGGAGATCAGTATCTGACTTCCTGGTACCAGACGAGTGTACAACTTTAAACTAGTCAAGAGGGTGGCGGTGTAGTTATTTGTCATTGAGTGCCCTTTGAGGTGGAATCACAAAGTGGTAAAGATTAACCATTAGATTACTTTACAGTGTGGAAACAAGCCCTTCGACCCAACAAGTCCACACCGACCCGCCGAAGCGCAACCCACCCATACCCCTCCATTTACCCCTTACCTAACACTACGGACAATTTAGCATGGCCAATTCACCTGGCCTGCTCATCTTTGGACTGTGGGAGGAAACCGGAGCACCCGGAGGAAACCCACGCAGACACGGGGAGAATGTGCAAACTCCACATAGTCAGTCGCCTGAGGCGGGAATTGAACCCGGGTCTCTGGCGCTGTGAGGCAGCAGTATTAACCACGGTGGCACAGTGGTTAGCACTACTGCCTCACAGCGCCAGAGACCCGGGTTCAATTCCCACCTCAGGCAACTCTGTGGACTTGTTGGGCCGAAGGGCCTGTTTCCACACTGTAAAGTAATCTAATCTAACCAGAATTGTAAATGGCAAATAGTTGGTTTATTTCAGTCTGGCTGCTATTGTTTTCCTTTTACATGAAAGTTAATTAGACTTTGAAAAATATTCAGTCTAGTATTTGGGGTTTCTTGTTGTACTCATGACATATCAAATGATGCTTTTTCAATTCTGTGAGATCAATCTCTTCAATTTGATCTTACAGGGATGTTGTCCACAGGATTAGCATTATTTGACTAAGATGCTTTGCTGGAGTCCTACTGCACATTTGCAGTGCTTTGATCAAAGTTAATTTGATGGAACAGTATCAATTTCCAAGCATTATCTTTTCCCCACAGGTTCATGCTTCCATGCGAGTAAACCTTCACAGCTGAATATCGTGCTCATACATATACACCTAGACCTGTACAGGACTCAACAGTTTATCAACTTTCCAAACAAAACATTCTTGCAGTTTTGGTAATATTCTGGGAACCCAGAGACCTAGCTTCAAGTCCCATCTTCCCCAAAGGTATATCATAACGTATCTGAACAAGTTAGCTAAAAATAATTTGAAATGCTATGAAGACATTTTTTTCAAATTAAATACTTTTCTCACTTAGCAAATATTCTACACTTGATAGTCATTGAAGAAAGAAACCAGGGTTTCTTTCTCTACTTCATGTAGATTTATTCATAGATTGAATCATTAGAGATGTATAACTCCTGATATTTTCCAACTAACCTGTCCAGCGACGTTGTGACATACCACGAGAACAACTTGATCCCAGGCCTCCTGGCTCAAGGGTGGGTGCATTACCACTGCACCACAAAAACCCCTGATACATAACTCCTAGTTTAACTCAACTTCATATCAATGAGTGCCTCCCCACATGTGACCCAGATATTTTCCAGCCAACCTACTCAGAGTTGCCATGATACACCTCTGGAGCAGGTGGGATTTGAACCCAGGCCTCCTGGCTTATACGTAGGGCAATTATCATGGTGCCACAAGGGCCTTTATGTGTGCTCTATCAAGTAGCCATGCTATTAAAATCTCCATCTGTATGTGCTAGACTTCAAATGATATATTTAACTAATATCCTTTGTGAATACCGGTAGCATCTTAACCTCTGGTCCTGAAGGTCTGGGTTTAAGTTCCACTTGCCACAGTGTTGTGAACAAACAGATTGAGGAAAGAAAATCTAATTTTCAGGGGTTGTCTGGTACAGTGGTAGATTCCTTATTTCTGTAGGCCAAAGACTTCAGGTTCAATTCCCATTCATCACGAAGCTATGAAACACAAGTGAACAAATTGACCTAATTCTTTTTGCTGTTGTGAAATGTTATATATCCATACAGAACTTTGTGGGCAGCTACACGGGTGTGCACCGATAATGAATTTGCAATTTTATTCTCTTCTGTTTCCCCTGAACACTTCTTGCAATGATACTGTTCACATTCACCTTCCAATATTTAACCCAAATGACCATTATCATGTGTCAGGCTAAACTATTAAGGTTAGCTAAAGTCAAGTCTGGTTCTATCCTCACCTAGTTCAAGGCGCTCTGACACTACCTGAGCCAAGACTTTTGTGTCCAATTGTAATACCCCATTTGGCATTTAGACAGAGTTCTGCAGCCAATTCCCATTTCCTCTTTCATGTATTTGAAGTTGGATTGACAATAACTTTAAAAAATGCAGAAATGAGATCAGAACAAGAGCTGTAGTCTTGAGCCAGGACTCATCTGAAAACGTTGAATCATTTGCCTCTTTTCACATCTACTGAGAGGAATGTAGAAAGGTGGGATATTTATCGGTGTAATTCATTGTCTGTAGGTGGAGTGGTTTGAGTGCCTGGGTGTTTTCTCCAGCAGCAGAAAGGTCAACTAGACTGATTGCTGGATTTCCCACTTCAACCCTTCAACTATGACCAATGATAACACTTTGTTTTTGCTACTCTACAAAGCAGACTGAACAATGATTGATCAAACCTACCTAGAAGTGGAAAAGGATTAGTTGAGTGTTTACAGGTATACATTAAACTTTTGGGGACTCTTCTAGCAATCCTAGTATCCCCACCTTCAGACCAGGAACCCTAACATTAACCTGGTTTAAAGTTTCATTTATTCCAAAGGTGCATCATAACGTATCTGAACACGTTGATTCGAAAATATTTTAAAAAGGACTGAGGAGCAGGGAGTTCCTCTGGCATAATGGTAGTGTCCCTATCTCTGGGCCAGAAGAAGTGGATTCAAGTCCCACTTGTTCCAAATGTGTTTAATAACATATCTGAACAGGTTGACTAAAAAATATGCAGGACTTAGGACTAGGAATAGTCCATGCATTCCACAGAGATTGGTATCCCATCACCAAGTCACCCTTTATTTACATGTGGAGAGTTTTTGACACTGTTCCAGCTTCCTCACAGCCAGCTCTCAGAGTGAGCAGAACCTCTGACACTCCTGTTTACATTTGTCAGCCAGGGCTCCCTGATTGGACCAGGTTAACAGCCCCAATCAGGGCATTGATATTCTGTGAGGTCCACCTGGCTGGCTTCATTACAATCACTACAATTCCTATGATCTTACTCCACTATTCATTAGGATCACGGATGATCTGTTATGGTCTCGACTCCACAGCCCACTAGCTCCCAACTGTCACATTGTCCATCAAAAACCTATTGATGAGGAATTGGGTCATCCTGTTGTAGCTGTACAAGACATTGATAAGGTCACAGTTGGAATACTGCATTAAGCATTGGTTGCCCTACTATAGAAAATATATTATTAAACTAGAAAGAGTACAGAAATGATTTACTAGGATGCTTCATAGACTAGAAGGTTTGAGTTATTCGGAGACACTGGAAAGGCTGGGGCTTTTTTCCCTGGAGCATAGGAGACTGAGGGATGATCCTAAAGAGCTTTATAAAATCATGAGAGGCATAGCTAAGGTGGATAGCCAACAGCTTTTCCCTATGATAGGGAAGTCTAAAACTAGAGGGCATAGGTTTAAGGTGAGAGGAGAGAGATACGAAAGGGTCCAGAGGGACAATTTTTTCACACAGAGAGTGGTGAGTGTTTGGAATGAGCTGCCAGTGGTAGTGGTAGAGGTGAGTACAATTTCATCATTTAAGAAACATTTAGATTGGAATGTGGATGAAATATTTATGAAGGGATATGGACCAAATGCAAGCAAATGGGACAAGATTAATTGTGGAAACTGGACAGCATGGGCAAATTGAGCTGAAGGGCCTGTCTCATGGTATAACATCAATGACTCCATGATGCTATGAAGGATGAATTGGAGTTTGTGTTAGTCTATGGTGTGGTGTCGCATCTGCTGACATCCTCAGCTCTCAAACCTTTGTAACTGCCTCTCTTCCTTCAAGATGTTTCTTAAAGCCTCTCTTGGACCAAATTCTTGGCATCTATCCCAACATCTGCTTATGTGGCTTGGTGTCAAATTCTGTTCAATAATGTTCCTGCTGAATGGTCTTGGAACATTTTACTACATAAAGAATACTCTTATCACTGCAAGTGGTCACAAATTCGATAATTTGTTTTTGTTATTTCCATAGTTGTTCATGAATGTTTAAAATCAACCAATTGAGCATCAGGCTCCTTGGTGTGGGTTTGAAGATTTGATGTAGCATTGTACAGATGTTTGCAGGCAAACTGCAGTGACATGAATATTTAGTCAGGAAAGGCTCCCAAGAATTATTGTACGTAGCCCGACTTGCAGAGAACAACCTGCTGATACCTTGCAA
This sequence comes from Chiloscyllium plagiosum, assembly GCF_037043375.1. NCBI lineage: Eukaryota > Metazoa > Chordata > Chondrichthyes > Orectolobiformes > Hemiscylliidae > Chiloscyllium > Chiloscyllium plagiosum. Next base: position 61,945,017 of record NW_028270156.1, read on the forward strand.
CAAGACCCAAGGCAGGTCATTCCTATCGCTCACTTACTGCACTTACACTGTGGGTAAATAAATTATCCTTGACCCTGAACTTTGGTGGAACTGGCTGTCCTCCAGTTAAACTCTGTCTTCCAGTAACCTGGCTCAGGACTGTGTTTTCTTAACCTCTTGTTATTTTATTTCATCCAATGAGACTAATATGATCACTGAGTGTATATAGTGAGTTGTTATGGTATTTTCATAAAAACCAAGAGTACATTCCATAATTTTCTTCGTCTCTCCTCTGCATTAAAAATAAATGAGTTGTCTTGGAAGCTAAACTATACACATGATTCCAATGTCACTGAGTTCTGTGTGAGATGCAATCAGCAGTAAAACATGGATTCCTGAGGCTTCAGTGATCACAGTGATGGATGGGATGCCTGGGATAGCAGTTCCAGAGGTCTCCTACTCATAGCTTAGAAGTCCTATTGTGAGTTCTGGGGGTATATGGCGAGGAGATCATTCCTCAAGGAAAGGAGACCAACTTCCTAAGGCCAGCTGAGCATGGATGGAAATGGCCGAGACAGTCCAGGGGAGTGTGCAACCTGAAAAGACTTTGCCAGGAAGGTGCAGGAGCTGAGTGTGGGCACTGTGGAGTAGGGGAAGAAGAAAGGCTGAGAGCAGAATATTTTCAGCTGCCAATCCCACATTATGACACAGCATTTCTCATATCTCACTGCTTTTATTTCATTCTCCCCTCCTTATATTCTCATCTGGATAGCCAACTCTCCTCCTCACACCTGCACCTTCCACAAATGTTGTCTTCCCCTCTTCTACACACAAGTTATGCTTTTTAAACATTTCTGCTTTTTCTCCTTATAGAAGAAGTGAATATATAACTTGGGAAAAAGGCAGGGAGCTGGCAGATAGATGGGTCAGTGCCCCTCCACTGATAGGTACCTTGATGATCCAGTGGGAAATAAGTCTTGTTCCAGGGTGCTCCAAATGTCAGCGACAATGATATTCTGGCATATTGAGAACGCTGTTCCTCATCCTGTAGCATTGTTGTGGAGTAGATGTGTACTGTACATTGATTGGTGTGGTGTCATGAGTTTTCTTTGAGGCTGGCGCATGACTGGTGCCCATGTCTGTGGACATAGGCTGCATGGGTCTGGTGCCCATGGAGTGTACCCTCAAATGTTTGGTGTTCAGTGTGCAGGTCCTTTGGGCCAGGTGGTGAGCTGAAGTCATCAGGTGGCCACTCTGTTTGCCCTGTTGAGAATTCTCATGTCTAGTTTGCTGGGAAGTCAGTGCATCTACCATGTCAGTTGGTGTGCGCGAACCCTCCACACCGTTCGGCTGAGAGGAGATACTGATGGGGCATGATTTGGGATTCCTGGCCAATTTTCACTGTCCCAGGGTAAGAGCACCCTGCACCCCTGAGCTTTGCATTACTGCAAGGCATCTCGTAGCTGCTTCACCCCAACCTCCTGCAATTTTCACAGTGTTGGACCATTTCCCCGTGACTTGTAATTCATGACTTCTCAGAGGAGTCATAAACCATAGTAAGGATACAACTACTTTTTGAAAGGTGAGTCTACATGTTCTTAACAGTTCCCCATGATTCTTCATGCTCCCTTTATTCCGATTTAGTGCAAACTCATAACCCCCACTGACCCCATCACCCCTTATACTCTTCATTCTAATTTGATACTAAATTATACACATGTCTCTAGTTCCTTCCCAAAGCCACTCATATTGTCAATGCCAACTCAATGGCTCATTTTACAAACATAAACTCAGCAAGGGCTTCTGTTTGAGCACTGAATTGTTGACTGTGCTTGATTGACATTGTTATTGTAAATTGTTCTTTCTGTGATCTGTTCTGTCAATGTCTCAAAGTTATTTTGGACACAGTTATCAGGAATGAAATGGTTTAGTCCTCTGTTATTTGGTACGTTATCAGTCTGTCTGATTGACATAGTTATAGGGTTGTAGGAATAGCAGCCATTCTTTAAAGGAAGACTTGTGAATAATATTTTTTTCCCTTTGTCAGCACTTCCACACTTGCTATTTTTATTAGATGGCTCATTGATTATCTGCACAGTGCCCACTGGGTGATTGGTCATGGAAGGGGCAGTGAGTTGGCATGGACAATGAAGTGCCATAGTGGGGGGAATGAGTTGACTTTGAGAATCTGAGGGACCATGGGGCTATTTAGGGGGTACAATATGGAATTAAGTTGGCATGGAACATGATGTGCCTTTGGGCTCTTGGGGGGGTGGGGAGGGGGTGGTCATGAGTTGGCAAGGATAGGGGAGTCACAAGTTTTGTTTTGCATTGGTGTCAACTGGTATGAATACTTGTGGAAGGTATAATGGGCCAATAGGATGTGAGGGCTGAAGGGTCTAGAATTTTATAAAGCAGCTGAGTAAGAGGCTCCAGAGAAGTGAAATGGGCTTTTCAGGTAGCCCACCTCAGGACCGGTCCATTCATGTGGTTGCTTACTCTCAGCTTCCAGGATTGGCAGGCCTGACTACACACCACATGCTCTCTCTAGGTCCAGGTTCAGCAAGTCGTGAGATTTACTGGCTGGATCTACGCACCTCGAGCCAATATCCGGCCCATATAATGACACAGGAGGCTATTCCACCCGCCATGCTTGAGACAGCTCTTTGGGCATAATGTCAATCCTGATGAAGGGTTTATGCTCGAAACATCGACTTTCCTAATCCTTGGATGCTGCCTGACATGTTGTGCTTTTCCAGCACCACACTTTTGGACTCTGACTCTCCAGCATCTGCAGTCCTCACTTTCTTCCATTCAATTAACTCCACAGATTTGCTCTTTCCTCACAAACTGTAAAAGAGAAAAGAAAGCCAATCTCTCGAACATTTATCCAAAGTTTTGTTTTGTGGGCGTGATTCTGCTTCCACCACCCTGTTCAGGCAGTGCCCCCCTTGAAAACAAGGTCTCTGATCCTACCTTTGGAAAATGATTGCGAGACAGACAGATTGGCAAACTGGCACACCAGGCTGTCCAGGGATGTGAATCTGTGTCTGCCTGCCTTTATGTGCAATCCATTCAGCCCATTGAGCCTGTTCTGCCAGTTAGGTCATGGCTTATTTGTCTCTCAAATCCATTTACTCACGTTGAACCAAATCTCTTGATATCCCTTAATAAAAATAATCTGCCAACCCTATCTTGAATATTTTTAATTCACCCAGCAGCTGCAAACTTTTTTTTTTTACCCTTGGTGCACCTGGGCCTTTTAGAAATATGTTTCTGATTTTACTCCTTCGAGTCTACAGGGGAAACCTTTCCAGCTGGAATCATCTTCAGCACTTGCCTCTGGATCTTTTTGAAGGGGATAATATTCTCACTGTGATTAACTGGCCAAAACTGCATACAGGATTCCAACTGGGGTCTGACCAGTGCCAGTAGCAACACTACAACCTCTTTTGATCTGCGCTCCTATTCCTCACATGTTCTGCAGGATCCTGAGCCCCATCCAGTTTCAATTCATAGGAAATTCTATATTTTATCTTTTTTCTTATGTGAGTTCACAGCTTGGCTGAGTGATTGGAATATTCAACAAAAAAGCCACGGCCTCTGTGTTGAAGATTTGCTTGGCCTTCAATTGTGGTGCAGTGGGTAAAACAAAATGCAAATATTTGGAAGCATTTCATACAAATATATTGAACTGGTTAGCGTTTTTACATAAAAGTAATTGCATTCTGAGTACAAGGTTCAATTTCCAAATTTTCATTGGAAATACAACTCATGAAGAGAGATAAAATAAAAAGCCAACTTGTTAGTGCTGGTTTTACCCGATTGAATGTAATTCGCATTTATTCCATTGTGTTAGGGTCAAACCTTCATGCATAGCATTTAGAGGTGCGAAGTATTTTCTACAAGCACGAAGGGTATGGTATTTTTCAAAGCGGATTTGTTCTAATTGATGCAGAAATTCTAGATACATTTGCATTTTTGCCTGCTGGGGCGGCACGGTGGCTCAGTGGTTAGCACTGCAGCCTCACGGCGCCAGAGACCCAGGTTCAATTCCCGCCTCAGGCGACTGACTGTGTGGAGTTTTCACATTCTCCCCGTGTCTGTGTGGGTTTCCTCCCACAGTCCAAAGATGTGCAGGTCAGGTGAATTGGCCATGCTAAATTGCCCATAGTCAGAGGGGAAGTGGGTCTGGGTGGGTTGCTGGTTGGGCCGAAGGGCCTGTTTCCACACTGTAGGGAATCTAATCAAACCAGATTAAGATGGCTCAGGAATTGCTTGCTGTTGGCCAGAAGATGAGAGTCTTGAAAGGAGCAGGATGAAAGCCTGATTCCATTTAACCTCTCAGAGCCATTCATTATTCTTAAGATATTGAATTAAATCTGTTTCAAATGTATTGGTTGCTTAGTAAAAACCCAAGAGATGTTTGCGAAAAAAACCAGTGAGGATTGTGCACAATACCAGATGGCTGTTCGAGTCATAAAGTCCTACAGCAGAAAACAGACCCTTTAGTCCAACTAGTGCACACCAACCAGAATTCCAAACTAAACTAGTCCCACTTGGCCCATTTCCCTCCAAACCTATCCTCTTCATGGACTTATCTGAATGTTGTAACTGTACCTGCATCCACTGGAAGTTCATTCCATGCACAGACCGCCCTCTGTGTAAAAGAGTTGCACCTCAGGTCCCTTTTCATTCTTTCTACTCTCACCTTAAAAATATGCCCCTTAGGTCTGAACTCCCTAACCCTAGGGAAAGGATCCTCATCATGATTTGGATGCAAGCATAAGAGGTACAGTTAGTAAGTTTGCAGATGACACCAAAATTGGAGGTGTAGTGGACAGCAAAGAGGGTTACCTCAGATTACAACAGGATCTGGAGCAGATGGGCCAATGGGCTGAGAAGCAGCAGATGGAGTTTAATTCAGATAAATGCAAGGTGCTGTATTTTGGGAAAGCAAATTTTAGCAGGACTTATACACTTAATGGTAAGGTCCTCGGGAGTGTTGCTGAACAAAGAGACCTTGGAGTGCAGGTTGATAGCTCCTTGAAAGTGGAGTCGCAGGTAGATAGGATAGTGAAGAAAACGTTTGGTATGCTTTCCTTTATTGGTCAGAGTATTGAGTACAGGTATTGGGAGGTCGTGTTGCGGCTGTACAGGACATTGGTTAGGCCACTGTTGGAATATTGCATGCAATTTTGGTCTTCTTCCTATCAGAAAGCTGTTGTGAAACTTGAAAGGATTCAGAAAAGATTTACAGGGATGTTGCCAGGGTTGGAGGATTTGAGCTATAGGGAGAGGCTGAACAGGCTGGGGCTGTTTTCTCTGGAGCGTCGGAAGCTGAGGGGTGACCTTATAGAGGTTTAGAAAATTATGAGGGGCAAGGATAGGGTAGGCAAAGTCTTTTCCCTGGGGTTGGGGAGCCCAGAACTAGAGAGCATAGGTTTAGGGTGAGAGGGGAAGATATAAAAGAGACCTACGGGGCAACTTTTTCACGCAGAGGGTGATATGTGTATGGAATGAGCTGCCAGAGGAAGTAGTGGAGGCTGGTACAATTGCAACATTTAAGAGGCATTTGGATGGGTATATGATTAGGAAGGGTTTGGAGGGATATGGGCTGGGTGTTGGCAGGTCGGACTAGATCGGGTTGGGATACCTGGTCGGCATGGACGGGTTAGAAGGGTCTGTTTCCGTTCTGTACATCTCTATGACTCTATGACTCTATTCACCTTGTTTCATGGTTTTGTAAACCTCAATAAGGTCACCCCTGAACCTCCTACGCTCCAGTGAAAAAAAGTCCCAGCCTTTCCAGCCAATTGTTATATCTCAAACCCTCCCCCTCCCAATCCCAGCAAGTTTTACAAGTTCCTCAACCATTCAATGTACCAAAAATAAACTTGCAAGAGACTGCAGCATGCCAGGTAATGATTTCTTTTTGTTTAGAAGCAGTTATAGATGTTCGTTGAACTCTACCACATGAGGTCCATAAATACCAATGACAGAGTTGCCAGAAGGAAACAGCAAAATCTTAACAGGGCTTGTCACTGCCTGTGGAGGTTACAAATAAAATGAAGTGCAATGGCCACCCTATACATATCCCCAAAGTGTGCTCTATGCTGCTGCAGAGAAGGATGCCCCATTTACAGGCAACTGATTCAAGTTTCTTTTAGCACTGCCTAATGCAATATTGAATACAATTGACAATGAAGTCCAACTATTGGCTCCAGTGGTCCAGCACACCATTTGGAGCAGAGTTTTCGAAGCCTGAGATCTCAAATCCCCCAGCACTAAGCGCATGGTCTGCAGAGCTCTCATGGTCCCAATCCTCCTGAATGCATCAGAAACATGGACCAGCCAGCTCAGATCACTGGCGAGTTATCACCAGTGCCATCTTCACTAAATCCTGAAAATCCACTGGCAGGATAGGTGTCCCAATGTGGATGTCCTCTCCCCCAGTATTGAAGCACTGGTCATGTATGACCAGCTGTGATAGGGGGATCACATTATCCGCATGCCGGCCACAAGATTCCCCAAAAAAGTGCTCTACTCCAAGCTGTGCAATAGTAAGCTATCACTAGGAGGGCAGAGGAAACTCGACAAGGTCTCATGCAACATCCCCACTGATCTGTGGGAATCGCTCACACTAGAACACACAAGTTGAAGAAGCATCATCTGCGAAGGTGCCTACTGTTAACCCCTCCCCCCACCCCATCCACCTTCAAACATGTGGAGCCAGCGGAGGCCAATCACAAACAGCAGAAAGGGCACGCAGAATCCAGAGTGTCCCACTTGTCTAATACTGCCTGCAACGGATTCTGTGGATCCAAGATTGGACTACTCAACCACCACAGAACCCAGCCCGCAGAGTGAAAGCAAGTCATGCTTGACCCTGAGGGACTGCCGGAGAGAAGATTTAATGCTAGGAAATTAGACAATCCAGATTCAATTGTCAGACAAGCGGACCAGTAGATGAATCCTGTGACTTACCTTCTTGCTCTGGCTAGGGATGTGAAAATGCCTTTGTTCCTTATTCCCAGCCAATCATGTGTGTCATAAAATGCATGTATGTGTGCATATTTATTAGCATTAGCTGAGAAAAGAAACAATTACAGAATTGATGTTTTCCATATACTACTATAGGAAAGATACAGAGGCTTTGGGGAGGATGCAAAGAAGGCTTACCAGGATACTGCCTGGACTGGAGAGCTTGCCTTATGAAGAAAGGTTGACTAAGCTCGGACTTTTCTCTCTGGAGAGAAAGAGGAAGAGAGGTGACCTGATCGAAGTATATAAAGTACTGAGAGGCATGGATAGAGTTAATAGCCAGAGACTTTTCCCCATGGTAGGATTGAGTGGCACAAGGGATCATAGTTTTAAGATATTAGGAGAAAGGTATAGAGGGAACGTCAGAGGAAGGTTCTTTACGCAGAGAGTTGTGAATGCATGGAATGCATTGCCAGTGGTGGTGGTGGAAGCAGAGTCATGAGGGACATTTAAGCGACTGCAGGACATGCACATGGACAGCAGTGAACTGAGGGTGTGTAGGTTAGGTTATTTTATTTTACATTAGGATTAATCCTTGGCACAACATCGTGGGCCGAAGGGCCTGTTCTGTGCTGTACTTTTCTATGTTCTATGTAAGAGCTGAGGTGAAATATTTTTTTCTTAGAGGTTGTGAGTCTTTCGAATGCTCTTTGTGATAGTGGGAGCTGAGTCCTTGAAGAATGTAAAGGCAGAGGTAGATTAATTCTTGCTGACCAAAGCAGAGAAAGGTTATTGGGATAGGCAGGAATGAGGTTACAGTCAGAGCAGCCATGATTTTCTTGGAACAGACTCAAGGGGCTGAATGGCCTGACCTGCTCCTAGTTTATGTGTACAAGAATACATGTCATTCCTCTGTTGAAAATTACGTGCATCTGCTTCAATAACCATAAGACCATAAGACATAGGAGTGGAAGTAAGGCCATTCGGCCCATCGAGTCCACTCCGCCATTCAATCATGGCTGATGCGCATTTCAGCTCCACTTACCAGCGTTCTCCCTGTAGCCCTTAATTCCTCTAGACAACAAGAATCTATCAATCTCGGCCTTGAAGACATTTAGCGTCCCGGCTTCCACTGCACTCCGCGGCAATGAATTCCACAGGCCCACCACTCTCTGGCTGAAGAAATGTCTCCGCATTTCTGTTCTGAAATGACCCCCTCTAATTCTAAGGCTGTGTCCACGGGTCCTAGTCTCCTCGTTTAACTGAAACAATTTCCTAGCATCCACCTTTTCCAAGCCATGTATTATTTTGTACGTCTCTATTAAGTCTCCCCTTAATCTTCTAAACTCCAACGAATACAATCCCAGTATCCTCAGCCGTTCCTCATATGTTAGACCTGTCATTCCAGGGATCATCCGTGTGAATCTCCACTGGACACATTCCAGTGCCAGTATGTCCTTCCTGAGGTGAAATTTTCAGACTCTTGGCCAGCCCAAACTATGCAAGATGCATCCATTATAATGAGGGCTGTGCTGGAAGGGACACACAACCACACTTAGATAATCCACACGCTGAGAATGCAACAGTGTTATTCACAATGTAGTTTACATTTGGCCTTCCTGTCAGTCAGAAGAAGAAGGAGGAGAAAACATAATGTAGGTGCCATGGCCTCACCCATTAATTGAAGAATCAAAAAAAGCTCTACTTCATGTCCATGCCCATCATATTAAGTGCCAAACCAACACCTAAGTGACCAACTGCAGATCTTCTCTGGAATGGACTTTAGGGGCAGAAATTCTGGTCTCTTAGAGCTGCCAGCAAATTACAGACTGGCAGTCATTCATTACCATCAGCACCACCATAAGAAGGTTGGTTTCTGCTGGCAATGGGTTCTCAGAAACCCAAGGTCATGAGGTGCCCTGTCTACAGGTGAATGACAGTGTGGTCACAGGGAAGGGCATGCTGACTGGTAACATTAGAACTGCAGGGATAAGTTGGAATGAATCTGTAAAAGTTTTTCTTAAATTTACTTGCAGCACGATTAAACATTTTCCAACATCCCGATTGCTCCTCAGTATTTATTATAGTGAATAGGTCTAGTATTACAGTCTTGCTATAACTGACGTACCGTGAGTCTGGTTTGAATACTGCTCCTTACCCCTTTCTCTTCCTCTAGATTTTGTCCCACTGGTCAGTTCAAATAGGGATTGATAAATCCTTGATTTTCTCCTGGTCTGAGTAAGCCTTGTGTGTTTTGTTTTAAACACCAGGAGCAATGGAGATATCTTATTTTACCAACAGAGAGGTTGGGCTGTAGGTTGAACAGAGATACGTGTTGGAACTATCCTACATTTAGCATCTTTGAGCCAGTTTTCAGCTAGACTTTGGAATTTCAGTGTAGGGAAAACTACAAAACTTTGAGTGACCATCTTTTTTTTTATTTGACAGGTATTACATCCTTAAGCACTTCCTTCAACTCCCTTCCGTGATAAATGCATACCTCCATGTTTGTAATGAAAACTACCTTACTTTTGCCAGGTTGTAATTACATATTCCTGCCACTAGTGGTCCTGTAGTGCCTTGTTTATTTTTTGTCCCTCCAACTCTTCCCACTCTAATGCTCCAACAGCTCTTAACGGTGACATTCTCAATTCTAAGTCAGGGTTGAAATATTGCTCATGACAGTCCCAGTGAGTGGAGGTTTCTGATCTTAATTCCAGGAAGTTATGCAGTGCAGATATTTGTGTCTTGTGGATGTTAGTCACTCACTAATTACAGGGGTGTGTAAAATGTATTAAACCCTCCTGTCTTACAGGACAAATCACCATGTTGATTCTATAATAATAGTTATGGTCACGGTATGAGTTTTCATGCAACAGTGTGTCAAGCTGTAAGTGAGCCATGAATCTTTATATCACTTTATGCGGCTGTCCCAAGAGAATACCCATATGTTACAGTAAATAATATTATGTTTACAACACACATATATTAAACAGCAAAACATGCAGCAATTTGAGAGTCAGGTTTGTAAAGTTGATGTATCAACTCTACTTTCCGGGATCCCAAATTAATTTGCGATTTAATTATAATAACATCCATTTAAGTATTTTCTCAAAATAAGGATAGAGTATATAATTTTTAAAACGGATGTGGCTTTAGGCTGCAGTCTTGGTCTATTTGTCCCCTGCTCTCTAATCCCATTTCACCTGCACACCACACTTTGTCTGAACTTCTCGTGTGCGCTGACTAGTAATTTTAGAAAGGCTCAGATGAACAGTCGCCTCTGCCATCCCACAAAGAAATTGATAGCTTGTGTGTTGTCCTTTCCTTCCCATGAAAATTGCAGACTTTAACATAGTTCTAAAGCCCACTTAAAAGATCAGAAGCTGCACTTCCAAGGACATCATTTTATTTTTAAGAACAAAAATGTAGCATTTGTAAAGATTCTCAAAGTCTTGACATCCACACCCTTGTTGTCTACAAAGTTAATGATTCCTGCTCTTCTGGGTAAGCTCACGTCATCCTGTTTCCTCTGTATCCTTCAACATAAACAAGACTCTGATGCCCATTTCATATTCTCCTTTCTAAAGACAGACAATCTTTCTACTCCTCAAATATTGGTCTCTTCTACATTCTCCTTTCTTCATCCCAACTATGGTGAGTCTACCTTTAGCTTGCATATAGAGGTGTTAATTTCCAAAATGTTCTTTGTAAATCGAACCACTCCCTTCTTTAAGACCCTTTAAATACAATGGTCCACCCAATTTTAATATTTTCTACTTTTACTGGAGTACAAGATTTGGGTGGTCATTTTGCGGCTGTACAGGACATTGGTTAGGCCACTATTGGAACACTGCGTTCAGTTCTGATCTTCCTCCTATTGGAAGGATGTTGTGAAAGTTGAAAGGGTGCAGAAAAGATTTACAAGGATGTTGCCAGGGTTGAAGGGCTTGAGCTGTAGGAGAGGCTGAATAGGCTGGGGCTATTTTCCCTGGAGCATCGGAAGCTGAGGGGTGGCCTTATAGAGGTTTATAAATCATGAGGTGCATAGATAGAATGAATAGCCATTCTAGTCCAAGACTAGAGGGCATAGGTTTAAGGTGAGAGGAAACAGATATAAAAGGGATCTGAGGGGCAAGTTTTCCATACAGAAGGTAGTGCGTGTATGGAATGAGCTGCCAGAGGAAGTGTTGGAGGCTAGTACAATTGCAACATTTAAAAAGCATTTGGTTGGGTATATGAATAGGAAAGGTTTAGAGGGATATGGGCCAAATGTTGGCAAATAGGACTTGATTAATTTAGGATATCTGGTCAGCATGGATGAGTTGGATCAAAGGGTCTGTTTCCATGGTGTACAACTCAATGACTCTACTCAAAACTCATTTGTTGGTTGCGTTGTCTCATTGTTAAAGTCGCTATATGTACGCAGAATGATGTTGACAATCATAGATACTTACATCACAGAAGAATGTTCAGTCTGTCACAACTTTACTAGGTCTTTGAAAGGGCAGTCCCATTTAATTCCACACTCCACACTTTTTCCCAATTCCACTGCATATCTCTTGAAGCATAGATTTGCCTTTTAAGAGTTCCTGTGAAATTTAATGTCCCCATTGTTTCAAGTAATGGCTTCCAGATCTTCACATCCCACGGTGTGAAGCAATTTCTCCTCCATTTCCCCTCTAGTCCGTTTGCTAATTATTTTAAATTTCTGATCTCTGGTTTCCTACGCACTCTTGTCATAATAAATAGTTCCTCTGTTGAAACCCTTCACCCTTTAGAAAAATTCCCTCCAGTTCACTAATGTTCTTCAGGGAAGAAAATACAATCTACATATGATTGCAGGTCCACACCGATGTGATTGAGTCATAACTGCTCCCTGTAATGGCTTGGCAAGACACCCACCTCAACGGCGATTAGAAATGGACAAAAATACTGCCATGCCAGAATGCCTACTTCCCAGGAAAACTAAATTCTAAGTTATTTTAGTTCAACAAAAAGAAATGTCCCTGGGTGACCTACCTGCATCTTTTACTCCAGTTAGGAAAACATCCATTCTTCACTAATCTCTGCCTCCTATTTCTCAACCAATTATGTACCCACGTTATCACTGTATCGCGTGCTTTGCTTTTCTGAATAAGACTGTTTTGAAGTACAATCTTGATTTTCTTTCCTCCCCCCCCTCTTTTTGAGTGTTATTTTCATGCTGTTTCATTTACGAGATAAGCTGTACACATTCTAATAGTTCATGAATTAGAGTCTCTTTCACTGCTTGGCCAGATTATCTGTGCACATTGAAGTTACAGGGAGTATTAAAGGCCTAATATTTGCAAACTGATTTGTTGTTTAAAATGCTTTGAAGGTTCACTGTCCCATTGTGAGATCCTTGTAGTGGAGCCAAGTCTGGTTAGTGATTGTCCTGATCACATCAATCATAACTGATAAGCCTTAATAAATAGTGATTGTTGCACTAAAGTAAGAATATGCACTCACTAGTAGAGGAAGAAAAATGAGCCCACTTACTGGAAAACCTCCAAATAATTGTGGTTTGGGATAGTGCAGGGAAAATTTAGGAGGGAGTGAGACAGAATCTGAGAAATGCTGTTTATTTAAATTTTAATTGGGCTAGAGGATGTTCAAGGAGACTTTGTTTTGCTTCTGCGCTCTAAGTAGCAATAAATTATGGCATTTAACCAACGTCACTTGCATTCTCCAGCCTTAGTTCCCAGACAGACCTTCATTTAAATCACTGCCTCACTCAGTCCAGTGAAATTAGCCATCAGTCTCAAAGGTCACCCTAAGTCAGGGGTGTTGAGCCAATTAGTTAATAATTCTTAAGGTAGTCATCCTCAGGGCTTCCACATTCCCCCCCCCCCCCCCCCGGTCTCAAAATGCTCCTGCCCCACGATGGACAGATGAGCTCCTGCAACACTCAATCCCCACTCAATCCCAGACATCCTCCCATCAAAATCTAGAGTTGAGAGATCCACGATGACCATGAATCCATTTTCAATTGTCAGGAGAAACCCTTCCGGTTTGCTACTGTACTTTAGGGAAGGAAACAGCCATTCCTACCCGGTCTGGCCTACACGTGACTCCAGGCCCACAGCAAATGTAATTGACACTTCACTGTCCTCTGGGGATTAAACCATAAGACATAGGAGCAGAAATTAGGCCACTCGGCCCATCGAGTCTGTTCCGCCATTCAATCTTGGCTGATAGGTTTTTCAAACCCATTCTCCAGCTTTCTCCCTATAACCCTTGATCCCCCCTTGGCAATCAAGAACTTGTCTATCTCTGTTTTAAATTTAGGGATGGGCAATAAATGCTGGCCTCACCAGTGATGCTCACATCCCTGAGATGAATTTTAAAAAAAAACTCTGAGCATCCTTGCCCCCGTCCACGCCTGGGATTTTTGTGACCCTCTCCCTCTCGTCCCAACGTCTGACTGAGCAATTGAGCATTTAACCAATTTTCTGAAAAAGAAAGACGTTGAATTCAAATGGAAGTAAGCCATTCTTGGAAGGAAAGAAAGGAAGAATTTGAGATGTGATTTGTGTTGGTGGAGATGAACAAAAATAGATGGTGCTGGAGTAATGTTTGTGAAACAGTTCGACATAAGTTGTTGCCCTCAATGCTGCAGATACTGACAGAATGCAAATGCAAGTGCACACATAACAAAATAAACCTGTTGAGTACCTCCCCCCCCATCCCCCCACCCATGAGTCTGGCGAAGAGCAATGGAAAAAGACAGAAGAGAGAGAAAAAAAACGAGAGAGAGAGAAATTATCTGCAGACTGGTGTTGTAATGGAAAAAATGTTGTGGACAGCCTCGTCTTAAACACTGTGATCCAGACCCTGCGTGCAAGCTGCTCTTTCCAGCCTAAGCTCTCAGAGACAGAAAAACACACAGCCAACCCTCACACCACAAGTGAAACCACAGAGCTGGGGTTACAGCCTTATAGTCAGCTGCAGTTCAGCTGACCAAAACAACATGTGCTGACTGTCAAGAGAATGCAGAGGGAGTGGGGGAAGGGGCAGGAAGAGAAAGTTTCATCGTTTCTTTTTGTCTTAGAATCCTCTCTTAAGTGAGAGAGGTTATCAACCACTCCCCCCAACCAAAACTCCCATAACCCCAGGGTGGGTCAGCACTCTATGTGCAAGTCATCCCAGTCCAGGTTGTCTGTTTAGTTGCCATGCACTATTCATCCTGTTAGAAATTGTCACCCTCCCCCCCCCCCCCCCCCCGCCCCAGCCACCCCACACCACCCCCTTCCACCCCCCAGCTTTTTTCTTTAATTAAAGTGTGGTCACAAGCTGCTCTAAAAGTGACACGACCTCACCTCACCAGTGAGCGACCCCTGTGTCAAGTGCCAGGCAGGTTTTATCAGTCACATTCCCGGGGGTAGCAATGTCGTTCTTCCCCCATCCGCCCCTCCCAACGCTCTCCCAAAGGTACCAACCACAGTCAGACGTTGGCTCACGATCAGCCTAGGCTGCTTGAGGTCGTCAGACCAAGGAAAATGAGTGACTTCTTCTTCATCTTCCTGATGTCACGGGGAGGCTAGAACGGTGTCGGTGGGCTCTCCTGACATTGTAGGCCGAATGCGTGGATCTTCTGGAATTGGCGACAATGTGCCAGCTGCAGTGACAAAGGATTGAGAACTCCCAGCAGCGGTAGGCCTGGAGTGAGGACCTTGCAAATTCCTAGAGCTATCTTCGGCGCCCAACCATTGAGGATGAACTCTGTTTCAGTGCTTTCTTTTCACTCTCTTGGACAACAAAATGGCACCATATTGTGGCGTCGGATCACTTTACACCGTATCTCACAGCATATATGTGGCCACCCACTCCATTTTATTCATAGGGAGGGGCCAACCTACCTTCCCCACTATATCCAAAAAGGAGAAAACCCATTGGAATGAATGTTTGACCCACCTGTTTCCACTGGATCACATGGATATTAAAGGTCCCATGATCCTATATAGCCGGCAGCAGAGACTTCTTCTGGTAACCTGGGTGACATTGCTCCCTCATTCGTTCGACAACACCAAAAACAGATTGACCAGCCGTTCATTTTGTCACTGTTTGTATCCACAAGCTACTTCTTGCTGTGCTCGAAATGACTGCATCACTGACACAAGAGACATAACTACACTTCAAAAGCATTAATTGCATTTGGGACACTTCTGAGAGATGCCATACCACTCAATGTCAGAAACAATCAATTTGTGGATGAGTGCACGCATTTGTATTTTGTGTGTGTGTCTGTGCAAAATTGGTTCATTAGGCCTGGTGGGTAGGATGAAGCTTTTAAGTGATTGTGAACGGCCATGACTTGGCCGTGGGTTGAAAAGGTCGCTTGCCCTCCCAGAACGTCATTCCTGAGGTGGCAGGAAGGGGGCTGGTAAATCCCAAGTGCCAACCTACCTTCCCCATCCCATTGATAGAGGAGGGAAAAAAACCCACCTTAAATCATAGGTCAGAGACCCATTCAAGCTGCTTTCAGGATGACAACAAGCGCGCACTTATTTTTAAAAAAAATAATTTGAAGCGACACATTTCCACTGCACCTTTCATTCCAAAATACTTTGGAGGTAGTGAAGTAATTTGAATTCAATAGATGGCTGCAACATTTAAATTCAAAATGTGGTTTCCATTGCAAATGTACAGTTTGCCTATTCATTGAAACAAACCTCCAATTCGCAGAATTCCCTGCAATGCAGGGAGAGGCTATTCAGCCAATCACATTTGCACCAGCTCTCTTAAAGGGCACGCTACCCTATCCCCACAAGGTAAAATCAAGGGCTGCAGATGCTGGAAACGAGAGTCTAGATTAGAGTGGTGCTGGAAAAACACAGTAGGTCAGGCAGCATCAGAGGAGCAGGACCACAACCCTCCATTTCCCATGGGTAAACCACCTAAATTGCACATCTTTGGACTATTGAAGGAAACCAGAGCACCTGGAGAAAACCCATGAAGACATGGGAAGAATGTGCAAATCCACACAGACAGTCACCTAAGGCTGGAATCAAACCTGGGTCCCTGGCGCTGTGAGGCAGCAGCGCTAACCCCTGAGCCACTGTGTCACCTTAATCAGCTTCTGACAGTGGATATTACCTGTCATTGCCTGCTGATTAAATTATAAAGCTCCACTCTTAGTCTCATAGGAATTTAGTGCAAAGGGTTGTCTACTATTGATTTGGGGCAATTTTTTCTAACGCTAATATTTGTGAGCTGCAAAGCACCCTGTGGGTGTGTTCCAAATCCATGTTCAGTATTGTGTGCCCCCAGACGATTTTCAGACTGTGACATGTTCTAATATCTCTCTGGGTCTGTGCATGTGTAAATTCTGAAAACCCAATGCAGCTTGCCAATTATTCAAATGTCTTTTTTTTATCTATGGCATCAGTTTGATTCTGTGGTAAGAATTTTGTTCTGAGTCAGCAACTTGTGAGGTTAATCCTCCAGAAAATTAATAAAAGAACCAGGGGTGGTTGGAGAAGAACTCTTTATATGTAACAAGTTGGTTTTTGAAGTCATCTAAAACTTTAATGCTCATGTTCTAACTGGTACCAAGTCCCATTTACACATCACCCCTACACTGGTTTCTGAATAACCTTGGTTTTAAAGCTCCTATCAATATTTTCAAACCCCGCAGAGGGACTCTCCCAATCACCAGTCCTACAATCCACCCAGATGTCTGCACTCTGCCAATTCTGGGTTGCTGCACATTCTGAATTTTTGGTTCTGGGCCACCCAAGCAGGAATCCCATCCCTGAACTTTGCCATAATCCCACCCTTCTCTTGTCTCCTAAGATTCCCAAAAAACCACTTCAATAAAGCTGCTGATCACTTGACTTTTGGTGTCAAATTTTGAAAGCTCCTCTCAAGTGTAGTTTAACTACGGCAGAGGTGTGGTATAAGTATAAATTGTTATAGCTGTTGTTATTGGGATCTGGCGTATACTGTAGATTCAAATATAGCAACATTCAAAAAGAAAATAAATTACAGGACGACGGAGAAATAGTGAGAGGAATGGGATTAAATAAGTAGCTCTTTCAAAGAGTCTGATGAGCCAAACCCCTTCTGTGATGTATGGTTTTGTGATCCCCCCCCAGATCTATCATGCAGATTGGAAAAGACTGAGGCTGGATTGTATGAACTAGGCTGAGGGAGGGCCAAGGCAGTTTGTGCAAGATGTTGAGGGTAGGTAGTTATATCATTTGCATTGCTCTCCCATCACCATTAGCAATTTTGTAGCAATGCCGAAAATGGTGGATGGTTCAACAACCCAGAGACCATCTGAGGCCCTGAAGTGGCATTGCTTTGGCCCACAGTGGTGGCTGGGGCACTCTGCCACATAGGGGAAACTATGCAGATTCAGGAAAGGAGGGATTCCAATCAACCTTTAGCTAAGGATGAGGAAGTCCAAGTGCTAAGAGCAACCCTCACCCCCTGACACAGGCTTTGTTCTCTCCAGCCACTGCCCCATTTCCTCCCTGGAGTGGACCTGACTGGCCCCAGTGACCATGACCTTGCTTACCTCGGCTCAAGGGCATAGAGAAGGGTTTCTCCAGGCATGGTGCAGTCCCAACAGTGGCCACTGACCCCAGTGGCACTGCTGAGACCGACCCGGGATGTTCAGAAGGAACTTAAGTAGACTGGGGACAAAAATACGAGATGAAGAATGAAAGCTTTGATGTTAAGCTCTCAGAGCATTTCAAGAGGGTCAGTTGGTAAAAGTAGGCAACACACCTCCTCCAGGATAATCTTCAACACCAGTGCCCCACAAGGCTGCAGAGTCAGCACCCCCGCTCCCCCACTACATTCCTTATACACATACAACTGTGTGGCCAGATTCCACCCCATCTCCACTTACAAGTTCGCTGACGATGCCACAGTTGTCGGTCAGATCTTGAACAACGACAAGACAGAATATAGCAAGGAGATAGAGTACTTAACAGCATGGTGTAAATGCAACAGTCTCTCGATCAATGTAGCAAAGTAAAGGAGCAGGTCATTGACTTGAGGAAGCAGAATGGAGGGCATGTCCCTGTCTGCATCACTGGTGCTGAGGTCGAGATGGTCGAAAGCGTCAAGTTCCTGGGAGTGACAATCACCAACAATCCGCCCTGGTCGACCCACATCAGCACCTCTCTCTGCACCTTCTCACCAGCTGTAACACTCCATCCTGCACTCTGCTCTGTTACCCAAATGAACATGCATACTATGATCTCCCTGAAAACACTTTTCACTGTAACTCGGTACATGTGACAGCAATAAATCAAATCTAAGCTAATAGCTGCTGCAACTGACCCAAAGGAGACCTGCTGACTGCCTTGTCAGCTCCCCTCCGATGTCTTTGCATGGTCTACCATATAAAAGGCATCAATCTAGCGAGGGTCTCCTGCACAGTCACAAATGCAACCTCCTCAGCCTAACCTGATGGAGTTGTTTGTGTCCCTACTGGATAAGGTCAGGGATGACAAACCCTCTTCTTCCCTATTGGTGAGTAATGGCAATCTCCCTCCACTCCCCCACCCCTGAGGGGAGGGAGACCAAAGCCCCTTGGGTCCCTTCTCACTTACCATCCATGGCTCCAGTGATGGAGTGAAGGGCCCATGTCAAAACCAGCAGGTTCTGATAGTTCAAGCTTTCCAAGGTGGCTGCCTCCTGTTGCTGCTGGAGCCAGGGCATCAGAGAGAACTTGGGCAGACTCCTCTGCCCTTCACTGTGTTCTCCACATGATCTCTGGCACCGCTGCTAGACGTTCCCCTGCTTGCCTCTCCATCTCCCATCAGCTCATTAACAGCTGAACAGAGACTCCTCAAGTGTACTGGCCTCAGTAGAAGTCTGATGTCCATCAGCACTCCGGGTCTATGAGACCTTGGTTGTTTCTTCCGCTTGCAGATGTGAGCCTATGACACTGTGTGACCCCTGGCCTTGTCTGCATTTGTGAGGTGCTGCGTTGGACGAATGAGTTAAGAGATGCTCCTGGGTTGCTATGATTGAGGTGTGGGTCCCCTCTAAACACAAGATTTCCATTCCTTGTCTCTTAAAGGGATAGGAACCCTGACAGCAGGCAGCAAATTGCTTTATGCACCATTAAATCTAGCTGGCACTCCCAGAAACAACTGATGCAGTAAGTCGCCTCTGCTTTACTGACCCATTGTTAAAAATCACACAACACCAGGTTACAGTCCAACAGGTTTATTTGGAAGCACTAGCTTTCGGAGCACTGCTCCCTCATCAGGTGGTTGGCAACTACCTGATGAAGGAGCAGTGCTCTGAAAGCTAGTGCTTCCAAATAAACCTGCTGGACTATAACCTGGTGTTGTGTGATTTTTAACTTTGTACACTCCAGTCTAACACCGGTATCTCCAAATTATTACTGACCCGTGGCTGCAAAGCATTTTAGGATGATGTCAGAGCTGGATAGGTGTGCTATTTATACAAGTTCTTTCTTTAACAAAACTTCCTTAGCAACTTCCTCTCACATGACTCCATTTTCCTTTCATTGGTAAGCTGGGTTGATCAGCTAATACATATTTGAAACGGTTAAGGTGGAGACTGGTGCTTTGATTTTCTGAACACCCTTCCTAATTCCTTCTCGAAATCCAGCCTTGTAAAACAGCGTTTGTGCATTGGTTTGTCTGAATCATGGACAAAACTTTGATTCAACCTGATCAAGCAAACTGTGGCACGAATGCCTGTCTGAAAAACCCTTGCTTATATTTTGATAGATATGTCTTTCATGTTGTTTCATATCATTCATAATTCAAGACAAATTGTGATATTTTCATACATGGGATAATAGCCATTATATAAGTGGAAAAGTTATTCAGTGGTCTTAAAACTGTTGCACTCTTCATTTTTAATAAGTTTCTTTTTCACCTCTGCCTCTTTTCATCCTCTTCAACCTTGCTGTGCTCCCACATTCCATCCATTGCCTGGATCCTCAGCTCCTCATCTCCCAACAGCAGTGCAAGGGCTTTCCTTTTGGAAAACAGTCCAGTTCCCCAGTGACAGCAGAACTAATGAATCAGAAATGTCATAACATGTTAATGCTGAAGGGTTCAATTACTTCAAATGGCCATGCGTGACAGAAGCGATCAATACTGTTTACTTGGCTCCCGCACGCTATGCAAACTGCCGCGGACTATATCTGCAGCCTTTGGCACACGAACCTGGCAAAAAAACATGGGGTGCAGTCTCTACAGTTTCAACAGGTGGTCAGGTGCAGTGTTGTCAACTGTTGCCAGATCATTTGCAGACAACTGGCAGCTTACGCCTCATACAACCACAAACCGTGCCTTTCTTGTGTTTCTGTACAACGTGCAAAAGCGACCAATGATCATAATCAAGCAAAACACAAACCTACAGCCAAAGAAGAAATGATGGGGAAGGTGACTGAAAGCTTGACCAAAAGCCGTGGATTTTAAGAGAGGTCTTAAAATGGAAGAAAGAGATAGAATCCCTACAGTCTGGAAGTAGGCCCTTCAGCCAGTGAGTCCACACTAACCCTTTGATGAACATCCCACCCAGGCCCACCCCATCCCTGCATTTCCCATGGCTAACCGACCCAGCCTACACCTCCCTGCACACTAACAGCAATTTAGCATGGTCAATCCACCTAACCCACACGTCTTTGGAAGAAGCCAGAGCGCCTGGAGAAAATTAACGCAGACACTGGGAGAATGCACTGACTTCACACAAATAGTGTGAAGTGGGATCAAAGCCGGATCCTTGGTACTATGAGATAGCAGTGCTAACCACTGAGCCACCATATTATATATATATATATATATATAAAATATATATGTAGGGCAGGAATTTCAGAGCATGGCTTCAAGCTGACTGAAGATATGGCAGAAATGTTCAGGTGCACATGAAGCAAGTTTTATCTTTATTTAGTATCATCCCTTCTTCAGCCTGACACTTGAATAAATCACAGCTAGAATTCCAGCTTACTCACTTCAAGGCCGTGTGATGCACTCTGGCAGTTGGATGCTGACAACGCTTTCTTGATATTTAAAGAATTAATTAAACTTTTCTAAAACAGACATATAATGAAATCAGCAGAGGCGGCTGTTTTTCATTTGTTGCCATTTACTTTTGGCAATGTACGCATTCAAATGAATAGTGCACTGTTGTGCAGTGATCCTTTTGCTTTGCTGGGTTTGACAGAGCTCTTGGGGAGCTAGTCCCCCTTGGCAGCAGAGGGTTTTGGGGGCATGGAGATTTTCTGACAGTTTGGAACAATTGGAGCTTTCAATTTTCTCATTTTAAGTTAATGTCAAGCCATCTCATGAATCAATCAACCAGCGTACTGCTGTGTGAGCTTCATATGGAGTAAAACATAGGCGTGCGCTGCAATACAGTGACATCTTTGAGATGCTATGAAACCACAAAACTTAGTCTGAATTCTGAGCGGGGGAGGCAGGGGGTCCCACTGCCATGGCCGAAAGAGGAGGTGCTTGTGGGCAGCAGGACCTCAGCCACATCCTGCCAGCAGCAGGCAATCACATGGCTGCTTTCCCTAGTCAGGAGAGTGGTCTCTCTCCTCCAACAGCTGTGTCCCAATCTGATGGCCAGCAGCGCCACCATCAACCCTGGCCATTGCTGGCACTGCACCTGGCAGATTGATAGGTGTGTGCTCTCAAATTCATTGAAATGGGATCTTTGGGGCAGTGGGGCCGATCCTGGCAAATCATCACCAGCTGGTGATGCCAGTGTGCTGAGGTGACCATTGGCACTGGGAGCGGGCTGGCACGGCCTCCATGAGCACCTAGAAACATGCTCCCAAATGCACTCTCACACCCTGCAACAGAGATAGGAAATAGCCTTTAGGTGGCCATTTACGCGACTCAGTTGGGTTCTGTACAGGGTGGGCTTTCAAAGGTGAATGGCCAGGCCGTGGGAAATGATGGACAGTTTCCTGCATCACCATGCTAGCCCCTGTCACCAGCTCATCCCCAGAGGGTTTGTGGTGTCTATCACTGCAGCCAGCACCATCAGTGATTTGAAACAATCTCTTCGATGTTTAAAGTCATTTCATTTTCATTACTATTCTATGAGGAAAGCTTAGTTTGGTTCGGACAGATGGCAGGTTTGTACAGTTACTCTCCCTGACTTACACTAAAGGAAAGAAGGAGCTTCTTGGTATTTTTATAGCACCTTTCAGAACTTTGGGACATCACAACGTGCTTTACAGCTAATCAAGTAAACTGCTTCCAAGTATTGTGGCATAGACTAGGATCATTCTACCCTGTGGCATATCCTCCTGCTGAAGTGAATGCACCAGTTAGGTGGTAACAGGCCTTGTTCCATATTAAATACTGCTGTGCCTGTACAGACATGTAAATAATCAGTGTACCATGTATGGGGAAGAACTGCTTACAGATAGCAATAACATTGTTACTGGGAACATTGTGACCGGCAGTGTGTAAAAAATGGCTTTGAACACAATGGTGAACTGTAGATAGACTAACCGCATCAGGGTAAAGTATACACTGGGCTTGAATACAAGGCTGCACACATTGCACCTGTAGTTAGGAGATAGTAAGGACTGCAGATAGTAGAATTGAGAGTCAATAGATGTGAAGCTGGAAGAGCGAGTCAGACGGCATTTAAGAGGCAAGAAAGTCAACATTTCGGGCCGAAAAGAGTAACTTTGGCCTGATGAAAGGTTTTGGCCCGAAATGTTGACTTTCCTGCCCCTCGGATGCCATCTGACCTGCTGTGCTCCTCCAGCTTCACATCTATTAACCCCCCATGTACCCATGACATTCCACCAAAACCAAGGCTGGGAGAGGAGGACTCTCAACTCCACCCTATTACGCTCAGATACAAATGCCATGTGGCATTGGTCCATGGCTTTTACTGTGACTGGGGGAAAGATATCAGACACCCTTAATGAAAAGTTGGCAGTGGATGTCGGTGAGAATATAAAAGATCGCCTGGTACCATTCAAAGAAGAGTAGGGGTGTTCTCTCTAGCACCCTAGCCAACACTAATCCCTCAACCAACTTCGCCAAAGGATGGTCATTTATTTTGTTGCTGTTTGTGGGACCTTGCTGTGCAAACAGTGGCTGCCATCTTGTTTGTGTTACAATAGTGATTACTCTCCAAAAGAAACAAAACGTTGGTTGCAAAGTGATGTTGCAAATCCTGAGGCAGTGAAAGGAGCTAGGTAAATGCAAGCCTATTTCTTCAACAGGCTAAAACCTTGCTCCTGAGTTGCCCAACAATCTCACCAAGTTTCATCATGAAGCCAGGCTTTAAACATCTAATCCGACTTCCCAGCTCATGGCCCTCACATCTAGCATTGCCAGGAGCATGTTTCTGATGATGTCTGTCTTCTAATTTGCACAGCATATATAGAATAATAGACTTGGTCATCAAGCAGATTATTCATCATTCTGAAGTAGTACAATGCATTGAAAGTGATCAGCACCAGCTATCTTGAAGTATCCAGTGACACCATTGTGTTGGTGACTGTGGTGGAGTGGAAACTACAGAAAGTCTCACTTCAAGCAGGCTGTTTTGCAGTAAATAAAAAGCTATTTTGTCACAAACAGTCCCTTTAAAACAGATCCTTTTAAAAAGAGTTTCAAGAAGCAACAGCAAATAACATGACTGAAACTAAAGCCAATCCTCCTGACAGAATTCTGCATGAAAATGCACTGAATGGAAAACAGATATGTACAAATTATGATTGGAAAACCGATCTCAGTCACTGACAGTGAGTAGTCTCCAAGTCTGATTGATGGGGAAATTCTCCAGTCATTTAAAAAAACCGATGAGGTGTATTTTGAGTCATAGAGCTGTACAGCACAGAACAGATCCTCTGATCCAA
Source organism: Chiloscyllium plagiosum (assembly GCF_037043375.1). NCBI lineage: Eukaryota > Metazoa > Chordata > Chondrichthyes > Orectolobiformes > Hemiscylliidae > Chiloscyllium > Chiloscyllium plagiosum. The sequence goes on from NW_028270156.1 coordinate 61,968,841, forward strand.
CTAGTCCATGCTGACCAGATATGCTAACCTAATCTAGGCCCATTTGCCAACACTTGGCCCATATCCCTATAAAGCCTACCTATTCATATACTCATCTGGATGCCTTTTAAATGTTGTAATTGTATCAGCTTCCACCACTTCCTCTGTAAGCTCATTCCATATACATGGACCACCCTCTGCATGAAAAGGTTGCCCCTTGGGTCCCTTTTAAACCTTTCCCCTCTCACCCTAACCCGATGCCCTCTAGTTCTGAACTCCCCCATTCCAGGAAAAATACCTTGTCTATTTATTTTTTGTCAGCTGATTTATGTGGTGGAGCTGGGGAGGTATTGGACTGGGGGCTGTTCACACACATTGGGCTAAATTTTACATGGGGGAACTGGCCCTGCTCACAGGCTGGAAATTAGAAGCAGGTGTGTCTATGCCAGCCCCCCAAACCACTACCAGATCTCACAGTCATTGGTCAGCTAATGGCTTGAGGTAGTAATTTCCAGAAGAAAGAGTAAAGAGCTCACCTTCAAATCATTGGGCCAGAAGACCTCCAATCCCAGGAGCAACCAACGACAGCCTCCAGGTCACACTTGGGACTGCAGACTATCCCTGAGCAAAGTCACCATAGTCCCAGAGGGCAATACTCTCTTACTCGAAGCAGACAACTGGTGGTGATTGAAGCTGAGGGAGGCACAGGGAGGCACAAAGTTGAGGAGGCAGGGACATCTGTAGTAACCTCAGCCAGTGCAGGAATTGAGCCCACGCTGTTGGTATCACTCCGTATTGCAAACCAGCTATCAAGCCAAACATGCTAACCAACCCCTGACACCAAAGTATGACTTCAGTGGGATGTGGTTTCAGTGGAATATGATTACAGTGGGGTGTGATTTCAATGGGGTGTGATTTCAATAGCAGGCTGTGATTTGAATGGGATATGATTTCAATGGGGTATGATTTCAGAGGGGTGTGATTTCATTGGGGTTTGACTTCAGTGGGGTGTGATTTCAATGGTGTGTGATTTCAGAATTGCGTGTGATTTCAGTAGTGGGGTGTGATTTGAGTGGGGTGTGATTTCAATGCGTATGGTTTCAGTAGTGGGGTGTGATTTTGGTGGGGTATGGTTTGAATGGGGTGTGATTTCAATGGGGTTTGATTTTAATGGGGTATGATTTCAGTAATGGGGCGTGATTTCGGTGGGGTGTGATTTGAATGGAGTGTGATTTCAATGGGATATGGTTTCAGTGGGATGTGAATTCAGTGGGTTATGGTTTCAGTGGGATGTGAATTCAGTGGGGTATAGTATCAGTGGCATGTGATTTCATTGGGGTATGGTTCCAGTGGGGTGTGATTTTAGTGGGGTGTGATTTTAGTGGGATGTGATTTCAGTGGGGTGTGATTTCAGTAGTGGCATGTGATTTCAGTAGTGGGACATGATTTCTGTGGGATATGGTGTGATTTCAATGGGATATGATTTCAGTGGAATGTGATTTCAGTGGGGTATGGTTTCAATGGGATGTGAATTCAGTGGGGTATAGTTTCAGTAGAATGTGATTTCAGTAGTGGGGTATGATTTCAGTACTGGGTTATGGTTTGAATGGAGTGTGATTTCAATGGGATATGATTTCAGTGGGGTGTGATTTCAGTGGGAAATGATTTCAGTGGGGTATGATTTCAGTAGTGGGGTGTGATTTCAGTAGTGGGGTGTGATTTCGGTGGGGTATGGTTTGAATGGTGTGATTTCAATGGGATATGATTTCAGTGGAATGTGATTTCAGTGGGATATGGTTTCAGTGGGATGTGATTTCTGTGGGGTATGATTTCAATAATGGGATGTGATTTCAGTAGTGGGGCATGATTTCAGTAGTGGGGTGTGATTTGAATGGAGTGGTATGGTTTGAATGGTGTGATTTCAGTGGGATATGGTTTTAGTGGAATGTGATTTCAGTGGGATATGGTTTCAGTGGAATGTGATTTCAGTGGGGTATGGTTTCAGTGGGATGTGATTTCAGCGAGGTGTGATTTCAGTAGTGGAGTGTAATTTCTGTGGGGTATGGTTTCCATGGAGTGTGATTTCAGTGGGGTATAGTTTCAGTGGGACGTGATTTCAGTGGAGTATAGTTTCAGTGAGATGTGATTTCAGTGGGGTGTGATTCAGTTGTGTACGATTTCAGTTATGGGCTGTGATTCAGTGGGGTGTGCTTTCTTGGGCCAGTTAGAAAGGCCACAGAAGATGGAGTGGTGAGAGGGAGGGAATGCTCAGGAGTCTTGGGGAAGAACAGTAGGGAGGTACAGTTCTGGGGCAGGGATAACCATTTGCACTGGGGTGCGTGGGGCCCTCCAGAAGAGGGACTCATCATTACCTCTCCCCGAGGCTATAGCCAAGTCCCAGGGTTCATTTGGCTGTCACCCTGACACAGAGAAAATGCAAGCAGCGATGGGAGAAGACCACTCAATTGATCCCCGTGCAGGCGAGCTGTCCTCCACCTACCCCAGCACAGATACAACCATTTTCCCAACCAGCAGACTGCTCCTCCTGTGAATGGAGGGTGTTGGTAGCTTAAACCTCTAGCCATGAGTTCTGAGGATGGTTCCTCATATAATCAGCTAAAGGTAGAGTGCTATCTCTATGCCTGAAATATGACAGCAGGAATTCAACCATCAACTTCTAGGAGTACCACACCTTCCTCATTCCACAAATAAACCTGGAGGTTAAAATAACTGCTGTTACGTCAGTTAAGAGTTCTACCAAAGAAAGGGGAGTTAGTTGAATGTTTGGTGCAAACAGGAGCAAGATCTGAATCAGAGCAAATGGATTGAGCAATCAAATGTCGTGCGAAATCTTCATAAACTGCTTAATCCTATCATACATTACAATAGTGACTGCATCTCCATCAGAGTTTACTGTGCTCTTGTCGTAAAGGCACTCTTTAACAACTGGGGCTTGTTTCTGTAACTGACCATGCACATACAGTACCAGTGCAGCCAGGTCATCCAGAGTCTGTTTATTGGTCTCATACAATTGGGAGAATATTCCTGAAAGGGACTAAAGTCCATGAGGAAATTATGCGTGAACTACGGAAGAACAGCCTTAATGGGCCGAATGACCGCTCCTTGTTCCACACCCGTTGTTTTACATCACTTCTTGCTCATATGGGTCTTTGTTATTGAGAGTCACTGAATAAATATGAATCTGTGTTCTGCCTTCTCATCAACAAATGCTGGCTCCAGCCTTTCTGCACTAATTGGTAAAACCTGTCCCATGTTCATTTCTTCCTTCCGAAATCTTAATTTCCCTGCCCTCAGCACCAACTTGGAACCTGCAGGCCATTTCCTCCTTTTGTTCAGGTGAACTGCAGCAGGCCTGTCGAGGTGGGGGCGGGCTACTTTTTCATTGTATTTTTGCAAAGGAACAGTGAGATTCTTATGGCCTTATCAGCAATTCAGTGCATTGGATGCATAAGATCTGGGTGTCAAGTTTTCCTGCTCCCAGAGTGGTGGTTGTTTGGGATGGAGGTTGGGGGGAGGGGGTGGAAGTAGTGTTTGTTTTGCCAGCTCTCCTCAAAATCTGAATCACTCTGCACGGTTCTGCCCCTTATTTTTCCCTTTCCCTAGCCTGATACCACATGTGACAGGGAATGTCTAGGATCAGGAATTACTGATGCAAGTGTCAGAAACTGAGGTTATTGTCGTCTGGGGGAGGTCACATGGTAAAGGAAGTGATGGATGGTCCTATTCAGGACGATTTTGGAAACAATGGAGGCAAATTCTAATTCCATAATAGTTGTGGTGGAATCTGTGAAAACTGAGTTCAGTGACAATACATGAGGCAGATGGATCACGTCGGTTTAGCTGCGATTTTGTTTTTATTTGGTTCAGTTGCAAAACAGTGGAGATTAGTTTTGCTTTCCACTCCAGATTTTCCTTTAAAGTCAGTTCACAAATTCTCCAGCAGCAATAGAAGGGTTTGAAGAGGCATTTTCCAAGCCTATTGGGGGGATAAGGGTGTGGTAGCAGGGGTCTCACCCAGCAAGAGCTACTGACTGACCAAAGCACAGCAGGTTAAGCTCAGCAGCGCCACAGAGGAAGTTGTGGCTACTGGCAGAAGAGCACGCTAAGGGCCCCTAGAGTCGCTGAGAACGCACAAAAGAAGGAAGTGATTTGTGGAGCAAGGGTTGGGAGGTTACTCATGTTAGATGTCAAGAGGAGAAACTGGAGGGGTGCAGTGTGGGCAAAGAGATTGCTCCCAGCATGGGGAGGTGTTGGCATAGTGGTAATATCACCAGGCTATTAATCTAAAGATCCAGGTAATATTGTGAGGACTTGCGTACAAATCCCACTATGCTTGCAGATGGTGAAGTCTCAATTCAATAAAAATCTGGAATTAAGAGTCTAACGATGGCTATGAATCCATCTGTTTTAGTTTGGAAAACCCATCTGGTTCACTAATGCCCTTCAGGGAGGTTGGTTTAGCTCAGATGGCTGGATGGTTGGTTTGTGAAGCAACATGATGCCAACAATGTGGGTTCAAATCCCATCACTGACAGAGGTTGCCATGTAGGACTCTTCTTCTCAACCTCTCCCCTTGCCTGAGGCATGGTGACCCTCAGGATAAATCACCACCAATCGTCTCTCTGATGAGATAGACAGCACTGTGGTCTGGTGGTATGTCATGTTGAGTTTCTGTTTAATATTAACCTTCAGGCCGATCTAGTGGGGGATTCAGTGATGGTAACTTGATTGAATATCAAGGGGAGGTGGCTAGATTGTTTCTTATTAAGGACGCCATGGCACATTGTTGTGTCACAGTGCCATGGTCCCAGGTTCAATTCCACCCTTGGGTTACTGTCTGTGTGGACTTTGCACATTCTTCCTGTGTCTGTGTGGGTTGCCTCCAACAGTCCAAAGATGTGCAGGCTAGGTGGATCAGCCATGATTAATTCAGGATTATGTGGGGATGGTTGGTGTGGACCCCAAGGGCCAAAAGGCCTGCTTCCACACTGTGGGATTCTATGATGAAGGCAACTACCATCCTTACCTAGTCTAGCCTACATGACTCCAGATCCACAGCAATGTGGTTGACTCTTAACACTCATCTAGGCATTTAGGGATGGGCAATAAATGCTGGTCTCACCAACAATGCTCACATTCTTTGAACATTTTCATTAAAAAAAAAACAATATCCAGTCCATCAATCAGGAACTTCACAAGAATTTAATTCTGATGGATTCAGGAAGGCAGTGGCCTTTGGGTATGACACCACCTCGCCTTTAAATTGCCCTTCCTGCCTCCAAGTTCACCACTCCCTGTCACAGTAGACAATTCAAATGTCATTTGGAAGATCCTGACATAGGCCAACTGAGGGAGAGATGCCAAGCACTGGGCATGTTGAACTATCAATCGTTGCCAGGCAGGTAGCTTCCAAAGTATTTACCGCAGTATTTGGCATGCTCGGTGGTAGACAAGAATGCGTCAGGTCGTTCAGTCGACATGCTAACTTCCAATTTTGCTGCTAGTCCTGTCTCCTAACCTGCATCCAGAGAAACTTGGCTCCTTCCGTTCTGCACATTTTAATGGAAATCAATCTCAGCCTTGCCCTCCAACCTTCCCACAAATCTCCTCTGTTAGAATTACCATCTTTCGGGTGAGACATTGTGTAGACAGCCCTCTAGCTCTTGCTCAGGTGGATGTGAAAGGTTACTTGTCATTATTCAAGAAAAGTCCTGAAATTTCAGGGAATCATTCACGTGTTCCTGAGTGACCAAGGGGCCCAGCAATTTCCCAACATCAGATATGAAGCTAACTGGTTTTGAATTGTCTGGTCTCCCCCGCTCACCTTTCTTAAATTGCAAATGGAGTGTGCAATTTTCCAACCTAAATGGATGTTTTCAAATTGTGAGAAACTTGGAAGATTGTGGTAGGGCATTTGCAACATCAACCACAATTTCCTTCTGGGATAAAATCCATCTGGCACAGGAATTTTGGCATTATTTTCTTAATAATTTTGCTTCCATTAAATTTGCTGAGGCCTTATTCCTGTTTCAGTAATAATTTTCATGACACATCAGCACATTGATCTCTTCCTCCATTGTCAATTCCTCACCTTCTTTTCATTATTAACATATGGAGTTTTCAAGGGTTGCACATTGTATATGGCCACCCTCCTGTTATAATTGTTATTTTAGAGCGTTGATATATCTAGGAGCAGGAGTAAGTCATTAACACCTTGAGCCCACTCTACCATTCCACGAGATCATGGCAGATCTCCTGAATGTCATTTTCCTGCATATCCTCCTGTCCCTTGATGCTGATAAAATATGGAGATGTATTGATCTCAATCTTGAACATACTCAACAACTGTCCTCCACAGCTCTCTGGGGCAGAGAATTTCAAAGGTTTGATGCCCTTTAAGTGAAGAAATTCCTCCTCCAGTCCGAAATGGCTTGACCCTTACTTTGGGTCAGTGTCCCCTGGTTCTTGACCCCACAACTAGATCCTTCCTGCACCTACCCTGGTGATACTCTAGACAGTATACACTCAGTTTATTTTATCCTTCCACACAGGATAATCCCTCCAGCCCAGAAGTTGCCCAGTTGAGCCTTTTTTCCATTCCCTCCAATGCAGTATACCTTTCCTCTGGGGTAAGGAGACCAAAATTGCACACAGTATAGCCAAGTTTGGTCTCTCTAAGATTCCATATAATGTGATAAGATATGTTTGCCTCCATATTCAAGCCCTCGTGTAATTGAGGCCAACACAATATCAGAGAGTCATTGAGAGTCATAGAGATTTACAGCACGGAAACACACCCTTCCGTCCAACTCGTCAATACTGACTAGATATCCTAACCTATTCCAATCCCTTTTGCTAGCACTTGGCCCATATCCCTCTAAACCCTTCCTATTCATATACCCATCCAGATGCCTTTTAAATGCTGAACTTGTACCAGCCTCCACCACTTCCTCTGGCAGCTTATTCCATACACACACCACCCTCTGCATGAAAAGTTGCCCCTTAGGTCCCTTTTATATCTTTCCCCTCTCACCGTAAACTTATGCCCTCTAGTTTTTGACTCCCCCCAGCCCAGGGTAAAAAAACCTTGCCTATTTATCTGATCCATGCCCCTCATGATTTTATAAACCTTTATAAGGTCATACCTCAGCCTCCAACGCTCCAGGAAAAACAGTCCCAGCCTGTTCAGCCTCTCCCTATCACTCAAATCCTTAAACCCTGGCAACATCCTTGTATGTCTTTTCTGAGTTTCACAACATCCTTCTGATAGTAAGGAGGCCAGAATTGCACACAATATTCTAACAGTGGCCTAACCAATATCCTGTACAGCCGCAACATGACCTCCCAATTCCTGTACTCAATACTCTGACCAATAAAGGAAAGCGTACCAAACGCCTTCTTCACTATCCTATCTACCTGCGACTCCACTTTCAAGAAACTATGAACCTGCACTCCAAGGTCTCTTTGTTCAGCAACACTCTCCATTTTGTGTATAAATCCTGATCTGATTTCCTTTCCAAAATGCAGCACCTCACATTTATCTAAATTAAACTCCTCAGCCCATTGGCCCAACTGATCAAGATCCCGTTGTACATTGAGGTAACCTTCTTTGCTGTCCACCACTTGTCCAATTCTGGTGTCATCTGCAAACTTATCAGTCCTCTTAACTACATGTTAACTTTCAGAGACTCCAAGTGCACAAGGATGCTTTGAACCTTCTGACATTCAACACTTCCCAGCTGCTCACCACCAAAGAAATATGCTGTCTTTCTGTTATTTTTTACATACCAAAGTGGATAACCTCACACTTCTCCTAGCTGTATTCCTTTTGCCATGTTTTTTTTCCCACTCTTGTGACAATTTCCAAATCCCCTTGAAGCCTTTTGGAAGCCTCCTCACGACTGAGTCCCATTGAGCAGTGTGCCATCAGCAAATTTGGAAATATAACATGTAATTCTCATATTCAAATAATTTTGAACCATTGTGCATAGCCAAGGCCCAATCACCAATCCTTGTGGTACCCCACTAATCACAGCCTGCAGAGCTGTGAATTATTCCTGCTCCCTGTTTCCTGTCTGTTAACTACTTCTCAATTTCTAATGTAGATTTTGCTATCCCTTGCAAATTCCATTTCATATTTCCCCACTTTGTACTTGTTTAGTCATCCATTCTTGTTCATTGTATCTTACCCATTCTGCAGATACTGTGCTTTTTATGTTTTTGTTTCATGTTTGTATGTTTTTGTTTTTATGTCACCTTTATTTTCTTTGTTGTTTGTGACTGTCTTCTTTTTTTAGCAGGTTGAGTTTTCGCTTCTTCGGATTCTGGATTCTGAAACCTGTTCACTTCTTTATTGAACACCCACTGATCATTTTGCCGATTAACAAATTTGTCCACTTGACAACAGAGAGTCTCTGGTTTACCCCATGGAAGTAAGCCATATCTTGACTCAGAATCAAGAATTTACCTCTCTCCCCTCAGTCCCCTGGTATGCTTTTGCACTCTTCTATTGAGTGCCACCTTGTTCTGTAAGACCAGAGGGCAAGCATCAGTGACTGTGTAGCACAATGTTTAAAGGATTTGCCGGATAAATAGCTGGAGGTAGGGAATAGTGAGTCTGAGGCTAGCAACCTTGGGAGCATTATGTGTGTGAATGAGAAACCACCTGGATGTTAGACATGTGTACTGATTGCCAGGGATTGCTGACAAGTGAATGATGGAGGTCTGGGAATTGGGAGAGGTGAGCGGGGTGAGTCGAAGATGTCATCTGAAGACAAATTCATTGATCTTGACCACTGACATGATGTCATCGGGCTACAGTCAGATGGTTGAGGTGAGACCCCAGAAAGTAAACTTACTGGCCACCTGCATCCACCCCCTTCAAAGAGCGGGCATTGAGAAACTCCTGGTACTTATGAATCCATTTCATCTCTTCTCCTCACCACCTCCACCATTAATGCCTCCAGCGTATTACCTGTCACTCGGGAAGGGGTTCTCTGTCCTAATGCCACATTTTCTGTGTCTTAAACTGCAGCAACATTAACCCTCAAGAAGACGAGTAGACCGCCTTTAAGTGCAGGAGGTTAGCTACACCACAACCTCTCAGTGGAACGTTGTTCAGAGCCTTGCTGACTAGATGGAGCTCACAGCATTCAGAAGCAGCCAGCAGTGCAGCAATGCTCTGCCCTACATTACGTTCATGGGGGCCACCCACCCTCCTCAATAGAACCAGAACGTGCAGACCGTGAATCATAACCGCACACTTGAAACCGGGACAAGACCATTTTTAGCGCATTATCTAGCTATTAGTGCAAACCTGCTATGTACAAGTTGGATGCCATGGCTCCTACACTTCAACAAGTGACTACAATTCAAAAGTACTTTGTTGCTGTAAAGTTCAGTGGCGTACCCGTCAGTCATGAAAGGGGCTGTATAAATTGACTTTTCTTGCAAACCTTTCAGCTACACCCTGTTAAACAGGAGTAAATCCTTCAAGCCCTTTGTAGATATTAACTGATACAAAAATGTGCAGATAAAAACATCTTCCACACAGAAGGAAGCAGCTCGGCGTTCAGTCGCAGTGGGCTTCTTTTGGCTCTGTGGTTGTAGCTTCAAGTGAGCTGGAGAGAGCGCACAGTTGGTGCTTGCAGAACTGGCTGTAGAAGGGCCTGGGGTTTGCACGTGCTCTCCTCCTCTAAAGGTTTTCATGTGCTGGGGGAAGGGAAGGGAAGCGACTGAATGGGAGATTTTCATCTTAACTGAGATCACTCCCCAGGCTGCTTGTGGTCAGTGCAACATGTACGAACAGTGCTCTTTTTTAAACCTGTTCTGCAAATGATCCACGAAATGGGACAGGCCCAACACCTCATTAAAAAACTGAAATTAACCATAAAGTTCATTAAAAAGAATGTGCCCAGCATCATTATTAGTTAAATTAACTCAAAGGCAAAATATTGATTATAATTACTTGTCACGACGGTTATACACAAGGATTAAGAGGTGGTGAGGTAGCACAACAGTTTTAACTAAGTTCTTTGAACAAAGTGGGGCGTTGTGAACCCCATTGAGACAGGGGCATTGGAATTTCAGAATTATGTTCCAAAAAATAGTGAGAAATCTGCATGTGCGCTTAGGAAGCAGCGAAGGCAGACAACAAATTTCTACAGAGCTCCTCCTGTTAAAGAAGACATCCTTATAAAAAGGAATAGGAAGGAATGATCAGAATTAGCTCAAGATATCTGCTCAGCCAGGAGATCTGAGTCAGATGTTTATCGGTTAATGCACCCTCTCCAGAGATTTGAACTCGCAATGTTAGACTGATGGAGCGTCAGAATTGTTAAGGGATGCTAAATTGAGGTCCCATTAACTGATCAGGTGAATGTAAATGATCCAACGGAATGATTCAAAGAAATAGAAGGAGTTAAAGCAATGCAACCCGGGGAGCTTTGGTTGAGTGCAGTCAGTATAAAAAAGTCTACAAGTGATCCTACTCCACACCGTAACCTCTTGTACCTTGCTTAACACCACATTCATCCATCTAACAGAATAATGGAGTAGGAAAGGTTTCTCTTTCACGACATTCCTCATGACTTGTGAGGAGCCATTACACAAGTGACCTGTTCTAGCTGTCTATGCAGGCTACTTTTAGTAGGACTCTGTGGCAGGAGGCCAGTCCTACTGTCTGACAGTTGGTACTGTAGACTGTTCCTTCAGATACAGGCAATGTTGCACAGGCTTTCATCAGGGTCTGTTACTGAGTGACCTCTCTGATGTAATGGGTTTCTACAGTGAAACTCAGCAGGTCTAAAAAAAATCGACAACTGTTACCAGTTGTGTTTGTGTGAGGAAGGGGGCTGGGGAGAGGGGGCAGTGTTAGGAAAAAGGTGAGAAAAAACCAAAAATATTTCACGGCATAGTGACAGGGACCAATAAGCACGGCAGATTTTGTCTTACAAACATGTTGGAACTTGTGTTCCATGTTTCACTCCAGACCCACGAGGAGCTAATTAAAAAAATGAAACTGACAGGGAACAATTGAATAAGTTCAGTGAACTCCACACTGACTTGAATGGTGTTGACTTTGTCCATGAAAGGCTGCTCTTAAGAACTCAAGGCCACTTCAGTTTCAACAGTGGCTTGACTAATTGAAGAGTGCCCAGCTTTAAATTCCTCCAGACATTTGTGTGTTTTGTTTTTGAGTGATATTCCTGAGAAACACACTCTATTTTTGGCGGGGTAAGTTTCCCAGCTGGAAATCAGGCACGGGTGTTATTTGTGGGGATGTTTGTTTCATGTAGTGTTTTGACGGAAAGCGTTTTGGCTTCAGACAGGGCCTTGGGACCTACAGCAGCTGTGCCATTGCTCACTAGACGCACAGGCTGCTGGTGTGCATGCCCGAGAGCAGGGGTATGCCAAGGAATTTCAATCTGAGCAAAGTGAAAGAATTCTAAGCAGGCTTCATTGGACCAGAGATTTGGCTGCCGTCAATCTCCAATCCACCGACTCAGCCTGAAAACCTTCTGCAAGACTGCAGTGACTGGCTGTGTTATGGCCATGCCCTTTCATAGCTGAGTGGTCTCTAACACTGATGCAGTGGAATTGGAACAGGACCCTTTCAAAAACAAATGTTCACCATGAGCAGTTTATATAGAAAGCAAGAAAGAAAGAGCTTGCATTTCTGTGACACCCTTCCTGATTTTAGGATACCCAAAGTACTTTACAACCAGTGCGCTATTTTTCAATTCATTCACGGGATGAGGCTGTCACTGGCTGGGCCAGCATTTACTGCCCAGAGGGCAGTTAAGCGTCCACCACATTATCATGGGTTTGTAGTCATGTGTCAGTTCAACCAGGTAGGGATAACAGTTTCCTTCCCTGGCTGAGTTTTCACACCAGTCGACAATGGATTTGTGGTCATCATTAGACTTGTAATTCCATGTCTTTTTTTCTTTTATTCAATTCAAATTCCATTACCTGCTTTGGTGGGATTTGAATCCAGGTCCCAGAACATATCCTGGGTCTCTGGATTAACCATCCAGTGACGAGACCAGTAGGCCATCGCCGCCTTCCCCCACCCCACTTTATTTCTCAGATACATATAAAATGGACTCAATGTCCCTTTAATTATAGCAAGTGCCTTTAACACTATTTTTTCTACAGTTGAATTGAATTGAATTTATTGTCACGTGTACCGAGGCACAGTGAAAAGCTTTGTCTTGCGAGCAACACAGGCAGATCACAGAGTTAAATAGCATAGATAAGTAAATAATAGGTAAACAGCGGCAAAAACAAAAACACAGGTATAGGTAAATGTTCTATTAAGTTTAAAGAGTGTAGAACGATTGTAAGACATAGGAAACTTAGATCTGCATGCAGGAGCTTGCAAGGAGTTGACCATATCGGGCGCCATGTTGCAAAGGGGTTTGTTTACTTATAAATAGTCAAACCATGACCATACGTATTTTACAGCTAATCTGTGCAGGCCAAGATCCCACAAGCAGTAATATAGTAAAGAACAGATAATCTCATTTTGCTGTTTGAAAACACTGATTACTAATTAAATACTAAGGAATCAATGGCATTAAGTCAATCTATATGCATTTTCTCATTGGGACATAAGATAAAACTGATATGTTGTGTTTTCAAGATCTGTGTCATATGCACACCACAAGTGAACTTACACTAAATAAAGCTTTTGTCAACATGGCAAATCCAGTAGTAAATTAATTCACCTCGTGAATCACGGCTACAGAGCATCAGTTCACAATATGAGCTGTTCCTACAAACTAACAAATTTTTCTTGGTTGCACTTCCATCCACACCATCATTCTAATCAGATATTCCATCCCTCAGACCATCCCTTTGCATAAGACCATAAGACATAGGAGCAGAAATTAGGACATTTGGCCCATTGAGTCTGCTCTGCCATTCAATCATGGCTGATACTTCTCTCAACCCCATTCTCCTGCCTTTTCTCCATAATCTTTGATCCATTTAACAATCAAGAACAATCAACAATCAACAATCATCTATCTCAGTCTTAAATATACTCAATGAGCTGGCCTCCACAGCCTTCGGTGACAACGAATTCCATAGGCTTAAGATGTTTCTCCTTATCTCCATTCCAAAGAGTCTTCCCTCTACTCTAAGGCTGTGTCCTCAGGTCCTAGTCTCTCCCGCTAATGGAAACATCATCCAACATCCACTCCATCCAGGCCTTTCAATATTCTGTAAGTTTCAATTAGATTCCCCCATCCTTCTAAATTCCATCAAGTATAGTCCCAGAGTCTTCAAACGTTCCTCATATGTTCAGCCTTTCATTCCTGGGATAATTCTTGCGAACCTGCTCTGGACCTGCTCCAGGGCCAGTACATCCTTCCTGGGGCTCAAACTTGCTCACAATGCTGTAAAAGTGAATAAGAGGAAGCAAATACCACTCTGTAACTAGAAACCAAAAGGTGCGCTTGAGTTTTGAAGAGTCTAAACCATGGATCTTCCTTAATTTACCCTTCCCCTTTTGTCAGGGACCTCTCTTGTGTCTCTCCATTTCTTGAGGCTGAGAGTAAGGTCAGTGTCTTGCAATAAGACACTGGGAAACCTGAAGGTTGAATTTCAACCCTACCACTGATGCGCAGAGATTGTGCAGTGGGAGTTCAGTAAAGGGCAGTGCCATTCTGACCAGAGCTCTTTCCTCAATATAATTTTTACAGCAGTATCACGGCCAGTATTACAGCCTAGGCAGGTCAGTGTCTCATTGGAATGTTAAAAATCACATTACATCATGGCCATGTAATGATAATTGAATTTGAATGCTGGGTCGCAAGGTTATGCACAGCACCAATCTCACACAGGGAAGTTGCTGCAGTGTAGCTTCAGAGCCACAACACTGACATTCTAGTTAATAGAATCAAACAGCACAGAGCTTCTGAAGAAGGGTCACTGCACCTGAAACATTAACTGTGCTTTCTCTACACAGATGCTGCCAGAGCTGCTGAGATTTTCCAGCAATTTCTGTTTTTGATTCAGATTTCCAGCATCCACAGTTCTTTCAAGTTTATTTTTAGCACAGAACCAGGAGCCAGTCAGTTCATCATGCCAATACCAAGACATTTTAACGAGGTCTCACCACCATGCTCTTTCTTAGAGTCATAGTCATAGAGTCATGCAGCACAGAAACAGACCCTTTGGTCCAATCAGTCCATGCCAAACATAATCCCATAATCTAAACTAGTCCCATCGGCTTCTCCTGGCCCAGAATCCATCCAAACCTTTCCTATTCATGTACTTATGTAAGTGTCTTTCAAACATTGTAATGATGCCCACATCCGCCACTTCCTGAGGAACTTCTTTCCACAAGCGAACGATCTTCAAAACGTTGGCCTCGTATCTTTTTTAAAATCTCTCTCCTCTCATCTTAAAAGTATACACCCAAGTCTTGAACTCCCCCATCCCAGGGAAAAGACCCTTGCTACTCACCTTATTTATGCCCCTCATGATTTTGTAAAACTCTACAAGGCCACCCCTCAACCTTCTACACTCCGGTGAACAAAGTCCCAGTCTATCCATCCTACTTTTATAAATCAAACTCTCCGTTCCTGGAAATAACCTGGTAAATCTTTTCTGAACCCTCTCCAATTTAAAATAAGCCTTCTTGCAACAGGGTGACCAGAACTGGACACAATAGACCAGAAGAGATCTCATCAGTATTCTATACAACCTCATCCTAATGTCCCAACTCCTGCATTTAAAGGTCTGTGCAATGAAGGCAAGTGTGCTAAATGCCTTCTTAACCACCCTATCTACCTATAATGTACCTGAATCCTTAGGTCTCTCTGTTCTACAACACCGTCCAGGGAGCCTTACCATTAATTGTATAAGTGCCGTCCCTGTTTGTTTTACCAAAATACAATATTTTGCATTTATCCAAATTAATCTCCATTTGCCAATCCTCAAGCCATTTCCAATTTTTGTAATCTTATATAACTTTCTTCACTGTCCACTACATCACCAATTTTGGTGTTATCCATAAACTTACTAACCATGCATCCTATATTCTCATCCAAATCGTTCATATAAATGACAAACAACAGTGCACCCAGTACTGATCTTTAAAGACTCCTGATGATTGAAGAAGAGGATTAGCCGTATACTTTCAAGATTAGAGTGGTGCTGGGAAAGCACAGTAGGTCAGGCAACATCCGAGTAGCAGGAAAATCGATGTTTCGGGCAGGAGTCCTTCATCAAGAATGACAGTCATTCCTGATGAAGGGCTTTTGCCTGAAATGTCAATTTTCCTGCTTCTCGAATACTGCCTGACCTGCTGTGCCTTTCCAGCACCACTTTAATCTTGACTCTAATCTCCAGCATCTGCAGTCCTCACTTTCACTTAGCCATATACTCTACCTGGAGTAGCCCAGATGTGATTTTTTTGGGCCTCCTCTCCATAATCTTGTGGTGCCTTCGTAGAGTTGTGACTTCATCGAAATCCTTTCTTCCTGGCATGTCTCAGTTCCTTTCTTCTCTATCGCTTGTCACTATACTTCTAATGGCTGCTTTGCTGGTAGGCCTCTCTCATTCATACACATTTTAATTCTCATTCTTTGCCCACAGCCTTTTAACTTCTCTCTCACTTTTGAAAGCTATTTATCTGTCAATCCTTTCTTGTCTTCTGTGTCTGTATCTCTCCCCTCACCAGATGGACAAAAACAGGCCATTCCATAGCAAGTACACCTCACACAAACCTCTTCCTATTTTACTTCATCTCCGCCAGCAGCACATTCTTCTATTGCTTTCTGCTTCATGTGTTTAACTGGCTTTCCCTTAAATGCCAATCACCTCGACTGCTCCTTCTGGTAATGACTTTACCATTCTTACTAATTTAAATGCAAAAAGACCCTTCTGATGTCCTAATTGGATTGATATGATTCTGTTGTGTGGACAAGCTTTAACTTTGGTCTTGTACAGAACTCGAAATATTTTCTTGGCAACTACACTGACAAATTTGCTTATTATCTTAAGGGCCTGTCATATGTCATCCTTGTTATCGAAGGAAAAGCAGCTAATCTTTTTCAGATTTTCCTGATAAGTATACCTCTCAATTGTTGTCTCATTCTTATGATTTTCTTTTACCCTAACCAATGTCTCCACATTCATTTTGTAACATAGAGACCAGAACGGTGGCACAGTGGTTAGCACTGCTGCCTCACAGCGCCAGAGACCCGGGTTCAATTCCCGACTCAGGCGACTGACTGTGTGGAGTTTGCACATTCTCCCTGTGTCTGCGTGGGTTTCCTCCGGGTGCTCCGGTTTCCTCCCACAGTCCAAAGATGTGCACGTCAGATGAATTGACCATGCTAAATTGCCCGTAGTGGTAGGTAAAGGGGTAAATGTACGGGAATGGGTGGGTTACGCTTTGGCGGGTCGGTGTGGACTTGTTGGGCCGAAGGGCCTGTTTCCACACTGTAAGTAATCTAATGTAAGTAATGTAATCTAACAGAGTCCACTACTCCAAGTACAATCTAATTAAAATCAATTAGGAATATGAAATAACTTCTTTTCAGTTCTACACAACTTGAAGTGGATGCCAGGCTTGTTTTATTTTTTTTTATAAACTGCCTTTGAAATCCTTTCTAACTATTTTTAGTGATCTTTATCTCTACATTTCTTAGTTCCTCTCAGACCTGCTAAGACATTAATAGCTAATGTTTTATAGTTACGTTAAGAACCAGTTTGAGTTACTCAGTTAGAACAGTGAAGTTCTTTGATAATTGTTAGCAGTCAAATACACTTGTTTGACTGACACCTATTCTCTGAAACATTCTGCAAATGAAACAAAAATATGTTCAAGCCTTGCATCTTTTTTCAGTTAGAGTCAGGGGGTCTGAGGGATGTACATTAGAGAAACAGACCCTTCAGTCCAACTCATCCATGCCGCCCAGATATCCTAACCTGATCGAGTCCCATTTGACAGCATTTGACCCATATCCCTCTAAGTCCTTTCTATTCATATACCCATCCAGATGCCTTTTAAATGTTGCAATTGTACCAGCCTCCATCACTTCCTCTGGCAGCTCATTCCATACACGCACTACTCTCTGTATGAAAAAGTTATCCCTTAGGTCCTTTTTAAATTTTACCCCTCTCACCATAAACCTATGCTCTCTAGTTCTAGACTCCCCCACCCCTGGGAAAAGACCTTGGCTATTTATCCTATCCATGCTCCTCATGATTTTATAACCCCTATAAGGTCACCCCTTGGCCTCTGACAATCCAGGGAAAACAGCCTCAGCCTATTTAGCCTCTCCCTCAGTTAGGAACTTGTGGAGCCTATAGTTTTACCATTGTTGTTTTTATTGCAACACCTCAGCCAGTCCGAGTTGACTTTCCAACCAATCAGCATCTTTTTCTCATCTACTTTTAAAAAGGTGTGATGATTTTAAAATTTTTGCATTTGTCCTGATGAGGGCAAGGTGACAGGTTTCAGGAAATGACTTTCTTTTCAGCAATATTTAAGGGTGAAAATTTGTGTGGTAAACTCACTATCCAGCGCTTTATGAGGCTGGTGTAGATATGGAGATTAGCATAGATTCTGTGCATGTTATGTAAATATTCCTGTGTGTTAAACACTAATTAATTTTAGTAGTTACCCAGCTAAAAATCAAAGAGGGAAAGACTGGCTCTCAAAATATGTTTCTATATCACATTCAACCCTGATTTGGGTTCCAAAGGGCATTGAAATTTTTCAGGAACATTTCCGATACTTTGCCCTTATGATTAAAAGCTTAAAAGACCTGGCATGCAGCACAAGACCCTCTGATTTCTTGTTTAGTGGCAACAGTAAATGCAGCGATGGACACAGCTACAGCTGGCAGAAGATGATCCATTATGGTGGGCACCATGGTTTATTCATCGAGTTGCTCACTTTGACCATGTCAGGCAGAACAATATTGAATTTTGCACAAACACGACAGAAAGATTGGAGCTAGCTGTATGTCCAATAGTCTTGTTCAATGGACTGGGCCCTCAAAGTGACCATCAAATTATGCTGTAACAGACTTACTAATCAACCCAGTCATTTGGCTCTGTTGCTCTGCCCAAGCGCCATTGCAATTTTGCCTGTTGATTTGCCATGTTAAGACCCTCGCTTGCAAAACATGATTTGGATTGAGCGACATTTGAGTTCTGTGATCCACTAACCAGATTAAAGAGTTAAGATTTGTCCATAACATTTGAACCAAAACCTGCAACCCATTCTAAAAGATGAAAGAATTAACAGCAATCTGTGTTTGTTCAATATATCATTTCAGCTGCATGACACTGTAATCTTTTGCTATAAATTCTGTGTCTTATGATCCTATTCCACAGCTACCTAATGAAGGAGCAGCACTCCAAAAGCTAGTACTTCCAAGTAAACCTGTTGAACTATAACTCGGTGTTGTATGACTTTTAACCTTGTCCACCCCAGTCCAACACCGGCTCTTCCACATCACTGTTTTGAGTGGCATTGTGGAGAATTTGTGCCAATTCGCCAGGGTAATACCAAAGCGAATGAAACGCCCCAAACCACTTCACAGGGACATTATGAAACAAAATAAGGCACCAAGTCACAAAAAGCGATGTTAAGCCAGATGATAAAATGTTTGGTCTGTGTTTTAAGGAGTGTTTTATTGCAAGAAAACAAGATAGAGCAGCGGTAGGAATAATTCCAGCCCTTGGTGCCTCAGCAGCTAAAAGCATGGCCACTGATGTTGAGCAAGTCAAGTTGGAAATGCTCAAGAGGCCGTGGTTGTGGGAAAGGAGAAGATTTCAGAAATAGGAAGGGGTGACAACAATTGGCAAAGTCATAGAGGGATTGGAAAAGAAGGGTGAGAGTTTAAATGCAGAGTCTGTTTCACTGGGAGTCAGTATACTTCAGCAAATACATACAAATGGAAGCGTCCTAAGAACACACGCAATTTCTTTACTTGTGGGATTATTTTTTCCCCTGGCTGTTCCCAATGCTAATCTGGTGTTCAATCGTCAATTCCTGGATATTTTAGGCCAACTTTGGAGGATTCGCAATTACCTTTCCCCCCCCACTTCCCACTTCCCTTTCTTCCTGTAATAATGAACTGGATGTTATTTCTTTCTGCCAAACATGGAACTGCTTTTAATCATCTGCCTGGTATGACAGGATTGAGAATGCTGAGTAAGCACTCTTTTCCCGCATTGTGAGTCTGTTGTAAAAGAGTGGAATCTGACATACTTGGGGACCTTGCGTGGAAGTAAAATCTATCAGTCATCACTGAGCCAACAAGTCTGCTCGTGCCCTATCAACACTCCCTGATATTGGCTTCTGGAGTAGACATTCTAAACACAGACGGCACTCACTGTTACTGCACTATGTGGTTACAGCTGTCACATTGACAGTAGCTCTTAGTTTAAATGCTGAACTCGGCTGTTGCACTGCACACTGGATAAAGCAAACCAAGCATAAGCTGATTTTCCTGCACACTTCTTGTGCTGTATACCCTTCTCTGAGACTGGTCTTTATTTATTATAGACGTTTGCAGGATCTTGCATGCCTGTCCTAGCAGCTGCCTATAATGCCAAGTCTTCAGCTGCCTAGTCCCTGAGCTTTGCTACTCCTTCCCTAACACTCTTCGTCTCTTTCCTCTCTCAATACATTACTTAAAACCAATTTATTTGGCTAGCATTTTGATTTGATTTATTATTGTCGCCTGTACTGAGATACAGTGAAGTTGTGCTTTCCAGACAAATCATACCTTACATAAATACATCAGGGTAATAGAACAGAATGCAGAATATGGCGTTCCAGCTATAGAGAAGGTGCAGAGAAAGATCAACTCTAATGTCCAAAAGTCTGATAACAACATGGAATAAGCTGTCCTTTAATCTGTTGGTACATGTTTTCAAACTTTTGTTTCTTCTGCCCAATGGAAGCAGGTGGAAGAGAGTATAACCGGGGTGGGAGGGGTCTGTGGTTATGTTGGCTGCTCTCTTAAGGCAGCGGGAAGTGTACAAGGAAGTGTAGCTATTTTTCTGGAACCAGGAGTTGTAGTTGTATAGCCATGCCCAGCTAGGATTACCTCCCCTGTTGATCCAGCTGAGATTGGCTGAGAGCTCATGGCCTGGCTACGATTGGCTGAGTGCCTTTGGCCAGCTGTGATTGGCTGAGTGCTTTTGGCCTGGCTGTGATTGGCTGAGTGCTGTTGGCCCAGCTGTGATTGGCTGAGTGCTTTTGGCCGGCTACGATTGGCTGAGTGCCCTTGGCTAGTTGCAATTGTCTCAGTCCTTTTGGCCCAGCTGTGATTGGCTATCATCTTGACCCTGTTACTATATCCTCTTTGCCTAACAGCTAATGACTAAAACGTCTTGGCTGCGCTGCCATTAGCTTCATCTTCCAGCAGAACTACTATCGACTGAGCCTCCCAGTCGACACAACTGGCAGCTCCATAACCACCTCCTGTTATATTTACCTCCTGTCCCAGGATATGGTTTCCTGGCACAATTACTGTAAGCTCTGTCTCCCTGCCCAGCTGTTGTTTGATCCTGTTTCTGAGGATACACTGGCACACCTGACCTTCTACCTGGCCCTTGGAAATGAAGTGAGCAAAGTAATCTTGAATGGCTGAGAATTAACATTCTGCTTCACTGACTGCAAACCACATACATGTTCACAAAACAAAGCATTGCAAATGCTCAACATATAGTGCAGATGTAAGGAGGCACAGCAGGTTAACAGGCCTGTTTCAGATTCTTTGGCACCCTGACATTGAATAGCATGATTCTGTTCATGGATAATACTCAAAATGTTATCGATGCTTTTTCCTTATACAAACTCCGATAGTATTAGGTATTTCCTGTACCTAATTGCGAAGAATTAAAATGTTTTGAAAGGTTTGTTATTGTAGTGTTGACAGGGAAGCTAGACAGTACATGAGGTGGTTATTGGGTGAGCTGAAATAAAGTGAGTCAAGTCATGGTGTGCAGCACTAAAACTGGCACAGATTTGATAAGTCTTTTGAAGGGCTGTCAATTCTGTAGGATATCTGGGTCTGCAAAAGGCTTGATGGCTGGATTTAAATGTGTCTGCCATGATCAGAGGGAAGCTGCCAGGTTAGTTGATTGCATTAATCCTCTCCAGTGGCAGGCCTATTAGAGCTGAATAAAATAGGAGAGGACTGAGGCAGGCGGCTGGGGAGATACAGAGTAGCCTGCACTGCACACTTATATGAGGAATTATTTTAACACCATGAATGATAAGAGCAACTGATGCGTTGGAGGTTTGCAGGTTCCTCTCAAAATCACATACAACCCTGACACAGGGGCTGTATCACTCTTTCTTCACTGAGCCTGGGTCAAAATCTTGGAAGTCAATTCACCGTGGAGTGGCACGGTGGCTCAGTGGTTAGCACTGCTGCCTCACAGCACCTGGGTCCCACGTTTCAATTCAGTCTCGGGCGACTGTCTGTGTGGAGTGTGCATGTTCTCCCTGTGTCTGTATGGGTTTCCTCCGGGTGCTCCGGTTTCCTCCCACAGTCCAAAGATGTGCAGGTCAGGTGAGCTAAATTTCCCATAGTTTCAGGTACATTAGTCAGAGGGAAATGGGTCTGGGTGGGTTACTCTTCGGAGGGTCGGTGTGGACTTGTTGGGCCGAAGGGCCTGTTTCCACACTGTAGGGAATCTAATCTAATCAATTCAATTCAGTCTCTTCTTAAAAGCATTGTGTATGTACCAACATCAGTAAGCAAAGAAGGTGGCTCACTACACCCTTGTGGAGGGCAGTGCATAACAATAATCTCACATTTCACAAACATAGTAAAACCTCACTTTAAGCAGGGGCACCGTTAGTATTTATTGCCCATCCCCGGGTAACTCCTTTGAGAAGTCAGGAAGTGAGTCACAGAATTCTCAGCCACAGTATGTAGGTGGCTGGGCCAGCTCAGTTGCTAGGCAGTGATAACCTCCAGGATGTTGATAGTGGGGGGACTTCAGCAATGGTCACACCACTGAAGGTCAAGGGGTGACAGATAGATTCTCTCTCTTGTCAGAGATGATGTGGATGTGCTGATGTTGGAACGGGATGGATAAAGTTAAAAGTCCTGTTGGATGATCATACCATTTATGTGGAACAAATGTTACATGACATTTATCTGCACAGGCCCATATGATGAACATGAACTGCTTCATTATGTGCGAACAGTGCTGAACATTATGTAATAATCAGTGACCATCTCCACTTCCAACAGTTTACTTGATAAAGCAGCTGAAGATGGTTGGGTCTGAAATATTATCCTGAAGAACTCTTACAGTGATGTCCTACTGTGAGATGTTTGACCTCCAACAACCACAGCCATCTTTCTTTGTGCTAAGTATCATTTCCAACCAGCAGAGAGTTTTGCCACTGATTCCCATTGACTCTTGTTTAGCTGGAGCTCCACAAATGCTGCAGCCTATCAAATGCAGCGTTGACGTCAAGGACAGCCGCTCTCGTTTCCTCTCTTGAATTCAGTTCTTTTGTCCATAGTTGGATCAGGACTCTAACAAGATCAGGAACTAAGTGAACCTGGCAAAACCCAAACTGCGCATGAGTGAGCAAGTTATTATTAAGCAAGAGTCACTCGTTGGAGTGATGACAATACTTTCCATCACTTGGCTGGTTGGAGTAGACTGATGGGATTATAATTGGGTGGGTTGGATTTGTACAGCTTTTTGTGTGCAAGAAATACCTGAATAATTTTCCACGTTATTGGGGAGATACCAACGTTGAGGTTGCACTAGAACAGCTTGACAAGTTCTGGAACACACATCTTGTCTTCAGTATTGCAAAAAACATATTGTGAGGGCCCAAACTCTTCGCAGTATCCAGCGCCTTCAACCAGTTCTTCATATCATGTGGAGTGAATCGAATTGGTTGAAGACTGGCATCTGTTTATGCTGGGGAGCACTGGAGGAGGCTGAAATGGAACGTCAACATCAATCTTCTGGCTGAAGATTGTTGCAAATTCTGGGGGGGCTGAAGATATTTGTGAGTCAGTTGAACCGAAGGGTCTGTTTCCATGCTGTACATCTCTATGACTCTATGACACTAAGTCTGAAGCGCTCAGACATGATCCATTGATAATGGGATTTCTTAGGTCTGTCTGTCACTAACTGCTGAGTATACAAGTAGTCCTGTGTTGTAGCTTCACCAGGTTGACACCTCATCTTTAGGTCTACCTCGTGCTGTTCCTGGCATGCCCTCCTGCACTCTTCATTAGTCCATTGGGAGGAATTCAGTTATCCACTGGAGCCCTAACCATTAGGTACAAGGAATCCAGATAGCCTTCCCTTCTTTTTGTCTTTCTTGAGAAACTCTTCACGCACGCAGGTAGACATATGCGGGAGAGGGAAAACCAGCACCACAAAATAAACCTGCATTTATTTAGCACCTTCTGATGCAGTAAAATGCCCTGAGGAATTTCCCAAGAGCTTTATAAAGTAATTTAACACTGAACCAAGAATGAATAGAGAGGTGTTGGGAGACACATCAGATGGCTGAAGATGCAACTCCAACAGTGGGACAGTTAAAGTGGGGAATGGTGTGATGCTTTCCCAGGTATCATTGGTCTGAATTTTTATCAGAATTGATTCTGATGTCCCCCTCATCCCATCCCTCCTTGCTGTAGTTACAGGTCTGTCCTTCCGCCTCACATTCTGCCTACTGAATCCCACCTCCCAACTCTACAAATTAAATACAGGGGACACTAGATAACCAGCCAACTTAGTGCTTCATTCTCACTTGCCTAGTTCATATCACTCCTTGGAATTAGTAGCCAATTTTTTTCACAGTGTGGTTGGAGAGAGTTGACGGGGTAAAACGTGTTAACCCTTTCTTGTGTTATGTGGCCGTGACCTTCCCTTAACCCCTATATCTCACTCTACCCGTATCAGAATGCCCAGCCATGTTTATTTTATTTCTATGCAAAGCAACTTGCCAGAATTCAGTGAGCAGCTGGCGTGATGGTATTGGCATGCGCAGGACATGTGCAAAGTAGGATGTGGTTTTAGCAGATCAAGAACACACAGTCCTCCCCTTCAAACAGGAAGCTGCACAATGTTCTTTCGTTGTGACTGCGGCGAGAGAAAAAAATAAGCTCCCGTCGCTTAGATCACGTAACCAAGCATTTGAAAGAGACAAGAAAGGTTTGTTTGTGCTGGGGTCTGATAACACTGCGGGATGCCAGGGACAGAGAGAGAGAGAGAGAAGTAAAACCCTCAAAATGCACTACCCAGTCAAAATGCATCTCCACCAATCTTGTATGTGAATAAATACCAAGTGGTTGAGGGAGGAAGTGAAGGAGTATTTTAGACATTGAAGTATAGCCATTTCAGCACTGTTCATAGGCATGTTACAGCTTTCATCTAGTGAGTTTTCTCCACATCTGATATATATTTGCCAATTTCGTTGATAAATTGATTCTTCGCTTTGGGCAAGACAAATCCTCAGTCTTTCTCCTTCCCACTCCTGTCAGCCAGCCAACTCTCTCCAGCCTCGACCAGACTGAGACTGATCTCCTCCCTTGTCCTGATGCACCTGCTCGCTGCTCACCCACTCACCGCCTTCACCCACAAAACCTTTGCTGTAAGCAGTGGCCCAGGACAGGGGTAGTGAGAAGGGAGAAGCCAGCAAGAGGAGCTACTGTTGGGAGAGTGGGGAGTGGAAGCAGGCGATGGGAGCAAGGCTCTGATTGTGGAGCAGGCCATTCCAAAGTGGTAAAAACAAGGACTGCAGATGCTGGAAACCAGAGTCTAAACTAGAGTGGTGCTGGAAAAGCACAGCAGGTCACGCAGCATCCAAGGAGCAGGAAAATCGACTTTTGCCCGATTTTCCTGCTCCTCGGATGCTGCCTGACCTGCTGTGCTTTTCCAGCACCACCCCACGCTCCGAAGTGGTGCCAGTCAGGTCACTTGTGCTCTGTTGACTCCAATGCAAAGCAGTTGTGAAATGGAAATCCTGCAGTGCATCATTGTGCCCATGAATATGCTTGAATTTCAACCCCTCCCCACACCAAAATATTAGTTACTCCAGGGGGTTCTTCCACCTCTCATTCCTCCTACACCACTGTATCCCATTTCCCAACTCTACAAGCTAGAAAGAGGAAAACACCATTCGCAGCAAATCCAGGACTGGCCAGGTTTGTGCTTCATTAGCATACGTCCAGTTTGTAGGGAATCGAAAAGACGATTTTGGTATTGTCGGATTGGAGAGGGTTAAAGGGGTAAAACTTGTTAACCCCTTTTTGTGTCGTGTGACAGTGACCTTCCCTCAACCTCCCCCTTCACACTCTGCTCATATAAAGATGCCTAACTGTGTATATTATTTCATTACTTACTGTACACGCATATGTATAAGTCAACCCCCTATTATTTTCTAAAATAGTTGAGCCGAGAAAAATGGACTTTTACACAAGTAAAAAGGATAACTGTTCTGAGTTGTGCAGCGTGCCCTCTTTTATTTGGAAAGGCTTGGTTTAGCCTGCTTTTGTTCAAGAAGCGCAATAATCGATAAAATCTTGCATTTACGTAGATCTTTGTGCATTGAAAAATGTTCCAAAATGTCCCATTGAGACGCTAAAACAAAAACCGTGCACTTTTAATCAACTTGTATCTTTAATTAAAGGGACATGGTTCATTGTAGAAAAGCTTTAGCGGGTTTCGTCTTTTCCCTGAATTTGCAAACAATCTGGTGTAATTTGCATAATGTCAATGCATGAGAGCGCAGGGTGTAACATGATGCCATAATGACACTGTAATTATGCAAATTAATTCATTAGATGGTTTTGTTTGCAAACATAGAAAGAAGTTTGCTAAGCCCTTTCCCATGAAGACAATGGCCCTTTAAAGACTTCTCCAGTGCCCCCACCAGAGAGCGGGGTACCAGCTTCACCTGAACAAGCAAACTCTGGTCTGAATGGCTTGGCCACTGGGTGGGGGGAAACGCAAGGATCTGCTGCTGTTTTTGTACTACAATGTCAATAATAATTCCAGCTGTATGTAAAAGCTCAGACAAGCTGAACTGGGCATTTTGGAAATGTGTTTTCCTGGCATGTAATTAAACTATTAAAAGCCTCACAAATATATAGTCAGCAGATTACTGTTTACATTCAAACTATTCTGGTCTTTCAGATTTGCCCATTGGATGCAATGGTTTGTATTGTTTGCAGTAAATAGTTTGTATACTGGCTGACTGACAGTGCAGACACTGTGAAAGGGCCTGTATGCCGTTACTGTCAGGGCTGCACAGAGCACATAATGTTCCATCTCTACGGCATCTCTCGTCTGCTTCCTGTGTTTACATGGCTTTAGAGCATGAGTGAGTGAACTGAAGAGAATCATATTCAGGTGGGGCATTTTCAATTGAGTGGCAAAGAGCAAAAAGCAGTCTTCAGTCTCAGGAATATTAGAGTTCACAGCATGTACACTCTCACAATCATGCAGACACACACACACACACACAATCTCTCACAATGCCATACTCACGCAATCCTGCACACACACACACCATGTCTCTCACACACACAATGTCTCTCACACACACAATGTCTCACACACACACCCGCTCTCACTCTTACACACTCTGCCACTTGCACACACACATTCTCTCTCATTCTCACCCACTCTGCCACTCACACACACACTCTCACACTCGGCCACTCTCTCTCTCACACACACACACTCACACACTCTCACACACTCTCCCACTTTCACACACAAACACTTCTGCCACTCTCACACACTAGGAGAAAGTGAGGACTGCAGATGCTGGAGTACCAGAGTTGAAAAATGTGATGCTGGGAAAGCACAGCAGGCCAGGCAGCATCCGAGGAGCAAGAGAATTGACGTTTCAGGCATAAGCCCTTCTTCAGGAATGAGGCTGGTGTGCCCAGCGGGCTGAGATAAAATGTAGGGGGGAGGGATTTTGGGGGGAGGGACGCTGGGAATACGATAGGTAGAAGGAGGTGAGGGTGAGGGTGATAGGCCGGAGAGGGGGTGGGGGCGGAGAGGTCAGGAGGAAGATTGCAGGTCAAGAAGGCAGTGCTGAGTCTGAGGGTTGGGACTGAGATAAGGAGGGGGGAGGGGAAATGAGGAAGCTGGAGAAATCTACATTCATCCCGTGTGGTTGGAGGGTTCCTAGGCGGAAGATGAGGCGCTCTTCCTCCAGGCGTCGTGTGGCCAGGGTCTGGCGATGGAGGAGGCCAAGGACCTGCATGTCATTGGCAGAGTGGGAGGGGGAGTTAAAGTATTCCCAGCGACCCTCCCCCAAATTCCTGCCCCCCTATCTTTTATCTCAGCCTGCTTGGCACACCAGCCTCATTCCTGAAGAAGGGCTTATGCCCGAAACGTCGATTCTCCTGCTCCTCGGATGCTGCCTGGCCTGCTGTGTTTTTCCAGCACCACACTCTCACACACTGTCCCACTCTCTCTCTCTCTCTCTCTCTCTCTCTCTCACACACACACACACACACACACACACCCACAGTCTCACACACTCTGCCACTCTCACACACTCTCCCACACTCACACACTCTCCCATTCTCACATACTCCCCCACTCTCTCACACTCTGCCACTCTGTCATACACACAAACACTCACCCACTCTCACACTCTCCCGCTCTCTCTCACACACACACACTCTCTCTCACTCTGCCACTTTCTCATACACACACAAACACACTCTCCCACTCTCATGTTCTGCTACTCTCTCTCTCTCACTCACACCCACACACATATACACACACACACACTCTCACACACACTGCCACTCACACACACTGCCACTCTCACACACACACATACTCTCCCATTCTCTCACATACTCTCACACAGTCACATTCTGACACTCTCACACACTTTCCCACACTCACACTCTCCCACTCTCTCACACTCGCCCACTCTCTCTCACACAGATGCTCATACACACTGCCACTCTCACACATTCTCCCACTCTCACACACTCTCCCACACTCACACACTCTCCCATTCTCTCACACTCTCCCACACTCTCACACAGACACACACATACTCTGCCACTCTCACACATTTCCCCACTCTCACACATTTCCCCACTCTCACACACTCTCCCACACTCACACACTCTCCCATCCTCTCACACATTCTCCCACTCTCGCACACTCTCCCACTCTCACACACACACTTTCCCACTCTGCCACTTGCTCACACACACACACACTCTCCCACTCTCACACACACTCTCCCACTCTCTCACACTTCCACTCTCTCACACTCTGCCACTCACACAAACACACAATCACACTCTGTCTCTCACTCTGCCACTCTCTCACATTCACCCACTCTCATACACTCTCCCACACTCACACACTCTCCCATTCTCTCCCACACTCACACACACTCCCACACTCTCACACTCTGCCACTCTCTCACACATATTCACACACTCTCCCATTCTCTCCCACACTCACACACACTCCCACACTCTCACACTCTGCCACTCTCTCACACATATTCACACACTCTCCCACTCTCTCTCACGCACACACGCACTCTTCCACTCTCTCACAATCTGGTACTCTCTCTTTCTCTCACACTCACACCCACACACACACATACACACACCCACTCACACACACTCTCACATACTCTCCCACTCTCACACACTGCCACTCTTTCTATCTCAAACACACACTCTCCCACTCTCACACACTCTGCCATTCTCACACACTCTCCCACACACACACACACGTTTTCCCACTCTCTCACACTCTCACTCTCTCACACAGGCACACATACACACACACACACTGCCACTCTCACACACACTCTCCCACACTTTCTCACACCCTCACACACTCTCTCTCCCTCGCTCTGCCTCCCTCACACACACAATCTCACATGTGTACACACACTCACAAGCACAAAATCCCATCCAACACCATTAGTTGAGAACATAGAACATAGAAAAGTACAGCATAGAACAGGCCTTTTAGCCCACGATGTAGTGCCGAGGTTTAATCCTAATGTGAAATATAGTAACTTAATCTACGCACCCTTCAACTCACTGCTATCCATATGCATGTCCAGCAGTCGCTTAAATGTCAACCCTGCCTCTACAAGGGGTAATGTTTTGGAGGGGGAGTATTGGTTGCCAAACTTGTTTCTATTTGCTTTGGGGATTGCAGAGCACTGTGCTTCATCCTCGTGGAAACACCGTTATGTGAACAGGACTGCATAAATGTGAACTGTTCAGACATCATGCAGCAAGGGAGGCAATGTACAATTTCATAAGTAATCTCACCCTAATCTCACCCTTACCAACTTCCCTTTCCAGAATTTAACGTAAGACTACGTGTTAGTACAACAGTATGTTCCATGAGCACGGAATGCCAACCACAGGTGAAATGCCCTCTCCCAAGGTGAGTTTAGTGACAGGAGAGTGGGGCATTAAACCAGGTAGAAACAGAACAGCCTGCTCCTGGAGGGTCTTTCCACCAACAGTCAATTCAGACCCAATTGCTGCTCACTTAGGGCCCCACCAGCAACTGCTACTGCGATCCAAACAGGCAGGAATCCGACCAAAAAAAATAACACTTGTCAGGGTTGTTTGTGGGCTCCCTGGGTGGGGGAGTAATTGGCTGAAGGTAAAGTCACCACTGGTGGGGAAAATGAATTTGAGGAGTTGGAAGAATTAAGCATTCAGTGAGGGGTAACTTAAGTGATTAAGAGATTGAGGTCCTTAAATGCAAACAAGAGAATAACTCATTAAAATCTCTTAAAATGTGGCAGAGCACACCACCAGGCACAGAATTGAAAGGACGTTGTAATAACTACAATGTTGCCAGTTACTTAAATTTACGATTTCCAACCCGTTGGATAATTCCAGTTAAGGATTCCAAATCCAGAAATTCTGGGAGATAGGAACATAGGAACAGAAGGACACCATCCAACCCGTCAAACTTATTCTGCTGTTAAGCAAGACCGTGGCCTGACTGCCCTTTGGGGCCCATAACTTTGCTTAATAAAAAAAATCTATCTCAGACTTAAAACTAACAACTAGTCCAGATGCATTGCATTTGTGGAAGAGAGTTCCAAACCTTTACCATCCTTTGTGTGTAGAAATGCTTCATCATATCTCTCCCGAATGGACTGGCCCTAAATCTATGCCCTCTAGTTCTAGAATCCCCAAGTAGTGGAAATGGTTTATCTTTATATACCCGTCTTTTCTTGTTAATATCTTGAAGATTTCAATTAGATCACCCCTTAACCTTTAAATTTCTAGAATGAACAGGTCAAATATGTGTAATCACACTTTTCTTTCTGTTGTTCCTCAATGTGATTGAAATTAGATTATTTAATTTAAAATTCCATATCGCAGTAACTCTCTGATCATCAGAATGTCTGAGACATTGGGGTTATGCCCTGTGAACAAACTATCAATAGTTATTAGCAGTCCTCAAATGGGAGAAAGCTAGGTAGATCATTCCCATCAAATGCATGAGCAGTGCTTCCATCTCATCCAATTTAAACACTTCTGATGAGGTAAGATAAACCAGATACATTCAAAGATTTTAAAAATCCTTACTGTCGACTGGATAATGCATCTCCAACACTCCATAAACTATTCAATCACTTTTGCTTAACTTTATCACTATAATCTCAGCTAATCATTCAACATTTCAAAGGGTTTCTTTCGTTAGCATGAAATTCCGATGCATATCTATTGCAATAGCATTATGAAATGTGAGCTAATGCTTCTGATGTTGCATTAGTCAAGTTGCAGAATGCAATTCCTTGATGTAAGGATAAGCTCGTCCAACAGGAGGACTGACTCATGTACTGTAGCAGAGTAGCTTTGATGGTTATCAGGACTAACACTTTTCAAATATGGAACCCCTGGAGCTGGACTGAAAATGGAAAGTGGAAGATGATCAGATTTTAAAAGTATTGTTAGGTGCAAGTAATCCTGATCCTAAAGATCCTAAAATGGTGATGAACCTTAGAAATTACAGTGCAGAAAGATGACTTCTGGATCATCTGGTCTGTACTGGCTTTTATATTCCAGCCTGCTCCTTCATCCTATTTCATCTCACCTTCTGAGCATAACCCTTTCCCCACAGGTACTTGTCTAGCTTCCCCTTAAATACATCTCTGCTCACTACCTCAATAATTTCCATGTAATACTCAAAGTTGGAGAGACCAAGAGTAAAGAAAACACAAGGGCCTGCAAGAGCAAATTCTGTGCTGTGTTACTAATACTTACCTAGGAAAAGAGATTACAGTAAGGCTAGCACACTTATTTATGGGTCAGGTACATTCTGATGCCAAACAAATCATTTTCGAGCCACATGTGACTTCGAACAGCCAAGCAGCATCAGCTCTTAAAAAAAGTAAATTCCCAGACTGCAAACCACACAACTGTACCAGGTGCCACAGAAATGTACTGGTCTCCTATCAAAATAATAATTCAATCTTTCAACTGTTTTTGCTCTTATGTGTATACCATGTATCCTTGAGTAATATCTAATCTCATGTAGAAGTCCTCTCTGATAATAGGACAAAAAGTCTTAAATTTCTGAAAGCATTTTGTACAAATTGACCCAAGGATGGAAGAACAGTGTGTTTCTTCATGCTTTTGGTGCACAACAAAATAATGTAAAAATGAGTTGCAATCAGTAATTATAATTTTCTGCTGTATTAATTATAGTACCAATGCAATTAAATCACCTCCACATGTTGGTTATCCTCTGGTATTCCATAATGTTTCTAATGTAGCTATTTGAGATGAGAAATACTATCCGTTGTGAATCTATTCAAGCAGGATACCAGCGAAACAACAGCAAACATTACCTCCATTCTAAACCAGCTAATGGTGTGATAAATATTATGATCCTGCTGCTAATTTCAATTACTGTCATAGAGTCATAGAGATTTACAGCACGGAAACAGACACTTCGGTCCAACTCTTCCATGCTGACCAGATATCCCAACCTAATCTAGTCCCACATGCCAGCACCCAGCCCATATCCCTCCAAACCCTTCCTATTCATATACCATCCAGATGCCTTTTAAATGTTGCAATTGTATTAGCCTCTACCACTTCCTCTAGCAGCTCATTCCATACACGTACCACTCTCTGCATGAAAAAGTTGCCCCTTAGGTCCCTTTTATATCTTTCCCCTCTCACCCTAAACCCAGGCCCCCTAGTTCTGGACTCCCCCACCCTAGGGAAAAGACCTTGTATATTTATCCTATCCATGCCCGTCATGATTTTATAAACCTCTATAAGGTCACCCCTCAACCTCTGACGCTCTGGGGAAAATAGCCTCAGCCATTTTCAGCCTCTCCCTATTGCTCAAATCCTCCAACCCTGGCAACATTCTTGTAAATCCTTTCTGAACTTTTTCAAGTTTCACAACATCCTTCTGATAGGCACGCAATATTCCAAAAGTGGCCTAACCAATGTCCTGTACAGTGCAACATGACCTCCCAACTCCTGTATTCAACACTCTGACTGATAAAGAAAAGCATACCAAATGCTATCCTATCTACCTGTGACTCTATTTTCAAGGACTATGAACCTGCATTCCAAGGTCTCTTTGTTCAGCAACACTGCCTAGGACCTTAGCATTAAGTATATAATTCCTGCTAAGATTTGCTTTCCCAAAATGCAGCACCTCACATTTATCTAAATTAAAGTCCATCTACCATTCCTCAGCACATTGATATTATCCAGCAATTTCTTGATATTATCCAGCAATTCTAAAATCACTATATTTCTAAAGGGATATCTCATTAGTGGTGGCTTAACCTGGGCGTCACCACACCTCAGGTGAGGGAATTGGTTGAGAAGGAGAGTGCTTCATGGTAACTTCAGTCAGTGTGGCAATTGAATCCATGCTGTTTCATCACTCTGTGTCACAAGCCAGCTGTCCTACCAGTTGAGCTAACTATTTTCCTTCAGCTAACTGTTTTCCTCCACTGCACTAGACCAGTCAGGTCCTGTAGATTCCAACACTTAGAGTGGGTGGTGGCAGCCACCTTCATCATGAGCTGTGGTATAGTGAGCTGGCAAGTCTCAGGGAAGAACACTGGAGATTAGTGACTTTCTGCCCAGTTTCGAGGGCTCTGACCAGCTCTCTGACCATCTGATGTATCACTGAAGACCATTGAGGGGCAAGATGATGGGAGAGGATGGTCCTGCAGTTAACATAAAATAAATTATGGAAATTTTAACTCCTTGAACATATGATTGTGTAAGACTCGATCCCCTAAGTTTTGACTAGCAATTTGGTTTAAGGAGCTCAACTTGTATATAGCTATGTACAATATTTGATGCAATTGAATCAGAGGACAGATAAGAGTCAATCAGGTTAGCATGGCCTGCAGTCTCGCTTAGTCACTCTGAGTAGCTTTCCTTGCCTCAAGCACCTTAAGGAATCAGTTGGGTTTTTATTGTTGAAACTTTATTGCTGGAACAGCACAGCAGGTCAGGCAGCATCCAGGGAACAGGAGATTCGACGTTTCGGGCACAGGCCCTTCTTCAGGAATGAGCAGAGAGTGTTCAGCAGGAGAAGATAAAAAGCAGAGAGTGTTCAGCAGTTTTTATGGCAACCTGACAGTTCCATCATAATTTCTTTGGACGTCAAGTTTCAGATTATATTTAAAACTGAATTCAAATTCTCAACCTGCCCAAGTGGAATTTGACTCTTATTGTCTGAATCATTATTGTAAAAAGGGTCCACATACAAACAGTGATAAGGAGGAGACAGAATAATAAAGGATACTGTGAGAAGATAGCTGTGCTTGTACAAATGGGAGGCTAGTGAAGAATGTCACATGGAAGAAAGTTACAATGTAACATAGTGGGTCAAAGACTACTGTGTGAAGGTGACAGAACTTGCACGCCATGGGAAACAAGGGAAGACTATTCATGTAAAAGTTCTTGGATCCATTATGAGCAAACAAAGTTATCATGCTCATTTAATATAACATTATTTGGTATTGTTCTCATCTGCGATACACTGTTTAAAAGTTAATTACTCTCTCTTAAAAGTTTACGGAGGGGTTTCTCTTCTTCTCTCACCTATCCTTCTCCATTAGCAGTAATCTGCTTAGTGATTACTGTCCAGCCTGTGAATGTTGGCCCAGGTCTTGTTTTTCCATATGTGAGATTAACCTGGAAGAGCATGTCAGAGAATGAGCAATCACTTCTTCTTGATCCTATGGACAAATGCTTCTTATAATATTGTAAATAACTATATAGATAATGAAATACATTCGAAGTGTCCAAAGTTAAAAATCACACAACACCAGGTTATAGTCCAACAGGTTTATTTGGAAACACTAGCTTTCGGAGCACTGCTCCTTCACCAGGTGGTTGTGAAGCAGGACCATAAGACACAGAATTTATGGTAAAAGATTACAATGTCATGCAGAGTCTGTCTCTAGCCTCACACTTTTAATGCATTGTCTGAGCTGAGATGTCACCTTTTGTTATAAAACCTTAAGTTATCTTGAGAATGTGACTTAAAAGAAATTCTGGGATTTACGTATTAAAGAACAAAAACCAGTAAACCCTTTCAAAAAGATGAAAGACTTAACAGCAATCTAGATTTGTTCAATATATCATTTCAGCTGCATGACTCTGTAATCTTTTGCTATAAATTCTGTGTTTTACGGTCCTGCTTCACAACCACCTGATGAAGGAGCAGAGTTTTGAAAGCTCGTGCTTCCAAGTAAACCTATTGGACTATAACCTGGTGTTGTATGATTTTTAACTTTGTCCACTCCAGTCCAACACCAGTTCCTCCAAATCATTAGATGTGTCATCATTGTAGCCAAAGTGCACATAGCGAACTTTCAGAAAAAGCGATGTGGTCATGACCAGATGAGCTGTTTTCCTGGAACTTTGGTTGAGGAATAAATATTGACAAGGACAGTAGAAAGAGCTCTCCTCCTTTTCAAAATAATCTGTGTCATTCTGTACCTTTCCTTAAGATGGCACATATGAACAAGGTTTGACATCCCATTTGAAAGACTCCACTTCCAACACTTCCTCAGTACTGCATTGCTAGATTTGTGGCAAACAGGAAGACCCAAATTCACAACCACCAGGCACTGGTGTGTCAAGTGTGACTCGGTTAGCAGCTCTCTGCTTCTGAGTCTCATGGCTCCAGGTCTAATTCCGATTGAAAGACTGAAGTTCTGAGTGAGTGTTGCACTCTTGGAAATACTGTGTTTTGGATGAGATGTTAAGCTGATGGTCCATCTGTCTGCTCAGGTGGATGCAAAAGAATACTGTAGCCTTGTGTTAAAGAAGAGCTAAGAGATTGTCCCTTCTGTTTTTGGCAATATTTATCCTTTAATCAACATCACAGAAGCGGGCTATTTCATTATTGTCTCATTGAACACAGAATAAAGAACAAAGAAAGTTACAGCACAGGAACAGGTCCTTCGGCCCTCCAAGCCTGCGCTGATCCAGATCCTCTGTCTAAACCTGTCACCTATTTTTCAAGGATCTGTATCCCTCTGCTCCCTATGCATTCATCTATCTGCCTAGATACATCTTAAATGACTTGGAAAACTGCTGGCAATATGTCCCTGGCTACTTCATGAGAGAAGGTTGTATCCAATGCTTAATATCATGCTCTGTCTTGACCACCTCCACTGGCAACACATTCCAAGTACCCACCATCCTCTGCATTATTTATTTCATGTAATGGTGGGCTTTCTCTGCTACAACAATGACTACACTCAGGAGGACATCATTGGCTGTGAAATGCTTTGAAATGTCCAGTGGTTATGAAAAGTGCCGTAAGAATGCAAGTCAGTTTGAAAGGCTAGAACGCCACTGAGCCATGGCTGCTGTCTGGGTTCCACATGAAGGATGCAGATTCCCCCAAACTTGGAGTGAGACTTGGAAAACTGCTGGCAATACGTCCCTGGCTACTTCATGAGAGGAGCTTGGATCCAGTGCTTAAACAGTCACTGGAGTTCTGTCTTTTGACAGATCTTTCAAGAGAATAATTACAGCATTTTCTTATAAGTGAGGCATATCACAGGGAACAGAAGTATAACGTGCAACACAAAAGTCAAACTTTATCTAGTTGCCATTGTAAATCGATCATTATCCACAACAATGGGGATTATTGAAGGATTACAGTACAATACAATTCAATGCAGCACAGGGATAGACCCTTCAGCCCACCAACTTCTAAACCTTATTTAGACCAACTACTTATTGCCCATGAGTGGTTTCTAAGCTTCTGTTCACCTCCTGTTTGTGTGTCTGTCAAGATATGCCTTAAATGTTGCTAGCATAGCTGCTTCCCCCACCTGTACTGGCAGTGTGTTCCAGGCACTCACCACCCTCTGTGTGAAACATTTTCTCCACACTTCTCCCTTAAACTTTCCCCCCTCACCTCGGATCTGTGCCCTCTTGGAGTTGAGCTTTCCAACCTGGGATTATTTTAAAATAACTGTGTGTGGTGCCACATTCCCTCATGTGGGTAAGAAGGTAAATTCAGGTTGAGCCTCCAATTCGTTTGATGGTATCCTTCCGCAGTGAACACCTTCCTGCCTTTCCATTATAGGATCCAGCTACTTGTGAAATAAATGCAGCCTCCTTGTCTCGATTACTTTACCTGACAACTCAATCCAGCTGCTGACTACTCTGAATATTGAAGTGTTTCCTGACACCTGTTCCAAAGTTGCCTTTATAACCCCTGAACCTGAAATCTTTTATCCCTTGACCTATGCCCAATTGAAACATTTTGTTCTGGGATCGCTTCCTCTGTTCAGTATCTTCCTTACAATCTGTGCATCTCTGTTCAACATTCCCTGAGATACTTTCCAATCTCAGGGCTGCTCACTCACCATCCAGAAAATTCCTTTTAGTAGGGATATGATGAATCACAGGCACTGTTTAAACCTGAAGTATCTTGACCTAAACAGAATGTGGGGATTTTAGGCCAGAAGCATGTTCAGTGCAACTATAAATTCTTTCCTTCTTTTATTTAATTGGATCCCAGTGGTTCAAGGGAACTTAAATGTTATTGGCTCCCAATCAACTGTCTTATCAGAGCCAAGGTTTGTAGAAACAACAGGGGGAATCGAGTTTAAGAGCCGTGAGGTTTTGCTACAGCACTACAAGTCTCTGGTGAGACCACACTTGGAATATTGTGTCCAGTTCTGGTCACCCGACTGTAGGAAAGATACAGAGTCCTTGGAGAGGGTGCAAAGAAGGTTTACCAGGATGCTGCCTGGACTGGAGGGCTTGACTTATGGAGAGAGGTTAACTAACCTCAGACATTTCTCTCTAGAGAGAAGGAGGAAGAGAGGAGACCTGACCGAGGTATACAAAATAATGAGAGGAATAGGTAGAGTCAATAGCCAGAGACTTTTCCCCAGGGCAGGATTGACGGTTGCGAGGGGTCATACTTTTAAGATATGGGGAAAGGCATAAAGGAGACATCAAAGATAGGTTCTTTACGCAAAGA
This sequence comes from Chiloscyllium plagiosum, assembly GCF_037043375.1. Taxonomy (NCBI): domain Eukaryota; kingdom Metazoa; phylum Chordata; class Chondrichthyes; order Orectolobiformes; family Hemiscylliidae; genus Chiloscyllium; species Chiloscyllium plagiosum. Next base: position 62,006,359 of record NW_028270156.1, read on the forward strand.
GTTGTGAGTGTATGAAATGCGTTGCCAGCGGTGGTGGTGGAAGCAGAGTCATTAGGAACATTTAAGTGACTGCTGGACATGCAAATGGATAGCAGTGAGTTGCAGGATGCGTAGGTTAAGTTATTATTTTTTACATTAGGATTAAACCTTGGCACAACATCGTGGGCCAAAGGACCTGTTCTGTGCTGTACTTTTCTATGTTCAATAACAGTAGGAAATTCAACTCTTCAAACCTTTTCCTACATTCACTTGATCATGCATTTCATCTCCATTCACCCCACTCTGGTTTCGCATCGCTTGATAACCTTTACCTAAGAATATTCTAGCATTCACAATGTTGAAATGGTGGACTGACTTAGATTCATCACCGTTCTTTAAATGAAGAACCAATTCCTGGCATCAACTCTAAATTGCTTGACGAAAGCAAAAATTGCTGGAGAAACTCAACAGGTCTGGCAGCATCCGAGTAGAGAGAAACAGCATTAACGTTGACTCTGCTTTCTCTCCATAGATGTTGACAGACCTGCCGAGTTTCTCCGGCTGTTTCTGTTTTTGTTTCAGATTTCCAGCATCCGCAGTTTGGTTTTATCTAGTTGTATGGCCTAACTACAACTTATGCACCCCAAATACTCAGGCAGCGTGAGCAGAAAATCCGTATGCTGTGTGCCATGACATAGTTTCTGCAAAGGTAGTGGGTAAAGGTGGTTCAGTCCAGTTCCTGTGGTGACACCTCTTCCCAGATGGTGTTGTGCAGATTTGTGGGCGGCTGATTAACTGACATGTACCTCTGCTTTGTTCCAATCATGGCTGTGCAATGCTTTCAGAGGTTTTTCCAAGAAAGTATACTGGGGTGATTGATAACACACAGCCAATGACTCTCTCCATTGGCCACGAGACATGGCACAGGATATAGAAGCTGACCTCTCAATGTGCTGTGCCTTCTGTTTCAGCAATACAGTGACAATCATCGATAACAATTGGAGCCATCCTAGACCTAGAACCTATGACCATGGAACAGGACAGAGAACAGCCCCTTTTGCAAATATCTCATCCATAACACCATAAGACATAGGAGCCAAAATTAGGCCATTCAGCCCATTGATTCTATTCTGCCATTCAATCATGGTTGATAAGTTTCTCACCCCCATTTTCCCGCTTTCTCCCTGTAAGCCTTGATACTCAAGAACCTATCTATCTCAGTCTTATATATAATCAATGACTTGGTCTCCACAGCCTTCTGTGGCAATGAATTCCATAGGTTCACCACTCTCTGGCAGAAGACATTTCTCCTTATCTCCATTCTAAAAGATCTTCCCCTTTACTTTAAGGCTATGCCTTTGGGTCCTAGGCTCTCTTACCAATGGAAACATAAGACCATATGACATAGGAGTGAAAGTAAGGCCATTCGGCCCATCAAGTCCACTTTGCTTGTCTTCTTCTCATCTTCCCAACATCCACTCTATCCAGGCCTGTGAGTTTCAATCAGATCCCTCCTCATCCTTCTAAACTCCATCAAGTATAGCCCAGAGTCCTCAAATGTTCCTCATATGTTAAACTTTTCATTCCTGGGACCATTCCCGTGATCCTCCTCTGAACCCACTGCAGGACCAGTACATCTTTCCTGAGATATAGGGCCCAAAACTGCACACGGTACTCTAAATGTGGCCTGACCAGAGCCTTTTAGAGCCTCAGAAGTACATTCCTGCTTTTATATTCAAGTCCTCTCAAAATAAATGGCAACATTGCATTTGCCTTCCTAACTACTGACTCAACCTGCAAGTTTACTTTGAGAGAATCCTGGACTAGAACTCCCAACTCTCTTTGCACTTCAGACGTCTGAATTTTCTCCCCATCTAGAAAATAGTCTATGCTTCTATTCTTATTACCAAAGTACATGACCTCATACCTTCCCACATTGTACTCTACCTGTCACTTCCTTGCCCACTCTCCTAACCTGTCCAAATCCTTCCGCAGCCTCCCCACCTCCTCAATACTATCAGTCCCTCTACCTATCTTTGTATCATTTGCAAACTTAGCCAGAATCCCCTCAGTTGCTTCACCTAGATCGTTAGTATATAAACTGAAAAGTTGTGGACCCAACACTGACCCAGCACTAACCTCAATCAGCTACTTTTAAATAGAGGTCACAGAGAAACATAGGCACATATAATATTAATATTGAACTTTGACCAATGGATTGAAATCTTCAAGGAGAAAGTGAGGTCTGCAGATGCTGGAGATCAGAGCTGAAAATGTGTTGCTGGAACAGCGCAGCAGGTCAGGCAGCATCCAGGGAACAGGAGAATCGACGTTTCGGGCATAAGCCCTTCTTCAGGAATGCCCGAAACGTCGATTCTCCTGTTCCCTGGATGCTGCCTGACCTGCTGCGCTGTTCCAGCAACACATTTTCAGCAATGGATTCAAATGTCTACTGAGAATTTCTGAAGACCCTTCTTACTTTTTGCACCCATCGTCCTCCCCAGATTTTGATAATCTCGCTTAATTGTTGCCTTCCCGTGAAAGTTTGCCTGTGTGTAATTTTACATTCCTGCTGTTGGAGCAATGCATGCACTTATTGCAAGCTGCTTCAATAGTTGGTCAAATGTACTTACCTCAGAAAATTGTGAATAAACTTCTGTTGGAACAGTTTTAAAGTCCACCACCGCCCATTTGGCTATAAACCGCAGACGAAAACCTCGACTAGTGGCTCTCAGTTCCTCATTAAAGAAAGTAAACATGCATTTTGACTCAACTTTGACACACCTTTACTATCCTAACGGTGTGTTTTTGATTTGGAATATACATTTTTCAGTGTTTGGGAAGTAAATCCGAAAATCCTTGGAAAATTAAACTCCCCATGGCAAGCATAGGTTCTGACACATATCTTTATCCCCCTCTCTTTATCAACAGTAAAACTAACCATGTCCTAAAAGTTAAAATTTTGAGTTTAACCTATGTTAGCCACTTATTCTAATTCCTGCCAAAAATCAGAATAAGACTTCTGCTGAATTAACAGCAGGGGTTTGGACTATCAATATTGGGGAACTTGTGTGCCATTCCAGGACATGAGAGAAGTGGCTTAATTCTGAATACTTTCTTTCCACTCAGATGATAATCTGTTCACATTGCTTCACATTATTGCACACATTATATTCTGCTTTCCCGGTTTCCCCCAAAATGAACTTCCTGCCATTGAATCACTGCCATCTACACCCTGAGCTGACTCCCAGAATTTTCTGTACGATGTTGGCACAGTTTCAGCCAATTGTGATGGGAACTTTTCCAAGAGTAGGATCTGGCCAGGTGGAGACTGATGAACTGGCCTATTTCTAGTGTTTAACACACAGTGCCAAGAGACTGTCAGAATGCAGTTCATTTGAAGTGAGGCTAGCCCATCTCTCTGTGGAACAGTGCTGTTATTTATAATCTGTTTAGATGGTCAAGTGAAGTGGAAGGTACTTCTTTCTGTGTTGGGTCTCAAGTACGGATGAGCCTGAGATAACCTCTTTAACAAAGCTAGACCTCGTTTTTACAGTAACAATTGGTAACAAGTGAATGTGGGCGTGCATGAATGTGAGAGTTGTGTCTGCAGAAAATGACAAGTGAAAGCTGACTAAAGTTGCAGTGCCTCAAGAGAAAGAGGAAGGTACCGATTGGTGATTGGGTGCAGTGGATATGCAACTTGTTGAATTCACATATTTCTGCAATAAAAAATGTAACTCGAGATCCCCTCAAGTTGCAGCACAATTGTCCAGGGATATGTAACCTACTCCACATCTTCAGCTCATGCGCTGCTGCAACTGCTCATAAGGAAGGTGTTTTACAGAAAACCTTCTCCAATCCATTCTTGCAGACTTCACCTCCTTTTACCTTGTTATAAGTTACAGTTTATATGTAACACCCAAGTTTCCATTCTTACTGTGTGAGAGGGAGTTTATCAAGTTGTTTTAGCATCACAGTCAAGGTCAATCCTCCATTTGCCTTATGTTCTAATGCATACGCACTTGAACAGGAATCATTGAATAATGATTAGGGTCCTAATCCGATTGAATTTTTCTCCCTATTCCTTAACTCAAGGCACTATTGTCATCATTTTGGACCATTCTTATTGTCAGTTACATTTTTAAAATTCATTCATGGGATGAGGGTGTCGCTGACTATACCGGCATTTATTGCCCAGAGGGCAGTTAAGAGTCAACCATGTGTCACATGTAGGCCAGACCAGGTAAGGATGGCAGTTTCCTTCCCCAAAGGCATGCATTAATGGACCAGATGGGTTCTTCCCCAACAATCAGGAATGGATTCATGGTCATCATTAAACTCTTAATTCCAGATTTCTCACTGAATTCAAAATCCACCAACTGCTGTGGTGGGATTTGAACCCAAGTCCCCAGAATATAAACTGGTTCGCCAGTTTAACAGTCCAGCGATAATACCTCTAGGCCACTGCCTCCCCATTCATGTTCCAATTGTTCTCCAAGTGTGTCTAGCCAACTCAGCAGAGGCTGTAATATATTTTGAAACTACCTAATCCTTGGGGCTTAGTTTATCAGCGGACAGTAGATTTTGCAAAGTGAGCTCTTGTTTTTCTGCTACTCAGACCTTTCCTCCAATATTCACCAAGTGCTTTTATCAATCAGATTGTGATGGCCCCAATTCGGTGAGTAATCTGAATTTCTGTCACAGCAGCAGATATGATGATTTTGGAGATGGACCTATAACAAGGATACATCTTATTGAATTGTGGTGTTTTTCAATGATGTGGCTTATGTTTGGTGCGTTGGACCCTCAGTGTTTGTAAAACTAATCAGGACGCAGATTCCAACATTTGTATATTGCATTTGCATTTATATGCTGCCTTTCAAAGCTACAGGATGTCACAAAGTGCTTTCCAGCCAATAAAGGATGCATATTGGCTGAGAGACCAGGGTGAATTCCCCTGCTTTTTGAATAATGTCATGGGAAAGTTTATAGCCATGGAGCAGATAGGGCCTTTGCACCTATACTTGAATCCTCTTATAATAATAGCTGTTGTCTTCTTAATTGCCGCTGTACCTATATGTTAACTTTCAGTAATACATGATTCAAGTCCCTTTAAAGTCCAACACTGGCCAATATCTCACCATAGAAGTAGCATGCTGTACTTCTGTAGTTCACATGCCTACATGGATAAACGTCACCCTATTCTACAACTATTCCACCTGACAAACATTTGTCCCCGACCTAACCTTCCCAAATTCCTTTGAGTTATCTTTGCACCCTGTTCTAATTTCCATCTAGTTTCCTGTCATCTGCAAACTTGGAAGTTTTACATTTAATCTCTACGTCCAAGTTGTTGATATAGATTTTGAATACGTTGGGCCCCGCACTGATCCTTGCAGTAAGTACCCTGCTGCCTGACAACTGAAAACGACCCCTTCATTCTTATTCTCGATTTCTTTCCACTAACGAGGTTTCTCCATTCCAGTATATTTCCCCCACCATCACATGGGCTCTAATTTGTTTATCACCTTCATGTGTGACCTTTATGAAAAGCCTTCTGAAAATCTAACTAACCACACCCAATAGTTCCCCTTTATCTATTCTGCTAGTTCCATCCTCGAAACCTTCTATATACTCATCAAGCATGATTTCCCTGTAATGATTCCATTTTGGCTCTGCTCAACCTGCCTGTTTTGTACTAAGTGTCCCGTTATTGCATCCTTTATTACAGATTCTAACTTGAGCAGTAGCACAATATAGAGTGCTCCATATGCACATTAACTACCTGCAGTTGATGGACAGGCATCAAGAGAGGCAGTCACTGACTTATAGAGTCATAGAGTTATACAGCATTGGAACAGACCCTTCAGTCCAACTCATCTGCTCTGACCAAACATCCTAAATTAATCTAGTCCCATTTGCCAGCATTTGGCCCATATCCCTCTAAACCCTTCCTATTCATGTACCCATCCAGATTACTTTTAAATGCTGTAATTGTACTGGACTTCACTTCCTCTCACAGCATAGTTCATGCATGTACCACCCTCTGAGTGAAACATTTGTCCTTTAGGTCGCTTTTAAATCTCTCCCACTCTAAACCTATGCCCTCTTGTTCCAGACTCCCCTATTCTGGGAAAAAGACCTGGTCTATTTATCCTATCCATGCCCCTCGTGATTTTATAAGCCTCTATAAGGTCACCCCTCAGCCTCTGATGCTCCAGGGAAAAGAGCCCCAGCCTATTCAGCCTCTCCTTATAACTGAAATCTTCTAATTCCAGGAACATCTTTTCTGAACCCTTTCATGTTTAACAATATAATTTCTACAGCAGCAGACCAGAACTGTACACAGTACTCTAAATGTGGCCTCACCAATGCCCTGTGCAGCTGCAAAATGACATCCAACTCCTATTGGAGTGTGTGTCTGTCTGTCTCTCTCTCCTTCTCTCTCTCTCGCACACATACACACACGCACTCAACTCCTATACTCAATGCACTGACTAATAAAGGCAAACACCTTCTCCATAACCCAGTCTGCCTGCGACTTCACTTTCAAGGAACTATGCACCTGAACTCCAAGGTCTCTTCATCCGGCAACATTCCCCAGGGACCTAACATTAACTGCCCGCATTTGCCTGACCACAATGCAACACCTTACACTGTGTGCTGTCCCTCAGGATGACATACAATCCCGTGGACTGAAGTTCAACTCCATTGCAGCGGCTCCCTCCAGGTCCTGAATGGGGACATGTGCTGTCTCCCAGGTAGTCCCATATCAATGCTTACATGCTTAGAGCTCCCTTGGATCAGCTTGCAACATTCATCAACCAGTTCCATTCCCACCAATGTTTTGTTCACTTTGGACCACAGAAAGGCTTCTCATGAAGTTCTCATTATTCCCACATTCAAGGCCCGAGCCTGACAGTCATGATGAATCCTGGCTATAGGGGTTATCCACTGAAATCATGGTCACTGACACCTGGTCTGGTCCAGTCTGGAACCCGTAATCCCAAGCTGAGGAGGAGTACAGTGCTTGCCATGGCTCTACAAGAACAGCAATTGATCAGGCGTGTTAATGATGAGGTAGCCATGCCTGGACCAGAGAGTCTCAATCTGTTACGTAAGTTGCAACTTTGTGCAGCTGAGGAGTGTAGATCTGTCAGCTACTAAATGGAGGAGGCAAAATTCTCATTGGTTGAGGATGATGAGGTAGATATAGATGAGCCTGAATGCATTGGTATTGAGGCTTCTGTCTCAAATACCGAGTCCATGACACGAGAGAGGCCTGTGAGTCTCTCATTCTGAATAGGTTCCTGCTGGAATAACATCCTTGAAATCCACAATGTTCTAGGCATAACACAAAACCCCAACTTGTGCATCTCTAGCCAACATGCTGAGTTACCTTCGAGAACTTCCTAAGCTCTACCACTTCAAAGTGCAAGGCTGGGCTATATAGGGGAACTATCTGCAAGATCCCCACACTCCAGCCTGGCTTGGAAAGGTCTTGCTGACCTTATGTTGTCACAGAGTTAAGACCCTGGAAGTCTCTTCCGAGCAACAGTGTCGGAAATGCAGCTGCTCAAAAGGGTGGTATTGCACCACCCAAGCCATTACAAATAAAGTGAGCCGATGGGAATTGTGAGGGTTTTGAGCGCACGAATGAGAAATTTTAAATCGAGGTGCTGCTAGACAAAGAGTCAGCATTGGTCAGTGTGAGCAAAGGTTGCACTGCACGGTTTAAGATGCTGTACAGCAAGTGGAGTTTTGAATGAGCTTCACGCTGTCCAGAACTGGGACTGAAGAAAGTGAAAAAGAGAGTAGAAGAACTGAAGGGAATGAATTAGGCAGTGGATTTACCTTTTTTATATATAAATGTGGTAGGCAGTTGAAGGAATAATGGGTTACTGTGATGTTTGTGGGTTAGAAATGAATCATGAAACCTGGGCAAGAGTTGTGGTTGCGCACCAGTCCCGTAGGGGAGTATTATCCTATGGCTCAGTGGGCAGTAAACACAGATTCTACTATTATTTTGCTGACCCACATTTCACTTCCCTTTCTATCCAACTTTCGAGACAGAACACGTTGTGTTTTGTTAGGCTCGCACCCGTTTTGGGAAGAGAACAGACCTCCTTCCCAGGCATACAACGTTTGGATATTGTCCAAGTCCCATGTGATGTCTGAACTTGTTGATTGACGTGCCATGTTTATAGAAATCAATTATCCAATTACTTCAGTGTTGACTGTTGTGGAGCACACTAATGTCCATCGCTGCTTTAATTGTTTGTTTGTTGCACAAATTCTCATGAGAAAGTCTGTGCCTAGTAGGCTGCGTACTGGCGGACGTTAACATAGATTTCACATTTCATGAAAATATAACCAACTCTTATATTCAAGAGAAAGCTGCAGGTGGAACCCCTTTGACAAACTCAGGGCTGCTTTCCAAAGCAATCAAAAGAGAAAATGGTACAACACCCTCATTACAATCCATTATGCCCTCGCAACAATGTGTCCCCTGTACTTGTCTAGAGAAAGAAAAACTTGGGACTGGATGTATTGTGAGATCAAGCACTGACCTTTCTTCATCAGACCATGGCTTTGATTCCAGCTCAAACATAGGAAATGAAGCCCAGCCTTCTGATGGAGGAGCTGGTTGGTGCAACCTGCTATACAGCATTGCCCTTTCACCCTTGAAATCCGACAAAGGCTTCATTTTCTTTGTATGGCGCCCAGAATAAAACACATGGCCCTTTGCCAATGCACCAGTGTAAAGCTGGCTGATAGATGGCGCAATTGGCACTGAACAGACACAATCTGTGAAAATCCCCAAGGAGAGATCCTTCTGAGAGGGAAAAAATGTTTTTCCAAGAATTGGATTACAATAAATGTAGATGAGGAGCTAAATGAATATAGAAGTCATTCTGCATTGAATTGGAACTGTTCTAAGCAGAATTCGGACTGAAAGTGCTTTATGTTTTGAGTGGGTGTAAGTAAGAGAAATGTTCCATTCCTATGACTGATAACCTTTGCTTTGATAAGTGCAAAAACACACAAGAGCAAATAAAAATAGATACCATGAACCTCATTCAGCTCACCAGAAAAGCTATTGGTTGAGTGGGTGGGAGATAAGGTCACTGCTGGAAGAACACATACCTGAACCCATGCAAATAGCTGAGAAATAAGCATTAAGAATCAACTGAAAAGCACAAGGGAGGTTTGAGCGCATCTCTCAGGAGCAGATTCACCACGGGTCCTCAACATAATAAGATTCTAGACTGAATAATCTGAGAGAGGTGTTGAACTGAGACGATCAGTTTGCCAGAAAGAATATTCTAGACCCACTTAGCACCTTTGGCACCTAACAGCCCAAGTGTTAGTGAAGCTATTTAGACCAATGGCCCTTGGCCAAGTAGTAACACCCTGGTCCATGAGTTAAAAAACCCTGGGCCTCACCCCCTACGCTTGAGCATCAGAACTAAGTTGACAACCCAAAGAAGCACTGAGGGTGTGCTACACTCTCAAAGGTGTCATCCCTCAGATCAGAGATTAAAACAAGCCTGCGTCTAGTGGATGGAAAGATAACATGGTGCTATTTACAGAAGAGTAGGCAGTGTCTCCTAGATGTCCTTGACTTACATTTACCCTCCACCTGTTAGACTTAAAACAAATTAGCTGGTCATTATCCCTTTATTGGGGGAGCTTGCTGTATGTATCGTTGCTGGTATTTTTCCCCCATTTCAACAATGAGTGCCCTCCAAAGGACCTTGAAGTGAAAAATACTTTGAGAAATCCTGAGATTGAAATGGTATTGCTAGTGGTATTGTCACAAGACAAGCAATTCAGTTAATGTCTTGGGGACTCAGGTTTGAATCCCACCATTACAGACAGTGGCATTTGAATCCAATAAAAATCTAGAATTGAAAATCTAATGATGATTGTCATAAAAGCCCATCATAAAACCTCATCTTTACCTGGTCTGGCCTACCAGCAGACTCACAGAAGAGTAGTTGACTATTAACTGCCCCATGAAATGTCCCCAGCAAGCGACTCAGGAAATCACTAGAAAGGGAAAAAAAAAGATTGAAACTGGATAGACCATTTGGCATCAACAGGAAATGACAATGTCAATCCTGCAAAGTTCTCCTTGCTAACATTTGAATTTGGAGAGCTGTTTCACAGTCCAGTTGAGCAATAGCCAAATGTAGTTATATTCGCAAATTCATGGAATGCATACCAACACTTGACATCCAAGACAACTCCATCAACATTCCTGTTTATGCCCTGTTCCACCAGCAGCAAAGATACAGCAGAGGTGACAGCACTGTGGTAGGCAGTCAGGAGAGAGCAGCCCTTGCAGTCCTCAACATTGATTCTGGAAGTCTCAGGAGTTTAGGTCAAATGTGGGCAAAGATATCAGTTGAATACCACACACACAATCAGCAGTTGCTCTCCCCACCCCATTTCAGGTGATGAGTCAGTGCTCCTCCATGTTGAATAGTACTTGGAGGAAGCACTGAGGGTACAGAACCTCAATGTCCATCACCAAGAGTGGCTCAACAGCGCCATTACTGGCAGGGTTGGCCAGGGTCTCAAGGGCATAGCGGCTGGTGAGGGAAGCAACAAGAGGCAAACATACTTGATCTCATCCTTGCCAGTCTGCCAGCTGCATCTGTCCCATCTTCAAGTTGAGAATACCCTCCATTGTGTTGTGTAGCACTGTCAGCTTGTTACACGGGATAAACCCTGAAAAGGTTCAGCATCTCAAGAGTGGGCATCCATGAGATGCTGTGGGCCATCAGCAGCAGCAGCCAAATCACACTCCAACACAACCAGCAACCTTGTTGCCCAGCAAATCCCCCAATCTGCCATTACTGTCAGGTCAGAGAATCAACCGTGATTCAATAAATAGTCCAGGAGCTGCACCAGGCATGTGGAAAAATGAGGTGTCAGCCTGTTGCACCTACCAGACAAGACTGCTTGCATGCCAAACAGCACATGCAGCAAGTGACAGACAGAGCTAAGTGATCCCACAACCAACAGATCAGATCTAAACTCTGCAGTACTGCTACATCCAGTCTCGAATGGTGCTGGACAATTAAACAGCAAACTGAAGGGGGCTCCACAAATATCCCCATCTCAGTGAAGGGAGTACCCAGCGCACCAGTGCAAAAGACAAGGTTGAAGCATTCACAGCAATCTTCAGCCAGAAACACCAAGTGGATCATCCATCTCCGAAGATCCCCAGCCTCAATGCCACAGACGACAGTCTGCAGTCAATTTCAATTCATTCCATTTGATAGCAAGAAATGATTGAAGGCACTGGATACTGCAAAGGCTGTGGGTCCTGACAATATTGCTGAGGTAGCACTGAAGACTTGTGCTCCGGAACCTGCCTACATCCCTCACCAAGCTGCTCCAGTACAGCTACAATATTCTGCCAATGTGAAAAATTGCCCAGGTATTTTCTTTAGACAAATTAAAAAGACAAATCTAGCCCAATTAATGACTATTCATCAGTCTACTCTCAATCATCAGTGATGGCAAGTGTCCATCAAGTAACACTTCCTGAGCAATAATCTGCTCACTGACACTTAGTTTAGGTCCTGCCGGGGCTACTCAGCTCCTAACTTGACTACACCTTGGGTCAAAGCTTGGCAAAGGAGCAAAATTCCAGTAGTGAAGTGAAAGTGAGAACCCTGGAGCCACATTTGACTGAGTGCAGCATCAAAGAGCGCCAGCAAAACCTGGAGTCAATGGAAATCAGGGGACAACTCTCCACTAGTTTGAATCATACCTGGCACAAAGGAAAATGATGGTAGTTGTTAGAAGTTAGTCATTTTAGTTTCAGAACATCTGTGCAGGGAATCCTCAAGACAGTGTCCTCGGCCTAACCATCTTCAGTTGCTTCAGCAATGACCTTCGTTTCCTTCATAAGATCAGGAGTGAAGATGTTTACTGATGACTGCACAATGTTCAGTACTACTTGTGGCTTTTCAGATACTGAAATGTCTCTCTCCAAACACAGCAATACTTGGAAAGTATTCAGGTTTGAAAAGTAGCAAATAACATTTGTGCCACATAAGTGCCCGGGCGATGACCATCTCCAACACGAGAGGACCTAACCATTGCCACAGAAATGTAATTGCATTATCATCACTGAAGCTTCCACTATCACCAACCTGAAGGTCACCATTGACTAGAAACTGAATTAGACTAACCTGTCCACTATCAAGAAGGCACAGAAGGAGTGGGGTGGAACATTCCCACTTGTCTGGATGAGTGCAACTTCAATAACACTCAAGAAGCTTGACACCATCCAGGACAAAACAACTCATTTGATTGGCACCACATTCACAAGCATCCTTTCCCTCCATCACTGATGCTCAGTGGTAGCAGTATTTACCACCTTTAGCATTGTTTGCATGGCCCCTTCTGGACCCCTCCAATCGAAAAGGACAAGGGGAGCCGATATATTGGGAATACAGCCATCTGTAAACGTCCCTCCTGACTCACCATCCATTAGTGTTACTCAGTCAAAATCGTGGACATTCCACCGTAATAACATTGTGAGTACACCAATAGCTAATGGACTGCAGCAGTTCAAGTAGGCAGCTCAATACCACCTTCTCATGGGCAACTAGGGATGGACAATAAAAGCTGGCCCAGCCAATGACAGCAACACCCCAAGAATGAATTTTTTAAAAAAATTCTAAATATACATTTTGTTTTTCTTTTACAAGAGAAAGAGGCATTGGTAGGTGCAGAGAAATGCCCTTTGCTTAATTGGGTCACAGTGAGGGATGACTGAAAACAAGAGGTTGGGGGGTGGGGGATGAGAAACTCTACAAACTCCCAAAGGCATAAAGGTGCTAAAATAAAAAAAAGTTTTGTGTTTACAGTTGTGACAACTCAAACTGCAAGCTTTGCCTACTAGGAGTGAGGCATTTTGACTTTAAACACAAAAGCAGAGAGTTTTATTGCTTGGCAAGGAAAACAGCCAAAAAGCCAAGGAGAAGAATATATATTTTGGTATTCTGAGTCTGTTGGAATGCTGAGTTGTTGTTAAAATTCTGTTTTGAAAGGAGAAAAGCCAAGAAACTCTCTTACAGGAAATGATAAATGGAGCCTCTGGGCTACAGTGTCGAGTGGTCTGTACACTGGGAACTGCTGTCTCAGTCGATTGCTCTCAGTGGTCTGCCACATACAAAGACAAGGGTGGGGGCAGGGCGGATTACACTGTCCCAATGTTGCCAGACTGTAGTACACTGTGTGATCTTTTCTCTGGCCAGACTCCTTTCTGCTGGCCCTGTGCAACTGTAAACAAGAGGATGTAAAATAAACGTTCAAACCCTGAATCATCTCTGTCTCAACTTTACATGCAGTTTCGGCATCAGAGGCAGGACTGCAGCACAGAACACTTGGGCAGAAGTTTTCTTTTTAAAAAAGAAAGTTTGCCACTTAGTTAAAATAGGCTGGCTCTCAGGTTTTGCTGACGAGAGGAATGCCTGAGCCACACATTTTCAAAACAATGCTCTGGCTCATTGCAAACTTACTTGCAAGATTGACTGGGTTGTAGGTGGCCATGTCAGTGGCAAGTGGCTATATCACTTGCTCATCACACAGTGGAGTTGGTCACTGTTCCCAAATTCATAACCTTGGGTGGGGAAAATCAGGAATGCACCAAATCAAACACAAACCCCTTCAGTTTCTCCAACCCATGCTCCTGGACAGCAAGGACTCTGACTAAAAATGACTTGAAAGTGTGCCTGCCATTCTAGACTTTGTGGGGCTACCTGTTCATGTCAGATTTGAGACCCAAGGAAAAGCCATGTGTCTCCCAGCAGGTTACAAACTGTAATCCAGATGAAGGATAAAATATGAGCCAATCCTTACACACTACTATATTTATTTGCAGTTACATTACATGCATACACCGCATAATCCAATAAGCACAGTGGCATTTGCAGTGGAGAAGTTGGAAGGGTTACAACAGCTTTACAGGGCAGCCTACAGCTGGCACTGTATCCAGGGATGACTGAGAAGCCTGCCCCTCTTGCTCTGGTCAACATCAGATGTCTGTCGGCATCTAAACTGCCCACTGGAATTTTTGGGAATTTGGACAGGTCAGGCCAAGGGAAACACCTTGCAGGCCAGATCTGCAGTTTTTAAGATCCCCACCCCCACCCCTCCATTCTTGACCACTCATTGGGCTAAAACTCCAGCCCAAGGTTTCTGAGCTGCAGACACAAGCCGATATATGATATGCTTTCATTATAATGCAGAGGTTATTATGAAGACTTGGCTTAAACATGTTCAGGAATAGGAACTAAACATTCCTGGCTACAATGTATTCAGGAGGGATAAGGAAGAAAAAAAAGGCAAGGTATTGATCAAGGATAATATTACAGCATTACAGAAGAACGAGAGGCTAGAGGGTTCAAAGAATGAACCTGGTTGGTTTGTGTTAAGTTGTAGAAAAGGAGCCGTTATTTTGCTGGCAGCTTAATGTGGATTCCCAAATATTAAGGGGTAGAGGAGCAAATATGTAATCAATTCTATGAGAAATGTAAAAATAATAGAGCCATCAAATAGTGTAAATTACCCTGATATAGATTGAGGAAAATAAAGTTAATCAGGAGTGTAAATAATTCCTAAATCACATATGGAAGAACATTCTTATTCAATGTATTTATTAGAAAGGGAGTAGAGCCAAATTTTGTTCTGGGCAATGAAGTCTGGGGTCCCTTGGAGTGTGTTACAAATGGAGGCCATGCAAGTGATTATAATTGAAATAACTGCACAAAGGTCATCACCAAGTCACCCTTATTTACATGTGCACAGTACATGGGCTCTGACCAGTGAGCTCAGAGCCAGTCCCGAGAATGAGGAGACTCTGAATCTCCTGGTTTTTTTTTTCTTTTCTTTTTTTTTCTTTTTTCCCTTTCTTTTTTAACCCCCACACTACCACCTAAGTGCGGTAGTGCTTATTTTAAATCTCCTGTTTATATCTGTCAGTCAGGGCTCCCTGATTGGTCCGGGATAACAACCCCAATCAGGGCTCCCTGATTGGCCCGGGATAACAACCCCAGTCAGGGAACTCATAGTCAATGAGCTCCATTTGGCCCCAACTATACAACAGTATAATTGAATTTGAAGTAGTTGAGGAAGAAACAAAAAAACGGCAAAGATGAGATAGCCAACTAGAATACAGCCAATTTCAAAAAGATACCTGGCATAGAGTTTACTGATATAATGATTACCTGGAAAGCAGGGAATGCACAGTACAGATTGTTCAAGTAAGGGATCATTCTGGCCTTCTGGGCGTTTCCGGTCACCATCACTCCTCCATCAGCCGCACGGCTCAACCCAAAGCTGTCCTGTCTGCCTCCTCATTTTTCCTCCTTCACTTAAAGCTACAGAGTAGAGGGACTTGGAAGTCATTGTCCAAGAATTATAAAATTCTAGTAGCTAAAGTTCAGCCCGTAAACAGGAAGGTGACTGGAATGTTGGCCTGTATATTAAAGGGGATGGAGTATAAAAATAGGGAAGTTTTGCAAAACCTATCCAAGGTACTCATCGACCACAGCTGCAATACCTTGAACAATGTTGGGACCCTTATCTACGTAAGATATAAAGTCATTGGAGGCAGTCCAGAGGGTTTGCTGCACAGATACCAGTTATGGAGGGACTGTCTTATGAGGGGAGGATGAGTAGGTTAGGCGTACACTTATTGAAGTTTGGAAGAATATATTATTGAAACGTACACGATTCTTTGAACACTTGAGATGGCATCTCTTCAACTGCATGTACCCATGATTCTATAATTGCCTTGCTAAATCTCACCGTGTCTCTGACACTCTCTCTGCATGATACCCATGCTGACTATCCAAAGCAATGCATAAGTTCATAAGTTGCATGCTTTGAATTTCACACTCATGGACTACTGAACTCTAAATTAACTAGCGGCAGCTGATTATTTAAATGGCAAGCTGCCTCAATGGATTGTGCATGCATGAAGCATTCCGTGAAAATGGGAAGTGCTTGTGCCTGGGGCCAGAATGTTAGAGATTTCTCAAAAGACAGTAAGGACTGCAGATGCTGGAAGCCAAAGTCAATCGATGTGAAGCTGGAAAAGCACAGCAGGTCAGACAGCATCCAAGGAGCAGGAAAGTCAATGCTTTGAGCCGAAACGTTAACATTCCTGCTCCTTGGATACTGTCTGACCTGCTGTGCCTTTCCAGCTTCATACCTGTAGGAGATATCCAGTTGTTCCACCAATTTTACCGTGATGACAAAGCTCTCCATGGTGGTGGAAATCCAGGCCTAAAGGATTTACTCTGACACTACTTTTTTAAAAAATGTGCGACATAAATAGAACTTTCTTTATTGGAGGCTGAAATTGGTTTTCTGAGAATCCTGTAAAACAAACAGTATCATAGAGCCAGGTGCATATTGGGAAACATTTAGGATGCACAATGGCAAAGGCTACTTTGATGGACTTGGGAAGTGTATTCCTGCTCCTCATGGCTCACAAATGGTGCTGGAAAAGGCTCTGGATTCCATTTTTCCCCTGAGAAACCCAGTTAGCAACAGTCAATTTTAAAACAAGCTCCCGGTGTATCCATCTCTTCAGCTGCTTGTGCCCTAGATTCTGTAATTGCCTTGCTAAATCTCACTGTGTCTCTGACACTCTCTCGGCTTTAAGTTGCTCACTAGAACCTATTCCCTTAACCGAGGTTCTGTTCAGTCATTGTATATCATCTTGCGTGGCTTGATGTCAAATTATCTTTGAAGCATTCTGGCATGTTTTACTGTGTTAAAAGGAGCTATGCAAATGCAAGTTGTTGTTGACACCTCTGTCAGCTTTCAAAGTGTGGTCAAACAGTTCATTGACCTCACATCCGCTTCAGGTGCTTCTTGATAATTCCACCACATTGTTTGACTTGGGAACGTTTATTTTCCCTGTAACTCCATTTGATTAGCACAATGCCTTTAAAACAAAAAATAAACAAGGCTTCATTTTTAATGCACTTTCAAACTGAATGCAGAACTGGCCTGTAGTACAGCTCCATTTAACACATACTGGACGAAAGCCTGAGAAAGTGCTAATTATAGCTCAAGAAAAAGTTTTAAAGACTTCATAAATCTGCAGAATCTGCAAAGCATTCCCCAGGCCTAAATCAGATTCAAGGAGAAAGTGAGGACTGCAGATGCTGGAGATCAGAGCTGAAAAATGTGTTGCTGGAAAAGTGCAGCAGGTCAGGCAGCATCCAAGGAACAGGAGAATCGACGTTTCGGGCATAAGCCCTGCTTGGCATCCTGAAGAAGGGCTTATGCCCGAAACGTCGATTCTCCTGTTCCTTGGATGCTGCCTGACCTGCTGCGCTTTTCCAGCAACACATTTTCAGCTCTAAATCAGATTCAATCCATTTAAAGTCGATGGAAAGGGAAAAGAGGAAATGAGACTTCAAATGAACTCACAGAGGCAGAATTAAAGCTAAGGCAGTTTGCTTTTCTCTGATAAAATATGAATGCGATGTTACATAGACACACTGTTTATGACACACTCGAAAGATATGAACCCATGGGGCACTGATTATCAAAACTTCCTGATCCATAATCACTGAACTGAAATTGCTGGATTGGCAATAGGAGAGAAGGTTCCTTTCCAGTCGAGAATGTCTGCTGACACCTCTAAAGTGCATATGTGCACAACACACACACTCGGTAACCCCACCAGCACTTCTGGTAACATCTTTCTGTCTTGGTTTGGAGATGTCGGTGTTGGACCTGGGTGTACAAAGTTAAAAATCACACAACACCAGGTTGTAGTCCAACAGGTTTATTTGGAAGCGCTAGCTTTCGGAGCGCTGGTGGTCAACCACCTAATGAAGGACCAGCGCTCCGAAAGCCAGTGCTTCCACGTAAACCTGTTGGACAATAACCTGGTGTTATATGATCTCTAACTTTGCACATCTTTCTGCCTTGTTTGGGATGCCATGTTGAGTTTGTACGAGATGTTGGTGAAGCCACTTTTGGAGCACTGTTATTGGAAGGACATTATTAAATTACAGAGGATGCAGAAAAGATTTACAAGGATGTTACCAGGACTGGGGAGGCTTGTGTTATAAGGAGAGGCTGGATAGGCTGGGGCTTTTTTCACTGGAGGTTGAAGGGTGACCTTATAGAGGTATATAAAATCAATGAGGGGCATAGATAAGGTGAATAGCAAAGATCTTTTCCCCAGGTAGGAAAATTCAAAAATTAGAGGTGCCGTGGTTGCTCAGTGGTTCTTGCTGCTTTACAGCACTAAGGATCCAGGTTCGATTCCAGTGACTGTGTGGATTTTGCACATTCTTCCCATGTCTGTGTGAGTTTCTTCCCACAGTCCATAGTGTCCAGGCAGACCAAATGGATTAGCCATGGAAGACTACAGGGGTAGACTTATAGGTCAAGGTGGGTGTGGACTCGATAGGCCGAATGGCCTGCTTATGCACTGTAGGGTTTTTATGATTCCAGAGAGCATAATTTTCAGGTGCAAGGAGAAAGATTTAAAAGGGACCTGAGGGGCAACGTTTTCACACAGAGGTTGGTTCATATGTGGAATGAACTGCCTGAGGAGATGGTAGATGCAGGGACAGTTACAACATTTATAAAACATTTGGAGAGGTTCATGAACCCAGGTTGCAACCAAGCTGAGGGAAGGCTGCAATACTGGTAGATCCCAAGCCACAAATTTGAAAAAGAGTAATGGAATTTCTTCCTGCTCATTTACATTCACGTTAAAACTGACAACAGCAAAAGTCAGAGGATCAGCTTCCAACCTCATGGTTAGGAGCCTGTTATGCACTCGCTGGCTTTGGTGTTTCCTACTTTGTAACAGTGCAACACTGCAAGAGTGCATCATTGGTTGTACCGTGATGGAGATGTTTGAGGCTGTGGAAGATGCTGTGAAAATGCCGAGGACAGAACCTTTTCATCGGAGACAAGGCACAACCAATCCCTCACAGTATCTCTGTGTCCAGCCACCAGTGAAGTACAATCCTGCACTATCTAGGCGGGGACAGGCATAATTAACCTGGAGATAGACCTACCCATCCAATGAGTTGGCCTTTGGGGGAGTAAGAATGGGAACAGGACACCAGCGAAGTGACCACATTCTGGAGCTCACAAAATACTTCAGGGTGTGGTCTTCAAAAAAAAAACTGCGCTGATTTTGATCGACAGAGCAAATGGAGATCCAGGTCCTGGGATTGGATTAGAAGTGAGTTAGTTTCATGACAGCAGGAGCTTTTCTTTGGTTATTTTGTTGCTGCCACCCCTGTTCCTGGGCCAAGTTGGAGCTGGTCAGCTTCAAAGAGCTCCCAATAACCACCCATTCCCATGAAAATGACAGAAAGTCCTAACACAAGCTGTTAATGAGCTCCTCAGTGACCTCAACACACCCACGTAACCATGCAGATGACTTCATTTTGCCACTCATTGCCTTGCTCCAACCTCAGTACAGTGGGGAATGGAGTTGGCTGGTGAGTGCACAGGCCTCATTAAATTTTGAGGTCCTGCCTCTGTCCTGTCCAGTTCAGGATGGAAAGATCTGGACCATACACTCGCGTTTCCCCACCCTACCCGTCCCGAAAAATCTTCCGTTTCTTACCATCATTTGAGTTTTGATGCATTACTTGACTACAGATTCTAGCAGAGCTGGGCCTGACATCTACATAAGCAGGAGTCAGGGACGCGTGATAGGAATAATAAGTGCTTTCACTGCTTTTATTCCAACTTATTGCCTTCCATAAAATCCTGCTGCTGCAGCCAATCATGCCACATTTTTACAGTTGGGCTGACTCACCCAGAGGCCAGGGTTTAACTCAGCAACTTCTTCAGCTTGATGACTCAGCAACACTGTCTGATTGTGAGAGTATAGAATATGACAATGAGTAATATTTCAAAGTCGAATATTTTTATGTGAAAATGAAATTTGAGTGGTTTCTATAATTGGTGCTTAAGGAAGGTGATGGCTTAATGGTATTATTGCTGGACTATTAATCCAGAGATCTGGGAACCTGGGTTCAAATGGCAGATGGTGGAATTTGAATTCAGCAACAACATCGAGAATTAAGTGTCTAATAATGACCGTGAAACTGTTATCAATTATCTGATAAAATCCATCTGGTTCATTAATGTACTTTAGGGAAGAAAACTGCCATCTAAACCTTGTCTGGTCTCTATGTGACTCCAAACCCACAGCAATGTGGTTGATGCTTAATTGCCTTCCGTGTAAATTGGGATGGGCAATAATTGCAGGCCTAGCCAGCAACGCCAACATCCCATGAATGGATTTGCTGTTGTCTCGATCATTACATTTGAGATCAATTAAGTAATATAATCATCACTCATTTGCAAGGTGTGTCTGAGTCATGAGCATTACTGAATAAGATCACTCATCTCAAACCAGAACAGCAGACACCCACTTGCAGGTTATTGCATTGATTGCATGTTAGTCTAGCTCCAAATCCTTAGTCGATCAAATTACCAGAGACATGGTCTTCTTGTCAGAGATGGTTTAACTATCTCTCAACAGGTCCATTGGCCTACCTCCTATGCACCTGCACTCCACAGGTGAATAAGCCACCTAATATCCACACTCCCCTCCACCACCCCACAGTTGGAGGGGTGTGGGATGGTGCAGGGGAGCGTGGATGTTAGGTGGCTTATTCACCTGTGAGGCAATTGAGACCCTTAGGTGCGCACTAAAAACCTCATGTCATTGCTGCTGAAGTTGAACTGCAGAAGGGCTCCGCACCAAGCCTGGCAGCTTCATGGGGAACTGGAGGGGACTTTTGGGGAGTCTCTGCACAACGAATCTCTCTCCTACACCACCGTTCCCAAACCCTATGGAGAGCTCTGCAAAGGCACAGCCACCTCCAGACCCCCTTCCCACTCCGGTCTTTCTACCCTGGTCTCCCAGCCTTCCCAAACCCCTAACCAGAACTTGGGAGCCTGGCTACTGCTCCTGGTTCCACTGTCAGAACAGGAGAGCTGTGCTCATTGACAATGCTGCTTCAAGCCAATCAATGGCCCATCATGTGCTAAATGGTTGGGGGCAGGCAACTGAAGGAGAGCCAGGCTCCCCGTTGACTATTTAGCGTGGGCTTTGGGGCATGAGCTGCAGTGCCTAATTAAGTTCAGCCTTAAAATTTACCCTGAACCCCATCATCGATCACCAAGGTCCTATACCAGGCAGATATCAATGTATCTGGGGAAGTACAGTCAGGATGACTACCCTTCAGATTTTTCTGCTGATTTATAACTGGAATTGTTGGCTTGAACAGTGGGACGAAATAAGGTGGCTTATGTTCATCTAGCTCTTTCAAGAGGTCAGGATATTCTGAATCACTTTACTGATAGTCAGGTACTTTTAGTCATATTCCTTGCTGTCAAATTTCAGGAACCAGCTATTCCTCAGATCATTTCATTTCACGCTATTATAATCCTTACAGAACTGCTCTGCACTTTTCCCACAGTGTATTTTGAATTCCTTCATCAACTAGTTGAATTCCTGTGCAACACCGTGGGCGGCACGTGGCACAGTGGTTAGCACTGCTGCCTCACAGCGCCAGAGACCCGGGTTCAATTCCCGACTCAGGCGACTGACTGTGTGGAGTTTGCACATTCTCCCCGTGTCTGCGTGGGTTTCCTCCGGGTGCTCCGGTTTCCTCCCTCAGTCCAAAGATGTGCAGGTCAGGTGAATTGGCCATGCTAAATTGCCCGTAGTGTTAGGTAAAAGGGGTAAATGTAGGGGAATGGGTGGGTTGCACTTCGGCGGGTCGGTGTGGACTTGTTGGGCTGAAGGGCCTGTTTCCACACTGTAAGTAATCTAATCTAAAAAAAAACTAGCAGTTGTGTTTGTTCCAAGGGCAGATAACATGAAAGTCATGTTAATCCACTTTCAGACAACCCTGGATTGAATCACCTGAAATAGTATTACAATGGGCCTTAGTGCCATTGACCAAATGACCAGTGTTCTATTATCCAAGGAAAGTTACCCACAATTTGTAACTGCTCCATAGGACACTGGCAGCTTTCTTTTATGGGTTCCACTCTGTGTCAATGCCATACTGACAACACCAGGACTGGGCAGCTCTCAGCTAAGACTGTACATTGATTTTTTAAAAAAAATCTAACATTCATTGTGTCTTCTCTTAATTACATCACTGTGGAATATCTCATGTTCCATGAAACCTCATCGGCTATGTCTGAACTTGCAGCAAGTCACAATCTCCTGTCACCCAATCCTCAATGGCTGACATTGGTTGCTGGTGAAGCAACCCACTGATTTTAAAATTCTCGTCCTTCTTTTCACATCCACTCTCAGGCCTTCATGGAGCTGTACTTTCCTCCAGCTCCACCAGCTCTCTGAGATAACTGCTTTTGTCTCATCCTGGCCCTGTGTACAGGCCCAAATTGTGAAACTCCACCATTGTGTGCTGCAGTTTCAGTTTCACTTGCCTCAGGAATGCTTTGCTCCTTTAAGATGCTTCTTAAAACCTATCAACTTGAACAAGCTTTTTTGGCCAGACTACTGAATATCTCCACATTTGTGTCAGTTTGTTTCACAATATCCCCGAGCAGCACCTTGAGATGTTTCATTCCATTGAAACTGCTGTATTAAGAAAAATAAACATATGGCAGGGACGGGGTGGCAGGACAGGTGCTGTGTCACAGCTCCAACATGTGGGGGCTCCTGTGTAAGCTGAATTAAATGACTATGTCCCCTTTAGACATTCGATTCAACAATGCTTTCTTCTGAAACAGAACATAAGCACTGTTGCCTGTCTGTGTACCACCTCGATGCTATAGGTGTCAACATGAACCACAACTGGATCCTCGCCCTCCCACTCCAAGCGCCGGTCCAGTCCCCGAACACACGTTTGATCCCTTAGATTAAAAAAAAGAACTGCACATGCAGGAAATCTGAAACAAAACCAGAAATTGCTGGAGAAACTCTGACAGTATCTGTGGAGAGAAAGCAGATGTTTCAGGACACTTCTGTAGAAGGGTCACTGGATTCAAAACATTAACTCAGATTGCTCTCCACAAATGCCGATGAGTGTCTTGAGTTTCTGTTTTTGTT
The DNA here is from genome assembly GCF_037043375.1 of Chiloscyllium plagiosum. Classification (NCBI taxonomy): domain Eukaryota; kingdom Metazoa; phylum Chordata; class Chondrichthyes; order Orectolobiformes; family Hemiscylliidae; genus Chiloscyllium; species Chiloscyllium plagiosum. The sequence goes on from NW_028270156.1 coordinate 62,029,469, forward strand.
TCTGAATCCTGGCATGCGTCTTCTTGAGTTAAAATCTTGGTTGGATGGAAGAATGTCTATGTCCTTCTTATTTTATCCCCTATAATCACTACATTCCTTTTTGCTATCCTCCCCCCAACACTTGAATAGTTTTCAGCACCACAGTGCTATGGTAAATCAGCTCATCTACCCTCATTCCCATCCAAACAAGCAGAAAGTACCTTACATCTGCTGGACATTTCCAAAGGCTAAGGATCCTGCTCTCTGGATCCACTTGCAGTCACACCTCTGACCACTAATCAATCTAGAAGACTTTATCTTAAGTGATGTGACGGCTCCCTGGTACAAAATATCCAGGGAAACTTCCACCTCCCTTTGCGCGGCAGTATCTACAGCTTGGCATCCAGCTCACTAGCTCTGAACTGAAACAATTTGTGCCATAAACACTTAGTACAGTCGTGTTTGCTCAGAATCTTACAGGCATCCAGGAGCCCCCACATGTTGATGGAGCTGCAGCACAGCACCCATCCTGCCACCTTGTCCCTACCATATGTTTATTTTTCTTAATTAACTTCTTAAATTTTTCATTCAAATATTTTTGTTATATATTTTACTTTTTGTCCACTTTTTATACATTTTATTCAGACTACCACAATTGAACAGACACCACCATGACCTGATGTTCCCTCATTCAATTAGGTAAAGGGAGAAAACTGGAACTGGAACTCAAAGAGATTGTAGATTGGTACTTTGTCAATTTATTCACAGAAAAGAGAGGGAAACTGCAAATGGGCCCACCGATAAACTGGCTGTAATCCAGTTTGTTGATTGGAGAAAGTGTAAATGGGACCCACAGAGAGGTTGTCTTCAGTATTGACGAGCATTACGTCAATTTTTGAATAGGAAAAAGAAATTGGATTAAGACAAAAGCATCAATATAATCTGGCACTCAGTGAGATTACTTATTAAAAAAGCATGTCACCTTATATGTCCTAAGGGTGTGACATATGCCATATTTTGCTTTACAACACCTCTATGCTTCTCAGCCATGCTTTTCCGTTATAATGGACTAACTTCCAAATTTCAAACATGGCTCGATCTGATCTACATCACTACTTTACACTGAGTCTGTAAACATTTCAGATTTGATGAATCCTGAGCCTTCTTTGTAACAATAATCTCAGATTATTAAGTATCCTGTGTGATTTCTAGAATGCTCCCTGACTTCAACATCTAGCCTCTACCCCATTCTATAAAGAGACAAATGACGAGTTCCAACGCCAGAGCACAGTTTTGAACATCTGAAAAGTATTTTCCCCAAGTCAGAGCAAATTGCAGACAGCAGGATCAGTGCTCAGTTCTGGGTCAAGTGACAGAGCCTGACCATTCCTGTTAAGTTGTCTTTCAACATCCATATCCATGTGTCTAAATTTAATTGCTAATTACCGACGAGTGGCTTCTAACATTGCAGAGGTTGCAAGCTCAGTTTCATGTGCACTTTATTCCCATAATCCTACACTTTGTGTAGTTCTTCAGTACAGAGGAACAATAAAGAGATAACATGTGAATAGACAACTGAATATTGCATGGTGCAGGATAAACTTGAGCATTTTTTATATATGAGAGAGGGAGGGAAGTATTACAATGCATGTTAATTCTGGGTTCCATTTTACCTCAGCTGTACCTATCCAGATAGAGTACCACGTGCTTGAAATTTATAAATAGAAGACAATATTTCTTTATAATCTACTTATATTCAAAGAAATATTGTTATTTTTCTGCCCTTTATGATTGAAAGCTCCTTGACTAAAGTTTTGACCTTACTAAGTTGAGAGATCCACATGCACAAACATGATTTTATTTTTCACTTTGAGGATAGTTTATTTGTATTAATCACTCCTCTGCATGAGTACACATCTTAATATTTTCCTATGCAATTGTCAACCATGTGCCTTAGATGCAATTTGAGAAAAACATGTCCAAATGAATCGTTGTGTGTGTGTGTGTCTCCATGTTCCACTCCAGCCATTGTTTTGGCATCTCTGAGTGGGAACACCAATTTGCCTTGCATTATGTGAGGCCTTGTGCAATGAGCATGCATCCAGTGAGAACGTGGTCTATTTCACATCGCTATCTGAAACAGAAGAGACCTTTAATACACAAATGTAGACTGGGACAGTTTCATTCATTAAATAAACTGATTGAATCGAATTGTGGGTTAGATTCATACCACTGACTCTGAAAGAGATGATGGTGCACTTCAAAACAAGGCTATACAATTTGAATTAGATTGGTTTTCAGTTGGCTTCATCAAGTGATCTGTGGATCCAAGGCATTGGATCTGTGGTTCTGTGCAGGCATATCTTGGAAAGGCCAAGCAGTTATAAACAAGACAAGCCCAAACAAGCACAATAAATATAAAGTAATAGAGTCGTACAGCACACAAATAGACCCTTCAGTCCAACGTATCAATGCTGACCAAGTTTCCAAACTTGACCAAACTAAACTAGTCCCATTTTCCAGCATTTAGCTTATATCCTTTTTAAACCTTCTCTATTCATGTACCTGGATTCAAGTTGTCTGAGTCAGTCATGTCCCCTGTGACTTTCTAACTCAAAGGCAGGAGTGCTACTAATGAGTGGGAAAACAACCAGCTTTCAACAGAGCCACTCAGAAAGAAGTCGCAGGAAGGAGAAAGAGCCCTCCTCTGGCAAATAAACATTTTTCATATCCAGTCAGTTATCAAGTTGGAAACAACTCTTGATGCTAGGTAGACACTGGAGCTAAAGAGCAGTTCTTTTGTAAAACCTCATGATGTGAAGATGATCAATCTAGCAAAGGATTCTGAGACAAATCTGACATGCCACTTCAAAGAGTGAAAGTCTCCATCCAGTGCATGGGCCAGAAGCTATTGCCTTGGTGTGACCAGCCACCAGTTACAGCGACTGCATGCTTTTAACTTCCACACAACTGGATATGGTCTGAGCATGTCACCAGTGAAGCAGCCAAGGCTTGAGGAGTACACCGACCCATCTCGGCAGCTCAACAAATGTTCTCTTTCGCTTTACTGCCAGGCTCCCTCATGCCATAAATAACAATTTGTGTGATTATACAGGAACCTGCATAGGAAACGTATTGTGACAGTCTGTCATGAACTGGGTGAGGGGAGGCCTGTTCTCATGACATGTCAGCCTCCTTCCCTCACTTGTCCTCCATGACTGGAGGGCTCACCACCACAGGGTGTCACGAGGTGAATACTACCTGAAGAGGCCACTCACTGTAAAGTCCAGCAAGTCAAACATCTCACCTGCTTTGTGCCTCTTCAATGGCAAAGGGTGTCTGAAGGCCCATATTTCACTCTCTTTCAGAACACAATTGATAAATGAATCCTGATTCTGACAAGCCAGCATTTTAATGAGCACCTGTGACATACAAACACATGCAAAAGAGCTCCCCACCTTTTACCATCAAACTCGTCGAAGTTCTGAGAATTATAAACTTTCATCCCTTTCAAGTGGCACTTTCAAGTGGCATGCTGGTCAATTACCATCCCTCAAGCAATATCACACAAACAGAAAGATGGTCATTAGTTCAGTGATGCTTGTAAGACTTGTGGTATGCGAATTGGCTGCCGCATTGCATCATTAACCACACATCAAAAGTATGAGGAGTAACTTTGAGACATTCTGATCGATTGTACAGAAGTGCAAGCTTTATATTTCTGTTGAGAAATCATGATGATCAATGGTTAAGGAAATGTAATGTTTCTCCATTTGCTACTGGAGAGAACTGAACTGTTTTAGGGACTATGTGTGTATATAAAGACATTTTATACATAAAGTATGTTTTTGAATTGAAAAAAAGGTGAAGGAAATGTATTGTGCAATGGCATAGGAAACAGATCAGAGTGAAACGTTTTAATCAAATCATTATTCTTCATCAGGAGCACAGGTTAGGTAAACACTAATGCCAGATGTTAACCTCATCATGTTCAACAAAGGCAATATAAAAGGTGCTATAAATATTGGTAAATGCAAATTTACTCCAACCCCATTTGCATGCCAGATGTAGCCTCAGATCGTATGAAGGAAGCAGGATACAGTAATGTGTCTGTGGCTTTGTCGATAACTTATTAATAGAGTGCTTTCAACACAATAAAATATTCCATTGCGCTTCACAGGAGCACAATGAAATAAAATGGGATGCTGAGTCACAAGATATTCAGTCAGATGGCACACAGCTTAGTCAAAGAGAGGGATTTTTAGAGCCTCTCAAAGGAGGAAAGTAAGGTAAAAATGGAGAGAGGGGTTGAGAGAGAGTTTCAGAGCCACTGAAGGTAAGGCCAGCAATGGTAGAAAATTTGGAATGCTCATGAAAACCAGGATTAAGGAGCACTGATTAAGGGGCTGGAGCAGATTTCAAAGATAGTGTGGACAAAGCCACTGGAGAGAGTTGGAAATAGGTTGGCCAAAACAGAAGTGATATATGACCAGGCCTTTGTGCAAGTTACGGTGCGTTGGGGTTTTGGATGACCTCAAGTTTACTGAGATGTGGGTGGTCTGCCAAGATGTGTTGGAATAGGCAAGTCTAGAGATTGGATAAAAAGGATATGAGTTATTGTTTCAGCAATAGATAAGCTGAAATGGGAATAGAGCAAGGGCAGCACAGTGGCTCAGTGGTTAGCGTTGCTGCTTCACAGCATTAGGGACCCCGGTTCAATCCCAGCCTTGTGTAACTGTCCAAGTGGAACTTGCGTGTTCTCCCTGTGTCTGCACGGGTTTCCATCAGGTGCTCCTGTTCCTTCTTATAGTTCAAAAATGTGCAGGTTAGGTGGACTGGGCATGCTAAATTGCCCTGTAGTGTCCAGGGATGTGTAGGCTAAGTGGATCAGCCATGATAAATGTGGGGTTATGGAGATGAGAATGTACTGGGTGGGTTGGGTTCAGAGGTTAAGTGCAAACTCAGTTGCCTGAATGGACTCTCTCTGCACTGCAGGGATTCTATGATTCAAAAATTGACAGTCTTAGTGGTGATGTAATATATGGTTATAAGTTTTCCCGTCATCTGTCTGTCTCTCTATATCATGAGGTTTTGGTAAAATGTGCAGGACCAAGAAGTACAAGTATGAATTAAATTGTACTTGGCTGAAATTTAAGGCCTGGAGTTCCCCAACACTCTGCTACACCTACATGCTGCTAGTTAATTGCCAACAAAACTGGTGGAAAATTGCAGATGGATAAGAGAGAGAAGTTGGGCTTCCAGCAGACAGCAAGTAAGAAGCTAAGGTTTTGTGTCAGTCTTGTTAGTGGGAAGAAGAGCAATTCAAGTGAAAGGTCATGACGTTGCCCATGAAGCCTGGAGGAAATCTCCTGTTTTGTGGAGCCTGGAAAAGGAATTTCTAGATTTGACTCTGAGAACCTCTTCCCTGCATAGTCCAACTTGAACCCAACAAGAAACCCATCCAAGGATATCATTTTGTGTGGTGGCTAATAATGACTTGGAATCAGCGCTTCCAAAGGTAATGAAAGCAGAAACAATGAATGATTTTAAAAGGAAGTTAGATGGACAATTGAAATAAGTTAACCTGTGGAGCTATGAAGATGAGATGAGCACTCCACGGAGAGCTGGCACAAACCCGATAGACTAAATGGTCAATCTTCCATGCTGTAAGTGACTCTTATAATTACAGGTCAGCCATTTCAATATTTATGTCAGAAAATACATTGCCACACAAAGAATAATATAAATCGAATTACTCTTCTTCCAAATCGTTTGATGAGGCTCAGTCAATTGAAAATGTCAAAACTAACCTTTTGGTTTGTTAACTAAGGGCATTAAGGAATATGGAACCAGGGTAGGTCATTGGAGTTAAGACACAGATTAGCTGTTATCTAATTAAGTAGCAGAATAGTCACAAGTGGCTCATTAGCTTACTCCTGTTCTATTCTTGCCAATCAGGACTCAATTTAATTGCAGTTATTGATGTATTATGAACCCAAGTGCTTAAAGTCACAAAACATTGGCTTGCTGTGGGTAGCTACATCAATTATTCCAAAAGTGTTGAGATCGTAATATGTGGCATCAAGATGTAAGGACCTGTTTGTTAAAACTGCCCAGCACAGGCTGGATTTTACATATTCTGGTAGAGTGGTGGAAGGGAATGGAAGTGTTTAATCCTTTCACTCTAGCCTTCTCCATATCTCCACCCCAATACTTTTCCCATGTGATTACTGAAAAATAGCATTAGCAATGAGAAATTGCAGTCAATTGAATCTTTATTTCTTTTTCCAAAATGTCGGGTGGACTTTTCATTTCAGCAGCTAGTTGTCTTCTGTATTTTAGGAATCTGGTGTAATGACATCAGATTGCTGATCCAATGTCAGTGTGCTCTATTTCATTTCTTCCCAGATGTGAGGCTGGCATGGTAAACCCAGCCCATGTGTGATCTGGGTATGTAGGTCTAAGATCAATCTCTTTGTCAATATTCAGCCTGAATTTTATTCTTCAATTGAATCGATTGGGCATCTGAATGATACAAGCGTCTTCTCTATTAATTGTATTAGTTAAATACACATTGCAGTCAATAATGTATTTTGATGCATGTGACAAGCTGCTGTGCCAGGAACTGATTTGAAATTGGTATTGCAAGATAGCTCTTGGGCACCCTCCATACTGTTGGGAATCTGTTCCTTGCCTCACTCAGTAGTGAGATGTATTACAGACTGTTCCTTGCAAAGGTTGGACACTGATTTATGGAGGCCTGGCACTGGTGCTCTGTCAGTTGGGATAAAAAACAACACACTTAGGATTTACTTTAGGAGGAATATCCCAAGGACTGACTCTGGCTGTTAAAGTGTATGGACTCAGTGTGAATAGAAGAGCGCGTGTTTTTGCATTGGGGGGAGCTTAACACCACCAGCTTATATTTCACTAACACACAGTTAAAGTGTTCTACTCAGTGTCAAGTAATTAAAACACCAGCAAGGTCATGGAAAACACTGAAAAGCTGCACCTCTCTCTAATAAAACGCAAGGTTATTTTAACCGTTTTTTAAGGTACTACTTTAAGTAATCCAAATAGGCCAATTGCCTATACACTCTAGCCTCTGTTTAATGCCGCAGAGGCAAGAGTGTGCAACAGGCTCAAGAGCAGGTCACTTGTTTATCCTGTTGGTGAAAGATTGGTGTGTGTACTTTCAAGCACAGAGAAGGAATTGAGAAGACAAAAAGAAAAGAAATGGGCTTAGAGTGAGGTTATATTTTTCTCTGTGAAAATTAAAAGAAAAATGGTTGTACTGAAGTATTATTAGAAACTAAAAACATAAACTGTGTTCTTTCTTGATCGAAGGCCCAAGTTCAAATCCAACCTATTTTTAATGTTTAAATCAGTTGTAAATGTGTAATAGTCACAAAACCATATAAAGGGGACAGGTCTACCCCTCTTCTCTGTCCTCTTTCTCCCTGCAACTTCATCTGTTTCCTCTCTTCATTTTTCGCTTTACTATCCCTATTTGTTTATCTCCCTCACCATTTCCCTCTATCTTTTCTTTGTCAAAGCTTGTGAGGTGGTGATTAGTTGGGATGGTGGAGGAGAAGGGGTGGAATGAATGAACCACAGCATCCCTTGTACTCTCTGATATGTGAGGGTAAATCCTCTTGGTTAGACTTTATTCAATTTTGTTTTTAGTCAGTTGTGGAGTGACCCAGTCAGAAACATTAATCAGTATCAAAAAAAGTCTTAAATTTGATCCTCAAGCTAAATGCAGCACATCAGCTCCTCTCTATGACAGCAGGAAGGCTGAAGAGAGCCTCTGTCTACTCAAATTCTCTAAGCCCTGCTGATTGTCAAACTCACTCTGAAGTTTTTGCCTTTATTAAGAATTTGGTTTCCACAAACCTACAAAGATTTCAACAAAGAATGAATTTAACAGCAGAAATTAGGTTATCATTCTAGCCTGTATTGTTGAAAGGGTGAATCAGCCTTTCTGTAAGAATGCATACTTAGGCACTGTTGACTATTGTTACATAGCTGGATTTGGTTGCATTACTGATGAGCCAATAGATTAGCCAAACATTAAATGGGACCTGGCTAACCCTGAATTCACACGTCAAAGTTTATCAACATCCCTTTATCACTACTGCATGTGCTATCATGTGACCCTGTCTGTCAAGATGTCAAGTGAATGTGGGTAAATTGTGGCCAGGCTTTTGAAGAGGACAATTCATGTGGTGTGAAATACCCCAGTTTGTAAAGTTCGCAAAACAGAAGCCAGCTGAGCAGGACAAACACCAAATAAATCATGAAAGAAACACAGAAGTGCTTTATTCATATAGCGTCAAAATATTTGCTTCATGCAACCCTTTTCCAAATGATTTAAATGAATTGGAAAGAAGTCTAAAGAATATCATCCTGCAGTGGACTGCTTGATTATTACAATGATTTCCAACTAATTATTCAAGAGGAAAGGTTATGTAATGACTAGGCTATTTGATATTGCGGAACTTTGAATGATGGACCTCACTTTCCAATAAATATTTGTCAACTGGCTCTGGCCATTGGCTGTCTATAGAACTTTGCTGTGTGCAACACTGTTCCTACAACAGTGATCACTTTCAAGAGTATATCATTTGATTAAAATGCTTTCAGAGTTTCTGCGATTGCAAGTAGTACTATTGAAACTAATTATTGTCTTTCCAATATCTGCTTAAAAACATGCTACATAGAATGGAATAATTAATGTAGCCAACAAAATAATTCCTACATCCTCTGAATCCCACTCCTCCCTGCTCATCCTGTTCGCTCCCACCCGTTCCCCTAGTCCCATATACCCTCCCCATGCCAGCTGATTTACTGTCTATGACTCTTCATGCACCCCACCAATGCCAGCATAACCCATTTAGATACCTCGTCACTGTCAGCTATGAGCATAATTCAAAATACCTTGGAAATGGACATTAAAAAGATAAAAATTTCTAAGAGTTTAATAAAGTTGGCATTCAAACATACTACCTACGGAGGAAAAGGAGCACTTCAAAAAAAATAATTTCACAAAGCCATTTAAGTCATCAATCTGTTGTAAAACTAAACTAACAGTCAGTAACTACGTCAAAGACATGTCACTCTTTAATAGCTTCTTAAAAATTCACAAGCAAATGTGAATGTAGTCCCCTGCTGAAATAAGTCATTATGTAGATTTTGAGACTCAGCCAAGCATTCATTATAGATTGTGCTGCAAAAGCAAACTATGACTAATGTTAAAAAAAATGGAGTCTGCTGAAACTGTAGGGACAAAGAAGTGATTTTTTTTAGGTTACACCAGACAACCATTCCAAAGACTTTTTCCGTTGAGATGAAAGCTGCTGATTTTGTTTTGTTTCAATGTAAAAGGGTTCTTGGAAATTATTTTAAATTAGTACACTAGAGATCACAAATTACATTCTCTTCTATTTAAAATGCATAAGTGCATTAGGATGAAACGTAATCTAATGCCCCTCAATATTCACACAATACTGGTCAATTTATTTATGAACTTCCTTCCCAGGAAGATTAGTGACTGCTGTTAAAACACATCTACATAACAATACAGCATCTAATAGTAATATTTTCTATTATCAAAATATTTAACAGCAAGACACTTTTTAATTCTTCAATTGGTTTTCCCTAGGGGTCACAAACCTCAAATCAGGCAGGGGTTTTGTGGCTTTCAAAACTTTAATCAGAAGTCACACAACACCAGGTTATAGTCCAACAGATTTATTTGAAATCACAAGCTTTCAAAGTGCTGCTCCTTTGAACCTGGTGTTGTGTGTCCTCTGACTTTGTCAGCCCCAATCCAATGCCAGCACCTCCACTCCAAAACATTATACCAGTATACAAAAATAGCAGGGCTGCGAGAGAAGTTCAAATGTGGAGGATCATAGTCCATGAAACAGCTGCATAGAAATGGTGCAGGGTCAGGAAGACATTATAAACTTACATTTCCCAAAAGAAAACCACTACATTTTGTCCTGAACCTATTCCCATATCCATAAGGACTCAAAATCCACCCCACTATATAAATAGTTGAATGTGCTTGTTCTTTACCTGACAGCAATTAATTTTTAATTGACCTCAGAAAAACAAAGCTTTTATTCCTTATAATTTAAAGCAACACCAAGTTGAATATAACTGCATTACAGCAGCAAGGTAATTAAACAACTAAGTGATCAACAGATTTTTCTTCCATAGGAAATTAATCAAAACTAACCACTGCAGGATGTGGCCAGAAGTAGAACAAACCATATATATATACATATATATATGTATATATATACTGTACATACATATTTAATCTAGTGTTAAATAAAGCCAGAATACAAACTTGTAGGATGCGAAGCATCCAACAGTTTGGGCATCAGATTTACTGCAGGCAACTCTGTTTACCAATTCAGAACTTTGGCGCTGCATTGTGGGAGAAAAAGGCCAATTATGATGGCAAGTCTGAACTTTTGCCACCGTATTCAACAGAAACCGGCTCAGTCTGGTTCTTTGCACTCATAAACAGCATATGATTGCCATGTTTTTGCAAACAGTATAATGCAGTTTTTATCATTATTTAGAAGATGCTTTTTGCTGGAAGGAATCCTCTAACCAAAAACAGTCTGTAAAGATCAATACAGCTTCACCCTGTATTCTTACATACAAATTTATCACAAATGGTCTGTTTACAAAACTGCAGGGACATGCAATGTTCTTCAAATGAAAGAATGCTCTATTCAGTGAAGGTGAAGGCTACTCTGTTTATTAGCCAATGAATTCAGCTAAATTTTTAAGGTTCACTGTTTAATAATAACCATAAAATTTATTTCAGCATAAACTCTTGCTCGTTTTAATAAAGCTGTCACATGCTGTATATCATGTTGTTAATATTATATCCATACAAAACTCAAAGGCATACTGTATATTGTTACTTTACAACAGTGACTACGTTTTAAAATTGGCTGTAAAACCCTTGGCCATCTTGAGGTCATAAAGTCGCTCTCTAAACATAAATTTTATTTTCAAGTGGTTCTCTTGATGACTATGTTTATTTAAAAGTGCATATAAGTTTAATAAATGGTGTGTTTTCATATATTAAACACAAAAGTATCAGTGCAATTAGTATTTAGTGTTTTGCTGATGAAATCAGCTTAAGTTCCAAAGAAGGAATATCTCGTTTTCATTTTCAGATGTTACCCAGTTCAACAGCTTTAGATCAGGGTCTAGATAAGACCCACAGTCTAGTTATTAAACATGTTTTGGCAGTGTGTTATGAGCCAGCCTGGCATTTAGTTGCCCCAAGAAAGTGATGGAAACCTCAATCTTGAAGTGTTAATAGTAGTTTGATATCATTGAATTGTTTTCTATGCAGTCCATTAGAAGGAGGACAAATCTGTTATGAACTATTACAACCCCATTAATCTGCTCTGAATTATTAATAAAATGTTGGACATTGTCATTGACAGTAATGTTATCATACCTTTGTTACTTTGAGTTCTGCCTGGATCCAAACCTCATTTCAAACCTTAATCCAAACATGCACAAAAGAACTGAAGTCCCAATGTGTGGTAAGAGTAAATGCCTTTGCCTTTAACATTTGACTGAGTGTGGCATTAAAGGGCTCTTGGAAATTAAACTCAATGGGAGTCAAGGAAAGCCCTCCACTGCCTGAATCACAGCCAGTACAAAGGAAGATGTGGTTGTTTGAAGTCAATCATCTCAGTGCCAGTACAATGCTGCAGGAGTTCTTAATGTAGTGAACCAGGCACAACCTTGAGCTGTATCATCAATGGCCTCCAACTTCAAGTCAGAAGTGGGGACATTCACTGATGATTGTAGTATTCAGTTCTATTGCAAGTTCCTCGATGCTGAAACAGTCCATGATGCAGCAACAACAGACAATCTTCAGTTTCCAGTATTCTCTGAGAGAGCAGTTAACATCTCAAATAAAATCCTAGGAACTTTGCATGTGAACAAAGAATGTCAAAGATAAATTTTCTTGTTCAGTGTGAACAAATGGTAAACAACGGATATTTTGTTAGGACATTGTGTGGTTATATTAATTGAAAAACAAATGGATGTCTCATGTTGTTCCAGTTGATGACAGGAGCTGTTTGCTGTTCACTAGGTCTTCAGAAGTCCCTTAATTGAAGCCATTCAGCCATGCTGTTTGGTAAGTGCAGAATCTTAGCCAAACCTGAGACTTTGAAATAGGGAATTCTGTTAGCTTTTGATTGTTATTAGCTCAACTGTAATGATAGTTTAAGAGGAGCATATTGTGCACCAGAGTGTATGAACTAGCCATGCTGGGTTCTCAAGATCTTTGACGGTGAGGGTGGAAAAAAATATTGTATGAGGTACCAATTATAACACACGTTTTGTTAACACGAATTCGCTCTAACACAATTGACAAATTGTGTTATGCACTTTGACACTGTTTCTAAAGCGTGAAGTTTTAGAGTGTGCATTGGTAACGTGATTCTGGCCCCATTTAGTTTTAATGGTGCTGCCATTAGGCAGTTTTCTTGTAAAAGGGGATTGCACAAGAACGGAGCCACCATGCTATAGCAAAACGAACTGTAATTGGATCCTTTTTGAAATACTGATTAGGTTCAAGAACCAATCAGATCAGCTATGTGTGAGGAGCCAAACTGAGTGAAATGCATAGTGTTGGGAGTGTAGCAATGGGAGTCAGTATGGCATGGAAGCCCTGAGAGTTCATAAAAAGAGGAAGTAGGAACAGAGGGAACTAAAGTTCCTGACAGATTTTCAACATTGGAAGTAAGCAAGAATTGAACAGCATAAGCAAGACAATGTTTTAGGGCAGCAAGTGTTTGCATTAAGGAGAACAGAGAAGTTATCCAGACTATGAGGGAATGATAGAATTTACTACAAGGACCATCGGTAATCCCCCTTTGTATGTTGTTTCCCATGTGCCAAGCTCTGGGACTTGTCTGTTGGGTGGATAAAATGCACGAGAGGATTTTGGCTCATATCAGAGCCATATGTATTCTATTTGTTTTAGAAACAGTTCAGTGAAGGTTCACTCAAACCATTTCTGGATTGAGGGGTTTATCCTCTGATGAAAAACTGAACATGTTGGGTCTGTCTCAATTAGAGTTTAGAAGAATGAGAAGCAGTCTTAATGAAGCATATAAGGTGCTGAGGGGACTTGATAACATGGATCCTGAAAGGATGTTTTCCCTTGTGGGATAGACTAGAAGTAAAGGACACAGTTTAAAAATAAAGGATCTCCCTTTTAAGACAGTAATGAAGAGACATCATGAATCTGTGGCACTCTCTTTCCCAGACAGTGGTGCTCATTTAATATTGTTAAAGCAAGTCAAAGCAATCAAGGCCAGATAGGAGTGTGGAGTTGAGACCACAATCAAACCAGCCACCATCTAATTTGAATGGTGGAGCAGTCTCAAGGGACCAAAGGGCCTATTTATGCTCCTAACACACATGCTCCATCAGTAAGGGAGGAACTCAGTTTGTATTGGGGCCAGATGTAGGTAATGAGCAACAAAGGTCCTAAAATGGACTTCAGATGCTAAACAAAAGAGTGAAGGACTAATAGATTGGTAATCACAGGACTTATTGCTAAAGCCATGTGTTGTATACATAAAGGGAAGATAGATCCAGTGGGTAAATATATTTAGCAGAAGGGTTGGCCAGAAGGCTGGATTGCAATGCAGAGTGATGCCAACAGCATGGGTTCAATTGCCACACCAGTCAATGTTACCTTGAAGGACTTTCCTTCTCAACGTCTCCCCTCACTTCAGGCATGGTGACCCTCAGAATAAAATACCACCATATATCCCCAATTTGAAGAGCAGCCCTATGGTCCTGTAGGAGGTGATGACTTCATTTGTAACAGTGAGTCCTAATTGACTACTTCTGAGGAATCCGAACCTACTATGAGAGCAGCCTTTGCCTACCCTGAAATAAAATGTAGGCTGGATTTAGTCTAGAGGTGGAAGAGATACTAGAATGAACCAATTATTAGAATGGAGTCAGGGTAATAAAGTAAGAAAAAGCAAGGAATGCTATCATATGTATTGACATGAATGGAAAAACAGGAGTTCAGAACTAGAGGGCATAGGTTTAGGGTGAGAGGGGATAATGTAAAAGAGACCTACGGAGCAACTTTTTCACACAGAGGGTGGTACGTGTATGGAATGAGCTGCCAGAGAAAGTGGTGGAGGCTGGTAGAATTGCAACATTTAAGAGGCATCTGGATGGGTATATGAATAGGAAGGGTTTGGAGGGATATGGGCCGGGTGCTGGCAGGTGGAACTAGATTGAGTTGGGGTAGCTGGTCAGCATGGACGGGTTGGACCGAAGAGTCTGTTTCCATGCTGTACATCTCTATGTGTCTATGAATGATTTAGAAGTGATTTTAAAAGGGATCTAATATTATAAAGGAAAGCAAAATCTGCCTTATGAAGGCCAAGCAGACAAATCTACAAGACTGTGTTTAATTCAGAAAAGAAAGGAAGAAAATGTTATTTCCTTGGGAAGGGTTCCTGCCAAACATGTCTTTTTTTCTTATCTGGAAGATAAAGGAAACAAAGTTAGTCATAGTACATTATAGTGGCCCACCAAATTAAGTGCAGAGGTTATAGGAGTATGAAAATCACAAGATGAGGTTTCAGTTCTAATTACAATCTTTTGGACTTAGAAAACACTTATGAGGGCAATCTATATGTGTTACATATCCAGGTAACCTAGTTCCTCCCCTCCAAGCTACGAATTAAAAACCTTTCCTGATCTCATGTCAGAATATATGGGTCAAAGTAAGCACAGAACAGAGATTTTAACTGCACTGTGTGTGTTTTTAAACTGTCTGTGTTCAGTAATTATATTCATCGGGATGATCACTAAAACTGCAAAAGTAATAATATGTAGGGTGAAATCTTCCCAGTCCCTGAAGAAAGTATACCACAGTGAGAAAGTTGGAAAATTTGTGTGAGATGGCTAACACAGAACCTATCGGCAGAAAGTCCCATTTTCCACGCAAGGGTTGAATGCCGGAGTAAACTTGTTAGTGCATACATTAGCATCCCTTTATTAGTTGATTCCACCACATTGACATACAGTTTCCCATTTTCCTGTCTGCTGGCAACAGTTCCCAACATGAAAGCCTAGCAACACCAGCTCGCTGCTTGCTCCCCTGGCCTCCATCTTGGAGACGGGGTTGGGGGAGGGTGTGAGGTTGTGCACCAATATTTCTGGGCACTCTTCATGGACAGTCACCCATTGCACCCCTCGTTCACAGACCATATGTACCTGCTTCACTCACATCATCATGGCACAACTCTAATCCATTTGCAGTAATTTTCTATCTGTGAATGATGTTCTTTGGAGCACATATATCTTTCATTGAAATGCTGCTGTCAGGATGCCTTGCACACAAGGACAGGTACACATTTCCTGGATTGGGCCGAGCTGCATTTCAGGGAAGGCATGCCTTATTTTGCATTTTTGCAGTTCGGCCCCCCAGTCTGAATTTAAAGACCCACAGTATGTATATTGTGGCTTGCCATCTTGTGCAGTCACAAAGTGTGGCAACTTGTCATGGTTGCAATGGTCGGTCAAGGGTCTGGACCTGGTGTTGTACATCACTGTACTATGTCAATATCTCATCTGCACTATGTGCCAACCATGTCCGTGGAAAACACACTACATGTGCTTCAACTAAATGGCCATGCCTTGAAGTTTAAGGGGAGTAGTTCATAGTTAGGTCAAGGGAGACAGACCTTCACACACTTCTGCAGATGCACCACTGAAAGCACAACAGTCTCTAACACAACTGCTCTGCCCAGGACTGTAAGAAACCACAGAAGGTGGTGTGCACAGCCCAGACCATCATGGAAGCCAACCTTCCAGCCATAGGCTCCATTTACATTTCTCATTGCTGCAGAAAGACAGCTCACACTATCAAATACTCCTCCCAGCCAGGGAATACCCTCTTCCAACCTCTTCCGTCAGGCAGAGGATACAGATGCTTGAACACATGCACCAACAGGTTCAAGAACAGTTTCTTCCCTGCCATTATTAGACTGATGAATGGACGCTCTAACTTCAAATAATGTTGATCTTGTTAATGCTGGTTTTGCTTTGCCTACCTCGTGTGCAGTGTAACGTATGCCTCACACTGTCTAAGCACCCTATGATCTGGATGTCCTTGTTTGCTATGATTTACCTGTACTGCTCGCATTACAACGCTTTTCACTGTACTTAGGTACATGTGACTACAATAAATCAAGTCTCCAAATTCTTTTGTTTGTGGGGGGAGTCCCAGCACAGTAAGTCAAGGGCAGCCTCCAATATCAGTTCAGTGCCTTGGCCATGATCCATCTAGCAGTAGAGGTGATCAGAATCAAGGTGTCTTTACTTATACAGTCTGAGGAATGAACCACAAACATCCCTAGATTCTGATGACCTGTCTGGGGAGCAAAGGTAAGTTAGTCTGAGAACTGAACAGAGATCAGTTAAAGGTTTGGACACTTATCAATCAGGGATGTCCATCTAAGTGAGCCAATGAGATGGGCCATGGTCATTCCTGAGATTTGTCCTTTTAGGTTGGGGTTATCAAGGTTTTTAGATTAGATTACTTACAGAGTGGAAACAGACCCTTCGGCCCAACAAGTCCACACCGACCCGCCGAAGCGTAACCCACCCAGACCCATTCCTCTACATTTACCCCTTCACCTAACAGTACGGGCAATTTAGCATGGCCAATTCACCTAACCTGCACATTTTTGGATTGTGGAGGAAACCGGAGGTTCTTGCTGCTGTGGGAGAGAAGCCGGGGAACTCAATTGTGAGGTTTAGAAGCTGCACGCTGGGATCAATGTTCCCTCTAATGTTTCCACCTGTGGAGCTCTGAGACTGGTGCAGAGCTTTTAGAAGTGAAAATTATGCAGCAGCATGACAGTCAATGTGCACTGAGACCATCAGTGGTTACACAGCTTAGAATAACATTATTCGGGAGGTATAGTGATAATAAGGGGAGGACCATGGCGGGGGGGGGACCATGGCGGGGGTGGGGGGGGGGGGGTTGGTGAAGCATTGATGGGGTAATGTGGGGATGGGGGCAGGGATTTATTGACAATCAGTATTATGATTGGATGGGGGAGGTGGAGACAACGGACTAGTATATCTGGCATTGTGACTCTATAAGCCTGGGGATTGGTGAAGGGCAAAGCAGGGAGATAAAGATTTAGAGAGACGAGTTGGGTGAGATCATGAGGAAGTTTGTATCTGATGAAGTTGATGAGGAAGGCTAACACGAAGGGAATGTGTACATTGGAAGAGGGATGGAAGGGGAGATAGTCATCAAGGAAAGAGGCTGAACCTGCAACTGAGAATAAAGTAGGACCACAGTTTCCAGTCGATGTGCTGCAAGTAGCAAGCATACAAATGGAGCTGAAAATGGCTGTCACCACATGGGAAGTGGGCAGGGTAAGTGAGGGAGGGATCTTCACTCTCTAGTAAGCTGAAGCCCAACAAAGAAAATACCACCATGCACAGACACCTTTACAGTACTGGTGACAGACAGCAGTGGGCACTACATGCTGTATGCGAACCTTAGGCATTAACCGACTTTGTGGAATATAAATCCTGGTCCTAAACACTCCTGAACACACCATGCACCAACAGGAATCTATGTCAGTAATGGCTATAATGCAGAAGCGATGTATTTTCACCTTGAAGTTATCGTCTGGTGGCCTTGAGGGTTTGTATATCCAGAGGCCCCAGACATTGTGAATGTGTCCTGCCCAGAGGCAGGTCTACACCCTCCTTAGATTGAACTCCCACAGGCCGGAGGGTGGTAGGTAACATGCAGGTGAAAGGTCAGGCCACTGCTGGAGCCTACCAAGAGGAGATTTTAGAGGGGCCTGTATGTAGTTCCTCCTAAAGTGGGTGCCCCCTAGAACCATCCTGCCTCCTCATAAGGAAGGGGCACTTGGGCACACTTTCTCCTGTCACCAGCAACAAGATGGATGGATTTCAGGTCTGTTCACCTCCATGGCTGACTCTGAATGTGCCAACTCTTCATGGCACCGCCAACCTCTCGGTGAGGTCAGCCAGATGGTCACATTGCCAGAGACAGCTTATGCCCGAAATGTCGATTCTCCTGTTCCTTGGATGCTGCCTGACCTGCTGCACTTTTCCAGCAACACATTTTCAGCTAGAGACAGTATGACGCCAACAATGTTGCTGTAACCTTTGTATTCATTGGGTCCAGTGCCACTACGAAATCTGCCTGTTGCTTCTGTGTCTGTTTGTGCAAAGTTGTTAATTGCTGATACCAAAGGCTCCTCTCCTGCCTGGGTCTGAGCAGGTGCCTGATCTCTGATATTCCTCTGAATGCCAATGACCTAGGGCATTTCCCCTTGGACTAGCTATGGAGATGCGGTAGTGCTGTGTGCCCATAAGTAACCTCTTGACCATACTGATTCCACTAATATCTACAGGAGTCAAAAAGACTTGCCAGTGAGGGGTAGAGGCTTGGAAATATTAACAATACATTCGCAGTAGTGGTAGTTGGAAAGTAATGCAGCAATGGTCAATGCTGCTTACTCAGTTGCCAGGATATGAGGATTTTGGCATCTCCACAGGACTGGTCCCATTTTTTGCCTGCTACAGACAGGGTTCTCTCTTCAGAGGGTGTGAGGAAAGATCTTAAGTTGTTGTGTTTGGAACTATATTCTCTTGCTTAAATTTTCTTCAAAATTAACACTTTTCTGAATTGGTAATGTGAATGCCGCTGATTACATGATGCCCGTTGACCACAATTTCTGCAAAGTTCTGTCCAGCAGTAGCCACAGGACAGAAGCTTACAACGTCTTCCTGGATGGTGGTGTTCCTTGCATTGAAAGAACATTCCAGTCAAGCCATCACCAAGTATTAGTTGACGAGATGTTTACCTCAATGAGTTCTGAACACAATTGCAATTTTCTGATCAAAATCTATTCTGTCTTGACTTGGTGCAAATTACTCCACACTCCTCTGTCCAAAAACATTGTCTTAGCGAGGCCACCAAATCCATCTTGTTAGCCAAGTCTCTCTGCCCAAAGCCCTAGCCACAAAGCTGAAATTACTGGGTTTTTTAAATTGCATTTAACTATACAGTTTTGTCTTTTATTGATCAGTCTGCTTGGAAGATCAAAAGAGTAAGCAGTCCCAGGCTTTGCTAAAAGCCTTCTTCTGAATTCTGAAAGTCTTTCATTTCTCTCAGGACTGGAAACTGGTGGCTTTACTAAGTTACCACTTTTTAATTATTTTGATCACCAAAAAAGACAGCAGAGTTGAGAGAACGATCAGAAAATGGCCGTGTTCTTCCCTCTGACCAACCCATCCTCCCAGCTACCAACCAAATTCATACCTGCCATCGACCAACCAGGTCATATCCTCTGCCCGTGTTCACTGATCCCTACCTCATCACTCCGCCTCTCTCCCCACCCAAATCCTTCCCCCATCCCCCACTCCCCTTTATCTGCAGCTCCCCCCACACCCACCCCCAGTTCTGAAGAAGGGTTACACCCGAAACGTGGACTTCTCCGCCTCCTGATGATCCCTGGCTTCCAGCCCCCTGCTTGTCTACCCCCTATTGAAATTGAAGTTATAGTCGTTTTTGTGATACCATTCTGTTCATGGAGGTGATTTGAAAGTTGCCTGTCTCCTCAGTGAGACTCCTAATACAACACTGCTCTCAGTTTTGCTGATTTGGAGACGCCAGGGTGTACAAAGTTAAAAATCACACAACACCAGGTTATGGTCCAACAGGTTTATTTGGAAGCACTAGCTTTCGGAGCGCTGCTCCTTCATCAGGTGGTTGTCACCTGATGAACCACCTGATGAAGGAGCAGCGCTCCGGAAGCTAGTGCTTCCAAATAAACCTGTTGGACTATAACCTGGTGTTGTGTGATTTTTAACTCAATTTTGCTGTCTATGTATCAAGGAAGGTGTTGAGTCCGTTGAGTATTTTGTACGTCAAATAAATGCAGAAAGAACATATGTTCCTATGTGTGTAGCATTTTTAAAATGTCTAAATTTTAGACATTTAAAATGCTTTAAAATGTCTAAATTTAAGTTAAAATGTCTTTAAAATACTTTGCACTCTAGCTTCCAACTCTTTCAACAGTGTGGTTTAGTCTGTCTCCACTTGCACCTTGGTGTGGACTCAGTCAAACACAATGATTATCTACAGCAAATCGACAAAGTGGAGGGGCACAACTGGAGGATTTAATAGCGATCACTAATGTGTTCTATGGAAGCAGAATACTGTGGATGCTGGAAATCAGAAACAGAAACAGAAAGTGCTGGAGAAACTCAGCAGGTCTGGCAGCATCTGTGGAGAGAGAGAGAGAGAGAGAGACAGAGTTAATGTTTCAAGACATAATTGACCCCAGTCCTGCTTTCCTTTCTGTAACACCCCACAAATTAAGATTAGGGGCAGGAATATTGGCCCCATGATAGCATATCTGGAGTGAATAAATTAGAGTGAATGTATGTCTAATGTGAATAACATACACGGGTGAGTGTGATAAGCAGGTGTCCCGTGAACTTGCTCTGGGTAGACAAAGAGGTTACCAATGAGCACAAAATTCAATAACAGGAGAATCTGCACCTGTAATGTTTGAACATTCCAGTGCAGTGACCTGCCATATAGTATAGACTTGTGAAATACGAGAACAAACTCGGGAAGGTACAGAGTCAGACTTGTGGGCACAGACTGAATGTTGCTTTTCAGGGCTTGCTCTGATTGAAATCCAAGCTCCATCATTGACTACAATGGAGCTTCTGCTCAGTTTGGGAGGAGAAAAAAAAACTTAAAACATTCAATGAAAAGACAGCCTTCCCAACCCCCTAATAAAAACGTTTTGGTAAAAATCCAATGCCTAAACATTTATCCTGTGTACTTTTCATTTCTACTGTTGAAAACTAATCACGGCCTTGGAAAGTGTAGAAACATTACAATTGCAGTACCATTTTGCTAAATAGTATTACTTGTTTCACAGTGGGTTATTATTTGGTTGTTGGGTGTTACCTACGGCTGAGGGCTAGCACTCTTGCATCTGAGTCAGAAGGTCTTAGGTCCCACTCCAGAAATTTGAGTATGGAATCTGGAGTGGCATTCAAGTTGGTTCAATTCCTATGTTAGCTGAGGATACCGTGAAGGATTCTCCTTCTTAACCACCCCCCAGGGGTAAACGATGACCAGTTGTCTCTCTGCAATGAGAGAGCAGCCCTTTGGTCTGGTAGGACGATGGCGACTTTACTGAGGGGATGACATCTTATCAGAACTACAATTCTGAGATGCGATGTTCAACCTGAGCATCAGTCTATTCTGTCAGGTGGATGTAAAAGGTGTGCCTGGGAGTTAGCAATGCTGCCTGTCACAAAGTCACTTACTCAGGGAATCAACTGTTTGAAGAAGAGCCAAGAGGATTTTGCCAGTGTCCTGTTAACATTTGAAGCCTTGCTGTGCTGACCATTGTGGTGACTATCTGGCAAGTGTAAACTACCAGTGGGTAATTTCCCTGTTACCCAAACCTCTGAAAATGTCATTGGGTTGAAGTCAGAAATATTGGACAGTTCCAAATTACCTAACCGGAACACAATCCAGAAAATGTTAGACAAAAAAAAGTCCTTGCTTAACTCTCGGGTAACTGTTTAACTGCCTCCTTCCCAATCACTCTCACTCCAACAACTCCCTCCTTGAGCTCGCAACTATACACCACTTCTTGACTCCACGTCAATCCTACCTGACCCAACCACGCTGCCTAGCTCAACACTTGACCACTCCAAGATGGTGACAGAGTAGAATACTCCTGTCAGAGCTCTTCTGCTCGCCAGTGTCTTTCCCTTTTCCTTCTTTTTATTCTCCTCTTTGTAGCTTTTCTTTTCCTTGCCCTCCCCCCACCCCCCCCCCCCCCCACCCCACTGCCCTATCTGGAGAGTGGAGTCGAGGAGGGGAGCGAGAGGACAGTGGACCATGTCCCAATGCAGAGTGCAGCGAGCACAGGCCAAGTTCAAGGTTTGTGTAAAGACTTCTTCAACCACTGGGATTAATGACAGCCCATAAACTAACAGCCACGTTCAGACAAAAACTCACCGGAACAAAAGACCCTGTACCCATCATGTGCAAGACTAATGCAATTTACATGATTCCATGCAAAAACTGCACGCAACACTATATAGGACAAACAGGCAGACAACTAGCAATCCACATCCACGAACACCAACTGGCCACTAAACGCCATGATCAGCTGTTCTTGACAGCGTTAATCATAAATTCGACAACAGAGGCATAGAAGCCTTGTCCAGTATTGCCCTCACCTGACGGGCACATGAGTCATAGAGATATACAGTGCAGGAACAGACCCTTCAGTCCAACTAGTCCAAGCCAACCAAACATCCTAACCTAATCTAGTCACATTTGCCAGCACTTAGCCCATATCCCTCTAAACCCTTCCTATTCATATAGCCATCAAGATGCCTTTTAAATGCTGTAATTGTACCAGCCTCCACCACTTCCTCTGGCAATTCATTCCATGCACGCACCACTCTCTGTGTGAAAAAGTTGCCCTGAAGGTCTGTTTTATATCCTTCCCCTCTCACCATAAACTTATGCCGTCTAGGTTTGGACTCACCCACCCCAGGGAAAAGACTTGGGCTATTCATCCTATCCATGCCTCTCATGATTTTATAAACCTCTATAAGGTCATCCCACAGCCTCCAACGCTTCAGGGAAAACAGCCCCAGCCTACTCAGCCTATCCCTCTAGCTCAAATCCTCCAAGCCTGGCAACATCCTTGTAAATCTTTTGTGAACCCTTTCAAGTTTCACAATATCCTTCTGATGGGACAACATCCATCGACACCCCCTGTGGGTAATTGCAGGTACACTCGGCCATTGATTTGTCAGTGCACTGGATGGATAGCGATGAGGAACAGAAAGTTTTGGACAGTTTTTCCTTTTCCCCATGCAAGAGTTGTTGAAGTCAGTCATAGCATTCCATAAATGACAGCTGCAGAGCCGGGCTTGCCAATAAGGAGAGAATAAGAGTCTTTCGGGAACCAAATAGGTTCAGTTTTCCAAGTCTGCAGTTCCAGTGATAAGCCATACTGTTCGACACCTCTTATTGGGTAATTGCAGGTACACTCAGCAATTGAATTGAACAGCCTGAAAGCTGCAGGTAGGCTCTTCCGGCCCTATTCATTTGCGCAGTTAGCAAGATTCCCTATAAAATTGTCACTTATTGAAGCAACAATTCCTGTCCAGTAAAGTTAGGAGTCCCATTTTCACACAATTCCCATTGCAACATCGACATAGAATATCACCATTAAACTGTTGACAGTTCATACATGACAGCCTGTTATTCAAAAGAAAGCAGCAGGAGTAAGGATTTGCACCTGGTTCCAGGCCTTGGTTTAGCTGGTAATTAAAGTTGCTTGCAAGCTTCGGCCTGTAGCAGAGGCAGAATGCTAATCCTCTGGGCACACCTGGCCAAACAATGCTGACTTCCCCCACCTCCATCATTGCAAAATTAGCTGCCTATTGACTCCCTTGATTGCATAGAAACCTATTTTCTCAAAGTAAAATAAATTACCTGGGCAGGTTACAGGGGGGAAAAGACTGGGTCATGAGGTAAAATGTGTTGCCAGATGTAATTTGTACATATCTAGGGAAGATTTAGCAGAAAAGTGTTTGACCGTAGTAAGGGTAAAAAAAAAGATGTTTCCATTGAAAGTTTATTTCACTGCTCAATGTATGAGAATAACTGGCCTTTTATACACCACTATCAGTCAGTAAAACATCTCAAGGTGTTTCACAGCAGTGTTAGTAAACAGATTGTAACATAGCTATATAAAGAGATATTAAAAGAGGTGACCAAAAGCTTAGAGAAAGAAATAGGATTGAAAGAAGGTTTCGTTAATGATACAAAGGGCAAGAAAATTCGAGAAATTAAAGCCTAAGAGCAGTTCACATGTCTGTGCAAAATGGCTGATTTCAACTTCTTATCCCACTCTGTACCTTGAGTTTTGTGTTGGTTCTAACATGCTGCCTGCAATTAATTGGCTCTTTGTCTCGGTCTAATATCTTTAACTGCTCGTCATCCTGCATGGTCTGCATCTAAACAAACACGTAGCAGCTGCCTTTTTGGTTTATTTTCCTTTCCTGTGTGCCTCGTCCTGCACCTGAACAGTGTAATCTTGAGGATCTGACTCTGGCTATTTTTAACTCTCCGTACATAATGCCAAAAGAGCTGCTGAGACACTTCCTTTCATTGGGGATTCTTATCTGAGCTTCACTGATTTGATATCACTCTGGAATGTTGCTTACTACTTCTCCCACTTCTGTGGCACTATCAGTGCATCGCTGCATGAGACATATTTAAGCAGCTACCGAGAACCATTGAAGAATAACTAAGTGCTTTCCAGCCATCTATGTACTTTTAAAGTATGATTGCTTTCATAATGTGATATCATCATATTCCTGATGAAGGGCTTATGCCCAAAACATTGATTCTCCTACTCCTTGGATGCTGCCTGACCTGCTGTGCTTTTCCAGTGCCAGTGCTATCTCAATTGCTATCATAATGTAGGCAAACATGGCAACCAGTTTATGTACAGCATGTCCAAAAAATTGCAATGGGGTTAATAACACAGGTAATTGGTTCAGAGATGTTGATTGATGGCAATGTCTTAACTAGGACACTGGAAGAACACTTTTAACTTTGTCAAAGTCAGTCATTGTGGTTGGATGAACAATCCGGTGGCACTATTTGAATTAAGTCTGAATAGTCTTGTGCCACCCCATTTTTAAACCGATGGGAATTAGCCTCAGATTAACATCTCAATCAATAAGCACTCACCAGCATTGTACTCCTCAGTAGTGCATTGATTAATTGGTGCAGGTAATGTAAAATTGTTGTGTCTGTACAATATTAAACTGACTGTGCCCAAACAGATTTATCTTTTGGCTGTGTGAAGATAAAGGCAGTATTTCACCATTACTTCCAACAGTCATGAATCAAAATAGCTCTTGAGAGGATTGTGCACAAGTAAGAACCATCGGGATTCTGGTAGAATGACAGCCCAGACTGCCTTGAATAAGAAGGAGGAGCCTCAACTTTAACCTATCCTGCCTGTTTGAAGCAGAGAGTGTTCAGGTGGGGCGCCCCTTTTACAGCCTTTCATATTCCTGAAGTCAAACCAGGTGGACTAGGTTACAATTGGGTCTAGAACCCAAGCTGATTTTGCAAAGGAGTTTGGTGCAGTGGTCACACAAGGCAGGTCTCCCTCTCTCACTGAGCACAAACCATACCATTCAGTGTCGGAAGGGAACTTGACAGGACTTATTCAAGTGGACTCTCAGTGCACTGAGCTCTAGTTCAGCCAAGAGTGAATAAGCAAGACCACAGCCCAAGTGCTGACCCAAGCTCGCTTCTGAGACTGGAGAGTGTTTTTGTTTTGGAGAGTGACAGTGATATTCTGCATTTCCCGCCCTCTGATCATAAGATTCAGATTTGGCTGGTCCAAGAATCCTGACCAAAGCCCAAAGACCCAGGTTTCTACAGCCAATACCTTCTCCTCCATCCTGACCACCCATCCCACCTTTTCTCGGTCATCTATTAGTCAGTTGAGAGAAAGGAAGACCAGAAACTCACAATGTCATACTATTAGTATTGCAACATTTATCAGGCCTTAATTTAAGGCCTCCAAGTTTCTACACACTATGTATCTCTCCACGGTGATCACATGGCTTTTTGTGGGAGCTCACTGTGTGTAAATTGGCCGCTGTGCTTCCTACGCAACAACACGGCACTTCAAAAAAATAGTTCACTTGTGTTTAAAGAGCATTGTGACATCCTGAGGTTGGAAGAGGTGCTGCATAAGTGCGCATCTCGCTCTTTTTGAAATATGCCAACACTGACTGATATTAAAAATGCCAGCTAACTTCCAACGCATACTTTGTGTTTCTATTTGCAAAGCTCCTACTGATTGATTGTGTCTCCTCTCTCCAAACAGGTCGTGGACATGGATCAGAAGTTAAATACCATTACGGGTATGTTGCAGCTTTTGGTTGCCAACCAGCAAGAACAGTCCCGCCCTCAGGCTGACCCTCAGGCAGAGAGATCCACGATACAAGCTGTTGCATCAACTCACATTTCCTTGCCCAGCTACGAGCAGTTGACCGTGCATAGGAAAGACCAAGACAACGTGGCCTGATCTCTGATCCTCTACTTTCTGAAATTTAGTAGCGTTGAAGAGATTGGAAGAGACCTGTTCAATATTGTAAGATAGCCCTCAAGGTCGCACGCACAACTGGCACAAACCACAGGAAGGGCTGAACATTTACTGAAGAAGTCTGTGAAACTTGAAAGCACCCACCATTAGACTGTGTATGTTTTCACAGCCCAGGCATCCCTTCCCATTCCGGTTTGCGGATCTCACCAGTTTTGCAAAGGAAGAGTACGTCATACCACTCTGCCAAGCTTCAGAAATCTCCTGACTACATTTCAACTCTCCTTTGGCTGTTTTCGTTCAGGCAAATGTGACGATTGTGCTTGGACTGCCTGAAAGATAAGAGGAAAAGACCAATAGCACACAGCGTTAACACAAATTGTAATCCTTTTTAGAGTAGACATGATGTTTTAAATTGCAAAAATCACTATGGTGTATGATTGAGAAGCATTTGAAGCTCAAAGTCAGTGTATTGCACGCACTCTTCTCCCACCTTCTCAGTGGCAGCCTAAGATGTATTTAATTATAAACAAAGAGACCCCTCCAGTCTCTCTTTCACATCTGATCTGGGCAGCATACTAAGCATAAGGGTGACATCCAGGAAAAATCGATCTGGGGTCAGTTGCCCACGGCACAATGGGTCAGTGTCCACCAACTAGTTCCCAAAGTCTTTTATCCCAGTTTGTTCCAGGATTAGTATTTTCTTCAGGACTGGAATGTGCATACTTCCTCATTAGCTGAAGTCCTCCACACTTGGGTTCACTCAAATTACTACACTTGGGTTTTCCTTCCCCATTTTATTTTTGAATGCCTTCAGGCGAGTGGGGCTGATACAGCCTCAGCTACACTTCTCCTTTTAACTGGAACAATGGGGATGGCCATGACTTCCCCTGTCACTGTCAGTATGACTTGGTGATTGACAAGTGAGCTCGGGGCAGCCACTGACTTGTTTGTTTTACCCTAACTTCCCCTTTCCAATGATTCTCAGGAGTTGGCAGGCCAACATACTACTGCAAACAATGTTTGACTTCCCTCTACAAATGAAGCAAAGTGTGGCTAGGGGTTTAACTGTCGTCCCTTTGCAGGATTTAAAAGAAAATTGCTTGGGAAATTTTGACTGTGGCAATAGTGTGAAGCCGCAAGAGTGTAGGATTTTACATCCCAATTTTTTACGGAGCTCTTGGGAGAACAACTGGGAATGATTCATTGGTTTATCAGCTGATTAAATTTCCCCAGTCCCTCCCAACTTTCAGTCAACATTCCTTTCCACAACTAGCGCGTGCGGTTTTAATGTGCGTCAGTCATTAGGCAATTCGATGGAATGGAGGCAAGGACCAGAAGAAACATTCAGCTGAGCTTCAAACCTCAGGGATCGATTTCACCTTCTTCACTTTAAGTGAAAAGCAGGCAGAAGCATTCTCCATAATCTCTGCCAGCTCACTGCCAGGGGAGGGGATGTGAGAAAGTTCCAACATAGATGGAGTTGGCAATTCCGACACACCAATCCAGTCAACGTGTTGAAATTTCAAATCACCTTCCCGGTTTACTGGCTGTCCAAATGAGTGACTTGTATCGCTGACCAACATCTGAGCTAAGGCAAAGGCCCACAGATTTATTCATCAAAAGGTAATCACTAATCTGTCGGGTGCTGACCCCAGTCATTCCAGTCAGGATCTCAAGTGGTGGGGGCAATGGGAGGAGGAGAGGCGTGAGATGTGAAATGGAAGTGACCTGCTATAAATCCTAAACTTGAAATAAATAAAAACAGAAAATGCTAGAAATACTCAGCAAAGCTGGCACCATCGGTAGAGGGAGAGAGAGACACAAAGTTTTTCTGCCAGCAAAACACCGACTCTCTGTCCCTTTTGTGTCCGTGGCAAGAAAGATTGAGCAGGATGTGTAATGGGTGACCACTTTGCTGCTCCCCATTTTGTGCCTCCTCCCCCACTGAAGTTTATCCTAATGGTCATATGGTATTGGATCAGACAACGCAGGAAGATATAAAACTTGGTCAGTAAAAACACAAAAGCATTCCAAATGCTGTAAAAAAATAGAATTTGCTGGAAAGGCTCAGCAGGTCTGGCAGCATCAGTTCCGAGGAAGGGTCATTCGCCCTAAAGCTTTAACTCTGATTTCCCTCCACAGATGCTGCTGGACCAGCTGAGCTTTTCCAGCAAATTCTATTTTTCTTTTTGTCTGTAAAACTCAGTGCTCAGTCTGCATTGACCCTGAACTGAAGCCAGCAGTTAGGAGGTAGTGTGACCATTTGCTTCCAAACCCGAGAGTTAGAAAGAGATTTGGGAGGAGAATCAATGGTGATTGTTTAACCTGTTCTGGGAAGGGCTCCGTGAAATCAGGATTGATCTGAATTGCAATGCACTCAATTGCCAGCTAAGAGTTAAAACAAAGTTTACTGCTTACCCCAGTGGTATGGAGCTACTCCTCTGGTACCTGTTGACCTTGCCACTTTGGGCAGCAGTCAAAAATATAACACCTCGACCCAAGTTGGCAGACATTTGATAATTATATGCATCATGACATCATGTCATCCAATGCACTTATCACCAATTGTGCCTTTATGACATTAGGCTCTGGGACATGCTATGCATTCTATAAGAAACAGGTAAGGAGTTGACAATTTAAACTTGAGGCACTTTGTGAATAAGATTAAAGTTTGGAGGAAAACATGCTTTGGGTTGCATCCAGCCGAGTCACTCCCGTCTCGGGCGAGCAAGCACCACATTCCTGATCGGCCGAGCATCATTGTGCAATGCCAGAATTCCAGAAAAGTGGAAGATCTGACCCCTCTCTCCACAATTGTTCACATTTATAACTGGAACTCTTCTAGTTTAACACACCCAGCAGTGCTGGATCGGGAGGTGGTGAGTGCAGGGAGTTTGGACAAAGTCTAGTGGACGGATTACTGTGATCTTCTGTTACTCAGAATTTTTTTTGTCTTCCGTTTTCAGAAGAAGCCATGCATATTTTATTCTATCCTAACTTCCTGCTTTCCCTTCATCTTTTCCTCGTGGGACCTTGCACATAGCCACTTTATTGTTATATTTGTTTGACACTTGCCGGATGTGTTGACACTCATTGGTTTTGTTTGCCAGTTGATAGACCTAGTCAAAAGTTTTAATTGTACTGTAGCCATTGAAACAAGGATGCATGCCATTGACCCACTGCCCCTTATCACTTGCTCACCCTTCCCCTCCCAATCTGGCAGCAATGGAGAGACATGAAATCTCCACTTTATAATAAAAAGATTCAAATAAACTAGCGTTGAGATCGAATACAGGGCAGACCTCAACGAAAACCTTCTGATGTGCCAGCCCACGTTTGCTCCCATTTTAAGTGATGGAAAAGGAGCCAAGTCAAGTTGAAGTCACTATGTCAAATATTAATATTGTTCAAAGGATCAGCCATCCAAGAAACTAATGATATCGTAAAATGCTAGGGAATTTCAGTGAAGTCCAGTTCATCTCAAAACTATAAGCGATGCCATGACAATTGCACAAAGCACTATACCTAATAGTTTTCTTTTTAAGAATGAAGTCACTTGGTGCCTGCCAGGGGTACAATTCTATGTACAAAGATCTATTTACAGTTGGATAATAGGAAAACCAACATGTCAATCAACAAAATGAAGAATTCTTTTATCTGTATATATAAAGACATAGATTATATATAGTAGATTTTCTACTGATATTTACAACCTGGGGTTTCATATAAATTTTATAAATTTTCCTTCTCAAATGAGGTTGATTCAATTAAAAACATTGCTGTAATAATGTAGAATGGGTTGATAGATCATTTCCTCCTCAACAAACTTTCTCCTTCTCACTCTCTCCCTTGTCTTATCATGTAAATGTTTTCTTTCTCCCTCACAACTCTTTATCTCCTTTTATCTTCCCTTCACCCCTCTGTTCCCATCCTCATTTCCCATTCTATCTATTATTCCCTCCTCTCTACATTGTCCCCTCTTTCTTTCCATCCTTGTAGCAGTTTTCTGTTTCCCTTCCCTTTCTTTTCTCCTTCCTGTCTCTTTTTCACATTAGGGAGAAAGTGAGGTCTGCAGATGCTGGAGATCAGAGCTGAAAATGTGTTGCTGGGAAAGCGCAGCAGGTCAGGCAGCATCCAGGGAACAGGAGAATCGACGTTTCGGGCATAAGCCCTTCTTCAGGCCCTCCTGAAGAAGGGCTTATGCCCGAAACGTTGATTCTCCTGTTCCCTGGATGCTGCCTGACCTGCTGCGCTTTTCCAGCAACACATTTTCAGCTCTTTTTCACATTACCCTCTCTCGCTTTTCACCTCCTTGCTTTGCAATTCCCACCTTTCCTCTTCACTCTTCTTTGGATCTCTCGTAACTTTTCTGTCTTGTAATGGGGCACTGTAACAGCGATTTGTTAGACATTTTTTTATTTGCTTTCTTCATTTCAATCCAGTTCGAATGGGCTGCTCAGCAATATTCCAATACAACTATGAAACAAATCAGCTGGGACTCATGCTGTGATTTATAAGGTCAATTTTATAATGGTACCTTTTTTAACTCAGATATTATGTAAATTTAAAGATGCCAGTTTGGTATCATGCCTTAATAAAACCAAAAATCTCAGATATGTGTAGCCTGATTTTTCACAATAGATCACATGAAATCTGTCAGAAGGCATCCACTTATTTGACTTACATTCTGTCAATGTCACACTAAATTATTAACGGCAGAGAATTATTTTTATACTTAATTTGCAAAATATTGTTCAGCATAGTCATCCCCAAATTAAAGCTTGTTTGCTTTAAATAAATAAAACTCACACTTAATTGTTTGATTCAGTTGATCAATCTTACGCTTTACCCCATCTGTCCTTTTTGTCATTGAAGTGGGTGGAATTTTCATCCTCTTTGAGACTAAGTGTGAATGTAAGTATAAAACTGGGAGATAGTTCTGCTTGGGAGTGGGTTGGCCTTTCCTGTGTGATTATGTCCTTCTCAGATCATTATGTAAAATGCCTTATTCTCTCTTCAGGAAGTCCTGAAGTCCATGAGAATTTTGTGCCATTTACATAAAAGATACCCCAACTTTCTGCAAGCAAGGATCATCACTCAGTCTCTGCTCATCGCCCACACTGCCTGTCAGAGACCAGGCAAATCTCCCTCAAGTTTCTCCTGAAGGTTGTCCATGAGAGAAAGGAATTTATTTTCCCAATGGATGGCAACAAGGGGTCAGTCCAACCTACCCAGGCAGGGGTAGTGGCAGAGATCAGTGCCCATGTGCAGCTCAAGGAAATCTGGCTCCAATGCTGCAAGAGAATGCCAGGGTGTGTACCAGAGTCTTCTGCTAAGGATGCCCATCCAGAGGACTGCCACACAGAAGGTTGGGTATTAGGATTCTCCACCAGATGCCTTGTGTGCAGTCAATGTCTTGGTACTTTGTTGACACTACCAATGTTGCTGCTGTGGTATTGCCTTTGACTTATCCATCAGCATCCGCAGTTAAAACATAAAAGGAGCTAAACACACACAGGGGTTGCATCACCCAACAACTCTTATACCATCAGTACACAGACTTTTCATTATAAGTAGGAAACTGCGCACATCCAAGAGCATTTCACCAACATTTCTCATGGGATAAGCACACAGCCACAAATGCTGTCCTTTTGAGTTGAGCAGCTGTTGAGTTGAACCCCACTTGCAGTCAGGTGTCACTCGGTGTTGCTATCTCATTTGGGCAGGCTTGCCCAACCAATCGGCAGCATGAACACTAATGTTTAACAACAAGCCAGACTGCATGTGATTGAGTCTTTGTGTCTTTACCCCAAAATAATATGGAAACATAGAACATAGGAATAGACCATTTGGCTTTAGAGCCTGGTCTGCCATTCAATATGATTATCCTACTCAGAATCCTGTTCCTACTTACTCCCACACCACTTTATCCCATTAGCCTTAAGAACTATATCTAACTCCTCTTGAAAACATTCAGTGTTTTGTCTCGAAACAATTTCTGAGGCAGAAAATTCCACGGGCTCACTACTCCCTGAGTGAAGATATTTCTCCTCAACTTAGTTATAAATGGTCTACTCTATATCCATACACTATGATCACAGGTTCTGGCCTCCCTAGTAATCGAGAAAATCAGATGTTTACCCTGAATTTGATAGCTTTTTATGACATTTCCCCTTATTCTTTCAAACTCCATGGGACCTAACCCATCCAGTCTCTCTTCCTACACTAGACCTGCCATGCCAAGAATCAATTTGGTTTGTGGTACTCTGTCCATAGCCCCTCGAACATCCTTCATCAGACAAGGAGACCAAAATTGCACACAATACCCCAGCTGTGGTCTCACCAAGGCTCTGTACAATTACAGCAAGATATTTCTGCTCCACTATTCGAATCCTCTTGCCATGAAGGCTAACATACCATTTGCCTTCTTCGCCATCTGCTGCAGCTTCATGCTTTCTTTCAGCGATTGGTGTACAAGGACACCAGATCTTGTAGCACTCTCCCTATCTATAGCCATTCCTGTTTTGTTGACCAAGTGGATGACCTCACATTTATCCACAATATACTTCTTCTACCATGCATTTGAACAGGAGCAGGGATGTGTTGTTGCAGTTATACATAGCCTGGGTGAGGCCATACCTCTGCATGCAGATGTGGTCTCCTTTCCTGAGGAAGGATACTGTTGCTCTCAAGGGATTGCAGCAAAGGTTTACCAGGCTGATTCATATGAGGAGAGATTGACTAGGTTAGGATTGTTTTCGTGGAAATCCAGACAAATGAGGGGGGAATTCTCAGAGAAACTTATTAAATTCTAACAGGACTATACAGGGTAGACACAGGAAGGTGTTCATGATAGTGGTTGTATCCAGAACCAAGGGTCACAGTCTGAGGATTCAGGGTAGACCATTTAGGATGGAGGTGAGGAGACATTTTTTCACCCAAAGAGTGGTGAACCTGTGGAATTCATGACCACAGGAAGTAGTTGATGGCAAGATATAGCATGCGGGGCAAAAGGGATCATAAGTTATGGGAAGAAAGCAGGATCAGGCTTTTGAGTTGGATGATTAGCCATTGTCATGATGACGATGGAGCAGGCTCGAAGGGCTGAATGGCCTTCTCCTGCTCCTATCTTCTATGTATCTGTGTTTTAGAATGTTGAAATCATACTGAAATCTCCTTGCATCCTCCTCACAGCTCACCATCCCACCCAACTTAGTGTTAATTGCAAACTTGGAGATATGATACTGAATTCCCTCTTATCAGTCATGATTACAGATTGTGAATATTATGGGTTTCAAAGTAAAATATTTGTACAAAGAAACACTTAGTTATGAAGGGTCCAAGTAACTGAAGAAGTTTGTACTGACTGAGTCTTGAAGGAAGGGGCCTATCCACCAGATACACAGCTTATATACAGTAAATAGTTAAGTTTGAGAATACAAATTTCTCATTTTTAGATAAGAAGATTGATCCATGGACATAATTCCAGTGGACTAGGATATTAATGAGTACTCATATGCTTACAAATGCAAAAACAGATTCTCAAATATGAATGCTGGGAAATCCAACCCATCTGAAACATCATGAGAACTTAATGGCAAATAGACTATTTTATCACAGCGTATGGTCTTGCACTCATCAGGCTAATTTGTAAGAAATACCAATGCCTATGTCATTGGTTCTGTAGTCAGAATATACAACTGAATGACTTCAATCCCTCTTGAAATGTATCTGATCGCAATCAAATATGAGTTACCATTGAAGATAACTACATCCATCCCCTAAACTCCCAGTCATCTAGTTGGAAATGTAATTGTGTGGTTAATGTACTGCACATATTTTGCAATTTAGAAATCATTTCTTCAAAGTTCTTTGAAGTTTCTGACCACTACATGGATGATTCTGCATCTGCTCTGAATTTTGTGACCCCCTTGTGGCCTGGATGAAACTAGGAGAGAAACAAGGGTAATTCCCTTTTTTGGCATAATATTGTCAATAATAATAACGTCATTCAATATTCGGAGGAAGTTTTCATGACTAAACCACTGAGAAATTATTCTGGCCAAACTTTTGTGCAATGTTTTGTTTAGATTAGATTACCGACAGTGTGGAAACAAGCCATTTGGCCCAACAAGTCCACAACGACCCTCCGAAGAGTAACCCACCCATTTCCCTCTGACTAATGCGCCTAACACTATGGGCAATTTAGCATAGCCAATTCATTTAATGTGCACATCTTTGGACTGTAGGAGGAAACCCACGCAGGCATTGGGAGAATGTGCAAACTCCACAATGTTGTCAAACACCAGATGCATTCCTAGTCTTGTACCTGCGCATTGTCCTGCAGTAGACTGTGAGAATAGCTCAATCGTTTCAAGTGAGTTAGCATGGTGTTGTGCCACCAGTCTTGAGAGTGGAACTGCTGCTGTTTGTAACTTATCCTGTACATATACCACTCATAAGCAAATCTCATCAACCTTCACCACCATTTCTGTATTCTTGGCGACTTCCTCCTCATTATGGAAGGAAATCTAAACATTTGTGGTCTGTCTCTGTAGACAATGTCAGACCAACGGTCCAATCTGAGAGATTTCCATCAGCCCATTTTACTGAGACAGCCTCATTTTGCTTTGACTGCACAATGTGGTCCTGGTGCAGAAGGCCCATAATAAACCAGTCATCTGGCAGTTCTTGAAAAGCATTCCTGCTGAGCCTACAGCTGAGACATATGCTGCCAGTGGTAATGAAGGATAATGATGTTCTAAGACATCTGGTGAAATCAGCATTTCCTTGATGGTTTGATATGGCTATTTCTGATGTGTATTCCAGCACCATTCTTCAGCTTTCCTCAGGAGCTGCCTTAAAGACCAATATCAGAATGATTAGCCATTCTGAGGAATCATTGAATATCTTGGGGTCGAATTAGAAATTCATTGCCCTTATCTTTTAAGGGTCTGATATTATGCCCATGCTATTAACAATATGCCCTAAGAAGCAAACTGACGTTTTGAAGAATTCACATTTCTCATTAAATGTCAGGCTCTCTTCCTGTAAATGATTCAAAAGCTCTCTAACTTCCAGGTCATGTTCCTCAACACATTCACCGTGTACTAAGATGATGCCCATATGGCATATTATGTCATTAAGCCCTTGACGTGTATTCCTGCAGGAGCACTTTTCAGTGCTAATTAGAGGCTGCCATCAAATACAACCTGCCTATCACACAAATTAGTAGCATGTTAAATGAATTTCAGTGCCAGTGTGATGCCAGGTATGTAGGTGAATGACTGGCAGATCATATCAAACAGCATATCTCTTGGGCTGTTCACAACAAGCAAGGTATTTACTATAGCCAATCAGCCAAATCCTGCAAAACTCATATTAGAATGTTCAACATTAAATGTGATTCTGAAATTGGATAGCATTTGCTACATAATCCTGAATGTGGAGAGAATTATGCTAACAACCAATTTAGGATTGTCAGATGTGTCACAGTGTGGAGTACTTGCATGTGCTGGAAATTAAGTATATTAGTAAACAAGACCGTATTGTTTGCAGACAGAAAGAACATGTAGACACATTTCATCTGGTTCATCTCAATGACACAGAGAACAGTTATTTAAGACTCATTTCTCAGGACAATATCTTAATCAAACAGAGTTAACCTGCTTGGTTTAAAATTTAAACAAGTTTGACAGTTAGTTGTCAGCCATTGTGTAACTGGTGTATTCCCCATAGCAACATTTCCACTATTCAAAGTCCTTCTACCAACCAATCATTCCTCTTCTAATAGAGCATAAATGTTGTTTTCTCTTTACATCGCTATTTCTCAAGAATAGACCTAATGAGTGGTAGACAGCAACTATGACAAAATGTATTTTTTTCAACAACTCGTTAAACTCTGTTTATTATTATTATTATTAATAGCAAAATGTAACACTCAACTTCACAGTAGAGACAGAACATTTACTCAGTGTAACTGTACAGACACTATGGGGAGAATTTTCTCAGGGAAGTGCATGTGGACACGATGCAGGCAAGTTAAAGTTGAATCAAGGTATCAACATCATCCAATGCACTTCCAGATTACATTGAGGCAAGACTGAAGGTGAGCTGGAAGCCATTTTGGATCTGCGAGATAAGTGTTTAAGATACTTTAAAAGTCAACTGTTTAACTTTCAATTCTGGCTTTCTTGGCCAGTACACTTGTTTCCCAACCTGTTAAAAACTCAACAGGGTCACCAAAGTGAATTCACAGTGGGAAGAGATTTTTCAGTGGAACTAACAACCTGGGAAAACTTTGATCAGTGAAAATGAAGAGCTTGAACCATAGTGTTTGAAAAACTGCTGTTCAAAGTATTTGCTGTCAGGAAGTGTCACCGTTGGCCAACAGACAATTTCCAACTTCTTGGAAAGCACTTGAACTGTCTAGATCTTTTATTTATTTTTCCACGGATTGAGAGAATTGCTGGCTTGGGCAACATTTGCTGCTTATTGCTAATTGCCCTTGAATTGAAGGGTTCGTAGGCGATTTTGTAGGTCAATTAAAACTCCACATTGCTGGATCACATCAAGTCCAGTCTGGGTAAGGACTGCCAATTCTTTTCTGTAAAGGCACAAGTGAACCAGATGGGTTTTAATGATAATCAGCAGTAGTTTCATTGTCACCATTAATGAGACTAATTTTCAATTACAAACCTTATTCATTGAATTTAAACTCTCCCAGCTGCTATGGTGGGATTTGAACCTCTGTCCCTCAAGATGGAATCTGGATTTGTTAGTACAGTGCCATCAGAAGGACTTTAGTATGCATGGACCCTTAAGCTATTGAGGTAGGTCGATATACTTGCCTTGGTTAACTGAGGCATAGTCTAAGAGCAGGGAGGTTATCTGGAACTCTATAAAGTGTTGGTTGAACTACAGCTAGAGTATTGTGTGTAGTTCTGCAATCCATATTGTAGTAGGAATGTGGGAACACTGAAGAGGGTGCAGAGGAGATTTACCAGGATGTTGCCTGGGCTGGAGGAGAGGATATTTGAAGGAGAACATGATGGATATGTATAAGATTACGAAGGGCATAGCTCAGGTGTGCAGAAGAGACTTTCCCCTGATGGCGGTATCCATGACCTGGGGGCCATAGAATTAAGGTAAGGGGCAGGAAGCTTAGAGGAGATATGAGGAAAGTCGTCTTTACCCAGACAGTGGTGGGAAGCTGGAACTCACTGGTTATAAAGGTAATAGAGGCTGAAACTCTCAAGTATTTAGATGTGCTGTTGTGAATGTAAAGGTATGCAGGGCTATGGGCCAAATGCTGGAAAATGGGATTAGCATAGTTATATTTGTTTTTGATGAATGCAGATACTGTAGATTTCTTTCATGCTACAACATTACCACACTATCACTGTGTCACCACTTCACTCCCCTTCAGCTGTACTTATCTGCTGCTACATCTCTGGAGTCATGGCCAATTGTACAGGCACCCCCTTGCATCTCTACCAAGGGGTAAGAGGAACACCACCATCGAAAGCAGCAGCTTCTCCTCAGCCACATAACCCTTCACAGGACTTCCTAAACCTGTCTAAGCAACTCCCAGCTGTAGCTGCCTCTATAGTCCACCAGGTGGGCATGTATTAACAGTGAGTCATTCCTGTTCCTCCTCTCCCCAGGGTTTATGCTGCTCAAGGACAAGAGCAATCTCATTCTAAAGAGTAGCTACATTCTTGAAAACTATTACTTAGTACAAAATAGTCTGCATCAAAGCAGCTTTTCCCATTTAAATGGTGTAATATTAGATGTGTTCCCAACCCAAAATTTTCATTGCCCATTTGGGAAATATACTTTGATTCATAAGCCAGAAACAGCTAAAACACAAAGTACTTGATGCACGGATCAAAAAGACATGACCCTCCTTACATACAGATAAGGAAAAGACACCACTTTGACTGGGACAACACATCCATCCTAGGACAAGCCAAACAGAGACTTGCTAGAAGCATAGAGTTCCAGTTGGAATGCTATCACCAAACATATCGAGTTAGACCCCATCTACCACCCCCTGAGAAAAGGAACAGGAAGTGACATCACCAACCCAAAGAAACCCAAACATATAAATAGAAGGCTGGAATTTTCAGCATTGCTTCCCTTGAGGCCCACTGATGATGCTACCTAGTAGGGTAAGGAAATATCTGGAAACAAACCTTCCAGCTCCGTAAGCAAACCTACATCCAAAACCTCAACCTGAGCTACAAATCTTCTCACAACTTGCTAAAATCATAAAAATAATTAACACTCACTCCAAATGAGGCAGGAAGGAGTTACTGGGAGACTGAAGACTTTTCTGACTTCAGTCTCTTCTGACTTTTTGATTCAAAGAATGTCCTGATGATATTGTTAAACCTTGAGGGAGGCTTGCTTGCACTCAATGGAGGGAGGAATAGGAGACCATGAGGTGGGGAGGAGAATTTGAACAAGATTTGAAGCCAAAGAGAGGAAGTTAGAAAAGTATGTATCCACAATGGGTTGTGTGGAGAAGGGAGCAGGACACTATTAATGAATTGTCACTGTGAGGCGTGGGTGTGGGAGGGCAATACGCTGATGGTGAGTGTGGCTGTTCAGATGGGGATAGGACTCCACGCCTGCAGAGTGCAATGAGCAGAGTTATAAAGTGTGGTCTACTGAGGGGCTGCATAGCAGAATGCTCAGCAAGCCAGTTTGATAGGCTCAGTTACTGAATGTAACCTACCCTGCTCTCATGGAGTCCTGGTGCACAGACTGCAATGGCTACATTCCTACTATTCACTACTTCAGCCACCTCCTTTAATGCCCTCCTGAGGCTGACCTTTTAGCCTGAAAACCATTCCTTTGATAGTGGACATTTCATCCCATCCATCCTCCTGGATAACACAGGGAGACAGGGTACTAATGTCTTGGCTCAGGCAAAGAGATCCGGTGGAGCTGAGCCTTCTTAACATACAACTAAACCCATCATTCCAGCAGGAACCTGTACCCTCCACAAAATTCCGACCATGACTTGTAGTCACTGTCCAAACACTTTCAACTGACCTTTCAATGAGTCGGCGAGTGAGTTTCGCGGCATTCAGTTCATCAGGAGCCATGAACTCCCTCTCAATCATCCCTTTTCATCGTAACTGAGATGTGAGGCACAATTCTCGGGCGATTGCATGGCCAGAGAGGTGGAAGTGCTCACCACTGGTTTACTCATCCCTTGTGTCCTGTCTGAAGCTCGGCTGCACACCACTTCAGACACTTCCCGCCAGGAACCACCTCTCAAACTGCAATGCTTGAGAGTGACAATCTCAAAGTGAAGACAACCTCAATCCCCGCTTTCAGGACAGGATCTGGCAGTCTGGTTGGATAGAAGGGCAGTTTTTCTCTTCCTGACCTCACTCTGTTTGAAGAGATGATTCTCAAATTAACTGGATGAAAGCACAATGATTTCCCATTCCCCATCATTGCATGAAGCAATCTAGAAAACTCCATTGTGCTGTGATGCACTGCCTTCTCTTTAACACCAGTTCTAGCTCATAACAAGAAATGTCTGAAAGCATTGGATACTGAAAAGGTTCACTGCTACAAAAATATTCCATCAATGGTACTGAGGAATTTGCCACACCTACTTTGCAAACTGTTCCAGTATAGTCACAACACTGGCATCAACCCAACAATGTGGAAATTTGCCTGTATATGATTTGTACATAAAAGGTAGTACAAATCCAATTCAGTTAATTGCCTCCCCATCAGTCTACTTCAACCATCAGTAAAGTGATGGAAGGTGCCATGAGCAAGGCTATCAAGTGACAATCGGCTCAGTGATGCCCAGTTTGGGTTCCGCCAGGGTCACTCAGCTTCTGACCTCATTACAGCCTTGGCTCAAACATGCACAAAAGAGCCGAATTCCAGAGGTGAGGTGAGAGTGATTACCTTTGACATCAAGGCTGCATTCGACCAAGTGTAGCAACATGGTGCCCTAGCAGAATCGGAGTCGATGGGAATCAGGTGAAACCTCTCCACTGGAACACAGGAAGATGGCTGTGGTTGTGTGAGGCCATTCATCTTAGCTCCAGGATGTCTCTGCAGGTGTTTCCTAAGGGTGGATATTTTCCCAATAAACACAATGGTGTACCTGGAGCAGGTGGAATTTGACCAAGAGCCTCCTGGTCCAGAAGTGGGAACATAAACACTAGAGGCCCTTATAATGCAGTGGTAAAGGGTTGTGTCCTAGGCAGAGACATTTACAATTGCCTTATCAATGGTCTTCCCTCCAGCATTAGGTCAGTCATGGGGATGCTTATTGATAGTTGTATAATGTTCAGGATCATTCACAACTCCCCCCACAGCAGTCAATGTCCAAATTCAGCCATAACTGGACAACATCCACACATGGACTGACAAAACATTCATCCCATAAGGCAATAACCACCTTCAAGAGAGAATTTAACCATTATCCCTTGAATTTAAATAGAATTGCCATTAATGAGTGGCCTCTCTTTGCCATTGACCAGAAACTCAACTTGACTCACCATATAAATACTATGGTTCCACGAGTAGGTGAGATACTTGGAATGTTGCAGTGAATAACCCACTTTCTGGCACTCCAAAGTCTGCACAATGCGCAAGTCAGGAATGTGATGAAATAGTCCACATTTACTTGGATGGGTATAGCTCCAACAACACTGAAGAAGCTTGATATCATCCAGGACAAAGCAGTTGCTTAATTGTACCACATCCATGTACATTCAATCATCCTAACATGGACACTCAGCAGCAGCAATGTACCATCTCCAAGAACCACATTCTATTCGTCATCTTACTCACTTGCTGCATCTGCATGGTAGAATACAGTGACGTTTTATCGAGGATACCTTTGTATATCTATGCTTTCTAATCTCATACCATTTAATAAATGTTCTGTGCATCTTTTTCTTCCAGCAAAATAGATTAACTCTCATTTTTAGACTTGTTAAGACATGGGATAAACCCCTCTGCTAATTTAAACCAGCAACATAGAAAGGATTCACCCCATACTGTAATCTGTTAAAATTTGAGAGGCTAGGAACTATCTCAGAGGTCACTATTTAATGTAAAAATTAACAACTTTTTTAAGTCCAACAGAGAATATTAAAACCAACAACTATTTACAACTCCTTTCTCTTAAACCTATCTTTTACCTCCCACTCTACAATACTAGTCCAATTTTTTTTAAAAATCAAGATTAAGATTTACAAAACAAACACGTTTCAAAACCAGTCAACTTTGTTGATTCTCCTTTGTAGATTTTCCTCTATATTCTCTCCAGGTTGGTTCTGCTGTGCAGACTTCCCACAGACCTGTACCTTTCAGAGACCTCTTCAGCTAGCAGTCTACATTTGTTGGTCTTTGGCAGTTCTCCCCCCAACTGTTCAAAATGTTCAGTTTTACACCCAAAACATAATTGGTTTTAATATTATCAAAATAATAAATTCAAATACAATTGGATTTTTGTATCTTGGGGCATAATTTTAAACTGGCTGAACTTGCATTTGTATTGGTTTCATGGCAACCCATCTGCTGCTATTTGTTTCAACCAGGTGTTACATTTTTACCTTGTTCAGGTCACTCTGAGCTTTGTCAGTCCTTGCTAGCTTTTCAACTCTTTAAAGGTACAGTATACCTCTACACCTTCATAACATATTCTATCTGCCATGTTCTTGCCCACTCACTAAGCCTGTCCAAATCCTCTTGAAGCTACTCTATCCTGACACAGTACATTCCCATCCAGTTTTGTGCCATTCATATAGTCAGAAATATTAAATTAGATTCCACATCCAATCATTGATATATCTTGTGAGCAACTGGGGCCCAATTATCAATTCTCATGATATCCCATTCGTCACAGCCTGACAATGGTAGAATGACCTGTTTATTTCAATTCTGTTTTTGTTCTGTCAGCCATATATTACTGGGCCTGATACTACAGGGATGGAGGAGGAGAGACCAGTAAAATAGCAGGGAGCTATATTGGAATTATCTCCAAGGCACTGTCCCACTGCCAGGAAGTTTCCAAGTGGGCAGGATGTGGATTGAGAGGTGGAACCTGCACAATTAAGTGCCCAATTAGATGCTATTTTGCATGTTTATCAATGGCAGGTGGTTTTCTCCTCCAGCCCACAGAACACACCGCCTAAAGCCTCCTAAATGTTAACTTCTCTACCTGTCCCTAGCAAAGTGCCCTGGTTTTTTTTATTTTTTTTTTGGACCAAACTCAGCAGTGCCCACATCTCCATCAGGAATCTGCCCACTTTTCCTAATTGGTTGGTGACCCTCAGGCAGCTGATTGAGAAATAACTGCAATACATTCACTGATTGGGTCCTACTATCAGTTTGTCGGGGCTCAAGAGCCACTCATCACCTTGGCTTTGCAATCCTGTAGCTTGCAATAAATTCGGACCATACGGTCTGAGTCTTCTTGCATAGCTAACAATATCAATTCTGTTTTATTGAGTTACACATTCAAAACGTATTACAACCAGACAGTAGGTTGGCCATGAGCTCCCCACTGAGGCACTTAGCATTCATGTCCGTGCAACTACAATCACTGTCGCACTCTGGTTGCAGTCGATGTCTCTACTGCAGTCCCTGTAACAGTTACTATCACAGACATTGTCACAATTGCAGTCATAATCACTGTCCCAGTCACAGCGACTATCACAGTCCCTGACACAGTTATTGTCTTAGACATTGTCACAGTCACCTTCATGGCTACTGTCATATTCATTCCCATGGTCACTACTATAGTCACTGTCAAAGTCATGGTCCCTCTCAATATCCCAGACAGCATTTTAATCACTGTCATAGCAACTGTCCATATCATCACTGTCATAGCAACTGTCCGTATCATCACTGCCACAGTCACAACTGATGTTCCAATCACTGCCATTGTTGTAGTCACTGTTATATTTACTGTAACAGTCACAATCATAGACAATGTGACATCCACAGTAAACAAAACAACTGCTGCCACACTCACTGCAGCCACCACTGTTTCAATCACAGCCACCACTACAGTCATCGGCCTCGTCCTTATCAGAGTCACAATTCCAGTAATTATCCTAAAAATATTCACTCTCATAATCACTGCCACAATCATTGTTGCAAACTGTCTTAGTCATTAAAATCATTTATCATAGCTATTGTCATAGGCTCTATTGTGATTATTGTTATTGTTGCTGTCACAGTCGCTGTTCTAATCATTGTCAAAGTAACTGCCACACTTACTTACTATCAAAGTCATAGTATTTGTCAGAATTATAGTTACAACTACTGAAGTTACTTTCACAACCAGTCAAAATCACTCATAGTCAGTTACTGTAATAATCATTGCCAATGTCACTTTCAGTCATTTTATTTGCAAAAATATATTTTAGTCATAAGTTATCTATTAGTATATTTCAATACAGCTCAATTTGGATATTACAGAAAATACAATTTTTTAAAAGTCACATTTTTCATTTGCGCATTGTCACAGTTAGTATACAAACACAAAAACAGAACATTTACTAAATATGATCAGAAATTATTTACTTTCTAATGAAAGCTGTAAGCGTTTTTATAAGCCCCTCTGTTATGGGCAAAATTACTTAGATGCTGGCCTTTCCCCAGTGAGCCTTAGTAGTAGCTACCCTAAGGTTCAGTCTGTCCCTCAGCA
Source organism: Chiloscyllium plagiosum (assembly GCF_037043375.1). Taxonomy (NCBI): domain Eukaryota; kingdom Metazoa; phylum Chordata; class Chondrichthyes; order Orectolobiformes; family Hemiscylliidae; genus Chiloscyllium; species Chiloscyllium plagiosum. The sequence goes on from NW_028270156.1 coordinate 62,073,437, forward strand.
CGTGGTCCTGGTTTTGGAATGTGCCAGTCTGTGACACTCAGTGGAGAACAGCTCTTTACGCTAGAAGACCGGCAAGTTTCGGGCAGGCCAAAGAACATCTTTCATCAAGATGATAGTCCTCCAGACACAGTTGATGTTTGTCTCCGTTTGTCCCAGTGAACAGGGTCCAGAATCATGGAACTGCTCAGGATGAATCTCAACAAAACCACTGCATCTCTCTCGAGATATTCTTTGCAAAAGCTTGTTCCAGAAGGAGCTGTGTGACCGTCTCCTCACCCACCCATCAGCTGCTTTGAGGACAGCATGCTGAGGACATAGGAAGAGCAGGAATGCATGAAGTATCTAACAGGCAGTGCCTTCTTACCACCAGCTAAGCCACACCTTGGTGCTTACTGGAAAGTTCTGGTCATGAGGCATTCTGCCAAATGATTTTTACAGTCTGCTCATGGAACCAAGCAACAGGATCACCCTTCTCTGTTTCCTCCAAGGCTTCAAATACATAATATGGAGAAATTCACCAAAACTCCTTCGACAGCATCTTCCAAACCCATAACCACTTCCATCTAGAAGGACTAGGGTAGCAGATATATGGGAACACCACCACCTGCAGGTTCCCCTACAAGCCACTCACTATCCTGACTTGGAACTACATCACTATTCCTTCACTATTGGGTCAAATTCCTGGAATTCCCTCCCTCAGGGCATTGTGCGTCAACCTAGCAACACATGGACTGTAGCAGTTCAAGAAGACAGCTCACCACCACCTTCTCAAAGGCAACTAGGGATGGATAATAAATGCTGACTTAGCCAGCGATGCTCACATCCCACAAGCGTTTTTTTTTTTGTTTTTTTTTAAAAAATGCTGACTACTGGCTGCTGAACCTATGGTCAAAGGTGTTTTTTAACTTGAAAAGCATTTCCACAAGGGATGGATAGTACAAAACAGTCCAGCCCCATCGAGTCTTACACGCAGCATGGCCAGGCAGGCTCACCCTCTGTATCACAAGTCAGGATGTAATGACACTTGATAGTTGCATACCAAGGGTCTACGCAGAGCCTAATGCTACTGAATACAAAGTGGACCATCTGGATGAGGGCAGTATTGAGTACATTCTCTATCTGAAGATTTGTATATGGTGTCCCTGTGGATGCTATCCATCTTGAAGTGGCAGATCCTTGGGTGCCCGCTGAGGTACGGGCTTAGGGAATGGGCGAGCCCAATGCCGCATGTAGCGACACCAAGAGCACCTGACAACCAGGCTTTTGGAGTGTGGGGCAGAGCTCCCACATGCCCAGATTCTGTGTCACCTCGACAAGACGTTCCTCCCACATTGTAGTGCATGCCCCTGCCCCTCTAAATCATGTGCCTGGTGCCTTCAGGTCATCTGTCCTGATGGTGAAGGCGATGAGAGGTCAGCCCAGTCCCCAAAGTGAGCCTTAGTCTTGCCTTGATTTACTTTAGCTCCCACGGCCAGCTTGAACTGGTTGCAGATGTTCATGAGTCTGTGCACTGACAGCAGATCCAAGCTGAAAAACAATGACATCATCCATGTCCTGGGAGGCTTTGACCTGCATGCCTTCGCTGCCAGAAATAATGACCCTTCTCAAATTCACATGCTTCCAGGTGGAGTCAGCAAAAGACTCTGTGCAACAGACAATCTTTTTCTGTGTTATGGATCTTTGACTGCATGAATCCAGGTTTGATTGAGAAAGCTTTCTCATTCCCAAATATCAGTTGAGACTGCACTACTGATGTTTGTATAGAGCAGTCAGATCCAATTGTGGATTCCGACAGTTATCCTGATGGTGTGAGACTCTGAGATCTTCCTGCTCAGTACAGCACAGATCTGAAGTGAATCGCTGGCCCCAGAGCAGACATGACCCAGTGAGTGACGAACTTGGCCAAAGTTTTGCCATCTACTTTCAGCAGTGAGATTAGTTGCCTGTTCCTAACTTCCGCCCTCTCCCTCTTACGCTTGTAGTTAAGGGTAAGAAGGCTCTTCCTCGTGGTTTCACATATGCTATTATCAGTGGTTCAGCTCCTGTTTTTTGTCAGTCATTGGCACAGACACACACATTATCTTAGTCATTGTCAGCATTACCGCAGTTATCCTTACATCACTGTCACAGTCCCAGTAAATGTTACAATCACAGTTGCTATCACATTGATTATCACTGTTATAGTTATTGTCAAAGTCACCATTTGTAGATGACGTAACAGTCGCAATGACAGCCATAGAATTAGACATTAGAAAGCAGATCCTTTGGTCCAACTTGTGCGCACTGACCAGACATCCTAAACTGATCTAGTCCCTTTTGCCATGCTACCATCATGATTGTCACAGGCACTGTTGCCATCCCTATCATTGTCGCAGTTGCAGTCACAGGCACTACAGTTGTCATAATTACTGTAGCAGTCCTTAACACATTCACAGACCTATCCATCGATATTGTTGGAGTCATTATGTTCTGAATGGTCACTGAACTTGAAATATTAACTGTTTCTCTCTCCACAGAGGCTACCAGGCCAGCTGAGTTTCTCCAGCATTGCTGCTTTTGTTTGTTTTGGAGGGTCATTGTCACTGTCTCTGCCATGGTCAGTCACTGTCATAAACACGGTAATTGTCCTACTCACTGACATGGTTATAGTCACTGACCTATTCACTGTAGCAGTTATTGTAAGTGCTGATTGACCTTAGTCACACTCAGTCAGTGTTACAATCCCTATCATAGTAACTGAGACAGTCTCTGTCATAGTCCCTGCCATAAGTACTATTGCAGTCACTGTCACTGTCACTATTTTAATTACTGTCAAACCACAGCTGTCATAGTCAGAGGTGCTGTTAGATTCATTGTCATAATCACTGTCACTGCCTTTGTTGTAATCTCTTTCTTAGTCATAGTTGGTCACTTACAAGAGTCATTGTATTGCTAAAGTCGTACACACTGCGGTCAATGTAGCAGTCACTATCATCATTGAGAAAGTTAATATCTTAATCACTTTTGTAGTCACTGTTATAGATTGTTAGTGTTATAGCTGAAAATGTGTCGCTGGAAAAGCGCAGCAGGTCAGGCAGCATCCAAGGAGCATGGTCCATCCTTGGTTCATGCCTGAAACGTCGATTCTCCTGCTCCATGGATGCTGCCTGACCTGCTGCGCTTTTCCAGCAACACATTTTCAGCTCTGATCTCCAGCATCTGCAGTCCTCCCTTTCTCCTGTTAGTGTAATAGTCATGTTTACAGTCATTGTTCCTCTCTGTGAAAATCAATGTTGCAGTTAAATTTGTCATCACTGTAGTAATTAGTTTCACTGACAATGTCACAGACACCATTACAATTGTAGTCACAGTACCTATTGCAGACACCAATATGTTCAGTATGACAGCAACTGACATTGCTGTTGCAATTACTGTTATAGTCACTTTCATTGTCATACTTACTTACAGTCATAGTCACTGTCACATTTACTGACAGTTTGCTGCAGTTGCCATCCCTATCATTGTCACAGTTGCTGTCATATTAAATGTCTTATTCACTATCACAGTCTGCTCAGTTATCACCTTCAAAACCGACAACCACTTCCATCTAGGAGGATCAGGGCAGAAGATACATGGGAATACCATCACCTGCGAGATCCCATCCAAACCACTCACCATCCTGACTTGGTAATATGTCACTGTTCCTTCAGTGTTGCTGAGTCAAAATCCTGGAACTCCCTTCCCTCAGCGCATTATGGATCTACCTACATCACATGAACTACAGCAGTTCAAGAAGGCAGCTCACCATCACTAAGGTACTTAGGGATGGGCAATAAATGCTGTCCAGCCAACAATGCTCACACCACACAAATAAATAAAATACAGGCCTGTCATTTACTGCCTTTGCACTCCCTCCCTTTGTGAATGAAAGAGTTACATTTGTAATTTTTCAATTTAATGGAACTGTTTTGAGTCTAAATGTTAAATGAACAGTTTGCATTTGTTTTAACAAAACTGGAGGATGCTGCCCAACACATTAATAAGGAAGAAGTCTTAGATGGACTATTGGCACTAAAAGCTGACAAGCAACTAGGATCAGATGAGATTCACAAGAATTTTGAAGGAATTGTGGGTAGAAATTGGGAGGGCACTGGCCATAACCTTTCAATCTTCACTAGATCCAGGTGTAGGAAGACTGGTGATTTGCAAATATTACAGCCTTGTTTAAGAAAGGTAGTAAGGTTAATCCCAGCAACAGTCCACTCTGTTTAACTTTGGTGGAGAATCTCCTAGAAACAAGGGAAGAAGCATCATGGATGTCTAAAGAGGAAATCATGTTTCATCGACTAAACGATGTTGTCACTTTGAAAAGATTATTTTGTCCTTGTTTTTTTTTTTCAAGAGGTTGGAAGGGCAGAGGCACCAAAATGTCTACTTTAACAATGACAGGGGAGTGGCCAGTTCTCCCAGTTCAGGGTACTTCTAGTTTGGTTTAGTTGTAACAGTGAGAAGCTGCTTGTTTAGATGTAGCAGAACCTGCTGCAATACAGAAAGGTTCCAAGCTTCAGCAGATGATTCCTAGCTGACATTTCTCTCTGAAATCTCTCCTGCCTGCAGGAACTTTTGCTTGAATTTACCTATTGCAAAGGGTTTTGTTTATGGGATGTTACGGGAATTGAAATAGCTCCTTAAGTTGCTATTGTGGGTCAGTTAATTATTGGAAACTTAAGTTATTCTAAGTTCTGTTTTCTTTTTGTTCATGTTTTAACTGTAGTCATAAAATCGTAGAATCTCTACAGTGTGGAAGTAGGCCGTTACAACGACCCTCTGAAGAATAGCCCACCCAGACCCATTCCTCTCCCCATTACCCTATATTTACCCTTGGCTAATTCACCTAACCTATAGATCCCTGAACACTATGGGTAATTTAGCGTGGCCAATTCACCTAACCTGCACATCTTTGGACTGTGGGAGGAAACCCTTGCAGGAATTTGACTAGCTGTACCATGGGGAGAATGTGCAAACTCCATACAGACAGTTACCTGAGGCTGGAATCGAACCTGGATCCCTGGTGCTGTGAGGCAGGAGTGCTAACCACTGAGCTACTGTGCCACCCATGGTGTAAGCACCATGATTTTTATTAGTAGATTCTGTTTTACTTAAAGCTGAATGGTTGGTTTGATCAGTTGCACCACATCTGGAATATCCACTTCACATCTGCCTTTTATAATAAGGAAAGTTAGGGTTTGGTCTACATTCTTAAAATATTTTAAGGGGTCTGATCTATTCCATTACACAACTTACTGGAGTTTTTAGAGGCGGTAATAGGAAGGCTTCCTGAAGGTATTGCTGTTGATGTGGTGTACATGCCTTTCAAGAAGATGTTTGATACAGTGCCACACAATAGGCTTATGAATCATAGAATCGTATGTAAAGATGAGGTTTTTCAGCCCATCAAATCTGTGCCACCAAAAGTATACTACTCCCTAAACTAGTTCCATTTTCCCATATCAGGCCTATAGTCTTGATTGGTTTGAACTTCAAGTGCTCATCCAAATACATTTTTAAAGTTTGAGGTTTCCTGCCTCACTAGCAGCACATTTCAAACCCCTGCCGCCCTCTGGGTAAAAGACGTTTTTCCTCATATACCCTCTACATCTCCCGACTTTCACTTTAAATTATGCCCCTTTGTTATTGAGCCTTCAAGTAAAGGGGACAGTTGTTTCCTATTTACCCTGAACATGCCCCTCATAATCTTAGAGACTCTATCAGGTCAGCTCAAGGAAAATGACCTGAGCTTATCCAGCCTCTCTTCATAGCTGAAACCTTCCACCTCAGGCAACATCCTGGTGAACCTCCTTTGCAACCACCCCGGTACAATCACATCTTTAGTGTTGTGTGATGACCAAAATTGCAGACAGTATTCCAGCTGTGGCCTAACCAAAGTCCTGTACAGCTCCAATGTGACATCCCTACTCTTATAATCTATCCCATGATTGATAATGGCAAGTGACCCATTTGTCGTCTTAACTATCATATTCAGGGACAAGCATCCCAAGACTCCTCCATGCTTCCTAGTATCCTGCCATTCTTTGTCTTGCCTTGTTCCTTCTTCCAAAGTGCACCACCTCCCATTTATCAGGGTTAAATTCATCATGGATAAGTTGGACCTGAGGGTCTTTTTCTGTGCTGTATGACTCTATCGGCCCAACTGACCATGCAGTTCAAATCCTCCTGTAGTCTAACACCTTCCTCCTCACTGCTTACCAGCAAACCAATCTTTGTGTTATCCGCAAATTTACTTAACATCATTTGTACATTATCATCCACATCATTCATCAATATTACAAACAATAAGGCACTCAGCACTCATCCATGTGGTACACCACTAAACACCAGGGCTCCAGTCACACAAACAGCCTTCTACCACCACCCTCTGTCTTCTGTCACTAAGCCAGTTTCGGATCCATTTTGCCAAGTTACCCTGGATTCCATGTGCTTTTACCTTCTTCATCATTTTCCCATGTGGGGCCTTGTCAAAGACCTTGTTGAAATCCTTATAAACTAACTCAACTGCTCTACCCTCATCCAAACAATCGGTCACTTCGTCTTAAAGTTCCACTGGATTTGGTCCTCATTGACAAAGCATCAAACAAAGTCAAGATAACTATTCCTGATCAAACCGTGGCGATTACTTTTCTCCTTCACTATTTTCTCCAATAGTTTCCTGCCCACTAAGGGTTAGACTCATTGGACTACAGTGCCGTTATCTCTACCATCCTTGTAATGTGAAAACACACTAACTGTCCTCCAGTCCTCTGGCACTTTCCGGTCGCCTGAGATGGTTTAAAAATTTGGGCCAGGACTCTAATTTCTTCCCTCATCTCCCGCAACAACCTGGGATATAACTCACCCAGACCTGTGGATTTGTCCACTTTTAAACCTGCTAAAACCTCCAATACCTCCTCACTTCTCATATCAAATGTTCAAGTTTGAACCCATCCAGGACAAAGCAGCCCACTTGTTTGGCACCAGTGTGTTGCATCCACAAGTTGTACCACAGAAATTCACCAAGGCTCCTTAGACAGCACCTTCACAACTGCTACCATCTAGAAGGACAAGAGCAGCAAATACGTGGAAATGCCACCATATACAAGTTCCCCTCCAAGCCACTCGTCATCCTGCCTTGGGAATATCATCATTCCTTCAGTGTTGCTGGGTTGAAATTCTGGAATTCCCTCCTTAATGTCATTAGGGTCAACCCACCGTACATGGTCCGCAGTGGTTCAAGTATGCTTACTACCAACTTCCTAAGGGCTACTCTGGGCAGGCGATAAAGGTGGGTGCAATCAGCAACAACCCATGAATGAATTTTTGAGAATGTTACTGTTGCAATCACTGTTGCAGTTAGTGCCAAAGTCATCCTGACTATCAAAGTTACTGTCACAGTCATGGCAATCATTGTCACAGTTATTGTGATAATCTCTGGTGGTTTTTTTCCCCATCCCTTTCTCATAGTCACTGTCACAGTTACTATCGTATTCAGCAGGGCAGTCCTATCAGAGGTGACGGCATAGTGGAATACAACTGGGGAGATGTTGCCCTCTGAGCCCTCAACATTGACTCCAGACCCCATGGAATCTATTTGGATCAGATCAAAGCTGAAAACTGTAGCAGTCACTGTCACACTCAAAGTCACTGTCCCAAACACTGTCTTTGTCACTGTTATCATAGTACAGCCATGCTCGCTCTTGCAGTCATTATTGTTGCGCCTCACTGGGGCAGTGCACTAGAAATGAAGCCCCACCATTCCCCGAGTCATCAAATGATTTAGAAAGTACACAGAATTCCCTACGTCCTCTGTCTATTAGACCCATATGAAACACAGGCCAAATTTGTATAATAACAAGAACTATACAAATACGTTGATTCGAAATCAACAACTTCAAAAAAAAATCATTAGTTAAAATTCTAACCCAGGTATAGATTTCCCCCCCCCCCCCCAAACACACACACAGACAAACACACGGATGTGATGGGTCAGAGGAAAGACTGGGAAGGCAATTCTGTGGACCCTATTCACAGGGTTTGCTGAAATGATTCTTTTGTTGATCAGAACACCGCTACTTGATCTTCCTTTTCCAGATACTTTCACTTGATTGAAGGAGGTACAGGGTGACTGGTTCATATTTGTAACGATCTCTTGAGTTTTTCATTCAAAGTCATGGCTTACAGCATCTGTTGAGGAGAAATAAACATTCAAGATTGTGAAGCTTTTCACTGCAGAATGGAAGGTCTTTGTCATTAAGTACTAGTTACCATTTCACAGGTCAATCATTTACTGTTGCCAGCCCAATCTCCATTCTACATGGCCCCCTGGCTTCAGCTCCCCTCACTTCAGCTAACCAGACTTTCCCTGCTACTTTTTAGGTATGTGAAAGGCAAAAAAATGGTTAAGACTAAAATTGGGCCCTTGAAAACAGAAACAGGGGAATATATTACGGGGAACAAAGAAATGGAAGAAGAATTGAATTGGTACTTCAGATCTGTGTTCACTGGGGAAGACACAAGCAATCTCCCTGAGGTAACAGTGGCTGGAGGACCTGAACTTAAGGGAATTTATATTTGTCAGGATTTGGTGTTGGAGAGACTGTTAGGTCTGAAGGTTGATAAGTCCCCGGGGCCTGATGGTCTACAGCCCAGGGTACTGAAGGAGATGGCTTGAGAAATCATGGATGCATTGGTGATTATTTTCCAGAGTTCGATAGATTCGGGATCAGTTCCTGCAGATTGGAAGGTGGCTAATGTTGTACCACTTTTTTTAAGAAAGGTGGGAGAGAGAAAGCAGGAAATGATAGACCAGTTAGTCTGACCTCAGTGGTGGGAAAGATGCTGGAGTCTATTATAAAGGATGAAATTACGACACATCTGGATAGTAGTAACAGGATAGGTCAGAGTCAGCATGGATTTCTGAAGGGGAAATCATGCTTGACTAATCTTCTTGAATTTTTTGAGGATGTAACTCTGAAGATGGACAAGGGAGATCCAGTAGATGTAGTGTACCTGGACTTTCAGAAAGCTTTTGATGAAGTCCCACATAGGAGGTTAGTGAGCAAAATTAGGACGCATGGTATTCGGGGCAAAGTACTAACTTGGATTGAAAGTTGGTTGGCTGACAGGAAACAAAGAGTAGTGATAAACGGCTCCATTTCGGAATGGCAGGCAGTGACCAGTGGTGTACCACAGGGATCAATGCTGGGATCGCAGCTTTTTACAATATATATATATTAATGATATAGAAGATGTAATTAGTAATAACATTAGCAAATTTGCTGATGATATGAAGTTGGGTGACAGGGTGAAATGTGAGGAGGATGTTAAGAGATTACAGGGTGACCTGGACAGGTTAGGTGAGTGGTCAGAAGCATGGCAGATGCAGTTTAATGTGGATAAATGTATGGTTATCCACTTTGGTGGCAAGAACAGGAAGGCAGATTACTATCTAAATGGGATCAATTTAGGTAAAGGGGCAGTACAAAGAGATCTGTGTGTTCTTGTACACCAGTCAATGAAGGTAAGCATGCAAGTACAGCAGGTAGTGAAGAAGGCTAATAGCATGCTGGCCTTCATAACAAGAGGGATTGAGTATAGAAGCAAAGAGGTTCTTCTGCAGCTGTACAGGGCCCTGGTGAGACCACACCTGAAGTATTGTGTGCAGTTCTAGTCTCCAAATTTGAGGAAAGACATTCTGGCTATTGAGGGAGTGCAGCATAGGTTCACGAGGTCAATTCCTGGAATGGCAAGACTACCTTACGCTGAAAGACTGGAGCGACTGGGCTTGTATACCCTTGAGTTTAGAAGACTGAGAGGGGATATAATTGAGACATATAAGATTATTAAAGGATTGGACACTCTGGAGGCAGGAAACATGTTTCCGCAGTTGGGTGAGTGCTGAACCAGAGGAGACAGCTTAAAAATACGGGGTAGACCATTTAGGACAGAGATAAGGAGAAATTTCTTCACCCAGAGAGTGGTGGCTGTGTGGAATGCTCTGCCCCAGAGGGCAGTGGAGGCCCAGTCTCTGGATTAATTTAAGAAAGAGTTGGATAGAGCTCTCAAGGATAGTGGAATCAAGAGTTATGGAGATAAGGCAGGAACAGGATACTGATTAAGGATGATCAGCCATGATCATATTGAATGGTGGTGCAGGCTCAAAGGGCAGAATGGCCTACTCCTGCACCTATTGTCTATTGATCCAACAGCTGTGCAAACAGCACTTACAGTGGGTGGCTGGTAACTTGCTTTTTTAAAAAGTGCAGTAATCCTTCAATTATTCTTCATTTTGAAACAGTTCTTTTCCCATTCCAATGCACAATCAAAAATACAGAAAAATTAAACTATTTGGTCATTATACTATTGTAAGTTTTGTATCAATCACTATTGCATATTAGAATAGAATCCCTACAGTTTGGAAACAGGCCCTTCAGCCCAACATGCCCACACTGACCCACCAAAATGTAACCCACCCACACCCAGACCCATTCCCTTCCACTTACCCCTGACTAATTATAAATATTTGCCATTTTCATTGTTACAGTCGCTGTTGTAGCCACTGCCATCACTGTCACAGTCACTTTCACATCTTTTTCATAGTCACTGGTCCATGTATTTTCATACTCACTGTCACCATTACTGCGACATTCACTCTGACGATCACTGTCACAATCACTGACATAGTCACTATCACTGTCACAGTTACTGTCATTGGTATAACCATTGACATTGTTGCATGCACCTTCACAGTCTTTGTTACAGTTGCTTTGCTATCACTGTCACAAATGCTGTCACAGTCCTTCTCACAGTCACAGTTAGCACAATCATATTTGAGTTCATTATTACAATCATTGCCATATCTCTGTCTTAGTCACAGGGGGATTAATGGTCACATTTGCAGTCACTGTCTTTCATAGTCGTTTTTATAGTCGTTGTCTCCGTCACTGTTGTAACCCTGTCATCATTTTTACAATTTAAGTTACAGTTACCTTCATCATTGTGGTATCCCTGTTGCAGTCTCTGACAGCACTATTGTAGTCTCTGTAACAGTAACGTCACTGTCACAGTCCTTATCACAATTACCGTCAAATTATTGTTGCAGTTAATGTTGTAGACTGCATCAGTTACTGACAAACTTTGTCACGGTTGTAGTCTCTATACATTTATGCACATTATTAATTTCTTCATCTAAAAAGTTTAGCATTAAACCTGTGTCTTCACACAGTGGGAATCTGCTGGAATTCACTGCATGGTTTAATGTTAATGCTTTACAGTGAAATATTGACCTTTGTTTACCAAATACATCATTCATTACAGTACAATACATTAGGTGTTTATTTTTAATTAGTATAAGTATTTAACTTATACATCAATGCATCACATCATATTTATTGTCTTTCCCTGTACAACATATATTCTCTCTCCACTGCCCAACACCCCACCTCCCATACTCCCGCCAAACTCTTGCACACTTTCCATTTTGTTCGTGATCAGGTATTGTTCGTGTAAATCCTCCCCATATATTTTATGAGTGCCTTCAGTCTAAAGGAACAGATGGTGTCCTGTTCTGTCTTCTGAAGCGATTTGCAACCTACATTCCATCACTTGATGCTGACAGATAACTGAGTTATACAGCACACGACCATCTGGTGTATGACACATCTTATGTCTTCCAGACAATACTCCATCAAACCTTCTCAGGGGAGAGGTTAGTCTCTATGGCGACGGCAGCATGTGCAGCTCCAGGCCTTATTCAGGCACAAGCCTCCTCGCTTCTTCCCTTTTCTTCCTCTGCCATTGTTGTCGGTAGGTTCTTAGCTGCATGGCTACTCAGCTGCTGACAATATCCGCAAATGTTTTGTCCTTGGTCTAGTTGCCATTGTCTGCAAACTTTACTCCATTATTTGTACTTTCAATATCCAATGGCTGACTGGAGCATCTGCTCTGGCTTGACGCAGCAAGTTCACTTTAGCTCCTGGGCCTTGACTACTCTTGCTCATTGACATGCTTCAGTGAGTCTGCTGAATAACTCTGTTTGTGTCAGGGTTCGGTCCGTTCTCTTTTTTTCTTTTTGGCCAGGCTTTGCGAATATTGTTTCTGCTTCTCCATTATCACTCAGGGTGTTTTGCTGATGGTACGGAAAGGAGGATCCTTCCAAACCCTGCAGCTTTGGGCTTCCTTCAGAGTTCTGCAGTAACGAGAACTCGAATGTGTTTTTCAATTTCCTGCCGCCCCAGCACTTTTCAAGGGCTCCAGACTGCTGACAGCAACGTACACACTCACTCCATGACTTTAATCCCTCTGCTCCTCTTTAGCTTCCCAGCTTTCTCTTGATGTTTTCTCTTCCCCCTTTCATCTCACAAACCTTGTGCTGCGTCAAAGGTCTGCTGAGAAAATGAACTGGATTAGTGAGGGGGCTGTGGACTTTACAGATGGCCAAAATCAGGCATACAGCAAATGAGCTGACCAAACAAACAGCGTCCATCAGCCGAACACTTCACAGTCAGGTATCAGTGAGAGAATGGTCAAAATCATATGTTCCAAGCTACTTTAATTGAGAATTACCAAGCATTTACTGCTCCCACTGTTCTTGCCAGATTTCTTCAAGACCTTCAACTCACTCTAGCAAGTCACATATCACGGGGTGGCATGGTGGCTCGGTGGTTAGCACTGCTGCCTCACAGCGCCAGGGACCTGGTTTCGATCCCTGCTTCAGGTGACTGTCTGTGTGGAGTTTGCATGTTCTGCGTAGGTTTCCTCTGAGTGTTCCAGTTTCCTCCCACAATCCAGAGATGTGCAGGTCAGGTGAACTGGCCGTGCTAAATTGCCCATCGTGTTAGGTGCATTAGTCGGGGGGTAAACGTAGGGTAAGGGAATGGGTGGGTTACTCTTCGGAGGCTCGGTGTGGTCTTGTTGGGCCAAATGGCCTATCTCCATACTGTAGGGAATCTAATCTAATCTAATCAGAGGGAAAAATCTTGCCTTCTCTTCAGCTCTTTCCCCATCATCTTCCCTTGGAGGTCGCTGAAATGTAGTTCCTCCTGCATCACAAACAATTGAAGCCAGGTCAGTCGGAGCCAGCTCCCAGGTTGTGTGACTACAGGGTGGATCAGAACCAAACCTGGACATGTCTTCATCCGGCAGGGGGTGAGCTTTCCAGTAAGATGAATGGGTAGCAACCGTATGTTGAAGCCCATTATGTTTATGTTCTCCCTGCGATCAGTGGCATGAAGCCTCAGCTGCTGACCTATCCAGTTCTGGACATGATAAGCTAGTCCTGCCAGCTGAGTGTTCAGAGCTACATAAATGCCAATGCAGGTCAACAGGACACAGATCTCCCCATTTCAAACTGACAAGTCTGTTCACTGAGTGTTATTCAAGTGTCAAGATGATTCTCAGGGAAATATGTTTTTCCCAGATTCTGCAACTAGTCAGTTAATTATGTGATGGATCGTTTACAAAGTAAGCCATTGCAGTCATCTACCTCGAGTTACCTCCTAACTAGAACCCTATTTACAATATTACTGTGACATCTCATTGAATCATAACGTCACTCAGCACTGAAACAGACCCTTCAGTCCAACCAGTCCACATCAACCATGTACCCGAACTAGACTAGTCCCACCTGCCTGCATTTGGCCCATATCCCTCCAAACCTTTCTTATTCACAAACTCATTCAACAGTCCTTTAAATATTGTATCTGTACTTACATCCATCATTTTCCCTGGCCACACGTGAAAATGTGCGGAATGAACTGCCTGAGAAAGTGTGTAAAAACGTGGCCCCTCCTGTCCTTTTTAAATCTTTCTCCTCTCACCTTTAAACTTTTGAACTCTCCTACCCTAGGGAGAAGACCCTTGTCATTCACCTTATTTGTGCCTCTCATGATTTTATAAACCTCAAGAAGGTCACTCCTCAACTCCTGCAGTCCAGTGAAAAATGTCTCAGTCTTTCCAATCTATTTTTATATCTCAAACCCTCCATTCCCAGCAACACCCTAGTAATTTTTTTTCTGAACCAAAATGTCTCATGCCAGACATTTTAATAACCAGTGCATCATGACTTGTAGGCACTGGATTTCACAGCTCTACCTCTGCCCTTACTCAATGGATGCATTTTGGGAGAAGTTCAGATTTTAACTAAGTATTCAACGGTAAATCTAAGTATCAATGTTTAAAGATTAGAGTGGTAATGGGAACACCCAGCCTCACAACTTGCTTGCAATTTTAAGAGTGTTTTTCTATTATTTCTGTCAATCCTACATCTTCATAACATCCCCTACTAACCTCCCACTCCCTCCATCCTTACCCAAAACGATGATCTGTTGCCTTCTGTTAGTCCTTTGCTCCATGAGAATGATCCAGTGAGGTCATCCTTAATTCACTCCCCAGTCACTCTGGATGATTTCTATTCTGATTAAAAAGCTGTAAACATACCTCTACATCTGAGCATTTTGACTCTATGTTCCAGCACTAGCTCTTTAGTAAAGTAAAACGACATGCTCTTTCCTGACATCTCAGCAAGCAACTTCCTCAAACAAGGTTCTGGAACATTATGATCTGTATTGAGTTCATTAATGTCAGCCAGGATAACAACAAGGATTACAATTGGTCTCAGTGGAGCCTGGATGAGAGACCAAAACATCAACAATCATGGCTGTGATCCAAGAATTCCCCCACCCCATAAATTAATTTGTTCTGTACATTGGATGAAAGAAGAATTGGACTTTTCTCTGATATTTTTGACGACTGACTATTTGCCTACGTTCCCTGATTTGTATGGAAGCACTTATCTGAAATGTACTATCTCATTTTCGAATAGAACAACTTCAAAAAAAGTTTATAGTTGCAACTAAAAATGTTGTCCATGCTCTGGACACTTCAACTGTTCTGCACATTGAAAACTCTTAGATCAGAGCGGAACTTCTTGGGTTGCCGCATGGTTTTCTGCCACGAGTCTTGTTGTGAGTCTTTGCTGAAGGGGTAGCTTCTAGGTGTGTTCCAGAATGTTCTGTGGCCTTTAGCTAATAAGGTAATGAGTCGAGTTCAAAACATCCTATGGGGATGCGCCAACATCCCTTACTGTTACCATGGTGGGGAGGTTTAAAATGCATGGCCTCAGGCACTTGCTGGATGTCAAGGTGCCAGGAAGTCTGATCAACACTTCTCCAACACTCAACCTTTATGACATCTTTGACCTTGGTTTCCACTGTCCTCTCTTGCTGCTTAATTTAGTCTTGCCAATTTTCAGCAAGGCTTGATTTCTCCAGTTGTGAATTAATTTAGAATGTCCAATTTTGGGATGGTGGTCACTTGACCTTGTTGATCCCTTGAAGCGTCTAGTGGAAATTAGATCACAGGCTCAGACGAGACTCTCATGCAGGCACATGTTGAGTCAGACAGATAGGCTAACTTAATAACATAAATCTGTCAGTCATGGCTTCTGTCCCTTGATGACCCTGGAAATTATGACATTGATAAATCACTTGATTTCAGTCCTGGACTGATACCAGGAACCAATAATAAGTGTGTCCTTAGTATTTAACCTGTCTTTCCACTTTGCTATACAAGGCAGGATTTGTTCCCTCCTGTACTTGCTTTAAGTCAGCACCACTGCTTTAAGCCTGTGCCAGACCTCTTTGGTTCACAGTAATGGCGTCTCTTCATTCTGGAATTGGGGGAGGGGGCCACCATGATTGTCCTTGTCGCCATCCTGGGCTGAAAATGTGTTGCTGGAAAAGCGCAGCAGGTCAGGCAGCATCCAGGGAACAGGAGAATCGACGTTTCGGGCATAAGCCCTTCTTCAGGATGGGCTTACGCCATCCTACCTAGTTAATTCATCTGTCCTTCCATTCACAGTTGGGGTCGTTTAGTGGTGGGATCTAACCTTAATGATGCCATACTTGCAGTCTTAGATGGTTTAGTGAATAGATTTTGATCAGGGAGCAGATGGGTGTTGGTTGCCCAACTGAGGAGATGAATCCTTTTAGCTTCCCATAGTGGCTAAGGAAGTCAGTTAAACCATTACAAACATATATGTTGTTTGGGTGTATATCTGCTGGTGGGGGATATACATGCTGTCTGCGTGCTCTCCCTTTCACTGCCTACGCTTATTTAATCCCCTCCATGTGATCTACCCTGTTGTATCCTACAGCAGCTAGGTTTGCAGTTCCCCTCCTCCACATTCACAGGGTTGGGGAAGGCAGAATGGATCGCAGGGCTCAAGCACATTAATATTAATTTTACCTTCCTGATGTCATCAAGCCCTTGGAAAATCCTCTGTTGGTGGGTGCTGTTGAGGAACATACGAGGGGTCAGCTGTAAATTCAAATGCAACAATCTGTCTTGCTACTTCCATTAATTGTGCCACTGTAGATGGGGTTGTGTAAATGACTGGATTATTGTTCTGGCCTTCCTGATGGGTTGTGGTCAATGTCTCATTGGGACAGGGTAAGATCCTGGGGGTACTGAAAGATCTATTCCCTCTGGAAAGGAAGGTGGAAGTCCCCAATCCTTGCTGCCCTCAGTGTATCTCCAGGATTATTCTTCCATTCTCCCCAGACTATCCCATAATCGTTGTCCCTATCTGATTCGGTTGCTCCAAATGTACATATCGTTCCCATTTGCACAAAAAGTTGGGACTTTAATTTTCCAGTTTCATGCTAACATTTTTAATGGTTCACATCATGGGCTCTGTTTTCTTTGCCTTATTTTGCAGTTTTAGTGTAGTTAGGCTACTGAAGACACCTGTGAACTGTGTCTGCAGGTGGCTGGCAAAATGCTCTCTCTTTCACTGGGGCAGGACACTGAACACAACTTGGAGGTGTTTGTATTTCTCAGTCAGCTCGTCCACAGAGCTTGCACCATTCACTGTCCCTGCGCTGTGCGTTCTGGTGTGCTCTATCGCACTGGGTCTGAAACTGTCCCAAGTGTACCAGGCTCGCCTGCTTTCTCTGCACCTGATCTGATGCTTTGACTCTTTCTTTCTCCAGTTCCTGCTTCACTTCCTCTAACTCCTTACTGAGCTTCACTATCTCCCATTCTCTACCTCTCAGCTGCTCCATGCAGTTGGCTATGGCAATAGCCTTGCTGCGTGTTAATGCCCACTTCCCTTTAGCTTTGCACACCACCTGACAGCATTTCTGTCCCGTCAATCCTGGCTTTGTTCACTGCACTGGTCGACCCACCTGGGCCACATCTTATTTAGGTGCTTTTTCATTTGCTCATAGAGTCATAGGGATGTACAGCATGGAAAAGACCCTTTGGCCCAAATCATCCATGCTGCGTGTTTCTCAAACTGAACTAGTCCCATTTGCCTGCATTTGGCCCATATCATGCTAAACCTTTCCTATATTGTACCTGTCCATATGCCTTTTAAATGTTGTAACTGTACCCAACTCGACCATTCTCCTCCTCCTCCTCTTGGTACTGTGCCATTTTTCCTATTGTTTCTTTTCAATTTACTGCTCTCTCACACTCTCTTTTCTCTTTCTCTCTCTCGTTGAGTCACTGACCAAATGTTAGCTGATTTTTCACTTCTCTCAGAGCCTAGGTCCCTGAACTTTTTCACTCTCTCTTACCTCATGGGTTATCGACTCTACTCTGGCACCCTGTATCATTATGGGTCCCCAAAGTCAATACCTGGCCTCTCATTATCACGTGGGAGCTCAGATCCTGTACTTTGCTCCTTGCTCCTGTTTTCTGTGGGTCTCTGACCCTCTACTAGTTTCTGTTAGGATTCCTTTTCTGTGGGTGTCTAACCTGCACTAACACTGGCTGTTTTCTCCTCCTCATGTTCCAAGTATTTGGTTTATGGTCCAATCACTGATCAGAAACCTTCACCCTCTTTCACCCACTTGAATTCTGGCTGTCACATAGGGAAGCTGCCCTCTTAAGTCAGGCCCAGGTTGAGTGTCCAAGAGTTCCATGTTGGTGGGGTTCAACTTTGAAGGTTATACATACAGCCTAATCAAAGCCCACCCAGGGACGCCAACATTGTCTGTGCTTTGGGCACTTTGATGAGCTTAGACAGACAAAGGGATGCAGAATTCAAATTGTCATTCAACTCCATTTTATTAACTAGATATTCCTTTTTATAAGCACCATGTGAGCATTTCCCAAGTTCCCACACTCTATGTAGCTCTATCCACCTGAGAAGGACATTACCCACAATGATCGACGTTGGTCTGGGCCATTGGAATCTCCTTCCTCTCTGACAAAGGGCTGGCTCTCTTCCACAAAGGTGGTGAGTCTCAGGGATCAGGGATGATCTACTCCTGGGTTTTCTTGTTTGCCACACAGTCTTCTGCCATGACTTTTACTGTGAGTCTTCACTAAGGGGTTGGTATCCAGCTGTGGGTTTTTGTCCGCCCCCACCCTCCTTCCTACTCCAGACCTTTCAGAATGCTCTGTGGCCTTTGGCCAATGAGGTCATGAGCTGGGTTCAAAGTATCCAATGGGGTCAGGCCAACATCATTCACTGTTACCATGCTGGGGAGGGGTAAAGTGCACGGCCTCAGACACTACCTTGAAGAAATGTTGCCAGAAAGTCTGATCGATACTTCTACAGTACAAGACGCTAGGGCTGGTTGTAACCGGCTCCCCTGAACACTTATGATCTCTATGATCTTGGTTTCCACTGTTCTCTGTACCCAATAGCTGGTGGCTGCTGTCTTAGTTTGGCCATTTTTTTTTGTCAGGTCCAATTTCTCCAGTTGGGATCAATTTAGAATGTCCAATTTAGGCCCATGATCACTTGACCACAAAATAAGAAGATCAAAGACAGTAAAGAATTATGATATGAACAATCATTTTTAAAAATTTCCTTAGGTTATACGTGATTCAGCACTAATAAGCAATTCATAAATAAGTACTGACATTTATCTAGTAACTTAAACAACCACAGAATGTCTCAAAGGGTCTCAAATTAAAGCTCAATTGAAGTCATTATAAACAAAGGAATTACTGCAGGTAATTTGCATACAGCAAGGTCCCAAAAAGAACAATGTAATATTAACTAGATAATCTCTTGCAGTGCAGCTGGTTGAGTTGTATGTGTTAGGCTGGAGAACCAACCCTTCCCACTGTTCTTCAAAATAGTGCCATGGGAAACTTTACCTCTGAGAGGACACTTTGTTTTTTGTTTGACATCTCATCTGGGAAAACATTGGTGATAATGTAGTGCTCATATAGTATGTGTTGGTTAGCTTAGTTGGCTGGTTTGTAATGTCAGGTGTCAACAACAGAACACGTTCAATTCCTGCACGGGCTGATATTACCATGAAGCATTCTCCTTCTCAAACTCTCCACTCAGCTATGATGTGGTGACTCCCAGGTCAAACCACTGCCAATTGCCTCTCTCTAATGACAGAGGTGGGACTACGGTGACTTTACCTTTAGTCACACAGTACTGCAATGAGTTTCAGCTTAGGTTGGACATTTCCCAACAAAGGAACATGAATCCACAATATTTGGACTTTAAATCAAGTCAATTGATAAACAGGCCCCACTTTATTGTAAGGTTTTGTTTTTAAAAAATCCTGCTCTGTTTGTGAACGCTGAGAATACTGACAGCAGGAGGAATTTCTTCAGCTAGAGGGTGGTGAATATGTGGAATTTATCGCCACCGATGGTTGTGGAGGCCAAGTCCTTGAGTGTATTTAAGACAGAGATAGATAGGTTCTTGATTAGTGAGAGGATCAAAGGTTATGGGGAGAAGGCAGGAGAATGAGATTGAGAAGCCTATCAGCCATGATCGAGTGGTGGAGCAGACTTGATGGGCTGAATGATCTAATTCTGCTCCTATGTCTAATATGATACCTGCCTTTATATTTTGGATGCTCCTGAGACAGAAAGGCTTAGTGAGAGATAGCTTCCAAAAACACTGGTCTGAAGAAGTTCATGGAGTATAAAGTCACATTGACTGATAGGACAAAAATTGCAATAGCAGATCGATCAACAATGTAACACACCGAACAAATTTTATTTTCCATTGATTTTGTATTTTGTGCTGCTAAGCATGAACAGGCTTTGATGGACACAAGCCAGTCTGTTGAAGTATAACACTGTGCACTTATTATTTTTATAGAGAAATGTTATATTGATTGAATTACTGAATCTGACCAATGTCTCTCTGTTCACTTACCTTACTGTGGACGGACGGATGGACACACTCACACACACCAAATCGCAATGGGTCTTTATGTTACAACTGCAGATCCAAATGCCAAATTAATATGGAGCAACATTTTCCAGCTCCCAGAAAAATTAAATGCACAGACTGCTTCCAGGAATGGTTGAAGCTGATGAACCTAAGAAAATATCTCCAGAAAACCTGAGCTCCTAATGCTCCCCTGGAGGAAAAGGGAGAATATTCCAGGGAGAATGCACTGAGGAAATAAGCCGAAATAATTAACCCTGAGAGTAAGTGAGTGCACAGAATGCAGGCTGGCACACGGACCTGTGCTTCCAATAGTGATTCACACTTCAGAACTTCAGTCTACAGAGTAAGCTGAGAGTGTTCCAGCTAATTTGCCTCAGATGTACCGGTTGGGGATGGAATCGATTAGCAAGTGTAATCCGACAATCTCGTTCTGGGTAATATTATATACTTGCAATTGGTGCCTCAGACGATTGCTGTGTACCTTGTAAAATTAACCAGATCAAATCTGTTAAATATCACCGGTTTAGTAAAAACAGCAGGTGAACACAATTCTGTACGTTCATCAAAAGGAACCACAGTATTTTAAAATCTTCAGTTATTTCCTCTCTCTGTCACTGGCAAATTAAGATAAAGTTTTGCAGGTTAGCTAAACATTCTCATCGAAATCCTGAATGCCTAAACTATCTGAAGCATTTACCTTAAAATGAGCCTAAGGATCAGGTAATTTACTCCACTTACTCTTAATGTACTGTACACTTATGTCAACACAGCCTCTACATACCATGAACACTTCTTTATAGCTCTTTAGAATTGCATTAATTGCATTTTAATGAACCAGTTTCATTTAAGCTCCTTCTGTTATTCTTGGCTGCTGGAAGGCTGTCGTTCAGGGAACAAATGTATCTGCCCATCTGCTGGCTGAGATTATGGAGCGTGAGCGCTGTATGATTACGATCAAAGTGCTCTGCAGCAGCTACACTCCACATTTGGCTATTCTACAGCAGTCATTTGACGCATTTATTTCATTCCCGATTCACATGTACCTCAGTCTGAGGAGGAGTTTACGCCAAAATAGTTCCAGTCTAGGCATGCAGTTTTCTTTTCAGAAAATCGCCCAAAACCAGTCAAATACAAGACCTGGAGTGGTACAAATATGGGGATTTGGTGAAAGAAATTTCGGAATTTTTTCAATTTCGTAAAACATTATCATTTTGTTTTCCTTCCTGTTAGCGGTGTTTCAGAGCTGAGACTCCCACTTCTGAGTCGAAAGCTGTGGGTTTACAGCTCGGTAAGGAAACCTGAGCACAAAGTCTCGGCTGACACTTCAGCACAGCATTAAGGGAGTGCTGCACTGTCAGAAGTGCCAAGACATGTGGATGTCATTCAAATGACTGGAGCCCCAGTCATTATTTACCCTGTAACCAAAGGTCACTAAAATGTCTGACCGTTGTCACATTGCAGCTGGTGGGAGCTTGCTGTGCCTGAAATGGCTATGTTTCCAGTGACTGTAACTTAAAAATGGCTCTAATGCACATTGAGGTATTCCAAAGTCATAAAAACAAACATTTGTTTCCCTCCCAAGTGGTTCTGATACCTAGTTAATAAATAGTAAATGAGATGTACTGACATTAAATGTTCCCCAAGCACTTGGAGGAAAGGGGAAATTGAAACTGCTGGAAATCAAGTAAAATTCTACAACCCTATTATAAAACCTAGTCCGAGCATGAGGTTGAGTTCTGCACTGATCACCAATACTAAGCCCTATGTGTTCCTGAATCAAGTATTTTTGCAGCTGTTTCAGAAGAGGTGAATCATTGTATTGGAACTGTATATCAGGGTGCTTTACAGAAAGTGATGGTACTGGTGCATACAGAAGAGGGACGTTATTGACCCAAGCAAAAAGTAAACAATCAGAAATAACCTCAAGTTAGGGTAAATTCTGAGCTGAACTATGTATTTAATCTACTTACTGGTGGTGGTATGCCAAGCATGCTATACTTGGTTATTGATGTTTTCTCAGTCGTCAAACTGCCTGGCTTAACTAAATGTATTTTTATCAACAAAGTGGAATCTTAACTTATCTAAAGAAAATACAAAAGGAGTGACACATTTTCTACTCCACCCACGTTTGCCCTTCTCCACCCACTGCAATTTCATCCGATGTTTATCATGTGCCTTTTATTGCTCAGTCCTTTGAGTATAGGAGTCGGGAAGTCATGTTGAGGTTGTCTAGGACATTAGTAAGGCCTCTTCTGGAATACTGTGCCACTTCTGGTCACCCAGTTATAGGAAGGATATTATTATTCTGGACAGGGTTCCGAAGTGATTTACCAGAATGTTCTTAGTGCGGAAGGTTTGAGTTATAAAGTAAGGCTGGACAGACTAGAATTTTTTCATTGGAGAATGGGAGGTTCAGAGGCGACCCGACAGAAGGTTATAAAATAATGAAGGGTATAGACAGAGCTGATAGTAGTTGTCCTTTCCCTAGGATGGGTGATTTTGAGATTAAGGGGCACATTTTTAAGGTGAGAGGAGAGAAATTTAAAAAAGACATAAGGTGCAATTTGTTTATACAAAGGGTGGTTCATGTCTGGAATGAGCTTCCTAAGGAAGTGATGCAAAATTACAACATTTAAAAGACATTTGGATAAGTACATTAATAGGAAAGGTTTGGAAGGATATGGGCCAAAAGGAGGCAGGTGGGACTAGTTTAGTTTGGGATTATGGACTGGTTGGACCGAAGGGTTGTTTCCATGTTGTATGTCTGTATGACTACAACTCTGTCACAACCTCATGCCCTCTGCACTACATTACCCAAACCCATTTGTATTTCCAAGCTTTTCACACATAGGCCAGATGCGCTTCACCTGCTGGCCCATTTGGATCAAACAATTCATAGTGGGCCATGTGGGTCTGTTTAAGCCCCCAATAGCAGTACCTTCAGGCTGATGTCTGAAAGCAGCTACCTCCCACCATCCGACCCTGACCCTCTTCCTTCTCAGCTTCATAAGTAGGTGCCCATGGCTCCAATAGGTGGCAGCTTGATCTTGCTCATATCTTCTGGGTGGCACTGGATAGCCAGTTCAGGGCCCGCTTCTACCTAGTACTCCTCCAATCGTGGCAATCTATCATAAAACAGAAGCATTGGAGGACCCTGCTTAAACCTAATATGTCCCTCGCCATTCCATAGTGCCCAGTTATCCCTCAGGTGGATATTCTAGGATAACAAGATTCCTCCCACTTTTCTCCCTCTGTTTTTGTCCGGGTAATTATGAGCTCCCAGGGCTGCATGGCTGTGGTATGTCCTTTACTCAAGAAGTAAGTTTTGGGGGAGTCAATGGTTGCATTTCCAAAATATGAAGGAGATGTTAGAAAACTGGAGGAGAAGTCAAGACCTAGCATTCTGACTAAGCTCTCAAGGCTGCATTGGCAGCCTTATGGGAATGAGCTACATTTTTCCCTGGGAATGTTTCCCACAGATCTGAAGGTGCCCATGAAGCAGAGAAGTGAAAGAACATTTTTTTTTCTTTACTTTTCGGGGGTGGGGGGGAGGGTTCAGAGAGGGGAGGAGTTATCAATATTTATAGAGATAATTTGAGAAGTGTCACCTGACCCTTCAAATAAAGGCAACCTGAAATTTACTTGTGAAACTTGCATACATAGTGCCATTAAATGAGTCTTGTTGCAGAGTGCCCCTACCTTTTGAGCTCGAAGCTCTGGGTTCAAGTCCTATGTCAAGACTTGATGGTATGGTCTCTGGATGCTTTCATAACATGGCCAAACAGTTCAACAATCAGCCTGTATATCCTTCTAGTACCTCTTGTGGTATTTGTAGGAGCAGACAAATTGTCCTTGTTAGTCATCCTGCAAAAGGCACTGGCAAACCAATACAGTGCTTACCATTAAGCACGGACCCATCTAATGGAAGTCTATGGTTTCCAATGTGCCATAGGGCATGGTACTTAAAGAGAAGATCATAGAATGGTGCAAAATATAATATACTTACTCAATTAAACCCCTTCATCTTTTTGAACACCTCGAATGAATTCCCTCTTAATTCGGCCCACTGTAGGGAGAACAATCCCATCTTCTGCAGACTCTTTGTGCAATTGACCTAGCAACATTTCTACTGCACCATCTTGATCTTGATAAGGAGATGCCCAGAATTGTGCAGATTTACACCATCTAGATCTAACTAGTGTTGTAGAAAGGTTCAGCATCACCTATTTGTTTTTGTACTCTTTAGTTACAAAGGTAAGGCTCTTGGTTTCAAACAACTTTACAACTTATCATGCCAACTTCAAAACTATGTACTTACACCCTCTCTTCAAAATTGTCAGAAACTGAAGACCTGAATGTTAGAGTCATAGAGTGGTACAACACAGAAGCAGACCCTTTGGTCCAACTTGTCCATGTCAACCAGATATCCTAAATTAAACTAGTCCCATTTGCCAGCACTTGGCCTATATCCCTGTAAATCCTTCCTATTCATGTACGCATCCAGATGCCATTTAAATGTTGTAATTGTACCAGCCTCCACCATTTCCTCTAGCAGCTCATTTCATACACGCTCCACTCTTTGCATAAAAGAGTTACCTCTTATGTCCCTTTTAAATCTTTCCCCTCTCACTCTATGCCCTCTAGTTATGGACTCACCCAACCCTAGGCAAAAAACCTTGACTGTTCACACTCTCCATGCCCCTCATGATTTTATAAACCTCTATAATATCACCTCTCAGCCTCCAACAATCCAGGGAAACCAGCTCCAGGCTATTCATCCTCTCCCTGTAGCTTAAACCATCTAACCCTAGCAACATCCTTGTAAATCTTTTCTGAACCCTTTCAAGTTTCACAACATCTTTGCTATAGGAGGGAAACCAGAATTACACACAATATTCCAAATGTAGCCTAACCAAAGTCCTGTACAGCTGCAACATGACCTCTCAACTCCTATACTCAGTGCTCTGACTAATAATGGAAAGCATACTAACTGCCTTCTTCACTATCCTATCTACCTGAGACTCTATTTTCAAGTAACTGTGGAGCTGCACCCAAGGTCTCTTAGTTCAGCAACACTCCACAGACCCTTACCATGAAGTGTAGAGGTCCTACCCTGATTTGCCTTTCCAAAATGCAGCACCTCACATTTATCTAAATTAAACTCCATCTGCCACTCCTTGGCCCATTGGCCCCTCTGAACCTTCTTCACTGTTCACTACACCTTTTTTGGTGTCATCTGCAAACTTACTAACTATATCTCCTATGTTCACATCCAAATCATTTACATAAATGAAAAAAAGCAGTGGACCCAGCACCCATCCTTGTGCTCCATTGCTGATCACAGGCCTCCAGTCTGAAAAGCAACCCTCCCCCACCACCCCTATGTTTTTACCTTTGAGCAGATTCTGTATCCAAATGGCTAGTTCTCACCTGAATTCCATAAGATCTAACCTTGCTAACCAATCTACCACGAGGAACCTTGTTGAACATCTTACTGAAGTCTATATAGATCACGTCTACCACTCTGACCTCATCGTTGCTGTTTGTTAATTCTTCAAAAAACTCAATCAAGTTAGTGAAACATGACTTCCCATGCACGAAGCCATGTTGACTATCCCTAATCAGTCCTTGCCTAACCAAATATATGTAAATCCTGTCCCTCAGTATTCTTTCCAACAACTTGTCCATCACCAATGTCAGGCTCACTGGTCTATAGTTCCCTGGCTTTTCCTTATCATCTTTCTTAAATAGTGGCACTACATTGGCCAACCTCCAGCCTTCTGGCACATCACCTTTGGCTATCAATGATACAAATATCTCAGCAAGGGACCCAGCAATCACTTCCCTAGCTTCCTGCAGAGTTCGCAGGTACACCTGATCAGGTCCTGGGATTTATACACTTTTTATTCATTTCAAGACATCCAGCATCCTCTCCACTCTAATATGGACATTTATCAAGATGTCACCACCTTTTTCCTCACATTCTGTACCTTCCATATCCTCTTTCACAGTAAATACTGATGCAAAATGTTCATTTAGTATCTCCCCCATCTCCTGCGGTTCCACACATAGGCTGCCTTGCTGATCTTTGAGTGGTCCTATTCTCTCCCTAGTTACCCTTTTGTCCGTAATGTATTTTAAAATTCTTTTGTTTTCTCCTTAACCTTATTTGCCAAAGATATCTCATGTCCTCTTTTTTGCCCTCCTGTTTTCCCTCTTAAGTATACTCCAACTGTCTCTATACCCTTCTAAGGATTCACTAGATCTCTGTTGTCTATACCTAACATATCCTTTCTTCTTCTTCTTGACCAAAACCTCAATTTCTTTAGTCATTCAGCATTCCCTACACCTACCAGCCTTGCCTTTCACCCTAATAGGAACATATTGTCTCTGGACTCTTGTTATCTCACTTTTGAAGACTTCCCATTTTCCAGCCATCCCTTGACCTGTGAACATCCACATCCAATCAATTTTTGAAAGTTCTTGCCTAATAAAAATTGGCCTTCCTCCAATTTAGAGCTTAAACTGTTAGATCTTGTCTATCCTTTTCCTCCACTATCTTGATACTAATAGAATTATGGTCACTGGTCCCAAAGTGCTTCCCCATTGACACCTCAGTCACTTGCCCTGCCTTATTTCCCAAGAGTAGGTCAAGTTTTGCACCTTCTCTGGTAGGTACATCCACAAACTGAATAAGAAAATTTTATTGTACACTCTTAATAAATTACTCTCCATCTAAACTGTTAACACTATGGCAATCCCAGTCTATGTTTGGAAGGTTAAAATCTCCTACCATCACCACCCTATTATTCTTACAAAGAGATCTCCTTACAAATTTGTTTCTCAATTTCTCACTGAATTTGGGGAGTCTATAGTACAATCCCAATAAGGTGATCATCCCTTTCTTATTTCTCAGTTCCATCCAAATAATTTCCTTAAGTACAGCCATAATCATTGAATCATAGAATCCCTACAGTGTGGAAACAGGCCCTTCGACCCAAGTCCACACTGACCCTCCAAAGAGCAGCCCACCCAGACCAATTTCACTACACTATACTTATGCACCCAACCTACACATCAGTGAAAACTATGGACAATTTAGCATGGTCAATCCACCCAAACCTGCGCATCTTTGGATTGTGGGAGAAAACCGGAGCACATGGAGGAAACCCATGAAGACATAGGGAGAATGTGCAAGCTCTACACAGACCGTTGCCTGAGGCTGGAATCAAACCTGGGTTGCTGGCGCTGTGAGGCAGCAACGCTAACCACTGAAACACCGTGCCATCCCCATGTAATGTTATCCCTTAACAAAATGCTACTCCCCTCCTCTCTTGCCCCCTTTCTATCCTTCCTATAGCGTTTTTATCCTGGAATATTAAGTACCAGTCCTGTCCCATGTCTCTGTAATTGCTATGATATCCCAGTCCCATGTTCCTAACCATGCCCTGAGTTCATCTGCCTTCCCTGTTAGGCCTCATGCATTGAAATAAATGCCATTTGATTTACTTCCTTCTCTGCTTTGTTCCTGCCTGTCCTGACTATTTCACTAGCTTCTTTTCCCAACTGTACCAGTCTCAAACTGATCTCTTCCCTCACTATCACCCTGAGTCCCACTCTGCCCCTCCCACCTTACTCGTTTAAATCCTCCCAAGCAGCTGAAGCAAATCTTGCTCCCTGTATATTAGTCCCCTTCCAATTTGGGTGCAATCTGTCTTTCCTGTACAGTTTACTTCCACCCAGAACAGATTCCAATGATCCAAAAATGTGAACCCTTCTCCCCTGCATCAGCTCCTCAGCCATGCATTCATCTGCTCTATCCTCCTATTCCTACCCTCACTAGCTTGTAGCACTGGGAGTAATCCAGATATTACTACCCTCAGGGACCTCCTTTTTAAAATTCCTTGCTTGCCTTCAGATACAGCATGTTCAGAGCCTTTACTAGACCCACAATAGAACCATGTCAGTTCTAACAGATTCAGCAGGCCAAAGAGACGCACAATTATTAAAATTACTAGAGTATCCTGGGAAGGAGAAATGGCAGCTTATCATGGGTGTGACTGAAGGAGGAGCCCATCCTCCACCCACTCCCAGGTTAACATGTCTGATGTTAATCGAATGGAATAGAAATTGGTCAGATTGCCCCAAATGACACCCCACATTTGGGGTAAAAATAAAACTGGGAAATCTTGTAAGATACAAATCAAATTTGCTTTGTGGCTGCAGGGGTGATGATTCATAACAAGCTTGTGCCCATCAAGGGGTAGATCACTAAAATGGAAAATTGATCAGCCAACCTCACCCCGATGGTCGTGGCACATTATTCCTGTGCATCCACACTCTGATGTGTCAGCAGTGCCGCTGGACATCAGGGATGGGATTTTTGGTTCCTACTCGGAGTCTCAGGGTCAGAGCCTGTGATGGCCCTTACCTCAAATTGTGTCAGGAATAATCACCGTTTTGTAATTCATTTGAGGGATGTGGGTATTGCTGACGAGGCCGGCATTTATTGCCCCATCCCTGGTTACTGTTGAGAATCTAATCTAATCTAATCTAATCTTGTTGAGGCTGCACTCAGCCAGGCAAGTGGGAAATGTCCTATTGCACCTCTGACTTGCATCTTGTAGATGGTGAACAGGCCTTTAGGAATCAGGAGATGAGTTACTTAGTGCTGGATTCCGAGCTTCTGATCAGTTTGGTAGCCCCAGTATTTATATGGCTAGTCTAGTTTCTGGTCAGTGGTAACCCCAGGATGTGGCTAGTGGGAGATTCAGTGTTGGTGATGCCACTGGATGTAAAGGAAAGATGTTTGGATTCACTCTTGTTGGAGATAGTCATTGCCTGGCACTTGTGAGGTGTGAATGTTACTTGCCACTTGTCAACCCAAACTTGGATATTGTCCATGGTTTGCTGCATTCGGACATGGTCTGCTTCAGTATCTGAGGAGTCAATTGACAATTAGTGGCCTGAAGAGACGCTCTTGTCCAATTAGGGATGTCAGGTGGTGTCTCAAAGCTGGTGGGACAATAGAAGGAGATGCTGCCTGTCATTACAGATAAGGGAGGGACTGAGTGTGAACACTCTGAGGTATTCTCTCAGCAGTTTCTAAAATCTATAGATTTAAAAATGACCACAACAGCTGGTGTTCTCTCTTTCTGCCTCCAGCTATTCAGTTATTTTGCTATTCACCTAAACATGGCCAGGCACAAGTAATGGACACCAGGGCACACAACATGAAAAGATTGTAGGGAACATGGACATCTGTATCACCTGTGTCCTACAACAGAAAGTTTCCAACCATCATGTGGGCAACTTTAACAGTGCCCGCAGCATTCAATATTGTGAGAAAATTGGAGCTGGCTGTACGTTTCTGCAATTGACCTCTTGTCGAATCCAAGCTCACCTTCATTCTACTGCGATGGACAAGCTGTGTGGCTGTCAACTTCTTCCTTTATAACCCAGTATATGTCCCGCAGAAAAACCTTCATCTTAGAGTGTCCTGCTTTCAGGTACCAAAGGAAAACCTGCCTTCTGGCTGGCCACAGCTACTCAAAGAGGCAGTGAAGACAGCAATAACACGGCAGTGTTTCAGAGAGCCCCTCGCCTGATCTGCCATTCATGTCGACTAGCTCCAATTAGAATCGCAGAATACCTACAGTGTGGAAACAGGCCCTTCAGCCCAACAAGTCCACACCAACCCTCCAAAGAATATCCCACCCAAACCGATTCCTCTACATTTACCCCTAACTGATACATCCCTGAACACTTTGGGCAATTTAGCATGGTCAATTCACCTGACCTGCACAACTTTGGATTTTGGGAGGAAACCAGAGCATGTGAAACCGGAGAATGTGCAAACTCCACACAGACAGTCACCGAAGTCTGGCATTGAACCTGGGTCCCTGGTGCTGTGAGGGAGTAGTGCTAACCACTGAGCCACCATGTTGCACCATTCTCATACTGCACCGATTTTTGGATGTACAGATGATGAGTCACCAGGCGTGACTGAGCTGCAAATGGGCTGAGGTTAAGGGATGGTCAATTTGCCCAAGATTCCGAAGAGGGGCTGAATTTTGGGGTCACACCCCAGGCCCTAGGCGTTGTCATGGATCTGGCACAGAACCAAGGTGTTAACTGAACTGTCAATCTGGGTGACAGGACTGCATACCCAAATGACGTGACAGAAACTGGCTCCAAATGTAATGGAGAGCAATTCCTGTGCTCAGGTTGGAAGTCAACTTGCATACCTCTTTAAGAAAGCATTTGCGTTTCCGTCACTCTTGTACAAAAATAAAAGACATTTCAAACTCCAGGGAGAAGATTCCTCCACCATCACACATCAGTGGAAGCTGAGGTCTGAGATTCCAGTCCCTCTGTGCTTGAGAGTATAGGATGACAGGATGGACATTTCCCATACTACTACTCCCACTCCCTTTCATTGTGGGTTCCTAAGTCTCCTCCCAATGGAAACCCAGATCTGCAAGACCACATTGCAGCTCAGTTGGTCACTGCCACTTTAAATTCTGGATTCTGAATTTCCAGCCTGATGCTCTGCCTTGTGCAGTGTCAGCTCAGCCAGATTTTACACAGAGCACATGGTTCCAAGTTTGATCCTGTGCCCTGTCACTCCTGCAAATTAGGTGTCTCACACTGATTCAATAAAATGGCATATAAGTCACTAGCATTCATGAGGTGAGTTATTAAAGCACAAAGGACATCTGAGTTTCAATGAATCAGGGATACAGAATTAAATTGCACTGAATTGCAATTCTATAAGTGGAGGAAAAAGTTAAATATGTGTGCTCCCCCAATGCTAATGGGTGAGATCGCCAATTTGGTACTGTCTCTTCTCTGACTTCATCACTTAGTTTCCCCTCTGTTGGAAGTCTGACTGGCAGCGTCCCACATAATTCAACTTGCCTGACCGCCATCTTATCCACTGTGCAATAATCCACAAAACCCAACCTGTGACATGGTATCACATGGGAAGGGCATCAAATGGATTGGCACATGACCAAGCCAGGGCAAGGAACAGTGGGGCTCCAAATTGTCAGAGGATACTGTGCAGAGCAAACCTCTGTAGCTCTGCTCCATTGCCCTGTGTGCCACAGGCCCAGAGGCACTGCCACCCTTGCCGCCATGCCACTTGCAATCTTTGGGAAGACATGTTGCCTGCACCTCTACTCTTGATGTGAGGATGCAACGGGCAAGAAAAAAAGACCAGACAGCACTTTCTGACGCTGTACATTATAAGGTATAAGGAGAACTCCTATTCAATGTGTCTCTGTGAAAACAAGAAAAAATGCAGCTGTATGCACTAATGCCAATGAATGATGTTGCCCAGATCATGTAGGTGGTGGCTGGGGATTAAATTCATTGAATTCGAGTTAAATTATATGCGGATGGGCAATTAAACATATGAACTGCCCACTGACAATGGGTGAATTTCCCCTTTTGTTAGCTTCCTGCTTCTAACTTAATCACTTACAGTTTTCCCGCCGCCAGGAAGCAAGAGAGACCTGCAAAGTGGCTATTTGAAGTAAACTAGAAATGTTTGGTTTGATTTTTTTTTGTAGCTCCCCACGCTAAAGAACGAATCAGTCTAAACTCAAGTTCTGTTCCCTCTTTGTGTTATAATAAGCTCCTGTTATTGCTGTTTGGCTTTCCCTTGTGCACCTGGGTAGATGCAGTCATGCTTTGTCCTAACAGCATCTTTGCCTAACTAAACAGCCCTGACCAGCAACAAAGCTTTCAATGGCTTTGCTTGTATGGACAGTGACCTCAGCGTGACCTTGAGTTGTGAGTTAAGGATCAAATTACAAGTCCTCATCTATCCGTCTGCATGAGGTCTTTAAGCTTCAAAAGGAAAACGTAGCCTGTTTTAGCAGGTGAAAGCCCGCGTATCTTCACTAAAAGAAATTAATGACCTCTTCTGCACTTGGCTGTCACAATAATGTCCCCAGGCTCCTCATTTCAGGGAGACACCTGTTCCAGCAGCATGTCTGCAGTAACTAAGAAAATAAACTCCAAGTAATGATTGAACAGATAAGTCCTTAAAACACTTTAACTCTGAAATGACGCCATGCGGTGTTAGTGCACTCATTGAGTTAATGCTTCTCTCAAATTAGCAGGCAAAGGAATTTGATACAGATGCATGAAATCATCCCTCGACTGTGCTGGAAGTTTAAAGTTCTGATGATAGTGTTAAATAGGCAATATAGAATTTGCCGTTCATTATATATCAGTCCTGGTTTTCCTTTTCCATTGATTCATTGTCAGTGAGAGGAGGGTTTTGTGGCACAGTCGGAAATTTCGGGTTGGGGGTTTCCCTCCAAGAAGGTCATCTTCCCCAAAAGGCACCCTGCACCGGCCAGACTGTGCGAGCCTCATTACTAAGTTAAAAATCACACAACACCAGGTTATAGTCCAACAGGTTTAATTGGAAGCACTAGCTTTCGCAGCGAAACTCCTTCATCAGGTGATCACTATCACCTGATGAAGGAGCAGCGCTCCGAAAGCTCGTGTGCTTCCAATTAAACCTGTTGGACTATAACCTGGTGTTGTGTGATTTTTAAATTTGTACACCCCAATCTCTCATTATTGCTAGGGATGGACAATAAATGATGGCCCAAGTCAGCAATGCACACAGTGAAGATTTTAAAAATGTGCTCTCATAGCATGGCTAAACAAGTTGACTGTTGTAAATCCTTCCAAATATGCTTCGCGGCAAGATTAGAAGAATTCCCTGGTCAGCTATCCTGCAGAAAGCAGTGGCAAAACAGCACAGACCAATCCCCTCAGAAATGTGGGGTGGGATAGCAGACTGACTGTGTGTCTGAAGCTCTTTGCAAAGTTGGTTCAGAATGACCATCCTTTGGCTCTTTGTCTTTCTTTTAATCAATTCTATTAATGACCTGTGAATGTTTTCCTCTTCCATCTTTATTTTGTACAATTAGTGAATTGTTTTTCTTTGGTATGATCATAGCCATGTAATAATGATTAAAGGGCTACTCACACACTTTCATTTCATCAGTAATTAATAGAAAAGTTGAATTGCTAAGACCTACTGTCTCAATGTAAGGGAACAAGGTGCTGATACGGCAACAAAGCACATTTTGTGAATTTGCACAGTATCTGTCAGAGCCTAATTTAGAGTGTATCATCATTGCTGGTGACAGTAATATGGAGTTAGCCTGCATATGGATACGTTGAGAAATCAGGCGTAGATCCTAATTGCAGGCATCTTATCTGCAATGCACCCTGCACTAGAGAGTGAGCACCTCATTGTATCATTTTAACAATTTAACAATATATGCTTATCAGCACGTTAGCAATTTCTTGAGTTTTCCTGGGAATTTGCTAAGTATTACAGTATTTTCAAACATCAAAACTCATCCCTAGCTGGGTGCTGGTAGGGAGTCAAAACTGAAAAGGAAATGAATATTAGTAGGGGATTCATGGCTTTTTTTTTCCATCCAGTCACTTGTTTTGCACATTTTGTGACAATTCTGCTTGAAACATTGCCGCACTCATTGTTGTTCACTCAGGAAAACCATTGTTTTTGTGTTATTTCCAAAAACAGTAGAGGAAGAAGGGAATCTCATCAGATAATTGAGATGGAATACAGACAGCTGATTGTAACCACAAGCACTGAATTTCAGTCAGAGGCATGCGACCATTATATATTTGACCAAAAAAAAGTAGAATGGTGTAATATCTTGGAACTTAATCTCCAGGCAATCATTGTCACAGGGACAGCACTGCTCGTGGCTGTATGGCATCACTATTCTGACCTTACATGCTTTAGGATCCTGCCAATCTTCCATGGAGATCAATTTACAACTCACAACTGCAGTACAGAGGTGCTTGAACAGAGCAAACAATGCTTGGAAGGGTAGTCAATCTGTACCAACACTGCAAGTAAAGAAATTAGATGGATCTGGTGGAGATGTAAATCAAAGATTGTACCTGCTGTTTGTAAAAAAAAATAGGGGCAATGATTATGATCTGAAATTGTTGAATTTGATGTTGAGAGTCTGTACACTGTTAAGAGGCTGCAAAATGACAAATTGAAAGCTGAGTTGCTGTTATGCAAGCTTCTATTGAGCTTCATCATTACAAGATGTAGGGGCCCAAGGATAGAGACTTTAACTTTCCTGATATTGATTGGGAAAGCTATAGCTCAAGTTCGTTAGATGGGTCAGTGTTTGTTCAATGTGTGCAGGAGAGTTTCCTGACACAATATGTAGACAGGCCAACAAGAGGTGAGGCCATACTGGATTTGGTTCTGGGTAACGAACCAGGCCAGGTGTTAGAATTAGAGGTAGGTGAGCACTTTGGGGATAGTGACCATAATTCGGTGATTTTTACACTCGTGATGGAGAGGGATAAGTGTGTACTACAGGGCAAGAATTATAGCTGGGGTAAGGGAAATTATGATGCGGTGAGGCATGACTTAGGATGTGTGGCTTGGAAAAGTAGACTCCAAGGCAAGAGTGTAAATGATATGTGGAACTTGTTCAAGGGGCAACTATTGAGTGTCCTTGATAATTATGTACCTGTCAGGCAGGTAGGAAAGGGTCGTGCGAGGGAGCCGTGGTTTAATAAGGAATTGGAATCCCTTGTTAAATGGAAGAGGGCGGCCTATCTCAAGATGAGACGTGAAGGTTCAATTGGGGCGATTGAGAGTTATAGGGTAGCCAGGAAGGACCTGAAGAGAGAGCTAAAAGCAGCAAGGAGGGGACACGAAAGGTCCTTAGTAGATAGGATTAGGGAAAACCCTAAGGCTTTCTATAGGTATGTTAGGAATAAAAGAATGACTAGGGTAGGAATAGGTCCAGTCAAGGATAGTAGGGGGAAGTTGCGTGTGGAGGCGGAAGAGATTGGGGAGACACTGAATGAATACTTTTCTTCAGTATTCACTCAGGAACAGGGCATTGTTGTCGATGAGAATACTGAGGCACAAATAAGTAGAATGGATGGCTTTGAGGTATGTAGAGAAGAGGTGTTGGAAATCCTGGAAAAGGTGAAAATAGATAAGTCCCCTGGGCCTGATGGCATTTATCCTAGGATTCTCTGGGAAGCAAGGGAGGAGATTGCAGAGCCATTGGCCTTGATTTTTATGTCCTCTTTGTCTACAGGAGTAGTGCCAGAAGACTGGAGGATAGCAAATGTGGTTCCCTTGTTCAAAAAGGGGAGTAGGGATAGCCCTAGTAACTATAGGCCGGTGAGTCTCACTTCTGTTGTGGGCAAAGTCTTAGAGAGAATTGTAAGGGATAGGATTTATGCACATCTAGATAGGAATAATGTGATCAAGGATAGTCAGCATGGTTTTGTGAAGGGCAAGTCATGCCTCACAAACCTTATTGAATTCTTTGAAAAGGTGACGAAGGAGGTTGATGAGGGGAAAGCGGTAGATGTGGTATATATGGATTTTAGTAAGGCGTTCGATAAGGTTCCCCATGGTAGGCTACTGCAGAAAATACGGAGATATGGCATTGAGGGTGAGTTGGAGGTTTGGATTAGGAATTGGCTGGATGGAAGAAGACAGAGGGTAGTAGTTGATGGCAAAGTTTCTTCATGGAGTGCCGTCACTAGCGGTGTTCCGCAAGGATCTGTTTTGGGACCATTGCTGTTTGTCATTTTTATAAATGACCTGGAAGAGGGGTTAGAAGGTTGGGTGAGCAAGTTTGCGGATGACACGAAAGTCGGAGGAGTTGTTGACAGTGAGGAAGCATGTGGCAGGTTACAGCAGGATATAGAGAAGCTGCAGAGCTGGGCAGAAAGGTGGCAGATGGAATTCAATGTAGCTAAGTGCGAGGTGATTCACTTTGGGAAGAATAACAAAAAGATGGGGTACTGGGCTAATGGTCGGATACTTGGTAGTGTGGATGAGCAGAGGGATCTTGGTGTCCATGTACACAGATCTCTGAAAGTTGCCACCCAGGTAAATAGTGCGGTGAGGAAG
The DNA here is from genome assembly GCF_037043375.1 of Chiloscyllium plagiosum. NCBI lineage: Eukaryota > Metazoa > Chordata > Chondrichthyes > Orectolobiformes > Hemiscylliidae > Chiloscyllium > Chiloscyllium plagiosum. Next base: position 62,109,598 of record NW_028270156.1, read on the forward strand.
GCATATGGCGTACTGGCTTTTATTGGTAGAGGAATTGAGTTCCGGAGTCCTGAGGTCATGATGCAGTTGTATAAGACTCTGGTACGGCCGCATCTGGAATATTGTGTGCAGTTTTGGTCGCCATACTATAGGAAGGATGTGGAGGCATTGGAACGGGTGCAGAGGAGGTTTACCAGGATGTTGCCTGGTATGAAAGGAAAATCGTATGAGGAAAGACTGAGGCACTTGGGGCTGTTTTCACTAGAGAAAAGAAGGTTTAGGGGTGACTTGATTGAGGTGTACAAGATGATTAGGGGGTTAGATAGGGTCGACAGTATGAACCTTTTCCCGCGTATTGAGTCGGGTATTACAAGGGGGCATAGCTTTAAATTAAGGGGGGGTAGATATAGGACTGATGTTAGGGGTAGGTTCTTCACTCAGCGAGTCGTTAGTTCATGGAATGCCCTGCCAGTAACAGTGGTGGACTCTCCCTCTTTATGGGCATTTAAGAGGGCATTGGATAGGTATATGGAGGATAGTGGGTTAGTGTAGTTTAGGTGGGCTTGGATCGGCGCAACATCGAGGGCCCAAGGGCCTGTACTGCGCTGTATTCTTCTATGTTCTATGTTCTATGTTCTAAGTCAGAGTGGCTTAGAGACTTAACATAGCAAATGATCAGAAGCTGAGCATCATACTTGCAGACTAAATAGAGTGTTCAGCAAAGCAACCATCAATCTGTTTGGGCTCTCCACATTTTTATAATGCTTTTCATGACCTCAGGATGTTTTGAAATGCTTTCCAAATGATGAAGTACTATGTTAATATAGGAAACTGGCAATCAAGTTGTGCTCGGCCATTTCTGACAAAGAGTGGTGGATAGGACCATCAAATTTGTTTTTAAGTGATGTTGATTGAGGGATAAATAGGAACAGGACACTGCGAAGAACTCTATATTAATGTTTCAGCATGCAGCGTAGCCAAATAAGTTTCTATAGTGGCTCAATGTGGAATGTGATTCACATTCTCAGTTTGGACCAGATTTAAATCAAAATTCCAAATGTGTATCCCCTTCCAAAATCCCTTTGCTTTGTAGACATGAGCTTTATAGGAAATGGAGATATTCTCCTGAGCTAGAAATTTAAATTTAGTCTGGATTAAATGGTGTTCCTAAATATCTCTGCTGAAGTGCATCATTGCGCTAGACATTATAACTTCCAGGTACTTCAGTAAACTTAACAAAAACTGCATTTGACATGTAGACATGTCATGATGTTCTGAGAATAGACCTCTGTCTTGGTTTGAAATGCAAATGTGTGCATTCATTTATCTAAAGTCATGCTGGTTTGACATCTGTGTTGAAACCTTATGTGTATTCTTGCAGATGATGTTGTGGACGTCTGAGCTTCTGTACTGAATTTTAATAGTACCATCTGGTACATTTGTAGGTTGGTGTTCTTCCATTAACTGTTTGAAGTTCAGAGCAGTTAGTTCCTTGCAACAGCCCAAGCATGCACTGATCTATTGCCAAGGATGTCCTGCACTTTGTATCATTATCTCACTATGTCATATCCTCATTAAAGGAATTTTCTCCTGTTAGTCTGATGGTAATGGAGATCAAAGAAGTGTATTTTGGAACTGATGCATGAGCAGAAAGCTTTGGTGACCATCTGTAAAATCAACTAACTTCTTGACCAGTTCTTCTTTTAATCAAATTGGGTTTTGAATTTCAGTTATGTCTGTTTTCAACAGGGGAGTGACCCAAATAGATTGACGCTTTGATGAACTTAAAATGTTGTATTCACAATAGCATTGCCTTGTGTTAGTATAGTATTTTGCCTTACCTTGGTACAATAGGCTGCAGTGTGTTTTAATATGTTCTGTAATTTGTAAATAAATATTATAATTGTAACCCATATTAGTCTTGTCTTCCATGCAGTATTTCCGCTTTTAGTACTGACTGGAGGCTAATGACTGTTCAGTTGGCAGTTTTACTGTAATTAAAGTAATTGCACATCCTGGGATATGCAGCACAGACTTGCATCAGGAGGAGACAAGAATAGCTAGTAAGGAGCATATTATTGCCATTATCAGGTGAAACCATTTCAAAACTCTGAATTATAATATCTGTGATTGGATTCACCATTAGTGCAATATATTTTCTACATTTTGAGGTCTATTTTCTCACTGAAGAGAGGTGCACGGTTTAAAAAAGTATTCAATTAATTTATACCTAGCTTCCTCTCTCTGTTAGCTAGTTGAAAAAAAAACATAAATCATAAGTAAACCTTTTCGTACAACTATGAATCTTCGGTGACGCTTCTCATTAACATTTTAAAAAATGTCTTCCTAGGCCTGCTTGTTCAATATTTCTCATTACAGTACTTCATTTGGTTTTCTATCCTATTTTTCTACTTGTCTCCTACTTGTCCTGTTCCACTCAGTCTCCCAGTTTGGCTGCCACCTCAATGTCTGTATGTATCTCTCCTTTTTTCTCATTCATTCTGTTGATTTGAGTCAGCCTTCTCTCATGGTTTCCATTTTGTATCCCAAATTCTATGTATCTCGATTTATTACCCATAAGCCTCTCACATACTCACATTTCCTTTCTCTCTGTATAACTCTGCTTTTCAGTAAGAATTAAAACAGAATCAGACTATGAAGTAACTAAGGACATTTCTCCCCAGCATATAGCCACATCTGTCACCTCAGCCAGCTTCCTAATCTACAAACTAGCCCCTCTAAAGTCTGACCTCCATGCAAATATTTCAGTCATGTCATGGAAAGTAGCAATAGACCAAAGGTGTCTGGGAGGGTGTGGGCGAGAGTAAAGGGCTGAGATGGAGCAGCGAGTGCAACAGAGTGCCTGGTCCTGAGCTGTCATGACCTTTTCCCAAGAACAAATAGTCTCCTTACTGTTGTCATGCTAGATCCAAAGGCATTGTTGTAATTACTGAAACAGAGATGGGGAGTTGCAGGGAACAAAATGGGTTAAACCTATTGTTGTGTAAGTGGGTTTTGAAGTTCAAAAGCGAGTTCACTCCAGAGCCAATATGTCCCAGACTTGAATGGAGTGTAACTACAAGACAAGGTTCACTTGACATGTCAAAGAAAGATATCTGCCACTCCATTTAAGCTAATAAAGTGTCTCAGTGGAAATGTCATTAGATTGAGTAATCCAGAGGTCCAGGCAAATGCTTTGATGATAAATACAAAACAAAACTGGAAAATTTGGCAGGTCTGGCAGCATCTGTGGAGGGGGAGAGAGAGAGAGAGTTAATTTTCGAGTCCAGTGTGGCTCTTCTTCAGACTTGAGTTCCAATTCGACCATCTCAACTGGTGGAATTTAAATTCTGTTAATAAAAATCTGGAATTGAAAGCTAGTCTCGACAATGATGACCATTGCTATCATCAATTATCATGAAAACACATCTAGTGTTCTTCGGAGAAGGAAATTTGTGATCCTTACCCATCTAGTCACATGAATTCTGATATCACTCATCTTTATTTATTTCGTTTTTATCTCATGCACCCAAAGCAGCTTTTGCTTTCTTGAATCAGTTTGATTGCAGCAGTAACAAATTAAACCAAGAAGCAAGGAATCAAAAGGATGGTCGAGGCAGAATAATTATGGAGCAGTTTCTAGATTTATATAAATCAAAAGATCATCTTTGGGTTTCTTCCCATAACTCAATCCTGCTCCTTCTGACAACAGCTTTGTAGCTTACTAAAAGCCTGTACTGTTCTCTAAAGAAACTCGTGGTCGTAATTGGAAATAAATTATGCTTTACATCATGCACTGAAACAAAGTAGTTTTCTCAGTAACACTAAATATCAATGATCAGAACTCATATTGATTTGCCAAATTGGTCAGATTGTGAATATGTCACCTTCAAGTGCACACATCTCTTGCTGCTTGGAATTTTTCTACATTTAATTCCATGCTGATTTTTATCAACAGATATCAGTGGGAAGATTCAAACTGAATATTGGAGATGTTGGACTACATTAAGCAGGCTGTCTGCCGAAGTCTTGGATTATTTCCAACTATACCATGTGAAAAGAAAGAAACACTCATTCAGAAGACATTTTCACAACCTTAGGGCATCCGATGCACTTTGCAGCCAATTAAATATTTTTATTATAGTGTAGCCAGCTACTTTCTACACATCAAGATCCCACAAATCATACAACATGGATCGGCAGACAATCTGTTTTTAAGTATTTGTTAAAGGTCAACAATTGACCAGGACTTTCTGAGATATTTGCTGCTCTTCATTAAAAAAGTGTCTCAGGTTCACTGCTGAGGACTACCACTGAACAAAAGCTGAGACCAAAACCACACAGGAAAGTAAGACACACTGACAAACATCCAAAACTGTGACCTCTATCACTTTGAAGGACAAGAACAGCAGATGAATGGGAACACCATGCCTGCAAGTTCCCCTCCAAGGCCACCCACCAAGCTGTATTGCTGTCCCTTCACTGGTGCTAGGTCAAAACCCTAGAACATCCTTAGTGACAACAGTGAGTGCACCAACACCACACCAACTGCTGCAGTTCAAACAGCAGCTCACCACTACCTTCCCAAGGACAATTAAGTATGAGCAAATAATGCTAGCCTAGCCGGCAATACACAAATCTCATAAAAGAAATACACACATCCTTCTTTTAAGTCAGCCTGCTTAATGTTGTCTTGTTTTAAAGTCATGTTTTTTATGGTCTGATTTGCTGAGTTACACACCATTGAGAATCATCACATTGGCATCATAGTGCTTTCTGTACACCACTGTGCAGCGACTTATTTAAGGCTGATTGAATGTCAGGTCATCGAAACATAGAAAATAGGAGCTGGTGAAGGTCATTTGATCTTTTGATGAGCCTTTTCCACAAAACATGACAAGCATGGCTGATCAACCAATTGAATAGCTAGTTCCTGCTTTTCCCTCATTCTTTAATTCCTTTAGCCCCAAGAACATAAGACATCGAAGTGGAGTAGGCTATCTGGCCATTCTAGCCTGCTCCACCATTCAAAAGGTCATGCCTGATCTTTTTGTGGATTCAGCTCCACTTACCCACTCACTCACTATAACCCTTAATTCTGCTACTGTTCAAAAATCTATCTATCTTTGCCTTAAAAACATTCAACTGCTTCACTAGACAGGGAATTTCACAGATTTCCACCCTTTGGGTGAAGAGCTTTCTCCTTACTTCAGTCCTAAACCTACTCCCCCTTAATTTGAGGCTATGCCCCCACTTTTCATTTCACCCGCAAATGGAAACAACCTCTCTGCTTCTATCTTTTCTATTCCCTTCATAATTTTATATGTTTCTATAAGATTCCCCCCTCATTCAATGAGTATAGTCCCAGTCTACTCAATCTCTCCTCATAAGCCAACCCCCTCAACTCCGGAATCAACCTAGTGAACCCCCTCTGCACCCCCTCCAGTGCCAGTAAATCCTTTCTCAAGTAAGGAGACTAAATATGTACATAGTACTGCAGGTGTGGCCTCACCTGTGTCCTATACAGCTGCAAGACAACCTCCCTGTTTTTAAACTCCATCCTCTAGCAATGAAGGACAATATTTCATTCTGCTGCACCTGCAAACCAACTTTTTTGTGATTCATTAAAAGTTCAGATACATTGATGTGGATCTGGTCAAAATGGGTAAGGATGGCAAATTTCCTTCCCCGTTGATGAATCAGATGAGCTTTTACCACAATGAATTAAGGCATCATGTTCATCATTGCTGAACTTGGCTTTATATTCCAGATTTTTAAACCATATTCCGATTCCAGCACATTTCATCGGGATATGAACCCATGCATCCACAGCACTGACTTGGGCTTCTGAATTGCCAGTGCAGTGATACTGCCACCACACTACCATCTCCATCCAATTTTTTCTTGAAATCATACAATGTTTGACCAACTGCTTTTTGTGGTAGTTAATTCCAAAGGCTCACCACTCTCTAGGTCTTGTAATCCAATCAGTTCCATTGTGCAGTATTCACGGGAATTTTCTTTTGTGTGTGAAAAAAGCCTGAAGCAAAGTTGTTATTAAAATAAGGCTGCGTTTTGTTGACTGCAAGCAAGGCATTGAAGGCTGACCTGCTCATTGAAGGCTTTCCATAAACATCAGATTCAGTCAGGAGCTCAAGCATAGCCCTCACTGATTTCTGCAGCAGGTTAGGCAGCAGGAGCAAAAGATCCTCCAAATCCAATTGCAAGAAAGACTGTGGAATCTCAACCAAGGTACCAAGTGTTGATGCCTTAAATCACTCAAAGCCATTGAAACTGAAAGACTTTAAGAATCTCTGCAGAGGTCAAATATTTCACCCGCCTGACCATAATGGGAGAAATTTGATTTAGGAAGACACCAAACACAGACTTTGTTGGAACATACAAAAACTCAATCAAAGTGATAGGCAGAATGCAAAAACCTGATGAAGGGCTTATGCCCAAAACATCGATTCTCCTGCTCCTCGGATGCAGCCTAACCAGCTGTGCTTTTCCAGCACCACACTCTTCGACTCAGAATTGCAAAAACCTCCAAGCAACTCAACGAACTGGCCTTCCCTCCCCAAGCAACACCTGCCCATATGTAATAGTTTAAAGGATTTATCACACATCTGAGAACCCATTGAATTGCAGTGCAAGCAAGGCATCCTAGACCCCAGGGACTGCGTAATTTTGCCAGAGAATATAATGGAAATTGAATTTGTACAGAATTTATTTTGAAATTGAATAATTTCTATTATTTTGCTTGTTCTTACAGCCAGGAATGCACAGTGCATATTTGGTGCAGTACTTCAACTTGTAATTGTGTTTCCTTTTTGGTTACAGCATTATGTATGGGAGTTGGGAGGTCATTTTGCAGCAGTACAGGACATTGGTTAGGTCACTTTTGAAATATTGTGTGCAATTATGGTCTCCCTCCTGTAGGAAGGATGTTTGAAACTCGAAAGGGTTCAGAAAAAATTTATAGTGATGTTGCCATGATTGAGAGCGTATTGCTGGGAAAGCACAGCAGGTCAGTCAGCATCCAAGGAGAAGGAGAATCAAATTTTCTGATGAAGGGCTTATGCCTGAAACAGCAATTCTCCTGCTCCTCGGATGCTGCCTGACCTGCTGTGCTTTTCCAGCAACACACGCTCGACTCTGATCTCCAGCATCTGCAGTTCTCACTTTCTCCCTGTTGCCAGGGTTGGAAGGTTTGAGCTATGGGGAGAGGCTGAATAGGATGGGGCTGTTTTCTCTGGAGTATCAGAGGCTGAGGGGTGAACTTATAGAAGTTTACAAAATCATAAGGGGCATGAATAGGTACAAGGTCTTTTCCCTGGGGTGAGGGAGTCCAGAATTAGAGGGCATAGGTTTAGGGTGAGAAAGGAAAAAATTAAAAGGGAGGTAAGGGGCAGCTTTTCACGCAGAGGATGGTGCATGTATGGAATGAGCTGCCAGAGGAAGTGGTGAAGGCTGGTACAATTACAACATTTAAGAGGCATCTGGATTGGTATATGAATAGGAAGAAGTTAGAGGGATATGGGACAAGTGCTGGCAAATGAGACTAGATTAGGTTGGGATATCTGGTGAGCATGGACTAGTTGGACCGAAGGGTTTGTTTCCATGCTGTACATCTCTATGATTCCATGTCAAAAGCCACCTAAGATCACCTTTACCATTGATTCTTATGAGAACTGATGATTCATTGAAACAGTCCTCTTACTTAAAGTTACAATTTTCATTAAGGTAATCAACATTTTTCAGTGAGGACTGATTGTAGATGCAATTTGGAGCATTTTATTATGGGGGTGGGAGATCGTGGGCTGCTGGAGTCACCTTTCACACCTTAAATAAATCACTTCACCCAATGAATAATGCATGCTTGGGTGGCTGTTCAGCTCAGTTGGCTGCACAATTGGTTAGTGTTGCAGAACAGTGTCAATTCCCACACTGGTTGAGGTCATGATGAATCTGCTATCTTCTCAACCTCAGCCCTCATTTCAACTTCAGTGACCCTTAGCATGAGGAGTTGAATTTTATTTAAATGGAGAAAGACTGCAGAAAGCCAACAGAGAGATTTGGGAATCTGTGTCCATGAATCACAAAACATGAGCATCCAAATTCATTGGGAAATAGGCAAGGCCAATGGAATGTTGGCCTTTAATTCAAAGGGAATAGATTATGAATTTTTTTTGCAAAAACTATGCAACAGCGAGAATACTATGAACAGTTCTTGGCCCTTATCTCAGAATAGATAAATTGATATTGGAGGCAGTCAAGAGAGGGTTCCCTAGACTGATATCAGGTATGGAGAGAGCTGGAATTAAGGGACCTCAGTCAGGTATGAGAGGTTGAGTAGTTCAGGCCTGCAATCATTAGAATTTAGAAGAATGAAAGGCAAACTTATTGCAATATACCAGATTCTTATGGGATTTGACAGGGTAGATGTGGAAAGGTTGTTTCCCTTTGTGGGCGAGTATATGACCAGATGGCATGATCACAGAATAAGACTTCATCCATCTACCACAGAAGGAATTTCTTCTCTCATAGAGTAGTGAAGCTGAAAAATTCTTTACTGCAGAGGGCTGTTGAGGCTAGGACATTGAGTATATTGCAAGCTGAGATTGACAGAAATGTAATCAGTAAGTGAATCATGGGGAAAGGGCAAGAAAGTGCAGTTAAGGATTATCAGATCAACCATGATCTCACTGAATGGCACAGTAAACATGATGGGCTGAATGGCCTACTTCTGCTCCAATGTTTTATTATTCCCATCTGCCCCTCATGAGCATCATAATCATAAAACATGCAAATAGTGCCGTTGAAATAATTACAAGTACTTTACTGCTGACTTCAATTGTAGAAGTATCTGCTTCTGTATCTGCTTTGAGTGGTGAGTATGCTGTACCCTGGTACCAACAACTTCCCGTCTGAAATGATATGTGCAGGCAGGTTAAATCCACATGCCAGATGTACACTTGGCACAGCAGTCGAACATCCTCAGACGTTCAGCCATGTATATGGTTGGCAAAGTCTTCCCTGGCAATTCTACATTGGAGCTGTTCTGTGGGCCAAGTTATGGGGTGGCATGGTGGCTCAGTGGTTAGCACTGCTGCCTCACAGCACCAAGGACCTGGGTTCAATTCCTGTCTTGGGTGACTGTCTGTGTGGAGTTTGCACATTCTCCCTGTGTCTGTGTGGGTTTCCTCTGGGTGCTCTGGTTTCCTCCCACAATCCAAAAATGTGCAGGTTAGATGAATTGGCCATGCTAATATGAGATGCATTAGTCAGGGGTAAATGTGGGGAATGGGTCTGGGTGGGTCACTCATCGGAGGGTCAATGTCGACTTGTTGGGTCGAAGGGCCTGTTTCCATACGATAGATAATCAATCTAAGTTTGTGAGAAGATTTGTAGCTCGGGTGCTCATTGTTGTGGTTCTGGTCGCCGAGCTGGGAATTTGTGTTGCAGACGTTTCGTCCCCTGTCTAGGTGACATCCTCAGTGTTTGGGAGCCTCCTGTGAAGCACTTCTGTGTTGTTTCCTTCGGCATTTATAGTGGTTTGTCTCTGCCGCTTCCGGTTGTCAGTTCCAGCTGTCCGCTGCAGTGGTCGGTATATTGGGTCCAGGTCGATGTGTTTGTTGATAGAATCTATGGATGAGTGCCATGCCTCTAGGAATTCCCTGGCTGTTCTCTGTTTGGCTTGTCCTATAATAGTAGTGTTGTCCAAGTCGAACTCATGTTGCTTGTCATCTGTGTGTGTGGCTACTAAGGATAGCTGGTCATGTTGTTTCGTGTTCATGGATACGGATCGTTAGCTGTCTACCTGTTTGTCTTATGTAGTGTTTTGTGCAGTCCTTGCGTGGGATTTTGTACACTATGTTGATTTTGCTTTCGCAGAGTATTGGGTCTGTTGTCCTGGTGAGTTGTCTGAGAGTGGCTGTTGGTTTGTGTGCTGTTATGAGTCCTAGTGGTCATAGTAGTCTGGCTATCAGTTCAGAAATGTTCTTGATGTATGGTAACGTGACTAGTCCTTTAGGTTGTGGCATGTCCTCATTCCGTTGTCTTTCCCTTAGGCATCTGTTGATGAAATTGCGGGGGTATCCGTTTTTGGCGAATACATTGTAGAGGTGTTCTGCTTCCTCTTTTTGCAGTTCAGGTGTGCTGCAGTGTATTGTGGCCCTTTTGAACAGTGTCTTGATGCAACTTCTTTTGTGTGTTTTGGGATGATTGCTTTCGTAGTTGAGGACTTGGTCTGTGTGTGTGACTTTCCTGTATACCTTTGTGGTGAATTCTCCGTTCAGTGTTCTCTGTACCATCACGTCTAGGAATGGAAGTTGGTTGTCCTTTTCTTCCTCTCTCATGAATCTGATTCCTGTGAGTGTGGCGTTGATGAATCCGGTGTGTGTTCTCTATTTCTGTGTTTTTAATGATTTACAAAGGTGTCATCCACATATCTGACCCAGAGTTTGGGTTGAATTTGCGGTAACACTGTTTGTTCTAATCTTTGCATTACAGCTTCTGCTATGAGTCCAGAAATGGGTGAGCCCATGGGTGTGCCGTTGATTTGTTCATATATTTGGTTGTTGAATGTGAAGTGTGTTGTGAGGCACAGGTCCAGTAGTTTGAGTATGCAGTCTTTGTTGATAGGTTTCCCATCTTGTTGTCTGTTCTGTATGTCCAGCAGGTTGGCTATTGTTTCTCGAGCTAGGGTTTTGTCGATAGAGGTGAATAGTGTCGTTTCGTCGAATGAGACCATAGTTTCTTCTTTGTCTATGTGTATATTTCTGATGATGTCCAAGAATTCCTGTGTTGACTGTATAGAGTGTCTGGATCCACTGATCAGGTGTTTCAGTTTCTGTTATAGATCTAACCTTAAAATTCAGTCTCCACAGGTTCCTTGGAAAGAGACGGTGCTCTCAGTTTGAACCAATTGCTTCAAGAAGCCATACAGAGGTGACCTGAAAAGCGAGTGTTAGTGAAACAGATTATCGAAGCAGATTGTATTTGTTTGCTAAAACAAAAAAAAAGTCCCCCTCGCCTACCTCTCACTGATGTTCTCCTCAAGTATCAAGCTCAGGTTGAAAGGCTCCCCGGATGGGGAGGAAAGGGGAGTGTGTTTGGACAAATCTTTGGATCAAGGTTTCACGAGTCAGGTCCTCGTCTGTTGGGAAAGAAAGCAGCCACGTGTTTCTTGTCACTCAGCCTTCTGCCTGGGCGCTTTGACTGAATGGGCCATCACTGTTGGCACCGGGGACGCTTGCAGGAAACAAACATTCAACAAACTCCTTATACCTGGAAGCAACTAACCAGTTCAAAACAAAATCAAGCCCAACCGTTTTCAGGATGGCAGCGGCTAAACTGCCACTTTACATCGTACTCACCGGGGCTCGAAGGCCCATTTGAGGGTTTGTCCTAGTGTGTGGCCAGAGCGAGAACATTGCAACAGCAACTTGCATTTATATAGTGCCTTCTGAGTGTAAAACGACTCAGAACCACCCGGCTCCTTAACGAATATGTAAAAGGTGACCTAATATCCATTCAAAAAAATGTAGATTGAAGGCACATCTTGAAAGTCCGGAGAGGAATGGAGGCCGAATGGTTAGGTAGGAAGGGAGTTGAAACTTCAAAGTAGGCAAATGTTTTATTTCTGGTCGAATACTCAAAATTCTGGAAGTGTTGTAAGCTGTGAGGAGGACAGTACTAAAACCTCAAAAAGAAACTCTAAAGTTGTCAGATAGGTGGTAGGTGAAGTTCAATTTGAAGAAGCGAAGGGTGATAAATTTTGGTAAGAAAACAGGGTTAGAAATAGACGGTAGAAACCAAAGATTTCCAGTGACAGAAAGGCTTGGTGTACATGGGCACACGGGTTAGCAGAGAACAGTAAAGCATTTGACAACCATACAACCGCAAGGAGGTGATGTTGAACTTGTATAACATGCTAATTAGATGTCAGCTAGATCTAGGAAGCACACAAAGAATACAAAATAAGGTTTGCAAGATTGGTTCAAGTGATGAGGAACTTCAGTGGTGAAGCCAGACTGGAAAAGCTGAGACTGTTCTTCCTGAGAAGGTTAAGAGGAGATCTGTTTGAAGTATTCAAAATCAGGAGAGGTCCAGTGAATTGGGGGAAAGGGGTACAGATTTGACATAATTGGCAAAAGAAACAAAAGTGACATCAGAAAAAACTTATTCGTACATGGTTAAGGTTTGGAATGCAGTTCCCAAGGATAGTAAGGGCGGGTTCAATCAGGACTTTCAAGACGGGGAGAGGTTTGATGGTTGGAACAGTGTGCAGGGTTGGGGGTGGAAGAATATCATAAGGTGAGCTTATTTGGAAAGCAGGCCAGACGTGATGGACCAAGTAGTCTCCTGCAAAGCAGCAGTTCTATGAAACAAAACAGAATTTGCTGGAAAAGCTCAGCAGGTCTGACAACATCTGCGGAGAGAAATCAAGAGTTAACATTTCATGTCCATTGACCCTTCTTCACAATTCTGTGAAGTGTGGAGGAGAACTGTGGAATATACTAGTAGCAGAACGTGACTTTGTGTTGTCCTTACTGATTACTCAACTTCCCTCTCTCCCCACGAGAGGACTTTCTTCGCTTTTCTCTGCAGTTATGCCGAGAGAATATTGGTGCTCCGCCATTAACAAAATGCGGCTGTTCCTCACCATAACTTCCAAAGGTCATCGGCCGTAAATGTGAGGAAATTTGGCTAGAAGGGCACATTGGAACAAGGTGGTTCTGAAATAAAGAGGGAGAAATTGCTGGAGAAACTCAGCAGGTCTGTGGAGAGAGAAACTCAAGAGTTAACACTTCCGGTCTGTGATGAATAATCTTTTAAAGTGTGTCGAAAAGGAGAGGTGATGTGTAGGTACCAGTGTGGACAAAGTTGTTTTAAAAAATCACACAACACCAGGTTATAGTCCAACAGGTTTACTTGGAAGTACCACCTCTCAGTTCCCTGACGAAGGGGCAGCGCTCCGAAAGCTAGTGCTTCCAAAAAGCCTGTTGGATTACAACCTGATGTTGCGTGATTTTTAACTGAAAAGGAGAGATGGAGAGGAAAATGTTTTCTAAGATGTTAGGTACAGCTTGCCGGCGAGCTGGTTAATATGTATTAAATTCTTTCCTAATTGAGCTAGCTTGATTCTGCCCTGCCTTGGGGGTGGGGAGGGATTTGATTGATCGATGGTGCCGGTTAGTGTCCCAACTTCTCCCCACCCCGCGGCGCTTCTGCGCTGTGGTGAGGAGTTGCTGGGGGTTTATCTCTTTCTACACTGTCCGTCCCGCCTTCCGCGCTCTACTGGAAGACCTGAAGCGGGGGGGGGGGGGGGGTAGTTTTCCCGCGCAAAGCTGAGGCGTGGTCCGTCAACGTTAACCAAATTCCCAGTCCTTCCAAATGAGAGAGGCAGGTGGGATCTGCCACACACACAAAAAAAAATGAAATGAAAAATAAACAATATCCAGAGGTTGGTGCCGACTGACCGGGCAATGCCTCAGGTCCTTGAACAAACCTCTTTGTTTCAATCCACCGCCAACGTCTCTGATGTGTTTCAAATGAGCTAATGATTCAAGTCAGACGGGACGATTGGGAGAATCTGCAAGTCTGCTTTTATTCTGATGGGGGGGGGGGGGGGGAATGTTGCATTTTCTCGCCGGAACTCTCGCCCTCCCAAATATTGCATGACTGCAATGATACCTATAAAGATGTAGAAGACACGGCGACTGAGTTGAGTTTTGGCTGATCTTATTTATTGAAAGAGGTGATTTATCACCGTGACTCCCACCTCCCCGCTGTCCCTCAGGAAACAGCAGCGACTGTGTTCGGGGTGGGGGGAATGCATCGCAGGGCAGGCGCTGAGCGGCCGCGGCTACTGCTCCTAGCTTCCTTCGTGTGGTTGTCGGGACCCTGGGCTACATAATGGGAGTATGTGAGAAGGCAGACGGCACTCATTAGTGCTCGCGTTCAGATGGAGGCCGATCGGGCTGATTGCGAGCCCCGGGACGGTAGCGCTTTAATTCGGGGACAATGGCTTATTTACAGGTCAATAGTGTGGCACGCTCACTCCACTCCTCAGTCTAAACGCGCCATGAAGCTCCCTTTTGTTATTCACCCGCAAACGTCGCCTGCTTCGAAACAAACCCTGGTACCAGATGCCCTGTAAAAATGCTAATTGTCTTAGTTTTTTTTCTCTCTCTCTGGAATTAAATTCTATTGCTTTGCAGATGGGACGAGGAGTGTGTGTGTGTGTGTATGTGTGTCGTTTTAAGCTGAGGCGAGGTCCACAGTGTTAAATATGGTGAATCAACTTTTGTCATGATTAGTGTGGATCTGATTTCGCCACCCTGGCTGAGTCAGTAATAATATTCGCCGCGTTATGGGTATAGAAAAAAATGTCTGTCGGTTCATGCAGGGGTCATCTTTAGTGAAACCACAAAAGACGATATTTGGGCTCTCTGGTGTTTACTGGGTATAGGTGTCATTTTAGAAAAATCATAATTCTCTGGGCAGACATCAATAATCCGCGTTACAATGGACCCGTGCTGTGTGCAGTAGATGGAATGGCCCAAGATGATACGATTTTGAACAGGACCAGGATTATGAAGTGAAACGGGACAAGGTTCAAATTAACGGTTTGGCGTTTTCAGTACTTTGAATGAGACCCGAGTCCGTATAGCATTGGCATTGTTTACAATACATTCAATGGAAGGGCGCGGCGTACCTCAATTGCCCCTTATCTCAAAGGGACCTGACTCATATCTACAGCATACAGGGGCGTGTGTGGGGGGAGACTGGTTAGAGAGACGTACTGGGGGCTTTTTAGGTTTTCCGTTTCTGGCAGTGCGCCGTTGTAACAAGACCCGTCCAGCTCCTCAGTGAGATTAACAGGATTTTTTCTGTCTCTCAAAAGAAAGCTCGCTAGCATCAGGGGAAAAAAATGAAGATCTCGTTTCTGTACATACCAAAAATGAGCTGTAATCCAGCTCCCTGTGAAAACAAAAGTCAACAACAAAACATTGGTTAAGTCAGTTGATTACCCCTCTTACGCTGCTTCTCAGGGAAAAGGCACAGATTTTAGTTTGTCGTTGATCCAACGAGTTCTCATTTAACGGTGCCCAGTGATGTTGACATTACACCGACTACAGAAACATACCGTTTTCGCGCGAAAACACGAATGAATCGGTTTAATTTCGGGTTCCAGTTCATTTTCCCGAAAAAAAATGGTATGAATGAATGGTGGAAGAAGCAACATTTTCTTTTACAGCTAGGGATTTATTTCAGAACTGCAACCGCAATAAGTATTATAAAACAGCGGTGATAATCTTCTTATGGAAGAGCTGAAACCTTTACCCGCACAATGGCAGCAGATTGGGTTACGCAGACCACACAGTTATTTCGAGATTTTGCCTTTATACCAACCAAGCAGCTTAAGAGTGATGTATGCCTGGTGGGTAATAAGTAGAGCACAAACATATCAACTTTTTAGCAACCGCTAAGTCACACGGCCTCGGATAAAGCGGCCCAGTATGCTGGCTGTTGGTCTAGACACAAAGACTGCCGCCACTTTATTAAATGGGTGCGATTTCTCTTGATATGTTTGATGAGCAATACGAAGGCCTCTCTTGTGAGGATCAGGCATGCCGAACAACATGCCCAGACGCAAGTATTGCCTCTGCGTTAAATCGAAATGCACACGCGGAACATGCCTAGGTGACACAGCACAGGTCAATGAGTAATAAGCAAACGGAAGCAACGGCTAGTGATACATGCATGATACACAGTTCTGTTGCGTCGGCAGTCACTTACCCAATGTATCTGGTGTGGTTGTTTTTTGATCCGTCAGATGTATGGATTCTGAAACCACCCACCCAACCCATCAAAGGGCGTCACCTCAATAGATTTAACTTCATCCATTGCCTTGTGTATGAAATGCACTAGAATCATAGGTTCTCGTGTTACAATCAATATTTGGGCACTTTATGTAAATCCCCCAGTTGATAGAGTCCCAGTGGATTTTCTTAATCCTCGCGTTCTGATTAAAATGCATTGGTCAAGTAGCAAGATTCACTTACAACCCCTTAAAATCAGACCCATTGTCTATAAAGCTGTCTATATTGTTTATAAAGCTGTCTATATTGTTAATAAATCTGTTCATAATGTCTATAAAGCTATCTATTCTGTTTATAAAGCTGTCTACAAAAGCAAGTTGCATCATGCGGCTGATTAGTACACAAATCTGTTGACATCAGCCATTGCTATAACCTCAAAATCAAATACAGTATAGTGGAAGTTCCCCTCTACCCAACCGGAGTGGATAATCAGTGTATCTGGAAAATAAAGATGTTGCTAAAGTATTTTTAAAAAATAATACTTTAGACTGATCGGTTTTGAGTTATTTACACACACTATAAATATACATGCGTAGCTGTGCTTTGTATGTGATATAACGGAATGATAATTGGGATTTTCAGAGACGTGCTGACGGACGATAGCTGAATCTGTTTCAGTAGAGTGTATGTGAAGCGAATTAATTTGGGGAAAGCCATCCTGGTCATGTTCCATAGCTTTGACTCCATTGAGGGTTGGTCAGGGTTTTTGGAGCATTGATTGGAACTTATATGGCTTATGTCCAATCGTTCATGTAACGTTTTAAAATACCTTAATCAAACCTTTGTATTTTCTACGGTGCGGTGTGTGACGTTATTTACCTCATCCACTTCATTCAATTACCCTAAAATCATAGGCACATATGGGCTCGGTTTATAATTAGCTGGGTATCTCTCCTGGTTAGATTATTTCCCCTCCCTCTCTCTCTCTTATTCGCTTCTATATAAAGCAGCCAAACAAAGTTCCAATTGTCCTTGATGCAAGACATTATCGCCCCGAATAAATGGATCTCGACTATGTCTACACGGATTTGCCATATGGCTACAAACCTCGTGAATAATAGAGGCCCAGTGTGCTTTGTGTTTGTAATGAGAACAAGACTCCTGTACTGTTACTGCAAAAAAAAGTAGCGAAAACACACAAAAAAAACTGTGCAACAACCATCTACAACCTGGGCCACGACGAATCAAGGGGATACATCAGTTCATGTTACACAGTCGCGCACACATATATATAAATATGTATATGTTAATCATATAGAATTTAGATTTTGGGCAGGGCAGTCGATGAGCGAGTCATTGTGATTTCGACCAGGCTATTTTAGTTGCAGGCTGCTACACAATGGTGCGTAAGACACCTGCTTCCATTCTCGCAGGAGTGAGCCTATAAATCGGCCTCCATACAGCTGCCTTTCCTGGGGCCATTGTTATTATTGTTTAACATGGTCACTGAAGTACAAAGCCCATCCCCCGCCCCTCCTCGGGAAATATTGCTATAGCACGTCGCATTGTGCGGGTTTCAGTCTCTCAAATGCTCAATAAGTTGACAAGCCATAATTCTGTCATTCAATGTCACCAGTGTTGAAATTGGCGAGCCGTTTATTCTTTGGAATATGAACTTCCATGTTAACGCTACCTGACCCGCTGGTCTGTTGCCCAACATTTTCCGATTTCATTTCAGCTGGGCGCCTCTCTGCAGTGTTTTTGACTTTGGTTTTACCATTTTTTTTTTGTGAACTACAGCTTCTGACTATATGCGTTTTTGGTTCTGCTTGCTTTCGAGACAGTGGTCGGTATTTGCGCCGAGATAAGAGATTTACAGAAACGGCATGTGTCTTCGGATTTACACTTTCCGTTTCACCGAAACGCATCGATCACAGCGCGCACCGGGGGGAAAACCCTCCAATCTGTAAATCACAGCGCTCAGATGCTGTGAATCTCACCAAAACCCATACAGTTCGTGATAACGGGATCAATCAATCGTTTGTGTGCATCCAGTCCCCTCCACAATGCCCGTCTCGGGCGGAGACCAGAAATCAAGAAAGGCTTGGCTGCAGCGCCCGCTATTTCATGGGAGGATGGTTACAAGTCCAATGGTTCGAAGCTGGAGACTTTAAATAATTTGCATGTCCCCTTTCTCCAAACCGACTTTCCAAATCCCAATCCTTCCAATTAATTAGATTGTGTCGTACTGAACACTGGGCTGATGAAAGCCAATCTGTTATTTTGTACTACTGGCAACTGAGACTGGACAGAAAACAACCCTTCCCCCCTCTCAACACATCCCAGAAAGAAAAAGGGTCAGCTGTAATTTTTTTAAAAAAGGAATATTGCTCCCATTTAAAAAAAAACACGTAGATTGGCATTGAATCTTACTTCCTTCGTTGATTTACTGGATTACATTGAAATGCATCACTTACTAGCGAGCATTCTCGTCCAAGACACACGTTTCTTAGCTAATCCATCGAAATACAATGGACGCGCTGCCTTTCTGGTTGGCGTGAAAGTTACAGAGGCCATCAATCCGAAAGGCACCCCCACCCCCCCTTGTGTTATTGTTGAAAGAGTGAAATGAAGGCGGCGGGAATTCGGTTGGCTTTTGAATAGCATCGATGAGGAGCAGGTGTTTAGAAGAACCCCAGGCATATTTAGTGTAACGGTGACTCCGTGATGGCCAGGCCAGGCGTCAGTCACCCCCGCGTCATTCCGTATTTGATCAGCAGGATTCATTAGGATGTTTGACCATCGCGTCCTGCCTCACTCAATTTACTCCCCCCACCCCACCCTTCTCGAAATAAGGCATGTCACATTTAGAAAAAATGCGACTTGCATCCGAATTAGCGTTTACTTTGCCATATTTAGGTCACTTGGACAGCCAAATACCTTAACCAAGAATGCACAGGTGCTAAAAGTTGTGGTACATACTGTCACTTCAGGAGGAGAGAGTGATGAGGTAGACAGAGGGTCAATATTTGTTGGGAAACCAGTTAGAGAATTTCCATGCACGACCTTGCCTTATTGTCACCATTCAGAATCAGGGTATAGATAAAGGAGACTCAAAACTTATTTAATTAAACGATATTCGTTTATTCAGCGGAAACAAGAAATGCACTTTTTGCAATCCAAAACTTTTACCAACACAAACGTGGCAGTGGTACATTAAACGGCTCAGAACCAAAGAAAACAAAACATGGGATCTATGCTCACCTTCAAGTAACCTAAATATTTTAGATACAAACAAAATGTGAACGCAAGGCACGCACTAAAAAAATAAAAAATATTTACATATTTTGTAAATAAAGCGAGTCAAGATTACTCTTTTAGCTCCCTTTGTTAGGGGACAATTGGGTGTCACAACTGGTCCAAACCATTCTTAACATAAATAGGAAATATAAGTTAGTATAAGCCTTTGTATTTTACAAATATACATCTGGAGTCGTACTGAAATATATCAGAATTACTTTAGAACTTTTTTTGCCCGTAATATACTCATTGTGAAACGTTTACACTTTGGATAGTGTAGACACACAATGCAAAATAAAAGTTGAAATTGCACGCTGTGTTCTGCTGCAGTGGGAGCGCCACTGGAGGTTGGGTTGCTACATGTACTGTGTATTCATTTCGTATACATATATTAAGAAAAAGAAAATCGAAAAGACGGCGAATCCCCTTCGCTCTCCGGAATCAGTGTCCTTTGCTTTTTGCTCAGTCCGTGGAGTAGTCAAGATGGTGATCGTCGTTGTCAGCCGCTTCTTTCATTGAAAAGAGAGTTAAAAAAAAAAGAGTGCAAATATCTATAAGATTGGGGCGGGGGATATGTGTGAGAGAGAGAGGAAAAAAGGTCAGTCAGTAGTCAGATTGTGAAGCAAACTATAGCATTTGTTAATGACACAAGTAAATCAAAGCCATCAAACCCCATCCTCCACCCTCCCAGCAGTGAGTCAGCTCAAATCTGACCACAGCGTGACGTCTACACCCCTCCCCCACCCCCCCGCAGACTGACGTCACCGTGTCCCGGGGAGAAATTACCAGCTTTCAACAAAAAGTTGGTAAAATCCCGACTGTCATAGACCGCGGGCATTCAGGTAACAAAGCTCTCAAAAAAAAACCCAAAAAGCTCCGAACCTATTCCATGTCGCTCAGTCCCATCCTCTCAAAGTCAACAGTTCTGCAGTAGTTTTACAACAAAAAGAGTCAGTGTTGAACAAAAAAATGTGTATGGGGGGGGGGGGTGGTGACCCCGCCTGCTCGCTCCAGTTCTCCAAATATTAGTCACGGGATAATGACAGCTCTAACCTCGCCCCAAAACCCTGACGTAAACCACGGAGCGAGTTGTTTACTACTCAAACCTACTATGAGTCGTTACTCATGCCCCAACACGGTCGCTGTCCTCTCTCCTCGTCTCTTCTCCCGCCCGCCCCCCCCCAAAAGTCCAGCATTTCAACTCACTTTGTTTTGTCCGTCTGGGTTTTGCCCCTTCCTTCTCTTTTATCGTATTCTCTTCCGCGGAGTCTGTTCCCCGGGCACCCCCGAGAGACACGCGTTCTCACTGGAAGCTTTCGATCCGACTGTCTTCTTTCGCTTGGTGAAAAAGTCTAGCCAAACAAAATATACTTTCAAAATCAATAAACATTAAACCTTTCGTCTTTAAAGTAACGAAAACCGTGCGCACCAACTTCAAAGTAGGGATAACCTCTTCATAGGGGAGGATAAATAGCTGTACAAGTTTTTCATGAGGTGGTAAAAGTCTCTCCAGTCGGTCTTGCTGGATTGCATTGTTTTGTCCCAAAAGGGGAGAGTTGCTGTGCAAGCATTTCTGAGAGGGCGAGATCACTACTACACGACAACAAACCAATGCAACAGCAACCACTAGGAACGATTGCAATCGCAAGGCATTGCAAACAAAAAAAAACACCACCTCGCTTTTCTTTTTAAAAAGAAAGGAGTTTTAGTTTTGATGAGAGAACAGTTGCAGGATGCCACTTGTCTCACCTGTGATTCGTGCCGTGGAGCTCCTTTTGCGCGAACAAGGCGCTCTGCCCGCTTTGATTCCTGAGTGCAAGTTATCCGAGCGGTTCTCCTGGTTGGTCTCACTGCCTTCCAGCCCCGACAAGCGGTGGGCCAGGCCGGGTGAGTCCGCACCGCCGTCGAGGGCAGCGGCAGGATCGCTGGTGCCGCCCCAGCCCGAGTGACAGGACTCCGGCACGGGGCACGGGAGCCGCAGCCTGCCCCGGTGGACGCTCTCGCGGTAGAAAGCGGGCACGTCCTCGCCGCCTTCTTCCTCCCACTCGTAGTCGCCCCCCAGCAGCGGGGTGTCGGCGGCGAAGTTGAAGTTCCACCGCCTGCGGTCCCGCTCGCTGATCTCCCGCAGCTTGCTCTTCGTCTCCCGCCGCAGCTCGTCGTGGTCGATGGGGCCGAAGAGGCTCCGGCACACCGCCGTCCTGGCGTGCAGGGGGTAGGTCCTCCGGGCCGCCATCCACTCCAGGCAGCCGCCGGGGAGCTGCTGTTGCTGCACGCTAGACATGACCCTCTCTCTCTCTCTCTGTGCGAGAGAGGAAAAAGTAGCAATTGCAACGGGAAAGGTAGGGAGTGGAGGAAGCAGTGCTGCAAACTGTAGGGAAGAGGTAGGCAATGAAGAAAAGCAAAGCTCTGGAGCAGGATTGTCTTTTTTTTCCCCTTCCCCCCCCCACCTTCCTCTTTTACTCGGATGCAGCTAATTACTACGGCGCCGCGTTTGCAATGTTTTTGCCCGGCGCCTCCCCGATGTTATTTAAGCAGCTCTCCGGGGGTGGGCTGGTCCATTCACGTCGAGCGTGCCCACCGATAACCCCGCCCCCCCCACCCTCGCCCAATGCCTTCATTCACTCGCCGGCGGGCCACGCCCCCTACTCCCCACGCGCGGGGTGTCCCCGCACTCCCCATCGCAGCTCCATTGGACCGCCCCGACCGTCGCTCAGAGTGATTGGCAGCTCGCCCGCCCCTTCTTTGTTTACGCCCGGGGATCTACGGCACTATGGCAGAGAAAGTCTGCTGAGTGTGTGCACATAGAGGAAGGAGGCAAGACAGCGCGCTGGCTTTTAAACGTCTCTCTCGCTCTCTCACACACACACAAGAATAACAACCCCACAGCTGCAAACCCATTAAAAGCAGGTTGTTTTTATTTTCTTTTTGCCTTTAAAAATCTCGCAGTAAAGATGCACAGAAAATCCACCCCGCACTCGAATCCTGTGCATATCTAATATAGTCTCCCAAAAGTTACTTGGTAATGTATTATAACGCGCAGGAATGTTTTTAACCCTTACATCACCTGCGTTGGGTGGAGCCTGCAGAGAGGTGCACACGGACTTTTAAAGACTGTTTACCAAATTCGTTGCTCTTCAAAACATATTTTAGAGTGTTCTGCTTAATTATAGTTTTAGTTTCGACCGACAAAACATGTTCTTGTGGGGTCTGTTTGCTATGCAAATAGGACCTTCAGCTAAAGTAAACAGATTTGGGAAAACATGTTCCTCTGTTCTACTGTTCCAACTGTAAAACATGATTTGGAGATGCCGGTGTTGGACTGGGGTGTACAAAGTTAAAAATCACACAACACCAGGTTATAGTCCAACAGGTTTAATTGGAAGCACTAGCTTTCGGAGCACTGCTCCTTCATCAGGTGGTTGTCCCAGGTGATTGGACATCAGGTTGGACAACCACCTGATGAAGGAGCGGTGCTCCGAAAGCTAGTGCTTTCAATTAAACCTGTTGGACTATAACCTGGTGGTGTGTGATTTTTAACTGTAAAACACACGCGCACAGATTGCATACATTCAGCTGTTGCGGTCGAGTTCCTCATTCTGTCGTGTGCTGATTTTGTCCACAAACTTCCAAGAGTTATTTACAACGTACCGCATCTTCCCGCTGGGGAACGTTCAGTCCCATTAACTGGCGACTTTCTGAGGTATAACACCTCAACATGGAGAAGTTCACTTCAGCCCCGGACTGGGGAAACTTGACAGATTAGCCATCTCGGCTTGTCTGCCCCCTGTGGAGAGTGCAGTTTCACATCACGGTTTCAGGGTCGTCCTGACTACAAAGAAACCCAAACGCCGACTGTTGTGTGTGTGTGTTTTAAAACCCTTGCGCACACAAAACAGAATCTTGAAAAATACAAACGTTCGTGATGTAGCGTTCTGGGCGAGAGAAAGGGGGAGAACTTTCCCTTACCCAATCCCGTAATAATCGAGTCTCTGCCCTGTATCCAGGAGGCAGACACCGAACCTAACCCCACCTTCGTTAGCAAATACAACTACATTGTCTGATGCAATATTCCCAACAACTCCACAGAATCCGGAAATAAAGGAACAGGGGTTTGGAAATTTGCATATGTTATTTTACAAAGCACACCCAATCACCGGGCGACTCATTATTTAGAAAGATAAAAACCTAACGTGGAATATTGTTCATGACAGCTCTGACCGACTGGGGTTTGGAAACAGCAACTCCAATGAGAATTTAATTCACATAAAAAACAAACAGACCGCACACGTTCGCTCGGTTAGACTTCATTACTAGTCCATAGAGTTCGGCTGAAATGCAGTGAAATCGTTGCTTAATCATTGTGTCATTGAAAGCCGCAATATCTCCTGCGGTCTTGTAACAAAGTTCAAGTTGTCACTCAGCAAACTCTTACAACGTAATAGTAATTGCTCGAAAAATACCTGACTACTCCCTGTTAATAAACATGACTTGCCTCCCCCCCCAACCCCTCTCCAAAGAAAATACACTCGCAGACATGGAAATATTTTTCCCGATTTCAAAAGCGTGATTCACACATCACTACTAACATGAAAGTAGGACATAACAACGGTTCGAGGTGGGTGGAGGCGAAAGCAGATTAAACACTCCTTTCAACATTAAAAGCTACCTTCTCTCGCCTTTGGAGTACTTTTGAAAATATAATTTACTTTTTCTGGAAGGTAGACGATCACTCATCAATTCAAATGGGTCCTCCTAGTTTTATGTCATCGCCAATGAGTTGAATTCTGCCTTAGGTTTGGACTTGAGATTTTCTAAAGGGTAATCTCATGTCTGGTTTCTCATGACTACTACGATCAGGGTTCAGTGAAAATGGCACACTGGTTAAACTAGCCAGACAGAAAGAGGTGTGGGTGTAAGTCTTTACCTCATACATGAGTTTAACAAACTCATACACTGTTTAAAGCTGTGGCTGGAATTTAAACGTTTTAAATGGGCATGAAACGTGATCATACAAATACAAAGAAAAGTGTTCAGTCATTCATTAATAAAAACGCTGAAATACTTTATTCATGTAGTGTGGGGGCGACCAGTGTAGGCTCCAAGTTATTTCTTAAAAAGACAACCTTTGCTCCAAGAATTCAGATACCGAATATGGAATAAACCATTTCTCAAAGTACAGCATCGGCCCAGAGTGGCTGCTGTTTGACAACAGGAATGGATTGATGGGGAATGCTTTGATAAAGGTTTGATAATAGTTATGTAAATGCCAGAGACCACATCGCATTCCAGTCGTTTTTGTAATACCGGAGTCTGCCCCACGCTACGAAAATGCACACGGAGTACATTCAGAAACATCATTTATAGGTAACAAGTCTTTCCATTCTAATAGCATCTCAGCCTGAAAATATGCATTTTAGGTTTCGCGTCGCCCAGATCTAGTTGGTGGGCGAGTCGATATAAGTGACATACAATGGCCCAACAGAAGAAATTACAGATTTAAAATTAATTTTACACTGAAGTCTCAGCTTTATAAAGCACAGACTTATGAGACTTCTTGCGTTTAATGGGGAAACTATATTGCATGTAGAGGAGAGGATGACCTAAATTGTGCCAATATTGAGTGAGAGGGCATTACAGTGTGAAGGCTGCTGTCCAAGGTGTCAGCTGTGCTGGAGCGTTTTCACCTCTCAGTCAGAAGATTCAGGGTTGATCTGTCAGCCTTGCTGTCTAGAATAGAGATAAAGCCAGGAATCTTGTCTTAGTTGTCCGCAGTCCTCTGACTATCAAGGGAGATTGCCTTCAGTCATGGATTCCCCATAAAGAGAATAAAGGACAGCCTCCTATAACAGTTCAGGGGCTTGGATATAGTCAGTCAGCTCTTCAGCGAGAGTCAGTGTTCTCACTACACAAGAGGTTGAGGACTCATTCTGTCCTACTTGGGTTATTTCCTCCTGGAATGAGAGACAGGGAGCTACTAAGGGATATGGAAGTGGGTTGCACAGCTGTTATTTTTGGCGCAGGAGGGGAGATGGCCCAAGCAAGTGAGGAGGCATCAGAAAGGGTCTGCAGGGTTAGTAGACCCTGGGATTGGGGTCAGTGAGAGAAGGTGAGGAATATTGTTGCAAATAACAGTCAGAATGGCAGAGCATAAGCCTTGGTTGGAGATGGGTTCAGTAGCAGAAATGGAGAGATTGTGAATTAACACAGAGAAGATGGTTCCACTATGTGGAGAAGGTCATTGGCTCTCTTCCTCCTTTGCTGTGCATTCCTCTAGAGGACTGAGACTGTACCAGGTGGGGTGGCAACCTTAGACCATGGTCTGATGTCATGACCTCCACTGCTGATCCTGGGGTTAGTAGAGGTCCAGCCTCTGTACCACCCCATCCACCAGAGCCTCTGGGTCCCTGCCTGTAAATTCGGACACCAATGTTCCCATCTCTGTCATGCCCAGGGCAAAGATCACAAACCATGTCGGGCAGCTCTGGACTGACAGTGCATCCATTTAGAGGTGGCATCAACAACAGGGTTATTGGTTCAGTTCAAAATATACCAACAATGGCAATTAGTTCTGCATCTAGAGAGTGGTGAAATGGAGCTCCAAATATATTTCATGTGCAGGTCCTAACTAATATATATTAGTACATTACGTGGATTACCCAAAACCTGCATTTCATTTTGCTCCTTTCTTGGTTTCTTTCCTTTATCCAAAGATGTCTTTCTTTTGACAAACTAATGTCAGCCTGTAAGCTTTGTACAGAAACTTTTAATCATTCATGAGGTGTGGGCATTTCAGTATTTAAACACTGCCCTGCCCCCTGACCTGTGTCTGGGTTAACATCCCTATTGTCTTTGAGAATATGGCAGTGGTGGAAACATTTCATTAGATTACAGTCTGTAGCTCACTTCAAGATGGTTCTGAAGAAGTCATGCCAGAGTCGAAACATTAACCCTGTTTATCTTTCATCAGAAACTGCCAGACTTGCTGAGTTTCTCCAGCATTCTCTGTGTTTCTTCTAGAGTCATAGAGATGTACAGCATGGAAACAGACCCTTTGGTCCAACTCGTCCATGCTGACCAGATATCCAACCCAATCTAGTCCCATTTGCCCGCATTTGGCCCATATCCTTCTAAACCCTTCCAATTCATACCTCTCCAGATGTCTTTTAAACGCTGTAATTGTACCAGCCTCCAGCACTTCCTCTGGCAGCTCATTCCAAACACACACCACCCTCTGCATGAAAAAGTTGGCCCTTCGGCCCCTTTTAAATCTTTCTCCTCCCACTTTAATCTGATGGCCTCTAGTTTTGGACTCCCCTTCTCTAGGGAAAAGACCTTGTCTATTCACCCTATCCATGCCCCTCATGATTTTATAAACATCTATAAGGATACGCCTCCGACATTCCAGGGAAAATAGCCCCAGCCTTTTCAGCCTCTCCTCATAGCTCAAACCCTCTAGCCCTGGCAACATCCTTGTAAATCTTTTCTGAACCTTTTCAAGTTTAACAACCTCTTTCCTGTAGCAGGGAGTTCTACATTTATAAACCTATTTGCATAACTTTATTATGTCTTGACCTACAAATCACTCCCATGCATCCATTGTTCACTGTGTAGCCTATTGGATCCTATTGACTAAATTTCAATATGTAACTGATTCAAAAATTCTTCACTAAGTGGCAGTAATTTTATGAATTTATGAACATTTACTGGGTAATTGGAAAACATACTATCATTTCAGCTTGAAAAATAAAATCTGTACTGCATGAGATTTTCTGATATACAATGGAGATGGGAGACATAGTCTAAAACAATTCTACATTATACATGTAAAACAACCAATCACCTGCAACTCACTCCCATCCATTCAGTGTTCTGCAGTGAAACCCTCCCTCAAATGATATGTTGGCCATTACAGATAGAAGGATTTGAGTTCAGAAGTAGGAATGTCTTACTGAAATTATTCTGGGTCTTGGTGAGACCACACCTGGAGTATTATGCACAGTTTTGGCCTCCCTACCTAAGACAAAATACACTTGCCATAGAGGGAGTGCAGCAAAAGAACACCAGCTAATATAGGGATGGCAGGACTGTCTTATGAGGAGAGATGAATTTGATTGGGCCTATATTCACCAGAGCTCGACAGACTAGATACATGATGGATGTTTCCCCTAGTTATGGAGTCTAGAACGAGGAGTCATAGTCTCAGGACAGACGATAGGCCATTTAAGATGAAGATGAAGGAACACTTCTTCACTCAGAGGATGGTCAACTTGTGGAATTTGCTACCACAGAAGGCTCTGGAGGCCAACTCATTGAGCCTTTTAAAGAAAGAGGTTGATATTTTTAAAATAGTAATGGGGTATGGAGAGAAAGAGGGAATATGACATTGAGATGGAAGATCAGCCATGATTATATGGAAAGAAGGAGCAGGCTTGAAGGGCCAAATGGCCTAGTCCTGCTCCTAGTCTTCTCATCTACACAGTGACCATGAATACACAAGCGAGGTTCCACACAAACAAAAATAACAGCACACAGTCCTGATTCTCCACGTAGTCAGACTCTTTTCCAACAGCCCTTGACAGGACAACTTCCTCCAGTTGATTGCGGAATGAAGCCTTAGTATTTCCAGCAAATTCCACTGTTTCCCTGGATATGGTTTTAGGCTGAGCTAGACTATTCAGATCCTCTGATCTTATTGACTCCTTTATTGGTCTGAGTATTGAGTACAGGAGTTGGGAGGTCATGTTGCGGCTGTACGGGACATTGGGGTTAGAACACTGTTGGAATATTGCATGCAATTCTGGTCTCCTTCCAATCGGAAAGATGTTGTGAAACTTGAAAGGGTTCAGAAAAGATTTACAAGGATGTTGCTAGGATTGGAGGATTTGAGCTATCGGGAGAGGTTGATTAGGCTAGGATGTTTTCGCTGGAGCGTTGGAGGCTGAGGGGTGACATTACAGAGGTTTAGAAAATCATGAGTGGCATGGATAGGATAAATAGACAAAGTCTTTTCCCTGGGGTGGGGGAGTCCAGAACTAGAGGGCATAGGTTTAGGGTGAGAGGGGAAAGATATAAAAGAGATCTAAAGGGCAACTTTTTCACGCAGAGGGTGGTACATGTATGGAATGAGCTGCCAGAGGAAGTGGTGGAGATTATTACAATTGCAACATTTAAGAGGCATTTGGATGGGTATATGAATAGAAAGGGTTTGGAGGGATATGAGCCGCGTGCTGGCAGTTGGGACTAGATTGGGTTGGGATATCTGGTCGGCATGGACAGGTTGGACCGAAGGGTCTGTTTCCATGCTGTACATCTTTATGACTCTGAGCTAAGTTTCCATCGCGATCACTGAGAGGGCATCGGAGGATTTCCATCTTTGCAACATCACCTGTTTCCAGTGCAGCTTTATCTGCTATCGAATCCCTCACCCTTCCTATCCTGAACCTCCTTATTACATTGCTATCATTCTCTCTTTCTTTCCCACTTGTTTCTTTACTTTGCTTCCTCTCAGGAAATTCCAGCAACATCTCTCTGCCTCTTTAACTGCACCTGACTACCACTTCGGGAGCGTTATTACTGTTGCTGAATATCAGGCATGATTGTTCTTTGCAACCCTGTTTGAAGTTGCACTCACCTCTTTTTATCAATATGAACTTTGCCAGGAAGGAACAGCTTTGCATTCCTCTTTTCAATTAATTGATAAAGATGGCACTGGTTTGCCGAGAGTCAATATATTATCCAATCTTTCCCCATGTGCCAACTCCAACACTTTGACCAATAAATATTGACTGTGAGAGCTGAAACCCTTAGCCAGCTCCAGACCTGACTGTTTCAATGCTTTCCAGGGCAGTCTCCAATCTGTTACTCTCCAGGAAAAGAACCTCAGATCATCTAAAACTCTGATGCCCCAACCTGCATTATCCTATGCTCACTGAAATCTCCCGACATTGCCTCAACATTTTCATTCTTGCGTTCAAACCCCTTCATGACCAGAGCCTCCCTATGCTTATATCAAAATTATCCTTTGGCTCCATTTTTGATGCCAGCGTCCTCAATTGTGCAGGTATTAGATTTTTAGGTTTAGATTTATTGGCACATGTATATAAAAATATAGCAGCAAGTGTTTTATCGTGTGCAAAACACAAAGTGTTGCCATGCTCCAACACCATTTTCAAATGCTGAATATGATGCAAGATTTTACTGCAACAAAGTTTGTCTTCTCCTCTTCATCTTGTTACCCTCCGCTACTCCTCCATTCACTGCTTGACATCAGCCGGGGTCTCTGTAATGGGTTCCGAGGTCTCAGTTACCGGCCCTGCCTCCACTGTCACCGCCATTCCCTCAACCACCAGATCCAAGCTGGAGCCATGGGCCTGGTCTCATACCTCCTTTTCCTTTTCTAACACTCCTCCAGATGCTGCCGCTGGTCTTCAGTCACCCAGGGTCCTGGCTCTGGGCTCCTCCATCGCCAACACTGAAGCCTCTGCAATGTCAGCACCACAACCTGAGCTGGCCATGGGGAGTCAGGGGGCAGAGTTACGGGTGTGAAAGCCAGCAATCTTGACGGTTGTGTGCACATCTGTTTGGAAGCTCATCTTGGGGTCAAAGGTTAAAGGTCAGGCATTTCTTTGAAATGCCTCTTTATCCATCCAGCTTCCTTTCAAATCTTCCTGCTTCTTTGACCAAGTTTTTCTTCATCCCATCTTAAAGTCTGCCTTTGGCTGAGCATTAATTTTTGTCTAATTTTAATTTCTATTTGATTCTGTGAAAAACCTAAGAATTTTCTTTTGTTAAAGCTACTATGCAAATGCAAGTTTTTATCATATTTGATGTTCTCCATTTGATGCATGTCTGTGACTCACTGTTTAGTCCATTATTTTATATTTAAAATAAGTGACTGTCTCAATTAAATTGCAGCCAGTATTTTGCTCATAGGTATCTGCTACTCCATTTATAAACCTCCATTGAACTCCTTCAATGCATTCTGGCATTCAAATCACTCTCAGGTATTGCATTCTATGTGCAAACCATCTGAACTCCTTGATTAGATTCCAACCTGTAAATCACTCCTTGTATATTCCTTATGCTGTGTCGGAATCATTCAAATTAGATCCCAGCCTGTATCCTGCTCAGGGTGTTCATTATTCCATATCTTGACTGGAATATTTTATATAACTAAAAAAACAAGGCATTCATTCAGTGTGCATTATATCCACAGCACACAGTGAAACTGATTGGTTTAATGATAAGTAAATGCAGAGTGACTCAATCCTATGTGAGTGAATTATTTGCCCAGCACTAAAATTTGGTTTAACTTTTGGCAAATCACCAAGTCCTATTGTGTGATTCGTCACAATCTATTAAAATTGCCCTGACAAGGATGCCACACCCCTTTGTTTTTGCTAGTATTCAATTGTGCATTGTATATGTGGCTGCAATTTCTTAATGAAAAAGGTTTTTAAAAGTTACAAAGAATTACGTTAGTATCAGTGATTAAAGTCCTGCAACACCCATGATTCTATGACCTTTCCTCAATCAAGAATGCTTCTATAGCAGGATTGACCGAACATGTATTTCTTGATATGCACAAAAACAATGTTTCTGAAAATCATGGTTCATGTAATAATTTCCAGTATATTCTCAATAAAACTCTCTCTCTGGAAAATCACTTCCAAGAATTCTGGAACAGTTTCATAGGAAATGAAGAAGGTGGTGTAGTGGATTCAGTTAAACGGTGCCAAATCCTTCATTTTAGCTTTAATGAGGAAAGCAGCAAGAAAGTTTGGAATATAGATCACCACGTTCTGCTTCAATGAAGATAAAATAATTTTTAATCCTTCTCGCATTTTTTGCCAACTTACACAATTTTTTGGAAAACAAGTTCAAGATAACTAAGAAAACTCAAGTCGAAGCAGCATTTTTGACCACCATGCAATGTCACAGCGCCATCATCTGGTGATATGTCTTTAACCCAATGCAGAGAAATATCAACTAGTTAAATTTACTCACATTTATTGAAACATAGAAAAGGCGATGATAGGACTAAGGTGTTTGTTTTGTCGATTTGAAATAACACAATTAATCCCACATCTCTACTCTTTCTGCACAGACCACAAAACTTTGTCCTTAAAATGACCTATCCAATTCCATTTGAAAGTTATTATTGAATACCCTTCCAATGCCCTTTAAGACAATAAGGTGTAGGACAGAAGTAGGCCATTTGGCCCAAGGTGTATGCTCCACCATTCAATGAGGTCATGACTGATCTGATAATCCTCAACTCATTTTCCTGCCTTGTCAACCATAACTTTGATCCCTTACAAAATAGAATTCTATATCAGCCTTGTATATACTCAATGACCCAGTCTTGACAGCCCTCTGTGGTTAAAAGAAAAAGTCCACAGATTCACAGAGAGAAGAAAAAATTCTCATCTCAATCTTAAATGGGTGACCCCTTATGTTGTGTTTATGCCGTCTGGTCCCAGACACTTCGTCACGAGGAAACAACCTCTCCATATCAACCTCATCAAGTCCCCTAAGAATCTTACATGTTTCAATAAGATCTCCTCTCACTCTTTTAATCTCCAATGAGTACAAGCCTGCCTACTTGACCTTCCCTCATAAGAAAATCCCTCCAAACATAGGATCAACCTTGTGGACCTTCTCTGGAAAGCCTTCGATGTAAATATTTGTTTCCTTTAATAAGGGGACTAAAACTTCACATTATTCCAGGTGTGCTCTGACTAGTGTTTTGTATAGTTTTAGCAAGACTTCCCAAACTTTCTACTCAACTTCTTTCAAAATAAAGGCCAAATTTCCATTTGCCTTCCCTATTACCCATTGAACTTTTGTGATTCATGCACGACGACCCCCAAATTCCATTGTGGTACAGCTTTCTGCAGTCTTTCCCCATTTCAGTAATATTCAGCTCTTCTATTTTATGAGGTGCATAGCTTCACATGTTCTGACGTTATACGCCATCTGCCAAATTTCTGATTGCTCACCTTATCTGCCTATATCCTTTCTTCAGTCATCCTTACTCTTGCCTTCCCATCTAAGTGCAAACTTGGCAGTACAACATTCACTTCTGTCATTAATATGTATTGTATTAATTGTGATCTCAGCACTGATCCCTATGGCACTCTACTAGTTAAAGGTTGCCTCCCTTAAAATGGCGCTTTATCTGTTCTACTCTTAGTTAGCAAATCCTCTCTCTCTGCTGGATCAACATCTTGAGCTGCTATCTTATTAAAGAGCCTTATGTGTAATATTTTATCAAATACTTTTTGGAAACAATACATCTTTATCTAGCTTGCTTGTTAACTCACAAAGATTTGAAATAACTTTATAACACATGATTTTCCATACATAAACCACGTTGACAGTGCACAAATATAGTACAAGCTTTTAAATATTCTGCTATTAAATCCTTTATATAATAAACACCTACATTTTCCACAATGACAGGTGTGAAGTTATAGTTTATTTGTCTCCCTCCCTTTTTGAATAAGGCTGTTCCAGCAGGTATTTTTGAATCCTTTGGGACTTTTCCAGAACCTATGGATTTTTGGAAGGCAACTAGTAGTGTATCCTTTTTCATTGCAACTACTTTCTTTAAAATTCTCGACATTGCATTCCAGGCTATTCAATGCCAATGGAAAAAAAAACAACTTCCTGTCTCTGTTTGCTTTACCAATAGCTTTAAAGATGTATCCTCTGGAACCAACTATTCTTCCAACAGAAGCGGTTTCTGGTGTGAGGGCCTCCCAGCCTGGTGTAGCAATCTGTCATGGCAGCATCCCTGTGTGGCATCCTCTCAGCCCAGGGTGGCGATCTGCAGCAGTCTCCCATGATCCTCGAGGTGAAGCCCTGAGCGGCCTAGAGCCAGGACAGACTGGTGGCTAGGCACCAAGCTTGGTATGGGTTGGAAAACTGCTGTTCTGACTTTCATTTCTGCAATGCTGCACATTTTATTTCTCTATTTTCTAAGGAAGCTGTGCCTTCGTGCCTTGTACCTAAGATGGCGCTGTCATTGGTGACAAATCAACTTTTCACTGTACACATTGAGCGTATGAGATAAAAAAGCTAATTCTGCTTTTTGATAATAAAACTAAAGCAAATTGGAATTCTTCTTGCATACCCCATCAAAATCCTACATTATTTTGAAGAGTTCTGTCATTACACCCACCACAATCCCTGACGAAAACTTTAAACATTTCTGGTCTAAGGGGAGCAATCTTGGTTTTTGTAGTGTCTCGCAGAAGTCCTTCATCCTTAGACTATTCCAGTAAATCTCCTTAGCAACTTCACATTTATAATTTAATTTTAAAAATTTGGAATTTTAAAAAAAAACCTATTCTAATGGTCACCATGTAACTGCTTGTCATAAAAAGGCCACCTAGTCCACTACTGCCCATGAGGGAAGGAAATCTGCAATCATTACCTGGTCTGGTGTATATGTGACACCAAACCTACAGCAATGTTGTTGACAGTTAACTGCCGTCTGAGCAATTAGGGATGGGGAGTAAATGCTGGCCTAGCCACTCATGAACAAATAAAGTAAATAAATCTGTGAAGAAAGGGTGTTCTCACTATTGGCCAGAATGGAGGCCTAACCAGCATTTTATAAAAGCTGAAAAATGTGTTGCTGGAAAAGCGCAGCAGGTCAGGCAGCATCCAAGGAGCAGGAGAATCGACGTTTCGGGCATAAGCCTTTCTTCAGGAATGAGGAAGATGTGCCAAGCAGGCTAAGATAAAAGGTAGGGAGGAGGGACTTGGGGGAGGGGCGTTGGGAATACGATAGGTGGAAGGAGGTTAAGGTGAGGGTGATAAGGTGAGGACAATAGGCCGGAGTGGGGGTGGGGGCGGAGAGGTCAGGAAGAAGATTGCAGGTTAGGAAAGTGGTGCTGAGTTCGAGGGTTGGGACTGAGACAAGGTGGCGGGGAGGGGAAATGAGGAAACTGGAGAAATCTGAGTTCATCCCTTGTGGTTGGAGGGTTCCTCGGCGGAAGATGAGGCGCTCTTCCTCCAGCCGTCGTGTTGCTATGGTCTGGCGATGGAGGACTCCAAGGATCTGCATGTCCTTGGTGGAGTGGGAAGGGGAGTTAAATTGTTCAGCCACAGGGTGGTTGGGTTGGTTAGTATGGGTGTCCCAGAGGTGTTCTCTGAAACGTTCCACAAGTAGGCGGCCTGTCTCCCCAATGTAGAGGTGGCCACATTGGGTGCAGCAGATGCAGTAAATGATGTGTGTGAAGGTGCAGGTGAATTTATGACAGATAGGGAAGGATCCCTTGGGGCCTTGGAGGGAAGTGAGGGGGGAGGTGTGGGCGCAAGTTTTGCATTTCTTGCGGTTGCAGGGGAAGGTGCCGGGAGTGGAGGTTGGGTTGGTGGGGGGTATGGACCTGACGAGGGAGTCACGGAGGGAGTGGTCTTTCCAGAATGCTGATAGGGGAGGTGAGGGAAATAAATCCTTGGTGGTGGGGTCTGTTTGGAGGTGGCGGAAATGACAAAGGATGATATGATGTATCTGGAGGTTGGTGGGGTGGTAGGTGAGGACCAATGGGGTTCTGTCCTGGTGGCAATTGGAGGGGCAGGATTCAAGGGCGGAGGAGCGGGAAGTGGAGGAGATGTGGTGGAGAGCATCGTCAACCACGTCTGAGGGGAAATTGCGGTCTTTGAAGAAGGACGCCATCTGGGTTGTTCGGTATTGGAATTGGTCCTCCTGGGAGCAGATGCGGCGGAGGCGAAGGAATTGGGAATATGGGATGGCGTTTTTACAGGGGGCAGGGTGGGAAGAGGTGTAATCTAGGTAGCTATGGGAATCGGTCGGTTTATAGTAAATGTCCATGTTGAGTCAGTCGCCCAAGATAGAAATGGAGAGGTCTAGGAAGGGGAGGGTCTGAGATGGTCCAGGTAAATTTGAGGTCGGGGTGGAAGGTGTTAGTAAAGTGGATGAACTGTTCAACCTCCTCGTGGGAGCACGAGGTAGTGCCGATAACAGTCATTGATGTAGCGGAGGAAAAGGTGGGGGGTGGTGCCAGTGTAACTGCGGAAGATGGACTGTTCCACATATCCGACGTTTATAAAAGTTTGACATAAAAGTCTTTCATTGGAGAAAAGGAGGAGGAGAGGGGACCTAATTGAGGTATACAAGATAATGAGAGGCATAGATAGAGTCGATAGCCAGAGACTATTTCCCAGGGCAGAAATGACTAACACGAGGGGTCATAGTTTTAAGCTGGTTGGAGGAAAGTATAGAGGGGATGTCAGAGGTGGGTTCTTACACAGAGAGTTGTGAGAGCATGGAATGCGTTGCCAGCAGCAGTTGTGGAAGCAAGGTCATTGGGGATATTTAAGAGCTGAAAATGTGTTGCTGGAAAAGCGCAGCAGGTCAGGCAGCATCCAGGGAACAGGAGAATCAACGTTTCGGGCATAAGCCCTTCTTCAGGAATGAGGAAAGTGTGTCCAGCAGGCTAAGATAAAAGGTAGGGAGGAGGGACTTGGGGGAGGGGCGTCAGAAATGCGATAGGTGGAAAGAGGTCAAGGTGAGGGTGATAGGTCAGACTGGGGTGGGGGCGGAGAGGTCAGGAAGAAGATTGCAGGTTAGGAAGGCGGTGCTGAATTCGATGGATTTGATTGAGACAAGGTGGGGGGAGGGGAAATGAGGAAACTGGTGAAATCCGAGTTCATCCCTTGTGGTTGGAGGGTTCCTAGGTGGAAGATGAGGCGCTCTTCCTCCAACCGTCGTGTTGTTGTGGTCTGGTGATGGAGGAGTCCAAAGACCTGCATATCCTTGGTGGAGTGGGAGGGGGAGTTGAAGTGTTGAACCACAGGGTGGTTGGGTTGGTTAGTCCAGGTGTCCCAGAGGTGTTCTCTGAAATGCTCCGCAAGTAGGCGGCCTGTCTCCCCAATATAGAGGAGGCCACATTGGGTGCAGAGGATGCAATAGATGATGTGTGTGGAGGTGCAGGTGAATTTGTGGCGGATATGGAAGTTTCCTTTGGGGCCTTGGAGGGAGGTGAGGGGGGAGGTGTGGGCGCAAGTCTTGCACCTCCTGCGGTTGCAGGGGAAGGTGCCGGGAGTGGAGGTTGGGTTGGTGGGGGGTGTGGATCTGACGAGGGAGTCACGGAGGGACTGGTCTTTACGGAATGTTGATAGGGGAGGGGAGGGAAATATATCCTTGGTGGTGGGGTCTGTTTGGAGGTGGCGGAAATGACGGCGGATGATACGCTGTACATGGAGATTGGTGGGGTGGTAGGTGAGGACCAGTGGGGTTCTGTCCTGGTGGCGGTTTGGGGGGCGGGGCTCAAGGGCGGAGGAGCGGGAAGTGGAAGAGATGCGGTGGAGGGCATCGTCGACCACGTCGGGGGGGAAATTGCGGTCCTTGAAGAAGGAGGCCATCTGGGTTGTACGTTTTTGGAACTGGTCCTCCTGGGAGCAGATGCGGCGGAGACGAAGGAATTGGGAGAATGGGATGGTGTTTTTACAGGGGGCAGGAGGTGTAGTCCAGGTAGCTGTGGGAGTCGGTCGGTTTGTAGTAGATGTCCGTGTTGATTCGGTCGCCTAAGATAGAGATAGAAAGGTCTTCCACTTCCCGCTCCTCCGCCCTTGAGCCCCGCCCCTCCAACCGCCACTAGGACAGAACCCCACTGGTCCTCACCTACCACCCCACCAATCTCCATGTACAGCGTATCATCCGCCGTCATTTCCGCCACCTCTAAACGGACCCCACCACCAAGGATATATTTCCCTCCCCTCCCCTATCAGCATTCCATAAAGACCACTCCCTCCGTGACTCCCTCGTCAGATCCACACCCCCCACCAACCCAACCTCCACTCCCGGCACCTTCCCCTGCAACCGCAGGAGGTGCAAGACTTGTGCCCACACCTCCCCCCTCACCTCCCTCTAAGGCCACAAATTCACCTGCACCTCCACACACATCATCTATTGCATCCTCTGCACCTGATGTGGCCTCCTCTATATTGGTGAGACAGGCCGCCTACTTGCGGAGCGTTTCAGAGAACATCTCTGGGACACCCGGACAAACCAACCCAACCACCCTGTGGCTCAACACTTCAACTCCCCCTCCCACTCCACCAAGGTATTGCAGGTCTTTGGACTCCTCCATCGCCAGACCACAACAACACGACGGTTGGAGGAAGAGCGCCTCATCTTCCGCCTAGGAACCCTCCAACCACAAGGGATGAACTCGGATTTCTCCAGTTTCCTCATTTCCCCTCCCCCCACCTTGTCTCAGTCAAATCCATCGAACTCAGCACCACCTTCCTAACCTGCAATCTTCTTCCTGACCTCTCCGCCCCCACCCCAGTCTGACCTATCACCCTCACCTTGACCTCTTTCCACCTATCACATTTCTGACGCCCCTCCCCCAAGTCCCTCCTCCCTACCTTTTATCTTAGCCTGCTGGACACACTTTCCTCATTCCTGAAGAAGGGCATATGCCCGAAACGTCGATTCTCCTGTTCTCTGGATGCTGCCTGACCTGCTGCGCTTTTCCAGCAACACATTTTCAGCTCTGATCTCCAGCATCTGCAGTCCTCACTTTCTCCCTTATGTTTACAACAGCAGACAATGGTTTCTGGGGTTATCTTTGGACTGGCTTATTTATATCTTTAGGGTTTTTAAATTTGTTTTTTGATCTTTTGATTTTCTGTAAGTGAGCAATTCACCTCATGGCAGTTTACCATTCATTCTGCCTATTAAAACTGGATGTGTCTGGTTTGAGGATCTTTAGGTGCAAGTTTTAAAGATTTTAAAAATGATTATAAAAATTTTAAACATGTATGATTATGCAATTACTACTTATTTAAATTGTTTCAGACTGACTTGTTTTGGGGGGTTTAAACTTCCCTGTTCATCAGCCAGCTATACCATGAAATTGCAGCAAGTTCTACTGTATGGTCTGGGTCTCTCCCTCGCTTCCACATCGTAATGAGCCTCCAACATGAGTCATGCAAGTGCCTGTACTTAAAACTGCAACTTTTCCAGGCACTTACCCCAAACCATGCAACGCAAGAAAATGCCACCTTCCTGCTATTTTCCAATTCACCAGCAGTGGGCGCAGTGTCCCCAGTTATCTTAAAAAATACAACTGGAGAGGAAAACCTACCATATTCAATTCATGATTTGGACCACCTGATGAAGGGGCAGTGCTGCGAAAGCTAGTGCTCCCAAATTAACCTGTTGGATTATAACCTGGTGTTGTGTGATTTTTAACTATATTCAATTCAACATTCACTGAAAAGGGAGTTGCATTATGAATATTGTATTAATTTTTAAATAAGCGATTAATTAATTTCATAAGGTGTAAAAGTAAAGCAGTATCATTACACTGGCTTCATCTCATGAGCTGAAGATGATCACTATAACTGCCCAAACTATCCAACCCCAGCCCCACCATTGAGCCCATTATATAATTAAGAAGCTACATATTCCCCAGAGACTTCACTGTAATTCTTGATTATCCAGCTTATTATTTAAACATTCTGTGATAAACATACTGGTGTACAGCTGTCAAATGATGGTATGGTATTAAAATGGACA
Source organism: Chiloscyllium plagiosum (assembly GCF_037043375.1). Lineage (NCBI taxonomy): Eukaryota > Metazoa > Chordata > Chondrichthyes > Orectolobiformes > Hemiscylliidae > Chiloscyllium > Chiloscyllium plagiosum. The sequence continues at coordinate 62,148,271 of NW_028270156.1, forward strand.
TCAGAACTGGAAATCCAAACCTAGTGAATAGCTTGGGTAGACTGATGAAAACCTACCCAAGTTACACTGGCAGTGCAGACGTGTCTTCAGCAAGAGAGCGGGCAGTGCAGAGGGAATACAGAGTCTGGCTTTGGGATGGCTGTGAGCACGTGAGGTAACATATTGCAGGCAAAAGTGAGAGTTGATGAGCATGAGCTTTGGTGGGAGGTGGGGACAGGAGCAGAGATAGAGGGAGAGTGAGCAATCGGGGGCAAGAAGTTGGCGCTTACATTGGAGGTCTGGAGAAGGACATTACATTTGCCGGGCATTCCTCCAGCTGGCTGGGACTCATTGACCCCAGGTGGCAACCTCGGAGAAGGCTGGCACGGCCCCCACTGCTGGGGGAGAAGGAAGTCCACATTAGCACCACCCCATCCAGCAGGACCTCCTGCCCACACAACAGGGCACTGATGGAATGAGCTGCCAGAGGAAATGGTGGATGCTGGTACGGTTACAACATTTAACAAGCACCTGGATGGGTACTTGAATAAGAAGGGTTTAGAGGGATATAGGCCAAATGCTGACAAATGGGACTAGATTTATTTAGGATATCTGGTTGGCATGAATTGAATTGAATTGAATTGAATTGAATTGAATTGAATTGAATTGAATTTATTGTCACGTGTGCCGAGGCACAGTAAAAAGCTTTGTCTTGCGAGCAATACAGGCAGATCACAGTAGCGTAGATAAGTAAATAATAGGTAAACAGCGGCAAAAACAAAAACACAGGTACAGGCGAATGCTAAGGGTTTGTGAGTCCATTCAGTATTCTAACAACAGTAGGGTAGAAACTGTTTTGAAACTGGCTGGTGCATGTGTTCAGGCTTCTGTACCTTCTCCCTGATGGTAGAGGTTGTAGAAAAACATAGCAACAGACCATAGCAACATGACAGTTGGAGGAAGAGCGCCTCATCTTCCGCCTAGGAATCCTCCAACCACAAGGGATGAACTCAGATTTCTCCAGTTTCCTCATTTCCCTCCCTCCACCTTGTCTCAGTGAAATCCCTCGAACTCAGCACCGCCTTCCTAACCTGCAATCTTCTTCCTGACCTCTCCACCCCCACCCCCACTCCGGCCTATCACCCTCACCTTGACCTCCTTCCACCTATCGCATTTCCAACGCCCCTCCCCCAAGTCCCTCCTCCCTACCTTTTATCTTAGCCTGCTGGACACACTTTCCTCATTCCTGAAGAAGGGCTCATGCCCGAAACGTCGATTCTCCTGCTTCTTGGATGCTGCCTGACTTGCTGTGCTTTTCCAGCAACACATTTTCAGCTCTGATCTCCAGCATCTGCAGTCCTCACTTTCTCCTCCTTGTAGAAAAACATTGCCAGGGTGGGATGGATCTTTGAGAATGCTGATGGCCTTTCCTCGACAGCGGGCCTGGTAGATGGATTCTATAGATGGGAGGTTGGCCTTTCTGATTGTCCGGGCAGAGTTCACCACTCTCTGTAACCGTCTCCGATCTTGACTGGTACAGTTGCCATACCAGGTAGTGATACATCCAGACAGAATGCTCTCGATGGCACACCTATTAAAGTTGGCAAGGGTATTCGCCGTCATGCCAAATTTCCTCAGCTGCCTGAGACAGAAGAGACGTTGTTAGGCCTTTGTAACCAGTGCATCTACATGAAGAGTTCAAGAAAGCTTGTTGTGGATGACCACTCCCAGGAGCTTGACACTCTCCACTCATTCCACCTCTGTGCTGTTGATGTGTAGGGGTTCATGAGTAACATCCCACCAAAAGTCAATAATGAGTTCCTTGGTTTTGCCGGCATTGAGAGCTAAGTTGTTCTCAGTGCACCATTTTTTCCAGGTCTTCCACCTCCCGTCTGTAGTCTGTTTTGTTGCCACCTGAGATTCGAACGACTATGGTGATGTCGTCAGCAAACTTGTAAATGGAATTAGTCTGGTATTTGGCGACACAGTCATGGGTATACAGTGAGTACATTAGGGGGCTGAGTAAGCACCCTTGGGAGTTCAAATTATGAGTGTTAGGGAGGATGAAATATTGTCCCCAATCTTCACTGATTGTGGCCTGTGGGTCAGGAAACTGAAGATCCAGCTACAGAGAGTGGGACAAGTTGGACCGAAGGGTCTGCTTCCATGCTATACATCTCAGTGACTCTATGATTTTCTTTTGTCTACTGTGTCTGAGGCAGATATCAGGAAGCATTCAGGGCAGCTCTAGACTGATAGCACTTGTGCGCAATGGACTTTTAAAGATGGCGCCGGCAGAAGGAATGCTGAATTTCGATCGGTAGCCACTGAGTGGCGAGTTGTCTGGGAATGTCGCATGCTAGGATGAGGCTGGGATGGGACATGAGGGGCCTCATGGGGGCGCTGCGGGCAATTAATGAGACAATCTCGTATGATATGGCAAGAAAACTCATTGGAGTAGAAAAAATACTCTCCAAAAAACTCAGCATAATTCAGATTTATCCGGAAAATGTATGATCCATCTTTATGTATCTAGAAACGAGGTAAGGCAGGAATGTGGTTTAGTGATGTCAATTGAAGATAAATATTGACATTTCACATAATATCCCTGCCATTCTATAAATTAGTCCCATGCTTTTTTCACATTCATCTGTGAAACTGTCAATTTAATGCCTCATGGCACATCCAGCAATACAGTAGTTCTTCATAATTATAGAATGCCAAATGTGATAGCCATGCAAATCTCCCCTGGAGTGGGGCTCAAATTCATAACTCTCTAACACAGAGGTGCCACCCCACTGATCCATGATTGACATCTGCCAGAAATCATTTCACCACAATCAGATAATGGAAAACAGCAATTGTTGAAGATACAATAACAAATAAAAGTACAGCTTACAAAAAAAACAAAGAGAGAGAGAGAGAGAGAAGCAAACAGGCAGAAGTTCGAACATTTTCAGCCCCACACACACTCAAACTCAAATGTTGCATTCACTCATTTGGTGGAAGAGTATGCCATTCGGTTTGGGGAGTCAGCTGTCAAGAAAAAAGCCTCGCACTTATCCAGCTATCTTTGCAACCACTAGGTGTCTCCAAGTGGTGTACATTAATGAAGTACTTTTGGAAGTGTTCTTTGTTCAACTTTTGAGGCAAAGAGGGCTTTGTTCAGTATCCAAAATATCTGCTGGCTCAGGGTTGCCTCCCTGTCTCTGATGTGTGCTTGCTTTTGAGGGAGGCTGCACCATTGTTATGTATGAGACACAGCACTGAATATGCACATTACAAAATCATATTGCTGTTCATGAGGTTATGATCTGATCAACTGTTTATGTGCTGTTCAGGGAGAGATAAGCATATGGCCGTGACACCTGGGATACTTTAATACACTCCTTCAAGAAAATGCCCCTTCTCTCCCCTGAAGCAGGCAGGTGGGGTCTTGGCTTGATACGTGATGTGAAAGTTGGCATCCAACAGTAGAGCACTGCTGCTGCAATGTACCAGAGTATCAGCCTCAATTTTGGCAACTGTTGCTGTCTTGCCCAATCAAAGGGGGCTATACTCTTATTAGAGAGAAGCAACTGGTGGTGATTTAACCTGAGGGCCACCAGACCTCAGGCAAGGGAAGAGGTTGAGAGGAAGAGACCTTCATGGTAACCTCAAACCAGTGATGGGAATTGAACCCACACTGTTAGCATCAACTTCTCTACAAGCCAACAATCCAGCCAACTGAGCTAAAGCAATTCCCTGTGTTAATTAAGTGGGACTTGAACCATAAACCTTCTAATTTAGAAGGTGCAAATTTTGCAAACAGCACTTTAAAAGTCAGAAGCCAGAACAGAAGACAATAAAGTGGAATGTCAAGCCAGCTGGGTGATTGTAGTACACTAGTTCATGCTGGCCTGAAACTTGAGCCAAATTTGACATCAGACCTTAATGAATGAAAACACCACATTGCAGGGGCTAATGCAGTTAAGCAGCTGGGGCATAATGAGATTTTAAAAAATTATTCATTGATGGAGGTGGATGTGGCTGGTGAAGCCAGTATTTGTTGCTCATTTATGAACAAACAGTCATTGAATTGATGAACAATTTGGTCCAATGACAATGTTGGTGAGGTTGTGGGTTATTGGAGAGGGGATGCAGGAATTGAAGGTGTCTGAGTGAAGGGAAGCCAGTTTGGAATAACAATCCCTGAGTATCTATTGCTGACCATGTTTGGGTTCCCTCCGTGCTGTACTCATCTTGCGTTTCTGAAAACACTTAACTTCGTGAAATCCTTTGCGACAGTCACTGGGAAATTCAGATCCCTTTTTTTAAAAAAGCATCAGGCTCTTTGAATTTGCAAAAAAGGAGTGAGATGTCATATGCTGAAGGATCTGTCTTCAAGATTTCTATAGCAACCTCTTGCTCACAGGCAAGGGATGAACAGAGATGGCACAGAACGGAGCAAGCTGTGGGAGGTTTGAGGTGGTAAATGTTTAGGGTGTTAAGGAAGCAATTCTCTTCACCAAACCTCAGCTAGCAGCAGTGTGGCAGGCCCTTTTACTTCTCTCTGCTTTCACTGAAATCTGCAGCTGATGCAGCTCCCAATGCATCCTCAGAGCAGGGCGAAGGCAGCATTATTAGGAAATTATGAGCCTTTATGTGCCTGCCTGGTCGATGTCTTGCAGCCTGATACACCAGCTGTTTTTGTGCCACTACAACAGTGAGATTGGCTAAAGCTTAAAACTCCCCGAACTTGACCGCTTGCGTGAGACCACTTTTTTTTAATATTCAGGCTAGGTTTGCAGCCTCGATGGCTCTCATTCCACTGCTTTCACTAGAGTTACCTTGGAATCTGTCTGGCATCCTGCGGATGGGATAGATGCCATTTCCCTTCCGGTGCAGCATCGGGGAAACTTGGTAGCTCACTTCTGGGGGATTTCTTCCAGCAGCTGCTCTAGCCAAAATGTGTCTCACCTCCAAGAGGGGCTGGCCAGTTGAAGCACTTCATGGTTAATTGCATGCACCCAGCTCAGGGGTACAGGCTGTAAACTGTGCACTTAGCACTACAATCACTTAAAACTGTAGGCAGACCATTGTAGGGACCAAGGCCCATCTCACATTGTGATCCTTTCCCCCACCCCGTACCCCTGTTTTTGAGGAGCTGTCAAGTTTCATGACCTTGTTGTTTCTCCCCATGTTTCTGTAACTTAAGACGTTAAGGGACTTACCACTACATTTTTTGTTTTGCTGATCATTTCCATTAGCAACAATACACACACCAGAACTCAAGCCATGATCCCACTCCCCGTCACACCTGTATCCCACCCTTTGCCTTCCGATTCTGCACATTATGGACTGGAACTAAGCCAAGCTGTTTCTATGGGCTGGTTCTCGATATATGACATAAATAGGTTGTAGTGTTGCAAGGCTCTGTTATACATGGTGACAAATTGTACGAATCACACGCCCATTATACCAATGAAACAGCACACACCTATAAAAGACATGAACTCAAACAACACAATTTTCTGTACTTTAAAAGCGTAAGGAAAAGCAGGTCACAGCTACCAGACCTTCCACAGCTCCATGAGTAAGTAAATCAGATATTTTTTAAGATGATGTTGTTATGGAGATTTGACTGGAAAACCTTATGTACATACATCACTGAACTTCAAAGATGGTTCATATTGTGAACTGTTTTCGGGTGTTTTAGGGTGAGGTGTTGCGAGATAGTTACATTGATACTATGCTGCCTTATTTGACTATGGGAAACTCTTATGACCATAGTCCACATGCAAACAAATGAATTCTCTTTATTACAGTAGCAGGGCAGATGTGCCCTCTAGATTTATAAATGACAATGTTCTGAGGAAAGGTCACTGGACCCCAAAACGTTAACTCTAATTTCTCTCCACAGGTGCTGAGCTTTTCCAGCATTTTCTGCTTTTAAGATTTATCTTGGGGTTTGTTATTGAGGACAGGATTTGCGCACTGCTCACATAATGTCTGCAACAGATTTTGCTTCCCGGCAGCAACAATCCCGTTCCTCAGTGAGCATAGAACAATCCAGTTTGTGCATTATAGCTTCAATGTGTCGTACCCACCATGACCAGTCACACAGACTCAGTGCAGTTCTGTCAATATGCACAGTGGCAGATTGCTTTATGCTGTTGGTTTCGTATAGCGGGCTGGCATGTGTTGACTTAGCTGTTCTCTCCAAGTGCAGCTGTTTGAGTGTCACAATGAGCGAAGGTGTGGAAGAATCAACCTACTCTCTGACCCTGACATGATTTACTGTACATGATTGGATGTGGGATGAAGCAGGGATTGGAATACTGCAGGATAACTAGCACTTTTGTCATTATACTGCAACAGCAAAGGAGAGAAATATGGTTGGGGGTGGGGATGGGAGAAAGAGTTTGGAAATGAACAGTGCTAAATCAGCACATGATAAAGAGGATTACAGTTTAATGTTTTGGACTATTTGATGGTTTAAAAATCGAAAGCTTTGGTAGTGAAACTCCATCTTTATAAAGCAATAAGTTAAAGCTTTGAAAAGTGACATTTCTCTTTAGAAAGGATAAAATTTGTAACAAGAGGGTGCGTCTGTGACTCACCATTTTAGAGGAAAAAGGGATATATCAATGACACCACCTAACAAGGGCCCTTCCCTGCTATGTTACTGGCGAAATAATTGGCCTCTCCCTGCCTGTAAGGAACTGTGACTTCAGGCTTGATCAAGGTGGATGCCTCCACTTGACAGAGGATTACAGTCAGAAGATTACCCTTGCTGCAAAAGCTCTGACAGTTATTTCCACTTGCAATGTGGTGGCCATAAATGCAGATGCTGGGTGAGGGCAGCTGAACCGGTCGGTGTCTGGCTTTAGATACCGAATTTCTTCACTGGACTTTCCACTGAACACTTGATCAAGTGTTGTTTTCGGTTCATGAAATTCCAACCTCCCCCCACCCCAGAAGTAAAACCAATGGACTCTTTGTTCCATGAGCAGGGGCAGTAGTGGCATAATGAGAAAGTCACTGGATTAGTAATTGAGATGACGGGGTTTGTGAGCTGAATCCTACCTGGCAGATGGTGAAATCGGAATTCAATTTCATAAAAATCTGGAATAAAAGAAATTCGCCTAAAAACAACAATGCAGTCATTGTCGATTGTTGTAACAACCCATCTGGTTCACTAAATACTCTTTAGGGAAGGAAATCTGCCATCCTTTCCTGGTCTGGCCTACATGTGATTCCCATACCCAACCTGGTTGATTCTCAACTTTTCTCTGAATTATAGATGGACAATAACTCCAGCTGCAATCATAATCCAATGGATTAAAAAAAGTCCTGCTGTTACTGAGATGGTGTGAGAGTTGAATGGATGTATCCGGAACAGTGTTGTCATTAGAGTTCCCAACCCGCGCTAGATTGGCCTGGAGTCTACAGAAATCTCCTGGCCACTGTAGTATCCAAGGTCAAAAATCATTGATGCAACAAATTGTTCCATTTGCACTAACATATTTATTTATTTCAAGTATCTTATGCTTGGGAATAAAAGGCTGTTTGGGTGACAGTCGGGAAAATATAATCAGGTAATGGACAGCCTGTTCCCTTCCCCAGTGCATTGTGAAAGTGTTGCACTTTTGTGTCCAGCAGGCAATGTGTGAGCACAAGGGTGGGGTAGTAGAAACTGGAGTGCACGACCCCCATGCCTTCATTTGCAAATAAACAGAGCAAGGGAACCTGCTCAAACAGACCAACAAAGCAGTTTTAAACTCATTGCAGTGTAGCATTGTTCTTGCCATTCAAACTGTCGGACTGAAAATAAGGTCTAAATTAATTACCTGGAAGCAGCTACTGTAAAGACAGCTGCCACAATATAAATAGGGTGACTTTTTATTGCATGTAGGTAGAACCACAGAATCCACTTCTGAAAGGGTTCAGTTGTATAATTATGTGGGCTTAATTGCAAGGCAATGCTGAATTCTGTATCATTTGACAACAATGGGAGCAGTCTATTCAAGCATGTTGGATTATGTCAATTGGGTTCAATCTTATTATCAGGATGCATTCAGTGACATAGTGAGAAGTAAGCATTGGTGTTCATGTTATGTCTAGAATGTGGAGTTTGTAGTGCCGATATTTTGCATGGTGCGGTTCAACATGATTAGATTTTATGATTAGGCTTGAAAATAATAATAATGTTGATCTTCCCATTACACAACTGGAGGAAATGTTTATTCACTTAGTAGTCATACAGCTGAGGAAAGTGATGGAAGCTACAATTGTCATTGGGCTAAAAATACACTGTAGTGGATGTCACTGAGGGACTGCAAGCAGATAAGAGAAGGAGAGGCAATGCTGGGTGCAGAACGTTGGAGGGAGACAAGGGATGGAGTTGGCATAGGTAAAAACAATGACTGCAGATGCTGGAAAGCAGAGTGGTCAATGATATCATGCACCGTGTAGAGATTGAACATCCAACCTTTTGTCACAATAAGGAGAATCTGAGCAGAATGGGTTGGAATCCAGTGACAAGTGCAGTGAGTCCCAGCTCATCTCAGTCCAACATTTATACTTTTCACAAGTGGTGTGGCAAGATTCTCGCTCAGGATCAGCGAGGCACCAATTCACTAGGATTAACGCTTGCTAAATGCCTTGTTAATGTCACGAATCACTTCACTAATGTTCAGCTTCCCGTCTCACCAAACCCGCTAGCTATCGAGAAAACTCAACAAGGAAACCAAAGGGTGTACCTGGTGGATTCAGTTCACCGCTTATTCAGAACAATCTCTTTTTTGCCCCTTCAACCAGAGCTACCCAGGCTGTCTTGCCATGCTGCCTCGAGCTGATAAAGAAAGCTTGTCATAATTGTCAATAGGCCTGACTTTACTCAGTGGGTTCCTGCCAGAGTAACTCAAGTGCACCCTCAGTTACCAGTCCAAGGTCTTGGCCATGGTTAGTTAGATGTTTGGGATGGTCAGGAACTCTTTCCTCAATACGTCTGGAGTCTTTCTGTCTATGGTAAGCTGCTTTCCTCATGGAATGAGAGAGACGAAGTTATTACAGGAGATGGAAATTGGTTGCTTGGTATTATTGTTGGAGATGTGTCACGAATGATTGAATGGACAGCACAGAGGGAATGCAGGATTGGAGTGTCATGGAAACCCACCATGCCAGGGCGGAGGGCGGATAGACAATTAATGACACAAGTTTGGTCGGATGTGCTCAGAAAACTTGCTGGGCCTTGTGATGGCAATCCCTCAAAAAATCTTCATGCAACTCAGAATTAGCCCGAAAGAAACTGGAAGTTTCTATCCAATGTCATTGTGTGCCGGCAGCATTGTGCTGTTGCAGATAAACGTTCTGGTGTCAGTCTCAAGTCTCACCATTTGTTTAAAAAGTTTGTTAAATTCATGTTATAAGACAGAGTGGTCCCTAAAGAAATAGTGCCTGTAAAACATTGAACAAGCATACAAACTTGTACACCCATAAAGACTTTGAAGTTGCTTTATATATGGTTTGCAGTCAGTGAACAATTACTGGCAGATGCGAATAATTGTTTGGTTTTAACCATGCTCAGGATTGGAGGTTAAAATGGCTTTTTTCTTTAATTTGCCTTATCAAAAATATTTCACATTTATTTTCAGTTTTCGAGAGAGTTTGTTTGCAATATATTTGCACATAGCATTACATAGGAAACACAGTGTAAAACAGCCCAGAAGGTCCAAACAATCCATGCTTGTGTTTATATTCCTCGTGAATCTCCTTCCATCCTTGTTCATCTGGGTCTATCATTGTAACTCTATCCCATTCTGCTTTAAATTCTTAACAACTTCCCTTTATTTGCTTTAATCACTCCCAGTGGTAGTATGCCCATCAGTCTTTAGGTGAATAAGTGTCTTCTCAATTTCCTGTTTTTTCATTCATTCATGGGATGTGGCCATCACTGACCGGCCAACATATGTTGCCTGTCATTAGTTGCCTTTGAGAAGGTGGTGGTGCACTGCCTTCTTGGACTGCTGCAGTCCACCTGTTGTGAGTTGACCTGTTCAGGAGGCAATTCCAGGATTTTGACTGAGCAGCGATATATTTCCAAGTCAGGATAGTGAGTGGCTTTGAGGACAACTTACAAGTGATGGTTGCCCATGTATCTGCTGTGCCTGTTCTTCTAGATGGAAGCAGTTGTGTGTTCAGAGGTGCTGTCTGATATTCCTTGGTGAATTTCTGTAATGCATCTTGTAGATAGCTGCTACTGAATGTCAGTGGTGGAGGGAGTGGATTACATTCCTTGGGAACTGATGTCATACTGATGGACTCCAGTTATGCTCTTCACGGTAAGAAATATTCTCCCTGTATCCACTTACTTGGAGTTTTATTTGCATTTTTAAAGACCTCTATGAGGTTACCCCTCAGCATTTTCTTTAAAAAAAACTAGCCTTTCAATACTTTCCTGATACATGTACCCAGATATTTTGGATAGTAATATTGTAGTCTGTGCTGTACCCCCTCTAGTTCCTCTTTATTCCCTTTGTGGTATAGCAATCAACTAAATGCAGTGCTCTTGAATGTGGTTCAACAAGTTTTATTACAAGTTCAGGATAAGATTCCTATTTTCTAATATTAATCTTCTGGTAACAAAGCCTAGTTCTTGACTAAGTTTTAATTATTGCTTTGCTAAACTGTGAGATAATTTTTAATTACTGTTGAATTTGTACTCTGTTTGTTCCCTCACTTCACCTAGACTTGCATCATTTAATAATAAGAACCCTTCCCTATTCTTTCAAACAAAATATATTCAAATTTGACACTTGTGTTGAACTTCATTTACCAATTATTGGCCCATTCTGCAAATTTGCAAACATAAATGTTGCAGAATTCCTCAATGTTGTTACCTCCTATTTAGTGTTATCTGCAAATAGATACATTTTGAGTCTTTGATTCCAATGTTCAAATCTTTAATGTAAGTGTTGAGCAGCAGAGGTCCCTGCATCAATACCTGCAGATCACCTTTCTGTCTTGCACCACTCTCAACAGATGCTGTTTACTCCACACTCAGCTTTCTGTCCTGAAGCCAGGTACTAATCCATACAGCCACACATCTCCTCACTCAACATTCTCTGATCCTATTCTTTATTCTAACAGGGCGCACCTTAATGAAGGCCTTTTAAAAATGTAGATCAATTACATCTATTGCATTACCATAGTCTACGCTCTTTGTTATCTCCTCAAAAGAAAAATCAATAAGGTTGGTTGAAGAGGTTTTTTCTCCTTTATAATTATATGCTGACTATTAATTCGTATATTTGTAGTTTCCAGATGTTCTTCTAGTCTCTCCTATCCTACTATCTATGCTAGGGTGTACAATTCCCTGAACATATTTTATACACATATGCACCTTTTACTATTGAATTATGTGTAGTAATGCATCTGCTATATCTTCCCTAGATCCTTTTGAAAAACATAAGTGCACTCATCTAGATGAGGGGCTTAAAACCCTTTGCAATTGTTTCATTTGTTCAAAAATCTCATTTTTAATTTTAAACGCGTTTATCACATTGCTCTTCTCATCATTCAATACCATCTTTGTTTTTATTACGATCTATTAGGTGGATGGAATTTAAAGTAGCCGACAGGGGTCTTAGGCTGTCATGAATTTTCCACATCGACTTAATTGGAGCAGAAATGGAAAGGTGAAGTGGTCTCCTTTTATTGAGACTCTATTTGCCACTCCCCTATTTGATTAAATGCCTCATTGTCACCAAATCTACTTTGGAAGAAGGTATTAAGTTCTGCCAATTGTTATAGGATACAGAGGAGCCCTACAGAATACCAAGGGGCAGGTTACTTCCAGTTAATCTATCGTCCCTGGCCTAGATCACCAAGTCATTAGGTTAACAGGTACCACCACAAATATTAGGAGACATCCAAGGAGGTTATCCCTTGTCTTCATTAAGGAGGTACTCTTGCAACTTTACTATCACCTGCAGACTGACCAGTGCAAGGTTGAAGATGGTTCCGGTTGTCTTGGTAAAAGTAATTTCTATCTTTAACTTTTTTCACTGACTCCTTTCCGAATGATCTCAAGTGGAATTCATCAAATTAACCAGTTTGTAGTTTACTGCCTCCAATAAATTTACTTGGTTGAAGTAATTCTTCCACTTGACACTCAAATGCCTGTTCAAGTCTTACTTCAGATTCTTGAGGGTATTATCTACTTTATGTAATTTAGGGAGTGCCGTGTTAATCCTATCTTCCCACCTCTCAGATGACATGTTAAAGTGAGGCCCTGTCTGCGATCTCAGTTAGATTTTATATTGACTAGTCATTCTTGCGAATGTGGGTATCATTGGTGAGGTCAGCTTTTAACACCATTTCCTAGATACCTTGAACAACTGAGGGGCTGGATGGGCCATTTCAGAGGATAGATGATGCAGGACTGGTACCACATATAAGCCGGTCAAATAGATAGGCTTTCTTCCCTATGAGATGTCAGTGGGAATGAAAATAAAAAGATAAATAGACAGCCTAGATGCTGCACAATCTGTTGAATATTTCCAGAATTTTTAGATCTTATTGAAAGTTTGTCATTTTAATCACTCCTGTTTCTTAAAACTCTCATAGTAGTCTTTGAACCGAACAAGCCAGAAGCTAGGAATTGCATGGCAAGCAACTCACCTCCTAACTTCCCAAAACCTGTCCACTATCCGCGAGGCACAAATTAGGAGAGTGATGGAATACTTTCCTCTGGCCTCCAACAACACTCTAAAATCTTGATACCTTCCAGGTCAAAGTAGCCACTTAATTGGCACTTTATCTACCACCCTAAGCGTTTACTCCTTTCACCAATGAAACACCGTGGCAGCAGCATAGTGTATTATCCAGAACATCCACTTCATCAAGGTTTCTTCAGTAGCACCATCCAAACCAGCAACCTCTACCACCTACATTGACAAGGACAGCAGAAACATTATGATACCACCAGATTCCCTCCGACTTCCCCTTCAAACCACATATCCTGATTTGCAACTATATTCCAAGATCAGGAGTCCATTAACTTAAGCACTACATCACCATAATCAAGATCCATGGCAGTATCAAATTTATTTTCAAACCAACATACTTAATAACAAAAAACTTTACTGCCCAGTTATTTCATTGTTATTTGTGAAATTTCAGTGCGGCATTCACTTGCTGTACAACAGGGATTATTGAACATTATTTTATTTTCTGTAAATTCCTGTATAAAATACATAGTATAAACATAATCTTTCTTTAATGACCATGACTATTTTTGATGGAAAACTATAAGCTCTCAGCTGCAGGACAAGGCTGTGAAATTTCAAAGGGATTTTTCCATATGAATATGATTATCAATGGAATCCATAAGGTTATGTGGGATTCTTTAACCATTCATGTTGGTATTTATAAATAGAGTTGTATTCCATTCAATTAATCAACAGGTAGTATGTAGCTATAATGTAGGTTGATGAAATATACCCCAAAGTTGGATAATACATCAAGATTCGACAGATGATTACCTCAAAGGCAAAGCTGATCCTCTTGAACTGCAGTTCATGATGCGAGTGGACTCTACAAGTTGTTGTCAATATCAAATAGTTGTGGCAGAAAACACTGAATTCTGCTGTCATTACTGCTGCAACGGACGAGCCCAAAATTCTTGGGGTGGCACGGTGACTCAGCAGTTAGCACCGCTGCCTCACAGCACCAGGGTCCCAGGTTAGATTCCAGCCTCAGGCAACTGTCTGTGTGGAGTTTGCACGTTCTCCCCGTGTCTGCATGGGTTTCCTCTGCGTGCTCCGGTTTCCTCCCATAAGCCCAAAGATGTGCAGGTCAGATGAATTGGCCATGCTAAATTGCCCATAGTGTTAGGTGCATTAGCCAGAGGGAAATGGGATTGGGTGGGTTACTCTTCGGAGGGTCGGTGTGGACTTGTTGGGCCGAAGGGCCTGTTTCTACACTGTAGGAAATCTAATCAAATCAATGAATTCCATGGCAGTTCAAGGAGGACGCAAGGTAATTGAATGTTGTGTTTCTTTTTCCATTCCCCCTGCCATTGTATCACCTCATGGTCTTGTTAATCTCCATTTAAGGATTTCACACCGCTGTATTCCTATTTTATTTCCATTCACTGCAATCACATGTTTTTCATTTATCACATCAACACTGCGTGCCCTTTACATGTTTCCTCAAGGAGCAGTCAAAAGCATCAACTAACCATGTACAAATTGGAGGATCAATGAGCTGATGAGTTCTGACCGAGTACTGATGAGGCTTCTGCCTAACATAATGTTAGGGATTGTGCTTTCAATAGCAGAACATCTCATAAAAATGTCAGAGGCATGCAAAGAATGTAGGCGATCTGTTTTCCATGCACGTAACATTTGTTGGAACTTCACTTGTCAGTAGAGGGAGTTTGAAGACAATTTATTTATCGAAGTAGGACCATTTTAATTACACTGCATGTTTCCTTACGGCTAAAGCATTTATGATATTGTTAGGCAGATTTAGTTTCTTAGTGCATTTTGTAAAATGCCATTTCATTTCCTATCTGATAAACTGACTGTTTCTGAGCTCTGGCAATTTTAAGGATGCTACAGTTTCTTTCAGTAATACTGAGACAAAGGTGCAACATCATAAAAAAAATTCTAGACAACTTTTTTTCTTGAGTTCTGTTCCATTGAGTTTGAAAGTTCAGCGCACCTTGACTATAAGGTTGCTCTGGTGCGACATTGAGGCTGTTTCTCGGTGTACATTTTTGCCAAGGCACTGATTTTTCTTCTGCATCCATTCTATTTAACTTGCTCATGCCCGGCCAAAAGAAGGCAGGATTTTGCTCTCCCCCAAAGGCACGTTAACCTCACTGCTCTCGGTTTGCCTGAAAATGTTTCCAGGAGGTGGGAAATGTATCGGGCCGACTGTTCCCCCTTGGGCATGTTGACCTGCAGTAGTATGTTACCAGAATGATGGGAGGTCCATTGTCATGCAGAAAGCTTTAGCTGCACGTGCTGGTGTCAGGCAAAATGTGGGAGATGCTTTTCCAGCCTCCAGGATTATTGGATGTTTCCTCTCCAACTGCATTGTACTTCAGGTTGTCAGCATGCCTGTAGAGGCAGACGTGACCACCATGAACAATGACACTGCTGGGACTACAGAATTCCCTGTCATTCTTGCGGCTACCAGCTCTTTAGGGCTGGCCTTCCTCCTGAGAGGCTCACCTTAAAGCCAACAACACTGCGCCCAGCATTCATTTACTCTGTGTGTGTGTGTTGGGGGGGGTCAACTTTCTTCAGCTCTCTAGCTGGCTAGATGATTATCATATGGGTCCTGTAAAACCAAGCCTACAGTCTCCAATTCCAAAAGTTATTGCACACAAGTCCAAAATCAAGACTGAATCCTAGTGTTTTTGCTGCCCAGCTCTAGTCTGTGGTGCATCCTTTTTCTTTCAGGCAGATCGAAGGTAGTGAATTCTATGTGCCTTTGGGAGACTGCAAAATCCTGCCATATTTTTGCAGAACGTGAGCTGGTTACATGTAATTGGTGCAGAGTAGAGACTGTACCTCATCAAAAATGTATATAGACATTCAGGCTCAATGGTTTTCTTAATTATCTTTCAATAGCCATCCCTGGCCACCCTTGAGAAGGTGATGATGAACTACTGCATCATCATGGTGCTCTCAAAGAAGCTCCAGGTTATTAACCTAGCAACAATGAAGGAATGATGAGGAATTCCATTCAGGATAGTGATTGATCTAATGGGGAACTTGCAGGAGATCGTGGTATTTCCATGCATCTGATGCACTTGTGCTGAAGTGGAAGAGATCATGGGTTTAGAAGGTGCTATCAAAAGAACATTGGTGAGTCATTGCATTAAATCTTGTAGGTGTGTCAGAGTTGAAAAGAATGAATGTTGAAGCTGGTGGATACAGCAGTGATGAAGTAGGCTGCTCTGCCCTTCATGGAGTCTAGCTTATTTGTTCTGGATGGTGTCAAACTTTTTGAATGTTGTTGGAGATCCAATCATCCAGGCATTTGGAAGGTTTTCCATAACAGTCCTGACTTGAACTTGGAGGATGGTCATCAGGCTTTGGGGAGCCAAGTTACTCATTGCAGAATTCCCACCATCCAAGCTGCTCTCGAAGCCACAGTATTTGCATTGTTTCTAATCAATGGTAACTCTCAGCATGTCACTGCTAAGGTATCCATTCATGGTAATGCCATTGAATGTCAAGTGGTTGGGCTTTCTGCATGACAATGGACCTCTCATCATTCTGGTAACATACTACTGCAGGTCAACATGCCCAAGGATGTACAGTCTGTCCAATACGTTTCCCATCTTACTAGAGATAGTTATAACCTGGCAATTGTCTGGTACAAATGTTACTTGACACTTAACAGTCCAAGTCTGGACATGTCATGCTATTTGTGGACAAAGAGTCCAAAGAGTCATGAATTGTGTTGAATGTTTAAGCAATCTCCCGAAAAAATTTCCAGGAGATGGGAAATGTATAGGGCCGACTGTTTTTCTACTAGGTATAGTTATAACTAGTTAAGAGTGTTCCCTGTGATACGCATTGACTTAAATTCTGTGAGAGCTCCTTGATTCCACAACCAGTCAAATATTATCTTGACAATGAAAGTGGTTACTTTCCTATTACCTTAAGTTTAGTTTGCTTGTCCACAGATCAAGACTGCAATGAGGTCAGGAGCTAAGTGGCTCTGTCTGAACTCAAATCGAGGATCAGCGAGCAGGTTGTTACCTCATTAATGTGGGTTGATAGCACTGTTGACAGAATCTTCCATCACTTTGTGGTGATTCAGTGTAGACTGACGGGGCAGGAATCGGAGAAATTGGATTTGCCCTCCTTCTTGGGACAAGTCAAACTTTGGCAATTTTCCACATTGTTGGGTGGATGCCAATATTGCAGATGTACTGTAGCCAGTTGACTAGGAGAACCAACTCATTCTGAAAAGGTACATCTGGGATACTGTCAGGGCTCAAAGACCTGAAGAAGACATTATTGCAAAAGCTTACAATCTGACCATGATGATTGACCCATACGCCTTGATTTTCTCTGCAACAGTGCACGGTGCACCTGGAAAACCCGTCAGTGCCTTGAATATTCTTTGCTGATGCTTCAGAAATTTCCATATCATCAATAGTCAATAAGGCTGACTGAGAAGATATTGGAGTGTCCCTTTCTCCATCATTTGTTCTTGTTCATTTGGGAAGTATGAGATATCAGGTGAAAGCCTCGATCTTAGTGAATGGCGAAGCAGGTTTGTGGGACCTAAGATATATGTGGCTGCATGATATTTGAATCTTTCAACAAGTGGTCAGGCAAACCAGAACTCTCTTGAGCTACAGCACTTCTTCCTCTGCTGTTACAGTTTAGAGTTTGTTGACAGAGAATGGGTGAAATGGGTATTATTTTTTTTCTTATTTCTATGAGTACTTCCTGTTCTATGTCTCTCCCTGGTACACTCCTGTCTTTCCTGAAAAGAGGAAAAGGAGAGATCTCTGAGAGGAAGGGAATGTGTTGAACAGATGCATGGATAATGCTGAGGGTGACTATGAAGAAGAGGACTGACTTTGCATTGGAATGAGGGTAAATGTTAGCGATTCACATGCTGATGTGGGAGTGAAGAAATTCAAACAGAGAAATGGGTGCAATTGCATAATAAGAACTTGAGAGGAGTTTTAATTTAGATAAATGTGCGGTGCTGCATTTTGGGAAAGCAAATCTTAACAGCACTTATACACTTAATGGTAAGGTCCTAGGGAGTGTTGTTGAACAAAGAGACCTTGCAGTGCAGGTTCATATCTCCTTGAAAGTGGAGTCACAGGTAGATAGGATAGTGAAGAAGGCATTTGGTATGCTTTCTGTTATTGGTCAGAGTATTGAGTACAGGAGTTGGGAGGTCATGTTGCAGCTATACAGGACACTGATTAGGCCACTGTTAGAATATTGCGTGCAATTCTGGTCTCCTTCTATCAGAAAGATGTTGTGAAATTTGAAAGGGTTCAGAAATGATTTACAAGGATGTTGCCAGGGTTTAGAGGATTTGAGCTACAGGGAGAGGTTGAATAGGCTAGGCTGTTTTCCCTGGAGCGTCGGAGGCTAAGGGGTGACCTTACAGAGGTTTAGAAAATCATGAGGGCATGGATAGGATAAATAGATAAAGTCTTTTCCCTGGGGTGGGGGAGTCCAGAACTGGAGGACATAGGTTTAGGGTGAGAGGGGAAAGATATAAAAGAGAACTAAGGGGCAACTTTTACATGCAGAGGGTGGTACGTGTATGGAATGAGCTGCCAGAGGAAGTGGTGAAGGCTAGTACAGTTGCAACATTTAAAACGCATCTGGAGGGGTATATGAGTAGGCAGGGTTTGGAGGGATATGGGCCGGGTGCTGGCAGATGGGACTAGTTTGAGTTGGGATATCTGGTCGGCAAGGACGAGTCGGACCGAAGGGTCTTTTTCCATGCTGTACGAGTCCATGTGTGCTGTATAGGAATGGGCTTTAGACGACAATATGAGGGGCACTACAGTAGGACATAGTTGAATGTGCTACTGCCTTCAGCTTTCCTGCCCTGGTTAACTCATTAAATTGTTTTCAGCAATCTGGAACTATACATCTACAGTTTGCCTCCTGTCATAGAATGATTAGAACACAGAAGGAGACCATCCAACCCATTATGGTTGTGCAGTCTCTCTGCAATAGTTTATCCCCTTCCTCCATTGTTCCCTTGAAACCCTCATTTTTTTCTCTCTAGGAGCATACCCAATTCCTTATTCAAACCATGATTATATCTACCTTCACAGATCTACAGTCTGTGCATTCCAGATCCCAACCATTCACTGTGTACAAAGGTTTTTCCTATGTTGCTCTTGGCTCTTTTTGCAAACCCTTTGTGGCACGGTGGCTCAGTGGTTAGCACTGCTGCCTCACAATGCCAGGGACCCTGGTTCGATTCCTGCCTAGGGTGACTATCTGTGTAGAGTTGATACATTTCCCCCATATCTGTGTGGGTTTCCTCCAGGTGCTCTGGTTTCCTCGCACAATCCAAAGATGTGCAGATCAAGTGAATTGGCCATGCTAAATGGCCCATAGTGTTCAGGGATGTTTAGGTTAGGTGCAATAGTCAGGGTTAAATGTAGGGTAAGGGAATGGATCTGGATGGGTTGCTCTTTAGAGGGTCGGTGTGGACTTGTTGGGCTTCCATACTGTAGGGAATCTAGTCTAATCTTAAATTGGTGTCCTCTGGAGCTTGACCATCCACCAATGAGAACAGTTTCTCCTCAGCTATTCTGTTCTACAGCCTACACAATTTACAACACTTTGATCAAGTTCCTCTTAACTTCTTCCTCTCAGGGAAAACCTAGTTTTTCCCCAAATATTCCAGATATATTCTAGTAAAATTATCAGACATGATTCCCTTTCATTTCTGCTTCATCATATAATGCATTTCTAAATGCTCTGCTTTGCATCCTTTATAATAGACTCTAACATTTTCCCATTAGTTTCCATTCCTGCATGAAGTAAATTCTTCTAAAGAGTTCAAACATGTCAGGTTTTCTGCCTACTTTCCCTCTCTGTCTATTTCTTGCTTTCTTAATTAAATCTTTGCTTCCTTAGTATTTGTCATTTTGGATCTGATTTGATCTGTCTGATTCCCTGGTCTAACTAATTCACCTTCTCTTCTGTGATTGCACAGTGGCAAATGCTACTGGACTCATGACCCAGACCGTTGGTTTGAGAGCGAAGTTTGAAACCCCACCAGGGTAATTAATTATTATTTAATTAATAATTCTGAAATTGAATGCTAATTTCAGTTATGGCAAACATGACAAGTAAAATAATTTGTCATAAAACCCGTATAGTTTAATAATGCCCTTTAGGAAAGAAAATCTGCCATCATTTTCTGGTTTAGATTAGATTAGATTAGATTAGATTACTTTACAGTGTGGAAACAGGCCCTTCGGCCCAACAAGTCCACACCGACCCGCGGAAGCGCAAACCACCCATACCCCTACATTTACCCCTTACCTAACATTACGGGCAATTTAACATGGCCAATTCACCTAACCTGCACATCTTTGTGACTGTGGGAGGAAACCGGAGCTCCCGGAGGAAACCCACGCAGACACGGGGAGAACGCGCAAACTCCATACAGTCAGTCGCCTGAGGCGGGAATTGAACCCGGGTCTCTGGCGCTGCGAGGCAGCAGTGCTAACCACTGTGCCACCATGCCGTGCTCTGCCCTATCTGTGACTCCAGACCCTCAGCAATGTGAATTACTCTTAACTGCCCTCTGAAATGACCTAGTAAGCCAGATTGTTAAAGGGCAATTACAGATGCACAACAAATGCTAGTCCTGCTATTGATAGCCACATCCCACAAGATGTGGTTCTCATCTCGTAAGGAGACAGACATTGATTCTGCCATTTGCTAAGGCCCCAGTTACCAAGTTGCTTTGCAAAAAAAATTGCAAGTGAATTGATCTATACCCAGACAGTAGTGTGCATGATTTAAATACAGCTAACCATTCATTACACTCAGACACAACATTTTTCAGGAAGCTAAGAATTAACAGTATAAATTGTTAATGCAATACTGTCATTTTAAGTTGCAGCAACCTTTTTTCAACAGAACATTTGAAGTTAATGACATGAAAATGTTAAAAGTTAGCAACACATTTTCCTTTCGATAATCATTACTATTTTTCTTTGTGAACAATATTGAACAGAGTACTGAAATCAATCTTTCAAAGTAGTTATCATTCTTCCTAAGGTTTAGAAAAGGCTCTTGAGATCAATCCGCCCTGTTTTTTAAACCATGAGCACAATGGAATTATTGTGATTGTAATGAGAGAATTGTGGCACCAATTTTGCAATTTTTTTAGGTACATAAAATTTGCACTTTCACTTAGAAAGAGAACTACTGTACAAATAACTGTTACTCGACAATTAGTGTGTCAATTGTTATGTAGTTTGTTGCTCACAGTAAATAGGCTCACTGAGGCAAAAACTAAGAAAATTGGAAAGAGATATCTGGATTAAGAGCTACCGGGTGCTAAACACTCCTGGAAAGGATGAAAGCTGGTCGATGACAGCACCAGAAATACTGCCCAAGAGCTGTGATCTTATATTACCCTTGGTCCTAACAGATAATTCTTCCTTCAGTCCTCCAAAGAGGGTGATGAAATAACACTACAGAAAGCAAAAATGCTGCAGTTTTCGGAAATTTAAAATCAATAAGTTTAACAGCAGCTGTGGAAAAGAGAACCAGAATTAAAACTTTTCAAGCCAATAAATTCAGGAGGTGGCGGTGGAGTGGTAATATCATTGGATTAGCCCTTCAAAGAAACAAATTAATGCTGTGGGAAACGCAAGTTCAAATCTCACCAAGGCAGCTGGTGGAATGGAAATTCGATATTTAAAAAAAGAAAATTGGACTTGAAAACTAGACAGCTTATTGTTTATAAATCGATTTATGAACTTCCTGTCGGGAAGGATATTCTTACGTAGTCTCCCATCAAACTCTGATGACTCTCCTCACAAGCAAACCACCCGGTCCAAGGGATGGGCAATAAAAGTCTGGCCATTGCATTCCATTACATTACACATTCCACGTAAGGTCTTTTTTAAAAGCAAAAAAAAGTCTGACGCGTTGAATGTGAAGAGGCCACTGAGTACCTTCCCCCGCAAGGCTGAGAGTGAGTCACCTGAGGAAGGTGGGGTTAGGGCGGGTTTGCTCCAGCCCTTTTTTTTTCCTTTTCCTGATGTCACCTTGGCCTCGCCCCACGAAGAGTTGCCGAGTGACAGTGTGAGTAAGTAAGTGAGTGAGTGTGTAGGTGAGGGAGAATCTTACTTTCGGATTGTATGGACTAATTTAACGCGCACACCTCTGTGGCTCACTTCTGAGAGTTAACGAAGAAGCAGGAGTACGTTGTGAAGATGAACATGACGCAAGAGAGTTATTTCCTCAAGTCGGCCTTGCCCACGGACGCCCCGATGTCCACCTTGGCCATGCCCTCGGACACCCAGCTCGACCACAGGGACGGCTCCCAGCAGAAGAGCATGAGGGTCCAGGAGCAGGTCCGCACTATGCTCAAGAGTAGCAGCAGTAGCCGGGCCGGCTCAGTCTGTGGAGGTAAACACACACACTCTCTCTGCTTCTGTGTGCTTGTTTAATTGTTTGCAAAAATAAAACTTGTGATTGGCATCTTTCTCCGCTGTCACCCTTAGATACTTAAGTATTCGTCCCACAACTGTTTCTTTCCAGTCATGGTCTTAAAAAAAGAGAGTTTGATGTTCCGATGGTGTTGCATTTGCAATGTGTGTCCTTGCTTGCACGTACTGAGTCGTAGAGAATATTTGAATCTCTGGGTTTAATTTTTTTTTCAAAAATATATTAACACGCTATATCCCAAGGGAATGCTCTCTCTTTTATCCGAAACCGAGCTCAGTAAATCCCCTCAAACCGTGCATGATCTGTATACTGACAGTAGGGAAATTTTGGGTGTGCCTCGCTGTGTAAAGTTCAGGATTGTGGGCAGATCTCATCTTGTACACAGAGGTGTCACTTGCAGGTTGTCCACCTTACCCTTTTGTTGGCAAACATTTAGTCATAACTATTTGTTCCAGATACTCTGTTTGAAATTCATATGGTAACTACATTCAATTTTCTTTCTACTTTTCATATGATCTGAACTGCTTTCTGACTTCTGCATGATAACCACAGTATGGACCCCATGTACTTTACATATGTGGAAGAACATTGCAGAACTGAATAAGAGGTGCTAAACTTGAGTCCTCATTTATATAGATCAGTCACGTTTGTCTAACCTTGTTCACCAGTTCCTTCTCAAACAGAAACTGCCCCTTAGACATTTTTATATTTGTTAATTCAATAGATTAACAAAACTGACCAAAGAAAATTAATCTCCTTTAATAATGATGAAAACAATAGGTCCCTGTAAATTTTCTGTCACTTCTGCGGAGGGAGCAAATGCCTTGACCTTTTCTTGACAGTGTAAACTCAATTTGAAATTACAGTTGGAAAAATGCAGAGCAATGCTACTTTATGGTGTGAGGCACGTTTCAACTTATGAATGAATAGAAACAAAGAGCTGGAAGAGAACAGTGAGGGCTGTTCCATTATAGTCAGAGAGGAACTTATGAATTGTCGAGATCAACAGCTGACATCAAATATTAAAATATGTGATAAAACAATAGCTACCATGTCAAGGTTATGCTCCTGGCCATGAAATTTTCATTCTCTCCAGTTCACGCTAGAGATCTTAAATACCTATTACGATCTCAACAATGCAAAATTAAACTTGCGGTAAGCCATTTAAGTGTTGAAAATTGTATAACATGCCATTTGTCAAAGAGCATTTTGGAATTCTGATGAATCCCATACGCCTGAGATTTGCTGTAACTTTATGATGTAATTCGAAGCTCCTAAAATTTTAAAGTTTTTGATGCATTTATGTATAAAGTATGGGAAAAGATTTTTCTCAAAACTCATGTGGAATCAATAATTACAGATGGCTTTTCATGCATTGTTTGTGTAACCTCATTATTCAGTTCCTGTCAGAATCTCTAAAGTTTTCATGATATAACCATTTGTTTTCTTCATGTGAAGACTGGTGAGCTGTTCTGGTTGTGATGCAACACTCACCTCTCCAGTTTCCTTTAAAATATGTTGGAGATACTAAGAAGAATATAGTAAATAACTTGTTGAAACAAAAACAAATTACTTGAACTCGAAAAATATCAGAAAGTTTGGTTTGTGGAGATGAGATTTTTTTCAAACTGAGCACTCTCCTAGGGTAGAGTGTGTTAATATCTCTATCAGGGATTATTCTACTAATGGTGTAATATTGCTGGTGTTCTCTAAATTTTCTGTCGCTTCCAAAAACTGTGGCATCATTTTCGGCAGTCTTAATGTCAAGGGGCCTGTGATATTCAGAGTTCAAGTTTTAGAATCTCACTTTCTGAATAAAATGTCTAGCTCCATTTTATTTCTATTGAATAAGAGACAAATATTCGTGAAATGGTTCAGTTACTTGTCCAATTTATTAACTGCAATCTGGAGCATGGCTGGAAAAAGTGTCTTACTTACTTGCTGCCTACTCTATCCATCAAATTAAATTTAGTGCCCCCATTGCGCAAATTCCCAGTACTAAACTGTGAGCTCTCACATTACCACTCCTTCCACATTATTTCAAAAATATTTTATTACAGTTCATTAGAAGACAGTTCCTGAATATCTGAGGTGTTAATACTTGAAGAAACATTCCACAGTTAATAGCTTTAAATTAGTTCCCTACCCAACAATGCCTGGTGAACTTTTAGCTGCCTCATTCAGATTTTTTTGCTGTGTCGCGACTCCAGTTCGGCTTCACTCACTGCAACTGTTCTCAGATCCTTAGTTAGCAGTTCAAGATCTGTCTCAAATACATCAGCGCTTTGTATGGCCTTCATTACCTTATTGTCCTTTTCTTATTACAAGGTTTATATCTTCATTATTCATGACTTTCATAAAGGAAATATGAGAACAGTTCTCTCCAAGCTGAGTTCGAACTGCAACTTTGAAGCAAAAGATGCTTTCTGTAGCAGCAATGGAAGAATGTTTCTCATAGCTTAGTATTTTGACACAGTGGTTGATTGAACTTTTGAATCAAAGTCCATGGTCACAGTGTGAATTCCTGTGAAATTTCAGGACTTTCTAATGTTAAAATGCATTTTGCAATTTAGAAGTTGCACTGTTCGGTTTCTTCTCGTGAGTACAAGTTAATGTTTAGTTAACCAATGGTGACCATGTCTATTTGTCGTGAAAATTCATCTAGTTCAATAATGTCGTTTGGAGAAGGGAATCTGTTGTCCTTATCCAATCTGGCCTATATGTGACTCCTGACCCAGAGCAACTCTTAGAAACCTGGAAAGCCAATTGAATCAAAGGCAACTTGGGATAGATCACAAATGGTGTCCTTGTCAGCGATATCCATATTCCAAATATGAATAAAACAAATTACTTTTTATTGATCATATAAGATTGCTGTTTGTGCTGAAGCTAGTAAAAATAACTGTTAATTTCAGTAGCTCGTAAGTCACTATAAAACTCAGATTTATCAAGAATATCGATACTGTTCCTTATCCCACTTAAATTTCTAGTCAAAAAGTACAAGAGAAATCTTGCCATCTCATATATGATCTATGTATTCAGTTTAGCTTTCATTCTTGATCAATCTTTACTCTATATTTTCCTCCTTCGGGTGTAATACTGTGGATTATGTACAATTTCTCCTCTCTCAATCCCTGTTATAGTTAAATGCTTTCTAATTCCAATTCTAACATATCTCTGGCAAATCTAAACTGTTCTCGCTACCCTTCCTCCAACAATCTACAATGCTTGCTTTGGAAAAGAAAAGAAAGAGCTCATAGTTTAGCACTGGGAATTTGCGCAATGGTGGCACTAAATTTAATTTGATGGATAGAGTAGGCAGCAAATAAGCAAGACACTTTTTCTAGCCATGCTTCAGATCTCAGTTTAATAAATTGGACAGGTGACTGAACCATTTCATGAATATTTGTTTAATCATCTTTTTAAAAAAAAATCTACAATGATGTTTGAGTTTGCATGGGATGCCACAACAGAGTGTACTTTTAAAATTTAGTAATGTTAAGCTCAGTTGGTTGGAGTTTAGTTCAAACTGTAGTAAGTCTCATTGGTGGAGAAAGTGAGGACTGCAGATGCTGGAGATCAGAGCTGAAAATGTGTTGCTGGAAAAGCGCAGCAGGTCAGGCAGCATCCAAGGAACAGGAGAATCGACGTTTCGGGCATAAGCCTGAAGACGGGCTTATGCCCGAAACGTCGCTTCTCCTGTTCCTTGGATGCTGCCTGACCTGCTGCGCTTTTCCAGCAACACATTTTCAGCTAAGTCTCATTGGTGTAGATGAGGTCAAGCTATAGAAATGCAACAACAGTTTCACGCTTGTTGCCTCTATGACAACATTTTTTTTTCTTTTAGTTTGTACTTGAGCATCATTTCCAAGTCTAATAATGAAACTAAGATTTAGTTTGTCTGCATGTGAGTACAAGGTGTACTTTTCTAATCCAGCACTCCCTGTGATCTGCGCCATTATTATTCCACATTTTCTGAAGAAGACGCATTTTGCAGTGCAACAAAGATGATATTTAGATGCTGAACTATTTTTGGACATTTGTTATCGACAATTACTGTCAAGAGGTCCTTGATTAGTATTTTGGAAAGAATTTAACCTCCGAGTAATAGTTTGTTTACTACCTCATTCCTGGAAAAAGTAGCTCTCTCCACTCTGAAGAATATATAGCACAATCTGTGACCAGCTTTCATAGAGATATGCAGCATGCAAACAAACCCTTTGGTCCAACCCGTCCATATGTAGCTCAGGAAATGGACCTCAGACAGGCTCAAGACAAACATATGTATTCTTGAGTTGCTAGATAATGCTGAAAGTATGTTGATTCCCTGTGGTGCTTGAGGCAACTAAAGACTTGAGAAAGGAAAGCTTGCAGGTCTGAATGAGTGTTGACAAAGATGCACCAATTGTGAATCAACTAACTGATGAAGAGTTTGTGCCAATGATACTGCAGGGTGAAATAAAAATGAACGACATTCATGGTAAAACCAAAGTTGCAGTACAAAATTTTCATCAATAAATGCATTTAGTTGGCCACAGATCTGATATATGTATTGGAGCAAAGAAGATCTCTTTCTGAGAAAGAGGTCAGATCTGTGCATATGATGCAAGGGAGACTCACTAAAGAAAGACAAACATCAGGCTGCAAGTTTGGTTCAAGCAAGAAGAACAGGCAGGTGATCCTCAGTCCTTGTATAAAGTGCCTGTCCAACTGCTCTAACTCCAAGTACATTGAGTGTCCCCAGAAACTCTCTTAACGGGAATGCTGTTGTCTGAGTCAGCCCGTTCAGTGAAGAGAAGCAGAATGGGATTGTTTTTAAAACTCCATTGTTGACCCTGAAATGTGACCACCTGTTTCTGGCAAGGCCCAGTCCTGAGGCTGCCAGATTAAGAAGGCACAAACTGAACAATGATCCCTGCTGTGCTTTGATTCATTTACAAGATTGCTACAGCTTTTTTGTAATAGTAATCATAATTTCCATGCACTTAGCATGGATGTAGACCCATTAAAGTTAGGTTGGTTTGACGTAGACTGCGACTAAATTTTATAAATGTTTAATATTCATTGTAACTACTTTTTGATTTTTTTTGTTCTGTTGTAATCTTTAATTTTGGAGGAGCATGGTATGGAAGAGATACTGAGTGAGCAGTAATTGGTTTTGAAATTCCATAAATTGGTGTTGAAGGGATTGACGTATAGACAAGAGGATCAATGGTTTGGAAATCTGATCTGTGTTGCAATTAGCGAATGTCGGGTGAGTGTCCTGCCCTAAGGTGAGGAAAGAAAACATAAGATTCAGGCGTTGTGCTTCTAGTTGCAGCAATGCATGTCGTTATGGGCAAGGACAGTCTTAGCATCTACTGAGATGCTGCTTGTTGTAGAATGGTCCACAGATGTTCAGATACTTGTGGTATGGTGGTAGTGTCCCTACTTCTGAGCTCGATCCCACCTGCTCCAGGCCTGTGTCATAACATCTAGGCACAGGCAAATTAGATAATATCTTGAATTTCTATGCACTGTCCCGATCTCCTGTCGGGAATTTACAGATGTTATGCAGCAGCTGTTTAGATCATTCCTGCTGAAGTTTTTCAGCAGGAGATTGGGATCGTTGTGCAAGTCATTGGCCTCAGTGTCTGATCGCTTTTGTTGAAGAGTGGTTATTTCAGCCAAGTACCTGGCGCCTTCACTCGATAATCATATCAATAACCCAGCAAGGGATGAGAAATTGGGAAGGAATGTTTTCTTAATGTAATTAAGAATTTTCCCTTTTTGTGTGTTACCACAGATTCTTTTGGAGTGAGATATCCAGTGGCAACTATGCCAAGCTTCGCCTCCAAGTCTCAAGCCTTTGTAACTGAGAGAAAGTACTCTGTGAGTATACGGCCCCCAGTGTTGTAGTTTATCTCTGCTGTTATAGTTTCACGAACAGCTCAAACATGACTAGGATCGCAACTGAGCCATTATGTGGGTGTAATGATCCTTCGCGGGGGTTGTGGGGGGAGGTAGCAGTCATGTTTCTGCTTCCTCATTTGGGTAGGGTTTTATTTCCTGCAGCAAAAAATATCCATGGCAATAAAAGCAAGGATCTTGGAATACATAATTCCAAACATTGCCCTTCAATCATTTGGAGACCAGACACTGCAGTCCCTTCAGGAATTGTAGCATTTTTGTATAATGCAAATTTACAAGGATGTTGCCAGGGTTTGAAGGTTTGAGCTGTAGGGAGAGGCTGAATAGGCTGGGTTATTTTCTGTGGAGTGTTGGAGGCTGAGGGCTGACCTTTATAGAGGTTTATATAATAAATGAGGGGTGTTGTTAGAGTGAATAGTTAAGGTCCTTTTCCCAGGGTGTGGGAGTCCGAAACTAGAGGGCATAAGTTTAAGGTGAGAAGGGAAACTTTAAAAGGGACTTAAGAGGCAACTTTTTCATGCGGACGATGCTGTGTGGCTGGAATGAGCTGCCGGAGGAAGTGGTGGAGGCTGGTACAATTACAACATTTAAAAGGTACCTGGATGGGTATATATGAATAGGAAGGGTTTAGAGGGATATGGGCCAAATATTGGTAAATGGGACTAGATTTATTTAGGAAATCTGGTTGGCATGGATGAGTTGGACGAAAGGGTCTGTTTCCATGCTGTTCTACTCCGACTCTATTTGCATTCAACACGTTTACATAATAGGAAATACTTTGTGCTCCAAAATATGTTTGAAGTTTAATTTGTATTTTCAGATTTGAGCTTAATAAAGAGTAGAGTTAGTGTTTGTTGCAGAACATTACAGCATTCTAATATGCTATGGATTCCAAAATGTCAGAACAATTATGGATGTAGGAGATTTCTGCACCTATTTTCAGAAGTTGAAAATGAATTTGAAATGTATTGAAATGAAGTGAAGATCAACCATGATCCAGTTGAATGATTTCAAGGAACTTTGCCCTGTTCCTATGTTCGTTAATTAGTCACTTGCAGCAAGGAACAATGCTCAGAGTGCACTGATTTGGAAATCAAAAGCTGGAGTAACTAATGTTTTCATATATGGCTTGACAATGAGAAGTCTTTCTGGAAATATTGCTCCTTGACTGAAGGTGCAGTTTGGTGATCGGCACTAAAGCTTGTGATTTCTGCACACTAAATATGGGAAGAATATAAACTCAAATCCATTGAGCTTTTGCCAGGGATTAAAGTTGACAGTTCTGAAGACAATCTGAAAAGTAACTACTTTTTTTTCCCCAGAGGCTGGGAAAGATAAACAATAAACTAGTTGTCATTGTAAAGACCCATGATAGATTGATTGTACTGGTTGGTGGCAAATTTATGACAAATAATCTCAAAATTAGACAGGAGATTTGAAAAGTTTCTTTACAATTCGAACCATCCTCCATGTACATCCTCTGCCTCAAACTATTGTGTTTTTTAGAAAAAAGGGAGTTAAGTTGCTTATTGGAAAAGGGAAATAGTGAATGAGTGAGATTATTTTATAGAGAACTACTTGGTGTAAATGTGAACCAAAGAGCATGTTTTTGTGCTTAACAAATGAGATACAATTGCTAGTCAGTGGTCCTGATATTGTGCAGGTGGACCACTGGCAGAGAATAGGGCAGGGCAGTACTGTGATGCATACTGCAGTCAAGTAGCTGCCAACATTCACTGGCTGAAAAATTGCTTCCAACTTCATAGATTTGCCAACAACTGTAAAACCAAAGCCCTACGTGATTCAGTACTTATGTTGAGCAGTTGAAGTCAGTGGAGTTGAGGAACATATTAAACATCTGGACTTCATAATTGAACTGTTTCGAGTTTGCTTTCGTGGTGCTGTGCTTAATAGGTTTCAGAGTTATTGGTTTTCTCCCCCAGACTGCCAAGCCATCGATGTACAAACAGGGGACGAGTCGAAACTGGTCGTCTCGTTCAGCCGTGGGGGATTACTCCTTCAAAGGGGCAACCACAGGAGATCAATATGTCAGGCAAAGGGAGGAGATGATCTCTCATTACAGACCCATTTCAATTCATCAGACGTCTTCAAGACCACAGTCCTTCCATCAGTCCACAACGTACAGATATGTCAACCAAGGACTAATGGATCAGCAGGACATTGACAACTTGTCACTACACTCAATGCAGCTGCCTGGTAAACATGCTGAGATCATGAGGAAGAAGCCTTGGTCTGGAGCACAAATGAATGGACAGGCCGTTTACCAAAGAGTAGACGATGGAGAGACCAGCATGATGTCAGATCAGGTTGATAATGGCTATTCATCCTCACGTGGCCGCAATAGCTATAGCACCAACACCTACAATATGAGCCACGTGACCAGTAAATCTCCAGTCAAGCAAATGGGTAATTTGAGCCTGCCTAGATCCTTAAGTGGATCAGTAGGTATGGCTGGTTACGCAGTGGAAGGGATGGAGGAGATGTCTGACCGTCGACAAATCAGACCCCCAGCTCAGCGCACCTTGCAGAGAGTCCAGCAAAGCAGCAAAGTAGCTCGAGGAAGAACCGCTTCAGGTTCCTACTCAACAGTGCAAATGGCACACGCTCCATCGCTTCGCAGTTTGGGCAGATTGGAGGGCAGTATGCGGGAATTGGGAGACCTCCAAGCGCAGGAGTTAGAAGCGACGAGGCTTGATGGATTTCAAATGGCGCAGCTGACGCAGTAAGTCTGCAATTGACCTTGTAAGCGAAGCTGTATTAGCAAGGTTTTCAATTCACTTTGTACGCGAGTGGGGCATTTTTAATCTTTGTTGTTGACTCGCAAGAAACTCAGAAAAACTCTGGATAGAATCTCTAGAGAGAGGGAGAGAAAGACTCGATTTTAGAGATTGATATTGTTTCATCAGAACAAATTTCTAGTTGGCCCATTAGTTGTAAATTGGGAGGGGAATCTATTATTTAGAATTTCCCAGATTCTATAAATAGACCTTTTAAAACTTTTAGGTTGCTTGCATGGCATTTTGGGGATTTTAGTTCTTCTAAGTGGCCCTATCAAAGCTTTTTTATTTGATTGATTTCACAGTCCAATCAATGTCACTGTCTGTTACCTTTATCACTGAATATTTCAATTCTTCTTAATACAGTCAGAGTATTCCCTCATTTTAACAAGCCGAGATGCTAATCCTCAGTAAAAATATTTTTTTAAAAATGAAGCACAATAAATAATTTCTTAGAACAAAGACCTTTGTGATTTTTTGGGGGGAAAAAAACGGGGAAAAAAAGCCTTGAAGGAACAAAAGAATCTGGAAATCTTGGACAAGAAGTTGGACAAGAAACATGAACAAATTACATAGTTCTGTACTAATAATGTATCTACTGTGAAACCAATAAGAGGAACAGGGTGTAAGAATTAGGATGCGAGAGAACGCATTCAGATTGTCCAGAATTTTCAAGAGTGTTATTCACCGAGAAGAAAGGGATTGTGTTTAATTTCATGTGTTTCTGAATCCAAATGTATTGTGATGCCACCCACCTCGTAAAGCCATTTTTGAGTTAGTGATGCCATTACAGCACACCCACAAATAAAGTCACAACACAGAGAGGCCATTTGGCTCTCTAAAACTGGTCATTAATAAAACAACTTATTTAACTGCTCAGTTACATAGCAAGCTGGTCAGTCCTGGATTTAATTGAGCTGTGCTGAGTAAATTTTTTTTTGGAGACCTGCAATTAGCCACGTCACCTATAGCCTATCAAAAGGCCATGATTGGTAGACATTCTCTGGGAGAAAGCACTCTTGTGTGAATGCTCCATGTGGAGAGAATCTAGCTTTGCTATGATCCTCTCCACGAAAAATAGCTTTGTAACCTGCATCGTTTGGACTTGCACCGGGAGGCCCCGCAGGAGGCGCAGGTTCAAATCCCAGCGAATGCATGGCAGATTTCACTTTCCATTCTTGCCACACACTGTATTTGTTCTTGTAGCGCAGAGGTAGAGTCCAGGCCTCTGGGACAGGAGACTTGGGTTCAATTCCCACCTACTCCAGAGGTGTCCAAATAACATTGCTGAACAGGTTGGTTAGGAAAATACCCAGTGATAGGTGTGCAAAAACCATCTGTCCCAGGCCGGGACTAGCCTTTGTACGTTCTACAGTAAGTGATGCTCCTTTCCAGTCCGGCTTCCTCAGTTATTATAGGTAGTTTTGTAAGTTATGGAATGTTTGAACTTTGCACTCTTGCTCCTGGGTCTACTTGCCTTGCGCCCCAGCTTGGAAATGTAGACAATCCACCTCACGGAATTTTCCCATCCGCTTATTATTTTAATGAGTTGAAAGTTTTCTACAACCATTGACGCCCAGTATCCCATTCCGCACAGCTCAAGAGCAACCTTTCAAAATCTAGCCCGTAACTCCTTGTTTGCCGCTAATATGTTTCGGCAGATGTGTTTAGAAACCTGAACTCGATATCGTTCTCTCTAGTTCTGATGGTTTGGACCTGCCGACTGCTGTCAACCTTCTGAGCTCTCCTGACGTTAAGAATCAAGTGATTGGAGCTGGATATATCCAACATGAATGCTACCATGATGCGGGTGCTAAAGAGCAAGTAAGAATTGGTGACTATGGCGAATCAGTGAAATGCTTTGAGTATTTTCCTTTAAGTTCCTGTCGCTTATCACTCTTTATTCTGAAATTCTTTTAAATTGAAGTATTGCTGTAGACATTCTGTTACATGTAGCAATATGTCACTTGTGTTATCTGTGTGAGTGCTATTCTAGCCTCTTGCAGATCCTTGATTTTTAATTACTCCACCATAAGTCATCAGCTGCCAAGGCCCTAAGCTCTGGGATTTGTCCCTGAACTCCTGCAATTCACCTTGCTTCTTAAAGATATTCCTTTTAAATCTACCTCTCTGATCAAGCTTTTAACTATCTTCCCAAATATCTCCAGTGAGGCTCAGTATCAGGATATATTTGATAACGCTTCTGTGAAAACCCTTGTGATATGTTGCTTTATTAGAGACAGTATATGGGAATGAATTGTTGGGTGTAACATTCACATATCCCCTTGTTATTTGAACAGGCTATTTGCAAACATATACCCCACCAATCCTCCAAAGGTGTGTTGAGAAAATACCTGGCAAGACATGTCCAGATATAAGTTGGTATAAGTTTCGTAACAAATGAACTTGCAGAACAACATTATTATTATTATTATAGTATAGAAACATAATGTAAAATAATGAAAACGTCACACCTCTATGCTAATAAGTCATGCTTTATGAAACAAAATAATCTTTATCTCCTTCAGCATCTCCTAAATTTCTGAGTCTGGCCAGAGTTCTTAGCTAAACCTTTTCTGTCAAAGGAAGCCCAACTTTATGTTGTGATTTTTGCTGATCCTGACTGACTGCCTTTGGTCTTAATCATCTGATATTCAGAGCCAGGCTAGAAGACCTCAGTGCCCAGAAAAATTAGCAGACAGATTAGAACATTGCTTATTGTTATAGATCTATGGCAGAATGTTACCAAAGCTTAAATAAAAATGAGAGAAACTCAGCAGCTCTGACAGCATCTTCAGGGAGAGAAACAGACTTAACATTTTGAGTCCAATAAGACTTTTCTCGAGTCCTTTAGTTGGTAAAGACGAGTTAGAGGGTTGTAATGACCAAGCCCGGTATTACAAGTGCTAACATTGGATAGTTTTCCCTTATTAGGCTTATAATTTGAAGGCCATCTCGAAGCTTGCGAACCTCTTCAATCACGATGCGTTGGAAGTGCAACAGAGTGCGACAGCAGCAATGCGCAACCTGATCTATAACAACACCATGAA
The DNA here is from genome assembly GCF_037043375.1 of Chiloscyllium plagiosum. Classification (NCBI taxonomy): domain Eukaryota; kingdom Metazoa; phylum Chordata; class Chondrichthyes; order Orectolobiformes; family Hemiscylliidae; genus Chiloscyllium; species Chiloscyllium plagiosum. The sequence continues at coordinate 62,182,210 of NW_028270156.1, forward strand.
CAAACAGGAGCTGGTCAAGCAGAATGGAATCCCCAAGATGATGCAGGCAATCAAAAGCATTGATGAAGAACTGAAGGCCAACATCACCGGTAAGTTTAATTCCACCCTTTTATAAGTTAGTTCGGTCCTTGAGCCTGTGAGTGATGGTATGGTAACTTGTTGAGTATACTGCAACAAAGACCAAAGTACAAATTTGTATTTCCATCTAAACCCATCACGGGTCTGAACGAACCTACCTGGAAGGACATTAAATTTATTTGGGTATTTTACTCTTTACCCATCTTCAGATGTCATTAGATAGCAATGGTGAACCAATCCAAGGATTGAAAATAGCTTTATTAAAAAAAACCCTCATATTTCATGTGTTTTTTTTTCTGGCTGTGAGCTAGAGCCATTAATCAAAATTGCATTCACATTAATTAAGTAGTAATTAAATTTGCATGTTACCTCATGGTCCTGCTGTGCCAATTTGCAAACCTGTAAGCCAGCCTAATTTATTGCGGTTTATGGTGTAATGTACCTTTTTTTTGACTTCAGGAATATAAACTGGGAATGCTGAAAATGACAAGATAACCTCTTCTGAGTGCTTTCCTTTTAAACCTTGTATTTTATATGGATAAATTGTGCGCTTTATTTCGTTTACAGTTCTGCGTGTCAGAACCCGTCATCCCCTAGTCTGTAATGTGTAACCACACCATAATAAGCACTCCTCCCCCACCGCTCCCCACCAACTCCCAGCACCGCCATCATCTCCAATCTGTTGCTGTCCCTGCTGACATTCACTGTAAGTTCATCTTCAACAACTACTTCTGAAGAAGATTCATATGCAGACTTGAAATATTAATTTTCTTTCTCCACTGATGCTGCCAGACCTGCTGAGTTTCTCCAGCATCCTCTGTTTGTTTCAGACTTCCAGCACCTGCAGTTCTTTGTTTTTATTCAACAATTGTGGGTGGCACGGTGGCACAGTGGTTAGCACTGCTGCCTCACAGCGCTAGAGACCCGGGTTCAATTCCCGCCTCAGGCGACTGACTGTGTGGAGTTTGCACGTTCTCCCCGTGTCTGCGTGGGTTTCCTCCGGGTGCTCCGGTTTCCTCCCACAGTCCAAAGATGTGCAGGTCAGATGAATTGGCCATGCTAAATTGTCCGTAGTGTTAGGTAAGGGGTAAATGTAGGGGTATGGGTGGGTTGCGCTTCGGCGGGGCGGTGTGGACTTGTTGGGCCGAAGGGCCTGTTTCCACACTGTAAGTAATCTAAACTACATTCCAGACTATAACAGTACTGCATCAGTGTTCCTTACTTAACATGTAAATACACTTTTCCACCTTCCAATCTCTTCCCTAATCACTAACTATAGCCCCACAAGTCTGTAACTCAACCCCCCCTTGTTTGTGTCTATAACTCCACCCCCACCAAACGCCTCTTAGCCAGTAAGTACTTACCATCAATCCCTCTACTCTCCCACAGTCCAAAAATATGCAGGTTAGGTGAATTGGCCATGCTAAATTGCCTGTAGTGTTAGGTGAAGGGGTAAATATAGGGCAATGGGTCTGGGTGTGTTGCGCTTCGGAGGGTTGGTGTGGACTTGTTGGGCCGTAGGGCCTGTTTCCACACTGTAAGTAATCTAATCTAATCTAATTGTAACTGCAATTGCCCATCTACTCCAGCCTTTTACCCAAACCACAATTAGTGACCTCGAGTCTAACTATACCTCTGCCAAATACTCATCTCTCTAGTTTGTATTCTTACAGTCTCCCCTTCTTTACAGCTAGTTAAATCTCTACTTACTTCTGTGATGTGTAACTTTCCTTTCGTTATTTCCCTTTCTAACCTTCATCATTCTGTGATTTTCCTTTTTCTCTCGTCTTCCTTCTTTCTTTTATCTTTTTTTCTGTCTCTCTCTCTCTCTCTCTTTCTCTCTCTCTCTCTCTCTCTCTCTCTCTCTCTCTGTGTCTCCGTGTCTCTCCCCCCTCCCCCTCGCTGTCTCTCCCCCCTCCCCCTCGCTGTCTCTCCCCCCTTCCCCTCGCTGTCTCTCCCCCCCCTCCCCCTCGCTGTCTCTCCCCCCTCCCCCTCGCTGTCTCTCCCCCCTCCCCCTCGCTGTCTCTCCCCCCTCCCCCTCGCTGTCTCTCCTCCCTCCCTCTCGCTGTCTCTATCTGTATCTGTATCTCTGTCTCTGTGTTTCTGTCTCTCTCTCTCTCTCTCTCTGTGTCTCTGTATATATCCCTGTGTGTGTATGTGTCTCTCTCTGTCTCTGTGTCTCTCTCTGTCTCTCTGTATATATCCCTCTGTGTGTGTGTATGTCTGTCTTTGTCTCAGTCTCTCTCTCTCTCTCTCTCTCTATCTCTTTCTGTCTCTGTGTGTCTGTCTCCTTGTGTGTGTGTGTGTGTGTGTCTCTCTCTCTGTCTCTCTCTCTGTCTCTGTCTCTGTCTCTGTCTCTGTCTCTGTCTCTGTCTCTGTCTCTGTCTCTCTCTCTGTCTCTGTCTCTGTCTCTCTCTCTGTCTCTCTCTCTCTCTCTCTCTCTCTCTCTCTCTTTCTGTAATGTGACCGTAACCACCTTAATTGTTAATTGTGGTGATAGTAACAGCAGTGTTCAGTATCATACTGTTAGAAGTGTACCTTTTGCCAACAATGGATTAAATTTCTTCAAAGCTAAAACAACACTGCTCTGTGTGCATGACAAATATCCTGAGTTCAGCAATTATGCCTTGGGCTGGAGTTGTACTGGATAAGCTCTGAACTTTCACTGGCATTGCTTCTTGAAGCAGTGCCCTGATGCCTGACTGCTTCATTGAGGGTTCTTGTAGTCTGGTGAGGGGTACTGCTGCTTCTGCTCGAAGGCGTGTTAGCACAAAAGTGGCAGCCTCCCCCTGTCCATTTGTTCTGTGGGTGATCTTTTGGACTGGCTGAGAAGGCAGGTTCAAAGAAAACAGATGGACACAGCTAAGATTCCTGCTACAAAGTGCTGCAGTCACAACACGGCAATGCTTTCTGAAGGTCATGTGGAGTGTTAGCAAGATAACCGACCAAACGCTGGATGGATTTGGCTTCAGACCAGTTAATGCAGTCATACCTTGGAGTTTTCTGGTGTGTAAAATACCAGAGAGAATGTATTGCTGGGGGTTGGAGCGAATGAAAAGAATCCAGGATTGCTTAACGTTCAAGAGGAATGTTAAAAGAACCAAATATGTAATTTGAGGAAGCTTCTGTCTGAGTGATGATGTCAAGCGAAAGAACAGTCCAAAAAATAACCTCCTTATTGATACCAGAGTTTGCAGACTTACCAAGCTGACGGAATGTGAGCATCCTCACCATGCTCTAATTTCAAACATCACTCTCTGTCAGAGCCGCTACTAAACGGACAACTTGAGTCTGGTCGGAGCTGGTTTCAGCTGGGCCTGAATTTAGTGTGTTACACTTGACCACTGCATTTCACATGAGATGTGAGAACCTTTGAGGAGATCATAGCAGCAATGGAGAAACCTGGGTGCAGAGCTTGCCAAACTCTGCTCAGCGTGTCGCTAATCCTGAGCCGTCAGAGACCTCCACAAAGGTGGTCAATCTGGAATGGCAACAGAAGGAGAATAAGGTTCTGCCCTTACTTGCAGAGGTGATGTGTGCCTTTTGAAAAGAGAGAGAGAGCAAGATATTGGAGACTTCCATATCAAACATGAGAAGCCTCAGGCCTATACTCTGATGCTCAGTTCCTATGGAAAGAGTGAGTCACCACAGACCAGACAGAAAACAGAGGCCACGTTTGCCTTGATCCACCCTGCGCAGGGTAGAGACGACCCTCCCTGTGGCTGTTCAGTGGCTCACTGAAATGCTGTCCAGCTTCTCGCTGGCATGGGATTGTCGGTGAGGCCTTGAGAGGGAAGGTGGTGAAAGGGCATATGGAGTGGGCATGCTGCTAAAAGGCCCTCCCATCCTGCACTTCCAATCTTCTCAGGAGATCCCTATCCTCTGGAAACCTATGCTGTATGGAGTGATGCGCGTCTCTGATCCTGAATCACACCTACAGTAACTTTGCACCAACGTGGATTCTGTTTTATTGTAGCTCTCCATGAGCAATGCGGCTTCTTACAGGTGTCAAGAGCCATGTGCTTGGACAATAACCCTTGACTTTAAGAGACTGACTCTACTAGGAGTTGCAAAGACCCTTCCTGTGGTCACAATCCAACTGAAGATGGAAGGAGATTCTTTTGTCTTGACAAAGTCTGCTGGTTGATCAGAGGTCACTTGGATTATCATGTGTTCAATCTATGACTCTGAACGTGATGGGAATTCAACCATTCCAAGCCCTGTCTGCTCTGTCTGGCCTTGACATTAACAGTTACCTTAGAGAGATACTTGTGCAAAGCAGATTGAAATCTGACAGCTAGCAATCCCTTCAGATGAAAATCACGACTGTTGCGATCTTGGCAGCCAATGGCAAGATGTGTCCTCTGGGTGCAGTGGGATAGAGACCTAGTTCCAAAAGAACCCAAATGTTGCCCATGATCTTCCCTGAAACACTCAGACATTGCTCGTCCATTATCTTGAGAAAGCTGATTCCTATCCACCCCTCCCCCACCCACCCCAATATAAAAGCCGAATATGTTGATCCTGGCAATCTGAAATCAAATGGGAGATGCTGGAGAGCTCAGCGTTATGTAGAGAGAGATACTGAGTTAACATTTTTGAGTTCGATATGATCTCTTCAGAACCTGACTCTGTATATTGATTGGTTGATTGATTGATTAATTGTGACGTGTATCGAAGTACAGTGAAAAACCTTGTTTACAAGCAGTACAGGCAGACCATAGTAAGCAAGGATTTGCAAACCAAAAAATCTTAAACTGAGGCATACAGGTGTGCACTCAACGTGATCCACATTAGCACGGTCAGCATTATTTGAGGCTAGAGAATCCATTCATCAGTCTAATAATGGCTGGAAGAGTATGTGTGTGCGTGTGTGTGTGTGTGTGTGTGTGTGTGTTCGTTCGTTCGTTCAGGCTTCATTATCTTCCACCTGATGGAAGAGGTTATAGGAGAGCATTACTGGGGAGCAATGGGTCTTTGATGATGATGGCAGCCTTTCTGCGGTAGTGAGTCATGTAAGTGGACTGCATGGACATTGGCTTCCATGATGGTCTGGGCTGTGCACACCACCTTCTGTAGTTTCTTTCAGTCCTAGGCAGAGCAGTTTCCATACCAGGCCAGGATGCACCCAGGCAGTGTGTTTTCTATGGTGCACCTGAAGAAGTTGGTGAGGGTCCTTATGGACATACCAATCTTCCTCAGCTTCCTGAGGAGGAAGACGCTGTTCCTATCTCGCTGCCTAACTTGCTGAGCTTCTCCAACAATTTTGCTTTGTGACCTCCAGTTCAGGGTCTCCCTCCCCTTGAGTTGGAGTTGTTTCCAGCCTTTTTGCAGTGCGGAGTAGTATGTTTCTGAATCTCTTGCTCTGCATCGGAGCTTCAATGGAGTGCTACATAGTTCCCGTGATGAAATGAAGACCGATAATTGGAACGTACATGTCAGTCTTAGTGACATCCAATGTAACAATCATAACGTCCAAAGTATTGAAAGCTCTAAACATGTTCTCTGAGTAACAGCCTGTCAAATAGGTAGCGGTGGCTCAGTGGTTAACACTGCTACCTCACAGTGCCAAGGACTCAGGTTCAATTCCAGCCTCGGACAGGTGTCTGTGTGGAGTTTGCACATTTTTTCCTGTGTCTGCGTGGGATTGCTCCGGTTTCCTCCCACAGTCCAAAGATGTGCAGGTTAGGTGAATTGGCCATGCTAAATTGCCCATAGTGCCCATGGATGTGTTGGTTAGGTTCATTAGTCAGGGGAAATGTAGGGGAATGGGTCTGGGTAGATTACTCTTCAGAGGGTCAGTGTGGACTTGTTGGGCTGAAGGGCCTGTTTCCACACAGTAAGGATTCTAGATACAAGGAACATTGCAGAATTGGTCTTTAACCTCCTTCCAGCCTGACTTTGGTAGAGCAATGTCTTCCCACTCTGCTCTCATGGTCCACCCCCCACAAATCCTGGCATGTTTCGCACAGTTTGTGAAACCCATAAGCTGTGTTTAAAGTCTGAATTGACTGCATCTTAGAATAATTGAATTAGAGATCTTGCAGATTCACTAGGGCTTCCTGTGCATTTCTGAACATGCCCAACCAAGGCCAGAAGTCAGCAGGACTAAGTCAGACTTTTGACACGTTGGCCCTCCTTTTTGACAGATAAAACTCTGCCTGTTTTTGTATCCCAAATCCTGACTCAAATATACCTGAGTGACCTATCGTATAGTTGTTATTAATATAGATCTGATAAAATGTCTAGACTGGAATTGAACCATGCCCAGAGCAGACAGGAACCATCTATACCGGTGAGGTTCAGAAATACTGAATGTGGTCAGGAATTTGTTTATTGTAATTTAAGATTGACCTCATGCGGGCCCGACAGGAACAACCAAAGGGCTGGATATGGCCCGCGGGCCGTAAAATGCCCAGGTCTGCTCTAAACCTTTCCTATTCATGTACCCATCCAGATGCCTTTTAAATGTTGTAATTGTACCAGCCTCCTCCACTTCCTCTGGCAGCTCATTCCATACATGTTCATGTGTGAAAAAGTTGCCCCTTAGGTCACTTTTAAATCTTCCCCCTCTCACCCTAAACCTATGCCCTTTAGTTCTGCACTCCCCCACCCCAGGGAAATGACCTTGTTTATTTATCCTATCCATGCCCCTCGTAATTTTGTAAACCTCTATAAGGTCACCCCTCAGCCTTCGACGCTCCAGGGAAAACAGCCCCAGCCTATTCAGCCTTTCCCTATAGCTCAAATCCTTCCGTAAAATTGCTCATTGAGGATATATTAGTAGACTTTGAACACAACACTGAAACTACATTCATCTCCTTCGTCCCTGGGTGGGGTGTCACAAAGAAAGGCGAATTTGATTTTAATCTCCTCGTCGGTTTAATGCCAGGTGAGTCACCAATAATCTTAGGCTGCATCTGAAAGAGAGAAATGCTTGATTGTGTGGATGGTTCGTGCCTCATTGTGAGATATAATTTATAAGGCTTTGAAACTGGAAGGGAGAAACCAGGTTGAGCAGAAAAATGAGTCAGCGTTGAGGTTTGGAGATTAAGAGCTCCATCTAAGTTTAAGAGTGATTTTGTTTTGAGAAAATCTGCTGTAGTTTCCCTTTTCTGGTTTATGTAACTGAATTTACATTACTGCTTTGTCATCACAATTCTGCATAAACGCATCCTTCTCAGGTTGTCTCTGGTTAACAGTTATATCAGCTCTTCTTTTGATTCTCCCACCATATGTTACCTCGAGCTTTCAAGTAGCACCTCTGCTGCTGAGCAGCTAATTCTACAGATCAGAGATCCAAGTTTAACACTTTCAATCTATTGGACTTGGTGCCACCCTGCAAGCTTCTTGCCTACTGAGACATCATAGTAACCTGTGGACCTTGCTGTAATTGTATGAATGGTATTAGGGGTTTGCATTATCAATCCAATATAATGGGGGAGGTGACAGCTTAGTGGTATTATCACTGGACTGTTAATCCAGAGACTCCGGTAATGTTCTGGGAAGCTGAGTTCAAATCCCACTACGGCAGATGGTGGAATTTGAATTCTATGAATATCTGCAATTAGGAATCTAGTGATGACCATGAATCAATTGTCAGGAAAAGCCCATTTGATTCACTAATATCCTTTAGGGAAGGAAACTGCCATTTATCTGGTCTGGCCTATATGTGACTCCAAATCCACAGCAATTAACAATTAGGGATGAGCAGGAAATGCTGCCCTAATTCCCACAAATTAATAAAAATGCAACCAAAATGGCATAGCATTGGATTTACATGAGGGAGTGTTCATACTCCATTTTTCCTCTCCCCCAACCTTCATTTATTAATCTGTTGTCAGTTGGCCACTAAGAACTAGAGCTGGAAATGTGTTGCTGGAAAAGCGCAGCAGGTCAGGCAGCATCCAGGAAACAGGAGAATCGACATTTCGGGCATAAGCCCTTCTTCAGGAATGAGGAAAGTGTGTCCAGCAGGCTAAGATAAAAGGTAGGGAGGAGGGACTTGGGGGAGGGGCGTCGGAAATGTGATAGGTGGAAAGAGGTCAAGGTGAGGGTGATAGGTCAGACTGGGGTGGGGGCTGGAGAGGTCGGGAAGAAGATCTCAGGTTAGGAAGGCGGTGCTGAATTTGATGGATTTGACTGAGACAGGGTGGGGGGAGGGGAAATGAGGAAACTGGTGAAATCCGAGTTCATCCCTTGTGGTTGGAGGGTTCCTAGCCGGAAGATGAGGCGTTCTTCCTCCAACCGTCGTTTTGTTGTGGTCTGACGATGGAGGAGTCCAAAGACCTGCATATCCTTGGTGGAGTGGGAGGGGGAATTGAAATGTTGAGCTACAGGGTGGTTGGGTTGGTTGGTCCGGTGTCCCAGAGGTGTTCTCTGAAACGCTCCGCAAGTAGCCGGCCTGTCTCCCCAATATAGAGGATGCAATAGATGATATGTGTGGAGGTGCAGGTGAATCTGTGGCGGATATGGAAGTTTCCTTTGGGGCCTTGGAGGGAGGTGAGGGGGGAGGTGTGGGCGCAAGTCTTGCACCTCCTGCGGTTGCAGGGGAAGGTGCCGGGAGTGGAGGTTGGGTTGGTGGGGGGTGTGGATCTGACGAGGGAGTCACTGAGGGAGTGGTCTTTACGGAATGCTGATAGGGGAGGGGAGGGAAATATATCCTTGGTGGTGGGGTCCGTTTGGAGGTAGCGGAAATGACGGCGGATGATGCGCTGTACATGGAGATTGGTGGGGTGGTAGGTGAGGACCAGTGGGGTTCTGTCCTGGTGGCGGTTGGATAGGCGGTGTTCAAGGGCGGAGGAGCGGGAAGTGGAAGAATTGCGGTAGAGGGCATCGTCGACCACGTCGGGGGGGAAATTGCGGTCCTTGAAGAAGGAGGCCATCTGGGTTGTGCGTTTTTGGAACTGGTCCTCCCGGGAGCAGATGTGGCGGAGTCGAAGGAATTGGGAGAATGGGATAGCGTTTTTACAGGGGGCAGGATGGGAGGAGTTGTAGTCCAGGTAGCTGTGGGAGTCGGTCGGTTTGTAGTAGATGTCCGTGTTGATTCGGTCGCCTGAGATAGAAATAGAAAGGTCGAGGAAGGGGAGGGAGGAATCTGAGACTGTCCAGGTGAATTTGAGGTCGGGGTGGAAGGTGTTGGTGAAGTGGATGAACTGTTCAACTTCCTCGTGGGAGCACGAGGTGGCGCCGATACAGTCATCGATGTAGCGGAGGAAAAGGTGGGGGGTGGGGCCAGTGTAGTTGCGGAAGATGGATTGTTCCACATATCCTACGAAGAGGCAGGCATAGCTGGGGCCCATGCGGGTGCCCATGGCTACTCCTTTCATTTGGAGGAAGTGGGAGGATTGGAAAGAGAAGTTGTTCAGGGTGAGGAACTCTGAACAACTCTGAACACCCTGAACAACTTCTCTTTCCAATCCTCCCACTTCCTCCAAACGAAAGGAGTAGCCATGGGCACCCGCATGGGCCCCAGCTATGCCTGCCTCTTCGTAGGATATGTGGAACAATCCATCTTCCGCAACTACACTGGCCCCACCCCCCACCTTTTCCTCCGCTACATCGATGACTGTATCGGCGCCGCCTCGTGCTCCCACGAGGAAGTTGAACAGTTCATCCACTTCACCAACACCTTCCACCCCGACCTCAAAGTCACCTGGACAGTCTCAGATTCCTCCCTCCCCTTCCTCGACCTTTCTATTTCTATCTCAGGCGACTGAATCAACACGGACATCTACTACAAACCGACCGACTCACACAGCTACCTGGACTACACCTCCTCCCATCCTGCCCCCTGTAAAAACGCCATCCCATTCTCCCAATTCCTTCGACTCCGCCGCATCTGCTCCCAGGAGGACCAGTTCCAAAAACGCACAACCCAGATGGCCTCCTTCTTCAAGGACCGCAATTTCCCCCCCGACGTGGTCGACGATGCCCTCCACCGCAATTCTTCCACTTCCCGCTCCTCCACCCTTGAACCCCGCCCCTCCAACCGCCACCAGGACAGAACCCCACTGGTCCTCACCTACCACCCCACCAATCTCCATGTACAGCGCATCATCCGCCGTCATTTCCGCCACCTCCAAACGGACCCACCACCAAGGATATATTTCCCTCCCCTCCCCTATCAGCATTCTGTAAAGACCACTTCCTCTGTGACTCCCTCGTCAGATCCACACCCCCCACCAACCCAACCTCCACTCCCGGCACCTTCCCCTGCAACCGCAGGAGGTGCAAGACTTGCGCCCGCACCTCCCCCCTCACCTCCCTCCAAGGCCCCAAAGGAAACTTCCATATCCGCCATAGATTCACCTGCACCTCCACACATATCATCTATTTCATCCTCTGCACCCGATGTGGCCTCCTCTATATTGGGGAGACAGGCCGGCTACTTGCGGAGCGTTTCAGAGAACACCTCTGGGACACCCGGACCAACCAACCCAATCACCCTGTAGCTCAACATTTCAATTCCCCCTCCCACTCCACCAAGGATATGCAGGTCTTTGGACTCCTCCATCGTCAGACCACAACAAAACGACGGTTGGAGGAAGAACGCCTCATCTTCCGGCTAGGAACCCTCCAACCACAAGGGATGAACTCGGATTTCACCAGTTTCCTCATTTCCCCTCCCCCCACCCTGTCTCAGTCAAATCCATCAAATTCAGCACCACCTTCCTAACCTGAGATCTTCTTCCCGACCTCTCCGCCCCCACCCCAGTCTGACCTATCACCCTCACCTTGACCTCCTTCTACCTATCACATTTCCGATGCCCCTCCCCCAAGTCCCTCCTCCCTACCTTTTATCTTAGCCTGCTGGACAAACTTTCCTCATTCCTGAAGAAGGGCTTACGCCCGAAATGTCGATTCTCCTGTTCCCTGGATGCTGCCTGACCTGCTGCGCTTTTCTAGCAACACATTTCCAGCTCTGATCTCCAGAATCTGCAGACCTCCCTTTCTCCACTAAGAACTAGATTTTCATGTCAGAGGTAGGGATTAAAGCATTGTAGGCTCGTCCAGTCTTCAGGAGCCCATCACAAGGTTGTTGGGAAGTGGGATCTCCTTAGGAGAAGAAACCACTTTTGTCAGGGGCAGGTCTGTTGTCTCGGATGGTAGACTTGAGGTGGGACGATCCTGCTAAAGAGCCAAGTTCAGCTGCCATTCTCCTTTGGTTCTCTGAAGGGATTGTGAAAATTCGATCACAATAGATACCCACCCAAAATTTGACCCTTTGCTGGAGTTGCCTCCATACCTCTAATCCCTCCTATTCTGACTCCCCTTGATCTTAACCTCCCTCCAAATGGCACAATAAAGTTCTGAAAATCCTCTGCTTTATTTCGTAGAAATCATAGAATCCAAACAATGTGGAAACAGGCCATTTGGCCCAACTGGCCCACACCGACCCTCTGAAGAGCATTTCACTCTGACCCCATCTTTGCCCTGTATTTCCCATGGCTAACCCACCTAGCCTGTACATCCCTCAAACACTACGGGCAATTTAGCACGGCCAATTCACCTAACCTGCACATCTTTGGACCGGGTCAAAGAGCTGGAAAAGCACAGCCAGTCAGACAGCATCTGAAGAGCAGGAGAGTCAACGTTAGCTTCTCCTGGTCTTTGGACCCACCCAGACACCACCAGCCATGTGGCTGCTCCAGCAGTCCGCTGTGTCTGGGCAGTTCCAGAGGCTGGGAGAAGCTAACATCAACTCTCCTGCTGCTCAGATGCTGCCTGACCTGCTGTGCTTTTCCAGCACCACACTCTTCGACTTTGATCTCCAGCATCTGCAGTCCTCGCTTTCTCCATCTTTGGACTGTGAGAGGAAACCAGAGCACCCGGAGGAAACCTCTACAAACACACACAGACATTTGCCCGAGGCCGGAATTGAATCCGTGTCCCTGCTGCTGTGAGGCAGTAGTGTGAGCCACTGTGCTGCCCTTTGTCTGGCAGTATCCTGGCCTTCTCACCATATATTAGTCTGTTCCCTACCGCTTCTCAATCATAGTGGTTCCTGACGCCTGGCTGCCCTTGTGAAAATCCTAAAGGTCTGAGGCTTCGCCTTTTAATAGGGGCACGTGGACCTTCTGCACCCTCATATTTCCTGCACCCTCCCAAAATGGCCACTGGCGATAACTGAGGCAAGGAATTTGTCCACACCAGTTGACAATCAGTTTTTGGGCACTGCCACCTCTATTTGATTCATTTCAGGATTCATGTATTCTTAGGAATGGATACATGTGCAATTTTATTATACAATTTGACATCTTTTAGTACTTAGAATCCCTACAGTGTGGAAACAGGCTCTTCAGCCCCACAAGTCCTCACTGTCCCTCTGAAGAGTAACCACCCAGACCCTTTGCCCTCCCTATAATTCTGTATTTACCCCTGACTAATACATCTCACCTTCACATCCCTATGGGCAATTTGGCATGGGCAATTTGGCATAGCCAATCTACAGTCAACTGCACATCCCTAGACACTATAGTCAATCTGGAGGAGAAAGTGAGGATTGTAGATGCTGGAGATCAGAGTCGAAGAGTGTGGTGCTGGAAAAGCACAGCTGGTCAGGCAGCATCCGAGCAGCAGGAGAGTCAACCCCATCAGGAATGAACTCATTCCTGATGAAGAGCCCATGCTTGAAACATCGACCCTCCTGCCCCCCCCACCCCGGAAGCTGGCCAACCGGCTGCGCCCCTCCAACACTACAGTCCTTGACTACAGCCAATCCACGCTGTCCTACACATCTTTGGACTGTGGGAGGAAACCGGAGCACAGGGACGAAACCCACGCAGACACTGGGAGAATGTACAAACTTCACACAGTCAGTCGCCCGAGGGTGGAATCAAACCCAGGTCCCTGGTGCTGTGAGACAGCAGTGCTTGATTCAATATATTTTCTAACTGTCAAGGCAGCTGTTTTATTACAAGTGTTTCTCAGTATACCACTTACTCTCCAGTGTGTGCTTTAATTGTTTTAATTAAATCCATACATTGCCAGAAATAAAATGTCAGTTCACAGTAGGTTTGGATTTTTCTGAGAAATCTACTGGAAATATAGGATTAGTGCCAATTAAAAACATAAACTGTAACACGAAGATAATTCATAATTTGTACATACCCATATTGACTACTCAATCATGGTTTGATATTTTGTTCTCCCATTTTATATTTTCCATTTCAAAAAGCTGTTGGTAGAGGCAAACATTTTGATGTGGAAGTACGGATGCTAGGATAAGTTCAAATATAAAAATGTCCTTTGGCGCTGACATGAAGAGGTTACCTCCTGTGACCTTCAAAATGTAACTTTTTCTCGATGCACCATCTAGGACTCGTGGATTAGACTGCATTTATTGAGTATATTTAAGATGGAGATAGATAGGTTCTTGATTGTAAAGGGAATAAAGGGTTACGGGGAGAGAGTGGGAGAATGGGGTTGAGAACCTTATCAGCCACGATTGAATGGTGGGGCAGACTCGTTCGGCTGAATGGCCTACTTTCTGCTCCTATGTCTTATTAAACGCGTTTCTGACTCTGATGTTATCTTGAAGTGAAATGTTAAATTTGTTCCTCTCTGCAAATACTGACTGATCTGCTGAGTATTTTCAGCATTTTAACATTTCTGTTTCAGACTCCCAGCACCTGCAGTGTTTTCCTTCTTTATAGTCACTTGCTCAAATGGTACATTCCTTCTGGTTGTTCCATGAGGAAGTGAACGGAGATAATACATATCTTCTAATCAACCAGCTTAGAGATGTTTATACACACCTTTGCAGCAGGCAGGTCTTGACTAGAAACAGTTGTGTTCTATTTTGCCTTTAAACCTCTTACTCAGAGTTGTTCAGGACAAATCCTGTGTTGTTTTATAATGCTCATACATTACTGTGTCATTTTAAAAAAAAAGGTAATCTCAATGTCATAATATGAGCAAGGTGTGGTTCACATACTGGTTTCTAAAGCATCAAAGGGTGTGTGTGACTCAATAACTCCTGTGCTGTTTTAAATATGTAGTTTAATGTGGAGTTACTGCTGCTAGGATCCACCACACAGCATGAATAGGACCAACTCATAGAAGCACAGCAGGAAGGGGTACTACGCTATTAGTGCAGTGTTTCACAAGAATCTTTACAAGGGACTTGTGTTAATAAACCTAGTTATATTAGTGTGGTTTGTTTTGAAGGGAGCTGGGTTAAACACAAGGCTACCATTTGATATTAATTTGAATATGAACTGGTCATCTGATGCCTCTTTTAACATTTCTCTGTCACATTGTGTTTATAGATTTCAGATATGAATGTCAACATTAATAATTCACAATTCATGAACAGATACCAATGCTGTGTGTCTACTTTTGTCATTTGTGTAATGCTTACATATAGTTGCATTTGCTACAATGATCAATCTGGGGGTAGAATAGTACTTCAGTTATTTGATGGGTTGAGGTATAAGTTGAGTTGCCGCAACAGTGCCGGGTATCCCCAGAGAGACAGATAGTGTCTATCAGTCCAGTGGAGGCCTTCTGGAACCAGTGGACACCAGAGAGGACTGGAATGCGTTAACAATCCTGTCAATGTCAACTTATTCAATTCCTTTGACCTTTTCGGGTTGTTTTGTATTATAGATACAAAAATGCCTGCTTAACCTGATACAGGTACGACAAAAGAATTATGACTAGGATTTGAAGCCCATGTGGCTCACTCCGTAGAACATCAGACTTCTAATCTGAGATTACATGTCTCAAATCAAGGTTCAGAGACTGCTTGTAAAATTTGAGTCCACAATTCTTTTATTTCCTGTGATTGTTTGAAATTCCTGAGCAACTCGTACGGTGGCTCAGTGGTTAGCATTGCTGCCTCACACCAGGGTCCCAGGTTCGGTTCCAGACTCAGGTGACTCTCTGTGTGGAGTTTGCACATTCTCCCAGTGTCTCCGTGGGTTTCCTCCCACAGTTCAAAGATGTGGGGGTCAGGTGAATTGGCCATGCTAAGTTGCCCATACTGCTAGGTGCATTAGTCAGAGGGAAATGGGTCTGGGTGGGTTCCTCTTTGGAGGGTCGGTGTGGACTGGTTGGGCCGAAGGGCCTATTTCTACACTGTAGGGAATCTAATCTAACTCGTGCTGACCTGTACAGAACGTTTTGTTTTTTTGCAACAAAAGTATGAGCTGACTTGTCTAATAGACAACTGAAGTTCCGCCTCTAAAACACAGAACAAAAATGCTCATTAAAAATAGAATCCCTAAGTGTGGAAGCAGGCCATTCAGTCCATCAAGTCTGCACTGACCTTCCGAAGAACATCCCAACCTGGCCCACCCCCCTACCCTAAGCCTATAACCCTGCAGGATTTAGACTATGGGAGGAAAGTGGAGCACCCAGAGGAAACCCACGCAGACACTGGAAGATTGTGCAGACTCCGCACAGCCCTGGGGTGGTCCATGGTGTTGTCAGGCAGCAATGCTAACCACGGGACAACCTTCCCATAAAATTCTTAAAAAGTTCTTCCATTGTAACTCCTCTACTTAGTATCTATTGATTCATATCCTTACCTTAGGAAGGCTATTTCACTTACCTTAATTTACCCATCTCTGCAGTATCCTGTTAGACTATCCCATTGTTAACTAACCAATGCAGTGTGTTTACCTCCTTTACCTGACATCCAAACCCTTTGTAGAAGGAATCTCTGGATGTCAAACATATTCTGTCAGGCCAAGTTGGAATGTTTGGAGAATGATCAGAAAACTGGAAAGCTGTTTGATTGGGCACAAGTTAAGCGGATGTTATGAGTCTTGGCATTATTGTAGATAATGATGAGGCTAGTTGTGACTTCAGGGTGGCACACAGGGGATTGTCAAACGTGAAAGTGGAACTCAATGTAGGGGGTATGAACAGAGGCACTTTGTGAGGACTAATGCATTGAACTCTGCTTTCGTCTCTGTTTAGGAATCCTGTGGAATTTGTCTTCCAATGAGAATCTGAAGAACACTCTTGCCCACGATACATTAGAGAGAATCACTGAAGAGATCCTTGCCCCATCCTCGGGCTGGAGTAGTAGTGTGAATGTCAAGCCATTAGCTTCAGAGGATGAGGTCTTCTACAATGCCACTGGCTACATTCGGTACTGCTTCACCTTTTGCATTTCTGCCTGAATATTTTGTGTAATCTTGTTACAACTTTCACTGCTGGCATAAGTCGTTTTTATGTGTAAATCAATCACTTAAATTTGAACACTTTTATATCACTGCAAGTGAAGTCAGAAACAGTTAACGTTTCAGAAGAGGAGTCATTACCAGACTTGAAATGTTAACTCTTTGACTCTCCAAAGATGCTGCCAGACCACCTGAGTTTCTACAGCACTTTGAAAAATAAACTGAATGAGTTAGAAGCATTGCCAATGCAGAATTTAAATCCCACTGTCCTTCCTGCAATTGAGGTTAGAGTCTTTCTGACAACTTGTTGAAGAACCGAAGCCAAGTTGCATGGATCAGGAGGACATGTACCTTTAGTAATGGATAAGATGGGGTCAACGTGCCACGGGCAGCATTGTTGCCTCATAGCGCCAGGGACCCTGGTTTGATTCCACTGTCAGTTGATTGTGAAGAGTTTGCGCATTCTGCCTGTGTCTGTGTGGGTTTCCTCCAGGTGTTCCAGTTTCCTCCCACAGTTGAAAGATATGCAGGTTAGGTGGATTGGCTATGCTAAATCCCATAGTGTCCAGGGATGTGAAGTCGAGAGTTGGTATGGACTTGATGGGCTGAATGGCCTGCTCCCACATTATAAGGATTCGATGAACTTGGATTGATTTAACATTACAATACAATCAATGGATGAACTTAAACAGCTTAAGATGAACAGTCCTGTACTACAAACTATTACGGGAATTCCATTGAGAACAACTATGGAGAAATAAAAATGATAACTTCACTGCCAAGCTACCATTTTGCAAAAAATACTTCTGTATTATAATAAGAACAATGAGCTACTGAGTTCTTTTTTAAAATAAAAATATTACACGATGTGGATCTGGATGAGTACTGTGGCACTAATGGCCTTCCCAAGGACTAGTTCAGCCGATGCACTTTTTTCAATATTGTTTCTCTCCCATTATTTACTTCAATGTGAACGATGCTCTTATTGTTCATCTCCTATTTTGTACAGAAATCTGAGCTCAGGAAAAGAAGAAACACGTCAGAAAATGCGGGAATGTAAAGGTTTAGTGGACTCTCTGGTCTACTACATCCAGCAATCTCTGGATCATAATGCAGCCAGCAAGGTAAGGATCTTCTTGATTGCAATTAGGCAAGAATACAATAAACAGAAGCAGTAGCTATCTTTAGGATGCATCCAATTGGGGCCAAACTTAAGTCCCCTTTTCTAGTGAATTCAAACCCGCTTCACTTGTCTACTGTTCATGCTTGTGGTTGAGAAATTGAGAGTAACAATATAAATGAAACCATCCCCATGAGAGAGTTTCCCAGAGAATGGAAGGATGAAGACTTTCTCAAATTTCAAGGCTGGCCATCAATCCCAATCTGCTCACAATTTATATGGAGTGGGAGAGCCCTGGGGAGAGGTGTCCGCACTCGCTCCAATCGGCCACTTAATGATTGGATTCTGCCCACTTTCTGAGCAGATGCCTAGCAGATTGTCCTACTTGAGCCTCAGGCAAGGAGGTGGTGAGGCACCTCTCAGAAAGGTCACTTTTCCCCCTTTAGACACCTCCCAAGGTCTGACCCTTGCAGGTCCTTTACCGCCTGGACAGCAAGACCCACTTTGAGGCTCATTACCTGCCAACCCACTTGGCTGATCCAGGCCATTAGTCCCAGTGTTCCCCAATATTCCTATTGCTGGCCAGTCAGATAATGTTTCCTGAGGCAGGGCTTCCATGTGTGAGGTGGGGAAGTCCAGTCTCCAGCCAATTAATACTATTCGGTGGGGATGAAGTGCAGCTACTGCCATTACTATTGAACAAACTGCATATGTCTGGTTTGCTGTTTCAGCACTTCCATTCCACCTTTCCCTGTGTTTTGTGGAACTGCTGTGTATTGTAGTTGTCAGACATTTACTGGATGTACATTTTGTACTTGCTGGAGCTATTTGTGGTATTTCTTCTTTCCAGTGTGACTACTCAGTGTTCAAGTGGGCTTTGTGTGTTATTAGCAATCAGGTCTGAAGGAGCTGCCTGCTTTGAATGATTAGCCAGTTGAAACATTATCCCATTGCTCAGTCTACGGTATTAATCAGTAACTACATCCCTGTTGATGAGTAACTAGGTTTAAAAAACTGAGAGGCATGTTTTTTTTTCAGAAATACAGAGATCTACAAATCTGAACTGAAGAAGCGTAGTTTTTGTTTAACTTGTAATCTCTAGCCCAGCTGGAGAACCGGTGGATTGTTAGGGTGTGAGTTTGTAGCAAGAAAAGATTGTTTTAAAAATTCCCAAATCAAAGAATTTATTAAATTGCCATCTGTAAAACATTGTGTACCTATAAAGTTCCAATTTATTGAAAAACAAACTGTATTCTTTGACCTTGGATAATGAATGCTGTGTTGATCACGTAATTGAAAATGACAGGCTTTTCTGAGAAAGCTGTGCTTCCCATAGTTCCTACTGAAACTAGTTTCTCCCCAGTCAAGTACTGAGGCACTGTTAAAAATGATCAGGAATAATACAATTGGGGAATCTTGCCTTAAATAAAACAGTACAGCACAGGAACTGACCCCTCCATAACTGGGCTGCCATCTGCCTGCCCTTGATCCATATGCCTCTATTCTCTGCCTGTTCACATGTCTGTCCAAATGCCTTTAAACTTTGCCCATGTTTCTGCTTTTGCCACATCCTCCTGGCAGTGCATTCCAGGCATCTACCACTGGCTTTGTAAAAACAAAGCTTTCCTCTCATATCTCTTTTTAGACTTTTATTCCTCTCACCAGTTAACCCTATTTCCGCCCTGGGAAAGAGACTCTGACTATCTACCTTATCCATGCCTCTGAGGTATTTTTAGTTTTTGAAAACATGCATACAAGTTTCATTCCTTCAAATTGCAACATTAGTATTTAACACAGAAGAGTACAGCACAGCGCAGGCCCTTGGGCCCTCGATGATGTGCCAACCATTTATCCTACTCTAAGATCTAACTAACCTACGTACTCTTCATTTTGCTATCATCCGTGTTTCTATCCAAGAGTTGTTTAACTGTCCCGAATGTCTCTGACTCTACTATCACCATTGGCAGTGCATTCCACACACCCACCACTTTCTGTGTAAAAGAACCGACCTCTGACCTCTCCCCTAAACCTTCCTCCAATCAGCTTAAAATTATGCCCCCTCGTGATAGTCATTGCCGCCCTGGGGAAAAGTCTCTGGCTATCCACTCTATCTATGCCTCTCGCCATCTTGTACATCTCTATAAAGTCACCTCTCATCCTCCTTCGCTAACATTGCCCTGAATTGCACTGATACCCATATTGTAAGTCATAGAATTTATTAGGAGTTTTTAGGAAGACAGTATCATCTTTTAGAGAAGGATTATACAAGTGAGCGTTTACCCTATACACTAGCCCATGCACATGACGAGAAATAGGAATACAGCACATCATCCTATACAGATCGAGTTTTAGATTAGCTTGGAGAGAGACACGATTGGATTCAATCTATTTTATCTGTTGATGATCCAATTCATTAGAAACTAAGTTTGATTGGGAGTCCAGCTGCTTGATGTGTGTATGTAGTTGGGGGTCTGAAGACATTAGTAGTAGTCACTATCCTTTCCCTGGGTGAAATCTCTCGGCTGAATTTCTTGCTGTCACTCAGTAAGCATGATGATGACCAGGGTCTTGTCTCATTCTGAGAGAGGCACCTGGTGGGGTTACAGACTGAGGTTTTTCAGTTCTCTCTGGAAGACAGTGATTGTCTTCAGACAGGGAGCTAATAATATTATGAAAGACCTTTCCCTCTGTTTGTAAACATAGATAACTAGTTGAGGAGCTGAGAAAGAACAGATGTTAACTATACAACAGGCAGCATTGTTTCCAGCTCTTCATGGTAAGTTGCATTTGTCATTTAAGCAAATATTTGAAAGCTGTATCACTATATAGACATAAATCCGATTTGACTTAATATTTCTGCCGTTCCTCCTCTATCTCAACAGAGTGTAGAGAATTCAGCCTGCGTCCTGCGCAACTTGTCCTACCGGCTGTACGAAGAAATACCATCCTTTTATCAGAACCGATTGGAGGGCCCTGGCAGGAATGACAGAAATGTGAAGAAAGATGATGTTGTGGGATGTTTCACTCCTCAGAGTCGGAAGGTTAAAGAGGTGAGGGAATTGCATTTCCTATATCGTAGAGGTGAACAGACATTGTCTGGTGTACACAGTCTTTCACTAAAATATAATTCAATACTCTCTCCTTCAGAACTATTTGCTTCCCACAAGACTTGATGGTGGCAGAGAGGTTGGAGTGGGCAGGGGTATTATTCACAATTTATTTTCAGTTGCTGCACAGTACACAAAATACTAACAAGTTTATCAAAAGCCATTTTTGTTTCACTTAGCACACAAGAGGAACCTGGATTCATCTGACTATATTAGCAGGAGGCTGTCATACATTTGATGCCTCCATATTTTTATTTGTATAATGGTGAGCAGAGAGTTCCCCCACCCACACCAAGAGTAACTTCTGCTAAGTTTTACTGTTATGGTTTTTAAAACAAAAAAAAAACGAGCTAAGTGTTAGACTGAAACATGCCCAAGTTACTCATAAACGATGTAATCTTGTTTTCTTAGATCAATACAGATTCAACAATATTTTCAGAAGTTACAAAAGATCCCAAAGGAATGGAGTGGCTATGGAATCCCGCTATTGTCCGAGTCTACAGCGGGCTCCTGGACAAGAGTGAGGCCAATCAGCAAACCGCTGAAGCTGCCTTGGGGGCACTACAAAATATTACAGCAGGGGACTTCAGGGTAAGTTGCATCCATGGCGTTCCCATTTAGCAGCAAACCATTTGTTCTTTGATGGTGTGGCCATCATTTATTGGACTGTTGCTAATGATGTGGTCGTCTTGAACCGCTGCAGTCCATGTAATGTCGTGCTAATATGTAGGGCCTTTCAGTTTTCTGACTTAGAACCATATTGGCTCTCCTTCATTGTCACTGTCAGAACGAGGAAGGACTTGGAGAAGAACATGCAGCCAGTGATGTTCTCACGCATCTCTAGCTTTGTTCTACCACTAAGTGGTAGAAGCCAGTGGTTCAGAAGGTGTTGTCAAAGCAGCCATTAGTGAGTTGCTCCAATGCATTTTGTAAATGGTAGATACTCTTGTTGCTATGCACTGGCGAAAGTAGTGAACATTTAAGGTGGTGGATGGATTGATAAAGTAGGTTGAATTTATCCTGCCTGAGCTACTTGAATGTTTTGGAGCTGCACTCGCCCAAAGTGGATAGTATTCCACCACATAGTGGTGACTAGTACTTTGTAAATGGTGGAACAGGCTGCGAAGACTCAGCAGGAGAGATCCTTACTTCAGAATTTACCTCTGATCTTCTCTTGTAGCCATGTATTTGATTGACAGTCAACCACTTCATGATACCATGTGGAGTGAATTGAATTTGGCTCAAGGGTGGGACTTGAGGTGCAGGGGAATTCAGAAGGAGGCTGAGGTAGATGTCCATCTCTATGCTGTTGGCTGAAATAACACGTACAAGCGCTCTAACCTTGCCTTGTGCAGTGATGTGTTGGGTTCCCATGACTGAGAATAAAGATTCTGTGGAGCCACTGTTCCTCCTTTAATTGTTCATCACCATTCCCAACAAGACATGACAGGATTGCAGAGCTTTGATCTGAGTGTTTGCTTGCAGGATTGCTTGGCTCTGTTACGACTTACTAATATGCTGCTGAATATGCATTTGGTCCTGTTTCGTAACCTCGGTTGGTACTCATAGAATTTTAGAAAATCTACTGCATAGTAGCAGGCCATTCAGTCTGTCACATCTGTGCCAGTTAAGTGAAATCTCCCCAGCCCAATGATGCCTTCCTATGTTAAATCTGTGGTTCTACAGGTCACAGTCCTTCAAGTGGACTTTCAAGTGCCTTTGAAAAATGGTGCAAATTTCAGCCTCTACCCTTTTTTTTCAGGCAGTGACATTAGATTGCTACCACGTTCTGGTTAACAAATATTTCCTCATCCCTCCTTTAATGCTTCTATAAATTACGTCTCCTGTGCTAAAGTAAATAGAGTAAATAAGAAAACAATCTATGGGCCCTCATTACTTTATAGATGTCAACTTTTTAATTGCAACATTTAAGAGCATTTGGATGGGTACATGAATAGGAAGGGTTTGGAGGGATATGGGCCGGGTGCTGGCAGGTGGCACTAGATTGGGTTGGGATATCTGGTCGGCATGGACGGGTTGAACTGAAGGGTCTGTTCCCGTGCTGTACATCTCTAAGTCTCTAATTTAGACACTCCTCTAGTTCCTTTGTCCAAGGAAAACAAAGCCATCTTATCAAATCTTTTGCAATTTCAGTCAGGCAATAGCCTCATAAATCTCCTCTGCTCCCTCCCCAGCACAGTCATGGCTTTCCTGTAATCCAGTGACTAGGAATATACGTAGTGTTTGAGCTGTGGTTTAATTATTGTTATATGCAGGAGTAAGTGAGGACTGCAGATCAGAGTCGAGAGTGTGGTGCTGGAAAAGCACAGCCGGTGTATGCAGTTCTAGCCAAACATCCCTCATCTTGTATGCTGTGCCTCAGCTAATAAATGAATCATTTTTACTGTTTCCTTATAAATTTCAGTGCTACAACTTTGGTTTAACAATCAAACCTTATTTAGTTTAAAAAATATATTTATTGACCTGTCTTACCCTTAAGGACCTGCAGTCATAAAATCCAAGGACCTTCTATTCCCCTACATTACTCCATATCCTCCCATTTGTCCTATATTTCCTGGTCTTGTGCTATCCAAAATGCATTACCTCTCACTTCTCCATTTTTCATTCTTCTGCTAACCTGATCAAGCCTTTTTCCATCTTGAAGTCTAAAACTGCCCTCTTCACTGTTGTATTCACACATTTTTTTAAAGGTGGCCCTGTATTTTCATCTAAATGATTAATATAAACTACAGATTTACTTCTCTTATCCAGCATTCTGTGTGCGGTCTGGCAGCCACGGTAGTTCAGGTTTAAGGCATTCCCCCTGTCTACAATTCAATATTGACGTTCATTTTATAAAGACAGCACTAACTGGCCTTACTGCTGGTTACAAACAAGGTTTGTCAGTCAATGTCCTGACTGTCTTCTTTGCACTCTCCAAGCTATAGTAGTGGTATTTTGAAACATTTCCTCAAATTCATCTCTTCAACACTGACACCTCATTTCAATTGGAATGTTAGTGGCCAAGTCTAACATGGCCAGAAAAAGCAGAAGATCAGGCCACATACTGGGCATCGGTCTTAGTGTGAGGGCACTGACTAGGCTGGAAGATCAGGAGATGGGTGAATTGGACACACTGACTGCTGTCTTGTCCAGGAAATTGGCTACTCCAACAAAGGCCTGAGGCTGACAGAGATACAACCTGCACACAAAACAAGGAACTGAATATTAAGCTCAATGGAGCCAATTGCTAACAGATCATTGTGGCAAAAAATAACCTGTCAACTATAATGTTTACTTTGTAAGTTTGCAGCAAGTCAGTCAGAAACCAAGCTGTATGATATACTCAAATTCTCTTGCAATAAAGGCTACGTACAAATAAGTCTTGCTTTAATTGCATAGACCATTGACGAGATTGCACCTGGAGTATTGTGTGCAGTTCTGACCACCTTACCAAAGGAAAAATATTCTTGTCATAGAGGGAGCATAGTAGAGGCTCACAAACACATTCCTGAGAGGATGGAACTGTCCCATGAGGAGAGATTGAGGAGACTAGGCCTGTATTCTCTAGAGTTTTGAATAAAGCCTCCTAGAAACCTACAAAATTCTTATTGGGGTTGATATTAGACTCAAAGATCATTTCTTCTCCCCATGGGGCCTTGAAGCGGGGGCTGTGGTCTCTAAAACATTTACAACAGAGATGAGGAGGAACTTCCACCCTGAGAAAGTGTTGAATCATTGGAATTCTCTACTGCGGAGGGCTGTGTAAACTCAATCAGTTTCAAAGCTGGGATAGTAGATTTCTAGTTGCTGGTGACGTTAAGGGATATGGGGTAGTGTGGGTTTAGAGTTGAGTTAGGTGATTAGCCATGATCCAAGATGGTAGAGGAGGCTTGAGGGACTGAATGGCCTATTCCTGCTGCTATGTTCAAACTCTGAGCCCAATTTGGATCCAAGTACCCATTCTCCCAGCATATGGAACCTTGTCAAAGGCCTGACTAAAATCTACGTAGATCACATCCACTGGCCCTGCCCTCACCAATCCAAATTTCCAGAAAACACAGATCAAGTTAGCCGGATATGATCTGCCTTTAAGAAATCCATGTTGACTTTCCTTGATTTATCTGTGCCTTTCTAAGTGAAGCTTTCTACTATGCCTGGGCATTCATGCCAATCATTTGCTCACAGCCAGAGTCAAGCTCACTGACCTATGATTACTCCGATGAGTTCTTCCTCCTTTTTAAAATAGTACAGCATTGGCAGTCTTCCAATCCTCTTGCATCGCTATAACTGGGGGAGTTGAAATCTGATTATACAGATATCATGCTCAAAAAAAATGTCGCTGCTCTTGACACAGACATCAGTTTGTTTTTAGAAAAATTGAAACATGTAACTATTTTCATTTGGTGTGTCATATTGTGGTCAGTCCATCACTTTCCCCCATGTAACCACAAACCTGTTAATTGAATGTTGCGTATATTGGAGCATGACCAATGGAAATATACCATTCTAATCTTTTAAGAAAATATTTATTCTTCCTTGGATGTCTGCGTGGCAAAGCCAGCATTTGTTGCTCATCATAAATTATCTAATTTCCCTTGAGTTGATTACCTTGCCAGACCATGTCAGAGTGCAGTTAAGAGTCAACCACATGGGCTTGATCAGGTCGAAATGGCAGATCTACTTCTCCAAAGAGTATTAGTAAAACAGATTAGTTTGCATTACATCAATCATCAATAATTTGATGGAACAAAAACAGGAGTTGCTGGAGAAATTCAGCAAGTCTGGCAGCATCAGTGGGAGAAAGCAGAGTTAACATTATCCTCCTTCAGAGCTTATTGAAGCTGGGAAAAGGTAGGTGAATATGCTGAAGATTGGGTGGGAGCAAGCGGAAGGGGTAAACAATAGGTGGTGCTGGAGCCCAAGAGAGAGAGAGAGAGGGAGAGAGAACAGCAGATGAACAGACAGAGGAATGCAGCTGCTAATCAACAGCTGCTAATGGAGACCATTAGTGGCTGACAATGGGTGGTTTATGGTAGCAGCCCAAGTGATGACATGGCCTGGTGTGTGGAGTTGGGGGAAGGACATGGAAGAGGGTGCTTAGGCTCTAAAGTTATTGAACTTGACATTGAACTGCTAATAGTCCCCATGAGAACCAGTATGTACTGTCAGACAAAGGTACATATTTATCAATTGCACATAGATTTTCCTTTAGAATATAAGACTACTTTTTGATTAGATTAGATTATTTACAGTGTGGAAACAGGCCCTTTGGCCCAACAAGTCCACACCGACCCTCCGAAGAGAAACCCACCCAGACCCATTCCTCTACATCTAACACTATGGGCAAGTTAGCATGGCCAATTGACCTAACCTGCACATTTTTGGACTATGGGAGGAAACCGGAGCACTCGGAGAAAACCCACGCAGACACTGGGAGCATGTGCAAACTCCACACAGACAGTTGCCTGAGGTGGGATTTGAACCCAGATCTCTGACGCTGTGAGGCAGCAGTGCTGACCACTGTGCCACCGTTCTGCCCAGATATGGTTTGTAATTCTTTCCAGCAGTTTGCAATTTGATGTGCATGACACAAGTTCTCTACAAAATGCTAGTC
The DNA here is from genome assembly GCF_037043375.1 of Chiloscyllium plagiosum. Lineage (NCBI taxonomy): Eukaryota > Metazoa > Chordata > Chondrichthyes > Orectolobiformes > Hemiscylliidae > Chiloscyllium > Chiloscyllium plagiosum. The sequence goes on from NW_028270156.1 coordinate 62,208,268, forward strand.
TCTAGTTGAGATATTACCTTCCCAATGTTTCTGTTGGCTCTTAGCTCAGTTGACTGGTTCAATTCCCACACTGGCTGAGGTTACCATGAAGGTTCAACCTTCTCAAACTTGCCCCTTACCTGAGGTCTGTTGACTTTCTGGGTAAACTCCCCTCTCGTCTTCTCTCAAATGAGAGAGCAGCCCTATGGTCCTCTGAGACTATGTGAACTTCAGTTAATTTTGAAGTGACTTTATTGCCTGAACATTGATTTGAACATCTGTGTATGCTCACTCATAAATTTTTCATGATCTATAAAGGCCATTTTTCTTCTCTGTTGTAGGTGCTTGAAACGCATAACTATTTTCTTGTCTTGTCCTGTGCTCCACCCAACGATGCTGGCTAAATGTATCATTATAGAGGTTAATTTGATGCTGAACATTAATGTGCCTTCTGTTACTTCATTCTTTTTTATGGCTTTCTTTACTTCCTTCTTCCTAAGCTGTTAATGTACCTTTACCCGAACTGTTAATCGTGTGTTACAAGATTTGAAAAAAAACAGATGAAAGATTCTTTTCTGAGTTCGGAGAGTTATTTTGCCTAATTTGAATAGACCATGGCTCCTTCAGCCTCCAGAGTGTGATTATGTTTGTGTCCCTATCTTTTATTCAGTGGGCCTCTGTGATAAGTCGAATAGCAATGGATCAGGACAGAACATGGTACACTCTCATGAGTTATTTGAAGAGCAACAATGACAATGTGCTAAAGTCATTGACTGGTCTGCTTCGAAATCTTACAGTTCATGCAAGGAACAAGGAAGATATTGGTGAGTAACCACATAACCGCCAATGGAAATCATTGTTCATTTGGATAAATAAGAGCATTTGATAATCTATCCAATAGCTCCAATATCAATGAGCAAGTTATCAATTTTGATACTGTGCCTGAGCTTCAGCAGATTGGTTTCCGTTTGCTGAAAGTGGTTTGGAGCCAGCAGGAGAAAGGAAGATAAATGTTACTCTTACTCAAGATGAATGAAAGGCAGACTGAGGCAAACATGACAAGTTATGTCAGCTATATGAACCTTTTCCTGATTAGAAATATGGTAGGTTATCATTTGGAAGATTTATCTGAGAACGTTGCAAGGTATCAAATCTTTTCACCCACCCCACTCCCTCCCATTATATTGTTTTATAATATCTCTCTCAGTGTGCAGAACATAGTTTCCAGTGACCACCCCCATGAGATGTGTAGGCCATCTGTGCCTCAAGTGCAATTCAAATGCAAATGTTACATCTTCAGTTTCCACTATCTGAATGATGGATCATTGCAATTATAAATTGATTTTAAAAAGAACTTTCAAGTTATGTCTTTTCCTCTCCATAGCAATCAAGATCATTGGACCTCTCCTGCAAAAGTTGCCAGAGGAAAGCAGTTCCTCTTCACCATCAAACGAGGTGGCAGCTAACATTTGCACGATACTTAACAATCTGGTGGTGGAGACCATTGAAGCTCCAAGACAAATTGTAAACCATAATGGATTAAGGAAACTCATGAACATCAAGCACAGAAGAGATATGTAAGTGGGTCACTTGCTGTGAAAATGTGAAGAATGAGTTTGTGGAACACGTACAAGATATTTTTATAGATCAGTCAATATTTATTTATTTATACGGGGATGTACTGGTACTGGCTCGGCCAGCATTTATTGTCCATCTCTAATTACCCATGAAGATTGTAGAGAGTCGTGCTCTCTTGAACTGCTGCAGTCCACTTGGTATTGATACAGTGCTGTTCGAGGTGGAGTTGCAGGGTTTTGACCAGTGACAGTCAAGTTGGTATGTTTTCAAGTGATGAGTGGCTTGAATCTTGATCAGATGGGCAAGTGGGCCAAGGAGTGGTAGATGGAGTTTAATTTAGATAAATGTGAGATGCAGCATTTTGGGAAAGCAAATCTTAGCAGGACTTATACACTTAATGGTAAGGCCCTAGGAAGTGTTGCTGAACAAAGGGACCTTGGAGTGTAGGTTCATAGCTCCTAACAAACTGCAACTCTACTTACAAGGATAGTGAAGAAGGCATTTGTTATGCTTTCCGTTATTGGTCAGAGTATTGAATTCAGGAATTGGGAGGTAATGTTGCAGCTGAACAGGATATTGGTTAGGCCACTTTTGGAATATTGCGTGAATTCTGATCTGCTTCCTAGCAGAAGGATGTTGTGAAACTTGAAAGAGTTCAGAAAAGATTTACAAGGATGTTGCCAGGGTTGGAGGATCTGAGCTACAGGGAGAGGTTGAATAGGCCCTGGAGCGTCGGAGGCTGAGGGGTGACATTATGGAGGTTTACAAAATCTTGAGGGGCATGAATAGGATAAATAGACCAGGTCTTTTCCCTGGGATGGGAGAATCCAGAACTAGAAGGCATAAGTTTAGGGTGAGAGGAGAAAGATATAAAACAGACCTAAGGGACAATGTTTTCACACAGAGGGTGGTACGTGTATGGAATAAGCTGCCAGAGGAAGTGGTGGAGGCAAGTACAATTGCACCATTTAAAAAGCACTTGGATGGGTATATGAATAGGAATGGTTTGAAGGGATATGGGCCGGGTACTGGCAGGTGGGACTAGACTGGGTTGTGATATCTGGTCGTCATGGACAAGTTGGACCGAAGGGTCTCTCTCTGTGCTGTACATCTCTATGACTCTAAGAGGAACTTGCAGGTTGTGGTGTTTCCAAGTATTTGCTGCCCTTCACATTCAAGGTAGTGGTGGTTGTGGGATGCTTCAAAGGAGCCCTTGGTAAGTATGATGAATATTTCTTAATTCATTCAAAGGATGAGGACATCGCTGGCTAGCCCAGCATTTATTGTCCATCACCTAATTGGCCAGAGGGCAGTTAAGAGTCAACCACATTGCTGTGGGCCTGGAGTCGCATGTAGGTCAGACAAGGTAAGGATGGCAGTTCCCTTCCCTAAAGGGTATTAGTGCCCCAGATGGGTTTTTCTGATGATTGACTGGTCATCATTAGGCTCTTCATTCTGGTATTTTCCACTGAATTCAAATTTCACCATCTGACCGGAATTCGAACCTGGGTTCCTGTAACGTTGCCGGAATCTCTGGATTAACAGTCCAGCAGTAATACCATTAGGTCATCATCTCTCCTGAATTGACTAGTGAACAAACTATTTTGGATGTACTAAGAGTTCATTTACATGCTTATTGTATAAGATGCTATGGGTGGCATGGTGGCTCAGTGGTCCAGGCACCTGGGTTCGATTCCAACCTCGGGCGACTGTCTGTGTGGCATTTGCACTTCCATTTTGTGTCTGCGTGGGTTTCCTCTCACAGACCAAAGGTGTGCAGGTTGGGTGGGTCACGATTACAATTCCATGAGGTGTCACCGAGATGGGGATGTTCTTTGGTGGGCTAGTGCAGAGTCAGTGGGCCGAATGGCCTCTTTCTGCTCCGTAGGGATTCTATAGAAGAGTTTATATAATAATTTACTGTTGCGTTTTACAATGACTTTTACATCCAAACCTTGGGCCTTCGCTCTAAACAAAAAAAACTAACTCAACGAGATGCAAGTTGATAAATTGGGAAACTATATTAAAACTACATTAAAACTATGTAAGAAAAGGCAAGCAATGGTTAGCATTTAAAGAGTTAATAAATAATTTGCTATGAACATGTATTCATTTAAGATGCAAAGACTGCATGGAAAGCATAAGTCAATTGATGTTAATGAGAGGAGTTAAAGATAGTATAGATCAAACAGAAAGGCTTATAATGTTGTCAAAAAGAATAGTAAGTCCAAGGATAGGAAGCTTGTTTTGGTAAAGCAAGAAGAAAGACAATATGCGAGCGTAAATGGTGGCTCGTGGTTAGCACTGCTGCCTCACAGCACCAGGGTCCCAGGTTTGATTCCAGGCGATTGTCTGTGTGGAGTTTGCACATTCTCCCCGTGTCTGTGTGGGTTTCCTCCCACACTCCAAAGATGTGTAGATTATGGTGAATTGGCCATGCTAAATTGCCCATAGTGTTAGGTGCATTAGTCAGAGGGAAATGTGTCTGGTTGGGTTACTCTTCGGAGTGTCGGTGTGGACTGGTTGGGCCAAGGGCCTATTTCCAAACTGTAGGTAATCTAATCTCAACCTTTCATAAGAACATAAGATGAACGTACTTTCTATATGTATATGCTCAAGAAGAGATTGGTGAAAGTGAACCTGGGCCCATTAGTGGCCAAGCCAGAAGAATTTACAGTGGAGAATAAGAAAGTAGCAGGGACCTTTAGACAGGTACTTTGTCTGAGTTCACAGTTTAAGACAAAAAGCAATCGTGAAATAATGGAGAGTCAAGTGTCTGGTGAGAATGAAAATGTTAGTGTAAAGAAGGAAATAGTATGGGAGAAATTATCGAGATGAAGTGACGCTAAATCCAGTGGACCTGATGACTGACATCCTGGGGTTTTAAAAGAGAGACCTGTAGAGATAGTGGGTGTTATTGGTTTTCATCTTTGAGAATTCTGAATTGGAAGGTAGTAAGTCTATAACCCAGCTGTTTAACAAAGGAGGGAGAGGGGAAACTGGGGACAGGTAGGCCGGTTAACCTAATCTCATTATAAGGCATGTAGAAAATCATGGTAAGATTGAGCAGAGTCAGCACAGGTTTATGAGGGGATATTATTTTTGATGAATTGAATATATGATGAATTTTTTTTGAGGATGCTACTGATGTGGTTGAGCCAGGGGATTGAGCATAATTGGACTTCCAAAAAACATTTGATTCAGTCCCATGCAGGAGTTGACAACACTAAAATTAGGAGGTTTTGGGATTGGAAGTAATAAATTTGCAAGACTTAAAGTTTGGCTAATGAGCCAAACAAGCACAGAGTAGGAACAAATGGGACATTTTTGGGTTACCAGCATGTAACTAGTGGGATAAGAATCACGTACTTTGACCTCATTACTTTATAAGCTGTATTATCAATATACACTCAGTCCCCTTAACTGAGTTTGCTGAAAGTAAACAGTGAGGATGATACAAAGCACTGAACAGCTCTTTTGAGGCTGTGTGAGCACCACTGCGGATGGAATGCAATAAACTGAAGTGTAAAGTTACCTATAATAAAACTAAATTACTGCAGATGTTGAAGCTCTGCAATAAAAACAAAGTGCCGGTTCACACTCAGCAGGTTGGCAGCTTCTATGGAGAGAGAAACAGAGTTAATGTATCACGTCCAATATGAGTCATTTTCAGGACAGAGTTCTAATACAGGGCTGTATTACAAGGACAAATTGAATGAATAGACCTCAATTTCAACATTCCCTTGAATTTAGAAGAACAAGAGGTGATACAAATGAGACACCAATTTGTTAAGGAGATGGTATTGTGCAAAGACCCTACATTAACTTTGCAATGATGTCACAGACTTGCACATTGCTGGGTATAAATGCCACAATGTGGGAGGGGTTAGCACACACTGGCAGTCATGTTCTGTAAGGCACACCAGAGTCTGACTGTTTGGAAGATTCCCAGAAAGCACATGGATCAACACTCAAAGATGGATCAGTGAAAACTTATGGTGTGGCATAAAAACATATGACAAAAGACCAGGCCGGACAGATGTTGAGAAGATATGTCTGTTAGTGGGGGGACTCTGGAACTAGGAGACAGAAGAAGGGGACACTTACTTAAAACTGAAATGAGAAGAATTTCTTCTCAGAAGGTAATGAATATCTGAAATTGTCTACTCCATAAAGTCATGGAGGCGTGATCACTGAAAGTATTTAAAGAGGAGGAAATATTGGGAACTTGGTGGCTTAGCTGTGAGCTAACATAGAAGAGGAGTTGAGGCCTGGGTTGGATCAGCCATGACCTTGCTGAATGTCAAAGTGGGCTTGAGGAACCAAATGGCCTACTCCTGTTCAGAGTTCTTTTATTCTTAAGTTGCTTCTCTAGGCTGGGGAATCTAGAATGTTCAGCTTCTGAAAGGTATTGGCTGACTGGAACCGAGATATGAAATTTCTTCAATCAAAGGGCTATGGATTTTTGGAGTTGTAGCCCTCATAGTTGTGGATGCTCAGTTGAGTGTGTTTAAGACCAAAACAAAATAGATTTTTGGATACCAAGAGATAGAGGGGGGTGGAGCAGACTGCAAGGACCAAATAATCTACTCTCGTTTTTGTTTTATTTGTTGAGTTCCTCTTCATTTTGAGAATACCAACCAGTGCATATACTTCAATTTTCCCATGAGTGAATCAACCTTAAATCAGAACCTCCTGATCTGTTAGTAATCAGCAGCTTGAAAGATATGCAGATTAAAGGTGAGATTACATTAAATTTCTCAATCTCATTTTAAACAAGCCCAATTGTCCTACTTTCTCTTCAGGGTGCACAGTTTTGCGTGCACATAGAGCTATACAGCACAGTAACAGACCCTTCGGTCCAACTCGTCCATGCTGACCAGATATCCTAAATTAATCTAGTCCCATTTGCCAGCATTTGGCCCATATCCCTCTTAACCTTTTCTATTCATTTACCCATCCAAATGCCTTTTTAAAAGTTGCAATTGTACCAGCCTCTGGCAGCTCATTCCATACACGCATCACCATCTGTGTGGAATAATTGCCCCTTAGGTGCCTTTTAAATTTTTCCCCTCTCACCCGAAACCTATACCCTCTAGTTCTGGATTTTTCCCCCACTCCAGGGAAAAGACCTTGTCTATTTACCCTATCCATGCCCCTCATGATTTTATAAACCTCTATAAGGTCACCCCTCAGCCCTTAACACTCCAGGGAAAACTGCCCCAACCTATTCAGCCTTGTACCATCTAACTCTGTGGGAAGCTAGGGAAGTGATTGCTGGTCCCCTTGCTGAGATATTTGTATCATCAATAGTCACAGGTGAGGTGCCAGAAGACTGGAGGTTGGCTAACGTGGTACCCCTACTTAAGAAAGGTGGTAAGGAAAAGCCTGGGAGCTATTGACGGGTGAGCAAAATACCGATGGCAAGTTGTTGGAGTGAATCCTGTGGGACAGGATGTATGTGTATTTTGGTAGGCAAGGACTGATAAGGGATAGTCAACATGGCTTTGTGCATGGAAAATCACATCTCGAGTGACACATTAAGATGACGAGAGAGGCTCGGCCACCACACGAGGCTACTGGCTCAAGAACTTCCTTGATGTAATTGGGGAACCTGAAGACAATTGCAAACTGAAATCCTATTGTTTCCATGCTTTGGTGTCTCATTGATTGAGAGGGTATTCTGTGGTCAGCATTTATTTCATTGGGCACTTAGACAAAATAAGCTTGCACAATGATAAGAGTAATAAAAATAAATATGAATTTTGGCTAGCCCAGTTCATGTCTGCCTGCTTTTTGTTTTCAGTGAAGCTGAGAAAGCGGTAAAAGCTGCCTCCAGTCTTTTGGGAAATATGTGGTATTACAAGTCCTTGCATCGCGACTACAAGTCAGTAAGTATTAATGTGATTAAAACTAACAACTACACCCAGACCAGTTCGACCAGCTCTGTTACTTCACTAAGTATTTGCTGACAACAACAATCAGAGTGTTAATGGTAGATCTTTGCTTTGAAACAGTATCATGTGCCCATGCATAATGATTTCCAATTGGTCTTAAAAGGGCTACTGACCCTATTCACTTGAGATCAAAGATGATAAATCTACTCCAAGTCTGCTCCAGGCTTCATTTTTGTCAAACTGGGCCCTCCCCAAGTCGTACAACGCTCTGACAACTCCTTGCTTTTTTTAAAACTAATTCTGGCTTTTTGTGCATCAACTACTTCACTCTACCATTTGACCTTTTTAGATCTCTAATTATCTGGCTAATGCTCTTCTCTTCTGCTTCCTACTTACTCTCTAAAACTTTGTAGCCAAAGCTTATCATCATTTGTTCTAATATTCTCCTCCTTTCTCAGTTTTGATTACGTCCCCGTGATGTACCTTCCGGCACTTTACTGCTTTAATGTTCCAAATGAATGCAGGTTGCCAACAGATACTGAGAGTCTCCTTTAAAGCCGTGTTGAACAAGAGACTTTTAGCCTATTGGCTGCTTTATTTTTTCAGGAATGAATTATTTATTTTGGTTTCACTGGAAGTTCAAAATGCATAAAGGAAGGCTTTTGTGGTGATGGAGGAGCACTAATTTAAGAGCCGAACCTTGTGAATACATCCAACAGACCTGTTAATGGCCCACCGACAACGATCCACTGAGCAAGACGAATCAAATGCGTGCAATAATTTTAAATGTCTGTCTGCCATTTTGTAGCTCTGAGCATCAGAAAGAACACTGCATCTGGTTGAATGCATTTTGAAACTGTTCTCCTGGTGCACAGCCTCTTCCTCTTTATTGGATCAAGAAGTGCAATCTGAGCGCAGTTGAGGGTTATCAGATCATGGCTGATGACCATGGTGGCCCAGGGGTCAGAACGTGGCTCACCAAGCCTCATCCAGGACACTCATACAGAGCTGGCAAATGGATTGGAGATTTTGCTGAACAGCTGCCCACACAAACACTGGCCATTTCTGGCTTGTTTTGGCTGCTGATTTGCTCCAAGTGGTTGGAAGAGCAGCGAACGGTGAAGATCCGTGACTTCTCTTGAGTTTCTGCAGAGCCCTTAGTCTTTCCACAGTGGGTCATGCTTTTTCTCCAGTGCAGGCATTGCTCCCTGAGATGGCAGCCTACCTAGGGAAGCCACTAGGATGAGCAGTGGCTGCAAACACATGTAGTGTCATAGAGTTGTCCAGCATGTAAACAGACTCTTCGGTCCAAATCGTTCATGCCGATCAGATATCCAAATCTGATCTAGTCCCATTTGCCAGCATTTGGCCCTTTATCCCTCTAATTCATAAACTCATCCAGATGCCTTTTGCATTTTGTAATTGTACCAGCCTCCACAACTCATAATACCCACTCACGATGGGTAGCTTGTGGGTTGAACCATGTACACAGAGGAATGCATCCTTGTGCCTTCACACCAGCCCAAAGTTGGTAAAATGTCCAAATCTCGAGCCCCAGCAGTGAGGCAGGGCAGGAGTATTAGGGAGAGGAGTGAGGGAGTGGATCAATGTGGAAAGGTGGGAGGCTACGTGTGATCCTGAGACTGTATGAGAGATGCACACACACACACATACACAACCTAACCCAAGAACAACTTGGGCTGAGAGTGCATATTCATGTCATTTCTGCTGAGGCCACCTCAGCAGATGAACCACTGGAGACAAATGGGAAAGTCGGTGTTAGTTAAACCCCAAATCTAAGCTTTTCCTCAGTCCCTGTCTGCCTGGTGATCAGTGTTGTACAAAGTTCAACCTGTTCTGCTGATGTCTCACTGTGGGTGGAGACGAGGAGTTTTACTCTTGCTTTCAGAGGGAGCAGATGGATCTGTACCAGCTCTCATAAGGTTCCAGTAATGACATCTGGCCAAATGGAGTTGTACTTATTGCTATCTTGCAATAAGTGTTTTTGTTATCTAAGAACAGTATAATAACTAAATTTCTATGGTATTGTATGATCTACAACTTATGGCTAGATATGCCCAAGATAAAACAAAGGCAAACAACGATTGGTATTTGTGTATTATTTGAAGTGACCCTCACCCAGTACACATACTGGTAGAGTTAACAAATATCACAAGGTACTCTGGTCACCTGGGATAATACCACAAGCAGGATTTAGGGTCTCGTCTGCCTCTTTCTCCTTAAGTGAAAAGATTTAGTTATAACAAGGATAGAGACCCCCGGCCCTCACATGTCACCCCACTAATCTTCAAATCCAGCACATTATCCACCACCATTTCCACCAGCTGCAGTCTGACCCCATTCCAAAAAGATATTTCCCTCCCCACCCCTATCCGCTTTCCGCAGGGACCGTTCCCTCTGCGACTCCCTCATTAGGTCCAGACTCCCCACCAACCTCTCCTCCACACCTGGCACCTTTCCCTGTGGCTGCAGGAGGTGCAAAGCCTGCCCTCTCAGCTCCCCTCCACCTCCGTCCAAGGCCCCAAACAATCATTCCAGGTCCAGCATTTCCTATAACCTGACTTATTGCATACGTGGCTCCCAATTTGGTCTAGTCTACACTGGGGAACAAATCTGGTCTATACGCTCCAATCAACTCCACCTTCCAGTGGCCAACTTTTTCAACTCCCTTGACGACATGTCCACGCTGAGCCGCTACCACCATCAAAATAAGGCTACATGCAAACTGAAGGAAGTACACCTTATCTTCTGCCTTGGGAACCTAGAATCATACGGCCTTAACATAGAATTCACCAGCTTTCAAACCTCTCCGGCCCCCACCCCATCCCACTTCTAGCTCTCCCCCTCCTCTCCACCCAAGTGACCTGACCTAACCTGTCCATCTTCTTTCCCACCTTTCCGTTCTACCCTTCCCACTGACCTATCCCAATCACCTCCTACCTGCATCACGTAGCACCATCCCATCCACCTTTCCTCCAGTCCCACCACCCCATTTGTTTCTCAGTCTCTTCCCCCCCCCCCCCACTTTCCTTCATCCCGATGAAAGGTCCTGACCTGAAATGTCAATTCTCCTGCTCCTCTGATGCTGCTTGACCTGCTATGTTTTTTTCCCAGCTCCACACTTTATCGACTCTGACTTTCCAGCATCTGCAGTCCTCACTATCTCCTAGTTCTGCTGCTTGGCATGTTTAAATTGTTATTTTCATCAGTCTCTCACCTTTTCAAATTGTCAATGTATTGTGTTGTTTTTTTTTGAAATTCATATTAATGCTAGACGTTTCTGAGATTTGCTCATCAACCCATTGAGTTGGGGGTGTGGGAAAGAAAAGTTGAAACATGGTCTCTCACGCAAACAAGATTAGACAACTTTGCTATTGATTTAGGTTCTTCCCCTAGGTGTGGTGTACTTGCTTCTTGGTATGATGTAGTGCTGAATGATGCAGTCTACACAGGTCTTAGGCTTCTGCTGTCAAGGTGAATTCAAGTAGATGTAGGGATGCTATAGATTGCCTTAATATGAAGGAAAATAAAATAAGCGAGATGAGATTTACATTTTTGGGTCCCTTGATCAAATGGCATAATGATACTCACTAGTCAGCTACAAACATACAGATGGACAGAGCTTCAGAGTGACCATGCATATTTCAGTGTAAGTCAGGAGAGGAATTAAAGGTGAGAAAATTGGCAGGAGAAATAAGACTATTTGTAGTTCCTAATACTGTTTATTTCCAACAATAAACACGAGGAATGGCATTTACTTGTTCAATTCAGAAGTTGTCAAAGGCATTATTGGAGCATAAATTCACAAGTTAGCCAATACGTCAGTGACCAGGGGAGCTATAAAGCTGCTCAGCATTTGCAAAATGTAGCAAGAAGCACAATGGACTGTGAACAATCTAATCATAGAATGGATACCAGACAGCACCTCAAAGAGCATAGAGGAAAATTAGAAAGATAAATCCACGACGCATTCTGTGATATGTTGCGGTGAGGAGTTCCAGACTGTCAAGTTGACCTATCCACCCAGCAAGGCCTATTGTATGCTGATCCGACAGAGCGGGGTATTTGGAAGCTTCTGAATGCAATCCCGTGCTGCAATATGTTGATTTCTTTTAAGCTTATTTTTCCATTAACTTCAGCATCTTAATTTTCTGTGAACCTCTGCTCAATTGTTGAGATTTACAAATTTAAAAGAAAGCTCGCTCGGAATTTCTTGCCAGCAAGCTCCCAGCCGTGTGCCCAATACTGCCTCCTGGGGGCTTTTAGATTTGGCACAACGCAGTGACTGTGGGTTGCGAATGCTAATTGGCAAGCGTGAGCACTTCTCCATGGCACAGAACTTTGAGCTGTGTGTCACAGCAATTGCTTAACAATAAATCACAAAATGTCCCAAGTTTGTGCAACAGGCAGCTCCCAAAAATATTTTTATTTTTGTTTTGAGGCAGTACTGAGGTTCTTCACTGTAAATGGAATGAAAATGGGCTATTCATAATCCTCCACCTCCCATTTCCCTCCCTATTCAAGATACTTGGTCTAACCTGATAGATAAATGACACTGCTAACGGTAGAGAGAGAGGCAATTTGAGTTTCTTTCATTTTCCTCCCCTCTTGTCTGTAGGCAAAGATAATTTTTAAATTTCCTTCTCTTCCCTTTGAAATAGAGTGTGGCTTGCTTTCCCCAAACACTGTTCTGTGAAATCCATTTTTTTTTTCATGATTTGGAGATGCCGGTGTTGGACTGGGGTGTACAAAGTTAAAAATGATACAACACCAGGTTATAGTCCAACAGGTTTAATTGGAAGCACAGTAGCTTTCGGAACGCCGTTCCTTCATCAGGTGACTATCACCTGATGAAGGAGCGTCGCTCCGAAAGCTAGTGTGCTTCCAATTAAACCTGTTGGACTATAACCTGGTGTTGTGTCACTTTTAAGTTTTTTTTTCAAATGACACTCAACAAACTCCCTTTGGGGTTTAAAGCAGAACTTTGGTTTATTCGTGCATTCGAACCCAGGGATGACTATAATCTCTCTCACTCTCACTTGATTTCTCACTTGTTCTCACGTGCGAAAGAAAAGTAAAAGGAGAGGAATATTAAGACTAACTTGTACATCAAAGATACATTCTTTGATTTGTGTCTTAAGTGCAGAAAGTGAGTGTCCAGTGAAGGGCACTTGTTTCTGTGGGAGCTTGGGTTCAGGTGGGTGTAATTGGCTGACATTACACAATTCCTTTTGATAGAGTAGAGTAGATTTTATTTGTCATTTCTACCATATATAACTGATACAGTTAAAAACGAAACAGCATTCCTCCAGGACCAAGGTGCTACATGGACAGCACAAACTACACGATCATACAAAGGGTGGTATAAAGTGCATAAGAAGTGCATAATTAATAGACATTGTAGCAGCAATTCGAAGTCATGCAAAGAATTTCGGATAGAAAAAGAGTCCGATCATACCGTGTTAAGGAGCCTGATGGCTTGGAGGAAGTAACGGTCACACAGTCTGGCTGTGAGAGACCAACTGTTCTGGTATCATCTGCCAGATGGCAGGAGGGAGAAAAGTTTGAGTGAGGGGTGTGTGGCGTCTTCTACAATGCTGTTAGCCTTTCGGATGCAGCGTGTGCTGTTGATGTCTATAATGGAGGGGAGAGAGACATCTTAGCTGTCCTCACGATCTGAGACAGTGCAATTCCTGATCCAAGCAATGATGCAGCTGCTCATGGTTGTAGAGCATGCAGCAAAATGATAGTGATAAGAGGATCTTCTAGAGCACTAGGCTTTGAAACAGTATTAACTTGAATTTAGCTCAATCTAGATAAATGCAAAATACTGCAAATTCTGGCAATCTGAAATCAAAAGAAACAACGTGCTGGAGAAACTCAGCAGGTCTGGCAGCATCAATGGAGAGAAAACCACCATTCACATTTTGAGTCCAGTAAAATCTCTGTCTCAACATTAACTCTGTTTCTCTTAGCCTTTCATAGATGCTCCAGAGCTGCTGAGTTTCTCCAGTAATTTCTGTTTTGATCTAGCTCCGCCTGGAGAATGGTTTCCTACAAGGGTCTTGCAGGCAATTTCAATGTTAACAAGCAAACTAGATCCTTATCCATCTGTGATGATGACCAGAGACACAATTTCTACCAGCCTGATGTAATGGAGCCCAGAAATTACAGTAAACCTCTCGAGGCTGAGTGACAGGCTCATATAAGGATTTGAATTTCAATTTAGCAATTGATTCCTATCTCTCTCGCCACAAGTCCTGTATTCACCTTGGGACATAAATGGGATTATTAGCATCTCCACAAACATAGTTAAATATTTTCTGATCAAAACCCATCGATTATTGTACGAAGTAAATTGGGAGTGGTTTGTGTCCCTTGAAGCATAATGAGTTTCAATAGTTTTCCTTTATTCTCCGTCCCTGTGGGGAGATGCAGTGGCTTCCATTCCTCGAAGCTGGACGAAAGTGAGGACTTGAGATCATAATCAAGATTAGAGTGGTGCTGGAAAAGCGCAGCAGGTCAGGCAGCATCCGAGTAGCAGGAAAACCGATGTTTTGGGCAAAAGCCCTTCATCTAGGAGGCCCTAGAACAGGGGTTCTTAACCAGTGATCTATAAATCCACTAAAGAATTTTTCAAGTGGTCTTTCCTTCCAGTTGCTTTATATGCTGATCATCAACGATATTGCTGTCAATGCCACAGTTCCTCATACTAATTGTCTTCGTATGGTGGATGTGGTGTTTAAAAGATTAGGAACCCTGTCGAGAATGAATGTCTCAGACGGTATTTTAGTCTGTGTATATAGAAGTTGTGAGGAAGTTTATTTGTCCAAAGACGCCTTGCTGCCTGAGTAGGAGAATGACTAAACTGGTGGTCAGCACTACTTTACCTTTCAACACGCCATGAGAGACTCTTCAGGGTGCAGATAATGTCACTTTTGTAACTGACTTAGTAAAATAAAATGTTCAATTTGTGGGCGGCACAGTGGTTAGCACTGCTGCCTCACAGCGCCAGAGACCCGGGTTCAATTCCCACCTCAGGCGATTGACTGTGTGGAGTTTGCACATTCTTCCCGTGTCTGCATGGGTTTTCTCCGGGTGCTCCGGTTTCCCCTCTCAGTCCAAAAATGTGCAGGTCAGGTGAAGTGGCCATGTAAATTGCCCGTAGTGTTAGGTAAATGTAGGGGAATGGGTCTGGGTGGGTTGCGCTTCGGCGGGTCGGCGTGGACTTGTTGGGCCGAAGGGCCTGTTTACACACTGTAAGTAATCTAATCTAATTCCTGAAAGTGCCAGAGCATTGTCAATGGAATCAGCAAGCATTTTGCTCGGATGATTTTGAAATGTTTCATTTAATTCTTAACACTACTTTAAAGTCCATGAATTCATTTGTCAGTCAGTTCATAATATGGTTGTAGATTGCTTGGGTTTAAATAAGGACAGCATCCAGGGAATTAGGAGGACAACTTGATGTTCATTAGCATGTAAGCTATTTGAATGCAAAAATATATAGCACCTGAAATAATGGCTTCACTTTTCCTGCCATCTATGTAGCAGTCAGTGGTCATATGTTACAGGTTAAAACCATTTCAAAACTTTTAAAGCCACAGAACACCACCTCAAACAATGAGACCTCCTTTTACCTTGTACCGTTCAGCTATTAATGTTGAATGTTTGATTGGACTGGTTTACTGTTCATACCCAAGAAGGATAATCCTAATATATCATTCTGAGAGTTGTTACGATAACGTTTGTAGATGGTATACATTGCTAACCGTGCACTATTGGTAGAGACCATGGATGTTGAAGGTGGTGGATGAGTTACCAGTCACAAAAGCTTCTTTCATGCAGAGGATGTTGAGTTTCTTGCCAGCTGGAGATTCAGACATCCAGACAAGTGGAGTGTATTCTATCACACTCTTGACTTGTACATTTTAAGATTGCTGGACTAAGCGTGGGGAGTCTGAAGATGAGTTGCATGCTGCAGTATTGCCAGTTTTTTACCTGCTTTTGTAACCATTGGAACTTGCACAAAGCTTGAGCTCCAGCATCTGGTCAGATCCAGATCTTGAATAGGAACACAGGTCCAAGAGAAGGAAGCAGCAGGAAGAATAAGATTTGGCGAGATGGTCAGAAAAGAGGAAAGAGAGTTTGACACAAAAAGACAGTTTAAATTGTAGATCAGAAAGCAGGGTAGACCACACCAAAATGGGGAAGAATGACCTAATTAACAGTCAGGAAATGGTCTTAAATACTTTTGCAGTGTTTCAGGGGCCTGTAATCTCATTGAACAAGGGACTTACTCTACCTGCTATCTGTCTGACCTCCAATCCATCCGGCCTACTCTAATCTCATATAACCTCTTCTCCTGTGTTGTCCACCTGACAGAATACCTCAACTTACTTCCAGCTGGTGAGCTCTTTGTTAGTTCTTCTGAACATTTGAATATTATTCTTACACCTATTTGCAAGTTGGGAAAATTGAACATTTTTGGACTTTGTCATCTTACAGTTAGAACAAGGGAATCGCAACAGCTTGGAAAACATGTTTATTCAGGTTTCCAAAGTGCTGTGGAGGGGATCTGTTTCTGTGCTGAACAAGTCTGAACTTTTACCAGATTCCTTGCGTGACAACAAAATTTTCATTTCTGTCGAACAAGTCCTCCTCTGTTTGTTTAATTTGGCAGATTTTTGATCTGAACACTTTCTTTTCAAAACAGTGACATTTATCCAATAGAAATGAAAAGGTTTGAACTGGAGAAGAGAATAGATATTCTCTGAAAATTTGTTGTAAGCCTGCAGGTGAAAACTTGTCATCTGAAATTTGAAGACAATTTAACCATCTTACCACATGCAGTAGGGAGGCAGTATTCTGAAGTATGTCATTTAAAACTAAAAGCTGAACAGATTGCATTGAACAGTTCATCATAGTCAAAGGCATAGAAATCTCCTGTGGAATCCTGGCTTTGGTGAAATGTTGGAATGACCTTTCAATTCACTGTGTATTTTATCTTGTTTATTTTGTGAATTCTTTCTGGAAGACCAAGGTTACCATCTGTGTAAAATGGAATAGAATCAATACTGAGCCCACCAATCCTCTGTTTTCCAGTTAACTGTCAAAATTAACATCCAAAATTAATATTGAATTAATACCCATTCCATTAATGCCCAAACTCCTGCTGTTTACATCCCATTGAGTTGCAAGTTGCCCTCACCCATCACTGCTTCTCTTCCTGGTGTTCCCATCACATTTAACATTAGCATCCTCCTGTTATCCTCGCACCCCTCATGCACACAGACACATGCACCCCTCCAACCCACTGTTGTTGGCCAAGTTTCCAATATACACCCTACCATGTGAAATGGAATTCTTATAACCTCTCTGCTGCATCTCCTTTAAAGCTGTCTTTAAAATGAGACTACTTTGGCTCGGTGTCCCATTTTAGCTCGATTATGCCACTTCACAGGACTTTATAGCATGTTCTTGGAGGTACTTGGATGGTTTACTGTTTTTTGTTTTAAAAGTCAAAACAGTTTCTTCACGGAAGATTTTAGATCTGCTGAACTCAGTACGCTTTCCTTTTTTTCTTTCTGCAGCGAGGTTACCACAAAGATGCTTTTATGTCCAACTAAGGTCAAATCTGCTACTACACGCTACAATCAAAACTACAGACAGCTGGATCCTACTGAATGCTCCTCCCCAGGAAGGATAATTTAATCTCTATCTATTCCATTTTCCTTTTGTATTTGTTGTAAACTGCTCTCGGGTTGATGGAGACCTGCCTCCCTAGGTCTGGATCTTCTAAAACTACGTTAGGACGGACCATCACCACAAGGAGCGTAGATGTTCAATGACTCTGTGAAACTTGTATGTGCTACCGAAAGTTTGTATAATACTAGATTTTTTTTTGTGTCTATACTGTCCTTCGAAATGTAGCAGCAATCCAGATTTTAACTTTTCAAAGTAATACAAAGATTTTAATAATTTAATTGTAATCTCAAGTTCCTGTTTCAACTCCTCACAGTCTGATACTGCAATAAGTTGTGCGACTTAATAGGATCTTGATTGATATGGGCCAAATTGTTTAGCAACTGAATTGAAATGAGCATACCTAAAAGATATAAAATCATATAACTTCCAAAGTGTCCAATCTACGTCTCCTACATTTGATTATACAACTATGCACTCAGCTGTTGATAAATTTATTTGCTGTGCTCTCTTCCTCCCACCTGTTTGTTTAAAAAGTAGATTTATGATCTATCTGAGAAATTAGGTAATATGGAATGGGCCCTAATGGAGTCAGCAAGCTAGAGTTAATGAGAAGAGGCAATGCTAAAAGGCCAATATTAACAAGGTTCATGTGCTAACATAATAAAGGGTAATGATAAATTCTTGGAGCAATCTGTATGATTTAATTTACAATTAATTGATTTAGATAAGATGGGTAATAAATCCTGGTCCAGCCAGCAACACCCATAGACCATGAGTGTTTTTTTTAAAAACAGAGCAAATTGGCAGGACTTCAATTATATCAATTCTGACACTGGTCTTTAACTAGGAGATTACAGGAGAGCAGCAGAACACTTTTCAGATCTTATGAACTGAAAGTATTCACGCTACAGTTGCTGAACAAAGAATCTTTGGGTCTGAAATAGTGTGATCACACATTGGAACAGAGAAACAAAAAATTTGGGGTGTTATAGAAGGTTTGGTGGTGGTTTTCCAATGTACATAATGTTTAGATATAATATTCTGGGAATGGGATTTTAAATATAATTGTTTATTATCACTTTGAGTATAGTAAATCACAAACAATTAAAAATAAGCTTCTAAAAGAATGTTTGTTTATTTTAGTATGTACAATCTGTACATAGAATGTATATCTGTGTAATAATGTCTCCCTCCCACTGCCTTCCAGAAAGTCCATGGAAAACTTGCTAGGTTTTTTTGTAGTTTAACAACTGCAGCAGGAACTTGAAATACCTAATCCCATAGCGACTTGCAACTTTCCAAAAAGGTCATTGGCTTGGAGGAAAACCCAAGTCTGCTTTGCCAGTGGCAGATGTTCCACATCTGCTGTCAGGCACAGCAGGACCTAACACTGAGGCTGGGAAATGAGGAGACACCAACTGAGCACAAGGTAGCAAAGGTAGGCCAGGGCCTGGTAGAGTGAAACCAGATCTGGAGGAAAATAGATGTGAGTGGAAACTGGTGCGGACTGTGGAGTTAGACAATGAGGACTGGAACAGTCAGCAGGCGTGTTTACATTAGAATGGTGCTGGAAGAGCAGAGCAGGTCAGGCAGCATCCGAGGAGCAGGAAAATCGACGTTTCGGGCAAAAGCCCTTCATCAAATTCCTGATGAAAGGCTTTTGCCCGAAACGTCGACTTTCCTGCTCCTCGGATGCTGCCTGACCTGCTGTCCTTTTCCATTCTAATCTTGACTCTAATCTCCAGCATCTGCAGTACCCACTTCAGCCTAGGAGTGTTTACAGTCAGGCTGAGGAGTGGCATAACAGGGCTTGGTCTATAGTAATTGTGACAAGTTATATGATTCCTATAGACTGAGCAGATTACTAGCAGAAACATTTGTCAATTGTGCATATTTTCTAGATGGCCAGAAAATGACCATCTAAATGAGAGATGGTGATAAGACAAGAAGTGAACAATTCTAATACCATAGATGATTGGGTAAATAATTCTATTCTCTGCAAATGTCAGTATTTTTATAAAGAAACTGTGGTTGCCCTCATTTTATCTGTTAAGCGCCAACTTACTTTGCTTTTATAAAATTGTACTGATGCTTGCTTTATCATCAGCTCAAAAAACAAATAAAGTTTTTTTTATTTAATCAAAAGTTCCACTTTTATTTGTTCATGGGAAGTGTCGAGGCAAGCATTCATTGCCTACTCTCATTGCCTTCTGAGATGGTAATGAGCAGCTTTCTTGGGCCACTGTAGTCCAAGTGGTGAGACAGGGGGCTAGCGACCATAATTCTCTTAGATTTAAAATAGTGATGGAAGAGGACAGACTAGATCCAAAAGTTGAAGTTCTAAATTTGAGAAAGGTCAATTTCGATGGTATTAGGCAAGAACTTTCAAAAGCTGATTGGGGGCAAATGTTTGCAGGTAAAGGGATGGCTGGAAAATGGGAAGCCTTCAGAAATGAGATAACGAGAGCCCAGAGAAAGTATATTCCTGTTAGGGTGAAAAGAAAGGCTGGTAGGTATAGGGAATGCTGAATGACTAAAGAAATTGAGAGTTTGGTTAAGAAAAAGAAGGAAGCATATGTCATATATACATAGGATAGATCAAGTGAATCCTTAGAAGAGTATAAAAGCAGTCGGAGTATACTTAAGACGGAAATCAGGAGGGCAAAAAGGGGACATGTGATAGCTTTGGCACATAGAACTAAGGAGAATCCAAAGGGATTTTACAAATACATTAAGGATAAAAGGGTAACTAGGGAGAGAGTAGGGCCAGTCAAAGATCAGCAAGGCAGCCTTTGTGTGGAGCTGCAGAAAATGGGGGAGATACTACACGAGTACTTACTGTGGAAAAGGACATGGAAGATATAGAATGTAGGGAAATAGATGGTGACATCTTGAAAAATGTCCATATTTCCATTTTTTTGCTGGATGTCTTGAAATGCATGAAGGTGGATAAATCCCCAGGACCTGATCAGGTGTACCTGAGAACTCTGTGAGAAGCTAGAGAGATGATTGCTGGGCCTCTTGTTGAGATATTTGTATCATCAATAGTCACAGGTTAGGTGCCTGAAGACTGGAGGTTGGCTAACATGGTGCCACTGTTTCAGAAGGGTGGTAAGGACAAGCCAGGGAATTATAGATCAGTGAGCCTGACATTTGGTGGTGGGCAAGTTGTTGGAAAACTTGATTGAGTTTTTTAGAGAAGTAACAAAGAGGATTGATGAGGGCAGAGTGGTAGATGTGATCTATATGGACTTCAGTAAGGCGTTTGACAAGGTTCCCCATGGGAGACTGGTGAGCAAGATTAGATCTCACTGAATACAGGGAGAAGTAGCCATTTGGATACAGAACTGGCTCAAAGGTAGAAGACAGAGGGTGGTGATGGAGGGTTGTTTTTCAGACTGGAGGCCTGTGACCAGTGGAGTGCCACAAGGATCGGTGCTGGGTCCGTTACTTTTTGTCATTTGCATAAATGATTTGAATGTGTGCATAAGAGGTATAGTTTGTAAGTTTGCAGATGACACCAAAATTGGAGATGTAGTGGACAATGAAGAGGGTTACCTCGGATTACAACAAGATTTGGACCAGATGGGCCAATGGGCTGAGAAGTGGCAGATGGAGTTTAATTTAGATAAATGTGAGGTACTGCGTTTTGGGAAAGCAAATCTTAGCAGGACTTATGCACTTAATGGTAAGGTCTTAGGGGGTGTTGCTGAACAAAGAGAACTTGGAGTGCAGATTCATAGCTCCTTAAAAGTAGAGTCGCAGGTAGATAGGATCGTGAAGAAGGCGTTTGGTATGCTTTCCTTTATTGGTCAGAGTATTGCGTACAGAAGTTGGGAGATCATGTTGCGGCTGTACAGGACATTGGTTAGACCACTGTTGGAATATTGCGTGCAATTCTGATCTCGTTGCTATTGAAATGATGTTGTGAAACTTGAAAGGGTTCAGAAAAGATTTACAAGGATGTTGCCATGGTTGGAGGATTTGAGCTATAGGGAGAGGCTGAATAGGCTGGGGCTGTTTTCCCTGGAGCTTCGGAGGCTGAGGGGTGAGTTTATAGAGGTTGACAAAATTGAGGGGCATGGATAGGATAAATGGACAAAGTGTTTTCCCTGGGTTGTGGAAGTCCAGAACTAGAGGGCATAGGTTTAGGGTGAGAGGGGAAGATCTAAAAGTGACCTGAAGGGCAATATTTTCACGCAGAGGGTGGTCTGTGTATGGAATGAGCTGCCAGAGGAAGTGGCGGAGGCTGGTACAATTGCAACATTTAAAAGGCATTTGGATGGGTATATGAATAGGAAGGGTTTGGAGGGATATGGCCAGATGCTGGCAGGTGGGTCTAGATTGGGTTGGGGTATCTGGCCGGCATGGACGGGTTGGACCATAGGGTCTGTTTCCATACTGTACATCTCTGTGACTCTAAGTTAAACTAGAATTTTGACACTGTAGCAGTGAAGGAAGTGATATGGTCCCAAAGCAGAACGGTTTGTTGTTCAAAGGTAAACTGTTAGGTGGTGCTGCTCCAGGTGATAGAGGTTGCAGGTGTTGTTGAAAGAGCCTTGGTGAGTTGTTACAGTGCATCTCACAGAGTGTACTGTGCCATCAACTCATGGTAAGAATAAACGTTTAAAGTGTATGATGTGTCAATCAAGCAGGCTGCTCTATCTTGGCTGGTGTCGAGCTTCAAGCTGCCCTTACCCAGGTCAGTGGGGAGTATTGCATCACACTCCTGACTTGTGCATTATAAGTGGTGGACAGAGGTTGAGGAGTGAGGGGATGGGTTACTAGGATGTTGACTGAGAAGAATGAATAGTGGTTATCCTGTTGAATGACAAAGGGAGACTATTAAATTTTCTCTTGTTGGAGATGGTTAATGCTTGATATTTGATGTGGATGTAACTTGCTATTGATCAGTCCAAGCCTGAATATTGTCCAGTTCTTGCTGCGTAGGGGGCACAGTCTGCTTCATTATCTGGGGAAGTGTGAATGGGATAGAACACTGGAATTAGCAGTAAGCATCCTCACCCCTGATCTTTATGATGGAGGAAAGGCCAGTGAAGCAATTAAAGATGGTTAGTTCTGGACACTGCATCAAGGAACTCTTAAAGTTATGAGACTGAGACTATTGCCTTCAAATCTTATCACCTTCCTTTTTATCAGGTAAGTGTGGAGCTTTTCTGCTCTTGGTGCACATGACGTACCTGGCCAATCTTCCATATTGTTGGGCAGATGCTAAATGCCAGGCTGACATAGCTAGACCTGGGAGCAGCTGTTATAGCTGAGATCTTATTGATGCTTAAACTCTTTGCTGTAGTCTCATGCAATCAGACATTTCTTGGTATCACATGGCTGATGACTGATATCTGTGACCTGGGCACCTCAGGAGGTAATTATGGTTGAAGAAATGAGAAAACACT
Source organism: Chiloscyllium plagiosum (assembly GCF_037043375.1). Taxonomy (NCBI): domain Eukaryota; kingdom Metazoa; phylum Chordata; class Chondrichthyes; order Orectolobiformes; family Hemiscylliidae; genus Chiloscyllium; species Chiloscyllium plagiosum. The sequence continues at coordinate 62,230,868 of NW_028270156.1, forward strand.
TCAGCTTTGTCTTTTCCACTGTTATCCAGGGCTTCCCCATTATTATAAATGGGAATGAACACGGACATACTCCTTGATTAGTTGGTAAATTGATCACTGCCATTCATAACTAGATACATCAGGATGGCAAAGATTTGATCTGATTCATTGCTTGCAGGATTGCTTGACTTTGACGTTGTATGTTTGTAATTCCATATTGAAACTTCACTAGGTCTGGATTTCATTTTAAGGTATGCCTTGTCGTTCTCGTGCTATCTTCTCCAACACAGTTCACTGAGCAACGGTTGATCCTATTACTGTGGGTTATGCTAGATTATAAAGTTACAGATCGTGATCGAATACAACTCTGCTGATGATGATGATCCATTGCTCCTCAAGAGTGCCTTGTTTTGAGCTACAAAATCAGTTCTGAATCTAGCCCATTTTACACAATGGTAGTGCTAGACAACTTGATGGTTGGTTTCCTCAGTACGAAGATGGGATTTCATCAAAATCATGGCAGTGTGACATGGCAATGTTTCTGCACTTCTGTGACAAATCGTTGACAATGATTGCACTGAGTAATGACTTCAGTTTTGTCCTTAGGACTTTCTAGAATCTATCTTTGATTTAAGTGACGAGCCAGTTGGAACTTGCCAAATCATAGTCTGCCAAGTATTACATATACATTTACATTTTAATACTGCTGCAATCACTCTTCATCTACTTAGACTAGAAATATTGATGTTCTCACTCAATGAATATTATACATGTGCTCCTATCTTTTCAATCATCTTAAATTAGCTCAATCTGCCATCATGACTTGCATCAAATGTTGTTCATCCATCACTCCTCTGTTGACCTATAAGGGTTCCTGGTCTGCCAATGCCTCAAATATCATATTCTCAACCTAGTTCTCAAACTCCTCCATCCAGTTCCACAACTCCTGAGATCTCTGATCCTCAATTCTAGCCTCGTGCAAATTCTCAATTTTTAATCCCATTAGAGGAGTTTGAGCTTGTAACTGCATACTCCCTAACCCTCTATCCCTCCCTGTAAACTTCTGGCCCTCTCTCTACAAGACCATAAGAAATACAAACAAGAGTCAGCCATTTTGCCCCACCATTCAACAGGATTATGGTTGATCCAACATTCCTCATGTCATTTTCCTGCATTTTCCCCATAACCCTTAATTTTCTAACTGATCATGAAACTGTCTATCTCAGTTTTAAATATATTTGAGCATTCTACCCACTTGGCTCTCAATGGCAAGGAGTTCCAAAGACACTCAACTCTCCAAGAGAAGAAATTCCTCTTCATTTTAGTCTTAAATTGCCATTTTATTCTGAGGCGATGCCCTCTGGTCCTAGACTCTCCAATGAGGGGAAACATCCTCTCAGTCATTAACCTGTCAAGCCCATTACAAGTTCTATATGTTTTAATGAGATCACCTCTCATTCTTCTAAACCTCAATGAGTAGAGTCCTAACCTGTTTAGATTTTGCTCACAAGACAATCCACTGAAACCAAGGAACATTCTAGAGAGCTTTTCAGAACTGCCTCCATTGAAACCATAGATAATTTCCTAAACAAAGGGACCAAAATTGCTCATAGTACTTCAGATGTGGTCTCACCAGCACCTTGTGCAGTAAGACTTCCCTACTCTTATATTCCAAACCCCTCGAAATAAGCACCAATATTCCATTAGCCTTCCTGATTACCTGCTGCACCTATGTTCTAGCTTTGTGTTTTGTGCGCAGCTTTCTGCAGCTTTCTGCGGTGTTTGTTCATTTAAATAATATTTTGTTCTCCCTTCCAAAATACACATCCTTGCGTTTTCCCGCGTTATATTCCATTTGCCAATTTTATGCCCATTTACTTTACCCATCAATGTCTCTCTCTAATTTGTTTGTATCCCTTTTGCCAATTGCCTTTCCACCTATTTTTGTGTCATCTGCAAATTTGGCTACAGTACATTCACTTCCTTCCTCCAAGTCATTAACATATATTGTAACCAGTTGCAATCCCAGCACTTTGATCTGTGGAGCCCCATTGGTGATCAGTTGCCAACCTGAAAAAGAACCCTTTACCTCCACTCGCTGTTTCCTTCCCGGTGAGCCAATTCTCTATCCACACTAATGTACTATCTCCAGCAGCATAGGCTCTTAGATTATGACTTAGTCTTTTGTGAGGACTCTTGTCAAAACCCTTCTGGAAGTCCAAATGCAATACTTCTACTGGTTCTCCTTTATTCACTCTGGTTGAGATTTGCTTGAAAAACTCTAATATATTAGTCCAATGCAATTTCTTTTTCATGAAGCCATGCTGACTCTGCTTGGTTAGCTTCTAATTTCCCAAATATGCTTCATTAATAAATGGTTCAAACATTTATCCAACAATATGTGTTAGGCTAATTGGCCAATAGTTACTTGCTTTTTGCCTCCCTCCCTTTTTGAATAGGGGTGTCACATTAGTTTTCCAATCCTATGATACTTCTCCCAAATTGAATGATTTTTGGTAAATTGCAACCAATCTATCTCTATAGCTACTTAGTTTATGATCCCAAGATGCGAGCCATCAGGGCCAGGGGTCTTACCTGCCTTAAGCTCTATTAGTTGTCCAATATTACCTCTCTAGTAATGGCGATGGTATTTAATTCCTCCCAATATTCTTTAAGGTTAAATGGGATGTTTGAAGTATCTTCTAATCTAAAGAGTGACGCAAAATATCTTTTGATCTCCCCTGATATTTCCTTATTCCCATAACTATCCCCCTCGATCTATTTCCTAAGAGGCTGATGTTCTCTTTGGCCTCTTCCTTCCTTTTTAAATATATTTAAAGGAGCTCTAATTGTTGGTTTGTTTGTATCTTCCTTATTAGTTTGCCCTTGCAGTTATTTCGCCCTGTTACGTTTTTATTCCTCATTTGTTGAATTTTGAATTTATATCAATTTGAGGTTATCACTGACTTTTTACCATCCTATGTGCTTTTTCTTTCAACTTTATAATCTCCTTAACTTTCTTGGCTAGCCATGGTTGGTTTATCCCTCTTTTAGAAACATTCCATCTTACTGGGATGTATTTTTGCTGCGAGTCATGAATTACGTCCTTAAATGTCTACCATTGCTGGCTCACTGTCACTCCTGCTAATCTATCTGCCCAGTTCACTTCAGCCTATTTCTTTGTAATTCTTTTTATACAGTTGTGGATTGTAGGTTTCACTGGCTGGGCCAGCATTTATTGCCCATCCCTTGTTGCCCTTGAGAAGGTGCTGGTGAGCTGCCATCTTGAACTGCTGCAGTCCATGTGTTGTGAGTAAATCCACAATGCCATCAGTGAGGGATTTCAGAATTTTGACCCAGCGACACTGAAAGAATGGGGATATGTTTGCAAGTCAGGATGACTTGGAGGGGAACTTGCAGGTGGTGGTGTCCCCATGTCCCTGCTGCACTTGTTTTTCTTGATGAAAGTAGTCGTGGATTTGGAAGATGCTGTCTGAGGATTGGGGGTGGGGATGGGATGTGAACAGATGTGCTCGTTGAGCCAGCTGCTTTGTCCTGGATGGTGTCAAGCTTCTTAAACACTGTTAGAGTTGAATCCATCCAGCCAGGTGGGGAGTATTCCACCAAACCTCTGACTTGTTGCCTTGTCAATGGTGGACAGGCTTTGTGGAGTCAGTGGGTGAGTTTCTCATTGTATTATTCCTATTCCATTTAAGTTAAACACAATGATTTCTGATCCATGTTTCCCACACAAATCAAATGTTCTATCATGTTATGATCACTACTTCCCAGGGCATCTTTTACTCTGAGGTCATTTATTCAACTTGCCTCATTATCCGTTACTAGATCCAGCATACCCTGTTTCCTGGTTATCTCTCTGAATCTGTCTCGCTCTCTCTAAACCTCTGTCTCTGTCTGTTTTTCTCTCTTTTTCTCTCCCTCTAAACCTCTGTCTCTTTCTACCCACCTCTCCTTTAGGGCACCCCATAGAAACCTACCTCTGACCATGCTGTTAGCCATCTGCTCTAATATCTCCTTACGTGAATTAATGTCAAGGTTTGTTTGACAATGTCCCTGTGAAGTGTCATAAAGATGTGGGTTATGGTGTACTGAAGAATGCAGCACACTTTTATGACAGCATTCAGTGTCTACATATGCACATTACAATCGCAAGCACTAGTGCCTGGCTTCTCATTTCATTCAGGTGGAGTCAGTTCCCCTTATTCAGACAAATCTTGTTCCAGAACTGGTGCACATATTTTCAGCTACTTAATCCTCTCATTCTTACTTTGTTTTTGAGCATATAATATTCCATCGATGACTAACTTTTTAAGCTGCTTTTGTTTTTGCTCCTGAAGAATCCTTCACCTGTTCTGCCAATATAGCTTGTTGCAATATAATCTACTTCAACCAGCACAAAAAAATCTGCTTTGCTCCAGGTGAATTCCAAGGGCTGAGTTTTCACTCCCAAGCACAAAGTTGGGCCAATTCCCAAATCTGACTGACCAGAACATGTCCTACACAGTTGTTTCTTTGATCAAAGGGGCTTGGTGTTAACTGGAGTTGGACTATCTTTGTAAACAGCCCTTAAACCTTCAACGTTCAATCTTCCTCACTCACCTACACACTCCCCACTTCCCAACTTATGCCAGCCACACACTTCCTGTCATATCTTTAATGCCAATACATGTATCTCTACACACGTTTTGGTGCCTCATTTCTTCCATACCAACTTATGACTATCCACTCATACCCATACATTAGTCCTTTATATCCCTTATGCAGCTTAGATGTTTCTGGTATGTTGATATGACTTTACACTAAAACCAGATGGTTTTTCTGACAATCCATTATGGTTTCATGATCACCATTACACCCTTAACTCCAGATATTTTAATTGAATTCAAAATCGACCGTTTGGAACAAGGGGAGCATAGCCTCAAAATAAGGGGGAGCAGATTTAGGAATGAGTTGAGGAGGAACTTCTTCACCCAAAGGTTTGTGAATCTGTAGAATTCCCCACCCAGTGAAGTAGATGAAGCTACCTTGTTGAATGTGTTTAAGGCAAAGATAGACAGGTTTTGAACTGTAAAGGAATTAAGGGTTATGATGAGCGGGCGGGTAAGTGGAGCTGAGTGCATGCAAAAGATAAACCATGATCTTATTGAATGGCGGGTAGGCTCAATGGGCCAAATAGCCTACTTCTACTGCTATCTCATCTTCTTATGTTCAAATACCACGGATTCTGTAATAATAGATTAGCAATAATACCACTGGGCTACCTCCTCACCTCTGCTTTATCATTTACAGACTTCCGTGGAGTAAGCTTTAGTTTTATTGATTGTCCCACTCCTATCCCCTTTTGCCTTGCTCTGGCATCTCTTCTGTTACTTAATTAGTCCTGTCCACCACAATCACCGAACTTCCCTTGTGTTCTTTCATTCTGTCCTCCTTGTCTAACACCAGCAAAACGTGCTCCCAGTCATTCCCTTCACTGACACCATCCCTGGCTCTGTACTTGCTTAAAATTTGTTTAAACCTCTAGCTTATTCCAGTTCTGAGGAAGCACCATTTGCCTGAACCATCAACATTGTCAGCCTCATCACAGATGCTGCCAAGACCAGCTGAATATTTACAGCATTTTCTATTTTTAGTTTTGATTGCTTAATGTGTTTGATGAGCCAAGTTGGTCTATCTTATTTGGTACTACCTTATGTTCTTATTCCTGAATGATCTGAGGGTGGAAATATTTGCTGATTGGGACAGCCCCTGCCATTGCTTCTGCAAGACTCTGAGGACAGTTCCTTTACATCAAAGGGAACCTTCTTTAGAGGCAAACTTCAAGAAGTTCAATTTTAAAAGGAGCTCTGCATCCCACTCGGATATTTGATCAGGTTTTCCAACACAGCATAGCAGTGGATATGGTCGAGCTTTCACAATGAAACGATTAGATAAATCAAGAGAGAGGACCGAATTTGTCTGTTGCCTCATACCACACAATGGTTGCAAGCAGCTCACAAATTGTGAACCCCAGCAGCCACCTAAACAACACATGCCAAGTTTTGCCCCTACACACAAAAAACTGTGGGTGAAACAAAAGCAGAAATTACTGGTGAAACTCAGCAGGTCTGGCAGCATCTGTGGAGAGAAAGCAGTGTTAGCCTTTCTGAAAGAAGGGTCACTGGTTGTGGTTCTGTTCGCCGAGCTGGGAATTTGTGTTGCAGACGTTTCGTCCCCTGTCTAGGTGACATCCTCAGTGCTTGGGAGCCTCCTGTGAAGCGCTTCTGTGATCTTTCCTCCGGCATTTATAGTGGTTTGAATCTGTCGTTTCAAATGCTGGAGGAAAGATCACAGAAGCGCTTCACAGGAGGCACCCAAGCACTGAGGATGTCACCTAGACAGGGGACGAAATGTCTGCAACACAAATTCCCAGCTCGGCGAACAGAACCACAACAACGAGCACCCGAGCTACAAATCTTTTCACAAACTTTGAAGGGTCACTGGGCTTGAAATGTTAACTCTGATTTCTCCACATAAATACTGACAGACCTACTGAGTTACTCCACCAATTTCTGTTTCTGCTTTCATTTTCACCCCTGTTGTTTCTGGAGCAGTGTGAGCAGGATCATATTAAAGTGGTGTCACTTGACTTAAGGCAAGCAAGAACCAGGTTTTCCCTGTTTAATCCTAGGTATTGAGATTGAGTAGTGACACAGTGGTACTACAGTGGAGGGTTGTGTTCAAGTGTCTTCTACTCCAGAGCTGAAATCACAATACAGCTTAACAGTTTGAATGGAAACAGATTTGGCCTCTCAAAGGTTATATGGATCAATCTCAATTATAAGATGCCGGAAATACAGAAAACTTGTGTCATCTATGGAAATTGTGCGAATATGAAAATGTTTTGGAAAGAATTCAAAACCTCACCTGGGAAATAATTGGGAAGCCAGAACTCATGAGCTGCTCCCATATAATGATAGGTAAATTGATGTGACTCAGTTTGCCATACATCTGGGTCGACTGGATTATACTCTTGAGACTTTGAAACAAATTAGTCTTCAGGCACAATGATACCCACCCACTCCTAAGGAAGGTATTTCACCAATATCAAGATATATCCATTCAGGATAGTCATGGTTTATTTACAATCACGTTTTGTGATTCATTCATGGCTCGGGCAGCTTTTGTGGCCATCACTAACTGCCTTCAAGAAGGAGGTGGTGAGCTGTCTTCTTGAGATCCTACAGTCTACAATATGTACACTCACAATGCAGTTACAGAGGGAGTTGCAGGATGTAAACCCAGTGACAATGAAGTAATGGTGATACATTTCCAAGTCAGGACGATGTGAGGCTTGAAGGGGGTACTTGCAGGAAGTGATGTCCCTAAACCACTTCTATCCTTCCAGGTGACAGTGGTTACAGTTTGTAAACTGCTGTTGAAGGGGTTTATTGGTGAATTATTGATGTGGCGTTTTGGAGATGGGACACACTGAGAGTCTTAGAGTCATAGAAATGGGCATCACGGAAACAGACCCTGCGGTCCAACTCGTCCATGCTGACCAGATAGCCTAACCTAATCTAGTCCCATTGGCCAGCACTTGGCCCCATATCCCCCTCAACCCTTCCTATTCATATACCCATCCAAATGCCTTTTAAATGCTGTAATTGTACCAGCGTCCACTACTTCCTCTGGCAGCTCATTCCATACACGGACTACCCTCTGCGTGAAAAAGCTGCCCTTAGGTCCCTTTTAAATGTTTCCCCCCTCACCCTTAACCTATACCCTGTAGTTGAGGACTCCTCCACCCCACGGTGGATCTATTTATCTGATCCATGCCCCTCATGATTTTATAAACCTTTATAAGGTTTATAAACACTCCAGGTAAAACAGCCCCAGCCTATTTAGTCTCTCCGCATAGCTCAAACCCTCCAACCCTGGCAACATCCTTGTAATTCGTTTCTGAACCCTTTCAAGTTTCACAACATCTTTCCAATAGGAGGGAGACCAGAACCAATGTCCTGTACAGCCGCAACATGACCTGCCAACTCCTATACTCAATGTTCTGACCAATAAAGGAAAGCAAACCAAATGTCTTCTTCATTATCCTATTTACCTGCGACTCCACTTTCAAGGAGCTGAACCTGCACTCCAAGGTCTCTTTGTTCAGCAACTCTCCCCAGGACCTTATCATTCAGTAGATAAGTCTTGCTCTGATTTGCCTTCCCAAAATGCACCTCTGCCACCTGAGCTAGAAGTAGGGGGAGCAGGAATTTGATGTGGTTGAGGGATGGCCATCGGGCCGATTGCTTTGTCCTGGATAGTGTTGAGTTTCATGAATATTGTTGTCAGTGCAATCACCCAGGCACACAGCTGGCTTGTGCATTGGAGTTGGTGGTCAGGTTTTGGGAGTCAGTTGATTTTTTTTGTGCAGTACTTCCAGATTTTGTTCTATTTTTAGAGGAACTATATTTATTTGACTGGCTGGCTTGCCAAGTACAGCTTCTGGAGAAAATGGTAATCCCCAAAAGGTTGATAGTGGAGGATTGGAGATGCTGTGGCCATGGAGAGTCAAACAAAGATGGATAGATTCATGTTTGTTGGAAATGTGTTCATTTCCTGGCACTTGTGTGACGTAAATGTCACTTTTCACTTATCAGCCCAATCCTGAATGGCTGTCTTCCAACATTTAGACACAAGATGATAAGTTAGATGGATTTGCCATGGGGAATGCAGTGTTACAGGGAAAGGATCGTGGGATGGGTCTGCGTTAAATGCTTTTCGGAGGGTTGGTTTGGACTCGATGGGTCGAATGGCCTGTTTCATCACTGTAGAGATTCTATGATTCCAAAAGTAGGAGCAGGATTCAAGCCCATTAGGTCTGCTCCAGATTGCTTCAGTATCTGAGGAGTCGTGTATGGTGGTGAGCATCACCACTTCTGATCTTATAACGGTGGATAGATCATTGATGAAGTGGCTGAATATTTATCGGCCTCAGAAACTATGCTGAGGAACTCATGCAGTGATAATATGGAACTCAATTTATTGGCTTTCTACAATCGCAATGATCTTTCTTTGTGCTCATAATCAACAATCAGCAGATTTTTTGTCAGCAGATTTTTTTTTCCCCACGATTCACACTGACTTCAATTTTGTTCGGTCTCCTTGGTGCTAGACCCAGTCGAATGTCCCTTGTGTAATGTTCAGCCATTCTAATCTCTCCTGTTTGAGCACTTATGTACATGTATTGAAGGATGCTATATCCAGGCCTGGAGTGCCACTGATCTTGGTGGAACAGTAAAGCAAACTTAGTGAGCAAGTAGTTGTTGAGCAAAGGTCGCTAGATTGTACTGTCCACGACACTGTTCATCATTGTGCTAATGGCCGAGAGTAGCCTGACTATCTCATAATTACTATTTCTCAGAGGGCTTATGTTTTGAAGGTTTGTGGACAATAAAAAAAACACCAGTTTAGTGGAAATATATTGAGTAGTTTCTTTAAGAAATGATGATTGAAATGTCACTGTGGAAATTATTTTTAATAAAGTCTCCTAGAAACCACATGACTGGTACAGTTAGTAAGCTTGCAGATGACACCAAAATTGGAGGTGTAGTGAACAGCAAAGAAGGTTACCTCAGATTACAACAGGATCTGGACCAGATGGGCCAATGGGCTGAGAAGTGACAGATGGAGTTTAATTCAGATAAATGCGAGATGCTGCATTTTGGGAAAGCAGATCTTAGCAGGACTTATACACTTACTGGTAAGGTCTTAGGGGGTGTTGCTGAACAAAGAGACCTTGGAGTGCAGGTTCATAGCTCCTTGAAAGTGGAGTCGCAGGTAGATAGGATAGTGAAGAAGGCGTTTGGTATGCTTTCTTTTATTGGTCAGAGCATTGAGTACTGGAGTTGGGAGTCATGTTGCGGCTGTACAGGACATTGGTTAGGCCACTGTTGGAATATTGTGTGCAATTCTGGTCTCATTCCTATCGGAAAGGTGTTGTGAAACTCGAAAGGGTTCAGAAAGGATTTACTAGGGTTTTGCCAGGATTGGAGGATTTGAGCTATAGGGAAAGGTTGAACAGGCTGGGCTGTTTTCCCTGGAGCGTCGGAGACTGAGGGGTGACCTTATAGAGGTTTACAAAATTGTGAGGGGAAGGAATAGGGCAAACAGGCAAAGTCTTTTCCCTGGGGTCAGGGAGTCCAGAACTAGAGGGCATAGGTTTAGGGTGAGAGTGGAAAGATATAAAAGAGACCTAAGGGGCAATTTTTTCACACAGAGTGTGGTACATGTATGGAATGAGCTGCCAGAGGAAATAGTGGAAGCTTGTACAATTGCAACATTTAAGAGGCATTTGGATGGGTATATGAATAGGAAGGGTTTGGAAGGATATGGGTCGGGTGCTGGCAGGCGGCACTAGATTGGGTTGGGATATCTGGTCTGCATGGACGGGTTGGACTGAAGGGCCTGTTTCCATGCTGTACATCTCTATGACTCTATGACTCTATGACTGCTTGCTTTGCTATAGACCCTGCTGAGGCTGATTAAATAGTGTCTGGGTGGAGAGTTCTTATTTTTATCTAATGTTTAACTGAGGGGGCGGTGGTAGGTGGGGGCAAGAAGTCTGCAATGAAGGGCAACCCAATTGATCTCTCCCATTTCTGAAAAGAAAATTCTCTTAGAGTCATAGAGTATGTACAGCACAGAAACAGACCCTTCGATCCAACTCGGCCATGCCGACCAGAAAACCCAGCCCATCACCTAGTCCCACCTGCCAGCACCCAGCCCCTATCCCTCCAAACCCTTGTATTCATATACCCATCCAGATGCTTTTTAAATGTTGCAATTGTACCAGCCTCCACCACTTCCTCTGGCAGCTCATTCCATACACATACCACCCTCTGCATGAAAATGTTGCCCCTTAAGTCTCTTTTATTTCTTTCCCCTCTCGCTCTAAACCTATACACTCTAGTTCTGGACTCCCCCACCCCAGGAAAAGACCAGGGTAAAAGTCTAAACGCATGCCCCTCATGATTTTATAAACCTCTATAGGGTCAGCCCTTAGCCTCCAAAGCTCCAGGGAAAACAGCCCCAGCTTGTTCAACCTTTTCCTATAGCTCAAATCCTCCAACCCTGGCAACATCCTTGTAAATCTTTTTTTGAACCCTTCCAAGTTTCACAACATCTTTCCAATAGGAAGGAGACCAGAATTGCATGCAATATTCCAACAGTGGTCTAACCAATGTCTTGTATTGCCGCAAAATGACCTCCCAATTTCTGTACCCAATATTCCAACCAATAAAGGAAACGCCTTCTTCACTATCCTATCTACCTGCAGCTCTACTTTCAAGGAGCTATGAACCTGCACTCACTTTGTTCAGCAACACTCCCTAGGACCTTACCATTAAGTGTATAAGTCCTGCTAAGATTTGCTTTCCCAAAATGTAGCACCTCACATTTATCTGAATTAAACTCCATCTGCCACTTCTCAGCTCATTGGCCCATCTGATCAAGATCTTGTTGTATTCTGAGGTAACCTTCATGTTCAGTTCTGGGTGAAACCTTTATGTTCCTCTGAATTAATGAGTGCTGGAACTTCTCAATATTGAATATCTGAGCAAGCTGTGTCTGCAAAGATAGAAAAGGCATTCCTGCGCAATTAGTTGCTTGTCTATACCTGCCAGAATATCTGAGCAATAGACTCCACCACATTCTACACTTTATCCTTTTGCCTTCAAGAATACCCATTTGCCAAAACATTTTTATTGGAATGACATTCTTTATCGTGGAATTCATTATTTTTCTCTATTTCACTGAAGAGAATGTGTGCATGTGTGTTCTGGCGATATTAAGAGGGATACATTTTCACACTTCTATACTGCTTACTGTTGATAATAACCAATATTTATTGAATAAGTTTTGTTTTGATAATAAATCCATAATTGTGCCTTTTAAAAAAACCTGGTTTCAATATAAATAAAATTTTAATTGGCCTTCTAACTGGAAGTACAATCTTTTTATGTTGTGACTAGCATTCTATCTAATTTTCTTTCTGGCTGCATGGACCACCAATATCCACGTGTGACAGAGACTTCGGAACCGGATGTCAGTGCTGCAATTGGTGACCACCATTTGAGTGACTGTATTTGTACATACCATGCAGCTTAGAGGGAGTCTTGGCTGTTCCCTGGAGATTGTGGGATTAGAATGATTGTGTACCCTTTGGGTGTAACAATGGTAATTGACCAGATTTGATCTGTCCTACTTTTTAGAGACGGAACACACTGGGCAGTTCTCCACATTGTGAGGTTATAGTAACTCACCTCATTCCTCACTGGATCAATCCATTCAATTCAGTGTTTCATAGCATGAAATCATTCTGGGAATGGATCAGACAGGGTTTGGCATTTAATTTGAGCAAAATTACATTTCCTTGCCCTTCATGTGTGATATACTTCCATATATTACTCATGAAGCTGTTAATATGAATCGTTGCAATTTAGTTCCTGGAAGTGATCACCCCAAAGTACATCCTGCAGTCAGTCATCATTTAAAAGATCATTAAGATTTAAAGACCTGTCCTTTTACGCAGTACAGCCTACATCCATGCTCTGTCCCTCACACAATACTAAGTGCATCTTTAGTTTCATGAAAGGAATATAGCCCATTCTCTACCACATGCTGTTCCCTAACTCATTAATCAATGTACTGTAACTCTGTACTCTCATTCAGAACTGGTGCTTGTTTATACAGCTGACATCTGGCATCATTCTGTATCTGGTCTCATTAAAATCTATACCTCAGCACCATTTGCCACCAACTCCTATGCATGGTAGCGGTACACAATTTTCACTGTTTGTTGTATTGAATACATATGACAATAAATGATGCAGTTCAATCCAATTCCTCTGCTTCAGTCCTGCCTGGATCAGTCTACCATTGAGTATTGTGTCTCTTCACACCTTAAATTCTTACACCTCACCACTATACACTGTTAATTATAATTTTATTGCCTATATTCCATTGGCAACCTGGCCCTCCAGTGCTATCAGCCTACATCCAATCAACATTCAATGGATTGTTCTTTTAGAGGGTGTGGAGGTGCCAGTATTGAACTGAGGTGGACAAAGTCACAAGTCACACGACACCAGGTTGTAGTCCAACAGGTTTATTTGGAAGTACAAGCTTTCGGAGCGCTGCTCCTTCACCAGGTGGAATAAGATCATAGGACACAGAACTTATAGCAAAAATTATGGCATCATATATTGATGCGATACATTGAGCAAACCGAGATTGCTGTTAATTCTTTCATCTTTTAGAATGGATTGCAGGTTTTGATTCATTAATATGTAAATCCCATAAGTTCTTTCAAGTCACATTCCTGAGATAATTTAAGATTTAATTTAAAAAAGGTGAAATCTCAGCTCAAACAATACATTAAAGGTGTGAGGTTAGAGTCTGTATGTATTCCAGTCTTGAGTCAGCCTGGTTCTATTTCCAAAGTAGGAATTTCTACAACATCACATGGATTATAAAAAAAGATTGTCGGCCTATAGATTGTGTGCTTTTTGAACAAAATAGAATGTATCTGCAAATACAATTCTGAAAATGCAAATTTGCCCCATAGACTTATATGTGTGTATGCGGGCATGTGAGGGGGAGAGAGAGAGAGTGTGAGAGAGAGTGAGAGTGTGTGTGTGTTTGTGTGTGTGTGTGTTTGATAAAGTGTGTGCCTTGGATGTGACCTCAGATCTTCGGGTGACCATGCTCCAAGGCGGACTTCAGGATATGTAACAACGCGGAGTGGCCAAGCAGAGGTTGATAGCCAAGTTTGGTACCCACGAGGATGGCCTCAACCAGGACCTTGGATTCATGTCGCACTACAGATGACCCCAGTACACTACACACACACACAGGCACACACAAATAAGCACACATATACACACACACTCTTATATACTCACACACCCATGCAGACCCTCTCAGGCACGCACACACACACGCACACACACCATACTCGCACCCATGCGCACACCTTCTCACAGGCATATTCTCCATCACACTCACGTACACATACTCACACTCTCTCTGTCCCTCACATACACACGCACACACCTACATGTCTAGGGGGTGAATTTGCATTTGCAAAATTGCATTTGCATATGCATTCTATTTTGTTCAAAAAGCACACAATCTGTAGCAATCTTTTTTTTATAATCCATGTGATATTTTAGAAATTCCTACTTTGAAAATAGAATCAGTTTGACTTAAGATTGGAATACAGACAGACTAACCTCACACCTTTAATGCATTGTTTGAGTTGAGATGTCCCTTTTTTTTATAAAACCTTAAATTATCTCGAGAATGTGACTTGAAGGAACTTCTGGGATTTACATATTAATGAATTGAAACTTGCAACTCAATCTAAAAGATGAAAGACTTAACAGCAATCTATGTTTGTTCTATATATCGCATCAGTGTATGACACAAGGAAATTCTGTATCCTATGATCCTGCTCCACTAGCTACCTGACGAAGGAGCAGCGCTCTGAAAGCTTGCACTCCAAATAAATCTGTTGGACTATGACCTGGTGTTATGTAATTTTTATCTTTTAGAGGAGACAGCCTAAATCCGATATGTAATCATTTAGCTGTCATTTACATGGTATACGTAAGCTGGCCGAATCTTGTCAATGGTTTCCTGGAGCCTAGCACTCTGCCCTCACTCTCAGCATTGAGAGTGGTGCCCTCCCCTTCTCACTGACTGGAAAGCAAATAGGTTTTGTTTTGCAGGATTGCTCACTTGACAGTCACAAAATAGCGAATCCATTCATTATCAGCTGTGGATCAGTACCAGCACTCTTGCTTCCATGTTAAATGATTTAAATCCATCAGACGTTGCTCTAACACATCAGTGGACTATTGCTTTGGATGAGATCCTAACTACCGTTGCAGGTAAAAGATCCATGTTATTACTTGAAAATTCTCCCTATGGTTAAACAGGTGATCTGGCCAGTCCTTTATTATGAAAGCTCTGATACCTTGCTGGGCCCAAATTGTCCACTGCCTTTTTGACATTGAAAAGGCCCCAGGAAAATTACTCATTGTAACGGAGGCCACTTTTCGAGTCACATAGGACCAGAGCACAGAGAAAAGGCCTTTCAGCCCATCAAGTCTGCACCAGTCAACATGATCACCGAACTATTCTAATCTAACTTCTGGCACGAGGGCCGTAAACATATATACCTTGGCATTATTTGTACTTTTGATTTCACTGAATAGCCAGGTGCCTGTAGGCCTTTTGGTCACATTAACATAGACTGATCTGCCTTTCTCACCTTGATAGCAGCTCCTTACACCCATGATTAATTTAATCCATGATTCTGCCAGTGATGTGTGATCTGGATTAAGCAGTGCAAATCTAGATAGCTTTGGCAAATAGAATTAAGGAGAATCCAAAGGATTTTTACAAATACATTAAGGACAAAAGGCTAACTAGGGACAGAATAGAGACCCTCAAAAATCAGCAAGGCGGCCTTTGTGTGGAGCTGCAGGAGATGAGAGAGATACTAAACAAGTATTTTGCATTAGTACTTACAGTGGAATAGGATATGGGAGATATAGAATGTAGGGAAATAGACGATGACACCTTGAAACATGTTCATATTACAGAGGAGGAGGTGCTAGATGTCTTGAAATGCATAAAAGTGGATAAATCTCTAGGACCTGATCAGGTGTACCCGAGACCTCTGTGGGAAGCTCGGGAAGTGATTACTGGGCCTCTTACTGTGATATTTGGATCATCAATAGTCACAGGTAAAGTGCCGGAAGACTGGAGGTTGGCTAACGTGGTGTCACTGTTTCAGAAGGGTGGTAATGACAAGCCAGGGAACTATAGACCAGTGAGCCTGACCTCAGTGGTGGGCAAGTTGTTGGAGGGAATCCTGAGGGACAGGATGTACATGTATTTGGAAAGGCAAGGACTGATTAGGGATAGTCAACATGGCTTTGTGGGTGGGAAAATTATGTCTCAAAAACTTGATTGAGTTTTTTGAAAGAGTAACAAAGAGGATTGATGAGGGCAGAGCGGTGGACATGATCTATATGGACTTCAGTAAGGCGTTTGACAAAGTTCCCCATGGGAGACTGGTTAGCAAGATTAGATCTCATGGGATACAAGGAGAATGAGCCATTTGGATACAGAACTAGCTCAAAGGTAGAAGACAGAGGGTGGCGGAGGAGGGTTGCTTTTCAGACTGGAGGCCTGTGACCAATGGAGTGCCACAGGATTAGTGCTGGGTGCACTGCTTTTCATCATTTATATAAATGATTTGGATGTGAGCATAGGAGGCATGGTTAGTAAGTTTGCAGATGACACCAAAATTGGAGGTGTAGTGGACAACGAAGAAGGTTACCTCAGATTACAACGGGATCTTGATGAGATGGGCCAATGGGCTGAGAAGTGGCAGATGAAGTTTAATTTAGATAAATGTTTGGTACTGCGTTTTGGGAAAGCAAATCTTAGCAGGACTTATACATTTACTGGTAAGGTCTTAGGGGGTGTTGCTGAACAAAGAGACCTTGGAGTGCAGGTTCATAGCTCCTTGAAAGTGGAGTCACAGGTAGATAGGATGGTGAAGATGGCGTTTGGTATGCTTTCTTTTATTGGTCAGAGTATTGAGTACAGGAGGTCATGTTGCAGCTGTACAGGACATTGGTCAGGCCACTGTTGGAATATTGTATGCAGTTCTGGTCTCCTTCCTATCAGAATGATGTTGTGAAACTTGAAAGGGTTCAGAAAAGATTTACAAGGATGTTGCTAGGGTTGGAGGATT
This sequence comes from Chiloscyllium plagiosum, assembly GCF_037043375.1. NCBI lineage: Eukaryota > Metazoa > Chordata > Chondrichthyes > Orectolobiformes > Hemiscylliidae > Chiloscyllium > Chiloscyllium plagiosum. Next base: position 62,247,681 of record NW_028270156.1, read on the forward strand.
TGAGCTATAGGGAGAGGATGAACAGGCTGGGGCTGTTTTCCCTGGAGCTTCAGAGGCTGAGGGGTGACCTTATAGAGGTTTATAAAATCATGAGCAGTGTGGATAGGATAAATAGGCAAAGGCTTTTCCCTGGGGTGGGGGAGTCCAGAACTGAAGGGTATAGGTTTAGGGTGAGAGGGAAAAGATATAAAAGAGGCCTAAGGGTCATCTTTTTCATGCAGAATGTGGTATGTGTTTGGAATGAGCTGCCAGAGGAAGTGGTGGAGGCGAGTACAATTGCAACAGTTAAAAGGCATCTGCTTGGGTATATGAATAGGAAGGGTTTGGAGGGATATGGGCCAGGTGCTGGCACATGAGACTAGATTGGGTTGGGATATCTGGTTGGCATGGATGAGTTGGACTATAAGGTCTGTTTCTCTATGACACTATGACTCTATGAGGTTATGTTGCTCTTATTAATCTGAGGCAAAAGAACATTAAAGTAATAGTAGCAGAGAGGTTTGTTTGTGGGCTTTAGCTTAAAGGAGCACACTTCAAAAATGCTATAATTTGGAGGAGCCAGTGTTGGATTGTGGTGGATAAAGTTAAAAATTACACAACACCAGGTTATAGTCATAGAGTCGTAGAGATGTACAGCATGGAAACAGATCCTTCGGTCCAACCCATCCATGAGCCAGTTCTGTATCCAAATGGCTAGTTCTCCCTGTATTCCATGAGATCTAACCTTGCTAATCAGTCTCCCATGGGGAACCTTGTCGAACGCCTTACTGAAGTCCACATAGATCACATCTACTGCTCTGCCCTCATCAATCCTCTTTGTTACTTCTTCAAAAAGCTCAATCAAGTTTGTGAGACATGATTTCCCACACACAAAGCCATGTTGACTATCCCTAATCAATCCTTGCCTTTCCAAATACATGTACATCCTGTCCCTCAGGGTTCCTTCCAACAACTTGCCCACCACTGAGGTCAGGCTCACTGGTCTATAGTTCCCTGGCTTGTCATTACCACCCTCCTTAAACAGTGGCACCATGTTTGCCAACCTCCAGTCTTCCGGCACCTCACCTGTGACTATTGATGATACAAATATCTCAGCAAGAGGCCCAGCAATCACTTCTGTAGCTTCCCACAGAGTTCTCAGGTACACCTGACCAGGTCCTGGGGATATATCCACCTTTACTCGTTTCAAGACATCCAGCACTTCCTCCTCTGTAATCTGGACATTTTGCAAGATGTCACCATCTATTTCCCTACAGTCTTTATCCTTTTCCACAGTCTATATCCTTTTCCGATATCTTTTCCACAGTAAATACTGATGCAAAATACGCATTTAGTATCTCCCCCATTTTCTGCGGCTCCACACAAAGGCTGCCTTGCTGATCTTTGAGGGGCCCTATTCTCTCCCTAGTTACCTTTTTGTCCTTAATGTATTTGTAAAAACCTTTCGGATTCTCCTTAATTCTATTTGCCAATGCTATCTCATGTCCCCTTTTTGCCCTCCTGATTTCCCTCTTACGTGTACCCCTACTGCCTTTATACTCTTCTAAGGATTCACTTGATCTTTGAGGGGCCCTAGCCATTTGGATACAGAACTGGCTCATGGATGGGTTGGACCGAAGGATCTGTTTCCATGCTGTACATTTCTACGACTCTATGACTATAACCTGGTGTTGTGTAATTTTTAACTTTATCCACCACAATCCAACACTGGCTCCTCCAAATTATAACATTTTTGAAGTGTGCTCCTTTAAGCTAAAGCCCACAAACAAACCTCTCTGCTACTATTACTTTAATGTTCTTTTGCCTTTATACTCTTCTAAGGATTCACTTGATCTATCCTGTCTTTACCTTACATATGCTTCCTTCTTTTTCTTAACCAAACCCTCAATTTCTTTAGTCATCCAGCATTCCCTATACCTACCAGCCTTTCCTTTCACCCGAACAGGAATATACCTTCTCTGGATTCTCATTATCTCATTTCTGAAGGCTTCCCATTTTCCAGCCATCCCTTTACCTGCGAACATCTGCCCCCAATTAGCTTTTGAAAGTTCTTGCCTAATACCATCAAAATTGGCCTTTCTCCAATTTAGAACTTCAACTTTTAGAATTGGTCTATCCTTTTCCATTATTATTTTAAATCTAGTAGAATTATGGTCGCTAGACCCAAAGTGCTCCCCCACTGACCCCTCAGCCACCTGCCCTGCCTTATTTCCCAAGAGTAGGTCAAGTTTTGCACTGTTTCTAGTAGGTACATCCACATACTGAATCAGAAAATTGTCTTGTACGCACTTAACAAATTCCTCTCCATCTCAACCTTTAACACTATGGCAGTCTCAGTCTATGTTTGGAAAGTTAAAATCCCCTGCCATAACCACCCTATTATTCTTACAGATAGCTGAGATCTCCTTACAAGTTTGTTTCTCAATTTCCCTCTGACTATTAGGGGGTCTATAATACAATCCCAATAAGGTGATCATCCCTTTCTTATTTCTCAGTTCCAACAGGTTTATTTGGAAGCACTGGCTTTCAAAGCACTCCTTCTTCATCAGGTGAAGCAGGACCATAAGACACAGAACTTATAGCAAAAGATTACAGTGATACAATAATACATTATACAAACCTGCATTGTTAAGTCTTTCAACTTTTGGAATGAATTTGCTGGTTTCGGTTCTTTAATATGTAAATCCCAGAACTTCTTCGAGGTCACATTATCAAGATAATTTAAGGTTTTATAACAAAAGGTGACATCTCAACTCAGACAATGCCTTTAAGGTGTGGGTTAGAGACTGTCTGTAGCTCAGTCTTGAGTCAGACTGGTTCTATTTCCAAAGTGGAATTTACAAATATCACAAGGATTGACTGCCTGCACTGACTGCCTGCAGATTCTGCATTTTTTGAGCAAAACAGAATGAATCTGCAAATATAATTCTGCAAATACAAATTCACCTCATAAATTTATATGGGTGTGCAGGAGAGAGAGAGATAGAGTGAGTGTGTGCGTGTGAGTGTTAGTACACATGAGAGTGTGTGTTTGCATGTGTGCAAGCTTGGTAAAGTGTGTGTGTGTGTGATGGGGTATAAGCCAGTGAGGGGGTTGCGCGAGGATGTGAGTGTGGGAGGTGTATGTGTGTGCGTATGAGAGAAAGCTTGTGTATGAGAGGGTCTGCATGAGTGTGTGAGTACATAAGAGTGTGTGTATGTGTGGGAGAGAGTGTATAGTGCAGTGGGGTCAACTGTAGCATGACATAAACCCAAGGTCCCGGTTGAAGCCATGCCTATGGGTACCGAACTTGGCTATCAGCCTCTGCTTAGTCACTCTGCGTTGTTGCCTGTCCCAAAGTCTGCCTTCAAAGATGGTCACCCAAAGGTCTGACTTTGAATGTCCCTGACCACTGAAGTGTTTCCCGACTGAGAGGAAACACTCCTGCCTGGTGATTGTTGTGTGGTGTCCATTCATCTGTTGTCATAGCATCTGCTTGGTCTTGCCAATGTACCATGCTTCAGGGCATTCTTGCCTGAGATAGACAACATAGGCCAGGTCACATGAGCACATGTCACATACCACCCACAATGTATGTAGCAGGTATTCATGTGACTCCGCCTATGTTGTCTATCTTATTCACTGCAAGCAAGGATGCCCCAAGGCATGGTACATTGATGTGACCAAGCAGACGCTATGACAACAGACAAATGGACACTGCACAACAATCACCAGGCAGGAGTGTTCCCTTCCAGTCAGAGAGAACATTTCAGCAGCCCGGAACATTCAGCCTCGGACCTTCAGGTGACCATCCTCCATGGTGGACTTCGGGACAGGTAACAACACAAAGTGGCCAAGCAGAGGCTGATAGCCAAGCTCAGTACCCATGAGGATGGCCTCAACTGGGACCTTGGGTACATGTCATCGTACAGGTGACCCTACTGCACTTTCCCCTCTCTCACACACACTCTTACATACTCACACTCACGCAGACCGTCTCTCATACACAAGCTCTCTCTCATATGCACACACATACACTTGCAACACTCACCCTCTCACAGCTCTCTCTCATACTCACACACACACTTTAGCAAGCTTGCACACATGCAAACACATACTCTCTCATGTGTACTAACACTCACATGCAGACACTCACTCTGTCTCTCTCTCTCCTGCACATGCACACACATATAAGTTTGTGGGTGAATTTGTATTTGCAGAATTATATTTGCAGATTCATTCTATTTTGCTCAAAAATGCAAAATCTGGAAGCAGTCAATGCAGGCAGTCAATCCATATAGTACTTGTAAATTCCACTTTGGAAATAGATCCAGCCTGACTCAAGACTGAGGTACAGACAGTCTCTAACCCACACCTTTAAGGCATTGTTTGAGTTGGGATGTCACCTTTTGTCATAAAACCTTAAATTATCTCTAGAATGTGACTTAGAAGTTCTGGGGCTTACCTGATAAAGAACGGAAACCAGCAAATCCATTCTAAAAGATGAAAGACTCAACAATCTAGATTTGTTCAATGTATTATTGTATCACTGTAATCTTTTGCTATAAATTCTGTGTCTTATGATCCTGCTCCACAGCTACCTGATGAAGGAGCAGCACTCTGAAAGGTAGTGCTTGCAAATAAATCTGTTGGGACTATAACCTGGTGTTGTGTGATATTTTAACTAAAAAATGTTATATCGAGTTCTATCTCCGAATATTTAGCATCAATTCGTTTTTAAAACGTTATTGCAGGGGGATCCAAGATGGCGGCGACCCAGCAAGTCTGAGTCTATAGTGCCCCTCCCAAGACTTGGGCAAAATGGGTCACCCGCCTCCACCACACTTACCAAATAATTCAAAATAGTTTTTACTTAATGTAATTTGTTGCTCAGTACTAAATTTAAACAGTCTAGTCTCCTGTAAAAATGACTAGGGGGAAAGGAGCCCGCAGCTCTCAGCAGGCAGGGGCCCCTCCTCCACCCTCCCCAGCTGCAGCAGAGGCACCGCAGCCGCCCCGGGGGACTTACCTACGGTGGCGAGCCTCGTGGAAATAATCTCTAAACTCGATGTGAAGATCGACGCCTTCATCAAAGAGTCCCGGAGCAGATGGGACTCACTCTCGGCCGCTCTGCAAAAGCACGACCGAGACATCAAGGAAATTGAGCGCCGAGTCGGAGGGACGGAGCTAAAGGCCGCGACTTCCGAGACTATAGCAGAATTGGCCGTGGATCGGGTCCGGTCTTGAACAGCGAGTCCGGACCTTAGAGAAACATATCGACGACCTTGATTCTCGAGGCCATCGAAAAAATATTCGTTTGCCGGCCTTCCCGAATGGGAAGAGGAAGGCCAGCTTACAGTGTTCCTCGAGCAGTGGCATCTGCTGTTAAATCTGGAGGCTGGATCAGGATGGGTAAGGGTGGAATGGGCCTACCGGGTTGCAATACGTGGGCCCAGCTCGAACCAGTGCCCCCTGCCCGGTCCTGTTCCAGCTGCAGAGCTATAAGGAGAGGCAGATGCTTTTAGAAGCTTCCAGAAATCTTGGGAAAGATCCCCAAACCATGATTTATAAAGGATCCAAGATTATATTATTCCAGGACTTTTCCCCAGCTCTGGTCCGAAAGAGGAAGGCGTTTGATGAAGCGAAGAAGTGTTTAAGGGACTTAAATATTCAGTACTCCTTACGCTACCCAGCGACGCTATGCTTTAACCATGAAGGGTCCGTGTATAACTTTGGATCGCCGGAAAAGACCAAGGAATTTTTGGACTCTCTTAGATAAATTGTAAGAGTAAATTGATGTTGTTTTGCTCTCACCCCCAGTCCGGTTTGCATCCCTTTTTTTTATATTAATCCCTTTTTTTGTACCTTACTGTTTAATATTATCTTCGGGGGGTGGGGAGAGGGATTTATTTATTTGTTCTCTACTTAGCAATTTTCTCCCCCTTTTTTATATATATATAGGCCGAGGGGTCTAGTTAATGTTGGTGGGAGGAGATGGTTACCTTATCCTATTTTATTTCTGTCTTTAGGAGCGGGGTTGTTTTCCCCTGTTATTTTGTATTATTATATTTAATTATTACTGTTGAGCTGTAATTTTATAGTTATATACATTTATACATGGTATTAACATACTAAATATATCCAGGTGTTGGTGTGGGTGGGTGGGGTGGGGGGGGGGGTAGGGTGCTCACTGTTAACTCTAGCTCTGTAGTATATTTGAATTTTCTTCATCCTATCGAGGGGCGCCTGGGTCAAGGGTGGAGCACTGGTTGGGAGAGGATATGATGGACTTTTGGAAAGGAAGTGATACCCCCTGGGAACAAGGGGTAAAATCTCTATTTAAATACTTTTTTTTTATTTAGAGATAGTTTTTTTATTATGTTGATGTGAGTGTATTAAAGAGCCTTTATTTTTGTGAATTTTATATGCTCTATGCTCGGGACGTTCTGGATAGGGTTTCCCCTCCTGAGGGGTCTCGGATTTGCCCAGATGATTATGGTTGATCAGTCGGTTAAGTGGTGTACCTGGAATGTCAAGGGGAGTAATTCGCCAGTCAAAAGGAAGAAAATATTATCAAACCTCAAGAAAGAAAGGATTGATATAGCTCTCCTACAGGAGACACACTTATTAGATTAAGAACACTTGAAATTACGACAGGGTGGTTTTGATTAGGCCTTTTTCTCTTCTTTCAGCTCAAAAAGCAGGGGAGCTGTTACTCTTATTCGGAAAAATTTCCCTTTCAAAATCCTAAATCAGATAAAAGATGAATCTGGACAATATATTCTGATTAAAGCCCTTAGAAATGGAGAGGAATATGGGATCTTAAATTTGTTTTGTCTCCCAGCATATCCTTTTAAATTTATAACGGAAGCCTTCTCAAAATTGATGGCTCTCGGTGCTCGTCATACAATTATAGGGGGAGATTTTAATTGTATTATGGATCCGGAAATAGATAGGATTCCCAAGAGTACTACAGTAGTATCACCCAGATCTAGACAATTGGTGGATCTGAATAAAGAATTAGGATTAGTAGATGTATGGAGATGCCTTCATCCACAGGGCAGAGATTTTTCTTTTTACTCCAATCCACATAAATGTCACACCAGAATCGATATGTTTTTGCCCCCTCGATTTTTAAAAATTCCATATCATCCTGTAAAATAGGCAGTATAGCAATTTCCGTTCACGCTGCTATATATATGGAAATCAAGGCGAGGAACAATGAGACATCCCCCCCGGCATTGGCGTATGGACCCCTTCCTGATGAAAGATAGTAAATTTTTAAAGTACTTCTCTCAAGAATTTTAAACTTTTTTAGAAATTAATTCAGGTACGGCTAGCAACCCATCAATGATGTGGGAGACCATCAAAGCTTACGCGCAAGGTTTGATCATCTCATACTCAGCAACCCAGAAAAAATTAAAGGGAGAACAACAGCGTCTGCTCGAAGCTCGCTTCAAAGCGGCTGAAACAGCATACGCTGACAGACGTTCTATTATCAAATTACAAAGGATTACGGCCCTTAGGACAGCTCTAAACACTACGCTTACCCAAATGGCTAAGAGGGAAATATTATTTGCAAAACAAAAGTTATATGAATTTGGCAATAAACCTGGTAGATACTTAGCATTTCTCGCAAAGAAAAAGAAGGCCCCTCAAACTATCACGTCTATCAAGGAAAGTACGGGTATTCTGACTCATGATCATAAAAGGATTAACGCAATCTTTAGAAAATTTTATTCTGATTTATATAAATCACAGGATTGCAAAGACGGGACTAGGAGGATGCAGTCATTTTTTAAAAACCTGACCTTTCCAGACCTAACTCCGGAACAGGTATCGGTCTTGAATGTTCCCCTAACAATCAAAGAAATACTTGACGCAATCAGGCAACTTCAGAGCGGTAAGGCGTCTGGCCCTGATGGCTTTCAAGCAGAATTTTATAAAGAATTTACAGGAATATTGGCTGGTCCACTTATGGACATGTATAACTACTCATACAGTCAGGGCTGTCTCCCGCCTTTGCTGAAAGAGGCAAATATCTCTCTTATCCTCAAAAAAGGAAAGGACCCAGAAGGTTGTGCTGGAAAACAGATTCTGGAAGAGCACAGCAGATCAGGCAGCATCTGAGGAGCAGTAAAATCAACGTTTTGGGCAAAAGCCCTTCATCAGGAATACAGGCAGAGAGACTGAAGGGTGGAGAGATAAGTGAGAGGAGGGTGGGGGTGGGGAGAAAGTCGATTCTTGTAGAGAGAGAAGGAAAACTTCTTCAAGGCAGGCATACTTGCAAGAGGATTCGCAGTAGGGTTAAAATCAACTAGGTAAAAACAATGACTGCAGATGCTGGAAACCAGATTCTGGATTAGTGGTGCTGGAAGAGCACAGCAGTTCAGGCAGCTGCTCCTCGGATGCTGCCTGAACTGCTGTGCTCTTCCAGCACCACTAATCCAGAACCAGAAGATTGCGCGTCATACAGACCAATATCCTTGCTAAATGTAGATTTTAAAATCCTCTCTAAAATGTTAGCATTGAGGCTAGAAAGGGTATTGCCACATATCATAAAGGAGGATCAGACAGGGTTTATTAAGGGCTGTAGATCATCCAATAATGTTAGAAGGGTTTTGAATGTGATTCAAGCCTGCCATCAGGGAAAGATACCAGGAGTAGTAGTCTCATTAGATATGGAAAAGGCATTCGTTAGGATTGAATGGTCATATTTATTTTACACATTAGAAAGGTTTGGCGTTGGAAAGGTGTTTACCAAATGGGTCTCAACACTGTATAGTGATCCCAAAGCAGTTGTAATTACCAATGGATTAGACTCGGATAGCTTCAGTGTGGATAGGGACTGCCGTCAGGGATGTCCTCTTTCGCCATTGCTATTTATGCTAATAATTGAGCCACTAGCAGAAGCTATACGGGCTGACCCTAATATAACGGCCCCGAGGATTGGTACAGGTAAACATAAAATTACCCTTTATGCAGATGATGTTCTTCTATTTCTCAGTAATCCTCTGATGTCCGTACCTCGCCTAATCAAAGTTATTAATACATTTAGTGTATTTTCAGGCTATAAAATTAATTTCTCAAAATCGGAGGCTATGCCAATGGGTGGCCTTGCTAGTATATCCCACTTAGTGGACGGATCCCACTTTCCCTTTTGGTGGTCCCTGGAGGGTTTCTTATATTTAGGCATTTTTATTACCCCAGTATTTGGTCAGTTATAAAAGGCTAACTTTGTGCATTTACTGGAAAGGATAAGGTAGGACCTCCAGCGATGGGGAGACCTTCCAATTTCCTGTTGAGGTAGAATAGCACTAATTAAAATGAATGTCCTGCCCTGTCTCCTATACCCTATGAGAATGCTTCCGGTGATGCTGCCGAGGCTGGCACTACGTAGATTATATGGCTGGTTGGGTTCCTTTATCTGGAATCATAGATGGCCCCTCATTAAGCTGAAGAAGCTACAGCTTCCACAGGCAAGGGAAGGATTGGATTTCCCAGATTTCAGGAAATATCAGTTAAGTTCCCTATTAAGTTACATAGGTTTTGTCTGACCCACAATCAATCTGGCTGGACATCAAGGCTTCTCAAGTAAAATGCCCACTGATTAACCTCTTATTTTCAGACAAGAGGAAATCCATCACGGATCACTGTAAAAACCCTATAATACTAAACACAATTAAAGCTTGGAATATAATGCGGCAAAATGAGGGCAACTCACATAAAACATCCCCCTATGCTCCGATAGTGGGAGCATGAGGATTTCAACCGGGGCTTACAGATGCCACTTTCAAACTCTGGAGATCCAGGGGTATCTCATGTTTAAGGGGTCTGTTTAAAGGAAGGGTCCTGATGTCTTTTGAACAGCTGCGTCAGAAATTTGGATTACCTAATGGAGACCTCTTTCGATACTTCCAAATTCGAGATTACATACAGAAGAAGACTAGTTATTAGCTAGTCTTTATAAATCAGATAGATAGCATAGAGTGCTTTGACCAATGGGGGTATCTTCCGTCAGCACTATTTCTCATTTATTACATGATGAAATATCGGGAGATATGGACAATCTGCTTAAAACATGGGATCAGGATTTGGGACTGGAAATCCTGAACTTACCCTCCCTGGATATGCACGGGAAGAGATTATTTTCTATTCTCTCTTTCTGTGCAAAGAAAAATATTTTGGTAAACTGGGTGGCTGAGGACCCCCCCCCTGGACTTTCGAATTGGCACAGATTAATCATGGAATGTATTCTCCTTGACTTCCTTACAAATATAGTGCACCAAAAGACCGCATTATTCCATAATATATGGCAGCCCTTCTTGAATTATATAGATACAGATATTTTGGCCATCCTAACAAGGGCTTTTATTTAATTGAGATGGCGAACCTGGCTGGTCCAGGGCCTCCTGGGAGAGGAATCCCGCACGAGTATGGGTTTTGTTATGATTTGATGTCAATACATTCCGAGCATGTATCTCACTACTCAATTTCTGTGTTGTCTGTCAGGTTTTTTTTCTCTTCTTTGAATAATGTAAGAGACTTAATTATACACTCTGGTTAGTTGTAGGTTAGATTAGTAGTTAGTTGAGTTTTGTTCTTTTGTTCTATCTTTTTTTATTTGATAAATTTTGGTTATTATTTATTTAAGATTTAATTGTATATCAATGTTTATACTTGGGTTTTTTTATTTGTAAACTTGTAAAAATGTTCAATTTTCAATAAAAATATCTATTAAAAAAAACGTTATTGCGTAACACGGTAAAGCCTGACTTTTGTGACTGATCAGTGTTTATCAGTGTTAACTTCAGACATACCCAGACTTGCTCGATCGTGTAACGCTGAATACTGCCTGCCACTCCCACGGCTACTAGAATAACCCTGCATCTGTTTGCCATCAAGCTGACACTCCCTTTTCGTTGCCATGGTCCCCAACTACATGCCCTGAGGGCTGAAATTCATACAAAATCTTCACGTTTTACGTTAAGGGAGTTTTGCAACTTACTCAGATTGAAAGAAAAGTGTTCACTCCCAGTCTCACAGCGGGAGAGGGGAAACATCTGTATATTGAACAGATTGTTCACTTTCGTTTTGTTAAATAAATGATAAGGTATATGCGCCTGGCTTTCATTATTCTCATTTCACTACATGATTCATACTTTTGAAGATGAACTTAAAATGCCTGTTCTATAGACTGATTGCTTCCTCAGTAGTTGAAGTTCAGTTCACTTCACTTGTTTCTTGAAGAACTGATAACAGACAAAACTCATGCCCACCCAGAGCAAATCTTCACCATTTCTGTGCTCTGTCCCCGTAAAATGATAATACTGAAGACAGAATTAAAATCCACACAGGAACATCTGTTTCGACTTCAATTATTAACTACAACAGGAGGTCCACCCAATGAGAATGCAGATGTCCCAGGCTTTCGAAGGGAAAATGTTTGTTGTGTTTTAACTGGCTGTGCGAGCTCAGCATAGTTACCGTTGCCAACTTATGTTTCAAATTCAAGTAAATTCACGAACAAGTTGTCGCCAGGGTAACGCACTTTGTTCAGCAGTTTATTGTATTTGCATGTAGAGGGCACTGCAATTTCGCAACTGCTGATTCACCGATATCACAGCCTTGGGTGTAATGCAGAATAATTATTGTGGTTTTTCAATAAGTACCGAGGAAGCAAAGTGGAAACACGTTTGTAAAAGTGCCACTTGTACATGTAAGTTCTCCCAGAAGCCAAGTTTAGCAATCTCTCAGGATGTTCTGCTTTCCAATAAACCTGTAGACATCGAACGTGACAAATGGCTGCCACTATACACTGCAACTCCACAACCCAGCTGGGCTCTGACTCCAATCTCACCTTCCCCATCTGCAGAAAATAAACAGGACTAAAATTCTAGAGTCTGACAACCCTGTGTCCGTGAATCTCAGCCATTGAGGCTCAGAGACCGAAGAACCACTGATAACATCTCCCACTACCACGTATTTCAACTGAAAAATAATAGAAAGTGAAAATAAAATGGGCAGTTTCAACTGCTAAAGGCAATTAAAAGCGAATTTGCCGCTAATTTAATCAGAATTATGGATTCGAAGAGGTTCCCTGCTATTGTTGACATTAATCAACTTTTTTTTATTTGGAGATGTCGGTGTTGGACTGTGGTGGACAAAGTTAAAAATCAAAAAAACACCAGGTTACAGTCCAACAGGTTTATTTGGAGGCACCAATTTTCGGAGCACCGCTCCTTCATCAGGTGGTTGGCATATCTTGTACATTACAATATATCAGTGATTCTATTTCAAAAGCACTCTATTGAGTATGACGAACGATGTAATGTCTCGAGTATGTGAGAGGCGCTGAGGCAATTAATCTTTCTTAAATATCTGCTTTCTGAGTTTCATATGCACTCTGGGCATCATATATTTGAACCAGGTGTATTTTTGGTCTGTACTAGTCTATGATTGGAATTTCTTATTACTATAAGATGTAGGAGGAGAAGTAGGCTATTCTGCCCATCAAATCTGTTTCACCATTGGCTGATCTGATTACTGTTATTTGTAAACACACAGTAGCTGTTAATGATAGTTTCCAAGAGCTTCCACTTGGAGCTGGAAAAGATAGATTTTGCTCAGGTTGACAAGGTCAATTAATGTGGCTTTTAGTTTGACTCTTAGTCATAGAGTCATTCTTCAATGACTGAGCATATAATATCTTAACTGGTTCAACGTTTAAACCTGCATTTTGAACCATAAAAGGATTTCAGGTCAGTTCTTCAAATATTGAAACAAAACGCTGGAAATACTCAACAGATCAGGCAGCATCTGTGGATGGAAAATCATAAAGGTCATGAGTTTTTGAGGAGTCTTGCTGAGTCGTTTGAATTTTATGCATTTAGTACACACCAGTGCTGCTCTGTATTGGCAGCAGAAGGAGCCAATGTTGTAGGTTTCAGATGGAGTGTCAATCAATGGGCTGCTTCATCCTGGATGAATTCCACAGAGTAGTTGGAGCTGTGTTCATCCAGGCAGTTTCACATCACACTCCTGATGTGGGGGTCTTGTAGATGATGGACAAGCTATAGACAGCCAGGAGGTAAAAACCTCATAGTCCGGGAACCCCGCACTGCCCGGTTCTACCTCCTTCCCAACATCCACAAGCCTGACCACCCTGGCCGACCCATTGTCTCAGCATGCTCCTGCCCCACTGAACTCATCTCTACCTATCTCGACACTGTCCTATTCCCCCCTCGTCCAGGAACTCCCCACATACGTTCGAGACACCACCCACGCCCTCCACCTCCTCCAAGACTTCCGTTTCCCCGGCCCCCAACGCCTCATCTTCACCATGGATATCCAATCCCTCTCCACCTCCATCTGCCATAACCAGGGCCTCCAAGCCCTCCGTTTTTCCTCTCCAGACGTTCCCAACAGTACCCCTCCACCGACACTCTCATTCGTTTGGCCGAACTGGTCCTCACCCTTAACAATTTCTCCTTTGAATCCTCCCACTTCCTCCAGACCAAAGGGGTAGCCATGGGCACATGTATGGGCCCCAGCTATGCCTGTCTCTTTGTTGGCTACGTAGAGCAGTTGATCTTCCGTAATTACACCGGCACCACTCCCCACCTCTTCCTCCGCTACATTGATGACTGCATTGGCGCCACCTCGTGCTCCCGCGAGGAGGTTGAGCAATTCATCAACTTCACCAACACATTCCACCCTGACCTTAAATTTACCTGGACCATCTCTGACACCTCCCTCCCCTTCCTGGACCTCTCCATCTCCATCAGTGACGACCGACTTGACACTGACATTTTCTACAAACCCACCGACTCCCACAGCTACCTGGATTACACCTCTTCCCACCCTACCTCTTGCAAAAATGCCATCCTGTATTCCCAATTCCTCTGCCTCCGCCGTATCTGCTCCCAGGAGGAGCAGTTCCACCATAGAACACACCAGATGGCCTCCTTCTTTAGAGACCACAATTTCCCTTCCCACGTGGTTAAAGATGCCCTCCAACGCATCTCGTCCACATCCCGCACCTCCGCCCTCAGACCCCACCCCTCCAGCCGTAACAAGGACAGAACGCCCCTGGTGCTCACCTTCCACCCTACCAACCTTCGCATAAACCAAATCATCCGCCGACATTTCCGCCACCTCCAAACAGATCCCACCACCAGGGATATATTTCCCTCCCCACCCCTCTCCGCCTTCCGCAAAGACCGTTCCCTCCTTGACTACCTGGTCAGGTCCACGCCCCCCTACAACCCACCCTCCCATCCTGACACTTTCCCCTGCCACCGCAGGAACTGTAAAACCTGTGCCCACACCTCCTCCCTCACCTCCATCCAAGGCCCTAAAGGAGCCTTCCACATCCATCAAAGTTTTACCTGCACATCCTCCAATATCATTTATTGTATCCGTTGCTCCCGATGCGGTCTCCTCTACATTGGGGAGACTGGGCGCCTCCTAGCAGAGCGCTTTAGGGAACATCTCTGAGACACCTGAACCAATCAACCAAACCGCCCCGTGGCTCAACATTTCAACTCCCCCTCCCACTCTGCCGAGGATATGGAGGTGCTGGGCCTCCTCCACCACCGCTCCCTCACCACCAGACGCATGGAAGAAGAATGCCTCATCTTCTGCCTCGGAACACTTCAACCCCAGGGTATCAATGTGGATTTCAACAGCTTCCTCATTTCCCCTTCCCCCACCTCATCCTAGTTTCTAACCTCCAGCAACACTGTCCCCCTTGACTTGTCCGGACTTGTCCGACCTGCCCAGCTCCTTTTCCACCTATCCACTCCACCCTCTCCTCCCTGACCTATCACCTTCATCTCCTCCCCCACTGACCTATTGTACTCTATGCTACTCTATCCCCACCCCCACCCTCCTCTAGCTTATCTCTCCACGCTTCAGGCTCTCTGCCTTTATTCCTGATGAAGGGCTTTTGCCCGAAACGTCGATTTCGAAGCTCTCGGATGCTGCCTGAACTGCTGTGCTCTTCCAGCACCACTGATCCAGAATATAGACAGCCAGGAGGTGAGTTGGTCATCACAGAATTCCCAACCTCTGATTCGCTATTGTGGTTGTTGTATTTGTATGGCTGATTCAATTCAGTTTCTGGTATGTTGTATTCCCCAGAATGTTGATAATTGGGAATTCAGCTTTGGAACATTAAGGAGAGATGGTTAGATGCTCCTGCTCTGAGGCCTTTTGTACCTGCCTGAACATTGCATGGATTTTGGTCATATCTTTTTGAACATGGACACAGGTCTTGTTGCACATGGACACAGACTGCTTCAGTATCTGAGGCTTCAGTATCTGACAGGAGGAGGGTCAGTAATGAAGCAGCTGCAAATGACTGGGCCTAGAACACTTGCCTGAGGAACTCCTGCAGAGATGTCTGGGAATGAGTTGATTAACCTCCAAAACCAATAACCTTCATCTTCTGCCTGGTAGGATGCCAAACAATGAAGAGTTTCCCCCTGATTCCCATTGACACTAGTTTTGCAATGGTTCCTTGATACCACATTCAATCAAATGATTTGACAAAGCCAGGCACTCTAACCTTAGCTCTGGCATTCAACTCTTTTGTCCATGTTTGAACCAAGACTGTAATGAGGGCAGAAACTGAATGGCTGTAGCAGAACCCAAATTGAGCGTCAGTGAGCAGTTTAATGCTGAAAAGCTGCCACTTAGTAACAACCCCTTCCTTCACTTTACTGAAGATCGAGTGTAGATTGATGGGGTGATAGTTGACCGAATTATATTTGTTCTGCTTTTTGTGTACAGGAGTTATCCTATTGTCAGGTAAACACCAGTATCATAACTGCACTGGAATGGTTTGTTTAAGGGTATGGCTTGTTCTGGAACACAAATGCTGACCTGCCTTAAACTTTGAGTTGCCCCCTTCTCAATTACAATCCCCTCTGCATTGCAGTGTGCTGCCTCCAATCCCCATTATTAGCTTCCCCAGCTCCAGCAGAAATGGCCCCTAATAATCCCTTCTTGACTTTTAGTGGATGGACATGCAAGATTGATGATAGACCACCCTCTTGAGAGAGTTTGACCTGAACGATGAGTGACCAGAGCCCTGATTGATCTCTGGTCTGTCTTCCCATGACTCCCTGCATTGGTTGCACTGAACCCACAGAACAGACTGTGACCCATTCTCTGCACGGTCGAGGTATGGAACCCCTTACCACCTAAGCATTTAACTGACTGTGCCCAAACTGACATCCGATGCTGACTTTTACTTTCTCTGTTGGAAGCCTCTGACTGAAAGGTGTCCCCTTCAGATTGACTGAGGACTATCCATAGGCTTTGTGATGTGGCTACTGTATCCCAATCTTGAGCCATACTGATTCTATTTCCAAAGTAGGAATTTATAAAATGTTACATGGATTGACTGCTTGCATTCACTGCCTGCAGATTGTGTGCTTTTTCAACAAAATAGATACAGACAGAATCTAAGCTCACACCTTTAATGCATTGTCTGAGCTGAGATGTCACTTTTTTTAGATAAAACCTTAAGTTATTTCGAGAATGTGACTAAAAAGAAGTTCTAGGATTTACATATTAATGAACCAAAACCTGCAACCCATTCTAAAAGATGAAAGACTTAACAGCAATCTTGATTTGTTCAATATATTGTTTCAGTTGCATCATACTGAGACCTTTTGTAATAAATTCTGTGTCTTATTATCCTGCTGTACAGCTACCTGATGAAGGAGCAGCGCTACAAAAGCTAGTGCTTCCAAATAAACCTCTTGGACCATAACCTGGTGCTGTGTGATTTTTAACTTTGTCCACCCCAGTCCGACACCGGCACCTCCAGATCATTTTATTCCATTATTTCAAAACAACAGGCGTCCTTCATCACATTAACCTTCAGACAACTGAATTTGACCTGAAATCTATTAAATACAACAAATTTAAATGGATATTATTCTAACATGCTTTTTTAAAAAAGGAAGAAACTGCATTTATCTTTCTTAATGCATCAGCCATTCTAAAGGATATCACAACCAATGGATTAGATTAGATTAGACAATAGACAATAGACAATAGGTGCAGGAGTAGGCCATTTAGCCCTTCGAGCCTGCACCGCCATTCAATATAATCATGGCTGATCATTCCTAATCAGTATCCTGTTCCTGCCTTATCTCCATAACCCTTGATTCCACTATCTTTGAGAGCTCTATCCAACTCTTTCTTAAATGAATCCAGAGAGTGGGCCTCCACTGCCCTCTGGGGCAGAGCATTCCACACAGCCACCACTCTCTGGGTGAAGAAGTTTCTCCTGAGCTCTGTCCTAAATGGTCTACCCCGTATTTTTAAGCTGTGTCCTCTGGTTCGGCACTCACCCATCAGTGGAAATATGTTTACTACTGCCAGAGTGTCCAATCCTTTCATAATCTTATACGTCTCAATCAGATCCCCTCTCAATCTTCGAAACTCAAGGGTATACAAGCCCAGTCGCTTCAGGATTTCAGTGTAAGGTAATCCTGCCATTCCAGGAACTGACCTCGTGAACCTACGCTGCACTCCCTCAATAGCCAGAATGTCTTTTCTCAAACTTGGAGACCAGAACTGCACACAGTACTCCAGGTGTGGTCTCACCAGGGCCCTATACAGCTGCGAGAGGCACCTCTTTGCTTCTATACTCAATTCCTCTTGTTATGAAGGCCAGCATGCTATTAGCCTTCTTCACTACCTGCTGTACCTGCATGCTTGCCTTCATTGACTGGTGTACAAGAACACCCAGATCTCTCTGTACTGCCCCTTTACATAAATTGATTCCATTGAGGTAGTAGTCTGCCTTCCTGTTCTTCCTACCAAAGTGGATAACCATGCATTTATCCACATTAAACTGCATCTGCCATGCATCTTCCCACTCACCTAACTTGTCCAGGTCACCCTGTAATCTCCTAACATCCTCATCACATTTCACCCTGCCACCCAGCTTTGTATCATCAGCAAATTTGCTAATGTTATTGCTGATACCATCTTCTATATCATTAACATATATTGTAAAAAGCTGCGGTCCCAGCACGGATCCCTGCGGTATCCCACTGGTCACTGCCTGCCATTCCGAAATGGAGCCGTTTATCACTACCCTTTGTTTCCTATTCGCCAACAAATTTTCAATCCAATCTAGTACTTTGCCCCCAATACCATGCGCCCTAATTTTACTCACTAACCTCCTGTGTGGGACTTTATCAAAAGCTTTCTGAAAGTCCAGGTACACTACATCTACTGGATTTCCCTCGTCCAACTGCATAGTTACATCCTCAAAAAATTCAAGAAGATTAGTCAAGCATGATTTCCCCTTCATAAATCCATGCTGACTCTGCCCTATCCTGTTACTACTATCCAGATGTGCAGTAATTTCATCCTTAATAATAGACTCCAGCATCTTTCCCACCACTGAGGTCAGACTAACTGGTCTATAATTTCCTGTTTTCTCTCGCCCACCTTTCTTAAAAAGTGGTATAACATTAGCCACCCTCCAATCCTCAGGAACCGACCCCGAATCTATTGAACTCTGGAAAATAATCACCAACGCATCCACGATTTCCCGAGCCACCTCCTTCAGTATCCTGGGATGCAGACCATCAGGCCCCGGAGACTTATCAACCTTCAGACCTAACAGTCTCTCCAACACCAAATCCTGGCAAATATAAATTCCCTTCAGTTCAGGTCCTTCAGCCACTGTTACCTCAGGGAGATTGCTTGTGTCTTCCCCAGTGAACACAGATCGGAAGTACCCATTTAATTCCTCTGCCATTTCTTTGTTCCTAGTAATATATTCCCCTGTTTCTGTCTTCAAGGGCCCAATTTTTGTCCTAACCATTTTTTTCCCTTGCACATACCTAAAAAAGCTTTTACTATCCTCCTTAATATTCTTGGCCAGTTTACCTTCGTACCTCATTTTTCCTCTGCGTATTTCCTTCTTAGTAATCCTCTGTTGCTCTTTAAAAGCTTCCCAGTCCTCAGTGTTCCCACTTATCTTAGCTATGTTATACTTTTTCTCTTTTAACTTTATATGTTTCTTTACTTCCCTCGTCAGCCACGGCCTCCCATGCCTCCTCCTGGGATCTTTCTTCTTTTTAGGAATGAACTGATCCTGCAACTTCTGTATTATACACAGAAATATCCGCCACTGTTCCTCCACGGTCATCCCTGCTAAGGTATTGCACCATTGAACTTTGGCCAGCTCCTCCCTCATAGCTCCATAGTTCCCTTTATTCAACAGAAGTACTGTCACTTCCGACTGTACCCTCTCCCTCTCAAATTGCAGATTAGATTCCCTATAGTATGGAAACAAGCCCTTCGGCCTAACAAGTCCACGCCAACCCTCCACAGAGCACCCCACCCATTCTCCTACATTTACCCCTAACACTACGGGCAATTTAGCATGGCCAATTCACCTAACCTGCACATCTTTGGACTGTGGGAGGAAACCGGAGTACCCGGAGGAAACCCACGCAGACACAGGGACAATGTGCAAACTCCACACAGTCACCCGTGGCTGGAATTGAACCTGGGACCTTGGTGCTGTGAGGCAACAGTGCTAACCACTGAGCCACCAAAAACATTGCGGGTGCTGGAAATCAGAAACAAAAAATGGAAATTACAGGAAAACGTCAGGGCTGACAGGTTACTTTTATAGTTTAATCCCACTGATTGTGTTATATATTATTGTGCAAACAGTGACTGACCATAACATAGATTTTGGGTTGTTTGAAACTGTTGGTAGGCATAGAATCTTGTTATTTGCTTTTGAATAATTTCAGGAAAGTTTGTAGCCATGAAAGGTTCCTGGTTTAACATAACTTCTGACAATGCATCTAACTCTAGGTAGTTTAATGAGTCCGATGAAATATTATTGTACATTATGGCCTCAGGCCTATTATGCAATCTAAACAAGCTAACCCCTGGTTTACAGGGGAAAAAAATTGACATAACTTGATAAACCTGTTTCTTCTAAGTTGAAATGTTTGACTTGTTTCTGCTGTCTAAATTATCCTTTTTTCCTAAAAGAAAAGGTTTAAAATTGAAAGAAACCAATTAATAAAGCCGCACATGTGTAGGTGACATTCCATGTGTTTTATGCCTCATAGAAGTTTCACAGTCAAATGTAATTGTGAGAGATGTACATTTGATTTGCATTATCCCTGGTTAAACTTATATGTCTGACAATCTTGTTCCAGTGCATTAGTCCTTCTAAGGTCATTAAAATAGCAACTGAAGACACTGGAAGTGCATCAGAGCCTGTACGATTTATATTAAACCATAAGATACAGGAACAAGAGTAGGCCATCAGTCCCTCAAGCATTCTCTGCCATTCGATAGGACCATAGCTGATTTGGAGCTCTTCATATTCACTGCCCTGCATATTCCTCAAAACCTGTGAGTCTACAATTGATCAAGAATCTATCTCATTCTTAAGTCTGCCCCACAGCTCACTGTGGTAAGGAGCTCCAAAGACTCTCAACCCTCTGAGAGAAGAAATTCCTTATGCTCATCTTAAATTAGCACCATTTTTATTCTGAGACTATGCCCTCTGGTCCTAGATTCTTCCACAAGGGGAAACCTCCTCTCAGTATTTAACCTGTCAAATCCTTTAAGAATCCTATATGTTTCAATGACATCATCATCTCTCATTCATCGAAATTCCAGTGAGTAGAGTCCCAACCTGTTTACCCTTTGCTCATAAGGCAATCCCTCCATACCGGAGACCATCCTAATAAATCTTCTCTGAACTGCCTCCAATGAAATAATATCTTCCCTTAAATATGGAGACCAAAACTGCTCACAGTACTCCAGATGTGGTCTCACCAGCACCTTGTACAGTTACAGTAAGACTTCCCTACTCTCTACTCCAACCCCCCTTGAAATAAGAGCCACCATTCCACTCATCTTCCTGATTACCTGCTGCAACTGTGTGCTCACTTTCTGTGTTTCATGTATAGATACCCTCAAGTCGCTTTGTGTTGCAGCTTTCTGCAGTTTTTCTTCCATTATAAACAATCTGATTATTGTTCTTCCTTCCAAAATGAAAATTTTTGTGTTTTCCCATATTATACTCCATGTGCCAACTTTTCGCGCACTTATTTAGCCAACCAAAACCTTTCTGGAAACGATTTATAACCCCCTTGCATTACCGACTCTTACCAGGTTTAACATTATTAAGACAGTCAGAGAATAGATATGATGTCTCATAAAGCTTTTAGATTCTGCAAAATACTGTACACTGCTGTATTGGCTGCTGTTGCTGTTATTTTTTTCTTCTAACAGATTTATTTTAGAGTAGGTCTTCTTTGAAAATCTGGGCATTTGCAGGCAAACTCTTGATATTTCCATGATTTGGAGATGCCGGTGTTGGACTGGGGTGTACAAAGTTAAAAATCACACAACACCAGGTTATAGTCCAACAGGTTTAATTGGAAGCACACTAGCTTTCGGAGCGATGCTCCTTCATCAGGTGATAGTCACCTGACTATCACCTGATGAAGGAGCAGCGCTTCGAAAGCTAGTGTGCTTCCAATTAAACCTGTTGGACTATAACCTGGTGTTGTGTGATTTTTAACTTTGATATTTCCAGCAAGTTATATATAGCCCAATAGGTTATCTTCAAAGTAAAATTGTTATCATACAGAGGGAGGATATCTTGGAACATATCAAATCAGGGCTCATTTTCAGGTGTGACCCATAAGAAGGAACACTATAGAAATTTCTGAGTAATATCCAAAACCATGAACGCTCTCATGACATTCCCTCACACAGCAATGATGACTCTTGCTGTGGCTGGATCCAGTGGTAACTGTTCCAGTCAACCAGTGAGGGGAATATCAGGATCAGAACAGGTTCTCAGTAATGTGAGCAGTTAGTATCCAAGTTATACTGAAAGGACAGTTTAGTGAAGTCCTCCATGCAATGGGATGAGGGGTGATCATGGACGACGTGTCCAGTGTGTACAGTACAAATCACATTGTGCAAACAGGGTAGGAGATTACAAGTTAGTACAATCTTGTTTTCCCCACTCCTTCCGACACCCACATCACCTAATAAGGGCAGCATTACATGTAAGAGCATGTTGGCAAAGACTTTCTGCTCAAGTTGAGAGGACATCAACATCCTGCCCTTGTGCAGCCTATGGGACTTTAGATTGTCGTTGTGAATTGTGACCTGCAGCTGATGTTTTTCAAGCTGCCTGGGATCATCTCTGCTTCACAGAGATGACTGTCCTTCATCTGTAACGAGCAATCACATTAAGATTGCTTGTGACCAGGATTTAAGTTTCGCTGAGATGGATGCGGCATGCGTTTCACCTTTAGCGCAGTTCCCACCTCCATTGCACGTTTGCATTTTGGCTGAGAATCCAGTCAAAGTCAGGATGAGTGTGACCTTGGATAATATCCCCTCCTGAGTAGCCTGTGTCCCATTGGGCACTATCATCTCCCAACCTTAAATATTGAGTGTATTCCTCTCTTCATGGATGTTCTCACCTCTGTATCCTAGCATGCTGCCTTCAAGCCCTACAGTTGACTTCCAAAGCTTCTCTACTATGGCAGTGGCCCCTTACTTTCACTGAACAGAACCTCAGTACAGAACAAGGCCCACTCCACTCTCTGCCTTTTGAGTGACAGCCCTGAATGAGTGACCAGATCACTGATCCCTGTGCAGCTCCTTGACTGACTAACTTCAAGTGCCCAGACTAGCTGCAATGGAATTGCAGGGCTGACTGTGGCCCACAGCCTGAACATGTAGTGATTTAGACCCTCTGATACCGAACACCTCAAGTTGCCAACTGACTGTGATGAGATTGGATGCTGCTCTTGACTGATTGTGTCAGGACCCCCATCCGATGATAGTCTTAATCAAGAATTACTTCACTTAGGCTTTGAGACATGGCCACTTGGTTGAAGCACATGCAACGTGTTTACTGTGTAAGCCCCTGGCACATGCTGCAGGTGTGACATTAACATAGTATGGTGTCGTATAACATTTTTATCCCTTTCACCAAAAGGCCAGGCAGGGTGGACATGCTGCCAAATAGTGGTAGAGTGAGTGCTCACTAAAAAAGCAAGCTTCTTAGCCCTGAAGTACACCTTGTTCTAATGATTGGTGGTGTCTGTCCCTGTACAAAAAATGACCTGGCAGTCAATTACAATGCAAGGTGTCCACGCATTCTCAAGTGCAGTATGGAAGTGGAGATCTGTACTTGCTGTGCGTGAGTTGGAGATTAGATTAGATTCCCTACAGTGTGGAAACAGGTCCTTCAGCCCAACCAGTCCACACTGACACTCTGAAGAGTAACCCACCCAGACCCATTTCCCTCTGACTAATGCACCTAACACTATGGACAATTTAGCATGGCCAATCTATCTAACCTGCACATCTTTGGACTGTGGGAGGAAACCGGAGCACCCGGAGGAAACCCATGCAGACACGGGGACAATGTGTAAACTCCGCACAGACAGTTGCCCAAGGCTGGAATCAAACCCAGGTCCCTGGTGCTGTGAGGCTGCAGTGCTAACCACTGAGCCACCGTGCTGCCTTGAGCCATGATAATGTAGTGAAGCTCAGGTGTGTGGACAGGGACTGCAGGCAGTAGCTCCCCATAGAGTGTGCCCTGAGATGTTGGGGAGAATGAAGACCCAGTAGAGCAAGCGTCAGACTAGACTTTCCTCCTGGGAATCATCTTGTTTCTATAGGAAATTGCATATGCATGAGGTGAGATTAGATATCAGTGAGATGTAAGTTTCATGCAAATAGTCCTGGCACTGCCTGTGAGCAAAGTTCTCATTTGCAGAGGGTGGAAAAGTAGACTTTTCATTTCTTGATGTCAAGAATCTAATTTTTCCAATCTCGCCATATTCTTCCGATCGACTCACCATTCCCCTTGTCATTCAGGAGACATTTCACCCTTCCTGCCTGTACTGTTTGTTTGTGGCCGATGAAACACTGTACATCTCTTCAGTCATGTTTAGGGTTTCTGGTCTGAGCTTTCAGCTGGCTTCTGCTGAGGTGAATGTCCTTAGCGTTGTGTGTAATACCTGGAATTCCAATCCTGCAGTCTTACCATTGCATTGGGCTCTCAGACTGAACTGTCCTCTTAGAGTGAGGGCATTCCATTGCAGAGATTCAGCTTTATCTTTGAAGATTTGACTTTTGGATAATTTTACACAGGTCTGCGAAGTTTATAATGCTGCAGGAAGCAGCGATGTAAAGTGTCAATTATACATTCTTCTAATGCTCTCGCTCAGTTGTCTTGCTTGCATAGTTACAAGCCATTTTTACTCCTTTAGACATTGACAACCTGCTCTAGCTTGTAAAAGATATTATCCAAATCTTCATCGGACACGTTTAGTACCACTGGTGCATTTATCAGGATTGTCATTTGTAAGGCAATTGTTTCTATAGGCAGTATAGGTTTTTTATTTGCCTTCCTTGTTAAACATAGTATGAAAAATCATTCAGCTTCTTACAGTTAAAACACTTTCTCCCCCCTGTTAGAGCTGTTTTCTTTAGTTTTACGTGATAATTTTTAGCAATATTCGGAACTTATCCTTCAACATGGATCTTTGCTCAGTCCACAAATCAAAATTAATCATTAATTTCATTCAGAAGAGTGGGAAGTGAAAAACAAAGCCTTTATTCACTGTGTAGAGAGAATAGACGAATAAAGAACA
The DNA here is from genome assembly GCF_037043375.1 of Chiloscyllium plagiosum. NCBI lineage: Eukaryota > Metazoa > Chordata > Chondrichthyes > Orectolobiformes > Hemiscylliidae > Chiloscyllium > Chiloscyllium plagiosum. The sequence goes on from NW_028270156.1 coordinate 62,272,365, forward strand.
TGATAATATTGGTGCATTTTGCTAAAGGTCAACATTCTCACAAACATTACAAGGTAATTTTTGGTTGGTGGTAATATTCTAGGTCAACAGTGCTCAAAGGGACAAAGCCAACATTTGAGTATGTATTTCTACCTTTTGGTCTGCATCTGAAGGAAGATGCAATGTGAACAATCAAATGGCAGTCTGCTCTCTTGCCAATGGAAAGAAGAAAATGCATTTCAAGACAACAATTCTATAAGTACAAAAGAATGTGTTAAGAAAGATCTTGGAGATGTTGGAGAGAAGGGTACATGATCAAATATTTGGACAATTTCTGGTATGATTCAGCCCAAAGTCTTGTCTTTGATGAGTTTCATGGAAGCTTTCAATCTGTGAGCAATCTAGAATTTTCACCCACGATCTTCCCAACCTCATCTCATTTCCTATGCACCGTACCCACGTGGAAATCCATTCAGAGTTGTAATGGTGTACAGCATGGAAACAGGCCCTTCAGCCCAACTTGCCTATGCTGCCCAGTTTTCACAGTTCAAAACTTCCACTCGCCACAGGCCAGTGCTGGGACCAGCCAGGATCCCTGGTGTTGGCACTGTCTTCAAAGCCCAACAGCGCGCCTGGTCCTTAGCTGCCCTTGCATGGTTTGTTTCATTTGCCTTGGGCATGTGAGACAGAGAGTAATTGACACCCCGCTCTATAGGCAGTACCTGGAGGTCTTGCTAGGTGGGAAGTGGTTATATGCGGCTTCTGCCCATTGAGCATGCCCTGAGATATTGGGGACTGAAGAACATGTGAAGGCACAAGCAGCCAACTGGGGTCACTGGGTTCTGGCTTCGTGTTGGGAATTATCACTGTTTGGTTGTATTGGCCCCAGCTATGACTGTCTCTTTGTTGGCTACATAGAACAGTCGATCTTCTGTAATTACACCGGCACCACTCCCCACCTCTTCCTCCGCTACATTGATGACTGCATTGGCGCCAACTCATGCTCCCGCGAGGAGGTTGAGCAATTCATCAACTTCACCAACACCTTCCACCCTGACCTTAAATTTACCTGGACCATCTCTGACACCTCCCTCCCCTTCCTGGACCTCTCCATCTCCATCAGTGACGACCGACTTGACACTGACATTTTTTACAAACCCACCGACTCCCACAGCTACCTGGATTACACCTCTTCCCACCCTACCTCTTGCAAAAATGCCATCCCATATTCCCAATTCCTCCGCCTCCGCCGTATCTGCTCCCAGGAGGACCAGTTCCACCATAGAACACACCAGATGGCCTCCTTCTTTAGAGACCGCAATTTCCCTTCCCACGTTGTTAAAGATGCCCTCCAACGCATCTCGTCCACATCCCGCACCTCCGCCCTCAGACCCCACTCCTCCAACCGTAACAAGGACAGAACGTCCCTGGTGCTCACCTTCCACCCTACCAACCTTCGCATAAACCAAATCATCTGCCGACATTTCCGCCACTTCCAAATAGGCCCCACCACCAGGGATATATTTCCCTCCCCACCCCTTTCTGCCTTCCGCAAAGACCGTTCCCTCCGTGACTACCTGGTCAGGTCCACGCCTCCCTACAACTCACCCTCCCATCCTGGCACCTTACCCCTGCCACTGCAGGAACTGCAAAACCTGCGCCCACACCTCCTCCCTCACCTCCATCCAAGGCCCTAAAGGAGCCTTCCACATCCATCAAAGGTTTATCTGCACATCCACTAATACCATTTATTGCATCCGTTGCTCCCGATGCGGTCTCCTCTACACTGGGGAGACTGGACGCCTTCTCGCAGAACGCTTTAGATAACATCTCTGGGACACCCGCACCAATCAACCACACTGCCCTGTGGCCCAACATTTCAACTCCCCCTCCCACTCTGCCGAGGACATGGAGGTCCTGGGCCTCCTTCACCGCCGCTCCCTCACCACCAGACACCTGGAGGAAGAACGCCTCATCTTCCGCTTCGGAACACTTCAACCCCAGGGCATCAATGTGGACTTCAACAATTTCCTCATTTCCCCTTCCCCCACCTCACCCTAGTTCCAAACTTCCAGCTCAGCATTGTCCCCATGACTTGTCCTACCTGCCTATCTTCTTTTCCAACTATCCACTCCACCCTCCCCCCTACCCCCCCGACTTATCACCTTCATCCCCTCCCCCACTCACCTATTGTACTCTACGCTACTTTCTCCCCACCCCACCCTCCTCTAGCTTATCTCTCCACGCTTCAGGCTCTCTGCCTGTATTCCTGATGAAGGACTTTTGCCCGAAAAGTCGATTTTGCTGCTCCTCAGATGCTGCCTGAACTGCTGTCCTCTTCCAGCACCACTAATCCAACCACAGTCTGGTTTCTATCCAGTGAGTGAGAGATTGGGAAACTAGACATCAATGAAGTGAGATGATGTAATAATGATGATGTAAATGCAAAGAGGCCTCTCACTGCTCCCCAACATCTCAGCATCTCAACTTGCCATTCAGTATTAGTTAGAAAATAGGATTTAGTGAAAGCAGACTAATCTTACACAATTCTCCTAGCTTTCTTGCCAATGCCTATCATCCAGTGCCTGGGAAAATGTATCAATGGTACTTTAAAATCTTCATTTTTATTACATGCTTTTAACTCACTGCATTCCTTCTCCAGAGCTCTGTTGACTGAAAAATAGAGACCAATGAGCATATTTATACATTATGTTGAAATATGTAGATATCGCAGCTTAATGGATAGTCACATTATTCATCTCTTTTCCTTGATCACAATAACAATTTGCAATTACTTATTGTCTTTAACATGAAGGAATGTTACAGAGTACTTCACAAAAATGTATTCAGACAAACACTGACCAGACATCAAAGAAAGTTGAAGGCAAAAATAGCACTTAAGGAGTATCTTAAAAAGGGAAAGAACAGGGAGATGAAGGGTTTAACAACAATATTCCAGAATTGGAAGTCTCGACAGCTGAAGCTGCCTTTGGATGAAAGAGGTTAAGGAGGGCAGATTTGGAGCAATGCACATTTCACATTGCAACTTGTGTTTCTACCATTATATCCTGGAGTCCCTATTAGTTACAGCCCTATCAGGGTGACATCAACAGTGTGGGTTCAATTCTGCCCGGCTAAGGTTATCATGAAAGACCCTCCTTTTACCTAAGGTGTGGTGACCCTCAGGTTAAACCACCACCAGTTGTCTCTCTGTAATGAGAGTGCAGCCCTACAATCTGGCTGGATTAGGATGATTTTACCCCTAAAGACCTGCACAGTCTTGTTTTCTATTTCTCTACCTCTGAACAGAATTTGATGCCGTGACGTACTTGATTTTTATCTATGTGACATTCCATGAATTAGATTACTAGATTAGATTACCTACAGTGTGGAAACAGGCCCATCTGCCCAACAAGTCCACACCGACCCACCGAAGCACAACCCACCCATTCCCCTACGGGCAATTTAGCATGGCCAATTCATCTGACCTGCACATCTTTGTGACTGTGGGAGGAAACCGAAGCACCCGGAGGAAACCCACGCAGACACGGGGAGAACGTGCAAACGTCCACACAGTCAGTCGCCTGAGTCGGGAATTGAACCCGGGTCTCTGGCGCTGTGAGGCAGCAGTGCTAACCACTGTGCCACCGTGCCGCCCACAAATCTACGTTAACAAATATTTTTATAGAAGTGCTGTGTTTCTGATACTTTCAAGATGTTATGCAAATGAAGATGAGCTCTGAGCCAGTGACAATATCTACAGGTTGATTGTATTCAGGTCTCAGGAATAGAAAATATTTTTGACACGACAGAAAATATTTCCTACTGCCTTTGAGGGACCCCAACAGTAACCTGTGTCAAATTTAAGACTGTAAATTTGAGGTTAGTAATTTTGAAGATTGCTGTCTGTTTTACAGCTGTATCACAGAGTCCAGACCTAGAAGGCATAGATTTAGGGTGAGTGGGGAAAGATTTAAAAGGGACCTAATGGGCAATCTTTTCACACAAAACGTGGTGCAAGTATGGAATGAACTGCCAGAGGAAGTGGTGGAGGCTGGTACAATTACAACATTTAAGAGGCATCTGGATTGGTATATGAATAGGAAGAATTTAGAGGGATATGGGCCAAGTGCTGGCAAATGGGACTAGATTAATTTAGGATATCTGGTCGGCATGGACGAGTTGGTCCGAAGGGTTTGTTTCCGTGCTGTACATCTCGATGACTCGATAGCTTGGCAATTAATTACCTTCTAAATAAACTAATTTCTCATGAGCAATCTATATAAAATGTATGTTTTTTTAAAATCGTTGTTAGAATATAGACATTAGTAAAGGCAGCGTTTGTTGTCCCTTCCTTACTGCCCTTCAGAAAGTAGTCGTGAGCTTTCTCTTGAAGACCTGGTGTTCTTGGGCTGATGTGTAAATAGTGCAAAGACTTTAATGAGAGAAGCAAATTATGTCCACATATAATGTGCAGCTTGGAGAGAAGGCAAGAGATAGTAATGTTCCCAGACATTTGCTGCTCTTGAGTTGAAGTTAGGAGTTTGCGAGGTATTTCACATTGCCACACTTTCGTGTCTGTGAAAGGCAATCTCAGGTTTGAACCATGATTCACCTTTAGTGAATTAATCCACACAGAGAAGCCGTCATGAAAGCCACACCTACAAACTGTCACACAGGATCGTTTTACCTATGCCCTGTTTAAAGTTGTGACGATAGTGTTAGTCACTGCTAAACCCACCCTCATGAGTCACTTATTCACAAATGCAATCATTTCTGGTGCTAAGTTTGGCTTAAAACTGTTAAATTTGCCAAACCATGTTGTATTCTATAACGCTATTTGATAGATCATCAACTGGGTCAAAAAGACAATTTTAACATGAAACTTTTTTGGTTGCTTTTAAAAATCCAGTTGACCATGGAATCATAGAAAGATGTTGTGCAGAAGGAAAGCATTGAGCCCATCATGCAGTGCTCTTTGATAGAGCTATTTAATGAGTCCCACTCCCCTGATAGGACCCATACTCTTCCCATCCTCACACCCCCAAAAGGTCCAAATTTCCTTTTAAAAGTTATTACTGAATCTGCTTCTACTGCCTTTCAGGAAGGTTATTTCAAATCACCATAACTATTTGTGTTTAAAAAAAAGTTTCCTTGTATTGCCTCTGGATCTATTGTCATATATCTGTTTCCTCTCTTGCCAACCTTTGTCACTTATTCACTCTATCAAGCTTCCACTGTTGTTATTGAGGCCCTGCACTTATTTGAAGTCCCTAATCACTGGCATCATTCTGGCAAGCCTCTTCTTCATTGTCTATAGTCTTGATGTCCTTTTTCAAACATAATCCCCACAAAATTAACCACACTGCTTCAGCTGAATCCTATTCCTATTCCTATTTTAGAAAGGTTCACAATAACCTTCCTTGCTCTTGCGCTTTATGCCTTTTTGTTTTCATAACAACAAGGATCACATTAATTTCTAACAGCCTTATCCTTGTCCTGCTGCCTTGGAAGATTCCTGCACATATACTCCCTCTCTGTTCTTTCCTTTAGAATTGTGTCATTTAGTTTCCACCTGATTTTCTTGCTTTGTTTTTAGCTGAGAAGATCACGTGGAGGGAATTGAACAAACATCAGCATATTCGCAGCTAATTAGCAAAAAAAGTAATTGCCTTTACTTGGACTATCAGAAAAAAACTAAGAACACATAGAACTGTCGAATTTAAACTCGGAAATATGTAGATAATGTTTTTGGGCATCGTTAGCAGCTCCAGAGTTTGGAGGGGAAAATGTGTTTTTTTGTAAAAAAAGAGTTCAAATGGAGAAAAATGTTTGACTTTGAAAAAAACAGCTACTTAAACATTTATTTAATAACATAACAATATGGGAAATGGAGCGGGCTATTTACTCTTTGGAGTCTGTTACACCATTCCACCCTTTGGTCAGATTGTTACTGATTTCTGACTGATTTCCACATACCCATTTTTGTCCTAAATTCCCTTTGGACATCTTAAAGTCAACAATTGATCAAGCATCAATGTGCTATTTGAAGAAGGAAGTTCCTGCCTTGTGTGTGGAAGTGTGGTCTAATTTGACTCCTGATTCTAATCTTAATGGTCTGCTCCAGATCCTGAACAGATCAATAATTTGTCAATGAGTTTCAACCTTAGTTAGCAGACTGACATGGTGGACTTTGCCAAGTGCACTCTGAATAAAAATATTAATGGAAGAAGAAGAGCACCGGATTCTAGGAACATCACCACCTGCAGTGTCCTCTCCAAGTCACACAGTCATCCTGATTTGGAACTGTATCACTAGTCCTTTGCTTTCCGCAGTATAACATCCTGGAGCTCACTTCCTAAGAATGCCCTTACACTCCAATGACTGCAGCAGTTTTTAGGTTCTTTTCCCGAGGTTTCACACACGATATGCAATTCGCACTCAACAACTTCTGCAAAAAGGTAACGTTTATTAAAGCTTGTACAAGCTAGGTGACCCCCTTTGACCCTCTTCACGGGCATGCGAAGTCGAGTCAAAGAGGCCCTGAACAAAGAGAACATCCCCTTTGTACAGATCAGTTGTTCATGCTCACAGATACTCTGGCCACTTCCCACAGTCACATGCTGCTCAAGACAACTCCCAGCCATTCCCTCACATCACATGTTACCCCAGGTACAATGGTAGGATGAGATCATCCTCAGAGATAATGCAAATATAAATGCCGTAATCCTGGGGAATCGTTATGCAAACAACACCCTGACTCAGTTATTCCCCAAGACAATGCAGGTGCGACATACCTAGCTTCAGTGGATGGCTAGAAAGCATTTCTGAATGGAAGAGATTGAATGATAGTTTGATTTGATAATAATACATATAATATAGAACAATAAAGTGCAGAACAGGCCCTTCAGCCCTCGATGTTGCATCGACCTGTGAACTAATCTAAGCCCATCCCCCTACACTATCCCATCATCATCCATATGCTTACCCAAGGATTGTTTAAATCTCACTAATGTGGCTGAGTTAACTACATTGGCAGGCAGGGCTTTCCACACCCTTACCACTCTCTGAGTAAAGAACCTGCCTCTGACATCTGACTTAAATCTATCATCCCTCAATTTGTAGCTATGCCGTCTCGTACAAGCTGACGTCATCATCCTAGGAAAAAGACTTTCACTGTCTACCCTATCTAATCCTCTGATCATCTTGTATGTCTCTATCAAATCCCCTCTTAGCCTTCTTCTTTCCAATGAGAACAGACCCAAGTCACTCAGCCTTTCCTCATAAGACCTTCGGTCTAGACCAGGCAACATCCTGGTAAATCTCCTTTGCAACTTTTCCAATGCTTCCATTTCCTTTCCTGTAATGGGGCGACTAGAATTGTACACAATGTTCCAAGTGTGACTGCACTAGCATTTTGTATAGTTGCAGTATGACATTACAGCTTTGGAGCTCAATCCCTCTACCAATAAAACCTAACAGACTGTATGACTTCTTAACAGCACTATCAACCTGGGTGGCAACTTTCAGGGATCTATGTATATGGACTCCAAGACCCCTCTGCACATCCACAGTACCAAGAATCTTTCCATTGACCCAACATTCTGCCTTCCTGTTATTCTTCCCAAAGTGAATCACCTCACATTTATCTGCATTGAACTCCATTTGCCACCTCTCAGCCCAATTCTGCAGTTTATCCAAAACCCCGACAACCTGCAACGTTCTTCCACACTGTCCACTATTCCACCGAATTTAGTGTCATTTGCAAACTTACTAACCCATCCACCTATGCCTGCGTCTAAGTCATTTATAAAAATGATAAACAGCAGTGGTCCCAAAACAGACCCTTGTGGCACATCACTAGTAACTGGACTCCAGGCTGAATATTTTCCATCAACCACCACTCGCTGCCTTCTTTTGGAAAGCCAGTTTCTAATCCAAACTGCTAAGCCACCCTCAAGTCCATGCCTCTGCATTTTCTCCAACAGCCTACTATGTGGAACCTTATCAAAGGCCTTATGAAGTCCATGTACACCATGTCAACTACCCGACCCTCATCTACATGCTTGGTCACATTCTCAAAACACTCAATGAGGTTTGTGAGACATGACCTGCCCTTAACGAAACCATGTTGACTATCTGCAATCAAATTGTTGTTTGCTAGATGATTATAAATCCTATCTCTCATAATCATTTCCAAAACTTTTCGTACAACAGACGTAAGGCTCACTGGTCTATAATTACCTGGGTCATCTCTACTGCCCTTCTTGAACAAGGGCACATTTGCAATCCTTCAGTCCTCTGGTACTAAACTTGTGGACAATGACGACTCAAGCATCAAAGCCAAACACCTCCCTGGCTTCCCAAGGAATCCTTGGATAAATCCCCTCTGGCCCAGGACACTTATCCACTTTCATTCCTCCTAGAATTGAAAATACCTCTTCCTTACTAACCTCAATCCTTTCTGGTCTAATATCTCGTATCTCATTCTTCTCCTCTACAACATTTTCCTTTTCCTGAGTGAAAACCGATAAGAAATATTTGCTTAGCACCTCTCCGATCTCCACAGGGTCCATACACAACTTCCTACTTCTGTCTTTGACTGGCCCTATTCCTACCCTAGTCATCCTTTTATTCCTCACATATCTATAGGAAGCTTTATGGTTTTGCTTTGTTCTACCTGCTAAAGACTGCTCATTTCCTCTCTTTGCTCTTCTTAAGTAGGGGGAGTAGTAGCAAATGATTGTCTAAATGGGATGGGAGTCATCCGCATTCCTGCATGAATGTCATCCCCACCCATTTCCAGAATGTTCACTCAGTGCAGTTTAACTCTTTAATATTATGTTAATGTCCAGAGAGATATTCCCATTTAATCTTGTATCATTACAAGTTTATCACTACCCCCTCTGGGGCAATGCAGGTTGAGCATACATTCAGGCTTAGCCAGGGATGCCTAAATTCACGGAAAGACAAAAACAAAATTGGCAATATCACCAGTTTGGAAAAACATCAAATTTGTTTTGACCAGTGGAGGAATGGGACTAGAACCAACCTTCTTTGTAACACTAGGGATGACACCAGTCAGTGTAGTGGAGATTTTCCCTGGTTCCCATTGCTAGGGCTTCTTATTGCCACACTCTGTCAAATGTGGCCTTGATGTCAAGGGCCATTAGCTCTCACCTCACCTTTGTAGTTCAGTTGCTTTGTCCATGCTTCATCCAATTTTGCATTAAAGTCAGGAGCTGAACAACCCTGGTGAAACACAAAGTGAGTGGCAGGGTATTGATGAGTATGTGCCATTTGATTGCTTTGTTGATGACCCCTTCCATGAATTAGTTTTCTGCTGGTTGATAATAGACTGATGCCATGGTAATTGGCCGAGTTGGATTTGCCCAGCTTCTTGTGATGAGAACATACTTGGAGAATTTTCCACATTGCTTGTGTAGTGCCAGTGCTGTGGCTGTACTGGACTGGCTAGACTAGGAGGACTCTATGCTACTTTCTCCCTACCCCACCCTCCTCTCACTTATCTCTCCACCCTTCAGGTTCTCTGCCTGTATTCCTGATGAAGGGCATTTGCCGGAAACGTTGATTTTACTGCTCTTTGGATGCCACCTGAACTGCTGTGCTTTTCCAGCACCACTCTAATCTTGACTCTGGTTTCCAGCATCTGCAGTCATTGTTTTTACCTAGACTAGGACAGCTATTCCTGGAGCACAAATCATCAGTACAGTTGCCAGAGTGTTGTTGGAACCAAAAAAGTGCAGATGCTGGAATCCAAGGTAGACAAGCAGGAGGCTGGAAGAACACAGCAAGCCAGGCAGCATCAGGAGGAGGTGAAGTCAACATTTCAAGTGTAATCCTTCTTCAGGACTGCGGGTGGGTGTAAAGGGGAGCTGAAGTTAAAGGGGGGTGTGGGTGGTGGAGAGGCAGGGTTGGGGGGGGGGGGATAGGTGAACACAGGTAAAGGGTACAGCCTGATTGGTTGATGGGAGGAATGATTCCGGTTGGTAGTTGGAAGGAAGGGTCAGTAGGAAGAATGGAAGTGGGGGAGGGTCTGGGAAGGGAGTCGGCGATGAGAAGGGAGGTCATTTGAAATTGGAAAACTCAATGTTGAGTCCTCCGGACTGCAGGCTGCCCAGGCAGAAGATAAGGTGTTCCTCCAATTTGCGGTCTGATTCACTGTGGCATTGGAGAAGGCAAAGGATGGTCATATGAGAAAGGGAGTGGGAAGAAGAATTACAACGGGCGGTGACTGGGAGTTGGTCAGACCCTATGGGCCCAGCTGAGATGCTCGGTGAAACGTGCCCGGAGTTTACGTTTGGTCTCATTGATGTAGAGAGAGGATGAGAACATACTTGGATAATTTTCCACATTGCCTGTGTAATGCCAATGCTGTAGCTGTAATGGACTGGGTAGGCTAGGTGGATGGCTATTTCTGGGGCACAAATCGTCAGTGCGATCATCGGAATGTTGTCAGAGGCAAAAAAAACTGCAGATGCTGGAAACCAAGATCGACAAGTACGAGGCTAGAAGAACACAGTAAGCATTAGGAGGTGGAGAAGTCGATGTTTCAGGTGTAACCCTTCTTCAGGACTGGGGGTGAGTGTAAAGGATGTTGTCAGGGCCCGTTGCCTTCAATGTTTCTTGATATCACATGGAGTGAATCAAATTGGTTAAATGTTGGCATTTAGGATGCTTGGTTTCTGAGGGGGAGGCCATGATGCTTCATCTACTCACCAGAGCTCAGGTGTGATCCATTGGCTACGGAATTGCTTTGCTCTGTCTATCACATTCTCCTTCCTCTACTTGACAGAGTCATAAAGTCATGGAGATGTACAGCATAGAAACAGACCCTTCGATCCAACCTGTCTATGCCGACCAGATATCCCAACCCAATCTAGTTCCATCTGCCAGCACCTGGCCCACATCCCTCCAAACCCTTCCTATTCATATACCCATCCAAATGCTTCTTAAATGTTGCAATTGTACCAGCCTCCACCACATCCTCTGGCAGCTCATTCCATACACGTACCACCCTCTGCGTGAAAAAGTTGCCCCTTAGATCTCTTTTATATCTTTCCCCTCTCATTCTACTTCTGGATTCCCTAACCCCAGCGAAAATACTTTGCCTATTTATCCTATCCATGCCCCTCATAATTTTGTAAACCTCTATAAGGTCACCCCTCAGCCTCTGACGCTCCAGGGAGAAAAGCCCCAGCCTGTTCAGCCTCTCCCTGTAGTTCAAATCCTCCAACCCTGGCGACATCCTTGTAAATCTTTTCTGAACCCTTTCAGGTTTCACAACATCTTTCCGATAGGAAGGAGACCAAAATTGCACGCAATATTCCAACAGTGGCCTAACCAATGTCTTGTACAGCCGCAACATGACCTCCCAACTCCTGTACTCAATACTCTTACCAATAAAGGAAAGCATACCAAACGCCTTCTTCATTATCCTATCTACCTGCGACTCCACTTTCAAGGAGCTATGAACCTGCACTCCAAGGTCTCTTTGTTCAGCAACACTCCCTAGGACCTTACCATTAAGTGTATAAGTCCTGCTAAGATTTGCTTTCCCAAAATGCAGCACCTCACATTTATCTAAATTAAGCTCCATCTACCACTTCTCAGCCCATTGGCCCATCTGGTACAGTTCCTGTTGTAATCTGAGGTAACCCTCATTGCTGTCCACTACACCTCCAATTTTGGTGTCATCTGCAAACTTACTAACTGTACCTCTTGTGCTCACATCCAAATCGTTTATGTAAATGACAAAAAGTAGAGGACACAGCACCGGTCCTTGTGGCACTCCGCTGGTCACAGGCCTCCAGTCTGAAAAACAACCTTCCACCACCATCCTCTGTCTTCTACCTCTGAGCCAGTTCTGCATCTTGCAATTAAATCAGGGGCCCCACTTTATTGCTGACCATCCTCTCTAATATAACCTTAAAAATATTGTGTTGACTTTAATATTTATTTTCTAGAATCCCTGCAGCATGGAAACAGGCCCTTTGACCCTACAAGTTCACAGTCACTCATTCCCCATTTCCCCACACAACACTATGGGTAATTTTGCATGGCCAATTCACCTAACCTGGAAACATTTGGATTGTGGGAGGAACCCCATGCAGACACGAGGAAAACATACAAATTCCACACAGACAGTCACCCAAGGCTGGAATTGAACCTGGGTCCCTGGCACCATGAGACCACAGTGCTAACCACTGAGCCACCATGCCACCCTATTAGTAGCTCTGAACATGGTTTGTCACCCTTTTGGTGATTCTAACTTTCCAATTTGCCTGGATCCATGCTTTATTTTGCACTTTTCTATTTTTCTTTGTGTTGTGTAATGTTTACTTCATATACCAATGACTATATGAACATGATGGTTAATTTTACTTTTTGTTTTAAAGAACTGTAGCAGAACGGGAATTGACAAAACTGTGTCCAGGGATCAGGTGACTTATTTCATGGATTCTACAAGGGCTGGCTCACATCTGCATGTATCTCTGGAAAGTAAACTAAACATAAATAACCTTTTGAAACATCTTCCAGTGAAGAAATATTAGGATCCAGCAGATGACTGGCAGAAAATATGATGTACTCAAATACAATGGTTACCACATATTTGCAAACTTGAAGTCCAAAGAAAGGGATATGAAGAAGCCTCTTTATTACAAGGAAGTGTGAATGGAGGTCATTAGTTTCCATTGGGGGAATTTTGCTTTTGGATATAGATTATGTGGTCACATGACAGAGACCCCCACCTGTGAGAGCTGAGTTTCTTTATTCTAAGAACAGCCCAGAAAATTCAAAGTGGGCTGTGAAGATTGGCAGGAAGACGTCCTATCCGAAATAGAAAAGAACTCTGTCCCAAAAAATGTCAGGTAGGTGGAGGGGCATAGCTTGGCATGGTGAGTATGGGTAAAATCTTTTGTACTTGCCTTTCAAAAGCTTCTGTCACCCACACTATAGTTCATGATATACCTGAGGGGCAGCAGTCATGATTCCCTGAAAAATCGGCCTGACTCCATGAAAATGACAGGCGACTAGGATGCACTTAACCCCCACAGTGGAGTTAACCCAAGTCAGGAGTTCAGAACTCTTGGATTCAAGTCTTGGCTGTGGGCAGCACGATGGCTTAGTGGTGAGCACAGCTGTCTTACCTATGTAGAATCCAGGAAGTAAGTCGCCTGATCCCTGGACACAGTTTTGTCAATTCCCGTTCTGCTACAGTTCTTTAAAACAAAAAGTTCGATTGGGTTCGATTCCAGCCTCGGGCCACTGTCTCAGTGGAGTTTGCACATTATTTTCTGTGCCTCTGGGTGCTCCGGTTTCCTCCCACATTCCAGAGGTGTGCAGATTAAGTGGATTGGCTGTGCTCTGGAATGTCCAGGGATGTGCAGGCTAAATGGATTAGCCATGGGAAATGCAGAGTTACAGGGATAGGGTAATGGGGGGTGTACGTCTGGGTGGGATGCTGCTCGAAAGGGCAGTGTGAACTCGATGGACTGAATGGCCTGCTTCCACACTTGTAGGGATTTTATGATTCTATGGAGTCTCTTCAACTTTGTGAAAATCTTGCATTGGATGGTCTTGTGTTGTTTCTCGGCTGTTTTTGCCATTGCTATGGAGGATTTTAAAAATCGCCATGGTGATTTTTATCCCCGAATCTATACACTTAAAACAAATCATATTGATAAAACACAACAGAGTTTGTCAGTATTTAGAAAACAAACACTTGTTAACAATTTTGGCTGAAGTTCCCCTGGGCTTCCAATAATTCTATTTAAATTGTCGATTTTCAGCATTTGTATGTTCTTTTCCGGCTTGAAACTCTTCCTTTTCAGCATTGTGCATAAGCCAAACCTCAGAAGGGCTTCAGTTGCTGAACCGAAGTGGAATTGCTAATTCTTGAAGATAAGTTCACATTTCTGCTCTACATTTGGGGTAACTGTCTGATGTAAGATTCTGCACCCTGAGATAGCCCCTCCCTACATCACAGAGAAAATTGTTTTTCTCCATCTTGTTGCAAATTATTTTAAAGACTTCATTCCCAGTACCTTCATTCTGCAATTATCAAGAAGCATGAGAAGATCAAGTTGGCATTAAAATTAGTAGAGAATGCAAACAGGCTGTCACTAAGGGCTTAGAATATTGACAATCTGCATAAATCATAGGTGGTTGACATTTGTTCAGTTTCTCCTATCTTGCTTAGCAAGCAATTATGTAAGTTAGAACAGTGACTGCATTTGTACATAATAGAAGCATGTTCAGTTCTTTCCAGCCTGCTTGGTCATTTGATAAGAATGTGGCTGATCTGACTGAAGTTTCGACTCAACTTTCCCATCTGTGCCTTTAACACCCTTGTTTGTCAAGAACCTGTCTACTGCTGCTTTAAAAGTATTCATTGCTCCTGCCTTCATTACTCTCTTGTGAAGAGAGTTCAAAGTCTCAAGAATCTCTCAGAGAAAAGCTTTCTGCTGATTTCTGTCTTGAATGGGTGATCCCTTCATTTTAATTGGTTCTAATCTCTCCCACTGGGTCTTTCAGGATCTGCCCTGTCAATGCCTCTCAGGATCATATACATTTCATTAGGATCACTATTCATTTTTCTAAATATCAGATGGCCCAGCCCGTGTAACTTTTTTGCACAAGGTAACCCATCCGCCCTCATCCCAGTTAACAATTGAGTGAAGGAGCGGGAAAATTGACGTTTCGGGCAAAAGCCCTTCTATTCCTGATGAAGGGCTTTTGCCTGAAATGTCAATTTTCCTGCTCCTCGGATGCTGCCTGACCTGCTGTGCTTTTCCAGCACCATTCTGATCTAAACTCTGGTTTCCGGCATCTGCAGTCCTCACTTTTGCCGAAATGAGTGAAGGAGCAGATTACTGCAGATACTGGAATCTGAACTGAAAACAAAAAAAATGCTGGAGATCACAGATCACAGCAGGTCGGGCAGCATCCATGGAGAGACAGCAAGCTACCGTTTCGAGTCTAGGTAAAAACTGAAAGGACTGCGGATGCTGTAAATCAGCAATAAAAACAGAACTTGCTAGAAAAGCTCAGCAGGTCGCGCAAAATCTGTGCAGGGAAATCAAAGTTAACGTTTCTGAGGAAGGGTCACCGGACCTGAAACATTAACTCTGATTTCTCTGCATAGATGCTGCCCGAGCTGCTGAGCTTTTCTAGAAACTTCTGTTTTCGAGTCTGGATGACTGCCCATCAGAGCTGACATGAAGTGTGGACGGAACTGCATTTTTGCAACAGATGGGGGTAGGGAAAGCTGGGGATGGAGGTGGCGTGCTGTGGGAGAAAGGGGGCTGATAGTGCAGATTAAGAGATTGGCACGTGAGAATGGCAGAACGACGGTGTGTCTAACTGGCAGACTGGAGAACAGACAGTCCCACTGGGCTGGGGGTGGGAGGTGGGGTGGGAAGGGGAGACAGGACATGGTGGCAGAGAATATAACCAGTAAAGCTGAAAGGAAGGGAAGGAATGGGAATGGGTTCACAATCTGAAAGTGTTGCACTCAATTTTAAGTCCAGGAGGTTGCAAAGTGCTTAGTGTTTTGGCTCATCATATTTTCACCTGTTCCCTGAGCATTTTGACCTTGTGCCTTTTCCCTGTAACCCTGAATACTTTCTATTTAAATAACCACCTAACACTCTCTCGAATGCTTCAGTTGAACCTGCCTCCACCACAAGCAGTGCATTCTGTATCGCAAAGGCTTGCTTTGTAAAAGCTTCTACTCGCCTTGCATTTCCTTCTTTTGCAAAACAATTTAAAGTCTCTCCCCCGAACCTACACCTCTCCAAGGTAAACAGTTGTTAATTTCTCCAATCTATCCTCAAACTCCAGTTTCTTATCCCTGGAACCATTCTTGTAAACCTCTTCTACACCGTCTTCAGTGTATTCACTTTGCTTTGCCTTCTGGTGCTCAGAAATGTATGCAAGGCTCCAGTTGAGGTTTAACTAATGTATCCTTAATAAGTTCAGCAAAACATGCAAGCTCTCATACCCAATTCCCCTACTGATGAAGCCTAGAACACCATATGCTATTTTAACAGCTCTGTTTACGTATCCTCCTAGCTTTAATGAACTGTGCACATATAACACCCGGGTCTCTGCTCCTGCGCACCCTTAAGAATAGTACCTTTTATTTATACCAACTGTCCATGTTCTTTGCATTGAAATGTCCTATCTCTCTATTCTCTGCATTGAACTCTCTGCATTTAACTCTCAGCCCCCTTGACACCAACCCCCCTCACCACACACACACACACACACACACACACTCCTGATGAAGGGCTTTTGCCCAAAGCATTGACATTGCTCTCAATGTGGTCTCTTCTACATTGGGGAGACAGGACACCAAATTGCGGAACATTTCAGAGAACATCTCTGGGACACACACACCAAACAACCCGACTGCCCTGTGGCCAACCACTTCAACTCCCTCTCCCACTCCACCAAGGACATGCAAGTCTTGGGCCTCCTCCACCACCAAATCCTAGCCACCTGACGCCTGGAGGAAGAACGCCTCATCTTCCAACTTCGGATCCTCCAACCACATGGCATCAATGTCGATGTCACCAGTTTCCTCATCTCTCCTCCCCCCACCTCATCCCAGTTCCAACCCTCCAACTCAGCAGCGTCCTCTTGAACTGTCTTACTTGTCCTACCTATCCGTTGCATCTTCCGCTCCAACCTACCACCATCACTCCCCACCTTCACGTACCTATTGCCTTCCAAGCTACCTTACCCCCAGCCCCACCCTCCTATTTATCTCTCAAGCCCCCTTGGGCTGTTTCCACACTGTAGGGTTTCTATACAATACCTTTTATTTATCAATTGAACAAAGAACCATACAGCACAGAAACAGACTATTCGGTCCAACAAGACTGCGTTGACACATAAAGACTTTCTAAACTTAAAAATCTTTTGCCTTTACACAGTCTATAACCCTCTACTTGTTGCCTGTTCATGGATCTGTCAAGATGCCTCTTAAACATTGCTATTGAATCTGCTTCTATTGCCTCCTTTGGCAATGCATTCCAGGCACTTATACTCTCTGTGTAAACAAAAAAAACCTTGTCCCTTGCATCTCCTTTAAACTTTCCTCTTTTATCTTAAATCTCTGTCCTTCATAATTGACATTTCTACCCTGGAAAATGAATCCGACTATCTATGCCTCTTAAACTTTAATGAACTTCTATTGGGTCACTACTCAGCCTCTACTGTTCAAAGGAAAACAAACCAAATTCTTCCTGTCTCTCTTTATAGCTAATACACTGCAATCCAGGCAACATCCTAGTATACCTTTTCTGTATCCTCTCTGAAGCCTCCACATTCTTCTGGTAGTGTGGCGACTGGAACTGTACACAATATTCTAAATGTGTCCTAAATAAGGTTCTATACAGCTACATGATGGCTTGCCATGTACCCCGAATGATGAAGGCAAGTATACCATATGCCTTCGTGATCACCTCAGTCACTTGTGTTAACACTTTCAGGCGATTGTGAACCTGTATGCCTAGATCCCTCTGTATGTTAATGCTTCTAAGGGTTCTGCCATTTACTGTATATTTCCCTTCGGCATTAAACCTTCCAAAATCTAAAGACAAGTATACAATTGCAAATCCTTCTAGTGATTGAGTTTCCCTCCTCTTCACCCATGGACTGTGCGGTATCTGCCTCACAGATAAAGGCAGATGTGCTTTCCTAATCACCTCATGCCAACTTTTAAATGATTCATTTACCAGGGAGCTCTGATTTTTCTGCATCTCAGAGTTCTGCCATCGCTTTCCATTTAAATAACATACTGCTGTTTTTTATTCTTCCTGTCAATCTGGATAATTTCACATTTTCTGAATGTGAGCCTATCTTGACACATCCATAGTAAAGTGCTATATAATACCAAGCCTTTTTATAAGAAGGATAAGATTTCACAATCTTCATACTGTGGAATGATTGCATATATAGCTGAGTTGGAATCTCTCATTCATCTCTGTCAAGTTACCTGTCACTAAACACTGCAGGTTAATTCAGGAATAATTTTCACTTTTACCTCAGTTTTAAAGCCTCAGCAGTCACTACGTCAGGAGAGATGGAAAGAAATTGTCTATGTAATGAATCTGAAACTTCAAGTAGGCAGTGGGCAATGTCCAAGAGTGAAGTGAATTACAGCCTTGCTAGTTTTAACCCTTTAATATTTTTTAAACTCGGGTTAATCTTTTGACTGGAACTAGAAAGTCTGTCTTCCGAATGTGTGCAGGGCGGATTAGGTTGGAATTTAACCAGACTGCAAAATTGCACAATATTTCTTTCCCTACAATGCCTGTCTTCCTTTTGATATGAAGATAACATTTGAGTTAACTTGCCCTCTACACTGAGTGAAAGTGACTTCAAATGATGGTTTCCCTTGTCATTGTGTTGATGGGAAAAACATAAGCAGTAAAGCACATCTTCAAGTTGGTCTGAAGAGATTCAGAAACGATTTTCAGCTACATTGCAATGAGTAGACCCTTTTCATCTTGCCGAGATTGATCTCTGATCTGGGAACAGAAACCATCATGCCTGTACAGCACCCCTGAATATTTGATTTGGGTTTGGTGTCTGTTATGTAACAAAGGCTGTGAACCGTCACAAGCTTGGTGCTCCTTCTGTATTGTAATTCAGCTCTTTCATCACTCTCACAGCAGAAACAGAGTGTCTATTGCCATGCTCACGATAACGGTCTGAGCAATCACTCATCAGGGTTTATTTAAACCATTACAAGTTATGATGTAGATATTACAGCAAAGCACCAGATTTTTATCTGTGCAGCTTGCAAACGCAAAGCAGAGTAACTGGCAGGCTCAACTGCAGCACTGTGTACACAATGCACAAAAAACCCTTAGAAAGAGACCCTTAAAGGTGAGGTATGCATACATTATCTATTACAGAAAGAGACACTAAGTGAATTGCTTGTTGGGAGAGCTGGTACAGCACTGATGGGACAAATGGACTCCTTTTCATTCTGTGAATACACCACATACATCTGCACCATTATAGAAAAAAAATCTTGTTGTAGTCTACAGATTGCATATGTTAACATTTCATGAAATTCAAGTTGTCACCATAGTCTTACCAGGGCTACAGTCTCATTGGAGAGAGATGACGGGTGATGGTTTAGTCTGAGGGGCCACATACCTCAGGCGAGGGGAGAGGTTGAGAAGGGGAGTCCTTCATGGTGACCTCAGTCACTGTGGGAATTGAACCTGCAATATTGGCATCACATTGCTCTGCAAACCAGCCCTCCGGCAATCAATTGAACTATTAGACCCCAATTAGTTTGGGAACAGGGGAAGTCAACTTCTGGGGAAACCAACTAACTCCCATTGAAGTAATGGATGAAACAAGATTTTAATGCATAAGAAACCTCCAGTCCATCCCCTCTTGGACAAAATGGAAGTGGCTTTTAATTCCTTCCAAACAAAATCTAAAAATCTTCCAATCGATGTTAAAACATTTAGTTTATTATTCATTCATGTGGGTGTTGCGAGCTGTGCCTGTATTTATTGTCTATTCCTAGTTGCCCTTAAGAAAATGGTGGTGAGCTGCCATCTTGAACCATATTTGTTGTAGGTACACCTGGAAAGTCATTAGGGAGGGAGTAATGCTCTTGAGTCACTCTGGGTGTTGGACATGGAAATCCTCCACCCAGAGGATATTCTAGATGTTTGTCACCCTCTGTATTTTCTATAAGTGGTGCTCAACATGGAGGCATACTGACTTATTTAGCTGAGGGAGCATGGTATGTGGTAATCAGCAGGAGGTTTCCTTGCCTGTGTTTCACCTGATGACTTCAAACCTCATGGGGATTAGAGACAATGCTGAAGACTCTTGGGGCAACTCCCCTCCCTCCTGTATATCATTGTGTATAGTCAGTGGGACAGGACTTACCTAGAGATGTGGATTGATGTTGTCTGCAAAATTTGAGTGTAAAGATATGACTTGCTGAGGATGGATATGTCAGGCTGTTGCTTGACTACTTTGTAAAACAGCTGCAATTCTAGCACTAGCCCCCAGATGGCAGTAGGAGTACTTCACAAGGCCAAGGGGCTGTTGTCATTCCCAGTGCCTTGGTCAGTGTCAGCTGTTCATCCGGCTTAAGTTTTATTTCGAGACTTTCTAACAATTAATGCAACTGTGTGATTTGCTTGACCATCTCAGAGGGCAATTCAGCGTCACCTGTATTGCTGTATGTTTTCAGTCACATGTAGGTCAGAAAAGCTAAAGACGGGGGTGGGGGGGAAGAGGGAGAAAGAGCAAATGGGCAGGTTTGGAGGAAGAGATACTGAGACAGCAGCGTGATTAGAACAGAGAGAATGGCTGGGAAACCAGAGCATGCAACAGAAATGGGAAGAAAGAGCAAACTCCACACAGACAGTTGCCTGAGGTTGGAATCAAACCTAGGTCCCTGGTATTGTGAGGCAGCAGTGCTAGCCACTGAACTACTGCACTGCCAGCCAAAAAGAATTAAAAGTGTTTGTTGTGACCGACCCAGGAGGTTGCAACAAGGGGAGGTGCAATTCACCTCTCCTCACCCGGTCATAAAAAATTATTCAGAATAAACTATCTGAGTGTTGTGTTAATTACGCGTAACCATGAATTTCACAACTCCTGACAAATCCATTTGGAACAGATAGATAAATATCTGTATTGGAAGCAGAACAAGAATGCTTTGATAGATCAGTACATTCATATGTCACAGCATACAAATCCACATTTTTGTATATCTGCTTAATATGGTTATGTTGCATAATTAATAATATGCAAAGCATAAACACTTGGGCAACTAGCAAGATTTTAGTCAATGGCATGAAGTTTATCGTGTAGAATGGGTGGAGCAGGAGGCTCATCTGATTGATCCTCTGCCAACAGTTCTGATTGTACATTTTCAGTTGCACGTCAGAGTTACAATTTCTGTGACTTTCATTAGTTCTTGCTTTTTGTGTCTTTCCTTCCTCCCAGCCATCCCCAGTGTGTGCTATTACAAAACAACTGGATTGTTGCTGGCCACTCCCAGAAACTAGCTGGAAAGACTTGTCAATGTGCTATTCTGTGCAATGCTGCCTTTCTTGCAGGTGTGGGGAGTAGGTGAGCAGGTAGCAGTGATCATTCATCACATATAATCTCCCGCTCGACTTGCATGACAGGACTTGCACTGCATCCATCAGAGTAAGTTTCCCATGTCAGCAATTCACATAGAGGCATCTTGTCGGAGTTCTTCAAGTCTCATTGTTTGGAGGATTACACTGAACCTTCAGGGGCTGGATGCCTTATGAGGATGGGTTATGAGGAGACATTGGGGCCAGTTAGATCAGTTGGCTGGATGGCTGAGGTGCGATGAAGAGTTCAATTCTACTACTGGCTGAGGTCAATTTAAGGGTCTTGTCTCCTCAATGTCTCCCTTTGCCTGAGATGTGGCGACCCTCATGTTAAATCACCATCAATCACCTTTCTTTCTAAAGGTGAGCAGCCCTATGGGACTATGGTGACTGCTTCATTGGGTCAGCACAGTGGCTCAGTGGTGAGCACAGCGCCACGGACCCGGGTTCGATTCCAGCCTCAGGTGATTTTCTGGATGGAGTTTGTAGATTCTCGCAATGTCTGCTTGGGTTTCCTCTGGGTGCTCTGGTTTCCTCCCACAGTCCAAAGATGTGAAGGTTAGGTGGATTGGCCATGCTATATTGCCCCATAGTATCAAAGGATGTGAAGCCTAGGTGGGTTATCCATGGGGAAGGTGGGGTTATGGTGGGTCTGGGTGGGATGCTCTTCAGAGGTTGGTATGGGCTCATTGGGCTGAATGGGCTGTAAGGATTCTATGGTTACCTGCTTGTAACTGACTGACTGGACCCACTACAGCTCTTAAGCAGTTTGGTATAAGAGAAGAGGAGGTTTTTAGTGGATTTAAAAGTAGACAAATCCCCAGCTCCAAATGAATTGTAATCCAGGTGTTGTGGAAGTCAAAGGAGGAAATTACAGGGACCTCGACCCAAATGTTTAAATCTTCTATGGCCACAGGAGAGGTAAGGGGACTGGAGGATAGCTAATGTGATCCCAATTTAAAAGAGGGATGATAGACATAGCCTCAATGGGAAGGAAGCTATTCTGTATAAAATAGTGAAGGAGGAAATTATTATACATTTCAAGGGACACAGTTTGATCAGGGATTGCCAGCATGATTTTGTCAGAGGGAGGTCATGCCAGCCAATCTGGTAGAATTTTTTGCGGAGGTGACACAATGTTTGGATGAGGGTAGGGCAGTTGATGTAGTTTGTATGGATTTCAGCAAAAGCATTTGGCAAAGTCTAACTTGGGAAACTGATAAAGAAGCTCATGGGAGCTAGGGTAACTTGGCAATATAAATCCAAAGTTGGTTTAGTTACACGAGACAGAGGGTAGAAGGCTGTTTGTGTAACTGGAGCCCAGTGTGCAGTGGTGTACCACGGGGATCAGTGCCTGGGTCCCTTATTGTTTATAATATTGATAAATGGTGTGGTTGAGAATGTGGGAGGAAAGGTAAATAAATCTGTGGATGGCAGTAAGATAGTGGGATGATTGATAGTGAGGAGGAAGGTGTTAGGTTACAGGAGGATATAAACAGAGTGGTCAGATGGACAGATTGGTGGCAGATGGAATTTAATCCTGGTAAATGTGAGATGATGCATTTTTGGAACAAGGAACAAGACATGGGAGTCCTTCATGAATGACAGGACACTAGGATGCACAGAGGAACATAAGGATCTCGGGGTGCCTGTCCACAGATCTCTGAAGGGACAGGACAGGTTAATAGAGTATTTAAGAAAGTATGCAGGATGCTAGACTTTATCAGTCGAGGCATAGATTACAAGAGCAGGGAGATTATGTTGGAGCTGTACAGAACTTGGGTTAGACCCACAGCTGGAGTACTGTGTGCAATTCTGCTCACCCACACTACAGGAAGGATGTGATTTCACTGGAGGGGACGCAAAGGAGATTCACCAGGATGTTAGAGTCATAGAGATTACGGCATGAAACAGACCCTTCAATCCAAATAGTCCATGCCAACCATTTATCCTGTTAATCTAGTCCCATTTGCCAGCACTTAGCCCATATCCCTCTAAATCTTTCTTATCCACATACCCACACAACTGCCTTTTAAAAGTTGTAACTGTACCAGCCTCCATCACTTTCTCTGACAGTTCATTCCGTACACGCACCACCCTCTGCCTGAAAAAGTTGCCCCTTAGGTCCCTTTTAAATTTTTCCCCTCTCACCCTAAACCTATGCCGTCTAGTTTTGAACTCCCCTACCGGGGGGAAAGGACCTTGTCTATTTACCCTAACCATGCCCTTCATGATTTTATAAACCTCTATAAGGGCACCCCTCAGTCTCCAATGCTCCAGGGAAAACAGCCCCAGCCTTATCAGCATCTCCCTTTCGCTCAAACCCTCCAACCCTGGCAACATCCTTGCAAATCTTTTCTGAACCCTTTCAAGTTTAATAACATCTTTCCTATAGAGGGAGAGCAGAATTGAACGCAGTATTTCAAAAGTGGCCTAACTCATGTCCTGTACATCCCAACTCCTGTACTCTGTGCACTGACCAATAAAGGCAAGCATGCCAAATGCTGCCTTCACCACCTGCGATGGAGCATTTTGTCTATGAAGAGAGAATTGATTAGCAGCCCAGTGGTCCTCTGGGAGTATGGTGTCTGTACTTACTAGGATGCAAGGACTACCTTCTGTGATCTTTGCTGATGAACTCCATTACGCAATCCTCTGACTGAGGCTGAGTGTAGGGACACTCTGAGAGGGTTGGTCTAGCTCAGCTGGCTGGATTGTGATGCAGAGTGAAGCCAATAGCATGGGCTCAATCTCTTCCTCTCCCGTTCACCTGAGGTTTGGTGACCTTCAGCTGAAACCACCAGCAGTTGTCTCTCTCTCTCTCTCTCTCTCTCCCCCAGGAGAGAGCAGCACAATGAACTAGTTACTTTGCTTTAGACACACTGCCATCCATCCTTCCACCATGGCCATTTTGGAGCCGACAGTCAGAAGGTGAGGATAACGCTTGGATCTGGGGGAGCCTTGCAGTACACATAGAGTGCCACATAATTCTAGCATGTGGAACTGGAGCAGGCAACAAGAGGACATAATGGACAGGTAGAGCTGGGAGAGCAACAGCAGCCTTCTGAGGAGGCGATAAGGGCATTAAACAGCAGGAGAACCACCTTCTGCATGAGAAAGCATCACAGCATCGAGCCTGACTGGATTTAACTGGCACACAGTAGATGAGAGCTGAGTGCAGTGGTCATTTGATAACATTAGATTTGTTGTTGTTTGAAAGACCGGCAGTTTCTGTCTCTTCCCAGAGGCAAAGGCAGGTTCTGGTTGTTTGTCGTCCACTTTAGCTGAATAAAGATGAGTATTTTCCAATGTTTGAAGGCTTCCCAAAATGCCATTGCCTCATTAAACAAGGAGAAGGTGTTGAGCACCACTGGGCATTGAGGAAGGAGCAGCACTCCCTTCGACAGGGTTCTAAGCTGGAATGAGGTAACCTGTGTAGCCTGGTTCTCAAATAGTAATATATTTACAAATGTGCACCTGTAATTGCAATAAAGTGTCAGCTGGACCACATCCAGACAGAAGATAGAGCTGGAACAAGCATGGTGCCACAGGGATGTGGTGCATAAAGTTAGTCGAGAAATAGTGTGAGAAATCTCGTTCGGGCTCAAACAAAGAGGAAACCCTCTCTGAACCCTGACAAAATTGGATACGTAGTCAATTTCTGGGTGAAATCCAGCCTTGGTGGTCTTACCTTTTTGAGATGCAGTCATTCCTACAATGCAGGGAAATGGCACAGCAATGAATTTCCACACACATTTACAACTGTCCATACAGTCTAACTTTAACTTTGTCGGTCCAGAGAGAAACTTTGGTCAGGAAATTGAGAAAAACGTTTGCACACGTTCATGGGAACTTTGGCCTGAACGCTCAAAGCAAACGGGGACTTGATGAAATGTTTCTTTCAAAACCCGACACCTCTGGCAGTGCAACAATTCCCCCGGTATTAAGGTGTCAGCCCAATCCTGTGGTCAATATACACTGGAGCGTGATCACAGACCTGGAGTTACAGTTCTGTCACACACAGGGTCCGAGACATTGTCATGGAGCTACCTCAGGCATTACAGTGTAACCACACCTTCCTTTCACACTCTGCCATCATCTCAGTTGATGGGGCATAATTATTTCCCAAGTGCCCTATCACTCCGACTGATCCCGGGATCTAATTACCATCCTACTAACAACTTGGATACCATGCCAGAACTGCAACCTGCCACCATCGTGGGTTCTGGATAATACTCCCTCAGATAATAGAGCATAACCACAGCTCCATTCCCTGCTAAGACATTGGGTCTGGGTCGAGGTTAAATTCTTCTACCGTGTAAAATAGCAGACCTAGTGTGCCAGCCCATCACCATGTAAGGTGTAGGATTGTCATCTCCTCAAGGTGCTACTGCACAGAGCTTTGACAAAGGCTCAGTTAGACTCGAAACGTCAGCTCTTTTCTCTCCTTACAGATGCTGCCAGACCTGCTGAGATTTTCCAGCATTTTCTCTCTTGGGGGAAAAAAACAACCTGTTTTCAAAAAAAGCAAGTAACAGCTAGAAATGATCATACTGATCCTTATTTCTGAAGTATACAAATCAAGTCGGTCCTTTGTGTCTCGTTCGCCAGTTTTACTGGGGGCTTTCAAACAGAGCCTTATCAATCAACAGTGGAGGGAGCAATGGCGATAATGTCATGACAGTATCGTTGTTGCTTCCTTTTAATGATACACATTCTGTATATTCGGGCTGAGATTTGATCTTCTGATCAACGCTAATCCCATAATAAATCACATTGCCTGATATTATCTCACTCCTGCTTGTGGGCGATTGTACAGTGCGAAGTGGCTGCTGCATTCACTTGGCGCCGCATGAAAGACTGCTTCATCAGCTGTAAAGCATTTTGTGACTTCCTGAGCTTGTGAGAGCTGCTCTGTAAACATAAGTCAACTTCTGAAAAAAATTCCCTTCGCCACAAATGTAAGAGTGAACTCTGCCTGGCAATCAGTCAGCTGTAGTTTTAGTTTGAGGTGGAGTTCCATCTCAGCAATTCAGTCAGCTTGAACCATTGGTGACAGAATTGACTCATTGTGCTCAAAAATCATAATGGAAAAAGCATTGTATTTACCTGCAGGCTTATGCTAATCCTTGGGAGTGTCACATAGTGCAGCACAGTACTCAATTGTTGGATAATTGTATGCCTCTTAGATTAAGTGATCTGATACGTGAGTGTGAATCTGAGGAGCTCAGTGCTTTAATATAGAAACCAGGAGCACTCCCCTCCAACTCACTGAGAGCCCCTCTTCTTATCTAAACCATGTAAAGAAATTGCTTTGCAGCAATTGTTTCTTTTTTGCTCAATAACTGGCAATTCTGGAGCCAACAGTGTTACAGCGGCAGCAGCATTACAGAAATAGCAGCAGATTTTGTTAGAATCCTATTTCTGAGTCAGCAATAAATGACTACATTGTGAGAACAAATTTAAAAAGTACTTACACCAATTATTTCAGCAAGTTGATGTCTTTTTGACCCCCTTGACAATACTGATCCTCAAATACCACACTCTCTGATACACCATCCAATAGTCATCCTTCAAAAGCAACTTCTAGAGTATTCAACTACAGGGCACATCTGTACTGAGTCCCACGTTACCCTTGCCACTTACCAACAGATGGACAGCAGTCCAGCCAGAAATGTAATAAACTCAACTAGAATATCAATTATTTCAGCACATAGTAGGAATTGAACAAAGGAAAGTACAGCACAGGACCTTTGGCCCATTGAGGCCATGCTGATACATAATGCCTTTCTAAACTAAAACCCTCTTGTCGCTGCCCAGTCCATATCCCTCTATTCTGGATTAGTGGTGCTGGAAGAGCACAGCAGTTCAGGCAGCATCCGCTCCTTGGGTGCTGCCTGAACTGCTGTGCTCTTCCAGCACCACTAATCCAGAATCTGGTTTCCAGCATCTGCAGCCATTGTTTTTACCTCATATCCCTCTATTCCCTGACTATTCATGGATCTGTCACAATGCCTCTTAAATGCTGCTATTATATCTGCCAACACCTCTGGCAACGCATTCCAGGCACTTACTGCTTTCTGTGTCAGCAAACAAACTTGCTTTGTCACATCTCCTTTAAACTTACCCCATTTCACTTTATACCTATTTCCCCAGTAATTGACACTTCTGCTCTGGGAAAAAGACTCCAACTATACATTCTATACCTGCCTCTCATCATTTTGTAAACTCTTTAAATAAATTCTCCTATACTGTAGAAACAGGTCGTTCGGCCCAACAAGTTCACACCAACCCTCTGAAGTGAAACCCATTCCCCCACCCTGTTACTCTACATTTACCCCTGACTAATACACCTAACCTGCACATCTTTGGACTGTGGGAGGAAACCCACACGGATACAGGGAGAATGTGTAAACTCCACACAGGTAGTCACCCAAGGCAGGAATCAAACCTGGATCCCTGGTACTGTGAGGTAGCAGTGCTAACCACTGAGCCACTGTGCCGCCCCAAACCAGGTGACCCTTCATCTGTCATTCAAGTGAAATCAAGTCAGGTTTGTCCAATCTTTCCTCCTAGCTTCCTCCCCCCTTCAATCCAGGCAACATCCTGGAAAACATTTTCTGTACCCTCTCTGAAGCCTCCGAATCCTTCTGATTGTATGGTGACCAGAAATGTACACGATATTCCAAATGTGGCCTAACTAAAGTTCTATACAGCTGCAAAATGGCTTGCCACCTTTTATACTCTGTCCCAACAGAGGAAGGCAAGCATGCTGTATGCCATCTTGACCACCTTATCCACTTGTGTTGCCACAAGGACCTCACTCACTTCCTCCAGCTCCATGCAAAAATTCCCTCCATTGTCCTTGATTCGACCTACCCTTTATCTTAGCTACTATCCTTATATAGGTATGACAAGCCTTAGCATTTTCCTTAATCCTATTTGCCAAAGATTCTTTCCGGCCCCTTTTAGCCTGCCTAATTCCTTGCTTGAGTTCCTTCCTGCTCTCTTTGTATTTTTCGATAGCTCTGTCTGTCTTCAGTTTCCCAAGACTTACATATGCCTAATCTTCCTTTTTGACTGAGCTCTCAAATTCTCTTGTCAGCCAAGGTTCCTGAATGTTGCTATCCTTATCCTTCATTTTGATAGGAACATGCTGGTTTTGAACTCCTCATCAACTGGCCTTTAGAAGATTCCCATGGGCCAGATGTGGATTTAGCCTCAAGCAGCTCCTTAATCTACATTCTCCAGTTCCTGCTTAATATTGTGGTGGGTATCCTTTCCCCAGTTTAGTGCTTTCACCCAAAAGCTACTCTTAACCTTATCCATAAGAAACTTAAAACTCACAGGATTATGGTCACTGTTGCCGAGATGTTCCCCAACTGAAACTTCTAACGCCTGGCGGAGTTCATTCTCCAATACCAGGTCTAGTACGGCCCCCACACTGAAGCTCAGTCTTCCTGCTCTGGAAGGTTCAGTAGCCAATGTCTTTACTAACTGAGCCTTTGGTGAGCTGAACTCGTTTAAACAATGGTTGTGGAGTCAGACTTTAGTTATTCCACTATTGTAAGTGTCACAATTACCACAGTCACAGAATTGTCATGCTGAGAAAGATTAATTGAAACTAAACCATTTGTGGAAGAGAAGGTTGATTGATTATGTAACAGTGGTCCATCAAGAGAAGAAACTGAACTGAACCTTAGCGATGCCAGGTTAAAATTGGAGGCAGTGGTGTAGTGCTAATGTTAGTGGACTCACAATCTAGAGCCCCAGGTTAATGTTCTGAGAGCGTGGGTTCAAATCATACCATGGCAGGTGGTGAATTTTGAAGTCAATTTATAAGCAAACTCTGTAATAAAAAGTTAGCTATTTACAAGCATGTAACCATTATCAATTGTTGAAATGAACCAAATGGGCTTCTCATGCCCTGTAGGGAGGGAAATCAGCCAGTCTTACCTGGTCCAACCTCTATGTAACTATCCACAATGATGTTTGATTGACTCTTAACTATCCTTTGGGCAATAAGGGTTGGGCAATAAATTCTGGTCTAGCCAGTAATACCCAAATCCTGTGAATGAACACAATAATTAGGTTCTCTCGGACTAAGCCCCATTCTCTGCAACTAGATCCTCAGTTTCCTGACCCACAGGCCACAATCAGTGAAGATTGGGGATAATATTTCATCATCACTAACACTCAACACTGGAGCACCTCAGGAGTGTGTACTCAGCCCCCTACTGTACTCATTGTATACCCATGACTGCATCGCCAAATACCAGACTAATGCCATTTACACGTTCGCTGATGACACCACCATAGTCGGTCGAATCTCAGATGGCGAAGAAACAGACCATAGAGGGGAGGTGGAAGACCTGGAAAAATGGTGCACTGAGAACAACCTAGCTCTCAATGCCAGCAAAACCAAGGAACAGATTATTGACTTTCGGCAGGATGTTACTCATGCTTCCCCTACACATCAACAGCACAGAGGTGGAACGAGTGGAGAATGTCAAGCTCCCGGGAGTGGTCATCCACAACAAGCTTTCTTGAACTTTTAATGTGGACACACTGGTTACAAATGCCCAACAATGTCTCTTCTTCCTCAGACAGCTGAGGAAATTTGGCATGACAGCAAATACCCTTGCCAACTTTTATAGGTGCGCCATCGAGAGTATTCTGTCTGGATGTATCACTACCTGATATGGCAACTATACCATTCAAGATCAAAGATGGTTACAGAGAGTGGTGAACTCAGCCCGGACAATCACAAAGGCCAACCTTCCATCTATAGAATCCGTCTACCAGGCCCACTGTTCAGGAAAGGCCGCCAGCATTCTCAAAGATCCATCCCACCCTGGGCAATGTTTTTCTACAACCTCTATCATCAGAGTACAGAAGCCTGAATGCTTTTTAAATGTTGCAATTGTACCAGCCTCCACCACTTTCTCTGGCAGCTCCTTCCATACATGTACCACCCTCTGCGTGAAAAGGTTGCCCCTTAGGTGCCTTTTATATCTTTCCCCTCTCACCCTAAATCTATGCCCTTTAGTTCTGGAATCCCTGACCCCAGGGAAAAGACTTTGTCTGTTTATCCTATCCACGCCCCTCATAATTTTGTAAACCTCTAAAGGTTAGCATCAGCCTCCGACGCTCCAGGGAAAACAGCCCCAGCCTGTTCAGCCTCTCCCTGTAGCTCAAATCCTCCAACCCTGGCAACATCCTTGTAAATCTTTTCTGAACCCTTTCAAGTTTCACATCTTTCTGATAGAAAGGAGACCAGAATTGCACGCAATATTTCAACAGTGGCCTAAACAGCCACAACATGACCTCCCAACTCCTGTACTCAACACTCTGACCAACAAAAGAAAGCATACCAAACGCCTTCTTCACTATCCTATCTACCTGCGACTCCACTTTCAAGGAGCTATGAACCTGCACTACAAGGTCTCTTTGTTCAGCAACATCTCCCTAGGATCTTACCATTAAGTGTATAAGTCCTGCTAAGATTTGCTTTCCCAAAATGCAGCACCTCGCATTTATCTGAATTAAACTCCATCTGCCACTTCTCAGCCCATTAGCCTATCTGATCAAAAGCCTATAGTAATCTGAGGTAACCTTTTTCGCTGTCCACTACGCCTCCAATTTTGGTGTCATCTGCAAACTTACTACATGTACCTCTTATGCTCGCATCCAAATCATTTATGTAAATGACAAAAAGTAGAGGACCCAGCACCGATCCTTGTGGTATTCCACTAGTCTCAGGCCTTCAGTCTGAAAAACAACCCTCCATCACCACCACCCTCTGTCTTC
This sequence comes from Chiloscyllium plagiosum, assembly GCF_037043375.1. NCBI lineage: Eukaryota > Metazoa > Chordata > Chondrichthyes > Orectolobiformes > Hemiscylliidae > Chiloscyllium > Chiloscyllium plagiosum. The sequence goes on from NW_028270156.1 coordinate 62,303,315, forward strand.
TACCTTTGAGCCAGTTCTGTATCCAAATGGCTAATTCTCCTTTTATTCCATGAGATCTAACCTTGCTAATCAGTCTCCCATGGGGAACCTTGTCGAACGCCTTACATGGGGAACCTTGTCAAACGTATAGATCACATCTACCACTCTGCTCTCATCAATCCTCTTTGTTACTCCTTCAAAAAACTCAATCAAGTTTGTGAGACATGATTTTCCCACCCACAAAGCCGTGTTGACTATCCCTAATCGGTCCTTGCCTTTCCAAATACATGTACATCCTGTCCCTCAGGATTCCCTCCAACAACTTGTCCACCACCGAGGTCAGGCTCAATGGTCTATAGTTCCCAGGCTTGTCATTACCACCCTTCTTAAACAGTGGCACGACGTTAACCAACCTCCAGTCTTCCGGCACCTCACCTGTGACTATTGATGATACAAATATCTTAGCAAGAGGCCCAGCAATCACTTCTCTATCTTCCCACAGAGCTCTAGGGTACACCCGATCAGGTCCTGGGGATTTATCCACCTTTATGCGTTTCAAGATGTCCAGCACTTGAAATCTGGACATTTTGCAAGATGTTACCATCTATTTTGCTACTTTCTATATCTTCCATATCCTTTTCCACAGTAAATACTGATGCAAAATACTCGTTTAGTATCTCCCCCATTTTCTGCAGCTCCACACAAAGGCTTAATTGCGGATCTTTGAGGGGCCTTATTCTCTCTCTAGTTATCATTTTGTCCTTAAAGTATTTGTAAAAACCCTTTGGATTCTCCTTAACTCTACTTGCTAAAGGTATTTCATGTCCCCTTTTTGCCCTCCTGATTTCCCTCTTACGTGTACCCCTACTGCCTTTATACTCTTCTAAGGATTCACTTGATCTATCCTGTCTTTACCTTACATATGCTTCCTTCTTTTTCTTAACCAAACCCTCAATTTCTTTAGTCATCCAGCATTCCCTATACCTAGCAGCCTTTCCTTTCACCCGAACAGGAATATACCATCAACAAACACATCGACCTGGACCCAACATACCGGCCACTACAGCGGACAGCTGAAACTGACAACCGGAAGCGGCAGGGACAGGCCAGTATAAATGCCGGAGGAAACACCACAGAAGCGCTTCACAGGAGGCTCCCAAGCACTGAGGATGTCACCTAGACAGGGGACGAAACGTTTGCAACAAAGACTTCTAGCTCGGCGAACAGAACCACAGCAAGAATATACCTTCTCTGGATTCTCATTATCTCATTTCTGAAGGCTTCCCATTTTCCAGCCGTCCCTTTACCTGCGAACATCTGCCCCCAATTAGCTTTTGAAAGTTCTTGCCTAATACCATCAAAATTGGCCTTTCTCCAATTTAGAACTTCAACTTTTAGATCTGGTCTATCCTTTTCCATCACTATTTTAAATCTAATGGAATTATGGTCGCTGGCCATAAAGTGCTAACCCACTGACACCTCAGTCAGCTGCCCTGCCTTATTTCCCAAGAGTAGGTCAAGTTTTGCACCTTCTCTAGTAGGTACATCTGTATACTGAGTCAGAAAATTTCTTGTTCACACTTAACAAATTCCTCTCCATCTAAACCCTTAACACTATGGCAGTCCCAGTCAATTTTTGTAATGTTAAAACCGCCTACCATAACCACTCTATTATTCTTACAGGTAGCTGAGATCTCCTTACAAGTTTGTTTCTCAATTTCCTTCTGACTATTAGAGGGTCTATAATACAATCCCAATAAGGTGATCATCCCTTTCTTATTTCTCAGTTCCACCCAAATAACTTCCCTGGATGTATTTCCAGGAATAACCTCCCGCAGCACAGCTATAATGCTATCCCTTATCAAAAATGCCACTCCCCCTCCTCTTCTGCCTCCCTTTAGCATTTGTATCCTGGAACATTAAGCTGCCAGTCCTGCCCATCCCTGAGCCATGTTTCTGTAACTGCTATGATATCCCAGTCCCATGTTCCTAACCATGCCCTGAGTTCATCTGTCTTCCCTGTTAGGCCCCTTGCATTGAAATAAATGCAGTTTAATTTATTAGTCCTACCTTGTCCCTGCCTGCCCTGACTGTTTGACTCACTTCTGTTCTCAGCTGTACCAATCTCTGATTGATCTCTTTCCTCACTATCTCCTTGGGTTCCCCCACCCCCACCACCTTACTAGTTTAAATCCTCCGAGCATCTCGAGCAAATCTCCCTGCCAGTATATTAGTCCCTTTCTACTTTAAGTACAATCTGTCCTTCTTGTACAGGTCACTTCTACCCCAAAAGAGATTCCAATGATCCAAAAATGTGAATCCTTCTCCCATACACCAGCTCCTCAGCCATGCATTTGTCTACTTTGTCTCCTATTCCTGTCCTCACTAGCTTGTAGCACCGGGAGTAATCCAGATATTACTACTCTCGAGAACTTTCTTTTTAAATTCCTGCGTAACTCTCTGTAATCTCCCTTCAGAATCTCAACCTTTTTCCTTCCTATGTCATTGGTTCCAATGTGGACAATGACCTCCTGCTGGCCCCTCTCCCCCATGAGAACATTCTGCACCCTCTCTGAGACATCCTTGATCCTGGCACCAAGGAAGCCACACCATTCTGCTTTGTCGCTGCTGGCCACAGAAACATCTGTCTGTATGTCGGACTAGACAGTCCCCTAACACAATTGATCTCTTGGAACCCGACATACCCCTCATTCCATTAGAGCCAGTCTCAATACCAGAAATGTAGTTGTTTGTGTTACATTCCCCTGAGAATCCATCAACCCCTAAATTTTCCAAAACCACATTCTTGTTTGAAATGAGTATAGCCACAGCAGGCTCCTGCACTAGCTGCCTACCTCTTTTACCCTTCCTGAAGTTAACCCATCTATGTGACTGTATCTGAGATACTTCCCCTTCCTGTAACTGCCATCCATCACATACTGCTGCTGTTGCATATTCCTCATTGATTCTAACGTCTCTCCAACCGATCCATTCAATCTGATAAGATTCGCAACCAACAGCATTTATTGCAGATATAATCCACAGTAACCACAGTAACCACTGTGCCACCGTGTGGGCGGCACGGTGGCACAGTGGTTAGCACTGTTGCCTCACAGTGCCAGAGACCCGGGTTCAATTCCCGCCTCAGGCGACTGACTGTGTGGAGTTTGCACATTCTCCCCGTGTCTGCGTGGGTTTCCTCCAGGTGCTCCGGTTTCCTCCCACAGTCCAAAGATGTGCAGGTCAGGTGAATTGGCCATGCTAAATTGCCCGTAGTATTAGGTAAGGGGTAAATGTAGGGGTATGGGTGGTTTGCGCTTCGGCGGGTCGGTGTGGACTTGTTGGCCTGTTTCCACACTGTAAAGTAATCTAATCTAATCTAACCCTTAAACTCTCTTTAAACTCCCACATCTGACAAGAAGCGCATATCACTCTGCTGAAGGCCATTTTTGCTCCTTCACAATCTACAGATCCAGAAAATAACACCATCTTATTCCTCTACAAAACACTGTCCCAGGTTAAATTAATAGTTATGACTTATATTTTAAGTGGTTGAGAAGGAGTATCCTTCAGGGTAACTTCAGCCAGTGTGGGGATGGAACCCATTCTGTTGACTTCACCCTTCAGTGTATAAGTCCTGCTCTGATTTGCTTTTCCAAAATACAACATCTCACATTTATCTAAATTAAACTCCATCTTGATGGGAAGGACTTTACATGGTAGTGCAGCAGACTCTCTGTACCACATTGAGTGCCAACCTAATTATTGTGTTCATTCACAGGTTTTGGGCATCACTGGCTAGACCAGAATTTATTGCCTAACTCTTATTTCCCAAAGGACAGTTAAGAGCCAATCAAACATTGATGTGGATAGTCACATAGAGATTGGACCAGGTAAGAATGGCTGATTTCCCTCTCTACAGGGCATGAGAAACCCTTTTGGCTTTGCAAACCAACCATCCAGCCAACTGAGCTAGACCCACCCCTGCTGCCAGGTATATCAAGCTGGTGTCCCCCAAGTGAGTCCCTGGGGGTGGCAAGACTGGCATCCTTTATGTCCCCATCTCGGTCCAATGAAAGACCATCTGCCAATAATGGACTGCAGGAACATGAAGGGGACTCACCAGCTCCTTTTCAAGGGCAGCTCAGGATGTGCAGTAGATGCAGGTTCGTAAGTAATGGCTGCATGTCACACAAAATGTGAAAGAAGATGGTGTTGTCTCTCAGAGGAGAGGTTAATCCTGCACTCTCAGGTGAATGCCTACATTCTCATGGTGCCATTTTGAGAAAGGAGCTGGAAATTGACCTGTTTGTTCCAATCTCAATTAGTTGGATGGCTGCTTTGCGATGCACAGTTTTGTTAACAACACGGATTCAATTCCCATCCAGCCTTCTCAACCTTGTCCCTCATGTGAGGCATGGTGACCCCCAAGTTAAACTCCCAACTGGTTGTCTTTCTCAGATTACAGCAGCTTTTATGGTCCTCTGGAACTTTTATGACTTTACCTTTAGCCCTTACTAAACACCAGTGAAACAGATCATCTGGTTATTGTCACATTGTTATTTATTGCTGTTTACAGATTGGCTCATAATTGCCCCTCCATTGCAGAAGTGGCAAAACTTAATACCTTTAAAGAACAGGCCTGTTTGGAAAGTGCTTTGAGACTTAAGGTTGCGTAAGGTGCTGTTAGTCTTACTCTGTTAATATCTTGAGGTGTGTAGGTGTGTTCATGGACTGGAGAGAGCATGGGTTTGTGAAGGGCAAGTCATGCTTTTCCATGTGTAAATGAGCAGATAGATAAAGAGTCCATAAATGACATGGTGTCTGTGGACTTTCAGTCAGCATTTGATAAGGAGAAATGGTAGAAAATTTCAGGAATATGATAGAAGAAGAGTGTAAAAGATATCCCGAGGATATGGATACATTATTAAAATGGGCTGATGGCTGGTGATTCAATTTCATTTGAGGTAATATATTTTATGAGTGAAACAAGTGATGGGAATGTATACTTAATGGAAAGACACTGAAGAGAATGAATGATTTGGAGATGCTGGTGTTGGACTAGGGTGTACAAAGTTATAAATCACACAACATCAGGTTATATCCAACAGGTTTAATTGGAAGCACTAGCTTCCATATGAAAGAAGTGAAACTATCATAGTCATTCTAACAGATGAGAGATTTAACAAACAATCAAGGTATTTTTAAAAGTATAATTTCAGTTACATCACACTGTAAACTTTTGCTATAAATTCAGTGTCTTACATTTGTGTCCTCCACAACCACCTGATGAAGGAGCGATGCTCCGAAAGCTAGTGCTTCCAATTAAACCTGTTGGACTACTACCTGGTGTTGTGCGATTTGTAACTCCAAATACACAAGTTGAGTATATTAGCAGCAAGAGGATAAATTGATTAAAGGTGAACGACCAAAGTGGCAAATTATGTTTGGAGCTGGAAGGTGTGGATGATTTGAAGGATTTACATCTGTAATCATGATAAGGAAGAACAATGTAGATATAGAAATCAAAGAAAGGGACTGGTGATATGTTTGAGCCAATTATAATTGAAAGGAGGAGGTATAAGCAAGCTTAGAATTGGATAAGTCCCCAGGCCTTGCTCAGATGTATCCAAGCTATTGTAGGAGGCAAAAGAAGAGATTTCAGGGACCTGATGTAAATTTTCAAATCTTCACTGGATGCAGGAGAGGTGCCAGAGAACTGGAGGACAGCTAAGGTGGTAACATTATTCAAGAAGGGTGGTTGGGATGAACCAGGGAACTACAAGCCAATAAGTCCACCATCATGGGAGGGAAATAATTGGAAAAAGTTTCGCAGGGGTAACAGAATTAATTTCTGCTTCGAGAGGGAAGGATTAATCAAAGATAGTCAGCGTGATTTTGCCCAGGGGAGATCATGTCTGACAGGTTTGATGGAGTTTTTTGAGGATGGGTGAATGAGGGTGGTGTAGTGATTGTAGTCTACATGGACTTCAGTAAGACATTTGAAAAGGTTTCGCATGTGAAGAAGGTAAGAACCCATGATATGCAGGGCAATCTGGAAAATTGGATCCAAAATTGGCCTAGCGGCAGGGGGTTAAAGGTTTTTTTTGTGTTTAGGAGCTTGCCTGGTGGTGTACCTCAGGGTTTGGTGCTGAGTTCATCATTGTTTGTCTTGTGCAGTTAATGACCTCGGCCTGAATGTAGGAGGTCTGTTCAGTAATTTCACAGATGACATGAAAGCTGGTGATGTGTGCGAAGAATTAAAAGGAAAGCATTGGACTACAATGCGATAATGACGGGCCGATCAAATGGTCAGAACTCTGGTGAGTAGAACTTAATCCTGAAAAGTTCAATTTTGGGAAGACTAACAAGGCAACTGAGTGTACGATGAATGAACAAGAACAAAGAACAATCCAGCACAGGAACAGGCCCTTCGGCCCACCAAGCCTGCACCAACACCTTCTGTCCTTCCATACTAAAACTGTCTTCGCTTACAGGATCTGTATCCCTCTATTCTCACATATATTCGACCAGGTATTTCTTGAATGTTGCCATTGTGTCTGCTTCCACCACCTCCTCTGGCAGCGTGTTCCAGGCAATCACCACTTTTTGTGAAAAAAATGGCAGGACATTTGGAAGTATCCAAGAATCAGAGGGACCTTGGTCCATATGTTCATAAACCCTTGAAGGCAACAGAACAGATGGATAAGATGGGTATAAGGCATATGGGATTTGAGTTGAGACATTGACTATAGGAGAATATGATGAAGTTCTATAAGATGTTAGTTAGCCCAAAGCTGGAGTACTATGTGCATGTCTGTTTGCCATGTGATAATAAGCATATAGAGAGGGTGCAGAGGAGGTTCATCAAGATGTTGCCTGGGCTGGAGCATTTTAGCTATGAAGATAGACTAGATGGACTGGGTCTAAAGGGCACTGAGGGGCAAGTGTCACAGGTATACAAAATTGAAGGGCATAGGTAGGGTAGGTAGGAAGGAATGTTTCGCTTCAGTATAGGGACCAGGTCACACAGCTTTAAGATACATGGCAGGAGGTTCATAGGGCATTTAAGACACTTTTTTTTTCACCAGAGGGTGGTGGTCATCTGGATCCTGCTGCCTAATAGGGTAGTAAAGACAGGAACCATCACAACATTTAAGAAGTATTTAAACTGATCCCTTGCAGCACAATAGCTTGCAAGACAATGGGCCACGTTCTGGAAAATGGGACTAGAGTAGACAGGTGCTTGATTATTGGCTTAGAATGGATGGGCCAGAGGGCTTCTTTCTATACTGCAAAACGTGAAGACTGTATGTGCTCTGAGCTTGTAGAGAGTGAATAGTCTACAATTAATGCTACATCTAATGCTCAACATTTCGTAAATGAGAGGAAGAGATGTTTACGTCCACAGTGTTTGAGAGGTTGCGCGGACCTGTGCATTGTTTTGATAAGCTGCTCGGTCTGATCCACTATGTCAAAAAGCAGCCTAAACCATTCAAGCACATCAGGTGGAGAAAAATAACAGGAATCCACAGGAAGGCCAGTAAGATAAGTAAGGCCAAAGGGCAAGTTGCAAATATTGCAGAAGTCAGCAAATAAAACAAAAAAAAACATGTTCAGCATGGGGTAAGCAATGTTTTAGAAAGGTTAAAAACAATTATTTCTTGCAAATGTTTAGCCGGGATGAAGACAAACAAGCCTATGAAGGGTACCCAGACAATTGTTGACACAAAGATGTTGGACAGTGAATGTGACAAATCAAGCCTGGAACTTGGTAGATATGGGAAGATTCAGATAATTTACCGTGTAGCTGTTTGCAATATCAAATCTAAAGGAGAAAAGTGTTTGCAATGAGGGCTTCAGAAGATACCCGAACTAATTAGGCATGTGCCGATGTGTCCGAAACATTAAGAGCTTTGCAGATCTTTAAGTTATACCAGACAGCAATGCAAACTCTCAAAGATACAGTTGAGGCTCTGGGATGGAAAGATTCTTGTCCCAAGTGGAAAAAGTACTCTGGAAGCCCACGGTTATGACAAGAAACAAGACTTAGAGTTTCAAATGTTACTCAAAGCAAAAGCATCTTGTCTCAGCAGAAGCAAGTTGAAAGCTCAGGGTAGAAATTCTAAATATGAATCTCTTCTGACACAACATTCAGCACATCACATCGACTGACGAACGGACAACCAAAACAGCATCGGACAAAGAGAATCCGACTGCAGGACAGCAAAAGAAAACTTGACTAAAATAAAACCAAGGACTATGAATGCTGGGGATCTGAAACAGAAATAGAAGTTGCTGGAGAAATTCAACAGGTCTGGCAGCATTTGTGGGAAGACAGCAGAGTGAATGTTTCAATTCGAGTGACTCTTTATCAGAGCACTTGATGCTGCAATCATGTAACAAAAATACTGTCTTGCCAGGCACACTTAATCCAATGAAGGAAGTCAGCAGAGGGAAGACTTTGAAATGGAGCCAGAGAGCACATCATTCAAACCAGCATTCATGGACTAAAAAGCCAATAACCTATGTGTACCATCACAAGATACAAACACTAGTAAGACAATCGGTGTAGAGGTTGATGAGAATAACAAACTGTGAATGTATGAAAACAGTGTGCACAGCAGGTAACCTGAGGAATGCTCAATGGAGATGATAATGCATGCCATTTTCTTGTATAAAAACAGGAATGTCTGGGATGGAAATGCAATACTGTACTCATCAGTAGTCATTGAGAGCTCTGCCGTGAGGCACACTCACAGCAGGCATGCATCTTACAAGCAGTTCAATAAAGACACAGTACAAGCAATATCACACTTAATTAAACTAGTAGCGGCATTCTGCCCCCACTGAGGTCCCTTTAAGTAGAAATCCGCTCATTGACAGGAGTGGCTTGCCACCATACCTGCATTCTGTACCTGGGAAACCCAGAAGCTAGATGGTATTGACATTAGTGATGTTAAACCAAACATTGAGGGAAGTCTGCATCTCTAACAATGGCTGCCTAACTCAAAGCCAATTCAGGCTGTGAGCAGTTTGCTTTGGTCAACTCTCTGGTCTAGATTAAGTGTCATCATCTGTTGACTAAGAGAAGCAAGTTCAGGATTTGTTGTCTAACCTTAATTACCCTTGAGCTTAGTGGTTTTCAAGACAGCAGTTAAGAGTCATTTGCATTTGGATTAGATTAGATTCCCTATAGTGTGCAAACAGGCCCTTCAGCCCAATCAGTCCACACTGACCCTCCGGAGGGTAACCCACCCAGACATTTCCCTCTGACTAATGCACTTAATACTATGGGCAATTTAGCATGGCCAATTCACCTAACCTGCACATCTTTGGACTGTGGGAGGAAACCGGAGTACCCAGAGGAAACCCACGCTGACACGGGGAGAATGTGCAAACTCCACACAGACAGTCACCCGAGGTTGGAATCAAGCCAAGGACCCTGGAGCTGTGAGGCAGCAGTGCTAACCACTGAGCCACCATGCCGCCCTGTGTATTTATAGTCACATTGAGGCCAGGCCAGGTAAGAAGGGATTAGATTCATAAAATTATTTCCTTCTTTAATGGATATCAGTGAATTAGATTGTTTACAATAATTGAAGATAGTCATCATTACTGAGACTAGCTTCACATTCCAGATTTATTTGTGAATTTACGTTTCATCATAAACCGAAGTCATCAGAGCTAGACATCTGGGTTAGTAGTCCAGTTAAGTTACCATTATATCACTACCTCCCACATTAGATTTCAAAAACATTCTCTTAAGTCTGTAACATTTTAGTTAATATATATTCCACATTAATTGGTTGTACAAAATGCCACAGTGCCTCAAAATAGGACAAGTACTTTCTTGCAAATAAAATCAGATTTATCCCTCAGAAACTTCCCAAAAGCCCTTTTCTTTCCCTTTCTCTAGTCTCTACAGCTGAATTGCTAACTGTGGCTGGTGATGTCCTTTTGACTCTACTGAGAATTTCAAGAATTTCTACTATTTTTATTGGATGGGCAAGAGATGTACTTAACTACACGGGCAATCTGTAAAATATCAAGCGTAAAAGATAACTGTAGGGCCCTGTTCCAGAAGGGGATTAGTTGTGCTGTTGTGATTATGCTTATGGACATACTGCACTGGCCCCTTAAGGAAGAAAATTATCTTGTGAATATTTCCTTTCATTGCTTTGTTATTCGATTTTAAGGCATCCATCTTATCCAAGTAACAATAGTCACTGATCAGTTAACTGATCGTCAGTGTGGAAAGCTCCTTTGGTGTAACATTCACATTTTGCAAAGGACGCAAAGGCTCAGTTTTCCGCTTTTCTCTTGCCAGTGTGTTCTCAAGTGAGAATTTGTGGCAACTGTTCATCATGGCCCCTTTGCCTTTGCAGTCTCCTGCTCTTCATCTCATTAATTCTGCAACAGTCCTCTTCAGCACTTCTCTCATGAAGTCACACGGCAGGATAGGGAGAAATGTTCTCTGCTGCCGGATCTTTGTGACGTTCACACCATGGGTACCATATTCGAACCCCTTCTGGCTCTGTGAGTCAGGAGCTAATCCTTCACACTGTGGTCCTGCATGTCATTCTGAAGATGACGGCCCATTGGTTGCTCCTTGGTTTACTGGAGGTGCTGATGGTTGGAGTGGTAGAGAAGAGGGCTGTGTTTTGTCCTGGTGACTATCCAAGGAGGACTGGCTACCAAACTCTTCCTGACTAGAATAGCAGCTCAGGTCAGCGCAGTATCCCAGTAAAATGCACAGCATTGCAGAGAAAGGTTTAATAATCCTCTCAAGAGTAAAGGCCAGCATTTTTTCTTTGCTGCAATCTCACCCTCACAAGTTCAGCAATCACTCTATAACTCTGTCACTGTGCATATCTCTCACCAAGGCTCATGGACTACAACTGCATCACATCCATTCAACAGCGCTCTCTCTCTCTCTCTCTCTCTCTCTCACCTCGTCTGTCCAAATACTACTTGCCTTTTGCACTTCCTCAGGATGTTCATCAGCATCACAGTTAATCCCCTTCTGGAGCAGGGCCCTAGAGTTCTCTTTCATGCTTGATGTTTTACAGATTGCCCTTGTAATGCTTGACATCTCTTGTCCGCCCAATAAAAACAGTTGGAAATTCTTGAAATTCTCAGCAGAGTCAAAAGGATGTCACGCTACAGTTAGCCATTCTGTCACAGGGATTGAAGGAAGGGGAAGAAAATGGATTTTGGATAGTTTCTGAGGTACAGCACATTACCTGACTTGTTCCTAAATCCCCCATCTACAGCCATCACACTCAGTCCCTACCTTTGTCTGAAGAAGTGACCCACCAGCCAGACGGGGGTCTCCACAGCATTCCGACTGACTTCCCTGTAATCCCCTGACAGGTTACACTTGACCTTCTGGACCAGAATTGGACAAGGCCTCTGCATGGCTGTAGCAGCACCTCCTGGCTAACTTGCTGCTTGCCTCTCTGTGCCTTCAGGAACTGTGTCCTCATTGCAATGTCCCTGCATCCTCCAGACACTGCATCCTCCCCCGTGGGCCCTCTGTCCAGGCAAGTCAGCAATGGCTAACCATAGTCTCTCTTTGATGCCTCTAAGTACAGGTCCTCATTGATGTTCCCACATGGCTGCTTGGCTGAAGCACATGCGTGTGTTTTCTATACAAGTTGCTGGCACAAGTCGGTGTGATGTTGACAAACCACAATGCCACAAAGCAATATGTCCATTCCTTTGACTGCTGAGTGCACTGAACTGTGGACTTTCCCAGTATGCTTAAAAAAAATGCATTAGCAGAGGCTGGAGGCCTGCCAATGACCACAAAGTCAGTGAGTGCTAAGAAACTAAAAGCCATAAGAGCATCCTGTATAGATGCATAGGACACATGTATGGTCCAACCTTTAAAGCTTTTAGGAGAGTTATGCAAGTTGTACGTGTCTCTGAGCTAAAACATCAAACCCTGAAGGCCTGAAGTGGTGGGAGTCGATGTGAGAGCAAGTGTAATGATCTGGCAAGCCTGGTGATTTGCCATTGCTGACTTGCCTGGACAGAGGGCCCACGGGGGAGGATGCAGTGTCTGGAGGATGCAGGGACATTGCAATGAGGACACAGTTCCTGAAGGCACAGAGAGGCAAGCAGCAAGTTTCAGCCACCCAGATAATCACTGACTATGAGATTTGGAACCGGCTTTGTCTAGGGAGGGAGGAGAATCACTAGCTGCATAGAAATGAAACAAGTTGGGCTACTGATGAGAATGCAAATGCATGGTCGTCGCTGCTCAGTAGTGAAATTCTGAACTCACTGTTTCAAATTTAAGGGGAAAATTGGAAACTTCTGTTTTGTGTCGAAATTTTTCATTTTTTCATATTTGCCCACATTTCCAGCCATTGTCCATCCTTCTCAAGGGAGTGGAAAATTCCACGCAGTATGTGACCATGTCAGTCACTTTGCAACATATGTGCATGCTGGTGAAAATGCTTCCCTCACTGTCTTCCTTCACATTAAAAGGTTCTCATACAAAGTCGGAGAAACCATTCTGAATGCTATTATTAACCATTTAACTAATTGGAGTGAAATTTGCCATAACACAATGTTATGAAACCATTTATTTTTAAAAAGTCCCTTCATGTGACAGCAATGATATAATGCAAGCACTCTTGTCCCTGAATCAAAAGGCTGAGGAATCCTTGTAAAAGAAATATCAATGAGGGGGCATAAGTGTGATGTGCAAGGGATGCGGGGGATAAAAATCTTTTTCACGAAACGGAATGCAATGCGTGGAAATATGGCGGAAGCAGGTTCAAGAAGATAGTGGATAGTTATTTGGATTGGAATGGAATGCAAGGATAAGGGGAAAAGGCAGGAGACTGACAACCAGTAATAGAACCAGAACTAGCACAATGGGCTGAATCACCTAAGTCTGCAGCATAATAATGAATAATCATTTCACACCAGAGACTTATAATTGCTGCAAGGATTGAAGTGCTGTCATTGGGTTAAAAGGCCAAACCCAAAACCCATTTACTTGCTAAGGTATATGCAAAAAAGTCTCAAGCAATGTCAGAAGAAGGATATGGGACTTTGCCCAGTAGCCTGGACAATTGTTATTGACTGTCATGCTGTTCTGTAATATAGCAAAAGTTTCAAAAATAATTGGTGCGCCAAGGCGATGTGATGGGCAAGTATTTTTTCAATCATCAAGCAGGATCCTTTTCAATCCCAGCTACCTCACCAGGCTTTGAGCAACATTCAGCTAGTATTAAAGAATCTTTGCAAAGGGTCAAGGTTGACTGTTGGAAATCCCTGACTTGCGACTAACCAAAACGGCGAAGCTCATTTGAGAAAGCACCCAGCACATACAGAGACATAGGAAGGACAAGTATCGTTAGAGTCGAACCATCTGAAAGAATGCGGAAGCCTCCAAATACTTCACCTATCCAGCCCCCTCCAGCTCCATGTCCACATTTGAATGTCCACATTCCAAACCCATCAACCCGGAGTAGTAGCAATTCATGAAAAGACAAAGTTCTCTGGGAATTGGCCACTTTCGAGAAACCTTTCACGAAGTGAATTTTAAATTAGACTGTGAACAGCTGAATTACATGTTCATATTGGATACTACAGTTCAGAAGCTTATTATCTCACTCTGGCTGCCAACCTCACTCCTGGAATCTTCTCTGCATTTGGACGGTCAACAATTGCACTTGGTGCACACTGGTAAATCTCAAGAGACCTTCTGTGATCTAGTATATCCCAGAACTTTGTGGGAAGTTAGGGAGGAATTTGCGGGGCTCCTTGCAGAAATATTTGTATTGTCTACAAATATGGGTGAGATGCTGAATGACTGGAAATTGGCTAATGTTGTGCCTTTTGGTTAAGAAGGGATGTAAGGGGTAGCCTGAGAACTATAGGCCTGTGAGTCTGACTTTGATGATGGGTAGGTTGTTCTGAAAGGTAGACTTATACGCATTTGGTGAGGCAAGGAATGATTAGGGATAGTTAGCATGGTTTTGTGTGCGGGAAATCAAACTTGATTGAGTTTTTTGAGAAAGTAGCCAAGAAGATTGATGAGAGTAGAGTGGTAGACATTGTTTATTTGGGCTTTAGTGAAGTCTTTGACAAGGTTCCAAGTGGTGGACTACTAAGTAAAGTTAGATCATGTGGGATTTAAGGTAAGCTTGCCAATTTGATACTCAATTGGCTTAAAGGCTGGAGACGAAGGGTGATGGTGGAGAATTGTTTTTCAGATGGAGGCTTGTGATCAATGGTGTTCCACAGGGATTGGTGCTGACTCCACTCCATGAGAATATAGGAGGTATGGTTAGTAAGTTTGTGGATGACACCAAAATTGGTGGCATAGTGGACAGTGAAGAAGGTTATCTAGGAATACAGTGAGATCTTGATCAATTGGGTCAATGGGCTGAGGAGTGGCGAATGGTGTTTCATTTGGGTAAATATGAAGTATTATATTTTGGTAAAACAAACAAAGACAAGACTCATACAATAAAAGGTGTTGTAGTGTTGGGCAGTGTTGTAGAACAGAGAAACCTAGGGGTTCAGGTACATAATTCTTTGACACTTGCAGCACATTTAAATAGGGTGTTTAAAAAGGTGTTTAGCATACTTGCCTTTATTGCTCAGATCTTTGAGTATAGGAGTTGGGATGTTACGTTGAGGTAGTACAGCATGTTGGTGCAGCCTCTTCTGGAGTACCGTGTCCAGTTCTGGTCGCCCCATTATAGGAAAGATACTATTAAGCTGGAGAGTGTTCAGAAAAGATCTACCAGGATGTTGCCACAAATGCAAGGTTTGAATTATATGCAGAGGTGAGGAGTTTTTTTTCCTGGAGTGCAGGTGGTTGAGGGGTGATTTTATAGACTTTATAAAATTATCATGGGTACAGATAAGGTGACTGGCAGGTGTCTTTTCCCTAGGGTGGGGGATTTCAAGACTAGGAGGCAAATTTGTAAGGTGAGAGGAGAAAGATTTAAAGAAAAGACATGAGGGGCATTTTTGTTACACAGAGTGGTTCGTGTGTGGAATGAACCTCCTGAAGAAGTGATGGATACGGGTACAGTTACCACATTTACAAGATGTTTAATTAAGTACATGAATAGGAAAGGTTTGGAGTGATATGGGCCAGGAGCAGGCAGGTGGCACTAGTTTAGTTTGTGCTTATGTTCGACATGGTCTGTTTGAACCGAAGGGTGTGTTTTTGTTCTGTATGACTCTGATGTTATGGCTCTATGCACAGTGGGCTGGACTGTGAAGTGGAGACAGAATAATATTTTTCAGTTTTATAAGTTTACTAAGCTCTGGTTTCTTATTTGATGTGCTGTCTGGAAACAGGGCGATAATTGTTTAGTTTTGATTTCTAAAAAAAGAAAGCACTCGCTGCTCCCAAAACTGGGCTTGATTAAAACCACCGGACAACAGCTCACCGGTTAGTAATTCGAACCTGCTGACATTGCACTGATTTGCTTCAGAAGAAAACATGGTTGTGTTTGGCTTGGCAGCTGCTGTTGGTGAGCCTGTACTCTTTACACTACAACTTCCTGAACACACACAGTGAGACAAACATGCTGTAACGCTCTCTACAGATCAAACCCATACCTTCCAGTTTGTAACTATTGGGTTAAGATCAGCCGAGGCCGACTGTGGGGAGGTAGCTGTACTTTTGTTTTTACTTGAAAACCTGGTTTACGTTCTCTCCTGGAGAGTCCTGCCACACAACCAGCAAGCATTCCATGCCCAAAATATGGGACACATTGTTTCAGGACACCATTGTTCACTGGACAGAGATTTTCAGTGCTTTTTTACTACCACATTTAGCTACAGTAGCTAATATTGCAGACTGTAGATTAATATTCCCCACCAATCTTTTGAATGTTCTGGTTCCTAATGCAGATACTGGCCACTGACATGTTCTCCCTTGAATGGTCATTCATGACAAGCAGAGCCATTTCATTAGCATTGAGGCTGTCCCTGTGGACTGTTTAATTGTCTACTTCTCTCCTCACCCATGCATTTGTTGGGGATAGCAGTGCTCACTGGTAATTTCCCTGGAGAAGCCTATTTCCTATCGAGAACAGCTAACATCGCAGGGTCCAAATGCTGAATTTGTCATCGGTATGCATACCGTATTAAACATGTACAGAGCTAATGTGGGGGGTTGGGAGAGGGAGATTGGCGAGGGAGGAAGGAAACGTGTCTTTAACACGAGCCACCCAGTTCAGCCACAGTGACTGACAAATGATATTGTTACTTACAGTGGGCAGTGGCACCGGGCCAAGGGTCTAGCAGCATCAAGGAAGGCCACAGATGTTTTGACAGGAAGTGTGTCTGCCTAGAAACCCATCAGGTTAAATAACAACATGCTTCAACTTTAACGCAGTGAAAGGAGGCAATTGGGATAACAGCATTATTAAACATTTAAAGAAAATGAGAAAACTTTATGAGGATGCTCACACAAGGCTCACTATGGACTGCAGTACCTCTGGGCCTCATGAATTGTTCAGTCTGACCTGGAGGTACGTTTCACACATTGCATTCCAATCAGAATCTGTATATGTAAACATCAACAGCATTGTGGCGTGTTCTCCAATTCTACCCCAAATGAGTCAGTCTCTTCATTCACACTTCTACTAGTTTTGTACTCGAAAATGTCCTCCTTTTGACAGTCTCCCATAAACTCAAATATATCTAAACCCCAGCTGAGGCAATGGGCCAACAAAAGCACCCCCACTCCCTACTCCTCCCCATTCCCCTCCACAGAATGAAAAGCCAGGGAAAGTGAACAAAAAACGTGGAAATAAACATACTGGCTCTCCATTCTCAAGTATGTGAGTGGGCAAGTATATCGAATGGGTGGCACGGTGGCCCAGTGGTTAGCACTGCTGCTGCACAGTGCTAGGGACGTGGGTTTGATTCCAACCTCAGACGACTGTCTGTGTGGAGCTTATACATTCTCCTCGTGTCTGTGTGGATTTCCTCCCACAGTCCAAACATGTGCAGGTTAGGTGGAATGGCCACGCTAAAGTGTTCAGAGATGTGCAGGTTAGGTGCATTAGTCAGGGGTAAATGTAGGGGAATGGGTCTGCGTGGGTTACTCTTTGGAGGGTTCGTATGGACTTGTTAGGCCAATAATACTTCTTTCCACACTGTAGGTATTCTATGATCAAATGTTATACTTTTTTCTGTTCCTTCTGGGCCATCACCTCTTTTTGAAAAGGTTAGTTAAATTAAGTGGCACTTAGGCACTGAACTGGATGGTGGTCAGAGTGCCTCTGAATCAGCAAGCCCTGAGGCAGATATCCTGCCAATCGAGAGTTGGCAGAGGTCAGTCAAAGTCCAGTAGTTGTACTGGATGGCACTAAAGTGGTGACTGTAGCGAGGGTGATCCCACCTCTTCCCCTTATTCCTCTCATATCATTTCTCTCCTTCACCACAACCATGGTGTGGGAGAAGCAAGAGAGAGAGAGAGAGTGAGAGGCAAAAGAGGAAACTGTGCACTGAAAATATCTGAATGGAGAAAGTGAGGCCAGAACAAAGGAGAGAGAAGCTGTAGTGATGGGTGAGGAAACTATGTAAATGTAGAGAGAAAGGGGAAAGAAAGAAACAAAAGAACAGCAAAGGAAATGAACATAAATGAAGGAGTTTCTGTTTTTGAAATGGTCTCTTTCAGTTCCTAACCTACAGTGGCCAGAGGGACTAAACTTTTGAGAATGGAGCTCAGCTCAATATATTCCGCAAACACCGATCAGGATCATCCCAGAGGAGAGGTTGGGGTTTGGGAGAACTGGGGAAGTCTTGACATGGAAGACTTTTTTTTTACAGGTGGCCAACAGACTTGGTTAGGGATGTCTCTAGTGATATTGCCTGGAGGAAGCGATGTAGAGTAGGCAGGTGGGGATGGGGGAAGGTTGCTATGGATAGGATTTCCATCCTTTCCCTCGGAGGCCTGACTGTTTTGCAGCTTCAACAGCACCACAGAGCTCGGTGGGCAACAGGGAAAACAGGAGCAGGAGGCTTGCATTTTGGGTCTGCTTCATGGGGCAAGGTGACAGAGAGCTCTTTCCTTTGCTATGGTCAAGCAGATAGGTCCCGTCCAAAGAGTGACAGCCTTGCCAAGGGGTTCAGGTTCCAATACTTCTACCACTCCACGGGAGTCCACAGGGGGCTGCTGACAACTGGGGCCTGTAGAGGCAGCTGGCAGGCCCAGGAAAATGGTCCTTCATTTGGTTTTTCCATTGCCTATTTGGTCATCTATCTCCAGGAGATTTGTAAGTGGACCTCTACCATTCCCATCATTAGGAAAGTTCCCTGGTGGAATGCAGTAGGGTCCAATTAGCTGACAATGCACCAGGTCATAGAGTTATACAGCGTGGAATCAGACCAACCAGTCCATGCCGAGCATAATCCCAAACTAAATTAGTCCCACTTGCCTGCTCTTGGCCCAAATCCCTCCAAACCTTCCTTATTCATGGACTTATCCAAATGTCTTTTAAACATTGTACCTGTACCCATATCCACCACTTCCTGAGGAAGTCCATTCCACATGTGAACCACCCTCTGTGTACAAACTTTACCCCTTGTCTTTTTTAAATCTATCTCCTCTCACCTTTAAATTGTGGCCCATCCTAGGGAAAAGACAGCTACCATTATCTTTCCCCTTCATTATTTTATAAACTTCTACAATGTCGTCTCTCTACCCCCTACACGCCAGTGAAAAAAGTCGCAGCCTATCCAGCCTTTCTTTATAACTCAAACCTCCCATACCCGGCAATGTCCTGACAAACCTCTTCTGAACCCTCTCCAGCTTGATATCCTTCCTATAACTGGGCAACCAAAACTGGACACAATACTCCAGAGCAGGCCTCACCAATGTCCTGTATGACCTCAACATGACTTCTCAACTGCTAAACTCAAAGGTCTGAGCAATGAAGGCAAGTGTGTGAAATGCTTTTTAACCACCCTGCCTATAAGAGGTGCAACCTTCAAGGAATTATGTACCTGAACCCCGAGGTCCCTCTGTTCTATAGCACTACTCAGGGCCCTACTGCTAATTGTATAAGCCCTGCCCCTGTTTCTTGTATCAAAATGCAATACCTCGCATTTATCCAGATCGAACCCCATCTGCTATTTTTCAGCTCATTGACCCATTTGATCAACATACTTAGAAAACCTTCTTCACTGTCTACTATACTCACCAATTTTGGTGTCATCCACCAACTTACTAACCATGCCTTCTATACTCTCATCCAAATCATTTCTATAAATGACAAACAAAAGAGGACCCTGTGGACCACCACTGGTCACAGGCCTTCAGTCTGAAAAACAACCCTCCACCACCACTCTGTCGCCTGCCATTAAGCCAGTTATGCATCCAGTTGGCAAGTTCACCCTGAATTCCTTATTAATCAGTTTACTATGTGGAACCTTGTTGAAGGCCTTACTAAAGTCTTGGTATGGGTGGAACCCACAAAAAAAAGCCTCTTGGACAAACAGGGAGGCACTACATCATGACCATAACTTCCCCCTCTCTCCCTCCTCTCTTAAATAGTGGGGTTACATTTGCAGCTTTCAATCTGCAGGAACATTCTGTAGAATTTTGAGTGATTGCCTATTGTCTCTAGCTACTTTTTTACAACCCTCTGGGATGTGGATGAGTTCCTGGAGATTTGGCAGGAGGTGGGGCTTGCAGGGACTGTTGTTCAAGGTAAGAAAATGAGGGTCATAGGGTTCTGTGTAAAGATGGGCCCATCTCAGAGAACCCAGCTGGCAAAGTGCTTACAGGGCTTGAGATCATCTACACCATTTGAATGGCTCTCCACCAATCTCCAACAATGTCCGTTACAGTGCATAGGAGCAAGGAATTTCCTCATGGCATTGGGGGCCAACCTGCAGCACATGGACTGTCATGGTTTGAGGCACAGCTCACTACCACCTTCTCAATGGCAACTAGGGACAGGCAGTAAATACAAGCCCAGCCACTAACACCTATGTTCCATGAATACAAAAACAAGGAAACAGGTTCAGCCATATCCCATAGGGTGGTGAACATTTTTATTCAGTCACAGGATGTGGGCACCATAGAGTCATACAGCACGGAAACAGACCCTTCGGTCCAACTCGTCTGTGCCGACCAGACATCCTAAATTGGTCCAGTCCTATGTGCCAGCACTCGGCCCATATCCACCTCAACCCTTCCTATTCATGCACCCATCCAGTTGCCTTTTAAATGGGTAATTGTACTCATCTCTACCACTTCCTCTTCCGTACACACACACCATTCTCTGTGTGAAAAGGTTTCCCCTCAGGTCTCTTTTTTAAAACTTTCCCCTCTCACCTTAAACCTATTGCCCTCTAGTTTTGGACTCCCCTCCCCTGGGAAAATGACCTTGGTTATTCACCCTATCCATGCCCCTCATGATTTTATAAACCTCTCTGAGGTCATCCCTCAGCCTCTGACTATGAGAGTGAAATGATGTCTGACGAACCTGCTAGTGATTTTCCAGGATGTTACTAGATTAAGGGGAACCAGTGACACGGTGTATTTGGATTTTCTGAGCGCTTTCTATATGGCCTGAACTTTGGAGATTGCTAAGTAAAATTTAGAGTGCGTAGGACAGGTGAAAATACATTGGATGGATTAGGGATTGGCTAATGGAAAAAAATTGAGAATCAAAATAAATGGATCGTTTTCGGTTGGCAGGCTGTGGGGCACTGCAAGGCTGCTTCTGAGCTTGGCTCCTTGCCCATCTCTGATCTGGGCACAGTAGCTCGGACAACCGCCCCCCCCCCCCCCAACCTAATCTGAACACTGGGGTCCTGCCCCTCACCTGATCACAATGGGCATGCCTCTGCCCTTTGACCTGAGCATTGTGGCACTTTCCCTGACCAAACGGATCCCTTGAGCCCCAGGCCCTGATGTATACCTCCCCCGTTCCTGGCCTTGTTTGGGGCCCAACTGTTCTCCGTCCTCATGGGACTGATGTAAAAAGACGTCCTGGGAGTTTGGATGGGCTGAATGCAGGGTCAAGAACAGTTGGCCTAGAATGTGGTTAACAGTGAGATTGACAACATTGGTAGGAGGAACAGAAGTACAGATTGTTAAGAGATTAGGATTGACGTGCAAAAGCACATGGGTGCCTTGTTCAAATCTTGCTAAAGCTAACATGCACAGTGCAGTCAGAGGTTAAGAAGGAAAACAGCATTTTGGCCTTTATGACAAGACTATTGGAGTTCAAGAGCAAAGACGTCTTGCTTCAGTTGTACAGAGCCTTGATGAAACCACACCTGGAGCATCGTGTGCAGTTTTCATCCCTTTATCTAAGAAAGGAAAGATTTTCTGTGGACAGGAGGGAGCAGAGGTCAGAATGGTAATTTCGGGTATTTTGAAACTGTCTGATGAGAACAGATTGAGGAGACTCGGCCTGTATTCAATAAAGGCGAAAGTGAGGACTGCAGATGCCGAGATCAGAGTCTAGATTAGAGTAGTGCTGGTAAATCACAGCAGGTCAGGCAGCATCCGAGGAGCAGGAAAATTGACGTTTCGGGCAAAAGAATTCCTGATAAAGGGCTTTTGCCCGAAACGTCAATTTTCCTGCTCCTTGGATGTTGCCTGACCTGCAGTGCTTTACCAGCACCACTGTAATCTAGACTGTATTCAATAAAGCCCAGAAGAAGAAGTGATTGCATTGTAACTTGCAAACTTCTGAAAAAGCTAGACAGGGAAGACTCAGGATGTTACCCTGCAGTCGAGAGGGGGCGGAAGGAAGGGGTGTTTTAAAGCCAGGGAACAGAGTCTTAAGAAGCAAGTCATTTAGGAAGGGAGTGAAGAGAAATATCTTCAAACAGAGATTACTGAATCAATGGATTCATTGGATTGAATCTTTATCTCAAAGAACTGTGGAAGTTGAGTCACGCAGTATGTTCAAGACAGAGATTGAGAGATCTTTAGCCATTAATGGTATCAAAGAATATGGGGTTAGCAGAAGATAGGATCTTTTGAGATAGATGGTCAACCATCATCATGGAAGGGATGCGAAGTTGTAGTGGTATTATTACTGGACTGTTCATCCAGAGACCCAGGTTCATCCAGAGACCCATCATGGCAGATGGTAGAATTTGAATTCAGTAAAAAAAAAACTGGCATTAAGAGTCTTATGATGACAATGCAACCATTGTTGGGAAAAAAAACCCACCTGGTTCACTAATGCCCTTTAGGGAAGGGAACTGCCATGCTTACCTGGTCGGAGCTACATGTGACTCCAGACCGACAGCAATCTGGTGGATTCTCAAACTGCCCTCTGGGCAGTGAGGGATGGGCAATAGATGTTGACCCAGCCAGTGACACCAACATCCCATGAACGAATAATAGCTCAGGTTGTTGAATTGTCAACTCTTGCTCCTATGGTCATAGTTGCCTGTTTTTTTTTAGGTTAGACTACCTACAGTGTGGAAACAGTCCCTTAGGCCCAACAAGTCCACACCGGCCCTCAGAAAGTAACCCACCCAGATCCATTTCCCTCTGACCAGTGTACCTAGCACTATGGGCAATTTAGCATGGCCAATTCACCTAACCTGCATATCTTTGGACCGTGGGAGGAAACCGGAGCACCCAGAGGAAACCCACGCAGACACGAGGAGAATGTGCAAACTCCACACAGACAGTTGCCCAAGGCTGGAATCGAACCTGGGTCCCCTGGTGCTGTGAGGCAGCAGTGCTAACCACTGAGCCACCGTGCCGCCCCTGTCACCTTTTTGATATTACAAGTGTGAATCCATCGTGGGATAGTCATGTCACAAAACAGCTGACTGAAATTCATCTCCAGCCTGATTAAGTTAGCCTAACTCCATAAAATTCCATGCCGGCCCCCGCCACCCCTCCCCAAATGTGGCATTTTACTGCCCCTTCCCACCTCCTTACCATCTAACCACGAACCGATAACATTTAAACTCATGACATTTTGTTCAAATGTATTATTTTAAGTGTGAGTTGACTCAAGTGGGGCACAGACGTCTGGCCACGTTGTGAACTTTGCTGGTCTCTGCAGGGGACAGGACAGTGCGGTTAGTGCACCTATCCTGGACTACTTACGTTACACCAACATCTCTGATGTGAACACAGAGTGCTGGTGCCACATGCTGGCCAGGTCAGGTATGTGCAACTTTTAAAGAGAGATTCTGAGACTGCTTTACCAAATTGTCAAAGAATGTGATAATTGTGGCTAAGAATTTATATCATGTAGGAGTATAGTTACGCTAATGTGATAGGTAAGTAAACAGACCAAACATTCTGAGAATTTAGGTCAAATCACACCACAGGCCATTTGGTGTAAGTAGCAAATATATTGAGGGGATTCTGACAGACAGGATCTACATGCATTTGGAAAAGCAAGGACTCCTTTGGAATAGTCAGCATGGCTTTGTGTATGGGAAGGTAAAAACAATGACTGCAGATGCTGGAAACCAGATTCTGGATTAGTGGTGCTGGAAGAGCACAGCAGTTCAGGCAGCATCCAAGGAGCACCACTAATCCAGAATTTGTGTATGGGAAATCGTGTCTTATGAATTTGATTGACCTTTTTGAAGGGTATCAAGAAAGTAAATGAGGACAGTGCAGTAGACATTGTCTACATGGACTTCAGCAAGGTCTTTGACAAGATATTGCAAGGTTAAATCTCATGGGATCCAGGGAGAACTAGCCAGTTGGAATTAGTGTGGAATCCACTATTATTTGTCATTTATATAAAT
This sequence comes from Chiloscyllium plagiosum, assembly GCF_037043375.1. Classification (NCBI taxonomy): domain Eukaryota; kingdom Metazoa; phylum Chordata; class Chondrichthyes; order Orectolobiformes; family Hemiscylliidae; genus Chiloscyllium; species Chiloscyllium plagiosum. Next base: position 62,327,042 of record NW_028270156.1, read on the forward strand.
GATTTGGATGAGAATTTGGGAGGTGTGGTTAGCAAGTTTGCAGATGGCACCAAGATTGACAGTGAAGAAGGCTATCTGGGAATACAACGAGATCTTGATCAACTGGGTCAGTGGGCTGAGGAATGGCAGACGGAGTTTAATTTAGATAAATGAGAGGTATTGATTTTGGTAGGTCAGACCATGGCGGGACTTATACAGTCAATGGTAAGGCTTGGGGAGTGAGAAAGAACAAAAAGATCTAGGAGTACAGGTTCATAGCTCCATGCAAAGTGAAGAAGGCTTTCAGCATGCTCGCTCTCATCAGTTGGAGCACTGAGTATGGGAGTTGGGATGTCTTGTACAAGACCTTGGTGAGGCCACATTTGGAGTACTGTGTGCAGTTCTGATCACAATATTATTAACCTAGAAAGAGAGCAGAAAAGCTTTGCTAGGATGCTACATGGACTGGAAGGTTTGAGTTATAAGGAGAGGTTGGATAGACTGTGACTTATTTCCCTGAGACTGAGGGGAATACTTATAGAGATCTACAAAATCATGAGAGGCATAGATAATCAACAGCCTTTCACCATGGTAGGGAACTCTCAAACTAGAGGGCACAGGGGAGAAAGGAGAGATACAAAAGGATCCAGGGGGGCAAGTTTTTTCACGCAGAGCATGAGAATGGGCACCCAGAGGTAATGGTGGAGATGAATATAATTTCATAATTTAAGAAACATTTGGGCAGGTGCATGGATGGGATAGGTATGGAGGGATATGGACCAGTTTAATTGTGAAAACTGGGCGCCATGGACAAGTTGGGCTGAAGGACCTGTTTCTGTATTGTAAACCTCTATGATTCTAAGAACTATAAGTAATAAATGATCCAGGAGCAGTTGAATTTATCATAAAGTTTCAACTGGTTAGCTCACGTCCTTTAGGATGATAACCTAGCATTGTTATTCAGGTTAGTCCAAATGTGACTCAAATACTACATCAAAATCCCAACAGCATTTGACTGGTCTGGACTTTGTGGGGCTAAAGAGTGTCTTGTTCACCATTTGGAGAGTTGGCGGGGAGCCACTGCCACATCTATGGGAGAGAATCAAAAGGCACTTAAGTGGTCACCTTTGACTCTTTCCCCTGCGATTGAGGACCCCTAAAGCAGATGCCCCAACCCCTGAGGGCTGGTGGTGATGCATTTAGTGTCACCACCAGTGGGGGTGGAAGCTGAGGGCAGCCCCTGTACCCATCAGCAATGTCATTCACACTCAGAGTGAACGAGGACAGATCAGGATAATGATGAGAATGTCAGGGATCAGGGGGCACATGGGTAGGAGACCAGGGCAGGACTCAGCATTCGGCAATCCTCCCTCTCTTTTTTGCTGGTTCCACTGGTGAAGCACAGAGTACCTCATAACAATCCCATTCAGGAGGCAGCCTTGGGGTATGGAAAAGCTGTGAGGGCCATCCCTGGTGGATCCTGAGGCAGCACAAAACTGTGGCAGCCTCCAGGATAAGGAATGTCAAGTAGCTCATTAATGAGCTGAATTGACATCCACTGGTGGCAGCCATCTTGGTCTCTCCTGCCCACCATCTTAATCCAGGGTGGTTCCCCCACCAATAGCGATTCTTTGATCATTGAGTGGGCCTGACCCACCCTGGAAACTTTCATTAAATCTGGGCTAAGTCCAAAACAGAGACTTATTTGGTCTCAGACTACGTTCATAGACATATTAACTCACAGCCTCCTCAACCCAAAGTAGATGTCTCTTGCCTTCCCCATGAACAATGGTAATAAATGTCACTTGTAACTTCTGAACTAAGATAGTGATTTCACCGTGTTATTGTGAACATTGCCAGTCAACATAAAATGCTGGCTATTGGGTGGCATGGTGGCTCAGTGGTTAGCACTACTGCCTCACAGCGGCAGGGGCCCAAGTTCGATTCCAGCCTCGAGCGACTGTGTGGTGTTTGCACATTCTTCCCGTGTCTGTGTGGGTTTCCTCCCACAGTCCAAAGCTGTGCAGGTTAGGTGAATTGGCCATGCTAAATTGCCCATCGTGTTCAGGAATGTGTCGGTGAGGTGCATTGTTCAAGGGTAAATATAGGATAGTAGGGAAGGGGAATGAGTTTGGGTGGGTTACTCTTTGGAGGGTCAGTGTGGATTTGTTGGGTCAAAGGCTCTGTTTCCACACTGTTGGGATTCTATGATGCTATTGGAGACACTGGCATTTCACCCCTGGGAATAGAATGAAAGTCTGGAGGAAATAGTGGTTGCAAAGGAGGTCAGAGTTGCATGTATAATTGGAAAAGATTTCACAGTTGAGGCCATTCGGAAATTGGTGGATTTGTACACAAAAATGTAACATGCAGAGAGATACTGGAATCCAGAGACTCCAGGATTAGTCAGTGATCAAGGCCTGTGGCAAGATTTGAATGGGGTATTGGAGATTTTGGATGAGGTGATTAATGATGCTATGGAGGTCCTGGAAGTCACAACAATGTGAATGGGAGTGTCAGAAGTAATATTTTGAAGATGACCTTGGTTAATTAAAAAAAATGGGATTTGTAACTTGTCTCATGCAGTTGGATTTGACACATGGAGAAGGAGGTGGGGATGGGTCAAATTATGGTCTAATGTTTTTGGGGTGGGGGTGCGGGAGCTGGCTTTGCCTTTTACTGATGCACAAGTCATTGCAACACGATGGGAGCTGAGGAGAGGTTGGACTGAGTGTCACCACATTGTATGTGGAAGGCTATCGATGCCACCAAAGGGCAGCACAATTGAAACTGAGGGGGCAGGCTTACCTCGCGCCTCATGGCCATTCTGTGATCTATATTCATGCCGTTCTTGGCTGAACAAGGGAAATAGTGCAGATTATCTGGAAGCTACTCTGACACCTTCTCAGACCCAGCTAGTCGAGAAAGTCACACCCACTCAGCCTGGTGAAAATGCCACTGGACTGACACGGTGTAAACCAATATTATAATATCAGGAGGCAGTAATGTTGAGTACCTCACAAGTATGAACTGCTTTCTGTTAATGAGTAGGGTTAAAATCCACCCATTTAATCCTTCTTGTAGGGAATATCCACCACTAGCTCAGCATGGCGAGTTTAGGTTGGCAGAATTAAGCTCTTTGAACCCACAATTACAGGATAGGCATAAGCTAATTTAAGCTGAAAATGTGTTGCTGGAAAAGCGCAGCAGGTCAGGCAGCATCCAGGGAACAGGAGAATCGACGTTTCGGGCATTAGCCCTTCTTCATTCCTGAAGAAGGGCTTATGCCCGAAACGTCGATACTCCTGTTCCCTGGATGCTGCCTGACCTGCTGCGCTTTTCCAGCAACACATTTTCAGCTCTGATCTCCAGCATCTGCAGTCCTCACTTTCTCCTCATAAGCTAACTTAAACCATGTCTGGCTAATTTATTTGTTTTTTGAGGAAGTCTCAACCAGAGTGGGAACCAATAGATGTGTTGTATTTGGACTTCCAGAAGGTGTTCGACAAGGTATCTCGCAAAAAGTCATAAGTACCCACAGTGTTGGAGGTCACATCTTGGCATGGATAGAGAATTGGCTATTGGGCAGGAAAGAGTGTTTGGATTCTTTTTCAGGTTGGCAACATATACCAGTGGGGCTCCACAGGGATTAGTGCTGGGACTGCAGCAGTTTACAATATATATTTCTGACTTCGAGGAAGCAATTGAATATATTGTCGCCAAATTTGCAGACAACACAAAAATAATCGGGAAGGCAGGTTGCGAAAGAGATACAAAGTTTGCAAAGAGTCATTGATAGGTTAAGAGAGTGGGCAAAATGCAGTATAATATGGGAAAATGCAAAGTCATTCATTTTGGAAAGGAGAACAAAAGAACAGAATATTATTTAAATGGAGAAAAATTGCAGAAAGCCACAAGACAAAGGGACAGGGGTGGGGTGGGAAACTTGAGCACACAACACAGAAAGCTAACACACAGGTTCAGCAGGTCATCAGGAAGGCTAATGGAATGTTAACCCTTGTTTCAAGCAGATTGGAGTATAAGAGTAGGGAAGTCTTATTGCAACTGCTGATGAAATCACATTTGGAGTACAGTGAGCAGATTTGGTCCCCTTCATTTAAGGAAAGACATCATTTCATTGGAAGCAGTTGAGAGAAAGTTCATAAGGATGATCCCTGGTAAAGATGGATTGTCTTGTGAGTAAAGGCTAAACAGGTTGGGACTCTACTCACTGGGATTTAGAAGAATGAGAGGTGATCTTATTGAAACATACAGGATTCTTAAGGGTCTTGACAGGGTAATGACTGAGATATTTCCCCTTGAGAGGAGAGTCTAGAACCAGAAGGCATAGTCTCAGAATTAAGAGTGCCAATTTAAGACTGAGGTGAGGAGGAATTTCTTCCCTGAGGCTTCAGCACACCTTGCCACAAAGAGCTGTGGGGCAGAGTCCTCGTGTATATTTAAGGCTGAGCTAGAAGGAGTCAAAAGTTATGGGGAATACGCAGCAAAGTGGACCTGAGGAGGTAGGATTAGCTACCTTAATAGGTCTAGCTTTCCAGATGTCATATGTTGGCTAGACTAGGCAGTCAATTCATCAACTGAACTCTGACATACAGCCGACCTGCATCAATGAAACATTGAGTCATTGATAACCAGAGTTCAGGGCCAGCATACTCCTGTTAGTGTGAAGGACAAGGCTGGTAGGAGTGGGGAGCACTGAATGACTTGAGATATTAAGGTTCTGGTCAAGAAAAAGAGGGAGGCATAAGCCAGGTATGCACAGCTGGGATCAAGTGAATCCCTTTATGAATATAGGACATGTAGGAGTACACTTAAGAGGAACATCTGGAGGGCAAAAAGGGGACATGAGATAGCTTTGGCAGATGAGATTAAGGAGAATACAAAGAGATTCTACAAATACATTGGGGGCAAAATAGAGATTTAATAGAGACATACAAGATGATCAGAGGATTAGATAGGGTGGACAGTGACAGTCTTTTTCCTAGGATGATGATGTCAGCTTGTATGAGGGGGCTTAGCTGCAAATTGAAGGGTGATAGATTTAAGACAGGTGTCAGAGGTAGATTCTTTACTCAGAGAGTGGTAAGGGCGTGGAATGCCCTGTCTGCTAATGTAGTTAATTCAGCCACATTAGGGATATTTAAACAGTCCTTGGATAAGCATTTGGATAATGATTGGATGGTGTAGGGAGATGGGCTTAGATTAGTTCACAGGTTGGCACAATATCGAGTGCCGAAGGGCCTGTTTTGCGCTATGTTCTAAAAGAGTAACTAGGGAGAGAATAGGGACCCTTAAAGATCAATGAGGCTATCTATGAATGGAACTACAAGAGATCCGAAAACAGATGTTTCTCATCAGTATTTACAGTGGGTAAAGACATGGAAGCTAGGGAACTCAGGAAAGAAATAGTGATGATTTGAAAAGAATCTTCATTACAAGAGTGGAGGTGCTGGAGGTCTTAAAATGCATAAAGGTAGATAAATCCCCAAGACCTGATCAAGTGGATTACAGGATATTGTGGGAAGGCTAGTGAAGAAATTTCAGGGCCCCGAGCAGAGATATTTGTATCATCGACAACCACGGGTGAGCTGCCAGAAGCCTGGATGTTGACAAATGCCTTTATTTAAGAAAGACCGCAAGAAAAAGCCAGCGGACTAAAGAACGGCGAGCCTGACAGCAGAAGTGGATAAGTTGTTGGAGAGGATTCTGAGGCAGGATCTCCATGCATTTGGAAAGGTAAAGATCTCCTCTTCCGTCCCACCCATCCGCTCCACCCACCCACTGACCTATTACAATAATCCCCTATTTGCATCTATCTATTATTCTCCCAGCTACCTTCCCCCCACCCCCACCCTGCTGTTTATCTCTCAACCCCCTTCCACCCCCCACATTCCTGATGAAGGGCTTATGCCCAAAACATTGACTCTCCTGCTCCTCGGATGCTGCCTGACCTACTGTGCTTTTCCAGCGCCACACTTTTCAACTCTGACTCTCCAGCATCTGCAGTCCTCACTTTCTCCTGATTAGGGATAGCATGGCTTTCTGTGTGGGAATCACTAACTTGATTTGACTTTTTGAAGAGATGACAAAGAAGATGGATGAAGACAGAACAGTAGATGCTGTCTACATGGACTTTAGCAAGGCTGTTGACAAGGTATCGTATGGTAGACTTGTGAGTAACTTTACATCACTTGGGAAGGGGAGCGAGCCATTTTGAGACTAAATTTGGCTTGAGGGTAGGAGGCAGAGGGTTGTTTTTCAGACTGGAGATCTGTGACCAGACATACGTCACAAGGATCAGTGCTGTTTATCATGTATATAAATGATTTGAATGAGAACATGGAATGCATGGTTAATAAGTTTGAGGCCGACACCAGAGTTGGTCATATAGTGGGCAGTGAAGAAAGTTTTCTACAGTGGGATCTTGATCAATTGGGCCTGTGGGCTGAGGAATGGCAGATGGAGCTTAATTTAGATAAATGTGAGGTGTTGCATTTTAGTAAGACAGACCAGGGCAGGACTTGCAGTTAATGGTAGGGCCTAGAGGAGTAGTGTCGAACTGAGAGACCTAGGGGTGCAGGTACATAGTTGCTTGAAAGTGGTGTCACAGGTCGACAGGGTGGATTAGGTTACATTTGGCATACCTACCTTTACCGATCAAATCAGTGAGTACAGGGGTTGGAATGTCATGTTACAGCTGTACTGGACACTGGTAAAACCACAGTTGCATTACTGTATACAATTCTGGTCACCCTGTTACAGGAAGGATGTTATTAAACTGGAGAGGGTTCAATAAAGATTTACAAGGATATTACCGAGACTAGAAGGTTTGAGTTACAAGGAGAGAGTGGATAGGCTAGGACATTTTTTCCTGAAGCGTAGGAGGGTGAGAGATTACCTTACAGAGTTTTATAAAATCATGAGGGGCACTCAAAAGCTGAATGGGAAAGGTCTTTTCCTCAGGGGAGTGGAGTACAAAACCAGAGGGCGTAAGTTTAAGGTGAGAGGGGAAAGATTGAAAAGGTTCTCAAGGGTGGTGCGTGTATGGAAATGAGCTGCCAGAGGAAGTGGTGGAGGCGGGTACAATTACAGCATTTGGTCAGGTTCGTGGATAGGAAAGGTTTAGCGGGATATGGGCCAAACACAGTCAAATGGCACTACTTCAGTTTAGGAATCCTGGTCGGCATGGACAAGTTGGACCGAAGGGCCTGCTTCCATGCTGGATGACTCTGAGTTGTATTCAGAGAGCTGACTTTGGCTCTGAGTTCGCAACATATGCAGCTGTGCCATCTCAAAGCTCCCTTGACCCCATGGAGGATGGTCAACAATTGACTTTCTGAACGGGAATGAAGACAGACGGCAAGTTCGTAAAAGGCATGTTTACTTTTCAATTTTATTCAAAACTAGTTCCACATACACAGGCCAATTTTAGTGTCCTATCAACACCTGACTATAATCAGCACCTAGGAGCATCAAGCTCAACATCCAGATGCATGGGGAAGCCCAACAATCTTTCTTAAGACTAGCCGTCAGCCATTTAAAAACAAAGACTAAAAAGAGACTTCTTTCAAATTCAACATTGTCAATTATGTAATCCGATTACAATTTGTCACTGACTATTTGCCAGTGACAACAGACAGAGATATTTTACCAATTCAATTGGAGGACTGTTATCTGAATAAATAATGTTTTTAATAAAAAATCCTTCTTCCAGAATACTTAATAACAAAAGCAATTCTGCCGCCTGGAGTATTTTTGTAAACAATAAATCCTCCTGATGATGATGATATCAAACAGCAACATTCCTAACTAGCAGTGTGGATTAAAACTGATTTTCCATTTTATAAGTTCAGAACACATCATTCTAAGAACATCCTAAAAGGTACCATCAATTCTCAATGCAACTAGTGTAACATTTAGTCTCAATGATTCGGTTTAAATATTAATTAAGGTTCAATTCCATAAATTAGTTCCGGAAACTTCAAATTCCCCTCAACACCCTGTACCTCTACTCCATGTTTGATTTTCAAGGTGTTTTAAAAAAAAATGAGACAAAGTTGCTTTCTGTAAGATTGGTCATAATCAAGTGAGATGGTGTTTCACAGAAGAAGCTGTGATACTGTCTTTAAAATCATCGTGCAGAACTGATCTAGCTTTTGAACAAAAAGTCCTTGGCATCAGTCCTTTGCTTGAGTTTACTCTTTCCTTGCATGTCACAGCAGATAACAGCTCAATGGGTATGATTACCAATACATGCGTTCAGTAACATGTATGTGTACCCTTGTTGGGGACTGATGATTCAGCTTGGCTTTTGTAATCACCAAAATGGGGATCCCTCTCCAGACCAGGGGCCTCCCTCAGAATAAGGCTTCATTAGGTCAGACCTGAAGTGGCTAGCTTCACTGAGTACATGTATTACCTTCTGAAGGTCAGATAAACCAACCGCCAATGCATCTGAATGGGATCCAGAAAGCCTAGGACAGTTTGTGTCACTGTTGCTTGACTGAATATTCCCAACAAGCTTGGTCCAAGAAGTAATGATGTGTGAGAGTGAGCATGTGGCGTCTGTGTATTCTTTTTATGGTGAGCATGTGCTCAAAGGCCAGTGATGGTTCCCTTGAGCTGGAGAGGGATGTCATTTGCTCAGAGGAGGAACCAGCTGCATACACTTGTAATCCAATATATTATGCACCAAAAGGAAACCCTGGATAGATAAACCAATATTCTGGTGCTTGTGACCAATGGAAAAAAAACAGCAACAACTGACTGGATCACAGAGCTGGATCAAGAGGATCAAACTTGCAACAAGGAGGCATACCAGGATGTCTAAGGATATGTCGCAATTCAAAAAGATTCCAATATACAAACTCCTAATCCTTGCCTCTATTCTTCCTGGCTTCTGTCCAGTTCTTTACTGGTTGAGGAATAACCAAAACACAAGGCTTCTGGGAACGCCGAGAAGAGAAAACAAACAGCGGGGTTTGGAGAGAGAAATTCCATGTGGGGTCAAAAAGGAGAAACACGGTCTTCAATAGGGAATGCTCCTACATGGCTCAGTAATTGGCTGGTTTGCCGATGGAGCATATGTCTGCTGGTTTATGTCCTTTTTCTTAAAGTGCATAGACAAAGTTTCAACCCTCGTTCGGTTCCTTTGTGGTTTTCTTGGCCTGAGAATCCCACATCCCTCGCTTGGAGTGAAAATAATGGTAGAAGTTCCTGAGGCGCAATCGTTCAACCTCCAGGCCGCTCTGAAGAACCCTGGGAGATGGAAACACAAAGGGTTTCATTATGTCTTTGGAATTAATCTGTCTCATTGTTGCTCATTTGCAGACAATGAATTCTTTTAAATCGCACTGCTCCCTAAAATGCTGTCACCATTGCCTCAGTTTTAAAATGTCCTATCTTAGTGCATTATCTTGAGATTATACTCTCTAGATTCTTTTCTTTTGGTGAAGGGTCTACTCTACATGCTCCATCTTCTGCAGCCTCTGCTCATGCTCTCTCCTCCCATCGTTTGTAGTTTTACGCTCTCCTGCTGCCTTTCTGCCTGCCTTGGTCACCATTCTTCCCTCTTGTCTCATATTTGCTTTCAGTCTCAGAGTCAATCCTGATCCTCATACACACACACTCTCGGCCACATTTAAAGCATATTCACTCTTTCTGACCAATGTTGGTGCCCACTCTTGCTCACTGTTACTCTGGACATTCGCTGGCCCACAATTCTTGACCTAGGCCCATGTCATTAGCTTCATTCACTCCATCTGTGTCTCTTCCCAGATGCTGTTAGTTCTTTATCCCCCTGTGGACAATACTGCCCCCTTTCCATGTTTTAATGCCAATACGTATCCCCAAAAAAAACACTTTCTCTCTAGGCACTACTTATCCACCCTCCCTCTCTCTTCCGATGCTGCTGGCATACACACTCTCTTTCTCCCTCTGGAGAATGATGCTTCTCTTGTTGCTTCTGCCGACGGGCTCAAGTCGCCGAGTAACAAAGCAAATCGTCATAGGAACAGTGAGAAAGGAGACGGCTATTTATCTCTTCAATCCTGTTATGTTGACAATGAGATCCTGGCTGATCTGTGAGCTCGTTCCCTATACTTGCCTTGGCCCCACGGCCCTTTGAAATCTTTAAACAAAAATCTAGCCATCTCAGATTTAAAATTAACCATCACTGCAAAATCAACTTCCACTTGCATATGAAAATTCCAATCTTATCCCAAAGTTTTCATGAGAAACAGCTTCTCGGTTTCAGACCTGAGTGACTTGGCTCTAACCATATGGCAGTGCCCAATCAGTAGAAATAGGTTAATATCTTGAAACACTGATCAGGTCACCTCTCCAATTTCTGATGAATGTAACCTGTTTTATACACTTGTGAATTTGCAGTCCTCGTGACTTTGCCTCTGGTAAATCTATAATACATTCCTTGTGATACCAAGATATCCTTTTATAAGAGTTGCGCCCCAGAACTAAACACTGCATTCTAGTTTCAGGGCTTTGCAGATCTGTAGCATTATATCTAACCTGTTGTGTTCTAATTTCTAGATTAAAAAAAGGTCAACATTCCTAAATTTCTGCAGTTCTCCACTTTTACTAGCTCTTTGCCACTAAAAATATCCCATTGGATCACTTATTTAGGTCTGTATATGCTCTCCCACTTAGTGTCATACAGTATAGAAACAGACCCTTTGTTCATGCTGACCAGATGTCCCAATCTGACCTATTCCCATTTGCCAGCACTTGGCCCACATCCCTCTAAACCCTTCCTATTCATATACCCATCCAGATGCCCTATAAATGCTGTAATTATACCAGCCTCCATCACTTCCTAAGGCAGCTCATTCCATACATGCACCACCCTCTGCGTGAAAAAATAACCCCTCAGGTTCCTTTTATGTCCTTTCCCCTCTCACCCTAAATCTATGCCCTCTAGTTCTGCATTCCCCCACCCCAGGGAAAATACCTTGTCTTTTCACCCTATCACGCTCATTATTTTGTAAACCTCTACCAGGTCACCCCTCAGCCTCTGATGCTCTGGGGTAAAAAAGTGCCAATCTATTTGGCCTCTCCCTATAACTCAAGCCCTCCAATCCCAGAAACATCCTTGCAAATCTTTTCTGCACCCTGTCAAGTTTCACAACATCCCTCCAGTAGAATGGTGACCATAATTGTACGCAGTATTCTAAAGGTAGCCTCCCCAATGTCCAGTGCTGCCGCAACAAGACCTCCCGCATTTGCCTGTGTTAAAAGTTTATTGCCATAAATTATCCCATTCACTTAATTTATCAATTTTTTTTTGTAATTTTAATATTTCCATCTACACTGCCACTATTTATTGCAATATTGCCAAACTTGGATATGTGGCTTTATCTAAGCAGTTAATAAATATTGTGAAAAGTTGAGACAGATGTTGTTGGACTGTTTTAATCACTTTCCAATCAGTTAGAGTGTCTGCCCATTATCCCAACTCTGGTTCCCGCCTCTCAGTTAGTTTCTTAATGAGGTCAATAATATTTCTTCAAATGAGAGTTTCACCTTTAGCAAACAGACTTTTGGACTTTATTGAATGCCCTCTGAAAGTCCACTTAATATCCACGTGCATTCTCCTGCCCACTACTTTATGACTGTGAAAATGCCTGTCTCAATCAGTGGTGAAGCTATGGAAGATTATTCTTCAAACACTCACTTGGCTTTAGAGTTAGATCCCTAGAAAGGGACAATTTGTTCTATTGAGTTTGAACGGCAATGGCACAAACCAATAAAAAGTGAAAATTATCAAATCTCAGCACAAAATGGAAGAAGCAAACCCATTTTCTCCTCCAATGTTACCTGTCCAGTAGCTCCCAATCCTCTCCACCCCATCGATCTCGGAACTCCTCAGTGTTCATTCCTCCAATCTTGTCGAAATCGCTTTTAAAGATACCAAACAGCCCAAATCCATTTACTTCCCAGTACCCTTGAGGATATATTGGAAGAAAAGAAAGAGTCAGTGTATCGGACACTCACCTTTGTAAACACAAACTGCTCAAAGAAAACCCATGAACCCATAACTATAACTGGTACACTATCAGCAGAGGACTTCAGGCCTGGCTGATCCTAGTCCGCCAGTGCCCTCGGTCAACCAGGTGGCAGCATGTGAGCAATAAGAACTCTTTCCTATATTCAATCATGGGACGTGGGCATCCCTGGATGGCCAGCATTTATCGCCCAACCTAGTTGTGCTTAAAGGTGGTGGCGAGCTGCCTTCTTGTACCACTGCAGTCCCTGTTATCCCTATATGTCAAGTAGACCTTCTATTTTTGTTTATTCCCTTGAAGGTTTAGACAACAATAAAGATTCTACAAATGCCTTTAGCCCCATGATGCCTCACTCATCCTGTGTGGAAACCAAGGCCAAAGTGATCCTGCCCTACCCCAGTAACAACATAAGCACCTTTAAACAGAAGTCATTGGATGGCCATCAACACGGGTATCTTCAATCATCACCACCTGCCCCCACCACCAATATAGATGAGGAAATCAGAGCAGGATCCACTTCATTTTGTTGGGCTGGGTGTCACATCAGGCCTTTCCCATTGGGTTACGACTGGATAAACATTCTCAAAGCTCATTGCTGGAGACTTCGTTTCAAGCTTTGAAAATAACTGAACTCATGCCATTCCCCCTTACATCTTCAGTCATTACCACAGGCATAAAGGTTAGATGACACCAAATGGAGATCACGAGGCAACACAGCAATGAAATCAGTCAGTTAATTGGAAAAGTACGTGAAGGAATTCTTCCCCACGGCTGTGTCTAATCCTGTGACACTGAAAGAGCTTCAGAAAAATGGGCCTTTCATTTCAGCAATGTCTTCTGCCAACCTGCAATTAAAGCCACGAGGAGACCCCTGATCTGTCTGGTAATTCGAGAGTTGCAGGTCGCAACAGGAAGATGGGAAAGTGTAGGGCAATAATCAGTGATCCTGTAAAACTGTTGCCTCACTGTAACGTGTAATGTAACAATTCTGCAGCTGGAATAAACACTACGTTACAAAGTGGCAGATCAAAGGATCATCAATCAACTATATCAACTTCTGTCGCTGGTGAACAATACTCTTGCTTTAGCAGAAATATTCCAAATTTGAAACATTACACTCAATCTAATAGGTGGGCTTAATGTGTCCTTGGGCTAATTTCCAGCATCATCCCTCAATAGTGGCATGATCAGTAAGCTAGGCCAGCTCTGTTTGCCACACATTCAGTTCCTATGGAGGCAAGATGCCTAATTACAGCAAGAACACAAACACATTCATGTATTATTATGGGTTGGTAAAAGGATAACCATAAGGGCTGTTATGATCACTAGGCCATTTAATAAGTTGAGTCATGGAGGATTTCCACCAGCCTGGTCCTGATTGACTGCGAATGTGGTCACCACAATCAGTCCCAGAAAATATGGCATGGCTGGGATATTGTAAGAGTAAAACTAAGTCTCTTGATAGGAGCAAGTGGAAGACTGCAGCTGCTGGAGATCAGAGTTAAGAGTGTAGTACTGGAAAAACACAGCAGGTTAGGCTGCATCCGAGGAGCAGGAGAATTGACGTTTCGTGCATAAGCTCTTCATCAGGATGGTTGGAGTTTGATGAAGGGCTTATGCCCGAAATGTCGACTCTCTTGCTTCTTGGATGCTGCCTGACCTGCTGTGCTTTTCCAGCACTACACTTTCAACTAAGTCTCTTGATAGACCCTGAACTGGTCAAACTTTCTGCTAGGGAAACTGTTTTAAGAAATGCTCCCCAGTGTAATTCAAGTAGAGATCACAGGACCTTCCACACCTAATTGCTTCTTACATTACATTACATTACATTACATTACATTGTGGAAACAGGCCCTTCGGCCCAAAAAGTCCACACCGACCTGCCGGAGCGAAACCCACCCATACCCCTACATTTACCCCTTACCTAACACTACGGGCAATTTAGTATGGCCAATTCACCTGACCCTGCACATCTTTGGACTGTGGGAGGAAACCGGAGTACCCGGAGGAAACCCATGCAGACACGGGGAGAACGTGCAAACTCCACACAGTCAGTCGCCTGAGGCGGGAATTGAACCCGGGTCTCTGGTGCTGTGAGGCAGCAGTGCTAACCACTGTGCCACCGTGCCGCCCACTAAGGAAATAAGTCCAGAATTTTAACCTGTACTGGCCTACCCATGATTCTGAAGCAAAATATGCTCAGTGTCCAAATTAAAGTAAAATGTGTTCTCCAACCGTATGCTAATCACCACGTACTGCTTAAGACTGAAGGAGGGCTACTTGCCAGGATATCACTTACCATCAGGCTCAACAGGGGAGCTGCCACAGCCCAGTCTCATCACAATAGGGGCATATGCCAGTTTCCCTTCTATACAATGCTTTCTAATATTGTCAATGATGCTGATAGGGAAATGGATGTGCAGGTCACACAGGAAGAGAATTGTGTGGCTGTCCTGAAATTAGGAAACAGAAACAATGGTCACATTAATTATAGGAGAAAGTGAGGTCTGCAGATGCTGGAGATCAAAGTTGAAACTTTATTGCTGGAACAGCACAGCAGGTCAGGCAGCATCCAGGGAACAGGAGATTCGACGTTTCGGGCACAGGCCCTTCTTCATTCCTGAAGAAGGGCCTGTGCCCGAAACGTCGAATCTCCTGTTCCCTGGATGCTGCCTGACCTGCTGTGCTGTTCCAGCAATAAAGTTTCAACTCACATTAATTATAAGAAAGTAGAAATAAGACGAAAGTATAAAATATCGTAAATTCTTCCTTGGCTAAAAGCAGTCATTTATCCCTAACACGGCTGACAAAATGACAGCTTCAGCAGCTTCTGGTATGTGGAATAAAGAGCAAAGCCACAGCTCAGTGGCGGGGGACGCTCATTTTGGAGTTAAAGGATTGAGACCTGAGCACAAAATCCAGACTGAAACCTCAGTGCAATTCTGGGGCAATGATGCACTGTTGAAGGCTTGTCCCCATTACCCAATTCAACATCTAGCCTTCACACCCTAAAACAGATGATCTGGTAGTTTATTGCATGGTTATTTGTGGGAGTTTGCTCTGCAAAAACAGACTGCTGTGTTTCCAACACTACTTAACTTCAAACTTAACTTCATTGGCTGAAAAGTGATTTGGAACACCGTTAAGTTATGAAGAGTGCTACAAAAATGCAGGTCTTTCCTTCTTTAAAGTAAGGCAAAAGATGAGGCATGTATTCAATTATGGTAAAAATGAAAACTGCTGTAGAAGATAAATCTTATTTCATGTCAGAATGAAATTATTAAATGTCTCCTGTTTTTTCTTAAAACCTCATATGTTGTGAACTCCTCACTCACCAAAGACCTACAATTTTGTTTTGGCTCTGCCACCTTAAACCATAAAACCATAAGATATAGGAGCAAAGGTAGGCCATTCAGCCCACTGAATGAGACTATACCTAATCTGATAATCCTCAACTCCATTTTCCTGCCTTTTGCCCAGAAGCCCCTACTAATAAAAATCACTTTATCTCAACCTCTGATATTACTGAAGAATCCAGCCTTGACAGTCTTCTGCAGTAAAGATTCACTCCCCTCAAAGAAGAAATTCCTCTTCATTTCTGACCTAACTAGGTGACCCTCACTCTGTGATTATGCCCTCTGGTCCTAGACTTTCCCAGAAGGGAAACAATCTCTCTGCATCTACCCTGTCAAGCCCTTTGAGGATCTTATCTTTCAATAAGTCTCTTCTCATTTTCCTAAGTACTCCAGTGAGTACAAGCCAAGCCTACTCAACCTCTCCTCATAAGAAAATACCTCCAAACCAAGGTTAACATTGTGAACCTTCTCCAGACTGTCTCCAATGCCAGAATATCTTTCCTTTAATAAGGTTATGAAAAGCTGTTCACAGTATTCCATACGTGGTCTAACTTGTGCCTAGTATAGTTTTTAGCAAGGCATCCCTATTTTTAGACTCCAGTCCCTTTAAAATCATAGAGTCATACAGAACAGAAACAGACCCTTCAGTCCAACCAGTCCATGTCGACACTAATCCCAAACTAAACTAGTCTCACTTGCCTGCACTTGGCCCATATCCCTCCAAATATTTCTTATTGATATACTTATCTAAATGTCTTTTAAACGTTGTAACTGTATCCACATCCACCACTTCTTCTGGATGTTCCTCATACCTCCTTGAATGTGATGAGGGTGACTCCATAGGATGGTAATGCATTATTTACATGTATACGTCAAAGCAGGTAGTCAACAGACTACTTAGCTGTACAGAAGGTCCTTGGAATATTGGACATATCCTCAGTGAACATTCACACATTTATTTTCAATCAGGGTCACTGGTGCACTAATCGAGGAGAGCAGTCCAAATTGATCCTCTCTCCCCCTCCCTTCCATATCTAATTGTTTCTTAACTAAGTCCAGAGTTCTTCTAGTGTGTACTGGCCTACCCAGTATTTTGAAGGAGTGCACACTCAGTGTCCAAATTAAAGTAAAATATGATCTCCAACCATATGATGATAACCATTAACTGCTGTGAAGTCTTAAGATGGAAAGAGGGCTATCAGCCAGACTATCACCTCCCAGCAGAAGTCACACGGCATCAGGTTATAGTTCAACACGTCTATTTGAAATGACAAGCTTTCAGAGCGTTGCTCCTCCATTGTGATTTCAAATAAACCCGTTGGACTATAACCTGGGTGTTGTGTGACTTCTGTTGTGTGATTTCCACCCCAGTCCAACACCAGCACCTCCACACCAAGATTTCCCATCAGGTTTAAAAGGGGAGTTGCCACAGCACAGTCTGTTGCAAAGCTGGCTTTAGTACCCACTGCTAACTCATCATAACGCAGGAATTGAATGTGGTAACTTTTGATATTATATGGTGCAGTTGATGCAATATTTTTGACTTTTATTAAACAAGTCCTATTGAGCTATGACGAATGATAAATATCAATTGGCTAATTACAGCCCATCCATCTAGAGTTAACCTGCAGTGCTCCCATCACAACTTTCAACTTTTTCTTAACTACTTGTGTCCATCAACTTCAAAGTACATTTTACATACTTTCCAATGTGAAGAATTTGGTGTCTGTCTTTTGTCCGAACCTGTCATTCATAATCTGAAGTAGCCGTTCAGGTTTATGTTTGCTACTCTATGTATCTCTACAAGATTATCTCCTCTCCAGACCAAAATAGAAAGCAAACACAAAGGTCCAACTTTGCACAAAGGCTGCAGTATTATCAAAAGGCGCCGTTTCCTGAAGGTTGAAATGGTAAAGAAGTTTGTGAAAACCATTGAGAATTGACATTTGCCCATCATTCTGCAGTGGTGTATTTTCCCCTTTAAGAGAGAGAGAAAAGGCACATGGATGTAGAGACTGGTATAGTTAACCTTTTTAGTTCATTTCCTGAATCACAGATTTTTGAAATATTTTTGCTGTTATAGACATTATAAATGAGAGATCACAAACGGACATGTGAATAAATGCACACTATCCTTTGCAGACTAAATCGATGGAAAGAGGATATTGAATAATTTTCCAGTGGTAACTGAAGAAGCAATGGTTTATAACACAATACAGGAGCATTTGTGCTCACTGTCATTGGATAGCTTAATTTATAACAATTATTATTCATAACTAAACAACATCTTGTGAACAGTAAAGGTCTGTTTAAAAACTTGTTAATCTAGTCAAAAAAAATGAAAATAATGCATTTTAGTTTTCTGAAAAGTCTCAGAAGTTTGATGTTGATTTTGTGCTTTAAGAAAGAGAATATTATAGTGACTGCAATCCAGGAGTTTTATGTACTTATCAAAATGAAGATTGTAAAACTAAAGGAGAAAGTAGCAGAATAACGGGCAGCACGGTGGCTCAGTGGTTAGCACTGCTGCCTCACAGCACCAGGATCCCAGCTTTGATTCCAGCCTTGGGCGACTATCTGTGTGGAGTTTGCACATTCTCCCCGTGTCTGCGTGGGTTTCGTCCAGGTGCTCTGGTCTCCTCCCACAATCCAAAGAAGTGCAGGTCAGGTAAAAATTGGCCATGCTAAATTGCCCATAGTGTTAGGTGCATTAGTCAGAGGGAAATGGGACTAGGTGGGTTACTCTTTGGAGGATGAGTGTGGACTTGTTGGACCGAAGGGCCTGTTTCCACCCTGTAGGGAATCTAATCTAAAAAAAATGCATCTGCAATGTTATTCTGTGTGAGAACTCTAGTTGTACAGTTAGTCTACAACTGAAAAACTCAGTAGAGAATCAGTGCTGAGGTGTGGAAATTGTGTGCAAAATCATCCCTGGGTGGGGAGACTAACTTCAGTTTTAGGTGAAGTAGGCTTCACAGGAGGTTCCCAAGCACTGAGGATGTCACCTAGACAGGGGACGAAACGTCTGCAACACAAATTCCCAGCTTGGCGAACAGAACCACAACGAAGTAGACCTATAGAACTATTTGATAGTGATGACAGTTACAGTATTTTCCCAGATGACCACTTGTGATAACTTGTAGCTTTTACTGCCTCTCTTAAAAGTTTGCAGTACTGGAAGAAGATAGTTTGAGGCAGTTCACTGTCATCAATCTTCCTTTGACTTGGGCCATCTCATGATTAGTGGTAAAGGATACACCGCCATAGAGCATCTAAAACAGAAACAGTATTCTTAAGACAACAAGAAGGTGTATTGCATGATGACAATAATATGGCTCCATTTAGTCAAATATAATTACTAGGACTCTACAGAGCTGATGCAAATATATTACTCCTTCTAAAAGGCAAGGTGGAACTCCTTAGGTAGAATCTTCCCAGGCCTGAAGGCTGTGGACATTGGTGAGAAAGTTGGGAAAATTGTGTGAGATGGCCAGAGAGCAAAAGCTCAACTTTCCAACCAAGTGTTGAACAGCGAGATGAGAGTCTCACTGGTGAGTGACGAGTGGCCCATTTGCATGTATTAGCCTCTCACTATTGCCATGTCTCCCCTCATTACTCCTCTACTGCCCATTCTCCCATCTTCTGGATAAAAACACGACAGTGATAATTGCCAAAATGAAAAGCAGAGAGGTAATCTGCTGACTCCAGTCAGTCAGTTGGGGAGCTGCACAGAGATTAGTCACTCATCAGTTGGGACTGTTTCTCCAGATTGGTCACAGAATAGGTCGTGGTCAGTTCCAGCTCATTGAAATTCAATGGGGGCTATCAAGGGACCTCTTGAGAATTTAAATTGGGAAATCAGTGGCAGCGAGCTGGGATGCAGAAGAGACCAAAGTTATGAATAGGGGATGGCTGGCACATAATGCGGGGAAATGATAGTGTATTGGAGAACATGGGCCACTGTGGGCAAGAGAGATGACTGATAGATACCA
Organism: Chiloscyllium plagiosum; assembly: GCF_037043375.1. Taxonomy (NCBI): domain Eukaryota; kingdom Metazoa; phylum Chordata; class Chondrichthyes; order Orectolobiformes; family Hemiscylliidae; genus Chiloscyllium; species Chiloscyllium plagiosum. The sequence goes on from NW_028270156.1 coordinate 62,346,410, forward strand.
CCAGTGGTGGTATCTATCTGAATGGGAGACTCTGCAGTATGGCATTGGGCATGACTGAACTGCAAAGCTTCGACTCAGGTAATGTTGAGAGTTGAACACAAGTCCAAATGGCATGTGGGAACATGCCAGGAAGTGCCAGGCAGGAGAAATCATGGAGGCTGTGGCGGGGGATTGGGGAGCTCCTTGAATACCAGGCTGACCCTGAGACTTACTGCGCCTGGGACAACCTTTATTGGTTTGTGGTTGTTCTCCTACTATGTGCATGAACAACTCTGGACTGCCAATGCTTGACCAGGGCACCAGAGTTTTTGGAATATTATAGCAGTGGTGGGTACTTCATGTGTGAATATGATAGGCAGGTGGCATGGGGTGTGGTCCTTAAGTAATGACGCGACTTTGGGACGATAGGCTTCACATTGAGAAATCTTCCATAAAACTCACACCAAAAAAAAAGTGGCCAGTTTCTGGAAAGATTCAGCCCCCTATCTCCATCCATAGACTGTGTATTATTTGGTGAAAACAATGTAACATGAACCCATTCAGAATACATTAGCTTGGGTCTTCGAAGAATAGTAGTTTTCTGGCTTGACGACAATTGACCTCAGCAGAGAGCTGGGAATCATTTCTCTGCTGGAAGAGTTTTTATTCCTCAGACAGCCTTCATGACGTACATCTTTTTTTTTGTCGGTGTTGCTCCATTGACTCATCTGAAGGAACTGTAATTTCATCAGTTTCCTTCCTGGAAGGCAGCTGCTCTGTTGAATCAATGCTTTCTTCCTTGTAGTGACCTGAATTCCTCGACCAGGCAATTATTTCCTAATTGAAAGAGGTAAACTCTTATGTGGCAGTACCTTGGATGCCTAGACTAAGTATTCTCTTCTCCTTGACTCTGTTCTGGATCTGAAGATGGTGGACTAATTCCCATTGAGTCATATGCAGGTCATCTCTCTCAAGCTGTTGATTATATCACTTCTAAATTCTGGGAAAAGAACTTGTTTTCTTGCAATTTAACTTCTGAGAGTCAAAACATCAACTGTTGGATGTCAAGGCTGTATTAGTCCTCTTAGGCCTATATATTCTCCTCAAGGCATGGTAGTGCCAGGAATACTTCAGGAATAGACAAACCTTCCAACACGCCTGACGCATTTTGATTACCATACTCTGCATTAGGAATCAATGTTCAGGCATTGTCAGAAATTTGCAGTAACCCAACAGGTTTCTCACTATCATAATTCTGCATGATCAATCACTGAGTTATCTCAGGTGACAAAACGTCAACTAAGAATAGAATGAGCCACCAAACAGGAAAATCATAATATTTCTCATCGGACTTCTAAATGACAGCACACCCAACCACTGTTCCAAGTTTTTCCAGCACAATAGTTGTAATGTAATATGTCATTAAAGTTGAAGTATGAGATGGCATTCCCATGTTAAAAGTCATTGTTGATACTTAAAACTCCAATGGAAAAGTCATCATCAATGGAATGTGATAATTCACCGCACAGCCATGGTAATGCGGGGAACAGATTATCTGTGCTGAACTCTGCCTGCTTTCATTTAGAGAATTATAGGCAGACTTCCTCAGGGGAATGGTGGGGTCTCTTGCGGCACAGAGGTAGAGTTCATACCTCTGGACCAGGAGGCCTGGATTAAAGTTCTACCAGCTCCAGAGGTATGTAATAAAATCGCTGAATCGGCTGGTAAGAAAATATTTACTTCATGAGAATGGTCAGCTGACTGGCAAGCCTTTCACAATAGTAGTTGAGATTCCAAATCTGGTCATTGAATCTGCTGAATTATTAATTACTGACAATCATACCCGCATCATTCCCAGTGATCTGCAAGAGAAGTCATAGAGTCATACAGCACAGAAAAAGACCCTTCAGTCCAACCGGTCCATGCTGAACATAATCCCAAACTAAACTAGTCCCATCTGCCTGCTCATGGCTCAAATCCCTCCAAATCGTTCCTTCTCATGTACTTATCCAAGTGTCTTTTAAATGTTGTAACTGTACCCACAGCCATCACTTTCTCTGGAAGTTCATTCCACCCATTCTCTGTGTAAAGAATGTGACCCTCATGTCTTTTTTTAAATCGTTCTGCCCTCACCTTAAAAATATGCCCCCTAGTCTTGAAATCCCCTATCCTATGGAAAAGACACCTGCCATTAACCCCATCAAAACACTTCATGATTTTATAGACCTCCATCTCGTCACTTCGCAATGTCCTCCACTCGAGTGAGAAAAGTCCCAGTCTATCAAATCGTTCTTTATAACTCAAACCTTCTGGTAAATCACACCTAAACCCTCTCCAGCTTAATAATGTCCTGACTGGAACAGGGTGACCAGATTCTTTGCGGATAAAATGTTGTTGGACAGCCTTTTCATGAGAAGAGCATCATGGGACATTTTGATGATGGTGCATCATAACTGCACCACCTTCAGAATGAAAACGTACTAATCACAGCTAAAGCAGAAGATTAAACAAAGAGCTAAACTTTGTAGTATTTACCAGAAGTTGTATTTATCTGAAACTGAAAAATCAAGAACAAAGCCCAGGTTTGAATCTCGGACTAGCAGTATCGCAAAAATCAGAATCTTGCCAAATTGAGCTTTAAATGTGTTTAAATTGTAGAAAGGCAATAACTAAGGGCGTTTTATGAGTCTGAGAGAGAAAGAATTACAATAGGAGGCTTGTTTCAATCACTTTTTCCATTTAAACACTTCTGATTAAAGCTCAAATGGTTTGGAAAAAAAATTATGATTAATTAAGTACATCTTCAGTTGCTACCTCTCTATCTAGATTAGATTAGATTACTTACAGTGTGGATACAGGCCCTTCGGCCCAACAATTCCACACCTACCCGCCAAAGCTCAACCCACCCAGACCCATTCCCCTACATTTACCCCTTCACCTACCACTATGGGCAATTTATCTATTTCTGTTAGGTTTTTTAAAGTATTTTTGTTTTAATTAATCTCATTGGGAGCCTGAGTCGAGTTACTCAGTCAAAGGAATATGTCGGAGTTGAATTAATATCAGTACTAATTGTCTGAGCCACTTCAGTTAGCAGAATTAGTAATCTTTATATAACAGGCCAGTGACTGCATGTTAGCGCCCAGGGTAAACATTTATCAGTAGCAATGAAGGGCTTCTGATTTATTTTCACATCAATATTACACGCACATGATGAAACACTGCAATTTGGGAATTGTGCAATTCTTCACTAAGCTACCAGAGGGAGCACTTTTCAATGACTCCATTTCAAGTTTGAAAAACACATCAAGCTGGTCACCTTCTTCCTCTCCAGTTAAAGCTGGCTTATATCTATCAACTTGTGATATCAAAATATGGAAAGGTAATGATATATTTCACTGCCTTTGAAGTTGTTTGCACACACTTTTCAAGGTTCTCTGTTCCTTTCTCTCAGTTTCATCCAATTTCATGCTCACACTGCCTCACGATTGAATCAAATTACTTTCCACCTTCGCTCAAGGTGAGATGGATTTTAGATTTATGTTTAGTGGTGGAGCTTAATTCACCCCTGCCATCAGCGACAATAGCTGTGTAAGTTTGTGACACTTTCTAAGGCTGAACTAGACTGTTCACAAACTTGGTTTCCCATCTGGCCCTCAGCTGAGTTTGTGATCTCTTCTCCTGCCTCAACTCATTCACACCTTTCTTCCCTCCAGACTCAACTACTCTTCTGCTGGTCTCTATGAACCTCAACATCCCCAAAGTTCTGTGGCCTTTAACTTTGCCCACAAAAAAAAATGTACATTTTCACTTTAAAATGCTCTTCCTTGTTTTCATATCCAATCTCTGTAATCTGTTCTAGCACTAACCCTCCAAGTTGTCTCTCTGCATCTTTAATTATTCTTCCGGTGGCTTCTTCCAAGATGGCAGCGGAGTAGGACTCCTGAGCTATTTTGCTCTGTCTGTTTCTTCCTAGCTGTTTCATTTCACTTTTCTTTCTTGTTTTATCTCCCATCCTCGAGCAGCATTGGAGATGTCAGGGGTGAAAACCAGTGTGAACCTGGACCCCCGGCCTCAGGGTAGACCCGAACTCCCTGCCTCAGTGCGGACCCAGACCCCTGACATCAGTGCGGACCCGGACCCCTGACCTCAGCATGGAGAGGAGACCCCCGGCCTCAGTGCGGACCCAGACCGCCAGCCTCAGCGTGGACCCAGACCCCCGACAGCAGTGCGGACCCAGACCCCCGGCCTTAGCGCAGACCCAGACCCCCGACATCAGTGCGGACCCAGACCCCCAACATCAGTGCGGACCCTGACCCCCGACATCAGTGCGGACCCTGACCCCCGACATCAATGCAGACCCAGAACCTCGGCCTCAGTGTGGACCCAGACCGCCAACCTCAGCGTGGACACAGACCTCCAGCCTCAGCATGGACCCAGGCCCCCGGCCTCAGTGCGGACCCAGACCCTCAGCCTCAGCATGGACCCAGACCCCTGGCCTCAGTGCGGACCCGGACCCCCGGCCTCAGCATGGACCCAGACCCCCAGCCTCAGCGTAGACCCAGACCCCCGACATCAGTGCGGATCCAGATCCCCGGCCTCAGCATAGACTCCCGGCCTCAGCATGGACCCAGACCCCCGGCCTCAGTGTGGACCCAGACCCCCGGCCTCAGTGCGGACCTGGGCCCCTGGACCCAGCGTGGACCCGGAACCTGGCCTCAGCATAGACCCAGACCCCCGGCCTCAGTGTGGACCTGGACCCCAGCGTCAGTGCAGATCCGGATCCCCAGCATCAGTGCGGACCTGGACCCCCGGCCTCATTGTGGATCCGGACCCCCGGCCTCAGTGTGGACCTGGACCCCCGGCCTCAGTGTGGACCCGGACCCCGGCCTCAGTGTGGACCCAGACCCCAGCGTCAGTGCAGACCCGGATCCCCGGCCTCAGTGTGGACCCGGATCCTCGGCCTCAGTGTGGACCCAGACCCCCGGCCTCAGCATGGTCCCGGACCCCAGCGTCAGTGCAGACCCGGATCCCCGGCCTCAGTGCGGACCTGGGACCCTGGACCCAGCGTGGACACGGACACCGGCCTCAGCGTGTACCCGGACCCCAGCGTCAGTGTGGACACGGACTCTCGGCCTCAGTGTGGACCCGGACCCCCGGCCTCAGTGTGGACCCGGACCCCAGCGTCAGTGCAGACCCGGATCCCCATCCTCAGTGTGGACCCGGACCCCTGGCCTCAGTGTGGACCCGGACCCCCGGCCTCAGTGTGGACCCAGACCCCCGGCCTCAGCGTGGTCCCGGACCCCAGCGTCAGTGCAGACCCGGATCCCCGGCCTCAGTGCGGACCTGGATCCCCGGCCTCAGTGCGGACCTGGGACCCTGGACCCAGCGTGGACCCGGACCCCGGCATCAGCGTGGACCCGGACCCCAGCGTCAGTGTGGACTCGGACTCTCGGTCTCAGTGTGGACCCGGACCCCCGGCCTCAGTGTGGACCCGGACCCCCGGCCTCAGTGTGGACTCGGACTCCCGGCCTCAGTGCGGACCCGGACCCCTGGCCTCAGTGTGGTCCCGGACCCCAGCGTCAGTGCAGATCTGGATCCCCGGCCTCAGTGTGGATCCAGAACCCCGGCCTCAGTGTGGACTCGGACTCCCGGCCTCAGTGTGGATCCGACCCCTGGCCTCAGTGTGGTCCCGGACCCCAGCGTCAGTGCAGATCCGGATCCCCGGCCTCAGTGTGGATCCAGAACCCCGGCCTCAGGGTGGACCCGGACTCCCGGCCTCAAGGTGGACCCAGACCCCCGGCCTCAGGGTAGACATGGACTCCCGGCCTCAGGGTAGTCACGGACTCCCGGCCTCAGCATGGACCTGGACCCCCGGCCTCAGGGTAGACATGGACACCCGGCTTCAGTGTGAACCTGGACCCCCGGCCTTAGCGTGAACTCAGACTCCCAGCCTCAGCATGGACTCAGACCCCTGGCCTCAGCATGGCCCTGGAAGCTCGGTCTCAGGGTGGACTTGAACTTCTAGGCCTTGAGGTGGTGTATGGTGCATTCTGGTTTGGGAGGACTGTTGTTCTGGACTCTTATTCCTCTATGTTTTCTAATATTTTGCTTGACTATTTATTTTTTCTACTTTTTCTCCCTAAGAATTTGTACTTAATAATCTGTACCTCAGTACCTAAGATGGTGCCGTAAGGGGCGACTTATAAATATTTCATTGTACCTGTGAGTACATGTGACAATAAAGCTGATTCTAAATTCTGCCCTCTTGTGCATCTCCAGTTTTGATCAATCCATCTTGAGTTAACGATGGTTTATTCATGAAGAGATGTTGTCTAGGTGAGCGACTTTAGCAGCAACATAAAAACTATTGCACATACGCTACACAATAATAAAAAAAGAGCAGTCCAGGCAGTTATAACCTCAGCATTTCAAACTCCTGTCTTTCTCTATACTTTTTGTTATTCAGCAACTTTGCTACATTTAGACAATGGTCACTAGTGTTTAACTGCAGCACTGGTTGACCTATAAAAACATCTTACTGGTTTACAGCTAGGCAAGGAATGGGCTAATGAAAGAGCTTGTATTTGTATAGGAAGCTCAGGATAAAAATGTTATAACTCACAAAGCACTTCTGAAATATATCTGCTGTTTAAATATTAGGCAATGCATCACAGCAATGTGGTGATAGGGAAATAATCTGCTGTAATGACGTTGGTTGAGAGATAATCATTCAAAGATTCTCCTGCTCTGCAAATAGTGCTGCAGGATCTTTTACAGCCACTTGAGAAGAAAAAAATTCCCTTCGTACCTGATTGGATTGTGTGCTGAAGGACTGGAGTGGGATTAAACCCACAACTTGTTGACTCAGAACTAACAACTGAGTCACAGCTCACACTGAAGCAATGTAAGATGTTTGCTCCTGCCCTGTGTTGGATTAAGTCCAGGGCAAACCAAACACATAGAAGCCTCTCTCTCTGCTGTATGTGACAGGCTGGAAGTGGAATATGTTTGCGGGGTTTCAACTAAAATGCGAGTGCTCCATTCTTGTTACAGAAAACGTGCTTCAATTCAGTGAAGAACATACACGTGTGCAAGCGCTGTGTGAAAGAGCTTGTTTTTAAAATTCTTTAATAGGACGTGGGCATTACCAGCAAGGTCACCATTTGCTGCCCACCACTAACTGCCCTCAGGCAGCCCGTCAGTGTAGGTATATCGAGAGCGCTGCAGGAAAGGGATTGCCAGGAACTTGTTCCTTCAAAAGAGACAGTGATGTATTTCTAATTTCAACTTCCACTCTCAGTCACTTGGATGGCAAGTGGCTTAGAGTGGAACTTGTAGGTGGTGGTAGTCTCACATATCTGCTGCTTTTGTTCCTTCCAGGTGTTGGATATTGTAGGTTTAGAATGCACTGTTGAATGAATCACGGTGAGCTGCAACAGTGCATCTTGTAGATGTTACATATTTACATGCTAATCTATGTTTGTGTTTATCAAATGCCTTCTGAAAGTCCAAGTAAACCACATCCACTGGCTCCCCCTTATCAATTCTACCAGTTACATATTTGAAATAAATCCAGTAAATTTATCAAGTAGTGTTTCCCTTTTTTACATTTTTGGTGACACTTACTTCCTTTGCATTAACTTCTCTCCCTCTCAGTTTCATGCTGTCTGTAAGTTTTGAAATGATGCTCCTGATTGCTGATTCCAACTGATTTTGAGTGAATGGTGAACAATAATGGTCCCAGCACTGAGTTTTGGTTTGCAACATCACCTCCTATCATTTTGGTTATCTCTATGTCATCTATATAACTCATTCCCTGATTCAACATATTCTGATCTTAATCATGATTCTTCAATGTGGTGCCTTTATCAAAAACCTTTGAAAATCCAAGTACGTTACATCGACTGTATCTCCTTTTTTGCTGATTTATGCACAACACCATGATTCTGCCAGCTATATCGCATGCTTCATCTGCACCACTAAGCTTCGGTAGTGGAGGAAGTAAATGTTTGTGGATGTGGCGCCAATCAAGTGGGCTGCTTTGTGCTGGATGCTGCTGAGCCTCTTGAACCTTGTCGAAGTTGTATTCATCCAGGCCAGTGCAGAGTGTTCCAAGACTCTCCTGAATTGTGCGTTGTGGATGGCTTTGGGGAGTGAGGTGGTAAGATAGTTGCTGCGAAATTCACACCTGTTGTTGTAGCCACTGTAGCTATATGGTCAGTCCAGTTCAGTTCCAGGTCAACGGTAACCCCAAGGATGTTGACAGTCAGGGATTCAGTGATAGTAATGCCACTGAACGTCAAAGGGCAATGGTTAGAATTGATAAGGGGGAGCCAGTGGATGTGGTTTACTTGGACTTTCAGAAGGCATTTGATAAACACCAACATAGATTAGCATGTAAATATGTAACATCTACAAGATGCACTGTTGCAGCTCACCGTGATTCATTCAACAATGCATTCTAAACCTACAATATCCAACACCTGGAAGGAACAAAGCAGCAGATATGTGAGACTACCACCACCTACAAGTTCCACTCTAAGCCACTTGCCATCCAAGTGACTGAGAGTGGAAGTTGAAATTAGAAATACATCACTGTCTCTTTTGAAGGAACAAGTTGGCACTTACCTGGCACTTTGTGGTTCGTATGTGACTAGCTGTTTATCAGTCCAGACCTGAATACTAACCAGGAGGAAGTCAGGACTACAGATGCTTGTGATCAGAGTTGAGAGAGTGCTGCTGGAAAAGCACAGCAGTTCAGGCAGTATCCAGGAATGATGAAAGGCTTATGCCCGAAATGTTGATTCTTCTGCTCCTTGGATGCTGCCTGACCTGCTGTGCTTTTCCAGCAGCACTCTCTTGACTCTGAATATTATCCAGGGCTTGTTGCAAATGAATGCTGACTACTTTTGTATCTGAGGAGTTGATAATTGTGGTGGTGGTGAACATCATGGAATCATTAGTGAATTCTGTATTGAGACTGGAGATAAACAGCTCAGTTGGAGAGTGGTGAATCCTAAAGATACCTTTCCATCCCAGAAAAAAAATCCTGTTTTTAAGAATCCATTAGCAACTACTCTGGGATCCATCACATAATGTCATCCAATTGGAATATATCTGCTTAGATAACATAAGTGACGGTTAATGACTGACCAAATGTCAGTGAGGTGAGAGTTGGATGGTCTTGCATGTTAGTTAGAGGTACTCTTCTTGGGGTTTGAACACAAGAAGCAGATGCAGCATCAGTCAGTTGGCAGAAACAGCAGCAGCAAAAGAAGTACATCACAGTGGTGCGGATGAAGGCCTGAGATATAGCTGGCAGAATCATGGTGTTGTGCATAAATCATTAAAAAGGGAGATACAGTCGATGTAATGTACTTGGATTTTCAAAGGCCTTTGATAAAGGCTCCACACTGTAGAATCATGATTAAGTTCAGAATGTGCTGAATCAGGGAATGAGTTGTATAGATGGCAAGGCCAAGTCATGGGGATAACCAATAGTGATGTAGACTAACAAAAACGATAGGAGGCGGTGTTGCAAAACAAAACTCAGTGCTGGGACCATTGTTGTTCACCATTCACTCAAAATCAGTTGGAATCAGCAATCAGGAGCATCATTTCAAAACTTACAGACAGCATGAAACTGAGTGGGAAAGTAGTTAATGCTAAGGAAGTCAGAGTCAGCAGAAATTTATGAAGGGGAAATACTGCCTAATAAATTTATTGGATTTCTTTCAAATATGTAACTGGTAGAATTGATAAGGGGGAGTCAGTGTATGTGGTTTACTTGGACTTACAGAATGCATTTGGTAAAGATCGACATAGATTGGATGTAAATTGCATAGGATTGAGGGTAGTATACTGACATGGATAGAGAATTGGTTGACAGATAGGGAACAGACAGTAGGAATAAATGAGTTTGTTTCCAAGTCACAGGCAATGACTAGTGGGGTACTGCTGGATCAGTGCTAAGTATTAATGATTTAATTGAGGGAACTACATGTAATATCTGTAAATTTGCATTCACTGGGTGGTAGGTTGAACTGCAAGGAGGATGCAGAGATACTTCAGTGTTTGCGATTTTTAAGAAGATTCATGGCTCAGATTGAGGTTTAGGTTGTAAGTTTGCTCGCTGAGCTGGTAGGTTTGTTCTCAGATGTTTTGTCACCATACTAGCTAACATCATCAGTGAGCCTCCGGTGAAGCGCTGGTGTTCTGTCCCGCTTTCTATTTGTGTGTCTTGGTCTGTTGTGGTGGGTGATATAATTTCCAGTTCTTTTTCTCAGAGGTTGGTAAATGGGGTCCAAATCGCTGTGTTTATTGATGGAGTTCCGGTTTGGATGCCAGGCCTCTGGGAATTCCCGTGTGTGTCTCTGTTTAGCCTGTCCTAGGATGGAAGTGTTGTCCCAGTCAAAGTGGTGTCTTTCTTTGTCTGTATGTAAGGATACTAGTGATAGTAGGTCATGTTGTTTGGTGGTCAGTTGGTATTCATGTATCCTGGTGGGACAGAACACCAACGCTTCACCAGAGGCTCACTGATGATGTTACTTAGCATGGTAATGAAACGTCTGAAAATGAACCTTCCAGTTCAGTGAGCAAACTTACAACTGTGCTTCAGTGTGATTTGGAGGCTGAGTGAGTGAGCAAGTGCATGAGAAATTAAATATTATGTGCATAAATGTGAGCACTTCAGCAAAAACAGGAAGGCAGATTATTACCTGAATGGTGATAGATTGGGAAAGGGGGAGCTGCAATAAGATCCGAGAGTCCTTGTATACCAATTGCTGAAAGTAAGCATGAAGGTACAGCAGACACTGAAGAAAGCAAACATTTGACAGCCTTCCTTGTAAAAGGATTCATGTGCAGGACCGTGAATGTCTTTACTGCATTTGCACAGGGATTTGATGGCACCATACCTGGAATCATGTGTGCAGCTTTTGTGTCCTTATCTGAGGGAAGGTGTTCTGGCTATGGAGTGAGTGCAATAAACCTTTACCAGACTGACATAGGAGCAAATTACTACAGATGCTGGAATCTGCACTGAAAACAACAAATGTTGGAGATCACAGCGGGTCAGGAAACATCCATGGAGGAAGAGCAAGTTAATGTTTCGAGTTCAGATGGCTCTTCATCAGAGCTTACCAGAATGATTCGTGGGATGCAGGACTGACACATGTAAAGTGATTGGATCAGGTAGAAACATATTTAATAAAGTTTAGAAGAATACAGAGAATCTTATAGAAACTAACTAATAATATTTTAACAGGATTAGACAGGGGAAATACAGGAAGGATATTCCAATGACTAGAGAGACCAGAACCAGAGGTCACAGGTTAAAGATACAAGTTCGGCCATTTAGGATTGAGGAATAGAATGACAAGCTTGAGGGTGTTTTTTTTTTAGTCGGAAAGAGGAGGCCACATCTTCCTTTGAAGGTAAGAGTCCAAATAATTGGCCAAGTAATTGGCTGCTCACCTCTGGTGAAAACGTCCTGTGGCTGGAGGATATCATTGGACTTTACTTTGGACCACTGCTGCTACTATTTTGCAATGTTTCCGCACCGCACCGGACCCCCCACCCCCAACCCCGACCTCCAAACCTGGGTTATCCCAGCCATCTGAAATAGTGTGATGATTGAAGACAGGAAAGTATGATGAAGAAGCTGGAAGAATGAAAAAATAGGAAGGAAGCAAAGACTCCGAAAGGAAGCACTTATACCAAAAAAAGCAAGAGGCATAACTGTCAACAGCACATGCCATATACTAAAGAAATACAAGTAAATGATCTAGAAAATACAGGGGAAACTGACAAATACAAGGACAGATGGATCACCATCCGTGAACACTTTTCCATTATTCATTGATGAACAAAGGAAATTTTCAGCCATTCAAGCCATACAGCTAGTGCTGGGAACAAATCTACCATGCAGAAGAGAGTGATCTGCATTTCATTAAGTGTTTGATCTGGTTAGTTCTTTGTTTAAAGATCCTAATTTTGTAATCTTAAGTATTTCTAGATGAATTGGATGAGATGGACTGAACAGCTGAGGTTACAACTTTAGTGGTAAATTTGATGGCTGAAGGGCCTCTTCTGTACTGTATGAGTTTATGAACTTGCTGTTATAGATATATATCATACTGATTCTAGAATGTTTCTGATAGACTACAAATGGAAATTATGGTTTTGTCCTTGGCTCATGAGTATATCCAGCTCTTAATGCAAAGTAATAATAGAACATCCCCATTTTCCCCCAAGTCAGATTACTAAGTGTGAAACCTATAAACAAGAATTTAAAATATTTGAGAGTTTAAGAGTCTGTATTATGTACTGGTGATACGAGAATCCCTTCAGAACCTGTTATCTTAACAATTCAGAGGTTTGGACTTCACACTCGGATGTTTTGAACTTGTAGGTGTGTTAGAATCTTTCCTGTTGTTAGCAGGTTGACTGTCTGTCTGGTCTTCTGTATCTTCATTTTCCAAGCTTCATTCTATGAATATTTTGTGCACAGTGGAAATATTGTACAATTCCTTGAGTTGGCTCCTATTTCTCCTCAATAATGTTCCATTGGATGTTGTGAATTCGTAGAATTTAGTCTCATTGTACATTTTGGAAATGTGTAAGATATATTACTCTGACCTCCTGTCCTATGGACAGGGTTTGAGGAGAGGCAGGATAGGACGGGATGTTTTTCACCGGAGCATAGGAGGTTGAGGGGTAACCTTGCAGAGGTTTATAAAATCACAAGGGGTATACATGAGGTGAATAGTAAAGATCTTTTCCCTAAGGTAAGGAAGTTCAAAACAAAGGGACAAAATTTTAAAGTGTGAGGAGAAAGATTTAAAAAGGACATAAGAGGCAATTTTTCCACACAGACAGTGGTTTGTATGTGGAATGAACTTCCAAGGAAGTGGTAGATGGCAGGTACAGTTACAACATTTTAAAAGATATTTGGACAGGTATATGAATGGGAAAGGTTTAGAGGGATATGGGCCAAAAGCAGACAAATGGGACTAGTTTAGTTTGTGAAAATTGGTCGGCACGGGTGAGTTGGACTGTAAAGTCTGTTCCCGTACTGTATGAATTACAACGAGGAACTTTGAAGCTGAACACAATAGGTGACTGAGCAGAATTTCCACATCCAGCTCCTTACTTGTAGAGGACAGCACTCAGTCAAAGAAGTGATTCGCTCAGTCATGGCTTGGGGCTGACGTGGCTGAGAATGCAAGGAGCAAATCATCTTAAAGGGGCACAACCTTGATGAGAAAGAGCTTTGGGGGATGGAGAAGGAGCAGGTGAACCATACAGCACTCAGCACAAGAATAGCATGCGCAAGTGTCACATGGTGGCTAATGATGTTTTGTGTACACAACCTCATAAAGGCAAGTATCCCAAATGCTAAAATGTAATTGGTTCCAAAAGGAGAACAAACTGTGGTAACTAGCCTTGATTCCCAAGTTCTCGTGGTCTGCTTCGAATAAAACTCTTTACATCACTTTCTCTCTTTCTCTTCAAATGGCAGCAAAGTTTTTAATTGCTCTCCCATGCTCACTGGATCAGCCCCTCATATGACAGATTACAACCCTCCCTCCCTTGCTGCTTTTCCAATCTCAGATTCTCTCAGTGTAGAGGCTGGAGCAGCGAGCATGGATGTGGTGAATCTGAACTGTTCAGTTCTGAAGACTCGAAACATTAACTCTGCTTTCTCTCCACAGATGCTGCCAGACCTGCAGAGTTTTTCCAGCAACTTCTGTTTTTGGTTTAGATTTCCTGCATTCACAGTTCTTTGCATTTGTTTTTGTTTAGGGGTGAATCTGTGAGCAGTGAGCAGGGGACAGGCAGAATGTGATTGGAGGAGCAGAAAAAAGAAAGAATGTGATTGGAGGAGCAGTAAAGAGAAAGAATATGATTGGAGGGGCAGTGAGCAGGAAGAGACAGAAGGTGATTGGAGGAGCAGTGAGCAGAGGAGAGACAGAAGATGATTGGAGGAGCAGTGCGCAGGGGAGAGACAGAAGGTGATTGGAGGAGCAATGAGCAGGGGAGAGACAGAAGATGATTGGAGGAGCAGTGAGCGGGGGAGAGACAGAAGGTGATTGGAGGAGCAGTGAGCGGGGAAGAGGCAGAAGGTGATTGGAGGAGCAGTGAGCAGAGGAGAGACAGAAGGTGATTGGAGGAGCAGTGAGCGGGGGAGAGACAGAAGGTGATTGGAGGAGCAGTGAGCGGGGAAGAGGCAGAAGGTGATTGGAGGAGCAGTGAGCAGAGGAGAGACAGAAGGTGATTGGAGGAGCAGTGAGCGGGGGAGAGACAGAAGGTGATTGGAGGAGCAGTGAGCAGAGGAGAGACAGAAGGTGATTGGAGGAGCAGTGAGCAGGGGAGAGACAGAAGATGATTGGAGGAGCAGTGAGCGGGGAAGAGGCAGAAGGTGATTGGAGGAGCAGTGAGCAGGGGAGAGACAGAAGATGATTGGAGGAGCAGTGAGTGGGGGAGAGACAGAAAGTGATTGGAGGAGCAATAAGCAGGGGAGAGACAGAAGATGATTGGAGGAGCAGTGAGTGAGGGAGAGACAGAAGGTGATTGGAGCAGCAGTGAGAGACAGAAGGTGATTGGAGCACCAGTGAGTAGAGGGAGAGACAGAAGGTGATTGGAGGAGCAGTGAGTAGGGGGAGAGACAGAAGTTGATTGGAGCAGCAGTGAGTATGGGATTCTATCTTGCTCATTCTCACCCAATCAAACTTTGCATTCCTCCTGTCCACAACATACACAGCTGCATGTGTGCAGGCCTATTTGTGTCACGAAGGAGCTATGATGTAAAGTGATATTGTAAGAAGGTGAACTTTGTCAAAATTTCGTCCCTTTGTCATTTTGTGAGTCACTTGAAACATTTTCAGAGTGAGTTTGCCCATCGCCACTGTTTATTTTAACTCAGCTTGACACACTTACCTAGTACCCGATTCCATGGAAGGCCCGCTGGCAGCCTACTGATTGCCTGATTAGCTCACTATTCCCCAAGGAGCTGGAGCTGATGGCCAAGATTCTCTCATTGCCTCTCTGAAACTCCACCTCAAATGCCATAAGTTTATCTTCATGGGTTACCACCAGTTTTATCAGAAAGCCCACTTTGGTGCCACAACAATAAGGATCAATGATGTAACTGCTTGGCCTACCCATCAAATCCATCCTTGGTTATCATTATTTCCTCTGATCCAACTGCCTCTTAAATACACCTGATATTTTGCCTGTAAGACACATGAGCACTTTGGCTATCACTCAGGCTGGAGGTATCGTTGGTATCAGTCCTGAAGTCACAGTTTAACAGTTTGATAATTTGTCCCTTTCTCCTGATACATAGCTTACTGCTCAGATTCACTTTCTCTATTTGTTTCCGTATCCTTATGGAACTGACAGGTTCTTTCTTCCATGAGGAATCACTGCATTGTACACAACACAATATGAAATTTTAGGTCTGTCATATGTTTGACAGCAGTATACCATTTTGATCAGGTGACACATACTATGTAAGTTGAAGAAAAACCAACCTACATTTGCAAACAATATGTTAGATATCTAATGTAAACTGCAGTTTGTCAATGGGGAAAGAAACACTGACAACTGACAAGAGGCTTCCGATGTCCAGTGTATTTCCATTGAAGACTAGGATGCCTGGTCAAGATAATGCATGGAGAAGTGTGACACATCTAGTTCATTAAATCTTGTTCTTAGTTAAATGTGTACACTCACCTCGATAGCGTCTGCTCCTGCCTGAAGTCCCGCTGAACGTTCAAAACTCCCTGTTCGTTTCAAATACTGATACCTAAAAAGTAGTTCAGAAACAAAAATTGTCAGGTAATTTATTTACATTAAGGGATCCCCTTCATTTGAAAACCCTCTTATGCCTTTCAACTTTACAGACTCACAGGTTGAATTTTACCTGGATTTACCTGGTAAACCTGATCAACCGAAGTAACTAACTTTAACAGAACAAACAGGGCTAAATATCACTTTTGTTTTGGCTGTGCACCAGTTTCTCACCATGAGGCCTCACCAAGTAACTACCAACTCCATCCCTACCTTGTCCCCCGTGCCTAAGTCTAGTCCTGGCTTACCCATGTGCCATCCTCAGTACAGGGTATCACTGCTGGAATTGACTGACGTTCCTGTCGCTGGCACAATCTTTCAAAGGCCGTTATACACCGTGCACTGTATGGTTCCTGACATTTGGCCTCCTCATGGGAAAGTTGGTGTTCTGCTTTGCGGACAGGGATCTGCAGGTCTTGATGGTTAGGATGGTGCAGACAAAGGACTTCTTCTCCACCCACATACACGCCCCCCCAAAAAAACCCAGCAATGGAGGCCAGGGATAGACCATGCCAATCTTGACTGGATTTCCCACCCATGTAAGTGCAACCTGGGCTGATTGGAGGGATGCCGAACACCACACAACAAAGGTGAATGGCGTTCTTCACTTCGCTAATGTAAATGCAACCATCTTCTCTCTGAATATCGCACCTCCACTCTCTCTCTGCTCCTGCACCCACATCACGTCCAACCCCCACTCTCACTATTACCTGCAATACCTTTCCTCACATGCTCTCACGCATCCCAAGCCCTGACAGCACCAACGCTGCATGCCCTTTGCACTGCCTACTCACTTGCTTGGGATACTTGCCCACTTGCACCAACAGTCATAGCTGTACCACCCACTTTCATTGCTCTTGATACTTGCCTCTATCACATTGGAGTCAAGATAGCTGAGGGGCTGTCTGATACTTGGCTTCAAACCCATCATGGGAATAGCATTCTGACTCTACCTGAACTGAGTGGCTGACTGACCATGTCCTTGCCTGTGGACTGGTATCAGAGGCTGCTCTTGACTTACTGTGCCAGCATCCTGAGTGGTAGCTATCCCACTTGACTGAGGTTTGTGTCTGTGCTAGCCAGCACAGTAATGTGAGTCTGGTGTCTCTGGCAAATCTCAAAAAGCCAATGCAAGGCAGGGTTGTCATGACTATCTGGGTAGGCTCAGAGTGAGTCAGCATTTGTAAAAGCAAGCGAAGAGCCCAGAGATGCAGCCTGGCCCAGCCCATGAGCTGTGTGCATATCCCTGAGTTCACAGTGTCCTTGCTGCAGCATTCCAACAATAGTTGATATTGGGTTTTCTCACCAAGCAGCTCTGCAATATGGAAAGCTTTATTAATCTTTACTGTAACATATAAAAGCTCCAGCTATTTGCTGACCGAGTTTTTCAGAGAAGGAAGCAGAGCCTACACCCTGCCTTACATAAATTGATTGCACCGTCAAATGGATCATGTAGTAATTAGACTCCAAAATGTATAAAATGTTATAGCATAAACTATTTGCAGATTCTTCAAATAACTGAGGAGTTACTTCTATTCTTCCAATTACTTGGGCAGCATGGTGGCTCAGTGGTTAGCACTACTGCCTCCCAGCACCAGGGACCTGGGTTCCATTCCACTCTTGGGTGACTGCCTGTGTGGAGTTTGCACATTCTCTCTGTGTCTGTGTAGGTCCACTCTGGTCTCCTCCCACAGTCCAAAGACGTGCAGGTTAGGTGACTTGATTATGCTAAATTACTCATGATGTGGATTAGCAATGGGAAATGTGGGGTGGGTCTTGGGGGGGGGGGGGGAGGAGGGAATGCTCTTTGGAGGGTCAGTGTGAACTCAATGGGGTGAATGGCCTGCTTCCACCCTGTAGGGATTCTACCATATTCACATTGTCAAATAGGGACATTGATTCAGTATTAGTTTTAGTGCAGTGGTCATGGGCAGTAGAACATCACAAATTACACTGAGAGAGGGTTTAGCAGCATAAGTGGGGCAACATTGGCAACAGACTGACAAACCAACTGGAAGCACATAGTGGGTGAAAAGCTAGTAACATGCTAGGTTGAGTGATTCTTTTTGATTCAATGATTGCACTCAAATGTAGAAGGTGTCAGAAATCCTGTTATCTGGCATTATTATGTGTAATTTGTGGCTATTATTCCCTTAGAAGCTGACAAGAGTTATTAAAATGTACTCAGGCGTTTTTAGACTACAGGGGAAAGAGATATAAACCAAAGAGGTAAACTAATAATCAAGCCACCTCTCTTAGACTGATGTCAATGTTCTGGAGCTGAATTTCAGATAGAACCAATTATCTTCATCATACTCTAGCACCAAGCCACATTTTCTCACTGCCATGCTAACCTCAGTAATGTTCGCTCCATCCCTCCTGCATCACTTCAATTTCTTACACATATTGTCAACTGGGATTGTTTCGCTCAGTTGGCTGGATTGTTGGTGCAGAGCAGTGTGATGTTCACAGCGTGGGTTCAATCCCCATCGCTGGTTTGAGGTTATCGTGAAGTATTCTCCTTCTCAACTTAAATCACCACCAGACGTTTCTCTTTCTAATAAGAGAGCAGTCCCTATGCGCTGGTAAGACTAAGGCAACACAACAACTATGATATCAAGTCTCTCCTCAATTCCTCTCCAAATGGTCTTTAATGCTAGAAATCCAGCTGTTTCAAGAACCAAGCTAGATCTGATTAAGGCCCACTGATTGTTTGAAATCTTTAGCAATAATCTAAGCTACATTTAATCTTCTTGGTTTTAGGTACACGAACGTAAAGGCTGTTCAGTTGGATTTGTTCCATTTTCTACTGTTGAATTTTAATTCCTTAAACAAAATATTATACAATAAAACACAAAAAGCATAAATTGGGTATTTGTAACTTTCTAAATCATTTTTGTTTGTATGCTTGGCCACAAAGTTTCAAAATGTTCGTGCTCAAGTTAGCCTGGTGTCAACAAAGCAAAACTACCAAGACATTAGTAATTGTTAAGGCAGTCTCAAGCTGGAGAGGCTTTAAAGGTTTTCCAAGGCTAGATCTTCAAAAGGAAAGAATTGGTGACCCACATTGTTACCTGTTTAGAATTGTAGAGTCATACAGCACAGAAACAGACCCTTCAGTCCAACCAGTCCATGCTGAACATAATC
Source organism: Chiloscyllium plagiosum (assembly GCF_037043375.1). Taxonomy (NCBI): domain Eukaryota; kingdom Metazoa; phylum Chordata; class Chondrichthyes; order Orectolobiformes; family Hemiscylliidae; genus Chiloscyllium; species Chiloscyllium plagiosum. Next base: position 62,365,394 of record NW_028270156.1, read on the forward strand.
CCAAACTAAACTCGTCCTACCTGCCTGCTCCTGGCTCATATCTCTCCAAACTTTTCCTATTCATGTACTTATCCAAATGTCTTTTAAATGTTGTAATTGTCCCCACATCCACCACTTCCTCAGGAAGTTCAATCCACACATGTAAAAAAACCTGCCCCTTGTCTTTTTAAAATCTCTCTCCTCTCACCTTAAAAATGTGCCCCTTAGTCTTGAAATCTCTAGAATAATTACTTTGTCTGTTTAGAAGGTTGATGAACCACCTGATGAAGGAGCAGCGCTCTGAAAGCTAATGCTTCCAAATAAACCTGTTGGACTATAATCTGGTGTTGTGTGATTTGTAACTTTATTCTTGACAAGATTGTCTAACAAAGCAGATCTAATAAAGCTCTGACATGTCCAGCATTCTCATAACTGAGTTTATAACAGGACAGATTTCAGTCTAACAACAGAGCAGAGGACAACTTTACCAGTATCAATACATTCTGCTCCAATGTGTTTACTAATCATTGGTACAACACAAAACTCTGCACGATGATATGTCCAAAAGCTTAAATACAAAGCTGGCTGCTATCCTTCTGTTTTCATATGCAAATAATCATTTGGGAGCTTGTGGGATAAAATTTGTTTCACAACAATTGAGCTGAAAATGTGTTGCTGGAAAAGCGCAGCAGGTCAGGTAGCATCCAAGGAGCAGGAGAATCGACGTTTCAGGCATGAGCCCTTCTTCAGGAATGCTCTGATCTCCAGCATCTGCAGTCCTCACTTTCTCCTTCACAACAATTGACCCAACTTTTACGCAAAGTGTGTTTTCATTTCAGCACAGAATGAATAACCAATTATGTCTGTTTAATTGTGGTGGAATTAAATTACCTTAACTCGAACCTAATGAGTAAGATTTTTAATTTCCATCAAAATGAATAGTTCTCCTCTTAGAAGGTGCATACACTTCATGCGCCAGATTAGGTCCATGACAGCAACATGCAATGTATGAGGTCGTTCACAAGTCTTTGGGAATGTTTCTGAATTGAGAGAATGAAGAGTTTAATTTCTGACTCAATGTTAGCACTTGGATTTGATGTCCCAACATGTGGCACCATATATTCGAATGTTCAATTTTTTACATGACTAATTCCCAATAGTAGCATGCAACTGACAAATGCCAAACAACCACACACTGATCCTCTCCCAGGACTCAAATTCTCGGAATTCGAACTCCTAGCATCTTGCCTTCCTCTGACCAACCCTTTAAAACCCATCTGATTACAATGGTTCAATTTAACTCATTGCCTTTACACCTTCTGACTTTACAGCTTAACGGGCTTTCCCTGGATTGGTCAAGGTAAACAAGTAACTCAGCTGATGAAAAAGACCAGGGAATCTCCTTGGCTCCCTGCCAGATGATTGGTGCACAAAATCAGCAGACCTTGACAGACCTTGAGAGATAACATTGGAAAAGAAATGATGTATTTATTCTTCCTTTCCCCTGACAAGTAGATTGAATATTGGACTTGATCCTACTGCCATCCACAGTTGAATTGGCTGAAGATGATTACAGTTTAGGCTGAGACAGAAAAATGAAACTTCAATGAGCTACCTGAATAGGCAGCTGGTACTTGGGGATACTTGAGTATCTCGAGTGTAGGAGGCTGAGGCATCACCTTATAGAGGTTTATAAAATCACTAGGGAACATGGATAGAGTGAATAGCCAAGGTCTTTTTTTCCCCCAGTGTAGGCAGGTTCAAAACTAGAGGATATAGATTTACGGTGAGAGAGGAAAGAGATCAAAGGGACCTAAAGGGTAACTTTTTCACGCAGTAGATGGTGCATGTATGGAATGAGCTGCCAGAAGAGGTGGTGGAGGCTGGTATAATTACGACATGTAAAAGACATCTTTATGGATATAGGAATAGGAAGCGTTTAGAGGGACATGGAACAAATGTTTGCAAATGGTGCTAGGTCAGATTAGGAGGTCTGGTTGCCACATACATGTTGGACTGAAGAGTCTGTCTCTGTGCTGTATGACTCTAGAGAGGAAATTGGTAGTAGAGGAGAACAAACACGCAATTCATAAATTACTTTAACCTCACCAATGTTCCTGTTCCAACTCTATATTTTTCTCTCTCACTCACAATCGTGCAATAAATTGATATCCTCATTACAAGCATGACTTCTGTGGTGTATTCAACAATTAAGTGTAAATGATAACTAAAAATAAGGACACTGAGTGAAAAAAATAGAATCATAGAATCTCAACAGTGCAGAAAGAGGCCATTTGGCCCATGGAGTCTTCACTGACCTAGATATGGGGAGAACATGCAAACCCCACACGGTCAGTTACTCAAGGCTGGAATTGAATCCCTGACATTGTCAGACAGCAGTGCTAACCACTGTACCACCTCTTATAGCTTATGTCTAATCTAGGCTTGAAGGCTGTGATGGCAGCTAGAATGTCTTTATACAATTTTCTCCAGCAACACATAGCAAAGATGCTCATGTAAGCAAACTCCGAAAGCCTTACACAACACAAAATCAATTCCAGATTAATGACAAGTGATAGATGCTGAATGTACAAACATGGCAGAGTAATCTGCCTGATATGTAAACTGTCGTTTCCATTTTAGATCACAGTTAGGATCACAAAGGCAGACAATAGCTAATGATTAAGGTGAGAGATATCATTCCACATTGGAGCCTCAATAATACAATCAAATCAAACTCATTATCTTTGATGCTACTGCAGGGGAGAAAATTGAATTGCACTGATGGAGTTCCAATCACCCAGGCTTTAGTAACAATCCTGTAAGATTGTGCTGTACAAACATCTAAACCCTCAAATATATCCCGCTGAAAGAGTGCTGAAAATGACCAGCAAAAATGTACATCATATTTGAGAAGGCTAAAGCTGCACTAAGGAGGTCATTACACATCAAGTTCATTTGATGAGAGGAAAAGCAATAACAGAAGATGAATACAACACAAAATACTTCACAATGAGGTAATCAGATAAAAAAAGGTTATTGTAAATTCAGGAATGGATAGCTACCATTAAGCTGCCAGAAATAAAGTAGAAAGGAATTCGGTAAACTAAAAAGTAAAATGTTAAGAGTTACATTTCAGTGCTGGTTCTTGATCAGTGAAATGCCCTTATATTTGGTTACGCCTCCGTGCAGTTAAATGTATTCCAGATATTGCATCACCTGAATCAGGGACATACATAGGTCCAAATATCACACCTCCTATATTAAGAACTTATAATAACTATATCCCCAAAACAGCTTCATCAGTGACTGTATTGCCATTTTATTTATGCACATCAGATATTACATCTTCCCCTTTTGATCAATATAATTGCCAATCATTCGACATATTGCATACATTTCCTTTATGTAGCACAGTTATGTAACAATCTTTCAGTGAAACCTGTATGTAAACATTCATAATGGGGAAATCCCATGTCAACAATTTTTGGTCACTGTTGTCCAGTTTGCATATTATTGTGTTTTTAAATTCAATTTTTCTATTTTTGTTTTGTCAGTTTTCACTTGTTTTGTATTTCAGTGATATCTTTATTTTAGAGCCCTCCCAACTCACCCTGAGCTACCAGATTCTTATGTTGGATCTTCCATTATGCCCTCCTTTTTCCCATCCTTCTTCCTTCCATTTCAAGGTAACAGTCATTGAATCCACACTGTGTGTAAGCAGGCCATTCAGCCCATCAAGTTCACACCAACTCTTCAAAGAGCATCCCACCCAGGCCCACCCCCTAACCCTATCCCCATAAGTCGAGAGTGTGGTGCTGGGAAAGCACAGCAAGTCAGGCAGCATCGGAGGAACAGGAAAATTGATATTTCGGGCATAAGCCCTTCCTGCCTGAAACATCGATTCTCCAGCTTCTCGGATGCTGCCTGACCTGCTGTGCTATTCCAGCACCACACTCTTGACTCTGATCTCCAGCACCTGAAATCCTCACTTTCTACCCCCATCGCCATAACCCTACACTTCCCAAGGCTAGCCCACTTATACTACACATTCCTGAACATGACGGGCAGTTTAGCATGGCGCAATCCACCTAACTTGCACATCTTTGGACTGTGGGAGGAAACCCACACTGACACGGGGAGAATGTGCAAACTCCATCCAGACAGTCACCTGAAGGTGGAATCAAACCTGGGTCCCTGGCCCTGTGAGGGAGCAGTGCTAACCACTGTGCCACGATGCAGCCAAGTCAGCGAAATGAATAATCAATCTTAGGCTCCTGTCTAATATCTGCCCAATAAAATGGCATTGGAGTCAACACTTTCTTACTCTGAGATGAGGGGCAGTTTTGGATTTCATATTTTTGTTTGTAGTGCCCAGGCCTAGATGTTGCCAGTTTTGGTCCCACATCCCACTATGTTGCGATGCAACACTACAACTTTCCACATACCTTTTTATTTTCTGCAGCCCTCCTGTTGCAGACTAAACCACCAACAATTCTCAAGTATTTTTTGTGATTGTATGATGCAAATAAATCATTTAAACCTTTGGTGTCAAAAAAAAACCAGACATCTCTTTTCACTTCAAGGTCCTCTTGATTGCGCAATGAAATTCAGCACAGGGGTCTATACATCTAAAGTGATTCTACAAAATCAGGATCATAACAACTAAAACAAATGGCTACATGAATAGGAAGGGTTTAGAGGGATATGGGCCAAGTGCTGGCAAATGGGACTGGATTAGTTTAGGATATATAGTATATGGACTTCAGCAAGGCATTTGGTAAGGTTTCCCATGGTAGGCTCATTCATAAAGTCAGGAAGTATGGGATACAGGGAGATTTGGCTATCTGGATTCAGAATTGGTTGGCTGACAGAAGGCAGAGAATAGTTGCAGATGGAAAGTATTCAGCCTGGAGGTCAGTGTTGAGTGGGGTCCCGCAGGGCTCTGTTCTTGGGTCTCTGCTCTTTGTAGGTTTAATAAATGACTTGGACGAGGAGGTTGAGGAGTGGGTTAGTAAATTTTGCAGATGACACAAAGGTTGGAGGAGTCATCGATAGTATCGAGGGCTACTGCAGGCTGCAGCGCAACATAGGCAGGGTGCAGAGCTGGGCTGAGAAATGGCAGATGGAGTTCAACCTGGATAAATGCGAAGTGATGCATTTTGGAAGGTTGAACTCGAATGCTGAATATAGGATTAAAGACAGGATTCTTGATAGTGTGAAGGAACAGAGGGATCTGGGTGTGCAAGTACATAGATCCCTCAAAGTTGCCTTTAAGAGCCGTGAGATTTTACTACAGCTCTACAAGTCCCTGGTGAGACCACACTTGGAATATTGTGTCCAGATCTGGTCGCCCTACTATAGGAATGATACAGAGATTTTGGAGAGGGTGCAAAGAAGGTTTACCAGGATGCTGCCTGGACTGGAGGGCTTGCCTTATGAAGAAAGGTTGAAAAGGCTCAGACTTTTCTCTCTGGAGAGAAGGAGGAAGAGAGGAGACCTGATCGAGGTATACATGATATTGAGAGGAATAGATAGAGTCAATAGCCAGAGACTTTTCCCCAAGGCAGGTACGAGGGGTCATAGTTTTAAGATATTAGGGGAAAGGTATAGAGGAGACATCAGAGGCAGGTTCTTTACGCAGAGAGTTGTGAATGCATGGAAAGCGTTTCCAGCAGTGGCGGTGGAAGCAGAATCATTAGGGACATTTAAGCGATTGCTGAACATGCACATGGATAGCAATGAGTTGAGGGATGCGTAGGTTAAGTTATTATATTTTACATTAGGATTAAACCTCGGCACAACATCGTGGGCCAAAGGGCCTGTTCTGTGTTATACTTTTCTCTGTTCTATGTTCTATGATATCTGGTTGGCATGGACGAGTTGCACTGAACGGTCTGCTTCTGTGCTGTACATTTCTATGACTCTATAACTTACTCATAAAAAGTGTATTTAATATGAGAAACATAATTTTAAAAACGGACATCTGATTAAAGAAGTAGATATTTGAAGAGATGCGCAAAAACCTGGCCTAGTAGGTGTGCTTTAATGGTGAGAGGGAGGCTGAAAGGTGGTGGAGTTTAGGGAGGATATTTTAGAACATGTCTCCTTGCAGTGGGATGATATTGAGAGGAATGACAAGCAGACAGGAACTGAAAGAACAAAGAGTTTGAGGAGACACCATTTTGTGCACAAAACATCAAATGGTCATCTGACATATATCTTGGATGTAGGCTTGCACAAGCTTAGCTTGAGAACACACACATCCTTCCTGTCACTGTTTGTGTACTTGCCATTTGTCTTATCCTGTACCAAACCTTGCTCTTCTTCACCCAGGGTGCTTGCTGATTGACTTCCAGTCATCCAGTTTAAAAATTCACATTTTCATGTTCAAATCACTCCATAGACTTATTCATTTTGTCTTTAGGATCTTCCAGCCCTATATCTTTCAGTGGGTGGTGAGTATTTGGATTTCTCTATTCCAAATGTTATGAAAGCTCAGTCACTAAGTAAGCTCCATACAGAGATTGATAGATTTTTAGTTATTAAAGAAATAAAGGGATATGTGATAGTGTGATAATCTGACATCGAGGTGGATAATTAGACCATGATGCAGAATGGTGGAGTTAGCTCAATGGTTTGAATAGCTTACGCCTGTCCTAATTCCGAAGTGGGAGAACTCTACATCTAACTAATTCTTCAGCTTCCCAAAATCCTCTCCTTCCACAATCAGTAGTCAAAGCCTTGAATCACCCTGGGATTTTCTGTCAAATAATGACAGAAAGGATATGTGTGTTCTCAATCTGAACCTGTGCCAGAGGATCTCTGATCTCTTTAAAACTGTCTCCTTGACCAAGCTCTTAAGCATCCCTTCTAACTTCTGCCTTTTTGACTCAAACTTATTCTTTGTTTCTTTATATTCATATGAAAGATCTCTTGGAACATTTTTTTCTATGTTCATAGTCTGAGATGAATGCTTGTGTTTATTGCAGTTATTTAAGGTAATATGTAAACAAATCATTAACTGGCCTATACATGCTTTGTTTATTATCATGCAAAGAGAACCTATTCTTCCTAAGAGGGAGTTTGACATGATGTTCTTTCTATGAATGAACCAGATTTGATCAACATAACGAGACCTTGGCATAATTGGCAGAAACTTGCAGTTCACGTGCAGTATATTTTGTTTTAACAATCTGAATACCAAAAGCAAATCAGTCATTGCCTGGCTCATGTTAGTGGCTGGATTGAAAGGAGAGTCTTGGAGATGCTGAAGGTTTTCCTGGAGAATATAATCGGGAATGTGGTCAGAGGGATTAGATTAGATTACATTACAGTGTGGAAACAGGCCCTTCGGCCCAACAAGTCCACACCGACCCGCCGAAGCGAAACCCATACCCCTACATTTACCCCTTACCTAACACCACGGGCAATTTAGCATGGCCAATTCACCTGACCCTGCACATCTTTGGACTGTGGGAGGAAACCGGAGCACCCGGAGGAAACCCACGCAGACACGGGGAGAACGTGCAAACTCCACACAGTCAGTCGCCTGAGGCGGGAATTGAACCCGGGTCTCAGGCGCTGTGAGGCAGCAGTGCTAACCACTGTGCCACCATACTGCTGTTTGTTCATGTTCTATCTCAAGTTGTATCTTCAAACAGTATTTATGTACATGATATATATGATGATTTTGTAGTGGACCTCCCTGTTCTAAGCTACCTTCCGGCAGAGTCTCTGTCACACTGTGATATTGCTACTTCACTGCACAGCTCAGAGGCTTTTCTGAATATTCCTTTGATCCTTTGTCTACAACTACTAATAATGAAGCATTAAGATTATAATCTGTACCGAGTTGCTGGTCAATCAACTTAATCCTTTCACAAACCTCAAAATCAAGGCTGGTAAGAGATGGGCAGTGGAACTGCTGTTAACTATGTTTGATGATGGAAAAGTACTGGGGTCATTTGAGGATCTTTTACTCCTGCATGTATTCGGTTTATTTGGTCAATAACAAGGAGACTTTTCTGAAAGATAACCCTGCAGGTTTGCAACTCAGCTACCCTTCAACCTTGCTGGTGCAAGATTCTGGGAAATGAATCATGAATAGAACTGGCATTTTAACTTGCTATTCAAGTTAACTCAGTTACATCTGCCAAACATCTCAAGGCACAAGGAAGCAATTGAAGTTTTCGTTTTAAAATTTATTGTGTGTTACTGAAACAAGTTTAACGGCTGGGTTGCTTCACAACTGACACTCATGTCATAAGGCTGCAGCAATTAGATGGTTTATTATTAATGTGAAAGCCATCACACACTAATAAGTTCAGATAAAAGATCAGCTATAATTAAACTGAATGGCGGAGTACGTTCAAAGGGCCAAATGCCTACTCCTGCTCCTATTCCTTAAAATTTTATGTTAGCTACCGAAAGGAAAAGGTAATTATCATGATTTTTGGAAATAAAGTATTAAATAGAATTGTAATTTCAATGGTAAAGGTTCAATGACTTGTGACACAATTCATATTATTTCTTCAAACTTTTGTTGAGTCCACCAATGGTATACAATCTCACAATTATCACGCTAGTTATTTTGAGTCAGCCAACAGAGGGCCTATTTTCCAAATCATTGCAGCAATTAAACTGACTAAATCAATGAGTGTAGAAAAAAAGTCAACATAACATGCACCAACCAACCCAGCACGGCCTTGCACTGGTCACATGGCCATAGCATGTGGCAATATGTATTTCATTATTTACCCCCTTGGTCATCATTAAACTTAGGAAGGAAACTGACAAAGTCCATTTTAATTCATAGGGCTGATCACTGGTGACTAGTGCTAAAGCTTCTTTTGATATGGGGGCATGATTATCTCACAAAGTATCAGGCATTCCAGTTTAAGAGGTGATGCGTTTTTAATTTGTGCAATGACGGAAACTGCTTCTATCAAATGCATCAGCAGGCTAGTTATCCAGGCTATTACTAAGATTGAAATGACCCATGATTCCTAAGTGAAAAACCAACAACCAAGACAGGCCCGGTTGAATTCGCCAACATGAATCTTACTGTACCGAGGCAGTTTGCTGTTCTTCAAAGTTTGTTCCACATCCATGTCACTACTGTCAAAGTCAATGATGATAATGTTGAAGCTTTCATCCCTTGTTGCATGGTAGAGGTCTTCCATATCCATAATGAACTGCTGCACCCACCGGGCCTGGTTCTTTACTATACAGTCAAAAAATAAAGAAAGAATGATTGTTGATCACTTGCCCAATTGGCAGATAGGACCTTTTCACTTCTCTTCACTCCTCTCCGAGATCGTAAGTTATATCAAGTAAGAAATAGGCCAATTTTAGCTGATTATTCCCAAAAAGGAGCCCTCCTACCTAAGTTTTGTTTATGCTAAACTTCCCAGTGGTTTATTCAATGTTCTGATTACTTCATATGATCTTCTTTCCTACACTAATTCAAACTATGCATCCTATTCAAATTTCAGTCGGCGTAAGGATTTTCTTTTTAATATTGTTTTATATATCGCACCATCAGATTACATCTTTTCAAGGTTAAGAAGAACCGGTTTCCCCAGTCATGACTCAGTTTGGTCACACTGGAAATGATCTCAATTCTTTATTCCATATAATTTTCATAAATTCAATATCCCCCCTTGTGTCTTTCACTGATGTATAGAAGAACTGGGAAGTTTAACACAAACAAAACTGTTCGGTTAAACAGGCACAACTAATTGAGGGTTAGTATTCGTTTGCACCTGACCCAAGGATTTCCCAAAGTAGAAGCACCTTCTTCTAAAGTAGGTAGAGCATGTGACAAATACTTGGAGGCGATGGCCTATTGGTATTGTCGCGAGACTCTTAGTCCAGAAACTCAGTTTATGCTCTGGAGACCCAGGTTCAAATCCTCCATGGCAAATGATGGAATTTGAATTGAGTAAAGATTCTGGAATTAGATGTCTAAGGTGACCATAAAACCATTGCCAATTGTCAGGAAAAACCCATCTGGTTCACTCATGTCCTTTAGGGAAGGAAATCTGCCATCCTTACCTGGTCTGGCCTGCATGCAACTCCAGATCCATAGCACTGTGGTTGACTCTTAACTGGGATAAGGTGAGGGGAGGGGAGATCAGGAAACAGGTGAAATCCACATTGATCCCGTGTGGTCGGAAGGTCCCAAGAGGGAAGAAGAGGTGTTCTTCCTCCAGATATCGGGTGTCTAGAATTTGGCAGAGGACACTGCGATTGGAAAGGTGGGATTCAAGGGTGGAGGTATGGGAAAAGGAGGAGATATGCTGGAGGGCATTGTTGATCATAGTTAAAAATCACACAACACCAGGTTATAATCCAACAGGTTTAATTGGAAGCACACTAGCTTTCGGAGCGACGCTCCTTCATCAGGTGATTGTGGAGCGTCGCTCCGAAGGCTAGTGTGCTTCCAATTAAACCTGTTGGACTATAACCTGGTGTTGTGTGATTTTTAACTTTGTACACCCCAGTCCAACACCGGCATCTCCGAATCATTGTTGATCATGTGGGAGGTGAGACTGTGATCCTCAACCTGGATCCATGCAAATCCTGGGCCTCCTCCACCACCAAATTCTAGCCACCCAACACCTGGAGGAAGAACATCTCATTTTCCACCTTGGGACCCTCCAACCACATGGGATCAATGTCAATTTCACCTGTTTCCTCATCTCCCCTCCCCCCACCTTATCCCAGATCCAACCCTCCAACTTGGCACCACCCTCTTAAATGGTCCTACCTGTCCATCTTCCTTCCCATCTATCTGCTCCACCCTCCACTCCGATCTATCACCATTAACCCCTGCCTTCATCTACGTATCGCATTCCCAGCTACTTTGCCCCTGCCACACCCCCTTCCCATTTATCTCTCAGCCCCGTGGCACCCTAGCACCTCCACCCCACATTCCTGATGAAGAGCTTATGTTTATGCTTGAAACGTCGACTCGCCTGCTCCTTGGATGCTACCTGACCTGCTGTGCTTTTCCAGCACCGCACGTTTGGACTCTGATCTCCAGCATCTGCAGTCCTCACCTTCTCCTCCACTGAACCATAACCCTCAAGCCTGTTTCAATGGAGAGTGCAGGAGGACATGGCAGGCACAGTACCAATCATACCTAAAAACAAGGTGTTTACCTGGTGAAACTGCCAAACAAGGGCTATTTATGACCCAGTCAGCCTGAATAAGAAGTGATAAACATCGATGCTACAATCAACAGACCAGATCTAAGCACTATAATTCTACCACATCCAGTTGTGAATGGTGGTGGAAAATTAAACACAATAGGAGGAAACTCCACAAATATCCCCATCCTCAATGATGGGGGAGCTCAGGACATCAAAGTAAAAGATAAGGTTGAAGCACTTGGAACAACTTTCGGCCAGAAGTGCCGAGTGGATGATCCATTTCAGCCTCTTCCAGATATCTTCAGCACCACAGATACCAGTCTTCAGCCAATTCAATTCATTCAATGTAATATCAAGGAATGTTTGGAGGCACCGGATACTGGGCCCCAACAACAGTCCGGGAATATCACTGAAGACTTGTGCTCCAGAACTTGTTAAGACCTGACCAGATGTCGACCTGAAAATATGGGAACTTGTCCAGTTATGGAGAACAGAACCAACTCAGTTAATTACAATCCCACCAGTCTACTCTCAATTGTCATTAAAGTGTTGAAAATGTCATCAACAGCACCATCAGGCAGCAGCTGCTTTGCAATAAACTGCTCACTGACGTCCAGTTTGGGTTTCTCCCTGATGACTTAGTGCTGTCTAATTAATGCTGGCCCAGCCAGCAATGTCAACATTGCCATGAATGAAGAACAGTAAAGATCCTGGTGGGACCATCAGCTTGGACTACCATTGAGCCCTTACTGGCAAGCAGCAAGTTTGGCTTCAACGTGACTGAGCTCCCAGAGCCTTGCAATTCTTTTGCAGTCCTCAGTGCATTGCAGGCATTCACTGCTGGAACAGAAAATCTGGGTCATTGCTTTTACTACTGAAGCTTAAGTTTTTCAGCACTGTACTACTGATAATTTGGCATGTTGTTCACTCAGAACTGAATACTCCCAACATAAAGTAACTTTAATGAAAACATGTTTTGCATTTTTGCTTTAATAGTGGAGTACAGGAGATGATTCGGATTTTTACCCATAGCCTGACATGACAGGTTGTCAGGGAGTTTCAGAACTGAATCTGTCCAAACAGGAGAGAGATCATTGTGGAAGGTAGAGAGATTAGGGGCTGTGTTCCTTGGAGGGACAGAGCACAGGCTGAGGGTGAAATGAAACAAGTAAACAATAAAAGAATAATTTGGTATTGGTGCATAGGTTTAAGGAGGACGTCAATGGCAGTAATGGCTTCAAGTCCCTTTTGAAGTTGGGGCAGGTGAAGATGAAAGGAATTTTGAAATATGACCGAGAGATGTTTAATAAAAAGCCCCTGTCTAAGGCTGAGAGAAGCCTACAGACTGGTAGGTAAACATGCCAGATTTAGGTTAACACCAAGAAGGGAACTATAACATAGGTTGCAAACTCACTGCAAAGAAGATAATGTAGTTCACCATTTTGCATCAGTATACAAATCCAGCAACTGAAATGCAAATGACAGTTGAACAGTCTAAACTTCCTCAACTGAGTATTAAATGCAGCTGTACAATCTATTTTTATCAAATTTCATACTATGTTATTACAATTACTCTCAATATATGTTTTCATAGTTAGAGGGTTGTTGTGATTCTCAATATAAATGAAAAGGTAAAAATATGTAAGTGATCTCCATTTGCTTCACTGATTTAACTTTGATCCACCATATTGACCCCTGTTCTTGTGAAGCAGTATACTGATAACCTTATTGTACAACAGTTACTTAATGGTATTTGCCATTCCTGCTGCTTTTCTCATTGTACGTCAGATGGTATGCCGTTTTAATAGGACAAAGTGTTAGAACATGTAAAATGCATGTTTTTTCTCAGCTGTGAAGATGGACCTATGATACTTTAAGGCCACACCACCTGCATGTTCAGTACAGTCAGACCCACATCAATTAACAGTTACCTGCTGTGAGCAGAATGGAAATTGTGTATAAATGCTAGGCTTCAAGAGCTGGTTCTCTGTTTTATAAAGAGGTTGTTTTTCAAGCAATGTTGTGTCAGTAGACCAGCAGATGTGTACTAAAGGAAGGTCTAATGTGTATTTATAAAATATATACACGCATTATTATGGTGTTTGTCCATTTTTATGATATATGAAATTTTGGAGTATTTTGAAAATTGGATTCTGCAATTCTGTTAATTTATTCTATGCAAAATTCTATGGACCTGCTATCTCACATATGCCGTGAGTAATATGTGCTTCACTTTCGTTCTTTACTGCTTACAAATGGAGGATATGCTGTGCCAGTTATAGATAACTATGTGGAGTTAAGCTGTCCTGGGGAGGAATGGGAATTGGAATATGATGTTTTAATTTTGCACTGTACCTGAATGACTTTGTCCTCCAGAGGCATTAACAAACCCACAAAAATTCATTGAGAAAAAGCAGACAGGCATTCTCTTAAGAAATGGTTTGAATAAAGGAAGTCGCAGTCGAGAGACAGCTGAGAACTTGCAGTTGAAACAGTGTTTGCCAATGACCACTTGGTGCCTCAAGCTTGTTTTACAAACACACAAATTGAACAGGAGTCCCTCAGCCTGTTTCGCCATTTAATAAGATCAAAGCTGATCTGACTGTCACTCTACCCTGATAACTTCCCGTAAAAAAAATGCATCAATTTTTGCCTTAAAAATATTCAAAGATTCTGCTTCCACCACCTTTAAAAAAAAAGTTCCAAAGACTCATAAGCCCCTGAGAAAATTGTACCTCATCTCTGTTGTAAACGGACAATCGCTGATTCTTAAACAGCGAACCCTACCTTTAGATTCTGCCAAAAGAGGAAATATCCTCTCCACATCGACCCAGTCAAGCTCTCTCAGCGTCTTGCATGTTTCAATCAAGTTACCGTTTACTCTTCTTAACACCAGCGGACACAAGTTGAGCTTGTCCAACCTTTCTACCTAGGCCAGGCCTCGCATTCCAGGTATTAGTCTCGGAAATCTTTCCTGACGTGCTGTCAACACATTTATATCCATCCTTAAGAAAGGAAGTCAATACTGTACACAGCACTCCAGATATGGCCTCACCAGTGCCCTGTATAATTCATGTGTAACCTCCATGGTTTTGCAGTTAGTTCCTCTCACAAAATATTATAACATCCTATTAGCTTTCCTAATTACAGGCTGCACCTGCATATTAACCTTTTGCCATCCATGCACTAGGACACTTAGATCTCTTTGCATTCTCTTTGTTTCCAGGGAATAAAGTGCAACAACTGTTGTAATATAGAAAACATTATTCCTCACCTGGAACTACAAAATGTACCATGACATCTGGTCTCACATGTAGTCCTACAGGTTGGCAGAGGAGAGGCTTGTGGTAGGGAACATTCAGCTGAGTGGGCTCCTTATCTTGCAGTTGTGCAGTCGCTTCAATTCCATCATCTTGTTTGGTTCTGTGCAGCAAGAGGTAGATGTAATCTGTCAAACGGACCACTTTTCTGCCTTTCTCCATCAGCTCCAGTTCAATAAGGTATCTGTTTCCACGAGCTGAATCCCTTCGCTTCTCCACATTAACAATCCGCAGAAGTGTGTAAACTCTGTTGAAAGAGGAAGAAAGACCACATGACACAAGAGATTGGGGTTGTACAGGACATTGGTGAGGCGTCTTCTAGAGTACGGTGTCCAGGTCTGGTCACCCAGTTATAGGAAGGATATCATCAAGTTAGAGAAGGTTCAGAAGAGATTTGCCAGAATGTTACCGGTATGAAAGGTTTAGGTTATAAAGAAAGGCCAGATTGGCTGGGCTCTTTTTGACTGGAGCATAGAAGGTTGGGATTGAGAAGGTTGAGGCTCATGATTTTATAAACCTTATAGAGGTTTATAAAATCATGAGCCATATAAATAGGATTAATGGAGGTGTCTGTTCTCTCAGATGGGGGATTTCAAGATTAGGGGCCATATTTTTAAGATGAGGAAGTGGTGGCTGTGGGCACAGTTACAATGTTTAAAAGACATTTAGGTAAGTATATGAATAGGAAGTGTATGGAGGGATATGAATCAGGAGTAGGTAGGTGGGACTAGTTTAGTTTGGGATTATGTTCCACATGGAGTGGTTGGACCAAAGAGTCTGCTTCTGTGCCAAATGACTCTATGTACAGAACATATGGTATCCAAACCTGGTGCTTGCAATTGTAGAACAGTCACCAGTAGTTCCAATGGGGAATTCAGCAGAATCTCCTTCACTCAAAGTGATCAGAATGTGGAACTGAAGTGAGGAGCATAGATGCAGTTAAGGGAAAGTTATAGAATTATATGACAAAGTAGAGAAGAGAAAGGCATGATGATAGGGTTAGGTAAGGTTGGGTCGGTGAATCTTGAGTGCAGTGTAAATGCCAGTATCAACCAGTAGGGCTGAATGGCCTGATACTGCATGATAAGTTCAATGCAATTCCATGTTTCATTTCAAATGAATTCGCCAAATTTATCAAAATATTTGCATCCAATTAGCTTTCAACTAGTGCCCAGTAGGGTGGGGCTTAACGTAATAAAGTGAATTTTAAAAAAATGTTCTTGTATGTATAGCAGGTTTCTCCTTTAAATAAGAAACCCAAGTGAAACTTCAAGGTCTACAATGTTAGAGATGAGCAAGACAGGAAATTAAATGTGTCAAGAAGAAGCAGATAATTAATTGAAAGTAAGCAAAGAGTAAAGAAGGTTATGATCGACATAGTTTTGTGGTTCAGGGAAAGAAAGTCAGGATGGGAAACAATGGGAGTCAATTGAACTTGATGTGATAGTGTAGAATTGGTGTTACTGCATCAAGTCCAAATGTTCTATATTAATTACATGTAATATATATTATTGTATAATTATATATAATGTACATTACATATATTAAGAAGGCATTTAGCATGCTTGCCTTCATTGCTCAGACCTTTGAGTAAAGGAGTTGGGATGTCATGTTGAGGTTGTACAGGACATTGGTGAGGCCTCTTCTGGAATACTGCATACAGTTCTGGTTGCCCTGTTACAGAAAGAATATTCCTAAGCTGGACAAGGTTCAGAAGTGATTTACCAAGGTGTTGCTGGGAATGGAGGGTTTGAGCTAGAAGGAAAGGCTTGATAGACTGAGACTTTTGCACTCAAGTGTAAGAGATTGAGGGGTGAACTTATAGAGGTTTATAAACTCATGAGGGGTATAGATAAAGTGATTAGCAGGCGTTTTTTTCTTTAGGGTGGGAAAGTTTCAAGATAAGGGGCTATATTTTGTTGATGAGAGGAGAGAAATTTGAAAAAGAAGTAAGGGGCAACTTTTTTACAGAGTGGTTTGTGTGTGGAATGAACTTCCAAAGAAAGTGATGGCTGCGGATACAGGTAAAATGTTTAAAAGACATTTAGATAAGTACATAAATAAGAAATGTTTGGAGGGATATGGTTCAAGCGCAGGCTGGTGGGTCTAGTTTAGTTTGGGATTATGGTCGGCATGGACTGGTTGGACCGTAGGGTCTATTTCTGTGCTGCATGAATCTAAGTGTCAGTTTTACCTCCCTTCTGATTTTTTTTCCCACTGAGGTCAATTCGTATTCCATGATGTCTACTGGAGCCAGCATCTCCAAATTCCTCACCATTAACACCCAGGGCTTTGGGGATGCAAGCGTGGTGACTCCAACAACAGAGCAGGGATTGAATGCGCAGCAACACACAGTTCACCTTAAGAATGCTCAAAGTCTCTCCTCTATCTACCATGCTCAAGCAGGAATGCGAAGGAGAATGCACTTGATTGGGTGCAGCTACAATGTTTAAGAAATTCAACAGCATATAGAGTACGCTATTTCATTGCTGCTCTCAGGCTCAATATGCAGCTCTTCACCACTAGGGCACTGTATGTGCAAATGAGAAACTGCAACAAATTATCAACGTTACTTTGCCAGTGTGACAAAAGCTGGTCTCAGAAGAGGTTATGTTTTAAATGGTGTCTTTTCATCCAAGCTAGCCTGGAGTGATGTGACCTCTGACCAGTTACAATAAGCCCATGTAAAATGACTGTCATGTGGATGAAGCCCAGATCAAACCTTATAAAAAACAAGCTTCCAATTATTAACGTGTAAAGGAATGGGCATGTGGTCTTAACGCTGCCAGAATTCCTGACACACAGATGCTAGAGAGAGAGAGGGTTGCAGTGATAGAGAGGAAAAGGAGGTGAATGCAGGGGTTAGGGAGAGGAGACAGGAACATAGCTTTTGCTTTGGGCAGCAGAAGGAAAACCTTTTTTCTCTTAGCCATTGGGCATGATGTTGGTGGGAGCTCATTCTCTGGTTGAAGAATGAGGACCTGTGGAGATGAAAGGATACTGGAGAATTAGTCCAAATGTGGCCTGGAGGGGATCTTGCAGCTAGAAGTTAGTTCAGGGATTCATCAGAAGATCAATGGAAACCACTTTCAACAGCCACTAGATGTTAGAATTTGGTGAAATGAGGAGAAACAAGCCTATTGGAAATTGGATGCAACTTTGGACTGGTTCCTGTGAAGTCTGAATTCTGTGGAAATTCCAGTGTAATGTACAAATGTGGTATTTTAAATTGTGTTAAAAAGTATAAGAGGATGTCTTTTCTGTAGTTTAGTCAATGTTAATTTTAGTTTGTCACAGTAAAAGTCTTAAAATGTGAAAATTTTGTAATATGATCCTTTGAGTTGGTCACTGGGAATTCATCGCTTTTTTACAAAAAGAGATCACTTCTTTGAGGATTATAATAAATTGGCTACTTAAGAGTCATAAAGAATTGGAACAGACTCTTCGGTCCAATTAGTCCACACTGACCATATTCCCAAACTAACCTAGTCCCACTTGCCTGCATTTGGCCCACATCCCCCCAAACCTTTCCAAATCATGTACTTATCCAAATGTTTTTTTTAAATGTTGTAACTGTACCTGCATCCAACACTTCCTCTGGCAGTTTATTCCATGTACTAACCACGCTGTGTAAAGAAAGTTGCCCCTTATGTCTTTTGCAAAACTTTCTTCTCTTACCTTAAAATTATGTCCCCTTGTTTTGAACTTCCTTACCCTAGGGAAAAAACTCTTGCTAATCACCTTATTTATGCCACTCACGACACTTGTCCGGGTTGGAGTTAAGAGGCTAAAAACTAGTTGCAGAATTTGAATAAATTCAGGAATTGCTCCTGTTATATAATTTGAAAATTTGCATGGTGCTTAAGTGCTTCTGGAAAGATGTAACCTTTTGACAGACGCTTTCCAACAGTGTCACAACAGTAGCAGAGCAGTTAGGAGTGGATTTAAAAGTAGGGGATAAAAATGCAGTAACTGTCAAGTGTTGCCAAACACCTGAACCTTGACAAAGAACAGAGTGATCTTAATGTCATTTATGTTGAACGGGCCAGAATTCAACTGTATATGAGGCAGCTTGAACTGAAAAGAGAAAAGAGATCACTTGAATTTGACTTCCAAAGAGCAAATGCACAGAAAAATCTTTGAAACAAAAACGGGAAGTGCTAGAAAAACTCAGCAGATCTGGCATCATCTGTGGTGGGAAAGCAGAGTTTCGGGTCCAGTGAGGAAGAGAAAGGGAGTTGAGCAAACAGAAGGACTTCAAAGGCTTCACGACTCAATATTGAGTTCAAGAATTTTGGGGCCTGAACACCTTCTTCCATGTCTTTCCAACTCCAACCCCCCACCAAACACCCCAGACCTTTATGTTACATGGAACTATTTTCAGCACAGCCAACCATGGTCCCAAGTAACAGATTTCCTCCTTTCCGATTGTCCATCACAAACAGAAGCATACTTAAGATTTGGAGATGCTGGTGTTGGACTGGGGTGTACAAAGTTAAAAATCACACAACACCAGGTTATAGTCCAACAGGTTTAATTGGAAGCACACTAGCTTTCTGAGCGACGCTCCTTCATCATACTGAGATAGGTTCTTGAGTATCAAGGTGATGAAGGGTTACAGGGAGAAAGTGGGAAAATGGGGATGAGGGTGGTAGAGACTGAAACCTTCATAATATTTAAGAAGTATTTATGTGTGCACTTGCGATGCCAATGCATTCAAGTCAATGGACCAATCGCTGAACAATGATATTAGATTAGTTAGGTGTTTATTCATTGACTGCACAGACTCCATGGGCCAAAGAGCCTTTTTCTGTGCTGTAGACCTCCATGATTCCAAGTGTACTTGTCTCTTTTTAACCTACAGTCTAGTGCTTATCATATAGTGAAAACTGCTGTTCCTAATTCATATGTGTTAGTGTCAGATGCGTACAGACAAAGGTTAAAAAATCTAATGAGGAATAAGAACCAGACTTCAATGGAAAAGGAAATGATATGTTTTAGGTGGTGTAGGTCTACAAATAATACCCAAAGAGAGGTAATGTTTAGGCAAAGATGTTAAACAAAACCTCTTTAGGAGTAACCTGGAAAACTATAAGGCTTCTAAGATGAAAAGTGGTTGTGATAATGTCTGATGCTATTTTTGTTTGCAAACCCTCACAGAAACTGGACAGGCCTTAATAGAACATTGGTAATGATGAGGAAGTGTGGCTCTGCGGGGGTTGTTGTATATATGAGTGCAAGAATTTGGCAGGAAATGTAAAGAAATGAAAGGTGCCCTAACACTCTGCTGTGTGACTTCCAGCCATGCCAATACAATGCTGTGTCCCCGCTCTCTGCTGGTGACTTCATCTACTGCTATCAGAGTTTGTAACCTGGCAGAATCTCCTTGTGTTCTTACACTATTCCTTCCTTTGAGGCAACATAGTACAGTGCATATGATGAGAAAAACAAGCAGTGGGTATGGGGAGAAAAGGGGAACATTGATTTCAGAAAAGCAACTGATTCTATGTGTGCACGTGGAGAGATGGAAATGTTGACTGTCCTGTTGGAGGAGAAGTTTGGAAATTGGCAGAATGGAAGGATTGACCCTGCTGTAGTGAAAATGTGCCAAAGCTGTACAGGAAAAAGAGAGAGTTGTGGAATGATGTCTCAACTTGGAAGCTATGGAGTTGCTGCCAACTTTGGCCAAACTCATTCTGAGAGGGAACATCACGTGCCTCCAATAACTGCATTATATCAAATAGCATTTTTCAATGATGTTCGATATTTGGCTCAGCACTGCTGCCTCACAGGTTCAATTCCAGCCTCGGGTGACTGTATGGAGTTTGCACATTCTCCCCATGTCTGTGTGGGTTTCCTCTGGGTGCTCCAGTTTCCTCCCACAGTCCAAAGATGTGCAGGTCAGGTGAATTGGCCATGCTAATTTGCCCATAGTGTTAGGTGCATGAGTCAGAGGGACATGGATCTGGGTGGGTTACTCTTCGGAGTGTCAGTGTGGACTGGTTGGGTCGAAGGGCCTGTTTCCACAATGTAGGGAATCTAGTCTAATCTGAAAACAAACTGAAAATATTTTTGTGCCTCTCTGATGTTCCTTCTGAGTTGCTCGCAACATTAATTTTTAAATTCTGAAGATTCTGAGACAACCCAGGAGGAGGTTGGAAGGGTGTGTGTGTGTGTGTGTGGGCGGGGGGGGGGGGGGGAATGTGGAGTGGTTAGCCACCCTAAGCACTCGTGAAGTTTATTGTTTCTTTAAGTTCTTGCAGTGCACCTTAGTCCTTAGAATAACGAGTCTGGCATTGACCTGCTTAGTAGGACTCTGGCCATTGGCTACTAACATGCTATTGGATGACAGGAAGTAAAACACAACCATCCTGTTTATGAGCACCTGCAAAGGGGCAGTGGTATGTGTGGGAGAAGGATCTAGATAACGGCATTTTGCCTCTTGCTTCAATACTTTTCACAGTCTTTTGCCCTTTGGAGAATAACTTGGAATATTGAAAGGATTCACAACCTAATAGGCCACATCCTGATTGCGGTCACCTTTCAAGTCTTGTGGTGGAACTTGGACACAGAACCTTCTGGCTCAGAGGCAGGAGTGCTACCAACCGACGGCCAAAGTTTTTCACTAACTGTCTTTGAATGATGTGCCTCCCATTTAAAGGATGTCTTTCAGTGCCAATCACATTGGTTGAAGTGCCATCTTTGCAATTGCCAAGTTGCATTCAAATGAAGTTTGAATATGAAAATTAACTAAGCCTCTGACCAATGTCACCGTGCAAGTAGAGCAGACACCCTTTCGACAGTCAGTATATCCATTTTCAGACATTGGCTCTTCAGAGTCTCTGAGCATCAGGCAATCACCTCTCTAAAGGAGAACACTTGAAGAATTGAATTTTCTCCCATTTTGTCCTCCCAACTAATTGAATGATTTTACTTTTAATTTAGAGATAATTGTTGATGATATTTTCACTGGGAAGCTGTACAGGTATGATTTGAAGATATTACTACCATTGAGTTTTAGGAAGCTGAACAAACATACGTGGTTGATGTTGAAAAAGTTTTAAGGTTATGTATATGTATTCTCTGTTGATGCTGAAAAGAAATGCTCCAACAATCGTCTTACAATTGTCTCAATATTTCCTTGCTAAACTTAGGTTAGCATCAATCCACTATTAAACAGTATGACGCCACATTGTTTAGCATAAGGTAAACACATAAATTAATTTTACAAAAAAAACCAAAAGATGCTGAAGTCAGAAATCAAAACAGAAATTGCTGGAAAAACTTTAGCAGGTCTGGCAGCATTTATGGAGAAAACTCAAGAGTTAATGCCTCAGGTCACATGACCATTTTTCAATTCTATTACATACATTTGTTTTATTGTTTTGTGTCAGTTCCTACAAAGGGCATGGCTCCCATTTCAGAAGTTGACCTTTCACACCTTGTTGCTAAAATAAGCATCCAACACAAAGGCATGAGAGTGTGTTTTCCAGGAGCTTTTCCCCCCTTTCTCTCCAACTTCCTTCACATCATTAATCCTCCAGCACTCATTTTACTAGTACTCTAGGAGGATGGTGTATTCCTTGGTGAAGGGGTGGGGGAACAATGTTCGAAAGGGGATAAGTACTGATCCAGTTGGGGAATTCAAAGACAGAAGTTCATTTGCATCACCCTCTTACAGTCTAAGCTCCAGGACAAAGTGCAGATCCATTGCACTCCTACATCTCCCATCTAGCCCAACAATAAATTGCAAAAATGGCCTTTCATCACTCCGACATGTAAGTATTACCAATTCGATTCCTAGTGCCTAGAACATCAATCCATGGCATATTATTTTCCTCAGCAGTAAGACCATTTGTATTGCTGCACTTGGAGATCAGAGAAAGGCAGGAAAATAAATTCCATCAGGATTAAGGTACATTGGGGCGGCACGGTGGCTCAGTGGTTAGCACTGCTGCCTCAGGGACCTGGGTTCAATTCCAGCCTTGGGTGACTGTGTGGAGTTAGCACATTCTCCCCGTGTCTGCATGGGTTTCCTCTGGGTGCACTGGTTTCCTCCCACAGTCCAAAGATGTTCAGGTTAGATGGATTAGCATGGGAAATGTAGGGTTACGGGGATGGGATGGGTATGGGTGGGATGCTCTTCAGAGGGTCAGCGCAGACGTGATGACCAGCTTCCATACTTTAGGGATTCTATGATTCTACATTTTTAGCAACAGAACTAGGATTATCATTTGGCAACCTTTAAGGAGAGCTGAAAATGTGTTGCTGGAAAAGCGCAGCAGGTCAGGCAGTATCCAAGGAGCAGGAGAATCGACATTTCGGGCATAAGCCCTCCTTCATTCCTGAAGAAGGGCTTATGCCCGAAACGTCGGTTCTCCTGCTCCTTGGATGCTGCCTGACCTGCTGCGCTTTTCCAGCAACACATTTTCAGCTCTGATCTCCAGCATCTGCAGTCCTCACTTTCTCCTCGAAAACCTTTAAGGAGACCATGGCAAGAAAGAACAAGACTTTCCAACACATAAGATGTACATCAGAGCAGTCTGAAAATATTTACCCGCCATTTTTCTCATTCAGCTTCTCCATGTACTGGGCGAGAACGTCCACCACCTCACTCTCGCTCAGTTGCAGGTTGCCTGAAACGTTGCACCGGAGGTCATTCCAGTCCGACCGCAGGAGCTCAAAATCCATGGCGCTGACGCTGAACGTCCGTTGCCAGTTTATGGTCTCCTCTGTCCAGCCTCTCTGTGGCTCAGGATCCTCATAACTGTAATCTGACATTCCATCGTCGGTCACCTCAAACTGGTCGGTATAGGTTTGTTGTGACTCACTCAGATCGTCAGGCTTCCAGTAGGGCGTCTCTTCAGCACCGTCGCCAACAGCAATGCCGGGTGATTTGGGATCCTTTCCTTCATCATGAAGCGCGGCCTCTTCCTTGCCCAAGACCTCCTCACTCAGAAGGTGGATTTCGGGTGTTGCCACTACGCTGTCTCTGTTCCTGTCACCCTGAGGCTGCTCCAGATTTTCTTGCAGTGCCTTCCAGTTTCTCTTTTGGGTGGTTGAACTGCGGAGTGCGCCATTATTGGTATCTGGCACCTCCCCCTCCTCCTGCGAGGTGTTGCTATTGAACCAAAAGATTTTATTCCTGAGGTACGGTGTTGTTTTTCTCCCCCTTGACATCGAGACCATTTTCCTCTCCGTACCTGTGTCTGGCAGTCCCACGATCTTTGTGCTGGGAAGAACGTTCATTCCGGGGAACAACTCCTTGGTCTTCTCAGCCTGCAATGTCCTTTTCTTTTTCTCCTGGGGCCTGGTCACGTAGATTTTGTTCTGCAGCTTCTTGGGCTCGCCAAATCTTTTTTTATGGAGCCCAGCATGAGCCGAGTTACTCAAAAACTGCTTGGTTTTGCTGGGGACGAAAGGGATAGAAATCTGGGGCTGCAAGTTGAGCACGCTCCCTTTCCCCAGCTTGGACAGAGCTGACTGGTTGGCCGGCTTCTTACTCAACTCTTCCGGGATGAACTTTGCCCAGGTCAGGGACCTGCTCCGCCTGCTGCTTAGCTTGTGAAAGATGCCCGTTTCCTGACTGTCGTAGGCAGCCGCAGATGGGGGCACATTATCTCCCTGAGGAATTGGATTGAAGGCCTTCTTTTGCAATTGCACAGCATGATGCTTTCTGGACGTCGACCTTTTCTTATGGCCGAACGCGTCATCATCAAGGCCATTCCTGTTTTCCGCTGCCAACGGCAAAAGTTTCCCCTCGGCAGTCACTTGGTCCTGAGCGAGGCTGCCATTTTCACGATCTTTCACATTAATCTTGCCCCACTTTACCTGACTATCACTGAGTATGGATTCAGTGTCTATGCCTTCCGATTCTTCTGGGAAATCTATAGAACCCAAATTACAGAGAGAAAAAGAAAATGACTGTTTGGAAGTGATAGAGCAGTACCACAATATAAAAGAACTGGATTCAAAATTACATTTGCATCCATTTCCAGACATCCAAGTCATGGATTGCAATTGCGCTGTCTCCTACTTTGAACAGTTTAAGTGAACAGCTCAGGGCAGCCTATGCTATGGGTTGACCACACTCTTGACACGAAGCCTAACAATGTTCTAAGGCACTGTCCAGTAAGTCCTCAGCTCCAAAAGGCAGTCTTTCTTTTTAAAGGGAAGCTGCACTGAAGGAAAGTCAGTGCTACCATTGGAAAAGGAGTTAATGGAACAGGGAGAGAGAGAGAGAGAGAGAGAGTTCCCCATTTTTCTTTCTTCTGTTATTCATTCATGGGATGAGGGCATCATTAGCTGGGCAAGCATTTATTGCCTATCCCTGATTGCCCAGAGAAGGTCAGTGACTGTGCATAGTGTTTGGGTGGGATGTCTGCCAGTGGAGGCAGTGAAAGGTGGGTGTGAGGAGTGAGACCAGTAGAGTCTCTGAAACGCAGGGATTTAGGGAAGGGAACTGCCATCCTTACCCAGTCTGGCCTACATGTGACTCCAGGCCCACAGCAACCTTTCACTGCCTCCATGTACCACTAGCAGACAAACACTCAAACACTATGCACAGTCACTGACCTTTTGTGGGCTGGAGTCACATGTAGGCCCAACTGGGTAAGGATGGCAGTTCCCTTCCCTAAAGGGCATTAGTCAACCAGATGGGTTTTTTAGACAATTGACAATGGATCCATGGTCATCACTAGACTCTGAATTCCAGATACTTACTGAATTCAAACTCCCCCAGCTGGACATTGTCTGGGTCTCTGGATGTGATTTTGCTGGCTTTAGTCATGCAGGGTGATGGTAGAAGAGAGGTCGTGTTCTTGGAGGAAGCCAAAAATCTACAAAGGGGAACACTTTCAAAGTGAGTGGAAACTGGCGCCGAAAGTGTAGAACCCCAGAAGCATGGACATGAGGATTAGGCTGCAAGGCTGGAAAAAATTTAATGATCTCCCCATAGTCAATGAATGCACCTTCAAAGGGAATTTCAAATCCACCCCACCACTGACTGCCAGCTTGCTTAATTCACCACCATCCCCATCTGTCATTCACCAGCAGTTCGAAGCATTCAGGACTCACCCCTGCATTTCAGAGACTCTACTGGTCCCACACCTCACACCCACTTTTCACTGCCTCCACGTACCACTGGCAGACACCTTACCCAAACACCATGCACAGTCACTGACCTTCTGCCCTCTCATGCGAGGAGAGGTGTCATAAGAACAAAGGTGCATTGGTGGAGGCCAGGGACACAGTCAGCTTGACAGGAGACAGGTTTCTCTGTATAGCAGCTATGCTGTGGCACAGCCCTTATCATCCAGCAACACTGATATAACCCAGTGTAAGTTCCTGCAACTCAGTTCCCAGCTCAATCCCCCTCTGTTACCTGACGTGATGAGCTAGCTGTGCTGTGCCTCAGACTCTCTTGCCCTTCCCTGACGTCGACGTTTCCGGTCTGATTTTCTATTTTCAGGTTCACACGAACTGCCTTGTGCGCAGCAGCAGGAGGAGGAGGACAGAGAGCAGCGGCCCCTGAATGATGAAGGCCTAGTCTCATCACTTGCAGCTCCCAGTTCAGACAGCGGCTTTGCTGAACCTTTAGAAACTTGCGTGGAGTCCAGCCCTGCACATGATGGGTCACTACACCTGTGGGGAACGGATAGTGAGCACATCAGCTCCCCAGGGAGAGAGGTTAGGGACAGCTCTGACTGAGACAGAGCCCAGGTGAGGACTCTGGTGGGACAGCCCATGTGGAGAATGCACAGCGAAACATTTGAGGCAGAAGCAGGACTGCCAGGCAGCTTTCTATCAGTACAAAGGAAAATGGAGGCATCTGGATCCACTGTGGCACATGGAATAGCTAGAGCTTGGAACTCATCCTTTCCTGCATAGAAGTGATGGCCAACTCTGTACATAACTGGGCACAATGCAACAGCCCTAATGTATAGTGCAGCACAGCCAGAGGCCACCCAATGGCTCAGCACTGCAGCAGAAGGGCAGACTGGGGCCTCAGCTTCCACACTTGCTGTTACCCACACTCGGGTTACTGCCACCACTGACGTGGAGCACCCACCTGGAGCCCTTTCTCGGGGGGCGGGGGGGGCAGCATTTCTGCCAATGACCCTCTTGTCAACCAGTCAGCCCGGGCTGCAGATGCTGTCCGACTTACTGCTTACCTACTGAGGCAAAGTCCTCAGCACCCAGAGCTGGTCAAGGGCTCCTGCAAGGAGTGAAAGTCAGTGGTCACGCTGAGAGAGCACTGCTTGAAAGCACTAGGACAGGCAGGAAATTACTCCCAAACAGGCGCTAGGGAAACGTACTAGGAGAATCATTCACTTCATTTGGACAAACGAACATGTCTTTGGATAAGAATATTACAGAGAGTTTGCTGCTGCCTGCCTTCATTGACCTT
Source organism: Chiloscyllium plagiosum (assembly GCF_037043375.1). Classification (NCBI taxonomy): domain Eukaryota; kingdom Metazoa; phylum Chordata; class Chondrichthyes; order Orectolobiformes; family Hemiscylliidae; genus Chiloscyllium; species Chiloscyllium plagiosum. Next base: position 62,392,261 of record NW_028270156.1, read on the forward strand.
CTTGGCCAAGCGGACGCTATAAGGGAGATTCCCAGATTAATGGTGAGGGGAAGTGTAGAGGAACAATGAGGCTAAAAGAATCTAGTTTAATGGAAGCAGAGGTTGAGCAAGAGCCTCTAGCACACTGAATACAGCATATGTCACCAACGCCTCTTCCTTCGCCCAGGGTTGCTTCTGTGCTCCTGTGGTGATGGCTGCCCCTTCATGATGCAATGGAGTGAAGGACTGAGCAGCCTACCAGACACTTGGAGATATTGTCAGACATGTACTGCAGGGATCCCTCAGAGCCATCCTGGCACAAGAAGTTGCTCAACAACATGCAAATCAGCTGCATTAAGGTGTTTTTTAATTTTTTTTTTTAATTAGATTAGATTAGATTAGATTACAGTGTGGAAACAGGCCCTTCGGCCCAACAAGTCCACACCGACCCGCCGAAGCGAAACCCACCCATACCCCTACATTTACCCCTTACCTAACACTACAGGCAATTTAGTATGGCCAATTTACCTGACCCTGCACATCTTTGGATGGTGGGAGGAAACCGGAGCACCCGGAGGAAACCCACGCAGACACGGGGAGAACGTGCAAACTCCACACAGTCAGTCGCCTGAGGCGGGAATTGAACCCGGGTCTCTGGCGCTGTGAGGCAGCAGTGCTAACCACTGTGCCACCGTGCCGCCCACACGGGCGGTGTTTCTGATGGGTCTCAGTTTTGCCCATTGCTATTGGCTAGTAGAGGGAAAACATGAGCACTGTGCAGAGTGGGTTGGGATGGGAGAATAGGTGGGGGGGGGGGCCTTATTATTCATCCTCAAACAACTTGTTCTTGGAGAAGCCATTAGAGTGAGAACTACAGACTTCCTCAGATTGAAGATATTATAGATGTCACTATTATAGCAGTTATTCAGGATGTGGTGTACTGTGCATGACTGCATACCAACTACACATTAGTAGAGCGATAACTCTTGAGGTTTCCATACCTCTACCCAAAGGAGCATGTCCATGTAACCAATGGTTCAGTTCACCATCAGCAATGTGGTAAATTCACATAGAGTCATAGAGATGTACAGCATGGAAACAGACTCTTCTTCCAACTCATCCAAGCTGACCAGATATCCTAAACAAATCCAGTGCCATTTGCCAGCACTTGGCCCATATCGCTCTGAACCCTTCCTATTCAAATACCCATCAAGATGCTTTTTAAATGTTATAATTCTACCAGCCTCCACCAATTCCTCTGGCAGCTCATTCCATACATGCACCACCCTCTGCGTGAAAACGTTGCCCCTTAGGTCCCTTTAAATCTTTGCCCTCTCACCCTACTTACATTGTGTCTCTCCTGTTGTCTCCTGGATATGTCAATAGGTGGGATACTTGGAGATGTTGCCCACTTCTTGTCGACATGAAAGTTGTGGTGGGTAAAGCTTTCTGTGGAGGGCACTGCTCCTCTGCCCGATTTGCAGAGCATTCACACTGTGTTGCTGTAGTGTTTGTAATGAGATCAGCCAGGTGGACCTCATAGAATAGGAGTTCTCTGATTGGGGCAGTTAATTCTGTCCAATCAGGGAGCCCGGGCTGACAGATATAAACAGGAGGGTCAGAAGTTTGGCTCACTCTGAGAGCTGGCTCTGAGGGAGCTGGATCAGTATCAAGGACTCTCCATGTGTAAATAAAGGGTCACAGGTTATTTTAGCTACATTAATTGGTCATCTTATAGACCTTGATGCTGTAACAACAATTCCCAAACACCTTGCAGACTACAGGTGACAAACTCCTCTGTCCTTCCTGAATGGATGCATAAACTCATCGACAAATCTCTGAAAACAATCTCCAGGACTTCCACCCCAACTTTCCAACAGCAGAATTAAGGAGAGGACACCTTGCTTGCATCTGGATAACTGGCCCCTTAAAGAACGCCAGTCACAGGGATTGCACATAAATGCATGCTCAGCTTTTCCAGATCAGCACAGGTATCCTTCATGAGCTGTAGTAAAAGTGGCTGGAAAACCATATTATTTTGTGGCTTTGCAGTTTCTATAGTGCTGTAATCAGTGATGGTACGGTGCCCACTTTGGTGGGGCATCTCTCTTTTGCATCCAGTTGTATGTAAAAACAGTGGGCATGATTTTACCATGGGTTTTAGGACCCCAGTAATGGTTGTAGATGGGGGATAATTCAGCCATTTTTTTTCTTGCCCATTTCAATGGCTGATCATTCTGGCAGAATAAGAAATGCTCTTTAAACAAGAAAACACTTTGAAATTATGTGAGTTCTGTGAATAAGTTAAACCATAATAAGTTTAAGAGACTGAGTCACAAGGATATCAAGTAAGTTTTAGCTGGTTTATAAATACTGAAATGCTTGCTAACAAATATTAATGAGGTTGCGTTATCACAACAATGCCAATTTGCCTTTCAGTATTTGCTTTTACGTTTTTTTGGTTTACTTTTTCTTTCTGGTGAAGTTTGGAGTTATTTGATTTTTTTATAACTCAATATGAACCATTTTCCAATTAGTCATCAAATGAGAGAGCAGCTACAACGCAGAAGAAGCAACTCACCCCGTCCTATGTATTTCTCTCCCTTTTCTTTGTAGTTTTTCACTCTTCGGGTATTTACCCAAGTCTCTTTCAAAGGCTGCAAATGAATCTGCCCCCAACACTATTTTTTCTAGATTTTCCACATGTTGCTGATGGCTATTTTGCCAATTATTTTAATTCGGTATATTGTGGTTCACATTTTTCCACGAACAGCAACAGTTTCTTCCTACCTACTCTGTTTAGAACTCTCAGGATTTTAAATGCCTGGATTAAATTTCCTCCCAACTTTCCATTACCTAAAAAGAACAACCCAGCTTGTCCAATCTATCCATGTAGAGCAAGTCCTCATTCTCAAAACCGCAAACCCTTCAAAACCGCAGTGCACAGAATGGGACACAATACTTCAGCTGAAGTACATTCATAATTCCATTTATATTTAAGATAACTTCCTGGCTTTTAATTACATTCTATCTCTATTCGTAAATCCGAGATCCTGTTTCTCCCATTTATCTTGACCAGCTGTGAATCCTGAAATTTAATTTTGAGGTTCTTCACAGATGACTGTATTTGAATTTGCAGATATCTCTCTATTGAAAGCATTTAGACTTTATATCTGAATTATGTTGGGGGCATTACAGAGAGACTTCTATTCTGTATTTGACCTAGGCTCTGTATAGTTTCATGCAAATGGTATATGATGCCACCAACAATGGACACGTGTCAATTAATTCAAAGTGTCTCTCCTTTTGAGAGCAGACCAAAGAAGCATATCCAGTATTCCTTGTGTTTACTTTGACGTTAGCTTAAGAAGTACATTGCAGGAGAAAGGAATCCAAGAATTTGTGGATAGGAATTGAAGTGGGAGAATACTCATGTGAAGCATAAACATCAGCATTGACCCGTTGGCTGCCATACATTCTACTCAGTTCTGAATAACCACTGGCTTACCCTCTGGATTGTCAAACATGAATGGCTTGTCTTCCTCTTCATCCATCTTCATGTACTTGTAAAATCCAAATCTATTGGGAGAGAAAGGACAGAAGTTTTCAATCAAAGTGTAGAGTCATAGAGATGTACAGCATGGAAACAGACCCTTCAGTCCAACCTGTCCATGCCGATGAGATATCCCAACCCAATCTAGTCCCACCTGCCAGCACCCGGCCCATATCCCTCCAAACCCTTCCTATCCATAGACCCATCCAAATGCCTTTTAAATGTTGCAATTGTACCAGCCGCCACCACTTTCTCTGACAGCTCATTCCATACATGTACCACCCTCTGTTTGAAAAAGTTGTCCCTTAGGTCTCTTTTATATCTTCCCCTCTCACCCTAAACCTATGCCCTCTAGTTCTGGGCTCCCCAACCCCAGGGAAAAGACTTTGTCTATTTATCCTATCCATGCCCCTCATGATTTTGTAAACCTCTATAAGGTCACCCCTCAACCTCCAACGCTCCAGGGAAAACAGCCCCAGCCTGTTCAGCCTCTCCCTGTAGCTCAAATCCTCCAACCCTGGCAACATCCTTGTAAATCTTTTCTGAACCCTTTCAAGTTTCACAACATCTTTCTGATAGGAAGGAAACCAGAATTGCATGCAATATTCCAACAGTGGCCTAACCAATGTCCTGTACAGCCACAACATGACCTCAATACACCTGTACTCAATACTCTGACCAATAAAGGAAAGCATACTAAATGCCTTCTTCACTATCCTATCTACCTGTGACTCCACTTTCAAGGAGCTATGAACTTGCACTCCAAGGTCTGAGTTACAAAGCTTCAGTTGCTTGTGATGCATATTCAATTGTGGAAAGAAATATATTTAAGGGACTAATCTCAAAAATGTCAATATAACTGTGATGTGGTGGATAAGAATGAAGGAACCTTGATAAGAGGAGAAATATTTCAACTTACTCTCTCTTGCAACATACCTACAGAACTTCATTTACACTTAGATCCTGCCACTATTTCATATCAAAGTTGCTACCATGTTGTTGAGACGATGACTGACAATGAAGAGGAAATATATTTATGTACAGTAAATAAATTCATTCACAGTGTTTCAAAAAATAAATCCATACATCCATAATCTAATTAGCTATCCTAACGCTGCTGATTATTGATAAGAAATCTGTAATGCAAGTCACAGACCAGTGAGAAAGCGAGAGATATGCAAACAAATTTAATCATCACTCTGTCCCCAAGTGAAAATCTTACACATTTATAGCTAATTATAAAATTTAATCTTCACTATTTTAATTTGCAGAAATGTTCAATTACGTTATGAGTTTCTGAGTGCCTTTGTTTGCATTTTTAGCTGTAGGATTTGAAGCAAAGATGAGGTTTTGATATTACTTTCCTCAGGCAATTGTTTGATGGGAACTCCAGAATATACTTTGTGTATTTAATATACGCCAGTTTAAGTATAACATAGGAAAAACAGGTTGCAAAGTCTGATGGGGATAGGAGCACTCAGTAGAATATGGCTTGTGTGGCAATGTTTTCTGTTGACACATCGCTGACAACATTACTAACCAAACACCCATACATCATAATTCAGAAAGGTTTCTGGGGAATGAAATGAACTTTTTTTTTATTTGAAGAGAAACAGACAGGCCTTGGCTTTCCAAAATGCCCTCCATCCTCTTGTTGGGCTGTCAGGCAGAGGAACAGATCATGGAATTATAGAATCCCTCCAGTGTAGAAGCAGGCTATTCATCCCATTGAATCCACACTGACCCTCTGAAGTGCATTCCACACAGACCCATCCTATCCGTGTAACCCTGAATTTCTCATGACTAATCCACCTGGCCTGCACATCCCTGGACACTATGGGCAATTTAACATGGCCCAATCCACCGAACCTGCACAACCGCAGACTGTGAGAGGAATCAGGAGCACCCGGAGCAAACCCAGGCAGACACGGGAGAGTATGCAAAATCCACATAGACAGTCGCCCAAGGCTGGAATTGAACCCGGGCCCCTGGTGCTGTGAGGCAGCAGTGTTAACCACTGAGCCGCTCCCAAAACTGACTTCATCCCAGATGAGTACTCGGAAGTGTGGTCCATGGCATCCCAGCCTTCCTGCCAATTTCTGAGGGCCAGTTTAGTTACAAAAGAAACATATGGGTATTAACTGCACGCAAATAAAGGAACCACGGCTTCTACCATATCTATTCTATTGACTCTTGTTTGAAACAGGCATCGGGGTAGCTGAAGGAGTGGTTGTGGCTAAAAGTTCACAATGCAGCTACAGTTCTTTTTATACTGGTTGGGAGGCATCTTTAAAGATGGAGCTGCTCAGGAGTCGACCAAAGAAGTAGAAAGCACGTAGGCTGTGAAGTCAAGGTTACATTGGTTTTATTTTAGAATTTACTCACAGCCCAATTAAATACCAAAATCTACTCCAAAGGAGGACAGTTAGCAACTCAAATTATAAGGCCCTTAGTGATTTTATTAAAGGGTATCAGATTAATTGACACAAGCAGCACAAAAGCAGCAAAGACAGAATATTTTATGCATTTAAAGCAAAATAGAATGGGCTTGCGAACAACCTGAATTCCAGTTCAATGGATTAATCCTCAACTTTGCCTCAAAGCCAAATAATTCTTCCTATTCAATGCTTTATAAAATAAATACATGCTTTTCTGTTGCACTGTTGTTTCAATCTAATGCCTCTTGCATTCTCTTTTTTAAACTTCACTAATGGGTCCTTACTTTTCCAAATACAAAGGGCTCTCCCGGTAGAAACACTTATTCTCTGTTTCCATATGAGTGAGCCTGGTGAAGTCATTTGGATAGACATAGGACAAGTAGACCTGCAAGAGAACACAAACAACATGGTGAGGAGTGTATTCATCCCTGGGATCGGTCAGGAAAACAATGTCTTCCAACTGCACACAATGGGAAAAGTGGAAATCTGTTTCTAAAACATTCTGGCTGTGAAGTTCTGTGAAGGTCTGACTGCAGTAACTCTGGTGGAATCTTCCCTGGAAACGGTGGTAGATTTGATTATGTCAAGGCTCTGGTCGCCTTTCACCATTTCTATTGTAAGAAGACTGGAACAGCCTCTGGGAAAGTATTGTTATAAATGGAGGGCTTTTCTAATTGACGTCACTGTCAGAATTCAAAGACTTTATATTTCAACTTCCCTGCCTGTGTTCACTATGACAACTTGCCTTTACATTGAAGAACAGAATTGAATTTCTGTGGCTCATATCGTTGCTTCAGAATGTCCCAAAGCAAATAAAGTTAGTTTTGAAGCCATTGAAGTAGCATAGGGATTAAGTGACCAATTTGCCCACACCAAGGTTATATAAATAGCAAGGAATAATTACTAAATCTAGTTTTAGAGATGAGGGTTGAGGGATAAATATCAGCCGGGACTCTGGGGAGAAATGTTTGTTCTTTTTTAAACAGTACCATGGGGTCTTGCAAGATGGGGCTTAGTCTCATTCAAAAGATAGCCGCTTCAGCAGTGCTGTCAGTATTGCACTCCTCAGTACTCTACTGGGATACCAGCCGAGATTACGTGTTAGTCTCGGGAATGCAGCTTGAACACACAGTTCTCTCAGTTTGCTGCAGGAATGCTACCATCAAGCCACGGCTGGCATCTTACATTAAACCAACTGTGGAGGCTCAGCTCCGATTCCTCGAATATTTCCCGCTTGCTACTACACATGGCTTTAGAACCTGAAGAGTCAAAGTTCAATTTCTCATCGTTTTCACACCGATTGCCATTATTCTCAGGATGTGAGGTCACACAGCTATAAAACGGTTCATTGAGAATTTAAAGCTATTCATTTTCAACTGAGTGAGCAAAAATTGAGCTCTTCGAAGCCATGAAGGGTTATGATCAAGATGAATAGTGGTAGCTTGTTTCCATTGGTCTGCGAGTATCATAGAATCATATGGTGCAGAAGAGGTCCTTTGGCCTAGTGAGTCTGTACTGCCAAAGTTACACTACTTCTTACACTAGTCCTACTTTCCTGCACTTGGCGGATAACCTTAGATGTGCTCTTGAAGTGTCATCACATTCAAGCACTTATTAAAGTTTGTGAGGTTTTCCACCTCAACTAACTTCCCAGGCTGTGCATTCCAGACTCCCACCATCCTCTGACCGGAAAAGGTTTTTTCACCTTAAAATTACGCTCCCTTGTTATTGACCTTTCACCTAAAGTGAATAGCTGCTTTCTATCCACTCTGCCCATGCCCGTTATAATCTTATACACCTCACTCAAGTCCTCCCTCAACCTTCTCTGCCCCAAAGAAAACAACCTGAGTTTATCCAAGCCTCTATTCATAGCTGAAACACTCCGTCCCAGGCAACATCCTGGTCAATCTTCTCTGCAACCAGTCAAGTGTAATCACATTCTTCCTCCAGTACGGTGACCAGAACTGCACATAGTACTCCAGCTGGGGCCTAACCAGGAAGGGTCCTGATCAAAAACGTCGACTTTCCTGCTCCTCCAATGCTGTCTGACCTACTGCGTTTTTTCAGCTCAACATTTTATTGACTCCAACATGATCTCCCTGCTTTTATAATCTATGCCACAACTGATAAAGGCAAATGTCCTAGATGCCTTCTTTACTACCCTATTAACCTATCCTGTCATGTTCAGGGATCTTTCAATAAGCACCCCAAGATGACTGTGTTCCTCTGAGCTTCGTAGTGTCTTGCCATTCATTGAATATTCCCTTGTTGTGTTCCTTCTTCCAAAATGTCTTGCCCCACGTTGCTCAGGATTAAATTCCATTTGCCACTGATCTGCCCACCTGACCAAGCCGTTTATATCTTGCTGTTACCAAACAGCTTCCTCCTCACTGACCACCACCCAGACAATCTTTGTGTCATCCGCAAACCAACTCATCATTCCCCCTCCCCAACATTCTCATCCTCGTCATTTATGAATATCACAAACAATGAGAAACTCAATATTGTTCCCTGTGGTATGCCACTGCACACCGGGCTCCAATTACATAAACAGGAGTAAAGTCACCATCGTTTTAAGAGACATCTCTCATTGGACCTCGCATGTTTAACCGGAGGGTCACGGCGCCTCAGGCAAGATCCAAGGTTGAAAAGGAGAGTCTCCCATGGTAACTTCAGTTGGTGTGGGAATTGAACCTACGCTGTTGGCATCACTCTGCATCACAAACCAGCAATTCAGCCAGCTAACCAACACCCTAATCAATTGAATATTAGTACATAATGAGTTAAACAGGTTAGAAAAACATTGTATAAAAGACGGCTATTGTATCGCATTCCATTTCACAAACTAATGTTGCACGGGCTCCATAACTTCCTTTAAAAACAAATTTGGTGTTCTCAACAAAGAAAAACATGGAGGTTAGCAGCAAACTGGAATTTAGTTCACAAGAAAAAAGCTACCAGCATAGACTTGATGGACCAAACGGTCTCAGTGTAATGGTTTACAATTCTTACTCACAAGAGATGTCCATTATAAAACTCCGATTTGGGTTTTATGGGGCTTGTCTTCACCAGTTGTTGACACGCTGAGGACATCCTTAACAGGCTGAGGGTCAGTTCTGTGCACCTCTAGCTAGGTTTGTCAGCCACTCTTGCAGTCCCAGTGTTGGCAGAACTCAATAGTTCCTGCTGCTGGAGCTTCTCGTAGTTGGACAAAGAAGTATCACAGATATGACAGTCCTGTGCCTTTTTCATCGGGAGGGATTGGGCATGTTGAGGGCAAGGGGGTATGGTCGGGGGGAAATGTGCTACTGACACATGCAGTACACCTCCCTAAAAGAATGCATCACCACTTTCTTCCCAGCCTTTCATCAACTAGAATGGAGAAAATGTTCTTCCCATTCCACTGCTTGGAGTATTATGGCAATAGAAGCAGATTAAGGGCATTAAGTGGAAAACAGCTGGCCGCTTACTGGGCTTGAGGTGACTGGGAGCCTTACTCATCAGCCGCACCTCATGGGGATTGGGTCGAGATTTGCGGGAAGGTGATGGGCTTGCTACCCGAGCAAAAACCCGCCTGGCAGGTTATCGTAAACTTGAAATCTTTTTTTATTCAATTTATTTGTAAAAATAATTATCTTCGATGAGTGACACAAACTAATGAAATTTGTCCACAGTGCTACATGCTTCTTAGCTGCGCAGAAATTGCCAACAAATAGCAGTGTCTCTATTGGCACCAGTTTATCAACTAATGAGCTGGAGGTGAGGCAAGATTTATGGCAGGGCTGAAACAAAGTCTATTTACTCAGCAAATAGAATCTATTTAAAGCAGTGCAAGGCCAGTAAACTGTCTAGACTGTCTGTCTATTTTAGAAGAGTTCCTGCAAAATGCAGCCAACAGAACTCATAGCCAAAACTGCAGCATCTCACCCCGACTAAAGCAAGCGAATTCTCCAGCAAAATGTCACAAATGATGGATGGATACATACAAGTTGCGTAATATGAAGTGTGCCTGGAAGCTCTATATCAGTCACTCACAGATGTGCTGGAGTGAGTAATTAAATCATCTCATTCTGCTTGGGAATAGTGCTGTCAGTGTTCTAGCATCCTTCAAAACAGGAAGAAAGGACACCCACTTGGACTGACAATTAGATTGGGATGAATAGGAATAATCAACTACCAATAGGCAAGGCCTCTGCTCAGAAGGCATTTAAAACAGCTCACTTTGGGAGGTGTTGGGTGGAGCCGTTGTACGTAGAACAAAGCTGCTACAAAATCCTGAATCATTGCACCTAGACCTTCAGCTGACAGGATATAGAGGCAACAATGATCATTTAAGGCACCCAGGGATTTAAATTATGAGGACAAGTTAACAACATCAGAGTTGTATCCTTTGAAAACGAGTTGAGCTGGAGGCAAGCACACTGAACCTTTCCAGACAATGATGGCAAATGCACAAGGTCAAGGCAGGCAAAATGTCAATTATATTTTACATGAATTACGCATGAGGAGATCGGGATGAAAAGGAAAGTCAGGTAAAAAGAGAGTATTGAAATCTATTAACTAAAGGACATTGAAGCTACAGGTATAAATGGATTGAGCGGTTAATTAGTCACTGAGTGTCTGGAGAAAGACATTTAAAGGGTAATGTAAAATGTCCCAAGGGGCTCTACAGGAATATAATCAGATAAAAATTGACACGGAGATGAGGAAAAAGCCAATGAAGGATGATTGAATATTGGTCATTATCCAAACAACTGGAATACAAAGGGTGAAAGTTTTATTACTGTTGCAGAACTCTGGTTAAATTCCATCAGTAGGACTGCATTTGTTTGTACAGAGCACGCCTCATGAAGGATACTATTAGATTCAGACTGGTTTCACCGAGTGATACCTAGGCGAAAGGGATTAGATGATGAGGACAGGTTGCACAAGCTAAGTTCATTTTTCTTCAATACAGAAGATCTAAAGGAGGCATTTAAATCTTTTGAGAGGTTAGAGAGAAAGAAATTCCATTTTTTGGTGGGAGAGTCTAGAATAAACGGGATTAACTTTAAAATTAAAAGCCAGGCCATTCAGATGTCAGGAAGCACATCATCATACAAAAGCAAATGGAAATCTGAGTCTTTCATTTCCAAAAAGTTCTGAGATTGGGTCATTAAAAAAAAAATTTTTAGATCTATGAATCAGTTTTTGTTAGATAAGAGCTTTATGAACTTGGGATGAAGTCGCTAGATTGAGTCACAATGAAGGGCTATCATGATTAACTGAATGGCAGAACAGGTTTGGATGATTAATGACTCACTCCCTTGTCTAATGTTTCTTCCTAGGTTCTAGCAGGAGGAATTACAATATGAGACCCTTCCAACAAGTAGGTTTTCACCTGAAAGAAATGCAAACAGGAAGGTAGAGGGAGGAATCTGAGAGTTTACAGTTTTAATGGCTGAAGGATTGTCTTCCCCTTCACTCAGCAAAGAACGTGATTGATGCCCAAGAGGATGGAACTAGAAGAAATTCAATACTAATGGGGAAGGATGAAGATGCCAAACAGTATCTTTGCAATTGGGTCAATTGTATTTTTTACGTATCAAATGTTGGAAATTATTATTCGAAGCACATCAGAAACAATAATGGAAGAGAACATTCCACAATGAAATTTAATGCTTTTCTGAATTTTCTTTCCTTATTTTCCCTATGCAGCCAAAACAGCCTCTACTCTTCTTGCAACATCATTGTCATGAGAAAAAATATAATTGTACCATCGCCTTCCTTAAAATCATTCCTTTCCAGACCCTTACAAATTTAGGATTTCATCAGTCTTCTTAGACAGTCCCTTGGACTTAAGAATGACTTGCTTTCACTCTGGTTCAACTGATCCTGACCTGACTGCTAAGTCCAATTCACTGATCTGCAGATTTGCTGCACGCAGGTCAGGTGTTATCTGTAGGGCCAGGCAGATGACACATTTGCAGGTTTGTGTGCTTTTTCCAGTACCTTCGGCTTAGCCTGTACGTGTTCCCAATTCCATCTCTTGATGTGCTCAGTGCCTTACTGAACGAACCTCCTATATTTCAGATGGTCACATGCCAAGGCCTTCTATTGGTCAGTGGGACATGATTGAGAAATTCCCAGACCATCCCTACTGTTCCATTCATCCTCTTTCAATGAACTGATTGTAAAAACAACACAACTAAGAATTCCCTGATTGAATGTTTCATTTATTTTATTAATTTTTAAAAGCATTTTGGTGTCTATTTTACACTGCTGACGTGGAGATGAGCAGCTACTGTCACACTACAGTGTTACAGCAATCACTGTAAGAATTCAAAAGCCCTGGTCCAATCACTTCTAATGACTCAGCATTGTCATGATCTCAAAAAGGTTACTTTGATTATGTGGGATCATTAGGCTTTATTATACGTTTAACAGTGCACTGCCAGAGGGGGGCAGTAATGACTGTAACATGGAGAATAAATTAGTTATAGCTTTAATAGCAATGAATACTACACCAACTGCAGTGATTATTCCTCTATGCCCTGCAGTAAAACTCCAGCGCTGTCACAATTTAAAGTACAATAAAATCGTTAGTTAAATGGATGTAAAGAAAAGTTTGAATATATAATAAAAAGGTAGGTTCTGTTGGGAGAGCTTAGTGTCAAAGCTGTAGGAAGGACAGGGATGTAACAATTCAGTAGATTCTATTCATTTTGGCACCTGCATTTATCCAAAGAAACTGGAATGACCTATGAGTGAAACATTTCAGCAAGGTCTGTTCATACCGCAATAAATCCAGAACAGTTAGATTATGCTTCCACTTTGTGCCAAAACCCATTTAATAGAACAGTTTCACGTAGATTAAAATTACTATTGTGATACAAAGTACTAGTGTCTCCCTATGGCAGTAATTTTTAAAGGACACAAACTTATATTAAAAATAAAAATTGGTATGGTTGGACAGTCCAAACAAAGGAATCCCGATTATCCGAATGACACGAGCCGGGAGTATTTTGTTCGGATAATCAAATGTTTGGATAATCGAATGCCAGATAACACTGTTGAGCCAAGTATCGGGGCCTTGTGATCTTGTTTGAATAATCCGAAATTCAAATAATCGAATTCTGGATAATTGAAGTCCCTCTGTATATGACAGAAACGTGAGCTGCATAGAATTTTACACATATAAAACAGTGGCATATACGTTTGGCAACACAAATTTTTTTTTACAAATATGGACCTTTCAAAGTCAAATCTCCAGTGAAGTATTGAAGGAGTGCAACATTCTCAGAGGTGCATTCCTTCAATCATGTGACTTGGATCTCCAATGAAAGAGTAAGCTTTATTTGAAATGTAAACTGTTCAGGAAAACGCAAATGTGCTACTTTTGGGCCCAATGCGGAGGGGGAGTAGTGTAGACACCATATTAGTGGGCGTTTGGAATTTCAGTTGAATGGGACTCATAGGCAGCTAAATTGATCCTGAATTAGCACACACTTTTATTTGCTCTTGTCAAACTGACATAGCCTCTCATTGACTGTGACTTATCAGCTGGTAGTTTGCTTTTGATGGTAGCCTGTGACTTTTATGGTCATAACCTTTCCCTTACACACTGCAGGTAGAGAAATACATTGTCTAATTTCCCTCTTATATCACTGCATTAAATATAAACAAGCCTATGCATGAAAACTTTTACACTTTCATTATGAACTGGATGCTTGATCCACCTTTTATGTCATTGTTTTCTTGTCCCTCTTACTATTTTTCTCAGTAAACATGCATCTCTCCTCTCCCATTTACACACACATGTAATTATACACAGACATGGTTACAATATCCTCTTTAAAATATTTTCTTATTAGTCAGCTACAAGGGTGGTTTAATCAAAACAAAAACAACAAGCTGTTTAGAAAATAAGTATTCACCGAGGAATAACAAGTCACAGCTAACAGTGTGAAAGTTTACATTTATCTTATCCTTCTCGCCTAAACTAAAGTACGTAGACCAAGTCCACTTTTAAACCAGCAGTTTTAAGGATGCAAAATGCAGGGTTAAATGTTAATATTTGAGGCTTTTTTCATGGATATCTATATAAAATGTCATGTTTTAATCAAAAGGACAAATTGCAATTTATTTCAAGACCAGCACCTTATCTACAATATCAAAACCTTTACCATCTGTTGAGGTCCAGATGTTTATAATGGTAATTAAGAAATATAGAGCTGAGGAAAATACTTAATTAATTTATATCTTTCTATCTTGCTTTTCCAATAACTGACACCATATTTAAAGTTTCATAAAGGTTTCATTTATCTAAATACTTTCAAATTCTGCTCATTTATTCAGAACCACCGACTGCTCTAAACTTCTATAATACAGAAGAACTTCTGCAATTTGTCCCACAGTTACATTTGATAAAGGAGAAAATGTTTCTTAAATGTGGTAATTTACATCGATCCCCTGTAAAGATTAGCTCAAATAGTATACGTTGTGTCCTGTTCTGGTGATGTTATACAAAACAAACTTAGTTAAAATTACGCTAAATGATTCCAAGTGGCGATCACTGGAATATTATTGGTATCCTGCAAATGCTTTAAAAGTGTTAATCATTGGAAAATTCTCAATATCGACAAAATATTCATACAATCATATATTTTGAATGAACATTTATTAGATCTTGAACAATAGTCTACCTTAACATTTTCACAACAGTTAGTTAATAAATATATCACTGTCTTTAAACAGATATAGTTTACAAGTCCATATTTTAACCATCAGTTTTATGGATGCAAAATGCATTTTGCTCAAGTTGAATAATACGTTGGATGCAGATTGATGCATTTAGATTCAAGCGGCTGAAGTTTCCCAACATTGCCAGGTTCAAGGATTGGCATCAATTCTGGGTACCAACCTCATGCAATGTCACTGCACAATGCCTGGCAGAATTTAGCAGGAGGCAAGCAATTAGCGTCTTACCTTTGGGATGAATATTTAAGGAGAGTCAAGGCGTTCAGAAGGCAGGAGCTTGTCAGTCAACGTGTTTGCATACAGAGTGTATCATTACCATGAGTGGACTCGTGAAGATCAACATCAAGGGCAGTCAGTCTGAAAATTCAGCGCACCGCCCTCCCAGGTTCTGTTGGAGTAGGTGAGTACCTGGAAGGTGGTGTTATTTCCACATGGTGGCAGTAGGAAGCCTGCCATCCCCTTATGATAAATTGCCAGTGTGCCCATCTCCAAGACAAAATCCTACACATCATCTTTTTGATCACCAGCAGATTTAACTCAGAAATAAAACATGATTTTCTTACTGTCCCCTCAATAGCATTTAAGGCAATGTTTGCTCTGACTTTTGCAAGACTTAAGAAGTTCAGAGGCGAGTGATTCGATGGATTACCAAATTTACGGAAGTCGTACTGAAACTGGTTTTTCACAAGCAGGGAAAACATTGAAATGGAAGTTAGAAGGCTAAGAAAGGTTAAGTGCTTATTTTAACTATAACTGCAATGTATATTGCGGCTGATGGATTAATAGCTTGAGTACAGAGAAAGAGAGGGCACAGTATAATTGTACAAGGAAAAAACACATTTCTACGGCTCCTTATCATGTCCTTAGGCTGTCCCAAAATGCATCACAGCCAGTTAATTGCTTTATAAAGTGCAGCCAGTATTGTAATGAAGCAAACCCAGGAGACAATGTGGATATAGCAAGGTTTCACAAACAGAATCTGTTTCTGATGGTGTTGATGTGGGTAGATGTAAATGATCCCATGGATCTATTCTGGAAGATGAACAGGCTACTTATTCCTGAGGTCCTGGCCAATGTCTATCCTTCAACTGATGTCACAGAAAAAACCCCAGATTATCACAATGATATTTAAGGTTAGGATTTGGTGCAGTGCTAATATTCTGGATGCAAGTTTGCTCGCTGAGCTGGAAGGTTTGTTTTCAGATGTTTCATCACCATACTAGGCAACATCATCAGTGAGCCTCTGGTGAAGCACTGATGGCATGGCCGGCTTTTTATTTATGTGTTTAGGTTTCCTTGGTTTTGTGATGTCATTTCCTGTTCTTTTGTTAAGAACAGGAAATGATATCACCACTGGAAATGATGTCACCAAAGGAAATGATATCACTAATACGAAGAAACCTAAACACCTAAATAAAAAGCTGGCCGTACCATCAGTACTTCACTGGAGGCTCAATGATGATGTTCACTGACAAATGTGTTGCTGGAAAAGCACAGCAGGTCAGGCAGCATCCAAGGAGCAGGAGAATCGATGTTTCAGGCATAAGCCCTTATTCAGGAATTCCTGAAGAATGGCTTATGCCAGAAACGTTGATTCTCCTGCTCCTTGGATGCTGCCTGACCTGCTGTGTTTTTCCAGCAACACATTTTTCAGCTCTGATCTCCAGCATCTGCAGTCCTCACTTTCTCCTCACTGATGATGTTGCCAATAATGGTGATGAAACGTCTAAAAACAGACCTTCCAGCTCAGTGAGCAAACTTACATGCAGAACCCCAACCTGAGCTACAAATCTTCTCAAAACTTGGTAGTGCTAATATCACTGGATAAGTAATTCAGTTAGGAGAAAGTGAGGACTGCAGACGCTGGAAATCAGAGTCGAAAAGGGTGGTGCTGGAAAAGCACAGCAGGTCAGGCAGCATCCGAGCAGCCGGAGGAATTCAGAACCCCTGGTTTATGGTATACAGACATAGATTCAAATCCCAACACAGCCGATGGTGAAATTTGACTTCAACAAAGTTTGTAATTAAAAGCTAAGTTTAGTAGTGACTATGTAATCACTGTCAATTGCTGTTAAAGAAAAATCCATCGCGTTCACTAATGTCCTTTACCTTTGCAATTACTTGCCCTACATGTGACTCCAGTTTTTCGAAAAGTGGTTGACTCCAGCTGCTGCCCTTTGAAGTGGGCTGGACAGTAAATCAGCTCAAAGGCAATTTAGGATAAGTAACAAAAGCTGGCCTTGCCAGTGATGCCCATGGCTCACGTAAAATAAAAACGAGTTGTGGAGAATTCTTTGTTTAAACAGTATCATGGGTTCTAACAGATTCATCTGAGAGGCGAATCTGTGAACTTTGATTGGAGAGGCTCTGTCAAGGAAAATACACCAGATAATAACAATTGACAGTTAACTGCCAGATCCGATGATATTCACTGCTGTGGGTACTACTGTCAAGCCGAAATGCCATTCCGCTTAACATACAAAGGTTAAAAGGTGAATGAATTTCAGTGCTGGTGTGATCCCAGGTATATAGGCTGGATGTCCCAAAGACTGTCAGATCATATCAAACAGCATATCCCTCTGATTGTGCATAACAAGCAAGTTATTGACCATACCCAACCAGCCAATGCTCGCAAAATTCACAAAACAGTATTCAATATTAGTTGTGTTTCCACAATTAGACAACATTTTTTGGTTAATCCTGAATGTGCAAGCTGACGACCAATTTAGGATTGTGGAGTGGTGCACTGGCACCTAATGAAAGCTACATGCATCAATCCACAGGGTGCAGCTCTATGCAAATGGGTGGTAACAAAGAGCAGTTCAGCATTGGAAAAGGCCCTTCGAGCCTGCACTGACATGACATCTATCTAAACTAAAACCCTTTTGTCTCTATGTGGTCCATATCCCTCCATTCCCTGCCAAGTTATGATGCCTCTTAAACATTGCTATTGTATCTGTTTCTACCACCTCTTCAAGTAGCCCATTCCAGACACTTATAACTCTCTGTGTAAAAAAAACTTGCCTCTCACATCTCCTTTAAACTCATCCCTTTTCACCTTAAACCTATATCCCCTACCCTGGGAAAAAGAGTCTGACTATCCATTCTATTCATGTCTCTCATAATTTTGAAAATTTCTATCAGGTCTATGACCTTCAACAGAGAGAAAAAAAATCAAATTTTTCTAATCTCTCCTCATAGTTAATACCTTCCAAACCAGGCAACATCCTTTTCTGTACCCTCTCCAAAGCCTCCTGTGTGTCCAGAACTGTATGCAATTTTCCAAATGTGGCCCAACTAACACTCTAGACAGCTGCAACACAATATTTATATCCTATGCCAAAACAAGTGGTGCTAGAAAAGCACAGCAGGCCAGGCAGCATCTGAGGAGCAGGAAAATTGATGTTTCAGGCATAAACCCCAACCAATGAAGGCAAGCATGCCATACACCTTCGTGACCATCTCATTCACTTGTGTTGCCACTTTCAGGGAATTGTGGGCCTGTATGCATATATCCCTGTGTTAATGCTTGCTACTTACTGTATGCTTCCTTCTGGCGTGAGTCCTTCCAAAGTGCCTCACCTCACACTTGTCCCAATTAAATTCCATCTGCCATTTCTCAGTCTGAGTTTCCAGTCTATCTATATCCTACTGTAGCCTCTGGCAATCTTCCTCATGATATACAGCTTTCTTAATCATTGTGTCATCTGCAAATGTACTAATCAGGCACTTACATTCTCCTGTAAATTTTTTATATATATATTACAAACAACAGGGGTTCCAGCGGAACACCACTGCTCACAAAACTTCAGTCAGAAAAACATCTTTCTACTGCTAGGATCTTCTGTGACCAAGGCAGGCATCCTTGCAAGAGGATTCGCAGTAGGGTTAAAATCAACGAGGTAAAAACCCAGCTCTGTATCCATCTTACCAGCTCACTGCAGATCTCATGTGACTTCTCCTTTTGTATCTGCCTGCCATGAGGGAGCTTGACAAAGATCTTGCTAAAGTCCATAAAGACAAAATCTACTGCATTGTCCTCATCAATCATCTTTATCATTTCCTCAAAAAACTCAAAGTTTGTGAATCACGATCTCTCCCACACAAATCCATGTGACCCATCGCTAATAAGTCCATATTTTTCCAAATGTAAGTAAAAGAAAGTGCACATATTGCACCTGTTTCAACTCAACAAAATTGGTGACAGCATTATGCTGTACCATTTCTTTGGGCAATTACTTTTAACAAATTGGAGTCAACCTGCCTAGTTTAAAATTTGAACAAAGTTTGGTACTTAATTGTCAATGATCATTAACTGGTGCATTCTCTATGACAAAGCTTCCACCAATCAGACTCTACTTGCCAACCAATCATCAATATCCTCTTACATCGTAAACTGATCATAGAATCCCGACAGTGTGAAAACAGGCCCTCCGGCTCTATAAGTCCACACTGATACTCCGAAGAGTAACCCTATCCAGTTCCATTTCCCTACCCTATTACTCTACATTTACCCCTGAGTAATGCATCTAACCTACACATCCCAGAACACTATGGGCAATTTATTATGGCCAATCCGACTAACCTGCACATCTTTGGATTGTGGGAGGAAACCGGAGCACCCAGGAAAACGCAGACACGGGGAGAATGTGCAAAGTCCACACAGACAGTCACCTGAGGCTGGAATCGAACCCGTGTCCCTGGTGCTGTGAGGCAGCAGCGCTAACTATTGACCCACCATGCCACCCTACATTACATAGTATTTCCCTCAAACTGGCATTCTTGTGAATTGTCCTGATTACTGCAAGATGAAAATTTTTGATAAAATCGACCCCTTTCAGTAATTAAGCAGAGGTTGGTTTGCATCTTTACATACAACTCCATTGTTGCATCAGGCAAGTGTGAGCTAGGTTTAATTTCTGCCTGTTCCAATGCAGCTAATTTGGCTTGGTAACCAGTGATAGCATTTGGTTAGGCTATTGTGAGAAGTTCAAAGGTGAGCTAGAGGTAAATCAAGAAAACTTTAGCCATTATTGGCAGATCTCACATTAACTTTCTGATGTTGACATTCATGTGTGAGCCATGGCTCCAGTTGGTAGCAATAACCTCTGAGTCACAAAGTCACAGGCTCAAGCGACCTGGGGTGGGGTGGGGGAATACGGGAGCAGGGAGATTGTTTATAGGAGCACTGCACTGCTCCTGCTGCCATATTTTGGAGGCCCCATTTTCCTGTTCGGGTGGATGCCAAAGATTCCACGCCACTATTGCAAAGAAAAGCACGGGAGTTCTTCCTGGTGTCCTGGCCAATCTTTCGTTTACATTCAATCACTATTTTTAGGGAAAAAATATGGATTATCTTGTCACTATGACATTGCTGTTAGTGGGAGGTTTCTTTGTGAAAATTGGCTGCTGCTTTCCCACATTTTGAAATACCTACATTTCAAACATAGTTCATTGGTTATAAAGTGCAAGATACTCAAGATCATGAAAGTAGCAAGGCAGACCGACAACAATGATCTCATGTTCACCTTCATATGTAACTTTTATCCTTGCTTTAATTTTTAGTTTCATCGCTTGTTATTGAGGTGACTTTCAGTGGTAGTAATTAATTCATGTTTTAATTGTGTAATGAATGAAGCTTTTATTTTAAAGCATAAAGCTGTGCTGCTGCCTGTTTTTAAGAGTGAAATACTCAAAACTAAAAGCAGGCTACAAAGGAGCTTGTACAAGGAATCCTCTCTGGAAATGCCTGGTGTGATTGTGTCACTTTGTTCATTAGAGATTTGCTGCATTGAAATCATACTCCCTTCTTTAGACCGTTGACCGCATATAGCAAGCAAGTTGAACTGGAATCAATCTGTCTACTATACTGTATTGAGATTTCAAGCACAATTAATCTTTCCTCAAACTATTTCACTGAAGACGTACACATCTCCATTTCACACTCCAGCACCCAAATGAAAGCAGCTTATAAAACAAACTTAAATGTTTTTTGAAGAATTTTCAGATATGAAGGATTCTTTATAGATGCCATTTTTATTTATTAATTTTTCTCTCCTTACTCGCCTGGTACCCTCTGCTCCACTTGCACTCCCCCATCTCCTTCAAAGTGTTTGACATTCACTGCCTTCCCAAAACACTGTCCATAGGACCAGACAATGGAGTAGAAGTAGGCCATTCAGCCCATCAAGTCTGCCATTTAATGATATCATGGCTGATCTGTTGATCCTCTACTCCACTTTCCTGCTTTTTCCCCATACCCTCCATTCCCTTACTGATTAAAAATGTGTCTGTCTCAGTCTTGAACATACTTAAAGCCTCAACCTCAACAGTCCTCTTCAATAAAGAATTCCAGAAATTCAGTACCTTCACAGAGAAGAAATTCCTCTTCATCTCTGCCTTAAATGTGCGACTCCTTACTGCTGGCATGAAATTGCAATTCGCACAATGCTTGGCCTCTGTATTGTTCAGGGTCTTCCAACCCATTCCCGCCATTTGGCAGCTGAAAAATTCAACCCCAGATGTCTACCTTAAGCTGGTCTGGTCAAACTGGCTAGTTATTCTGAAGCTATCCCTGGTTAGGGACTCTGTCAATGGTCAACAGTAATGTGTTATTCGAGATTGACAACTTCCTTTAAGTTTGGTTTTACAGATTGTGTTCTTTTCGATAAACTGAAGGGAATAATTAGGTCGATGTCTGTTGTAACTCAATAGTTTGCGCGTCCTATCATTCATTCAGTTACTGCTTAATAAATCAACCCAATAGTTAACAATCTAATTGATCCTTTGATGGAGTGTTTACTTCTCTGTCAGTCCCAGTTAGCATCTGCATATTCATTGTTCCAAAAGGCACAGGTTTGCTGGTTGATCTCTCAGTTCATTACAATTACAAAGAATTGGTGCAAACATGGATCTGCTCTGGTTCATTAAAAAAAGTCTGAAACCAAGAAACAAATCTAGCCCAAAAGTCCAAAGATGGAATATGAGAAAAAAGCATGGGACATATAAATTTGACAATGTGGTTACAAGTAGGACAATCAAAGCCAAAAACCTGCAATTTCCTTTTTGAAAATAAATAAGAAGAATTGCAGAAATTGCTCCCAAAATCACAACACCACATACTATATACAAAAACAAAATGACTGATTCCATCATGATCAACATTCTGAGTGGTTATTTGTGAGCTCTTCCCATTCCGACATGATAGAGCCCTCAGAACCATTCTGAAAGAAGGAAAAAAATAATCCTCTGCGGGGATTTTATGTCAGGGTTGACTTTGACTCCAATCTCGTCAGAAGTAGTCTGAACCAATTGCATTTTTCACAACTGGATGTCTGTACCCAATTGCAGCAATGGCCTATATTTATATAGTACTATAAACTTTTTTAAAAATCCCAAAGTAACTCATGGTATTGTAATAAGGCATCAATTCTATGCTTAGTCGATGAAGGAATGGCCAAAAGCCTCATCTGAGACATGGACTTTTAGGAGCATCTTTGGGTGGCACTGTGGCTCAGTGGTTAAGCACTGCTGCCTCACAGCGCCAGGGACACGGGTTCAATTTCAGCCTCGGGCGACTGTCTGTTTGCAATTTGCACATTCTCTCTATGTCTGTGCGGGTTTCCTCCAAGTGCTCCGGTTTCCAAAATATGCAGGATAGGTGGATTGACCATGCTAAATTGCCCTTTGGTATCGAGGGATGTGTAGGCTAGGTGGGTTAGCCATGCAGTGTTACGTGGTAGGGTGGGGGTTCGGGATGCTTTAAGAGGGTTGGTATGCACTCGATGGGCCGAATGGCCTGCATCCATACTTAGGGATTCTATGAGTGTCTCTGAAGATAACAATATTTATGAGGAAATTCCAGAACATAGGTCCCAGAAGGCTGAAGACAAACCCATCAACTACAAAGGGAAGGCCAGCATCAGAGGGAAATGGAGTTTTTCCAGAGTGGTGATTTGAAACAACTGGGAGGCAATCAGAAAAAGAGAGAAAAATATACCTGACAATGAAGTTATACTATCTCACTTCTGAGCTTCCCCAAGTGCCCTGGCCTAAATTCAGGATCAGCAGAGGGCCAGGAGCGCATCTCTCATCTTCCCTATCGTCCAGAACATGTGATGCTCAAGACAAATTTTAGATGGGCAGAGAGAAGTCGTTACAAAGACCTCAAAATCCAGTCTGTCACTCATGTCATACAACATGCTTTATTGTTTTGGCCATTTCTTGATTTCTGTGTATCGGCAAGAGAGTGTCAAAGGCTGTTCCTCAGATTCACCATCACTCGCTTTTGCATTTGAAAGCAGCATTCTTGCGGTATGACAGGTTACTCGAAATACACAAAGCAAACCTTTCCCGCTTGTCATTCACAAGACATACAGGTAAATCAATTACCTAAACAACTCATTAAATGATCCTGATTTTAAATTCACATCATGTTATATTGTGCAAGTATTTATTCATCAGAATAATATAAATGCATTTCCTCCTGACAGCTCACACCACAGTGGCAGATCGATAAATGAAACAGGCATGGAGGTACTGGGTAGATAATGATTTAACATTTACAAATCAATACAGTGAGTGCTGTAAGAAGAA
This sequence comes from Chiloscyllium plagiosum, assembly GCF_037043375.1. Classification (NCBI taxonomy): domain Eukaryota; kingdom Metazoa; phylum Chordata; class Chondrichthyes; order Orectolobiformes; family Hemiscylliidae; genus Chiloscyllium; species Chiloscyllium plagiosum. Next base: position 62,415,565 of record NW_028270156.1, read on the forward strand.
TCTGCAAATGGGCATTGATACCTTGAGATATCATTAAACATTGTGGACGACTAGAGTATTTGGTCTGTTTTGTTACTGCTTGACCAAATCAAATTGTCCATCAGTCACAAGTTGACAAAATACTTTCATTTATCATTGCTTAACTGAGCAAGATTTATCCAAGTAAATAGCTATCAGACTGCCTGAATGTGCCTTTTAAGTGTTGACATTGTCATCAGCATTCTTGTGTCCTCACAGTTGTTATTAGTTTCCAGCCATCACTAACTTCAATAGAAACTAGAGAGATGTCAGTGCTCTGTATGTGTGACTAAAACAGTACATATATAAAATTGCCATCTTTGCACTAATGACCTTTGCTATAACCATTATTCACAACACTGTTTCCATCCAGCTGAATGAAATTTATGGATCGCAGATCCCTGCTTTTCATGAAGGAACACTCTGAATGATCATCCTTGCCTCCGTTCAAGACCAAAGCCACAAGATTTCAAGATAATAAACAGCAGTAACAGAAGCTAAATGGATGTGTTGTTGTTTCTGTATCATCATGCTCTTCCCTTAGGGAATAGTGTGAAGCAATAGAAGGGTTTGCAGGTTGATTAACAGTCTGATAGACTGTGACGTGCTCATTCTTCTAACAGGATTTGTGTGGTAGATAAGAAGTCATTCTTATCAACTGACAAACTATCGTGCCAGCCAAACAGCGAAAAGATTCACAGCCTGATTAACAGACCATCACCTTCCATGGCCATGACCATCTTTATGCCTGCTGATAGGTTAATCAGTCCCGTGTGGCAGCAACAGAGCATAAATCTCAGGAACTAATTCAAATTTTCCATATAGTCCTGGTCTAGCCCTGCTTACAGTTCCGTGCATAATCCTGTTCATTATGTTATGAGACCGAGTGAAAATGCAGCAAAAAGGCAACTAAACTGAAAGTTGGGATTAGAAACCTAGACATGGACAAGCTGCAGAAGTGAATATATTTAGTCCAAAGAAGAGAAACTTAGAGGATCACCTAATGGAAGTAGTCCTAAATGCTGATGATAAATGAAAGTATTTTGTCAACTTGTAACTGATGAACAATTTGATTTGGTCAAGCAGTAACAAAACAGACCAAATATTCTAGTCGTCCACAATGTTTAACGATATCTCAAGGTATCAATGCCCATTTGCAGGTTCTTCTTACAGCACTCACCTCTAAAGGGTGTCAATAAGATAAACACTGATAGGTTAATTATTATTATAGATGCTACAGTAACACACTATAGGTTTCATATATAATTGAATGAATTTAATGACTTTGGAAATAAAATGATGAAGTATGGAATGGGCTAGCAGAAGAAGGCAGCCATTGTGTTAAATGATACGAAGTTGGATAAGTTCCTGGAGAAAAATTATTAGAGGGTTTGAGAGGCATCAAGAAATATGATGTTTTCTAGACACTGCGACTGGCCTGATAAACTGTCACAAATTTTTCTGCCCTGCACATTCTTGAGAGAGAAATCTGAATATTTCTCAGGTATAATCTGAGAGATGGCTGCAATCACAGAATCAGGAGCAGCAGTTTGGAGAAACTGGAAGCAGGAGGACATTGTGGCGATATCAGAATCAGTGTATTCAGAGAAACCAGGCAACAACATGGCATAAAGGAAGCAGGAACAGGAGGAGGCATGGACATGAGAAATAACAGAGTCTGTGGAAGGTTGTTTCATTATGAAAGATAAAGGTGTCCAAGGAGAACACTGAAAATAAAATAAACTTTTCAAGTTGTTTCAGATTACATGGTGAACAATTCCCAGCTCTATCCAAATGCCAGTTAGATCATAGAATCCCTCCATTGTGGAAGTAGACCATTCAGTTTATTGAATCGACACCAATCCTCTGAAAAGTAATCCTACCCAGACCCATTTCCCATGCTAATCCTTCTAGCCTGCGCATCCCTAGGCACTATAGGCAATTTAGCATGGCCAATCCACCTAAGCTGCACACCTTTCGACTGTGGGGGGGGGAAACCGGAGCACCCAAAGGAAACCCACGCAGACATGGGAAGAATGTGCAAACACCACCTGAGGGTAGAATCAAACCTGGCTCCATTATGCTGTGAGGCAGCAGTGCTGACCACTGAGCCATTGGGCCACCCAGGTCTCTTATCTGTAACCTGAAAACATTATAGATCCTGTCTGGAATTTTTGTGAAGTACATATTCACTTTCTTCTTACTTTCCATCCCATATTCATCATCACTGGATACTTGTACAATTTCAGTAATATGATTCCCATGTACCTGATAAATGGCAAGTAACATTCACATTACACAGTGTCACAGAATCGTCATCACCAATAATAGAGAAAGCTTACTCACCTCCCTTAAAAACTCAGTGAGATTACCTGAGGATGGCACAGTGGCTCAGTGGTTAGCACTGTTGCCTCACTGCGCCAGGTATCCATGTTCGATTCCAACCTCAGGCGACTGTCTGCGTGGAGTTTGCACATCTTCCCTGTGTCTGCATGGGTTTCCTCCCACAATCCAAAGATGTGCAGGTTAGGTGAATTGGCCATGCTAAATTGCCCATAGTGTTCAGGGATGTGCAGGTTAGGTGCCTTAGTCGGGGACAAATGTAGAGTAATAGGGTAGGCGAATGGGTCTGGGTGGGTTACTTTTCAGGGGGTCAGTGTGGATTTGTTGGGCCAAATGGACTGTTTTCACACTGTACGGATTCTATGATGCTCCTAATATGGCTGATTCAATACCCCAGGGTTTACCTTTGACCAAAAATTCAAAGACGTAAGAGCCATAGGCATTAAAGCAGATCAGAGGCTTGATATTCTGTGGTCAGTGGCTTCCAGTTTGACTCCCCAAAGCCTCTCCAGCATCTACAAGGGACAAGTCAGTAGTGTGATGGTGTGCTCTACACTTGTACGGATAGTGCATTTACAACAATACTAAAAAAAAAGGGGACGGTTGTGGTTCTATGTTAATGCAAACTTACCAGTCTCACACTAGGACTGGTAAACTATTTGCAGGTTATATTTATTGGAAGAAATATTACAGAATTATTCAGCAGACAGATTCACTATAAAGATTCAGCAAATACTATTACAGGAAATGAGGAGGAATTGCTTGCCCTGGGGTTAGGGAATCTGTGGAATTCTTCACCACAGAGAACTGTTGAGTTCGTGTCTTTAAGGTGAAGACAGATTTTTAATCAATAAGGGGATCAAGGGTTATAGGAACAAAGCAGGAAATTGGAGTTAAGGATTATCAGAGCAGCTTTGATCTCACTGAATGCAAGGGCAGACTTGATGGGCCAACTGGCTGACTTGTGTTCCGACATCTTAGGCTCTTTAGGTATCATAGAGGCATAGAGATGTACAGCATGCAAATAGACCCTTCGGTCCAACCTATCCATGACATCGCAACCCAAACTAGTCCCACCTGCCAGCACCCGGCCCATATCCCTCCAAACCCTTCCTATTCATATACCCATCCAAATGCCTCTTAAATGTTGCATCATGAATCCTGTTTGCAGGAGGCACCCCTTGCCTCCCAGCAGCCATCTCTATATGGCCCAAAAGCTGTGCACTTTGATGGAGTGGAAGGCTTCAGTGTTGACAAATGCAGCAGGTTCGTGATGGGGCAGTCTCTAAGTAATATGGGTTCAGTTGAAAGCACTCTTGCCTATGAGGAAAGCCTAAGTGGAGAATCCCACTGCTCGATGCTCCTCCCATGAGAGAAGGATATAAAAGAGCTGTGTTCTGGATAAAATGGCATTAGTCACATCCCAGAGTCAGTTATCTGTCAGGGATTGGGAGAGGCCATGCAAGTACCCAGTCTTTGTTCAATTCCATTTTTAGAAGTTATTTTTGAATAATTTAAAGACTGTGTTTTTTTATTTTTGTGCTGTGAAATGGAAGAAGAAAGAACTGTTTCAAAACAGGGTTGTAAAGGATTGCTGCATGCTCTGAAAAGCAAGTAACCTGATCCTTGTGGCAAGCATCATGTGAACGAGGAATAATTAGAGTCATATAGATGTACAGCACAGAAACAGACCATTCAGTCCAACTCGTCCATGCTAACCACATATCCTAATCTAATCTAGTCCCATTTGACAGCACTTGGACCATATCCCTCTCAACCCTTCCTATTCATATAACCACCCAGATACCCTTTAAATGCTATAATTGTACCAGCCTCCACCACTTCCTCTGGCAGCCCATTCCATACACGCACCACCCTCTGCGTGAGAAAGTTGCCCCTTAGGTCCCTTTTATATCTTTCCCCTCTCACTTTGACCCCATGCCCTCTAGTTCTGGATTCCCCCATCCCAGGGAAAAGACTTTGTTCTTTCCATACCCCTCATGATTTTATAAACCTCGAATTGTGAGGAATTTCTCCTCTCATAAGGTCTTAAATGTTTGGAATTCTCTTCCACAGCGGATAATTGAAATGTTTCCAGATGAATTGGAGAGTTCTGTGCTTTGATGCAACTGGGTGGCAACAAGAAGTTCATTCTTCTATGGACTGCTGCCAGTTATCAATGACAAGAGTCTTTTGCCTGTCAATAACACATGATTAGTTCTCAAGTAACTGAAGAGCTTGGGTTAGGAACGTGATGGAGAAAAGTGTTTTGATCTCCATCACAGGAGCTGTCTCTTCATTTACTGCAGTCATAAACCATTTAAACCCAAAGAGAACTAGCTCATCTTTCCTTCATCACATGCTGTAAGCTAGAACTTTTAATTGATAAGTCAGTGACCTTATAGAACTGCCCAAACCACCCATGTCTCCTGCAAAGCACTGGAAGTATCCAAAGAAAGATGACTGAGCAGCAACATACTAATCAGCCTAAGGATCACGTCAGCAACCTCTGAATAGGGACCAGTGAATTATCTTCCAAGTTTATCTTCGTCAATAACCTATTATTATGTGTGTGTGTGTATTTATAAGGGAATTAGAGTTTTAATTTGAATGTCATATGCCAATGGTTTATAATTGATTACCTGTAATAAATAGTAATTCTTGTAAGTATGGAAACCTGGTCTGTGCCTTCTATCAACCTGGATCTGGAAATCAGACTTGCCTTGTGTTCCCTGTGCCCTCCCATAGATATTAGCTCCTTATGTTTGGTGTTGACCCCCTTCCCAGCTATTGTCCTCTTTGTGTCCCAGCATACTGGCTCCAATCCCCTTACTTGAGTTTACCAATTATGCCAGCTCAGAATAGACTGTCTCCTAATAACCCCTCCCCATTCCACTCCCCACTGACATTTACAGACCAAAATCCCAGGATTGACTGTGGCCCACTCTTGGACTGATTTGTGAGGACAGCCATAGCTGAGAACAGCCCAGCCCTGACCGATATGTGTGCAACTCCTTGACTTATTGGTAATCCCTGGACTGATAATAAATTGAAGTGCACAACTGACTGAGTTCCAAGCACCAAAATGGAGGGGCACAAATCCCCAAACCATGACTGAGCGTGGCACCCCACTTTGACTGCCCGTAGTCCCCCTTGACTCTTCGAAGGACTACTTTCCTCAGCCTTTCATGCATGGTCATTTGGTTGAAGTAATGCAGTGTGTTTGGTACAGAACATATCTGCCCCCATGACTGTTTGTTGTTGGCATGCTAGCCAAGCTGCCTGGCTTTCTGTCTGTGCTAAAGGGCAAGGCCAAGGCAGGACTGTTGTCAGCCGATAGGTTGTACAGAAAACGGTAAGGAGTTAAAAGGCAAGGAGAGGGCAAATTAAGCACAAAGTGAATCAGTACAAAGAAAACAAGCTAAGGGCTCTGATTCCGATGCATGAGATGGGCGTGTGCCCCTACACTGGCACCAGCATTGAAATGTAGGATGTCTAAGTGCAATGGTGAAGGGTTAAACTGTACTTAAAGCGACTTCAAGATATGCCAGAATGACGTGGTGAGGCTGGTGTTTTGCCAATGCCAATAACTGTGGGTGCTGTCTTTTGGTGGTGGTGTTGACTACTCATGGAGTGTGCCCTGAGATGTTCGGGAATAATGACCAACATCAAGAAATGGAGAAGGTACCAGTCAGCTGCAGCACTCTGACTTTCAGGTTCTTCACTGGCACCTGGGAGAACAACCACCTCCATTTAATGAGGGAGGATTAGCCGGAAGGGATGTGCAAACAAAGAAATAGGCTCCTCGCCACTTCCTCATGAGAGTCTCATGCACCACTGAAACCTTAAGGGGCAAGTCAGACTTCTCAGCCTGGAGAATCTCAATTTCTCATTCTCACCATATTTTCCCAAATTTCTCGTGATTCAAATGGTGGGAAAATTTCCGCCAAGGAATTCCCAATCGCCAAGACTGAAGTCTGCCATCAACTTGAAATTTTATTCTTTCAGCTTCCCTATGAGTTGAAATGGTTTTAAATTGTTATCCATAATAATATATGGGCCATGTCCTCAGAAACCTATTAAAAACCTCCTCCTCATTCACACCCCCCACACTCCCTTCCCCCCTCTGCCCATCCCACTCCACTTTGCCCCACCCCCCCATAACCCCTTGCTGTGTTAGGTTGATAAACATGCTCCTCGGATGCTGCCTGACCTGCTGTGCTTTTCCAGCACCACACTCTTGACTCTAATCCACAGTCCTCACTTTCACTTGATAAGCATCCTGTGTAGTGGTTTTTCATACCTTGAGAGTTTGAGACATCCAAGGTGTAACAAGTCGCAAGACTGTATGCTCATTTTAAGACATGATTTGGAGATGCCAGTGTTGGACTGGGCTGTATAAACCTAAAAGTCACACAACACCAGGTTATAGTCTAACAGGTTTAATTGGAAGCACTAGCTTTCGGAGCGCCGCTCCTTCATCAGGTGGTTGTGATGAAGGTGCCGAACAGACCGGCTAAGAGATGGGCTGGTCCAACATTGATACATGTAACAATTAGCTGTTAAATGGATACCTAAATTTTAGTTGCTGTTTTGACAACAATTCAAATTTAACCAATTAATTTAAATTATACTCAGGATACTTAAAACCTGGTTTGAATTTACTGTATTGACAGCATTGGACCAGTGAGAGGGTACGATGTTGCCGGTATAACACCAGGGCATATTGAAAATTTGGTCAGAGCAACTGCCACTAAACAGTAGAACAACTGCCTTCGAGCCAGAGAGCTAACTGCCCATCTAACATCTTGCTCTCAAAGAAATAAGAAGGCACTCTCTATTAAAAGGTATCTTTTCCTGTAAAAATATTCACAGTAAATAGAAAGAAGATGACCCAAGGGGATTAGCAGATGGAAGATTGAAGACAGCGGAGAAGACAGAGACTGTGTGGACTTGAGATAATGTAATGTTTAACAGTTGTGTTATTGAAGCAGCATTTTTGTAGAGTTGGGGTCAAATAGTAATTAGTTAAGAAAAGGGCAGCTTGGATTTGTTAATAGTTTTGTTTAGTTTTCACTATTAAAATTAGAAAAATAAATTGTTATTTTTCTTAAAACAGTGGAAATTCAGAGTTCTCTTTCACTCACTCACACTTTTAGCAGATTATGATTTGGAGATGCCGGTGTTGGACTGGGGTGTACAAAGTTAAAAATCACACAACACCAGGTTATAGCCCAACAGGTTTAATTGGAAGCACACTAGCTTTCAGAATGATGCTCTGAAAGTTAGTGCGCTTCCAATTAAACCTGTTGGACTATAACCTGGTGTTGTGTGATTTTCAACTTTTAGCAGATTAGGAGGTGAGGCGAGCTTTTATTGGTATTTGGTTTTAATTAACAGATGGGTTCGACGTCTGTGTTGTAACAAAGATCTTTGTGTTTGGAGGTGAGGCCATCACAATAGAATGGAATTGTTGATGGGAGCCATTTCACCTTTATCTAATACCCATTGAGTTTCCTTGCTTCTTGTATCCTACTGAAACCTGGAGGAGATAATTGGTTTGTAAACTCCATTGCTTGGAGACTTTGATTCATCCTTAAACAATGAGTTGTATGAATTTCACAAGTGGCTGTGAGGCTCCTTCATTCAGGCATTGGCTGCAGATTCTATTGTTTACAGCTCAGATGCTGGAAGTCACAGAGTCCAAAGCAGAAACTCTACTCCAGTTCCCCAATACAGATAAATATCTCAAATCTGGAATAGTCTGACACTTCTATAATATTCCATGCATCAATTTTAATTGCGCAGAACTAAAAATAAACTTACCTGGATAATTCAGGCCGTGTTCACCCATACTACTTATGGGTTTCATTGCTTTGCACACAGATCTCTCCTGCACTCCAAGCGACCCATGACCTGAACTAAATGTAGCTCAAACTGTCAGATCCAAATTTGGGATGGCCTCAGTCCAGTGGTTGCTGATTTTGAGACACTGCCTGCATGTCTTTCTGTATAAAATTCCCTAATATGGCTAGGATGTTACTCCATTTTGTAAAAAAAGGGTATATTCACTAGTGTCCACAAAAGGGCTGTGCCTGCGGTGTGAAACTGTTGCACAGAGTTGTTACACCTCTCAGAAACATTCATCACACTAAAACATCATATTACTCTAAAATCACTGTAGAGAAAAACTGGCCACAATTACTTGTTTGAAGTCAGGTCTTTTCCAATCGATGATGTGCAGTCCAAAGCCAAATGTTGACAGAAAGAAAGTGTCCTTTTGGAGACTGAAAATGATTATTTGAAAGGTGAAGGCCTTTTTCTCAGTGATATAATTGATCTTTGCAATTGGAATTTAGATTACATGAACATAATGAGCAAGGTTTCAGTCACAAATTCCAGCCTGCACTATGGTCCGCTTCTGGAGTTTCTTACTTTCTCTATTACAGGAACTGGATGTTAGGACTGGCAATCACAATTTCAATCTAAATTGATGTAAATCAGGATAAAATCTTAGTTGAACGTTTATTTTCTAAATATTTGTGCTTAAAAATAGCAACTTAATTTCCCTGAAGCCAATGCTGGAAAGCATCAGCCCAGTTTCAAAATTTCTTGGATGGATATAGAGGTGGAGAAAATAAATATGAATACAGTAGCGCCTCGACTTACGAACTTAATCCGTTCCAGGACCCGGATGAAACCACAGGCTTTTTGCGTTCGTACCTTTGTTCATACCTTGAATTTCATTCATACGTTGAAGCAAACCTTTACGTACAATCCTGTTCGTAAACCGATTTGTTCGTGAGCGGGGTCGTTCATATGTCAAGGTGCTACTGTATTTAGGTTGCCAACTCATAGCCTAGACTGGGGTTCATCAAAGTGGGGGTCTGGACTCTACGTCTGCTCATGTTGAAAGTTTGGGCTCATTTTGAAATTTCTGCATCAGCAATGGAGATCTGACAATACTTACTCTCTAACAGACCTCCATATCCATCCCAACTACGTTCACCTTGCCATCCCCATTCTCTCAGTTCAGAGGAGTCATGGCAATTTTCAAGCCTCGAAATGGAGTTCAGTGGATTTAAATATTTGATAGCAATGGCTGACACTGACACTTTAATATAGGGTTGATGTTCTGTGCTTAATTAGAAATGCCATTACTCAAACTTTGGGTGTGACATTTATTTTTGGAGGCATTACAACATGGACAACAGCAAACTGGAAATATTTTACTTTTCACAATGGAAAGTAATATTGACTGCAAGGTAATACATGCTCAATTTTACCCTTTGGCATTCCCAAAAGACAAATACCACCTCCATGAAATGGAAGCCCTATATCCCTCCTCCAGTGACACAAATTTTGGAAAGGTGTGTAAATTATGTGACGGTTAATGCTAAACTTCAGGGGGACATTGCCTGGTGGAATGGGCAGAGGCACTATGGAAGAATGAGAAGTTTAAACTGACTAGATAAGGAGAAACTGTTCCTTTTGCCACGAACCACAGGATACCACCAGTTTCCTCCCACAGTCCAACATGTGTAGGTTAGGTGGGTTGGTCATGCTAAATTGGCTGGTAGTGTTCAAGGATGTGCAGGCTAGATGGATTAGTCACGGTAAAAACTACATGCGAGGTTACGGCAATGGTGTGGATCTGGATGGCTTGCTCTTTGGAGGGTCGGTGGAGACCTAATGGGCTGAATGGCCTCTTTCTGCACTGGAGGGATTCCATGATTCGATATTATTTTGAGGTGACTGGCAAAAGAACCAAAAATGACATCATAATGCTATTTTTTAATGTAGAGAATGCTTAGGATTTGGAATGCATGTCGGAGGCGGTGGAGGAGAAATATTCATAATAATATATAGCGCAATGGGAAAGGGTGGGGAGTGGGTTGAGTTGAATCACTCTTGGAAAGAGCCAATGTGGATTTACGGAACTGATTGGTTTATGTCTATGCTGGGACTATTTTGTGATTCTAGTTGGATCTTTAAGGTTCTTTGAGGCTGTCTGTAGACAAAGAGTGTCCTCCTAGGCTAATAATTCTTCTAAAACCTCTTCTTAACACCACCAAAAACAGGCAGATAGCTCCATCATGCTGCTATTTGTTGGACCTTGCTGTCTCAAAATGGCAGCTTCATTCATCAGCAAAACAAGAATTCATTGCAGTTGGAAGCACAGCGTAGAATCATACAGCACAGAAACAGGCTCTTCAGCCCAACCCATCCATGCTGACCAGGTTTCCTGAACTGCACTAGTCCCATATCCCTCTAAACTTTACCTATCCGTGTACCTGAAATCAATGCAACTGAAGTTATAGACTCATAGAATCCCCAGAGAGTGGAAAGAGGCCATTCAGCCCATCAAGTTTTCACTGACCCCCTGGAGGGCATCCCACACAGACGCAACCCCCTACCCTATCCTCGCAGCCTTGCGTCTATCATGGTTAATCTACTTAATCTGTGCATCATTGAACTGTGGGAGCACCCAGAGGAAACCCACACAAACACAGGGAGAATGTGCAAACTCCACACAGACAGTACCCGAGGATGGAATCAAAACCAGGTCCCTGGAGCTGTGAGGCAGTAGTGCTAACCACTGAGCCACTGTACCACCCAAAGCAAGACAATCAATCCATCATACTGATATACCTTCCACAACTGTAAATAGATGTGTGCATGAAAGAAGTTATACCAGGAAAAATAAATTATGAATCTATGTTCCTCTAAAACTTCATAAAAGGATTAGGCTTTAAACAATGAAATGTGTTCTAAAATACTTTTAGTTCAATTCAGTAAAGGACGGGATTAATGTTCGCGTGAGCCAGGACAGAGAAACAGAAAATGGACAAAAAACTTACAAACTGCAGTCCTTGATATCGGGCGATGGGAAAATCCTTCACAATGTAAGTTGGTGAGTATGCACAAGGCGGAAGGACGTGTTGCACTCTCAATGGATCAATCGGTGGAGCTAGAGAGGGAAAGAAAGCCCCACCTAGATTAGAAAGCACCGTAAATAAATAAAGACCAGCAACTTCACAGCAGTGACAATAAATACTGTCTGATGTAGCTAATTGCATTTCTGATCAACAAATAAAAGAATGACGGAGCATGTGTTCTCAATCCATACATCACATGAAACTGCATACTTACTTTGGCCTAGTCACAAAGGCTGAAATGAATTATAATGTAGTTGAAGATGTCAGATATATTTAACTGTGGAAACTGCAGTTAATTGCGCAGAGCAGGGAACTGGCACATTGATCAGTTCAATCATTTGGAATAATCAATCCAAGCCAGTCAAAGTAAACAAGATGACCAATAATGGGTATCTTTAACAGACCACACAAAGGTAAAGGTCAGACAGCATCTAAATGCAGCCTGAATGGAGAGCAGGCACAGGGCTGACATGACTCATCTGAGTCAATAATCTCAGTAAACTGTCAGATAAAGTACACAACTAACAGACAAAAACTGAAGAGCCACACTAAGCTGTGTTGTTGCTGATAAATTTGTGGTTTGTGTACAAAATTAAGAAGAAAGACTGCAAAGTGTTGCACTGACTGGTGCTACATGCTAAGCAATTGTACAACAGAAGCACATTGACCCGTTGTCTTGTATACAGCATTTCCTACTAAACTGAGTGCACATTGCCAAATTCACACCTTTGGCTTGTGGACAGTTCCCAATTATGCTTCGCTGTCTTGGATAAGTAGTCCCCTCTGAGGTTTAGTGAGTCAATAGTAGGTTTGTTTTCCTTCAATCATTGGTGTGGCAGCGGTATAAATAAATGAGTGAAAATAGACCATATTGTTGAAACCTTTCATCTTGCACTCATCAGAACATTTCACAAAAATACAAATTCAAGGGAAAAAACATTTATATTCCATGAGAGGAGAGTAAAGGTTGATTAGCAAAGTGGACTCTGATTGGCTGAAGTGGTGCCATGTGGATAGGCACCCATTAATGCTAATTGACAGTTAAAAGCTGGGCTTATTAAATTTAATTTATGTTAACAAAGCCTGGCAAAAAAAAAGTTAAGACAAAATGTACCTTCTTACAGCAATATTCAAGTTCTGTATGACCAAATGACTCAGTCAGGTAGAGTTGCCTTAGAACATGGAACATTACAGTGCAATACAGGCTCTTCGGCCCCTAATACATGAAACCAATCTGAAGACCATCTAACCTACACTTTTCCATTCTCATCCATATGCCTATCCAATGACCATTTAAATGCCTTTAAAGTTGACAAGTCTACTACTGTTGCAGGCAGTGCATTCCATGTCCCGACTACTCTCTGAGTAAAGAAACTACCTCTGACATCTGTGCTATATCTTTCACCCCTCAATTTAAAGCCACTTCCCCTCATGCTAGCCATCACCGTCCAAGGAAAAAGGCTCTCACTGTCCACCCTATCTAACCCTCTGATTATCTTATATGTCTCAATTAGGTCACCTCTCAACCTCCTCTAACAAAAACAGCCTCAAGTCCCTCAGCCTTTCCTCATAAGACCTTCCCTCCACACCAGGCAACATCCTAGTAAATCTCTGAACCCTTTACAAAGCTTCCACATCCTTCCTATAATGCGGTGACCAGAACTGTACGCAATAAGTTCAGACAGTCAGTTTAATTGGATCAAGTAAGTTTGTAAAGGAAGTCAGGTCTCCCACTGTCCTGTTCACGGCATAAATGAAGACAAAATTAATGCTAGTCCTACCAATGCAGGAGGGTTCTTGTGGGGCAGCAGTAGCATCCCCATCTCTGAGCCAGGGGTCCTGAGTTCAAGTCCACCTGTTCTGGAGATAGGTGTCATAACATCTCTGAACAGGTTGATGAGAAAGTATCAGAACATTGAAAAGCCTATCTGGTGCCTCCAGAGGGTACTGCTGAACAGGTGTCACGTTAGCTGCATCCAGACAATCAAAGTTCACTTCATTAACACGTTTGTAGAAGAGTTGCAAATGTTACACCCCTCTGTTTTAAAGAGGAGAGATGGATAAATCCTGTGATTACAACTTAACAGGACCACTGGAAAAAACAACTACAAATAGATTCTTATTGTTATGTCAAATGCCCCAACAGCAGGGCAGGTAGTGCCTGGACCTCCACTTGGAAGTGGGATGGCTGGCTACATGCAGTCAAAAGTTGTCCAGAGGTAGGTGGGGGCGGGAGCACAAGAGATTGACGTCCCCGCTGTTGCCTCACAGCATTTAATCCGGGGCACCATGTTTAAAAGGCAGCTGTACAGACAGACAGACAGACACTCCTGCTAATTCAGCAGCATCAGTCTGGTAGTGCGACCGGATGTATTGAAAGTTGTACTGCTGCACCACACAGCTGAGTTGATCCCTGGAAACTGTGGCCGCAACTGTCTGCTTTTTGTGAAGCATGTTTCAGAGTAAAGAAGAAGTAGTCGTCCCATGGTTTATGTCTCCCTGAAGGTTAACCTTGATGTCGTGGTGCCCAGCAATAGCAGCAAAAGGTGCTTCTTCGTGACTGACGTGTCCAGGAGAGATATTTAAAAATTCATTCAGGGTGTGTGGCCTGGGCCAGCATTTATTGCCAATCCTGAATTGCCCTTGCAAGGGTGATGGTGAGCTGATTTCTTGAACAGCTGCAGTCCATTTCATGCAGTTCCTCCATAAGTGCTGTCAAGGAGGCTGCTTTGACCCAGTGATACTGTGATGTATTTCCAAGTCAGTGTGGTGAGTGGCTTGGGAGGAAACTTGCAATTTGTGGTGTTCCCATTCATCTGCTGTCCTTGTCCTTCAAGAGAGAAGTGGTCATGGGTTTGGAAGGTGCTGTCTGATGAGCCTTGGTGAATTTCTGCAGTACATCTTGTAGATGGTGCACACTGCTGCTACTGAGCATCAGTGGTGGAGGGAGTGAATGTTGTGGATATGGTGCCAATCAAGTGGGCTGCTTTGTCCTGGATGGTGTCAAGTTCCTTGAGTGTTGTTGGAGTTGCACCCATTCAAACAAGTGGGGAATATTCCCATCACACTCCTGACTTATGACTTGTAGATGATAGCTGGCTTTGGGGAGTCATGAGAAAAGTTATTTACTGCCTACCTCTCACCTGCTTTTGTCGTGATAGTACTTATAAAACTAATCCCATTCAGTTTCTGGTCAATGGTAACCCCCAGGATGTTGATAGTGAGGAACTCAACTATGGTAATGCCATTGAATATCAAGGAGTGATTGCTAGATTCTCTTTCGTTGGAGGTGTTCATAGCCTGGCATTTGTGTGGCATGAAAATTACTTGCTACTTGTCAGCCCAAGTCTGGATATTGCTCAGATCTTGCTGCATTTGGTCATACACTGCTTCAGTGTCTGAAGAGTTGCAAATGGTGCTGAACATTGTACAATCATTGATGAACATCCTCACTTCTGACCTTATGATGGAGTGAAGGATCATTGATGTAGCAGCTGCAGGTGGTTCAGCCTTGGGCACTCCCCTGAGGAACTCCTGCAGAGATGGCTGAAGTTTATCATAAGATAGAACCCCTACAGTGTGGTAGCAGCAACTTGGCCCAACAAGTCCACACCAACCCAATTCCCCTACCCTATTTGTCTACATTTCCCCTTACTAATACCGCTAACCTACACATCCCTGAACACTATGCGCAATTTAGCATGGTCAATTCATCTCATCTGTGCGGGAGGTAACCTACGCAGATATGAGAAAAATATGCAAACTCCACATAAACTGTCACCCGAGGCTGGAATCGAACCCAGGTCCCTGGTGCTCCACCTCTTTGCACCTCTGACCTCCACTTAATCCCTTGCGCTCTCCACTACGGGACCTCTCGGTCAAGAGACTCATCTGCCGCAGGTCTGAACTCTACCTCTCAGCTTGATGACTCAACACTTAGAATCATAGAATTATACAGTAAAGAGGCCCTTCAGCCCATCAAGTGTGTCCTGCCAAAACTACAATAAACTGACACAAGTCCCACTTTCCAGCCATGGTGTTAAACGTTATGACATTTCAAGTGCAAATCCATGCACTTTTTTTAAAGGTTGTGAGGTTTCCTACCTGAACTAACTTTCCAGGCAGTGCATTCCAGCCTTCCAGAACAAAAGGGTTTCTTTCTCAAATCCCCTTGAAACCACCTGCCTTTCACTTTAAAATTGCACCCCCTTATTATTCAACTGAGGGGAACAGCTGCTGTCTATCCACCCGGCCTATGCCCCTCCTAATCTTAGGCACCTCTAGCAGGTCCGCCCTAAACATTTTCTGCTCCAAAGAAAACAACTCGAGTTTATCCAGCCTCTCTTCGTAGCTGAAATGCTCCATCCCAGGCAACATCTCTGTGAATCTCTTCCGCATCCTCTCCAAGTGCAATCATATCCTTGAAGGACACATTCTCTACACACAGATAGTCAACCTGGTGGGAATAGTTTCACGATTAGGCTTCGGGTGACTATTTGGTGAACACGTCACAGCACTAACAGAGGGTGTGACAGCCATGGTCCCTGACAGTCTGAGTTTCACACCGATGACATGCCTCTGAACGGGCCACAAGAAAAGCGACAGAAATGCAAAGAGGTGCAGTGGAACATCTGTCACAAGCTCTGTGCGGTTTTAAACAAATAGTGGAGGAGTTCATCTAAACTATGGGGTGGCACGGTGGCTCAGAGGTTAGCACCAGGGTCTCAGGTTCGATTCCGACCTCAGGCGACTGACTGTGTGGAGTTTGCACATTCTCCCTGTGTCTGTGCGGGTTTCCTCTGGGTGCTCCAGTTTCCTCCCAGTCCAAAGATGCGCAGTTCTGGTGAATTGGCCATGCTATATTGCCCATAGTGTTAGGTGCATTAGTCAGAGGGAAATGGGTCTGGGTGGGTTACTCTTCGGAGGGTTGGTGTATACTTGTTGGGCCGAAGGGCCTGTTTCCACACTGTAGAGAATCTAATCTATGGGGTCTTCCATGATCAGGTTGGCAACCGTTGCGGAGACTCAGGTCCAGCAGAACTTATAGTGGCTGCTGGATGTCACTTAGATCGGTATCTTGTCACTTTAGCCTTGGATATTGTACACCATTGGTGAAAGAGGTACATTCTACTTCTCAAGTAGGAGAGGCGAGATCATGCAGCAACAGGGAGGGAAAGCAGTCCAATACGTGAAGCCAACAGGAGTACAAATACATCTGCTCAGGACACCCTTAAGCAGGCCCCTTACCAGCAAAGGACGTACCTGGAAATGGGGCGTAACAGATCCACCTCAGTTTCTGGTTTTGAGGTGGATAGGAGAGGCACCAAAGATATAGGAATAAAACAAAAACTCCTTCCAATGGCACTAATGTGGCACAGGTGCCCAATCATTCCGTGATATTGCAGGTTTGCCTTTAAATATCAAGTTTTGGGCACTTTATTATTCTGTGCTGAATGATCGTATTATTGGGACTTTTGAAACCACATGATGGCTCTTAAGGGCTTAGTACCTCTTTTAAATAATTAATGCCTGGCATGTGGGTTATCGAGATCCTACCTACTGTGGAGCCTCAGATGTTGTGACAAATTTGAGCTGCTTGGAATATGATGGTCTCCAAGTTTGTTGACCATTATAAGCTGGCAGAATTGGAACAGATAAAACAAGCATCTCTTCTCTCAGTGAGTCAAGAGTCTTTGGAACATTCTTTATCAAAAGTTGGTGGAAGTAGAGTCCTTGAGTATTTTAAATGGAGATGCAGATTAGTTCTTCATAAGCAAGTGGGTGACAGATTGTTTAGGTTAGACAGGATGGGTAAAGAATGACAGATTTCCTCCTACTGATAACACCATGGACGTAACTCTTTGAGGCGTACTGGTATACTGGCCATGAGGCATAACACAATTCAAAGAATCATTTAAAGCACAGATGGAGAAGGTGGTGGTGCTTTGGTAATGTTACCAGACTGGCAATCTAGACGCCCAGGCCAATGTTCTGGAGACATGCATTCAAATCCCACCACGTCAGATGGTGAAATTTGAGTTCAATAAAATCTTCAATTAAAAGCAACAGCAATCACTTAACCACTGTCCTTTAACAAAACATCGGCTCACTAATTTCTTTCTTCTAAAGGAGGAAATCTGTCATTCTTACCTGGTCTGGCCTACA
Source organism: Chiloscyllium plagiosum (assembly GCF_037043375.1). Taxonomy (NCBI): domain Eukaryota; kingdom Metazoa; phylum Chordata; class Chondrichthyes; order Orectolobiformes; family Hemiscylliidae; genus Chiloscyllium; species Chiloscyllium plagiosum. Next base: position 62,433,030 of record NW_028270156.1, read on the forward strand.
TTTGATTGTCCTCTGGGCAGTTAGGAATGGCCAATAAATACTGGCCTCGTCAACCTTCCCTACACTCCATAAATGAAGAAAGAGAAATGGAGGATCTTTGGCCTAGCAAAACCAAGTTGTCTTCATTTTACCTCACTGTAAAGAGCAAAATATATTCTACACTCGAGAAAAAAAATCTTCTTCACTGCAATTTGAAATATGAGATGGTTATTTTATATTTTTGAGCACCTGCTTAGAGAAACCTGCTAATTATTTTTGATCAAAATTTTAGACAGTGAATGGTTGAAAGCAGACGTTTTAATGACAATGAGTCAAAGTTGCAATTATATTTAAATTATATGGTTCACTGACAGCTTTTAGTTTAGATATGTTTTTATTTTGATTCCTATTAAGTTATCCTCTGATGTTTCTATTGCATTTGAGTGTTAAATTAGCAGTGTAGGAGTTATTCAAGAATGTTATACTGATAAATGTAAGACATTGTAGAGATGATTTAATGAGTAATGTGGAAATATTACTATACGCTACAATTGAAAAGCTTTGATGAAATATTAAATGTGGCTGAATCTTAACACCAACAGTACTGAAATGGTTCATGTCATTTGTCTGGATATGGCAGATAAGGGGAAATGAATGCCCTGCTTTATGGACAAGGACCTTCAGGTCCTGCTGGATAGGGGGATGGAGAGTGACTGGCAGAGGAGACCACAAGTCACTTCCAAGTCATTGCCGTCAGAGCTACCTGGAGGAACGCCCAGCAGTGTAGGAAGAAGGTCAATGACCTTCTCCACCTCACCAGGAGAGGTCCTACCATCTCTCTGCTATCTCAAACTCACTTTCTTTCTCTCTCTCTCTCTCTCTCTGTTGCTGTGTACACCTTCCACCAAGCCTAATGCTCTACCACTCCCACCTTCACATGCAACATCTTCCCTTACTCCCTCTCACCCACTGAACTGTCCCAAACTGTTAACTCTGCATGGTCTCTGTGCTGCCCACTCCCTATTCACTCGGGACTCCTCACAACCTTCTGCCCACCTGCACCAGCATTCATAACTGTGCTTCTCACTCAATCCCTCCCTTTCTCTCATTCCGGGAGAAAACAGCCCACAGTGAGATGGAAAGAGCCAAGGAGGGTGATGGAGTGCCTGACCTTTGCTCGACACCTCACCCTAATAAGGAGGATATCCTGACCTTGTGATGGATTAAGTGGGAAGCAAGTTAGCCAAGGGAATATAAAATGGGAAGATGCAACATTGTTAATTTTGGAGGGGAGAACAGAATTTTATTTAAATGGAGAAACACTGCAGAAAGCTGCAAGTCAAAGGGACTTGGGGGAACTTGTGTACTAGTGCACAGGGCCAGCAGCTACTCAGGAAGGCTAATGGAATGTTGACCCTTATTTCAAGCGGATTGGAGTATAAGAGTAGGAAAGTCTTACAACAACTGTACAAGATGCCGTTGAGACCACATCTGGAGTACTATGAGCAGTTTTGGTCCCTTTATTTAAGGCGAGATTTCATTTCATAAGAGGCTGTCCAGAGAACGTTGACTAGAGTGGTCCCTGGTATTGATGGATTGTCTTATGAGCAAAGGCTAAACAGCTTGGGATTCTACTCACTGGAGTTTAGCAGAATGAGAGGTGATCTCACTGAAACATATAGGATTCTTAAGGGTCTTGACAGGGTCAATGCTGAGAGGATGCTTCCCCTCATGGGAGAGTCTAGGACCAGATGGCAGACTCTTAGCATAAAGGGGTACCAACTTAAGACTGAAATGAGGAGGAATTTATTTTCTCAGAGGGTTGAGTGCCTTTGGAACTCCTTGCCATTGAGAGGTGTGGCAAGGCTGAGTCCTTGTGTACATTTAAAGCTGAGGTTGATTCTTGCTCAGTAGGGAAATGAAGTCTTATGGGGAAAGGGCAGGAAAGAGGACATGAGCAGTGTTGGATCAACCAGGATCCTACAGAACGGTGGAGCAGGCTCAAAGGGCAGAATGGCCTACTTGCATTCCTACTCACTATGGTCTTGACTGACCTGAGTAGCTGAATGACCATGCACCGACCAATAGGCTGATATTGCATTGATTGATTTACTGTGACTGGACCCCCTGTCTGAAGTGTATCTCTCGATCTGGCTGAGAACTACTCCCCTTAAACATTGAAACATGGCTATTTGCTTGAAGCACCACAGATGCCACCGGCAGAGTGCCATACAACAATAGACCTACCTCTCTGACTGATGACTGCTGAAAACCATGACATGCCTCCTAGCTTTGTGTATGCGCTAAAAGGCAAGTCCAAGTTGGCAGAACTTGCCCCTGCTAGCTCTGGATAAGCGCTGAAAGGGAAGGAAAAGCAAAGCAAGGCAGGGGTGCTGTGAGCATCCTGATGTATGGTAAGGAAGCAAGGAAGTGGCTGTGAGATGCAGTTTGTTCTAGTCTGTGAGCTGGGCATCCGTCCCTGTGCACAAAATGCCCTTGCATTTCAGTAATAGTTGTCCTTGCACTCCAAAGTGCAGAACTGCCCTGTAAGTGGACCAGCCATGGGTCATGAAAATGTGGAAAGGCTTGCACATATCAGATGCCAGGGTCCGTGGATGGAGTGTGCCTGTGGCCATTGCTCATGACATATACCCTGAGACATCGGTGCCCAGTGTCCAAGATGGTGGTCTGGAGAATTAGTGGTTAAATAGAGTCTTTCATGTTGAGAGTACCCGGCATCTAGTTTCTCTCCAATGGATGGCAACATGTGAACGTGCGTGTCGATGAGATGTGATTAGATAGTAATGAGGGTGATGATGAGCATTAATCCCTGTTAATAAGGCACTTGCTGCTCTCTAGCAAGAATCTTACCTCGACTTCTGGAATTTAGTTGGAAATGTCACTTGTTGCTCCCAATGTTGAGAAATGCCCTCGCTTGACATCTCACTCAAGTTGGCGAAAATGGGTACTGCAGATGCTGGAGATTAGACAATAGACAATAGGTGCAGGAGTAGGCCATTCAGCCCTTTGAGCCAGCACCACCATTCATTATGATCATGGCTGATCATCCACAATCCTGCCTTATCCCCATAATCCTTGATTCCACTATCTCTAAGAGCTCTACCCATCCCTTTCTTGAATATATCCAGAGACTTGGCCTCCAGTGCCTTCTAGGCCAGAGCATTCCATACACCCACCACTCTCTGGGTGAAGAAGTTTCTCCTCAACTCTGTTCTAAGTGGCCTACTCCTTATTTTTAAACTGTGTCCTCTGGTTCTGGCCTCACCCATCAGCAGAAACAAGCTTCCTGTCTCCAGAGTGTCCAATCCATTAATAATTTTATACATGTCAATCAGATACCCTCTCATCCTTCTAAACTCAAGTGTATACAAGCCCAGTCGCTCCAATCTCTCACCATATGATAGTCCCGCCATTCTGGGAATTGACCTCGTGAACCTACACTGCACTCCCTCAATAGCCAGAATGTCCTTCCTCAAATTTGGAGACCAAAACTGCACACAATACTCCAGGTGCGGTCTCACCAGGGCCCTGTACAGCTGCAGAAGGACCTCTTTGCTCCTATACTCAATTCTTCTTGTTATGAAGGCCAGCATGCCATTAGCTTTCTTCACTGCCTGCCGTACCTGCATGCTTGCTTTCATTGACTGAAGTATAAGAACACCTGGACTGATGTACACCTAGAACACCTTTACCTAACTTGACTCCATTTAGATAGTAATCTGCCTTCCTATTCTTGCCACCAAAGTGGATAGTCACACATTTATCCACATTAAACTGCATCTGCCATGCATCAGTCCACTCATCTAGCCTGTCCAAGTCACCCTGTATTCTCATAACATCCTCCTCACATTTCACCCTGCCACCCAGCTTTGTGTCATCAACACATTTGCTAATATTACTTTCAAAGCCTTCATCTATATCATTGATGCATATTGTAAACAGCTGCGGTCCCAGCACCGAACCTTGTGGTACCGCACTAGTTACCGCCTGCTATTCCGAAAGGGACCCGTTTATCACTATTCTTTGCTTCCTGTCAGTCAGCCAATTTTCAATCCAAGTCAAAACCTTGGCCCCAATACCATGTGCTCTAATTTTGCTCACTAACAACACGGGCTATGAAGTGTGAAGTGTGGCCAAATTGAGTCAAGATTAGAGTAGTGCTGGAAAAGCACAGCAGGTCAGGCAGCATCTGAGGAGCAGGGAAATCAACATTTAAGGCAAAAGCCCTTCATCATGGTTTTTACCCAAAACGTCCTCAGATGCTGCCTGACCTGTGCTTTTCCAGCACTACTCTAATCTCACTCAATTTGGCCACACTTCACACTTCATAGCAAGTGTTGTTCAGGGCCTGGGAAGATTCCACCCTCTCTTCTTCTCTTCTCAAAAGCCAGACTTGCTGAGGTTTTCCAGCATTTTCAGTTTTTATTTCCAATTTTCATCATTCACAGTAATTCTGCTCTTGCTTATCCATTTTAGCATGTAAGGTGTATGACTGCGTTTTACACTGAACAATGTAACATTGAGTATTTCAGTCAATAATTTGGATGGTATTAGTGAGTATTACAGTGAGCAGTGTAAGATGCATTAGAGAATGTTGGATGAGTTGTGTTAGATCCCTTAAAGAACGTTACAGTGAGTAATGTCGGATATATTAGAGAGTGCTACTGAAGTGTACAATAAATATATTGTAGATTTTATAGTGAGCATTGTAGTACATGAGAGCATGCAGTAATCAGTATACAGGACAATCTTGGTTATTCAAACGTCAATTATCCGAATTTCAGATTATCCGAACAAGACCTCAAGGTCCTGTAAAAACATTATCCATGATCCGAACAAAATACTCCCCGCCTCTCTCATTCGGATAATCGAGGTTGTTCTGTATTAGAGATTTAAGTGGGCAGTGTAAGGCTTATTAGAGAAAACTACAGCAAGGATGCAAGATACACTAGGCTGTGTTACAATGAGCATCAGCAGTAATGCAAACATTTAGTGCCCCATCCGTAATTGTCCTGAAGATGGTGGCGGCTGCCTTTTAAGCTGCCATAGTACCTGGGCTCTAGGCACAACCATTGTGTTGCTAATGGGAGTTAGTTTAGGTTTTTGACCCACTGGGTACGAAGAATCAATGATATTACTCCAGGTCAGAAAGGTGTCTGGGTGAGAAGGAGACTTACAGGTGGCAATGGTCCTATGTATCCGCTGTCCCTGTCCTAAGCCTAAACCTTCAAGGTATAAAGAATAGGGAGATTGGGAAGTATTATCAAAGAACAAGTTGCTGCACTGGATGATTGTAGATGGTACACACTACTGCTGCCATGCATCCAGTAGTGGAGGAAATTCACCACATGGACTTATATATGTATAAGTGAGAGGAAAAGTGTGCGCGTGGAGGAGTGGTGGGGCGAAGTGAGTGTGTGCGAGAAGTTGTGTGCATGTGTACTTGTGGGGTCAGCTGTCATGTGACATGAACCCATGATCCCGGATGGCCTCAACCAGGATCTTGGGTTCTTGTTACACTACAGGTGACCCCATAAGTACAAATACAGACATACTCTCAAACATGATCACACTCACATACTCCCTCTCTCATACACATGCTGTCTCTCTCTCTCACACACACACTCACACACACACACACACACCATCTCATAGGCATATACTCTCTCACTTGCACACAAACTCTATCAAGGATATAGACACATATGCTCACACACACTCTTTCCCTCTCCCTCACACGCATACACACATATGCACATACACATGTAAGTCTATGGGGTGAATGAGCATTTGCAGATTTGTATTTGCAGATACATTATATTTTGTTCAAAAAGCACCTAATCTGGAGACAGTCAGTCAATGTGATATTTTATAAATTCCTACTTTGGAAATAGAACCAATCTGACTCAAGGTTGGGATACAGACAGATTCTAACCTCACACCTTTAATGCATTGTCTGAACTGAGTGTCACTTTTTTCTATATACTGATAAAACCTTAAGTTATCTTGGGCTGTGACTTGAAAGAAATTCTCTGATTTACATATTAATCAACTGAAACCTGCACTCTCATTCTAAGTGACTAAAGACTTAACAATCTAGGTTTGTTCAATACGTTGCATCAGTAGTATGACACTTTGATTTTTACTATGACCCTGCCCCACTCGCTACCTGATAAAGGAGCAATGTGCCGAAAGCTTTTACTTTCGAATAAACCTGTTGGACTATATCCTGGTGTTGTGTGATTTTTAATTTGTCCACCCCAGTCCAACACCGACACCTCCACATCCTGATAACAGAAAGTTAAATGACTTTGGAGAAAGGTTTCGGGTGGATCAGAGATGTTGTTTATGGCCCTCTGTTGATGAAAATCTTCAATTTGAAAAGACAATGGGGCCTCTGTTTCTGGCCTTGATTTTCTGTATCCACACACTTAGGTGGTCAGAAGGAAGAAAAATTGTGAGCATGGTCTGAGAGTGTTACGAAGAAGGACAAGGGTCTTTCAGTATTAGAGTGATCAGCACAAGATATATCAGAGAGTGTAGTAGTGATCCGAGCAGGGTATGTCAGAGAGTGCTGCAGTAAGCATGTATGATGTCTAACAGTGTGTTGATGGGATGATTCAGATCACATCAGGCAGTAACACAGAGAGGGGTGTGTGACATTCAGTGAACTGAGCAGTTGGTGCATTTTTAAACAAAGCACACTAGCTGGAAGTGGAGACTCTTGTGTTATGACTCCTGTGTTATAGATTTTATGAGTTCTGTCTAGATCTTTTAATATACCTCTACAAATATAATATCACTGATTATATATTATTCATGAACTATTTTTAGCACCAGAGGACTTAGCAGCTCTTATTCGAGCTATTTATGGCTGTGCTTAGTGTCATTATGCACAATATAAAGGAAGTCTTCGCTTGGTAGCAGTTATTTACTGTAATATCTTGAGTAGATCCTCTCAATCTGCCATTTCTCATTAGAAACATGCTCAGGTTTTGACATCTAACAGATGTAAAGTAGTTTGTGATTTTGGTGGGTTCAAAGGACAACAGGCTGCTGACATAAGCATTTATCCATGATCAACAATGGTATAATTTTTAAGACGGTGATCTCCTTCACTCAAAATCACTTTCAATATGAGAATTCATTTCTTAACAACGAATAATCGCAAGGCTGTCCAAAATGATTTCAACAAAGACAACTGAACCTGCAGAATGCATATTCAGGACTGTTCGCAAAACTTTCTTTTGCAGTCGTAGGACTCAGTTGGCTGGTTAGCTCAGTTGGCTGGATGGCTGGTTTGTAACACAGCGTGCATTCTATTCCTGCACTGGCTTAGGTTACAATGAAGGACTCTCCTTCTCAATCTCTCCCCTCACCTGAGACATGTTGACCCTCACGTTAAACCACCACCAGCGCCTCTCCCTCTCTAATGAGAGAGCAGTCCTCTGGTCTAGTAAGTGCATAACAAACTTATGCTTGCCTTTATTAGCCCTGGGAAAATTGAACAATTTCTATTTTGCTGACGCCAGGTTAATGTCACCATTTTTGTTTCTTTGCACTAGACATATCGTTCTGTTCACTGTCATCGGTCATATCCAATAGGCAACCTCATTCATCATGCTCTGGAGTGTGCTTTCTGTGGTCCGATAAGCAATAGTATTCCTGAGTGATGTGGGCAGCCCACCTTTGTTTTGTAGACTGGCTACTGATGCCACCTCATCATTTCAATTTTAGAAGACTCACTAAAAGCATGGAATGGAGATGATACACAACTTCTGCGAATAATTAACTCTACACAGAATAAAGAAATGTAGGTCTCACAGTGAGAAATGCTAAATTGTTAAACTCTCCTGCAGTGAAGGCAATAAATATGCAGCTTACAAAACCTCTGACTCCCCTCCCCACACTAAGCTCCTCAAACTAGCTCTCACACACCCATTCAGAACATAACAAATACAGCAACACCAACAACTTCTATTTACGTAGCACCTTTCATGTACTTCACAGGAGCATTACAAAGTAAGTCTGACACCAAATCACTTCAGGAGATATTAGTGTAGATGAACAAAGCTATGTTTAAGAAGCTCTGACAGAGGAAAGTGAGGATGAGGATTATTGCATTGAGTCTTAGGTAGGGAATACTAGATGTAAGGGCCTCAGCAGCTGAAGGCAGGACAACATAAATTATATCAGGGATTCTTCAGAGGTCAATAGTAGAGAGCACAAATATCCTGGAGGGTTGTGAGGTTGGAGGTAATTACAGAGATAAGGAGAGGCAAAAGTCACTGTGGTTTCTGAATGGAAAAGTTTAAACCAAAGCATTGCTTAAACAGAAGTCAGTGTAGATCAATGAGAACAGTGTAATATCAGAATGGGTCAGAACTGAATTAGGACAAGGTCTGCAGAGTTTTACATAGTCTCAAGATTAAAGCAGTGGATTTGGGAGGGAACAGTACATTGAAGGGCAGTGGTGAAGAATGGGGGTTTGGCTGGAGCTAGAGGTACCTCTTGTCACCCAGCAGCCATCCACTGTGAAGGTGTGGAGGCATTCAGAACTAAGGCAGCTGAGGGTGGCAGAGGATAACAGCATCATGACAGCTCCCTGGAAACTTTGCAGGATCCTCTTATGGTGGTTGCATACCAGCTGCAAGTCAAAGCAATTAGCAAATAGACTTGGCCAGTGCACAGGGACCTTGATCACCAAATGGATCCAGTCATTCAACACCCTAAACCTGAGGAAATCCAGTCTTCAAAACAAAGCCTTCAGACTTCCAGGCTTGACTGGCTGCATCCTTTTTGACTTGATGGGATGTTCTTCATTACAAAGCATTTGTGGCCCGGCTAATACAGCTGTGGGCTCCTGAATGTCCACCACTTGGAGTAGTACAGCAGGCAGCTCGCTAACACATTCTCCTGGACAATTAGGGATGGGCAATAAATGATGCTCATATCCCATGAATGAATTTAAAAATAAAAGTTGTCTTCCACGAGGGCGCACACATTAGCGAATATCTGACCAACAAAATCTCCAAGATAACTGCTGCAAGAAGTTGCTTTCCTCAGCATTCGCCTCACCCTGTGACTGGCCCATTCACTGTCAGCTCTCCCTTTATACTATTACACCTCTAATGCTTATTGAAAATTTACCCACTTTTCTGAAATAGTCTGAATTACTGTGGTAAGGAGTAATCATTTTTAAATTCAGTCTTTAGCTAGCAAAACAGAGAGAAGTGAGGAAAAAATGACAACTAGTCATCAAAATCTATCAGAAAAGCAGTTGTAAAATGTCTAAATGGGTTCCAATCCATATCTAACGACACAGAAAATGTAAACAGAACTCACTCAGAAAGAAGGTGTCCCTGGGATCTGGTTTGAGCATATCAGCCGCATGTAACTCTCGGCGTACTATCTTGTTACCTCCAGCATGACTTGCATGGGTTTGTGGGATATGATCAACACTGTTCATCTTCAATGACGATTCATCTATGATTAAAAAATGAATTTGCACACTCAGTATGCACAGCTGGAAAAACAATATAGTATTAAGGACATGGGAAGCAGAAGTTATCAGCAATTAGCAAACACATAATTGTGCTGCAGACTTGTCAATCATAAAGAAATATTTCATTTTAATTTGATCTGATTTATTATTGCCACATGTACCAAGATTCAGTGAAAAGTGTTGTATTGCATGCTAACCAGACAATCATATCTTACATAAGTACATCAGGGCAATAGAACAGAATGCAGAACATAATATTACAGCTACAGAGAAAGTGCAGAGAGAGGTCAACTCTGACATATGAGAGGTCCAGTGAGGAAGGAGCTGTTCTTGAATCTGTTGGTATATGTTTGCAAACTTTTGTATCTTTTTATTGTGGAAGGTGGCGGACAGAGTATAACCAGGGTGGGAGGGGTGTTTGATTATGTTGGTTGCTTTCCCAAAGCAGCGGGAGGTGTAGATGGAGTCAATGGAAGGAGGTTTGGTTTTTGTAATGGACTTGGCTGCATTCACAACTTTCTGTAGCTTCTTGTGGTCTTGGGCAGAGCAGTTGCCAGACCAAGCTGTGATGCACCCGGATATTATGCTTTCTATGGTGCGTCTATAAAAATTGGTAAGAGTCTTTGCGGACATGCTGAATTTCCTGAGCCTTCTGAGGAAGTCGAGGGGTTGGTGTGCTTTCTTGACTGTACCATCGACATGGATGGACCAGGATAGACCGTTGGTGATATTTACTCCTAGGAGCTTGAAGCTCTTGACCATCTCCACCTCAGCACCATTGATACAGACAGGAGTGTGTCCTGCCCTCCTTCCTGCTTCCTGAAGTCGATGACCAGCTCCTTTGGTTTGCTGACATTGAGGGAGAAATTGGTCTTTGCACCAGACCACAAAGCAGTCTAGCTCCTTCCTGTACTCGGGTCTCCTCGCTGCTTCAGATCCGACCCACTATGGCGATGTCATCAGCAAATTTGTAAATGGAGTTAGAATTGGATTTGCTCATACAGCTGTGAGTACATAAGGAGTACAGTAAACATAAATTTGTCCTTTTGAGTACCTGCCATACATAGAGAAAGATCAAAGCTGTTTGCTATCATTTAAGGGTCTCTGTTTAAGTTGTGAATAGAAAGCAGAAATCATCAGCAGTATTTTGTTCAGAGGCTCAGTGAAGATGTTACCTAATATGCTGATGAAACGTCTGAAAATGAACCTTCCAGCTCAGCGAGCAAACCTACATCCAGTTCTGATCAGTGCTTAATTCTCTTTTCTCTTCTTTCCCGCTGGCAAGGATAGTGAGGTGTAGTTCCACAGGCTTCTGCAGTTCTTTGTGAAATGGGTCAACAGCATCATGACTTGCTCACACCCAATACTAATGCAGGAGGGCACCCCAACACACTCGATTCTCTGATCATTCAAAGCAAAACTGAGAGTGACTGAGAAGTTATCAGGTGAGGGAATGGTGACTTCTATTCTGGTCAAAATGACAGGCATTCATTGTGGCGATTGGCTGTTGTTTGGTGATTGGGATAGGTAGGTTTTGGATGGTAAAGAAATTTTAATTTTTATTCACTCACCAAACAACCAGTCTGGTTTACTGATGTACATTTCAAATGATGTCAATGTGTAGTAGTTGGAGGTTCAGAGCAGGCTGAAGGAATGAGAGTGCTTCAAGGAGGGTGGTGAACATGCTGCAGACATGCTGACTGCCGGTGGTAAAGCATGGTTTGGCAGGAGATGTGTTGGTGTAAGCTGTGATTGAGATGGTCAGGTTGAAGTAGTTGGTGATCCTGGAAAGCCAGAGATTGAGGAGCTGGAGAGTTCACTACATTACTAGGTGTCTTGCAGGATAGCTAGCTTGGACCAGAGCAAATACTCTTGCTACATCAGGCTCACAAACAATGCTCTAAAAAGTTTACCCTACTGATCCCATACTCCTCACATCCTTTTACCTGCTTGACTTCCTAATTAAGGCCAGGAAATTCTGGACAACATCAGTTAAATATAAATAGCGTGCTGAAGTGAAGAAACACAGCCCTCTTTGGATTTTTTCTTGGTGATCAACACACCATATAATGATCAACTGGTAAACTCAGTTAAAACTGGAGGTGGGCTGATTCAATTACCAATTTTTCATTTGATGTTTTAAAAATGTTAACTTATCCCACAATCCAAACCCTTCGGTTTCTGTGGTAAAAATTACTTACCTTGGTTTTACAGCCCATGGACTAAGTATTTTGCCCCCCTGAGATTGTCCAGCCCCAGTGTAGAATTGAGACTGAAAGTTGGTGTCTTAATGGCTGCGCATCACATCATGCCATTCATTTTTATTTAGTTTACCATTGATAGAGAGTTTGATTGGCTTTTAGCGACAGCAAAAAATGGGGTGCAACAGGAAAGCATCTATCAGGGCTTTTTACTGAATTAATTAACAGATTATATTATTAACAGATGTAATGATGGACAGCACTTGAAATGTAATCTTTGGACATATGCTGAGACTGGGAAATGTTACTTTATGCCGGAGTTGCATTTATAACTGTGTTGAAATGTCAGCCTAGCTGTTGCCTGAGCTGCAGCCAGAGAGACACAATGTGAGAGATTATATTTCCTGTTGGGACAGGGACTAACTCATTTCTAAAGCAGAAACAGAATCCTCTCACGTACCTCCAAAAGTCTTTAACTTGGATTTCCTCATTTACCAGTGATAGGCCCATTATTCAATCAAGTGCAATGATATAAAATTTGACACAAATAAAACACAATACAATCCATGGTTTTAACTGTACATCTTTGCATGTAGTCGAGAATGTGGTGCTGAAAAAGCACAGCAGGTCAGGCAGCATCCGAGGAGCAGGCGAATCAGGATTCCTGATGAAGGGCTTATGCCCGAAACGTCAATTCTCCTGCTCCTCGGATGCTGCCTGACCTGCTGTACTTTTCCAGCACCACTCTAATCTTGACTCTGATCTCCAGCATCTGCAGGCCTCACTTTCTCCATCTTTACATGTACCATGATTTAACACAATATGTGCAGTCAAAACCATCAAAGAATAAAATTCCTGTTTCTGTAAGTATAAAATAATAGTAAAAACATCAACTAATCATCCGGTAGACAAAAAAATACTGATTTGAAAAGATATAACACATATGCATAAAGCAGTAAAAAGCACTGACAACACACAATTAGTCCTATCCAATTAATGTGATCCAATAAAAAAAGCATATTGATGTCAGGGGTCGGTTAGCTCAGTTGGCTGGACAGCTGGTTTTACCATTAGTGTAAGATACTCAGCTCAATGTGACTGATGTGTAAATTTTAAACAGAATTCAGAAAAATGATATATTCCAAAACATCAGACGGTGAAGGGGAGAACTGGAGCCAATCTTTACATTCTTTTATAAGCATTTTATTTGCAGAGATAAACACACCCGTGCACTGCTTAACAAAACAACCACACTTCCAGTCTATTTGTATTTATAGGAGCACTCAGGCATCTTCAGTGAATGCTCATCACTTGCACATAATGAAACAAAATTAACGAATAATAATCAGATTTTCTTGTCCATCTTTAGTTCAAGACAACAATATATTAAACCAATTATCAAAACAAAGAGCTCCATATTTAGTACAAAATATTCTTTTGTGAGATGTCCTTCCTCTTGCAACAATTTCTTCATACATGCATTCCCTGTTGCAAAAACCACCTGTCAGTGCATGACTTGCACCCTCTCAGATCATATTAGAAATTTTGGGGAGGAATGTGGGCAACAGAGAGATGTGTAGCACATTAGGCAAGGCCCATTTTGGAGGAGATCATCTCACTCTGTCTTCTATACTTTTGACAAGTGGGGTGGTAAGATTCTCGTTAGGCAGGGAATTAATGCTTGTTAAACACAACTCGCCTCATTGGTATTCACAATCCCATTTTTCCAAACTCACCAAATGAGGTGGACGGTGGGAGAATTCAAGTCACAGGTAAGTATAGAATCCCTAGTGTGTGGAAGCAGGCCATTTGGCCCATCATGTCCACAGTGACCCTCCAAAGAGCATCCCACCCAGAACCACCCACCTACCCTATTCCTGTAACCCTGCATTTCCCATGGCCAATCCACCTAACCTACACATCACTGGACACAATGGGTAGTTTAGCATGACCAATCCACCTAACCTACACATACTGGACACAATAGGTAGCTTAGCATGCCCAATCCAAGTAACATACACATCACCGGACACAATGGGTAGTTTAGCATGGCCAATCCACCTAATCTGCACATCTTTGGACTGTGAGAGGAAACTGGAGCACCCAGAAAACATTGGTAGAATGTGCAAACTCTACATAGACAGTCACCCAGGAATTGAACCCAGGTTGCTGGCAGCAGTGCTAACCACTGAGCAATTGTGCCAATCAGTTAAGGAAACAGTTCACTGTTTGCTCCAAATACTTCCATGCTGCCTCTGACCAAACTGCAGCCCAGGGCACAACCCATGGGCACCAACCATCCCCCATGAACATCAGCACACACCATCTGTCAGCCCATTTCCTGTACTCCTGCTATTCACTGACAGTGTGACATGGAAGCATACCCTTGCATTGCAGGGAGCATCAGCAGTCTGCACTGAAAGGGTGCAGCAGAAATACCTTGCACACAAGGAGAAGCCCTCAGTTCACCCCCTGGACTTGGCTGCATTTCAGGCATGCTCGCTTGCTCTTTCAGAGCTTGCTCACGAAGCACCTACCAGATTGCTTGCAGAATTCCTGCCTTGTCTTGTCACGTCAATTAGCACAGTCACACAACCAGGCAGGTAACCTTGTTGCTCTCCTTGGCTTAGACGGTTTGCATCCTGTTATGTGACAGTGTGCTATGTCAACCTCACACCTCCTCCATTTGCCAACTACGTACACAGCAAAGACAGCTTGTGCAAACTGTCAGTGATCAGGAGCACCCTGGCTTCGAGAAGCAGGAGCGGGCAGTGAATGACCAACCCAGACATGGTCACCTTGTACAGCAGGGTTTGGCTGGGAAACCTAGGCAGGTGGAGGTGGATGTCAGCCTTGGTGGAAGTGTGAAGCCTATGGGATTGACAGGTACATGCTGCTAGGAAGAGGAATGTAGATATTTGGGAAGCTCACCCTCAGGGTCAGCTGGGAGCTGGGAGCTGCTGGGGGCTGGTGGGAATCGCTGACTGTTGCCTTCCATGATGCTAGAAATTGAAAGTGCACAGTGAGTCGGGGGGGGGGGGGGTGTTAAGAAAATGGCTGTGACAATTCTCAGAGTGGGTGGGGTGTGGGGTGAGTGCCTCGGTGGGAGGATGGCTGCAACACACACCTTTCATTGGGCTTTTAAAGGGGTCATGCAGAAGTCACAGGCAATCCCCATAGGTTCCAATCCTACTCCCGGGCAGTGTGACAGCATTGGCACCTCCCTGGCACAGCCACTGCTGGTGAACTCTTTGGCCACTACACCCAAGCACACAGAGGGAGCTAGACACGAGGGATCATTACCCAGGAGGGTCCAAGGTGTTAGTAGCACACAGTGTTGTGTGGACGCATTGTTTGCCGGCTGTTGTAATCTGCTCTCGGTGCAAACCTCAATCTCTGAAGTCTCTTTGTGGCCATGAACTGCTGCTGGATGGGGTGAGAATGGAATTAAGTGCCTGGCCAGAGAGACTCACAAGCAGATCAATGGAAGTTGATCTGACACGGCACAGTGGCTCAGTGGCTAGCCCTGCTGCCTCACAGTGCCAGGTACCTGGGTTTGATTCCAGCCTCGGTCGACTGTCTGTGTGAGTTTGCACATTCTCCCTGCGTCTGCGTGGGTTTCCTCCGGTTTTCTCCCACAGTCCAGGGATGTGGAGATTAGGTGGATTGGCCACGCTAAATTGCCCATAGTGTTCAGGGACGTGCAAGTGAGGTGGGTTAGCTGTGGGAAATGGAGCATGACAGGGGGCGAGTCTGGGTGGGATGCTCTTCAGAGAGTTAGTATGGACTTGTTGGGCCAAATGGCCTGTTCCCATACGGTAGGACAAATCTTCAACGTGCGATGAACAAGAAAGCCTTCTTCACCCGTGTCACCAAATTACCCTCAACGAGTTTTCTTTTCTCTCCCCCTTACACTACATCTAAGTGCACTCCTGGTTCTGCAGCCGGCATTGATAGAGGCTTCTCTGGTGCAGAGGCCATTGACCATGGAGGTTTGGTTTGGTGACCCTGGGAGGGGGTGGCTTCTGAATGGACGAGCCAGGCATCCCCAGAAGCAAGTTGACCTTCCTCATTTTGGATTTCCAAAGGTCAGAGGTGGGAAGGCAGGGTGGAGTGTCCCGGGTGGCCAACGGGCTTGTGTGTGGTTTCTCCTCTGACTGGGTTCCTCCTGGCACCATCCTGTCTCCTTGTGAGGGGGGGGGCGGCACGTCTGGTCTAGGGTCAAGGGCTTCCCTTGTTGACATGCCAGTGGGTAGGGCAATGGAGTACGGGTGTTGGGTATCGCCAGCAGCTTAGGGTACTGGCCCAGGCTTCCAATGCCAGCCACCAACTTGTCAACGGAGCAGACTGTTGTTTGATGTGTTGTGTTGATTCTCAGAAAGGAGGGCTTTTGCATTCCAAAGCTCCTTGCCGCTCCTCCTTGGGCATTTGCCTGAAAACACTCAGAGGTGAGAGCACAGGGGCATCTCATGCCCAGTGCCTGGTCTCTGGCAATCCTGTGAGTGCCAACGGTCTGGACTGTTTCTGCATTGGCCAGCTGTAGGTGAGTGGCAATGAGGCAGCACACCAGCTGTATACCCACACTCTCTAACTCAACAATTCCCACCGAAGGGTCAGGGTCGGAGCTGATGGGAGCTGCAGGGGGATCCCCTGACACCTCGGTAGTCTCGTCCTCAGTGGGCCAGGAGGGCAGTTCTTCCATGGCCTGCCATTTCTTCACAGGGTGTGATAGCAACGCTTGCAGAACCTGCTCGACAAATTCTGGCAGCCAGGGGTTAGAGGTGGTGTGCAATACTTAAGAGTGACAACGGGGTTTTAAAGGGGCAGTGAAAGTGCCAAGCAGGACAGTACTCACTCATTAGACATGAGTGTTTCTGCATGCCCTCAAGAACAGGCCCAGTCTTCTCCTGAGAGGACCAGGATTTTCCAGACCCAGGGCACAGGAAGCTGATGTCAGTAACCTCCACCACTTCCTGTGACCATACTGTGGCTTCACGATATATATTTTTTCCTTTTTTTTAATGAAGAGAGGTTGAAACAGAGGTCATGAGTGGTCTGTTCAAAGCCAATAAACTAAGCAGGCCTTGGGGTTTTTTATTAATTAAAAATGTTGAAACAATAAAAGCAGCATAAATGGGTGGAGTCAGGCTCCCACAGAACAAGGATTTTAGTTTAGCTTTCAGCAGTTACTGGGTTCTTCAGGCTGATTGTCGAAGCTGCTATATATTTCTCTCTGTTACAGCTAAAAAAGCTAGGGTTCTCTTCCTGCTGCCAGAATCACATGTGAGACAATCTATTTTACTGACAGTGTCTTTGCCAAGGGTGTGTTTATGGGATGTTACTATATTGGAACAGTTGCTTTTTAACAGTTAAATAATCTATTGTTCTGTTAAGTTTTGCAGTAGGATTAAGTTATTCCAATGCTTCCATCTTTTGATTGCATTTTAACTGTACAGTAAAAATAAAGTGTGTTTTGCTTAAAGCCGAATAGTGTAACCAATCAAAATACATCTGGATCGTAGCACCTTACACCTGTCAGTTAGTAAGAAAAAGTTAGGGTGGAGGTTATCTCGATTTACTGAAAGGGGGTTTGATCTGGTCCAAATCCACAATCGTGCAGGGTCCCTCTCTTGACACTGATATACAATGAAAAAAGGAGGTACAGTGATGGTGAAGGGAGTAAGATGACAGGTGGGTGCCACATTGGTTAGCACAGCTGCATGTGGGGCAAAGAGGTAAGGTGAAGTGGAGGACTAAGGAGGTAGCATTGAGGGCATGCAGAGCTATTGGCGTGGGAGGTTGAGTGGGGAGAGGGGCTGTTGGAAGGTGTCTCAGGCAACATTGCGAGGGGTAGGGACTGACTCTCGGTGGAAGGTGTATGCAGTAGCAAAGATAGAGAGAATGTGACATGGCAGAGAGCAAGTATGGCATTTAGCAGAATGGAGGGCATTAGGCATTGTTGCAGCATTGTTGGCCATTCCACTACATCCTTGTGCTGGCACTGACTTGGGCAGTGGCCTTAGTCCAGGCTGCAGGATCTGGTGCTGTGGCCTCCTGTAGCAGTTTTCCAGAAACAGAAATCCTCTTCTCTGTACCACACCATCAACCAGAGCCTCAGGGTCCCTGTCAAAGAATCCCGATGTGTCATGTTGCAACTCTGTCCGTGACTAGCCGGGTAGTTTAGGAATGCCAGCGCACATCCTGGTGTACTGTGGCATTGTAAAGATAGCATGGGTGCAAAGGTATTTCAGCGATGATTCACTGAGCGGCAAGTTGTTCCGGGAGTGATGTGTGGTAAGATGGGGCAGAGAACGGACATGCAAGGTGCCATCAGACTGACCATTCACACTTATTTAAACAAGCTGTAGGCTTTCCTGCATGGCCCACCAAGATGTCACATCCTTCCAGGATACATTACCCAGGAAGACTCATGATAGTGTGTGGATGTGTCAGCTTTACTATGTGTGTCATAATCACTCGCACAATCTCTATCCAGTCCTTGATTTACCATATTCTTTTCCTTAGGGCTTTCATCACAAAACAGACTGGCATTGAGGTAAAAGATGTCTTGTTTACTTCTATCAGCTGCTCAGAGGACAAGAATTTGCAATTAAGTCCGATGATAAGGCAATGATTCTGAATGGCTTGATTGCCCATGTTTGACAATTACTGTCTTACCATCAGAGCCTTTGGCCAGACTAGAATTTGGCAGCCTTTTTATGATGCTCTCTTCTATAACATTTGCTACATCTGTTGAATTGAAATGGTCTTATACAATACCTCAGTGCTTTCAAACTTTTCTTCAACTTTTCGGTCCCGATGGAAAGCTGCCCAATTGCACGCAATGATCAAATCTACAGAAAAATTGCAACAACTTCGAAAGCAGAAGTACCACACAGCACAGAAGGCTTCCTCGGACTTTGCTGTTTCACCAATTAAAGGGTCCATTCACACCAACGTTCTGGAGTGAATCATTAGCATGCAGCTCCGATGCCAGGATTGGTAACTTGCAGTCTGAAGCTGCTCAACTGAAGTTTTATGCAGTCTTCCACTGGTCACATGATTTCTTCCACAGAGTCCACTGCGAGCAAAGAGCTTTCAGCAGCCATGGTCATGACCATGATGTTTCCACAGACGTCTGAACTAAAACGTTGGACAATTCCCCTCCATAATCAACCACTAACTCAGTTGGCATCCCACATTCAGTCACTATCCATATTATGATATGTATGTACCTATCAGGCAGGAAAGAAATGGTCGTGTGAGGGAGCCTTGGTTGACGAGAGAGGTTGAATGTCTGGTAAAGAGGAAGAAGGAGGCTTACATAAGGTTGAGGAAACAGGATTCAGACAGAGCAGTGGAGGGATACAGGATAGCCAGAAGGGACCTGAAGAAAGGGATTAGGAGAGCTAAGAGCGGGCATGAAAAATCGTTGGCGGATAGGATCAAGGATAACCCCAAGGCATTTTATGCGTATGTGAGAAACCTGAGAATGACGAGAACAAGGGTAGGTCCGATCAAGGGCAGTAGTGGGAGACTGTGTATTGAGTCGGAAGAGATAGGAGAGGTCTTGAACAAGTACTTCTCTTCAGTATTTACGAACGAGAGGGACCGTATTGTAGAAGAGGAGAGTGTGAAATGGACTGGTAAGCTAGAAGAGATACCTGTTAGGAAGGAAGATGTGTTGGACATTTTGACCAACTTGAGGATAGACAAGTCCCCCGGGCCTGACGGGATATATCCTAGGATTATGTGGGAAGCAAGAGAGGAAATTGCAGTACCGTTGGCAATGATCTTCTCGTCTTCACTGGCAACGGGGGTGGTACCAGGGGACTGGAGAGTAGCGAATGTTGTGCCCCTGTTCAAAAAAGGGAATAGGGATAACCCCGGGAATTACAGGCCTGTTAGTCTTACTTCTGTGGTAGGCAAAGTAATGGAAAGGGTACTGAGGGATAGGATTTATGAGTATCTGGAAAGACACTGCTTGATTAGGGACAGCCAGCACGGATTTGTGAAGGGTAGGTCTTGCCTTACAAGTCTTATTGAATTCTTCGAGGAGGTGACCAAGCATGTGGATGAGGGTAGAGCAGTGGATGTAGTGTACATGGATTTTAGTAAGGCATTTGATAAGGTTCCCCATGGTAGGCTTATGCGGAAAGTCAGGAGGCATGGGATAGAGGGAAATTTGGCCAATTGGATAGAAAACTGGCTAACCGGTCGAAGGCAGAGAGTGGTGGTAGATAGTAAATATTCAGCCTGGAGCCCAGTTACAAGTGGAGTTCCGCAGGGATCAGTTCTGGGTCCTCTGCTGTTTGTAATTTTTATTAATGACTTAGATGAGGGAGTCGAAGGGTGGGTCAGTAAATTTGCAGATGATACGAAGATAGGTGGAGTTGTGGACAGTGAGGAGGGCTGTTGTCGGCTGCAGAGGGACTTAGATATGATGCAGAGCTGGGCTGAGGAGTGGCAGATGGAGTTCAACCCTGCCAAGTGTGAGGTTGTCCATTTTGGAAGAACAAATAAGAATGCGGAATACAGGGTTAATGGTAGGGTTCTTAGTCAGGTGGAGGAACAGAGGGATCTTGGGGTCTATGTACATAGATCTTTGAAGGTTGCCACTCAGGTGGATAGAGCTTGTAAGAAGGCCTATGGAGTATTATCATTCATTAGCAGAGGGATTGAATTCAAGAGTCGTGAAGTGATGTTGCAGCTGTACAGGACTTTGGTTAGGCCACAGTTGGAGTACTGTGTGCAGTTCTGGTCGCCTCACTTTAGGAAAGATGTGGAAGCTTTGGAGAGGGTGCAGAGAAGATTTACCAGGATGTTGCCTGGAATGGAGAGGAAGTCGTACGAGGATAGGTTGAGAGTTCTCGGCCTTTTCTCGTTGGAACGGCGAAGGATGAGGGGTGACTTGATAGAGGTTTATAAGATGATCAGAGGAATAGATAGAGTAGACAGTCAGAAACTTTTTCCCCGGGTACATCAGAGTGTTACAAGGGGACATAAATTTAAGGTGAAGGGTGGAAGGTATAGGGGAGATGTCAGGGGTGGGTTCTTTACCCAGAGAGTGGTGGGGGCATGGAATGCGCTGCCCGTGGGAGTGGTAGAGTCGGAATCATTGGCGACCTTTAAGCGGCATTTGGATAGGTACATGGATGGGTACTTAATCTAGGTTAGAAGTTCTGCACAACATCGTGGGCCGAAGGGCCTGTTCTGTGCTGTATTGTTCTATGTTCTATGTTCTATATCCAGTTCTTTGTGAATTTTTAAATCCTTTTGAGCTACATATTACTGTAGAAAAGCTAAATCTGTTGTCAGGTCTTTGAAATGTAGACAGAATATATTTGCACCTTTGTCCCATATTGTAAACTCATTAAAATCACTCAAATGCTTGCCGGAGAAGATGGTGGCATCATCAGACACTATTTTACAGATTGGACAATTCTCATTGATCTACTTTATAAGCCTCATATACTTTTCATCCACGAAAACTGCATCGTTTTTTGCCACATTTGACCACTGACTATAAAGTTGAGTAAATTTTCCATGTAGCTTTAACAGAACTGTTTTTCTTTCTCTCGCACACATTCTTATTATCTGTGAAACATATGAGATTTTGTTAAGGGGATGCAATACCATCCTGACTGAGTAAACTCCAGATGAAAATGCTCTAAATCACGTTTCATTTGTACCTGTTTATTGATTTACTCAACAGCATAGACATCTCAGTGGAGACTACATCGATAAGTATTGTTAACACTTATAAAATGGCTTAGGTCAGGTGTTTTATCTGTGTGTTGTCATTGCCAAATCTAAAGCAGACAAATATTTATTCCTGAACCTTGCAATGACCGACAATGCTTAGACAATCAAGATAATATTGTAACTAATCAGTCCAATGTATGAAAGAAGTGGAAGCATTATTGAGTTGTGCACAATTCAAGGACTCTTTGATTAAAATAATCATCATAGCAATAAAACTCATTGTGATCAGTATAATAGTCGTTGCTATCGCCATCCTTTCCCTCAGACTGTCTTCAGTATGAGATATTTGTAGGGGAGGACGAAATCAGTAAAATTTCTCTCCAACCCATTCACTTTAGTGATTGAAACTAACTGAAGACACCATCCTCACAGGAAGATGATGTTTGAAATTTGTTATGTATCAGATTAACTTCTCTCAGCTGAGCAAATCTTTGCAGTCTGATTCAGAAGCAATAGGTATATATGTTCAGCTGGTAATTTTAAAGAAATGTTAAAAGAATGGCTATGTTAAATTATTTAATTATCGAATGAATCACCCCAAAATGACCAATTTAAAGGCACAAACCTTAGTTGACTTGCAGCATGTTTGCCTCTGCAGTCGAAAACTGTAGCTTTAAGTCCCTCACCTGAGTCTAGAACATATGCAGCATTGAGGGATTGACATGGTGCATTCTGACAAGTGATTGGATGTAATGTTAAACTGAAGACCTGTCTGTTCTCTGGAGTGAACATAAAACAATTCCATGTGAAAAAGAGCAGGAGAGTTCTCCTGATGGTCTGGTCACTATTTACTGTAAACAACCAAACCGAAAACATTCTGCTTCACGCACATTGGCAAATATTTTCAGTGTGACATGAGAACTTTTAGATTAGTGAAAATGAAATAGCTACAAGGCCTGATCCTTTCACTACACAATTAATCAGTGACTGGGAAACATGTGGAGATCCACTGCTTTGATGGCTAACACATACTTATTCATGTGGAACCCTTCCCCATGAGGATTTATTGACTTCTTTTGATGTCTGTCCTATGACAGCTTAGGTGAAGGTCAGTCATCTAAATGATATTATCGAATTTGCCACCAGATGGCAGCAACATGAAAAGCAAATAACATTAAAAATAACCATTAAACTCATACATATCAGATAATTACTGTTTCAGGCATAATAGCCATTGCAAATTTGAGTCGATATCTCTTGCAATGTGTATTTTGCTATTGTGCCAAGGGAAATTAAAAGCTTTGATGAGGGGTTTGGTGGGCAGGAGCATCCAAAGGATATACCTTACAAAGTAGTCAGTCGATCAAGTTCGGGTTAGCCTGGCAATGACACCAAAGGATGGCAAGCAACAGTACCCTCTGGTTAACGGCAGGACTAGAAAGATTGCTTTAACTCACTTCATTTCAGAAACACTGCCGGCTAGGTGATACAATGGCTCAGTGGTTAGCACTGCTACCTCAGACCCCTTGGATGTCTGTCTGTGTGAAGATTGCACATTCTCCCCGTGTCTGCGCGAGTTTCCTCCAGTTTCCTCCCACAATTCAAAGATGTCCAGATTAGATGGACTGGCCATGCCAAACTGCCCATAGTGTCCAGGATGTGCTGGCTAGGAAGGTCAGCCAAGGGAAATGTGGGGTTACGGGGATGGGGTAGGGGGAAGGTCTGGTTGGGATGCTCTTTGGAGGTATGGTCACGATGGGCCAAATGGCCTGCTTTCACACTGCAGGGATTCTATGATTCTGATTTTCTGAACGTGTTTGCAAGGTACAATGAGAAAATCATCTACAATGGCCAAGTCTTTTGCCCAAGACCCTTACATGGAGTAGGCAACAGGTGCAGAGTAAACCTGATACAAAGAATGGATTTGGATGTTTAGCATATCAAGACAGGTAGATGACATTACAAGCTATCTTGTGCAAGTTTTTCACCGCACTGAAAGCTGATTCTGTCATATAGCTGATAGGAAACATCCCATACTGTCCACCTAACTATAGTTTGGATCTGTGCATAACCGTTGTTTAATGACTAACCCATGACAATCCTCCTTGTAGGCTGAGTATGATGGAGAATATTTTAGTTTTGTAAGAAATGAAGAAATGTGTTGTTTTTAAAGGGGTATATGAGAGGTCTAGGCAAGTATTAGGGAAATGCATCTTTACTTTTAATGCGGATTAAAAGTACTAACTTTAATGTAGAATTATTAAAGAAATGTTTAAAACAGTACTTTCAGGAAAAAACTAAGATTGCTGAAACATATAAGCGAGGCACTAAAAGATACATTGTTAAGATGTATGTTCAAGAATGGAATGTACCTATGAACAATGAAAGATGTTACAAAATAGAGGGGAACATGTCATCCTTATGTCAGCACATACAAGGGGGAAAATTGCCAACTTGGAAAGAAGGGGCAATTGGTGTGGAGTATAGATGAGCAGAGATGGATTGGTAAGAAAGATTGGTCAATGTAGGGATTGGGAGAGGTGACCTCACGTAACTCAAAAAGTATAACTGTGTAGTACTTTGAAATCTCTTCACTTCAGTTGCTTTCTGAGCAATTGGAGTCCTTACTTGCAAATTCGTAATAAAATTGTCTTGTTTCCAGTTTTGGTGGTCTCATCTAAATTTTATTGAATTTTATTTCTAACAGATTTGGAGGCTCGTTCCGGGATCCCAAGCTCTGGTCGCTCGGCATTCTTGGAGAAACGGAGAAGGTGCTCCTCGCTGATTTCGGCAATCTCTAGTTTCCCTTTGTTGCCGAGACGGCTTTGGGCGAGCGTGATCCGGACTGGGAGACCCTGGAAACAAGACGGGCAGACGCGGTGGGTTCGGTCGGGTGACTCTTGTGTGCACAAGACCTGGGTAAGAAAGGTCTTAAAAGATTTATCCGGGCGACCGGTGTAGGCAGCGGTATTTGCTGCCATTCGGATATATCCGGGGATCCGGGGTGCTGCTGACTGGAATAGGCTAATCCAGTCAGCCAGGGTGGGTAGCCATTGATACTGTTGCCAGGTGGATGTATCTGGGTGGCTGGCAGTGGTAGTTGCTGCCAGTTGGATATATCCGGGGATCTGGGGAACCGGGGTTCCGGTTGACCGGGGTTGGTAGCGGTGGTTGCTGCCAGGTGGATAAACCCGGGAGACCGGCAGCGGTATTTGCTGCCGGGTGGATGTGTCCACGTATCCAGTGCCAATTGGATATATCCGGGAAACCGGGTTTCTGGGTGACCGGGTTAGGTGAACCCGATCAACCAGGGTAGGTAGCAGTTGTCACGGTTGCCAGGTGGATATATCCGGGGTATTGCCGCGGGATAAGGGCGCGCGAATTTGACCAGGTAACTCTTTTGCACAGACCAAGGTAAGAAAAGGGACCTTTAAGTATTGCCTTGGTGGTCGGGGACATACGAGAAGTACGGGTAATTGGCAACTCTTAAATTAAAGTGTTTAATTGGCTAAGATTAATCTGATGAGTAAGGTGTCTACCTGATTTGATCACCCCGACTTAGACCGGTTGTTAAGAGGGGAAATCCCCCACGCGAAGGTCAGGACCCTGAAGTGGGTCCGGAAGAAGGTGACACCAGACCTCAGTAAGGTTAACTAAGTTACATAAAGAAACGGCTGATCATAGAAATGGGGAATAAAAATAGTGATTTAAGTTTAGAAGGGGTCATGAGAGGGATGTCCAAGGAACACATCCCAATGGACAGTCCTTTAGGAAAAATGTTAAGAGATTGGAAGTACAATCCTCGAACGCGAGGAAAGGATAAAAAACAAATGATAAAATGTCAATGAAAAACAGCCTTACAGTCAGGAGGAATCAGATTATGCTTCATGTCAGAAGGGCTAGTAGCTGAAGGGCTACTGAGGGTGCACTTCATAACTAACTTATGGCCAGCTGCCCAGAAAAATATTCAAAAGCTAGAGGAGTCGTTGCGGGAAACTCAAAGTGTCTGTGAGACATGGTGTCTGTGTGTGTGTGAGAGAGAGAGAGAGAGAGAGAGAGAGAGAGAGAAAAGAGCTGTACAGCTAGTAGAAAGTTTAACCCTTTGTGATTCAGTGTGAATGCACATTTGTTTGTTGGTGATTGAATGTTCCCTGGAGCTTGAGATCCGAGACTGTTTTGAATCTGATTTCTATTATGGAAATTTTAACATGATTTCTTTTAAGGTTAAGGATTTTGCAAGATTATGAAATAAAATGTTCTTTTTACAGGTCATGACTGCTTTACTATCAGTTTCTAACTAATCTCTTTTATCCTTACATAAAAGCGATTTATGAAGGACAGTTGAAGTTTTAACTTGAATAGACAAATCCTTTTAAGGCAGCTCTGGTTATTTCACGACCTATAGCATTGTAATTGAGCAATGACTGGTCAGGACGACTTGGGAGGACTAGTTTTGGATTTGGATCAGGGGACTGGAACCGGTGATTGTGGTAGATTTCAGGGTTGGGAACTGTGTGCATTTTGCATTTTGAATATTAAACACTGAATAAATGAATTTATAATATATAAATATATATTTACAAGTAAGATTCCAAAATGTATAGTTAGGAACAGGCTTTAAAGAAAAGCAAGCATAAATTGATAAATTAGATTACTTACAGTGTGGAAACAGGCCCTTCGGCCCAACAAGTCAACACCGACCCGCCGAAGCGCAACCCACCCATTTCCCTTTATTTACCTCTTTACCTAACACTACGGGCAATTTAGCATGGCCAATTCACCTGACCTGCACATCTTTGGACTGTGGGAGGAAACCGGAGCACCTGGAGGAAACCCACACAGACACGGGGAGAATGTGCAAATTCCACACAGTCAGTCACCTGAGTCGGGAATTGAACCCGGGTCTCTGGCGCTGTGAGGCAGCAGTGCTAACCACTGTGCCACCGTGCCGCCCACAAATTGTATTTGAGGTTACAGGGAGCAAGCAATATTGCAATATTTCTTTAAAAATCAAGGTCTAAACAAAACATTGGGTGACGAGGAATGGCCAGGAGGTTGCCCTAAAACTATTCAGTTGGTTAAATCGGCTCAGCAATTGATCTGGCAACGTAACATGAGAAGCAGAAACAGAAGGCAAAAATAATGATAAGCCACGGTTAATGAGGTAATAAAGAAAAGGATAAAACCAAATGGATAAGGAAACCGAAATGGTGGCAGGCAGCATATTGAAAATAAAGTGAGGAAAAAGGATCGGGGAGGAGATGTTAAGGGGTTTGGTAGACAGGAACAAGGATGAAAGTGGAAATCCCCACAGGCGGGATGTTATTACTGCGGAAAAAAACAGGACATTTTAAAAGACAATGTCCAAGGTTAGGACGACAAAGAGAAGTGGTACCATTGATGATTTTTGATGAAGATTAGGGGAGTCAGGGGTTCCCTCCTCCTGAGACCCACCGGGAACCCTTGATAAATTTAAAGGTGGGACCTGAAGAAGAGTAAACAGTGGTTTTAGTGGATACGAGAGCAGCACGATCATCCCTAAGCTTTAGACCTAGCGGTGTTAAGTTAACTAACAAAGGTCTCAAGGTTTCTGTAGTAAAAGGCAAAGAATTCTTAAATCAGAATGCAGGACAATGGCTCACAGACTCTAGGATCTTGAAATATGAGACAATGTTAATAGAACGGGATGACCTTGTGTTAGTCACAGACAGTTGCTTGAATCCAGCTGCATTTCTGTGGTGGAGAGAGGGGGATGGCCCCTGCCAACCCAGAACATGACTGCCTTGATATTACTGAATATCAGACTAAAGTGCGAATGAACTTAAGAGACGTACCGTTGCATGCGGGAGCTCGGTTGTTTATCGACGGGTCCTCCCGGCTGATTGAGGGTAAAAAGCACAATGAATATACTGTAGTAGACGGGATAGAGGGAAGCATTATCGAGGCTGAAAGACTGCCTAACGGCTGGTCAGAGTTCAATGATAAGCTTTTAACGAACTATACTGTGGCGCTCGGCTCTTCTTTGCCTATTCTTAGGAATAAAGGCCTGTTGGTACAGACACCGCCAATCGAGTTTGCAGTACATCGAATACAACCGGGTGATTGGGTCCTGATCCAGGCCTGGAAAGATACCAAACTGGACCGGAGCTGGGAGGGACCATTCGTAACCCTCCTAACTACTGAAACAGCTATTCGGACTGCTGAGAAAGGGTGGAGTCATCACACTCGCGTTAAAGGTCCTGGGAACACTCCAAAGGCGGAGTGGCACGCTCATCCTACAGACAACCCTCTGAAACTTAAGCTGAGAAAGAATGAACTGAGGCAAAAGACTCTTAACGTTTACTGATATATATATATATATAGTTATTGATTGTAAGGGCTGTGTGGACTCACCTCTCCCTGACACCTAAAAGGTTAAGACAGGACGATAGGCAGGGTTCAGAGATGGGTAGATACTGGTTTAGTATTGTAATGTTAGTAGTACTAACTATTCAAGGAAGCGGGAAAAATCATTTCACTATGCTGTGCCAGAATTATGCTGAACAAGAGGGACTTGCCGACTGTTAGGTCTGTGCAGGGGTCCCACACCATGGCGAATCTGGAATCCCCACCTCAGTAATACCGCTCACTAAAAAGAAGTATACAATGTACAATAATTTGATGTGGGTTCAAATAATACAAAATGGAGATCTGAAAGGAGCAAATATAATTTTGCGGGATGGTTCCCAAGGCCAGCCCCGAAAAATCAGGGCGCTATTGATAGTCTTAGAATTTCCCCACCGAAAGGAGCAGTGAATACCACCTGTTTCTGTAATCAGAATGATGCTGCACCTTTCCAACTAGGAAAATCATCTTGTGTCCACACCAGTCAAGCCACTGCTATGACCACTCCCCGAATATTAAATGGAACACATTGGGTATGCAGTCTGAAGGCCTATCCATTTATTCCTGGGGAAAAATATGTTCGTGTGACCAGAAAGATTGGAGTGGCTGCTGTTACCTCGCTTATATAGTCCCTCACCTCCGAATAGAAAAGCATGAGCCCAACCTGAGAAAGGAGGGGGGGGATAAGACGTAAGACCCGAGAGGCCTCTGAAGGAGATCGTCTACTGTGGACACAACTCCCAAATTACGGCACTACAAGGGCAGGGGTGGAAATACAGAAACTGGCGGCCACCCTTGAAAATTTAATTAATGATACCATCGGCGCAATGGGGGAAACTCAATCCCAAATATCGGTCATAACCACTGAAATGATTGCCACGAGACTAACAGCTTTACAAAATCAAATGGCTTTAGACTATCTTTTGGCCGAAAAAGGGGGAACCTGTGCTCTGATTGGTAAAGAATGTTGCACCTTCATCCTAGACACCTCTTCCATAGTGGAAGATAAGGCAGAAATAGTAAAGAAAAAGATAAGCAATATAAGAGAAATTGGGGATAAACTCTGAAAAGATGAAGGATGGGGATGGGGCAATTGGGGACTGACTGGTTTGGGAAAATGGTTAGTGAATTTAGGCATTTATGTGCTACTAATAATTGTAGGTTTACTGATAGGGTTTAATGTGTTAAAATGGATAATGACTAAGTTAGTAATGTCTTTGGGAGGACAACAACCAATAATAGTCATGACAATAACTCAAGCGCAAGAAAGAGAGTGTGGTAGGCTACTCCAAGAGTTTGAGAAAAGGCAGACTTAGGAGGATAGAAATGACAAGATTGTGAACCTCGGCACTATAGGGTGAAAAGAGGGCAGAAAATAAAATTTGAAAAACAACAATTGTTTAAAAAAGAAATGGGGGAATTGTAAGAAATGAAGAAATGTGTTGTTTTGTGTTGTCAAGGGGGTATATGAGAAGTCGAGGCAAGTATTAGGGAAATGCATCTTTACTTTTAATGCGGATTAAAAGTACTAACTTTAATGTAGAATTATTAAAGAAATGTTTAAAACAGTACTTTCAGCAAAAAACTAAGATTGCTGAAACATATAAGCGAGGCACTAAAAGATACATTGTTAAGATGTATGTTCAAGAATGGAATGTACCTATGAACAATGAAAGATGTTACAAAATAGAGGGGAACATGTCATCCTTATGTCAGCACACACAAGGGGGAACATTGCCAACTTGGAAAGAAGGGGCAATGGGTGTGGAGTATAGATGAGCAGAGATGGGGTGGTAAGAAAGATTGGGTAATGTAGGGATTGGGAGAGGTGACCTCATGTAACTCAAAAAGTATAACTGTGTAGTACTTTGAAATCTCTTCACTTCAGTTGCTTTCTGAGCAATTGCAGTCCTTACTTGCAAGTTCGTAATAAAATTGTCTTGTTTCCAGTTTTGGTGGTCTCATCTAAATTTTATTGAATTTTGTTTCTAACAGATTTCAGGTGACTCCAGGGAGGCCCATTTGGGAATGGAACTCTGGAACTGAATTGCAAATTCAATAGTAAACCACATTTGGTTTGCTGAACTCCAGCCAACATTCAAACTAATCTCCCATAGCAGCAGGATTTGGAAAGATAAAGCTGTCAGTGCACAGTATCAGAAAGTCAGAGAAGGCAATGCTGGAACACATTTAGCTTGTTAGACTCCAGCAGTATTAGGAAATTCCTAAATTATGATCCCGTCATCCCCATGTTTCTGTACATAGATAAGCAGAAGTGTCCTACTTGGCAGAATGTGTGCATTCCCTAACGTGAAAAAGAATGCTGTCATTTCACAATTATGTGGAATTCTCAATAGCTCAGTTTGTGGCAACTGACATCAGACAAAAAAATAAATCATGTCAAACTGTCTTTGTATAAACCAGTGCACTTCACCAATTTTGACATTGTTTCGCTTGGAATTCAATTTTTTTTGAGAGCACTGGAAAACTAGCTGTAATATATATCCATTTTGTTTTCATTATTCATTCACAAAATGTGGGCCAGATTTATTGCCCACCCCTAATTGCCTTTAAGATAATGGTACTGAGCTGCCTGTTCCAGCTGCTAAATCCATGTGATGTCGGGACACCCATAGTGCCATTACGGAGTGAGTTCCAAGATTTTGTTCAGCAACAATGAAGAAATGGTAATACCTTCCAGGTCAAGATGGTGAGTGGCTTGGAGGAGAATTAACAAGTAGTGGTTTTCCCATGAATATGCTGCCCTTTTCCTTCAAGATAATAAAAGTTGCAGGATTGAAGGTGTTGTCAAAGGTCCCTTCGTGAATTATTACTTCTGGGTGATAGGCCATTCTGCATCGGTTATGGAAGGGGCAGATGCTGAAGATGGCATTCCTATCAAATGGCTGAATAGTCTTGGATGGTGTTGGACTTCTTGAGTGTTGTTGGAATCGTGCTTATCATGGGAAGTGGAAAGCATTCCTTCACACTTCTGACCTGAGCCTTGGAGATGGTGGAGAAGAAAATGTGTTGCTGGAAAAGCGCAGCAGGTCAGGCAGCATCCAGGGAACAGGAGAATCGACGTTTCGGGCATAAGCCCTTCTTCAGGACTACTGCACTTTTCCAGCAACACATTTTCAGCTCTGATCTCCAGCATCTGCAGACCTCACTTTCTCCTCAAAGATGGTGGAGAAGCACTGGGGAGTCAGGAGGTGAGTCATCCATTACAGCATACCTGGCCTTTGACCTCCTCTTGTAGCCTCACAGTATTTATTTGTCTTGTCACAATTTACTTTCTGGTCCAAGACGTTAATAGTGGGGGATTCAGTGATGGTAGTGCTATGTATGTTAAGGATTATCACTTGCTGAGGTAGTTAATGCCTACCATCTGTCTGTGCGAACATTACTTGGCCTTATGATGGAGGATAGATCACTGATGAAGCTGCTGAAGATAGATAGGCCTAAGAAACTAGTAGTCTGAGGAACTCTAGCAGTAAAGTCCTGTGGCTGAGATGACTGACCTCCAACATGCAAAATCATTTTCCTTTGTGCCAGGTATGACTCCAACCAGCAGGGTTTTTCCCTGCCATTCATAGTAGAGTTTCTAAGAGCAGTTGAAGTTGCAATTTGAAGGGGCCTGAGTTCGAGTGAGTTTGAGAACTTTGCTTTAGAAGTGGGTGGCATGGTGGCACAGTGGTTAGCACTGCTGCCTCACAGCGCCAGAGACCCGGGTTCAATTCCCACCTCAGGTGACTGACTGTATGGAGTTTGCACATTCTCCCCGTGTCTGCGTGGGTTTCCTCCCAAAGTCCAAAGATGTGCAGGTCAGATGAATTGGCCATGCTAATTGCTCGTAGTGTTAGGTGAAGGGGCTGCACTTCGGCGGGTCGGTGTGGACTTGTCGGGCCGAAGGACCTGTTTCCACACTGTAATCTAATGACAATAGAATCCCTACAGTGTGGAAACAAGCCCTTTGGCCTAACAAGTCCACACCAACCCTCCGAAGAGTAACCTACCCAGACCCATTCCCCTACTACTCTACCCCAGACTAATGCGCCTAACCGACATATCCCTGAACACTATGGGCAATTTAGCATGGCCAATTCACCCAACCTGCACACCTTTGGATTGTGGGAAGAAAGCGGAGCACCTGGAGGAAACATACGCAGGCACAGAGAGAATGTGCAAACCCCACACAGACAGTCAGCCAAGATTGGAATCGAACCTGGGTCCCTGGCGCTGCGAGGCAGCAGTGCTAACTACTCAGCCACCATGTTGCTTTGTTCTGATTTGAATCCAATCCAAATTTATGGAGTGAAAGGCAACTCTCCATTACCTGATAGAATTGGACTTGAAATTAGATTGGGTCAGCATTAACTTGGTTCCAATGGTGTATGGCTCTATGGTATAGAATTGCCATAATTTAGGCCACAATTAGCAATCACTCTCAGTCAGGTTATGAAGATGGACCATGTAACGAATGTTATAAATGTCAGAGTGCTCTTCTAAAAATGCAGTGAATGATTCACTTTCCATCTGTGTGAGACCCTATTTGCGTTTAATGCTAACCTGGCTACTGAGGTAAACAAAGCTTTTGATAATACTGAAGTCGATTCTCTTGGTGAGTGTAAAAATGAGGGGACAAAATGGCACAAAATACAATATAATGGCTCAATATTGGTGCAAGGTAATGCTTCTCTAATCAGAATGTTACCCCACAGAAGTCTCTCCATTAATGCTTCATCTTGAACTCACCACACAGGAGCCATAAGAATGACCCAGATCACTAGAGAAAAGAACCAATAGGAACATTAGGAATTAGAAGAAAGAGGCCATTTTGGGCCTGTTCCATCATTCAATTGTATTGTAACTGTTCTGTCTCATCACTATTTTCACACATCAGCCCTGTAATCTCATTAATATCCAGAAACCTATCAGTGTCAGCCTTGACCCATCCTTTCTGGTTGGATGTATTCCAGCAGCATCTCCCATCTTCAACAGCTCTACCCAATCAAATAGCATTTTTCCCACCTCCAGTACTTTAATAGCTAATAAGAAAGTATTTGATGAAAAGGAAACAACTGTTTGTTTTAGGCTCGCTAAAACCTTCTCAAGTCAGTGTCCAATCTCTAATTTGAGCAGACTCCAATCCTGGAGGACTGACGACCCTAAGAATCCATGCCAAAGATTTCCAAATGATTCGGAGATGCCGGTGTTGGACAGGGGTGTACAAAGTTAAAAATCACACAACACCAAGTTATAGTCCAACAGGTTTAATTGGAAGCACACTAGCTTTTGGAGCGACGCTCCTTCATCAGGTGAACCACCGCACAACAATCACCTGATGAAGGAGCGTCGCTCCGAAAGCTAGTGTGCTTCCAATTAAACCTGTTGGACTATAACCTGGTGTTGTGTGATTTTTAACTTTAAAGATTTCCAAGAAACACAGTGATCAATTTATCCAAAGCTAACAAGACAGAAAGTTCTGCTCATTAATTTAAACTCAATTACTATTTGAAAGAAAAGTCCAGCCTTAAGTATTCACTTGCATTGCTATTCTAGCATTGACTACATCTTCAGTTGTTTCTGTTTTGATTTTAGGTTTTGAACAATTGACATATTTTCTTCTAATCTGAAGGTTAATTGCTTCCACTCATCACCACGGCAACAGCTGTGATGTTGCATTGATTAAATAAGCGATTCTTGCATAACCCTCCAATATTGCTCCCAGGCTATCCCAGAGGTGAAAGTTCATTAATTACAGAACAAGAATAGAATCTAATCACAAAAGGTAATAAAAGACAGCCACCTTTCAAATCGGGTAGTAGCCACTCGGAGCTAACGGGTAGACTAGGCTTGCAAATCGTAAGGGTCCTCAATCCAATGCTCTCACATATTTACCAGTAGGCAGCAAGTGTTTGTACTTAAAGGTGTCTCCAGTGTTATTAGTCACAGGCTCCCTCTGGGATCAATAGCTTGCCCACTACATTTCTGCATGTGCTTTCCCAGCCGTTATCAACAACGGACTGTGACACAAGGAGAGGATTGTTAATTACAAACATCTTGTCTATCGAGCGCCAATCTGAGAACTCGAAGCAAAACCTATTAATAATAACACCATCAGCTGCTGTATTTAAGTTTTCGATCTATAATATCTATTAAAGCCTACAATATTAGAAAAGGGTGACATGATAGACTGTCAAGATTCATAAGCTAACAATAAGTGGATGAAACATGATTTCCTACTTAGCAGTAAGTTCCTTCAACAAGGTCTCAATTCATCAAACATCACAACCACCTGATGAAGGAACAGCGCTCCGAAAGCTAGTGCTTCCAAAAACACTTGTTGGACTATAACCTGGTTTTTAAATTCATCAAACATATAGCTTACATTTTTTTTAATAAGTAAAGCTCTCCCAGTGTGCAATATATTTCCAATAGAGAGCCAAGCCAGACAGATAAGCACAATTCCAAGTTCAGAACCAGGACTGACTTCACTAATCTCAGGTGGGTTGTCAGTACAGGTACTTGTGTGAACTCACATGGACAGATTTTCATGACAGACACAGGAAAAGAAATTTCCTGGCTTCTCTCAGACCCAGCTCCGCGGAGATGGTTCCTGCATGGATGATTTTTGCTCCAAGGGGACTGGGACATGATCGGGTTGGGCCTGTCACTTTAATAGGAGAAAGTGAGGACTGCAGATGCTGGAGATCAGAGCTGGAAAATGTGTTGCTGGAAAAGCGCAGCAGGTCAGGCAGCATCAAAGGAGCAGGAGAATCGACATTTCGGGCATAAGCCCTTCTTCAGGAATGAGGAGGGTGTGCCAAGCAGGCTAAGATAAAAGGTAGGGAGGAGGGACTTGGGGGAGGGGCGTTGGGAATGCGATAGGTGGAAGGAGGTTACGGTGAGGGTGATAGGCTGGAGAGGGGTTGGGGGCAGAGAGGTCGGGAAGAAGATTGCAGGTCAAGAAGGTGGTGCTGAGTCTGAGGGTTGGGACTGAGATAAGGTGGGGGGAGGGGAAATGAGGAAGCTGGAGAAATCTGCATTCATCCCTTGTGGTTGTTGGGTTCCTAGGCAGAAGTTGAGGAGGACAAGGACCTGCATGTCCTCGGTGGAATGGGGGGGGGACTTAAAGTGTTCAGCCACGGGGTGGTTGGGTTGGTTGGTGCGGGTGTCCCAGAGGTGTTCTCTGAAACATTCCGCAATTAGGCAGCCTGTCTCCCCAATGTAGAGGAGGCCACATCGGGTGCAGCGGATGCAGTAAATGATGTGTGTAGAGGTGCAGGTGAATTTGTG